>NC_136068.1:1298031534-1299497159 GCF_964261635.1 Lissotriton helveticus
GGATAAAGTGTGCTGAGTACTTACTTATGACTATTTCAGGTGCTAAAAAGCATTCACTTCACAGAGCAACGGCTGGAAGGGCAGTGAGGAACTTGTGGTTATATAGAGTATCCACCAGGAGAAGAGTAACCAAACTTTCTCTTCTGAGGGATACTTCTAGCTGTAGGTTCCTCGCCTTAAAAAAAGATACCAAAGCAGTAACTCCCCAAAGTGGAGGGTGTGTGGAATGAACTCAGACCAAAAAGTCCCCTAGAACTGAGGAGGCAAAGTGTCCCATCAGCCACAAAGGGAAAACCTGCCTCGAATGAAGATAGGCGGAATATCTCACTGTGTTGTAGGAAAAGCTCACAATCGCCAAAGCCATGCGATTTACACCCATAGTGTCCAAATAACCTTCAATAATGAAGCAATAATCTTATTTGGTTACCAGCTCTTCAATATTTAATACAACAATTGTCAAATAAATACCAACAAGGTATGTACATGGTTTCTACCAAAGCATTGACCTTTTCGCTCTGGGAATATTCGTGAAGTTTTTTCTCCCTATAATAGCTCAATCTACATACATGTTTTTCACACCACACACATCTATTCATCGCTAGCATACTTCCCATATCAATAAATGTCAACAAAAAAAAAGAAGTAAAAACAATATAGCAGGGACCAACGTGGAGCTGCCCCCCTTTGGGAACTAGATATACTTAGCAAAATAGGTACAACTTATATCTCAGTGGTATAGGTTCTTAATTCACATATAAAGTATTCAAATCAATACATTTTAATATGGAAACATCAATTACATAGTCTGGTCCTTTTATTTCCGTTCTTACTATGCCCCAATATGTGTTTCGTGAGGACCACAATACTGGTCGCACCTTCCTCAGGGCGATCTAATATTAGAATCCAGAACTTGAAACGAGAGAGGTAGAGGGGGAAGAGGGGCGGGTCCCTGAGCTGGGTCACCTCAAATCCTATAGTAGTGATATTTTTATAAAAGCGAGGCAGCTCGAAAGTCAAACAAATGCAGAATTCTTTATGAACATAACCAGATTTTTAACAAGATCCCCTGGAATTTGACAAGTCAAGTCTTGTTTTGGCAGTATTTCAATATAAATAGCACTATTGTGAATAAGTCTAGTGAATGCACAGGTGGGGAATCACCTCGCTACTGGAATGGGCAGCGATTCCAGTTCCTTGCCAGAATAACGGGCGAAAGTGTCCCATCAGACCTGATCGTCAAGGCATGGATGAGCCATCACCCATGTCACAGTCTAGCAGATGTCAACGAGATGTAGCAGTCTTGGTAGAATGGGTTTCAGACCTTCTGGGGGCTATGTCTTGGCCATTGCATAGCAGATTCCAATGCAGAGGACTATCCACCTCAAGAAGGTCCTCTTATGCACTGTCTTCCCTTTTTTTACTCAAGAGCAAAAACATTGATCTTAGTACAGTCTATGTAAAAGCTTAAAGTCATTTTGCGGTCCAACCGAGCCTCTTCTCCTCTTTCGAGTGGTGAGGGGAGCAAACAACACTGGTAGAATGGTGGATTATCCAACATGAAAGGGAGTCATGACTTTTGGTAATACGACCTCCTGATTCCTTAGCACCAATTTTGGAAAAAGGTGGCGTGTGGAGGATGCACTGAGACTGGCAGTAGTTCACTCAAGTGACAAACTAACATAATTGCATTGAGTAGGACAGTCTTCAAGGTTAGGAGATGCAGTGAGGAGCTTTGCATCAGCTTGAAGATCGAATAAATGAGGAATAGCATGGGAGGAAACCAGTGCCAAACCGTTATTATATCTCATTGGGTGATTTGAAAAAAGATGGTTGGTCAAGCAGACCTAGGAAGGCTGAAAGGGCCAACAAATAACCTTCTTAATGCCCACTGCAAGTCCTTGCTGTGCTAAAGACAAAACAAATAAAAGCACAACCAATAGCATGACTTGTTAATTAGTCCAAGCACCGCAGTACCAGGTCACAAATTTGTCCCATCTTAAATGGATTTTGCGGAAAGACACCTAGCGGCGACTAAGACAGCCTCCACCTCAGTTGGCACACTGAATGAAGTCAAATTCCACTGCGTCAATCTCAATGCATGGAGGTGTAATTTGCATAGATTCAGAGAGAGGACCCTACCCTATTGCTGAGACAGGTGGCCCTCCCAAAGTGGCAGCCTGATCGAGGAAGGGATACTCACTCAGGAGTTCCACATACAACACTAGGCTTGCCCAATCTGGGGCCTCCAGGATGATTTAAACCCGTTTGTTCTTGATTTTCTTCATAACCCAGGGCACAAGAGGAAACGGCAGGAAGGTGTACAGGAGTCCTATTGTCCATTCCAGCTGGAATAAGTGTACTTGAGGAAACTCCTGTCCGCCAACTCATTGATGGCGCGTTCTTTTAAAAAAAACTTTGTTTATTAAAATTTCACATAAAAGAGAATTTACGACACAGTACATATAATTTTAAGATGCAAAAATCACAGTGCAGCAATAAACGACACAAAGAAACATGGCCTATGTTGAGGGGCATTTCACAGTAGCAGTGGGTTTCTACTGCAAGGGGATGGTGCGGCCAGTCCAGAGTTGTGTGGGTAGGGTGGCAGTGACCCAGTGTTGCACTGTAGATAAAGATGGAAGAGTGACCATATGTCCCTGGGTCGAGCAGTGGGATGGATTGTCCCAGCATATTGTTCCAACATGTCCTGACTGTTAGCAGCATCTTGCAACCACTCCTTAAAGATGGCAACCACCTCTGCATCCAGCTCACGGCCACACACCTCCAGGCTAGTGCAAGTAAAATGGAGTCAATGCAGCAGTATGAGGCAGGTAAATGTGAAGTATCTCCCAGTAGTGCAGACTGAGGAGATGGGTCGACTGGAGTATCTACAATCTCAGAGACCCCCAGGAACACATTCTGTCAGAAAAAAGGAAGTTCATGGCAAAAGCCATATGGAGAACATTTGCATTAGGAATATCTCATCTAACACATTTTGTTTCAGCGCCCTCGCTAAATTTGTTTATTTGTTCAGGAGTGTCGTAGTATTGGTGCAGGTATTTCAAATGTAAGAGTTTATGTTTGTAGGAGAGCAGTGTATTTTTTTTACTTGTGCGGAGCAGTAGTTTAATAATTTATCAAAAAATGGATGCCCCAAAGATGACTCCCACTTAAGTCTTGCTTTCGGTAGCTTGTCCACTGTACAAGCTAGGAATGTAGAGTATAAATACAATATTGAGTATCCCTGTTTTGCCCTTCCTATGTATGTCCTAGAGAGCTGCATGTCGGGCAATTGTGAAGGGTACGAGGATAGGATAGTCCTAGCTGCCAACTGTAGCCTGAGATTGCAGCAAGATGCCAATGGAATTGCACTGGAGTGGACACATAAACTACTATATGAGATAGAACTATTGTTTTCAAATAGGTCCTCAAAGGTATGTTATCTGCCTGTCGCAGTAGACCTTTAACAACTTTCTCGCTGGTAGGAGACAATAGGAGATTATAAGCCACCAAATGGCCCCATCTCCCTTCCCTGCATCTGTCTTCCTGCCAGCCATTGTGTTGTCCCACAAGGTAATACGATTCAAAGTCGAGAACTGCAAGCCCTCACTCTCCTGTTTCAGTGTCTTCAGGGCCACCCGCCCATAGCATGTACCTCAGATAAAGGACACAATAAGGGAGTCCAGCTTGGTGAACTGTGTTCTCGGTATCCATATAGGCAGTGTTGTGAAGAAGTACAGTAGCCCCGGAGAGCCACCATTTTCAGAAGAGCTAGCCTACCCAAGACGGATAGAGAGGAGAGTCCCCCAAAAGGTCATACTAACTTTTAGAGCCCTTATAATAAGCCCTAATGTTTCCTTCCTGGAGGTCAGGATGGGAGTGGTAGATCTTGACTCCTTGGCCTCATAGACAGCGGGGCTCCCACAAGAGTTCGCCTAACCCATCCAGTGGGTCTCTTCCCTCCATCAGTGGAAGAGCCAATATTTTTGCCACTTGACTTTAAGCCCGGAAAGCTGCTCAAATGCAGACATCATTTATCTGGTGCCCTACAGGTCCCCTCCCAGACTGACAACAGAAACAATAATGAATTGACAGCAGACAGAGCATTGTAATGGGTACGTCCCTCTAGCTGCAGTCCTCGATATCTATCGCATGCCCGAGCAAGGCTTGCCAGTGGCTCCATATCAGGGGTGTACAGCAAGGGGGAGAGGGTGCATCCATGTCGCGCACCCCTCTCCACCCCGTACTGCTCCAATATTGTGTGGCCCATTCGAACCCTAGCCAAGGGATCTGTATAAAGCAGCTCGACACATCGCAAGAAACCCCGTTCCATCTGCATTCGTTCCATGACCCCATATAAGAACTCACACTCAAGGCTTTCAAAGGCCTTTTCTATGTCATTCGTGAAGACAACTCCCTCTCCTCCCCGTGCCCACATGCCTCCATTATGGACAGCAGTCGTCTTATGTTAAGGGTTGTGTTGTGGCCCGGGATGAACCCCGCCTGGTCTGGGTGGACAAGGACGGCCATTAACGAGAGAAGCCTCACTGCTAGTAGCTTGCTAAATATTTTAAAATCAAGATTAAGCATAGATAATGGCCTGTAAGCCTTACAGTCCAAGGGTAATTTATCCGGTTTGAGCAGAGGGTCTACTAGTGCTTCCCATGTGGTACGAGGGAGAGGACCTACTTCTCCAGCCGCCTCGTACATCTTCACAAGCCTCGGGCCAGTTCCTCTACATAGGAGGCATAGAACTCGGCATGAAGACCGTTCGTTCCTGGAGTTTTCCCCATGGCAAGCCCCTTAATGGCCGCTCTTACTTCTTGTATGGTGATGTCTGCCCCAATGTCTTCACATTTTCTTCTGTCAGGGCGGGGAGTGGAGCTGGGAAGTCTGCCGTGGTCCTCACCCTCTGTCCCACCGCCCTCTTGTACAAGGCTGCATAAAACACCAGGAACTTCCCATTGATCTCCTCCTGTCTTTACAGGCGGTGTCCGGCATGGTCTTCTATTTCTACTATTGGTGGGCCCCTACGGGTCGGATTGACCAACCAAGCCAATAGGGAGCCCTTCCTATCTCTTTCCGCATGGGTTAATTCCATAAATGTTTTATAGTCAAAGCACCTCAACCGTTCCTTTTGCACTGTCACAGTCTCCTTACCGTCCAGGAGCTTTTGACGAAGCTCTGGGCCTCTGTCTCTCTGAAGTCTGTAGTTCTATGTCTGCCTCCTCCACATCCGGCACTAATGAGAGGCAAACTCCAATGGATAATGTTATACACTAACCCCAAATTACTGCCTCAAAGGAGGCCCATTCAGTCAATCCGGACGAAGCTGTGTCAACATTAACTGAAAAGTATTTTATTATCTGTCCTCTAGTGTCTTCGTTAAAGGCCTGGTCCTCCCGCGCCTCCAGTTTGAGGCACCAGTTAGGAATGGGCTGTCGACGCGTCCCCCACCTCAGCCGCAAGAGGACAGGGTTATGGTCTGATATTGTGCGTGGCAAGTATTCTACTCCTTGGGCTAGGGCATGGATATCAGGTGAGCGCAGGAAGGTGTCCAGCTGTACATGGAGTTCATGAACATGTGAGAAATAATAGTCTATAAACGTTGGGTGCATATGTCTCCAAGTGTCCAGTAACCCCCATCTACCCTGCCAATCTTTGAAGGCCTTCGCTATGCGGTTGACAGGAGTGTCTCTGAGTGGGGCATGTGAGCAGTCTAGCAGTTGGTCAGCTACACAATTGAAGTCCCACCCCAGGATTGTGGAATGAAGCAGGTAGGGGGCCAATTTGCCAGACAGGATTGCCAGAAATGTTAGGCCCGCAGATGTTAACTATCGCCACATCTTGGCCATCTCATCTGCTAGAAACCACCACATATTGACCCTCAGGGTCTACTAAGTCTCCAGTGTGCTCCCGCTCCAATCCAGAATAGCACCCCCTAGCGAATGCAGAGTATGAGGTGTAGAATGCCTACCCCTTTCATCTGTGTTTTAAGGCAGGCCCCTTAGAAGCTAGAGGATGCGTTTCTTGGAGTAGAGCAATACGGATCCCCCTCCTGCTCAAATAGGAGAATATTTTTACCGCTTGCTCATGGTATGTATTCCCCTAATGTTCCAGGTTATAATTTTATATGTTATCCATTGGTGTAGATCAGGTAAGGACTGGCCTGCCCCCTTTCTTTGGATGCTCATGGGTCAGGAAGATGGGCGTTCACTATTATCTTCCATCGCCTCAGTTCCTGGTATGCCTCTCCTGCAGTTTCCCCAACTAATATCCTTATAACCCCCAAACTCCCACACCCCAGGACAATTAAGTGGCCCTCCCCCATCCAAGTTTTATTCAATCTATGCAACCAAACAGTACTCGTGGAGGTCCGCGCTAGACGTGCAGGTGGAGGGCAAGCAAATCTCCCCCGACCCCTTGGCCCCCTTAGCCAGTAGTAAGCGCTGGCCTCAGAGATTCAGCTGCTATAGCCCAGTCTCACCCCATGCACCCCTGCCTCCTCCCTCTCCAGTTCTTGCATGTTAAGACAGTGTTCAAATGATGTCATCCGCCATTCCGGGGGTCACCATGAGAGATCCTGGCTGAGGCGCCCAATCATACTGGAGCTGTGGTCCGAGTCTGAGTCTTTAGATTCCTCCCCAGTCAGCGAGGATGCCTCCCGAGCTGTAGAGGCACTGAGCGATGCGATTGCACCCATTTTATCCCTTTCCAGATGTTTCTCAGCCCTAGAAGGGACAGCCAGGGATCTGCCCCATCTCTCCCATTGTCAACCCATCTTGCTCCCTTGTCACTCATCCGGGGTTTCTGCTGATCGATCCAGTCCCACACCATCTGGGACATATTGAAGAATTGTGTCCGCACCGTGGGCACCACCCTGAGCCTCGCTAGGAACAGCATTGAGTATTGGGTTCCCATTTGACGTAACTCTCTTTTCTGCCAGATAGGATGCACACTGCTTCTGAACCTCCCTTTAGGAGTCTGAAATTTGTCAGACCTTACTGTTATCCACCACTAGTTAGCCCTTAAGCCAGGCTCAACAAAGCACATGATCTCAGTCTTTGTAAAACAGCAATGTTGCGACCACTGGGGTGCACCCCCCAGGGAGGGGGTCTTGCCTGCACTCTCTGGGCATGCTCCAGTGCGAAATATGAAGAGAGACCCTCCTCTGCCACCTCCTCCCGAATCCATTCATCCAGGTATTCGACTATGTCGTTGCCTTCTGCTTTTTCGGGGAGTCTCACAATTCTCAAATTGTTGTGGCACGATCTGTTTTCCACATCTTCTGCCCTGAGCTCGAGGGTGCGTACCCATGCCTCCAGCACTTTCAGCCTGTCCACCGTGGAAATCAGCGTCAGCCTCATGCCTTCTATGTCGCTCACATTAGTGATCACTCGTTTCGCCAGGTGGGCGCCCTTAGGAGTCCCAAGTCCTCTCTGAGGGTATCTATTTTAGTTTTCACGGCCGACCTTGGCGCTTCTATTGCTTGAAGAATATCCTGTACTTTTGGTCCTGTATGGAGATTCCCATTGTGTTCCAGATCAGATCCCTCAGTGTTTTCCGGTGTTGAGTCCGCGGGTTCAGGGTGTCGCTTTCTGGTGAATTTCCCCATTGCGGCGTAACTCTTGGAAGGTATCTCCCCACAGCAGCGGCACAATCCTCTCCCAAATCTTCAGTACTGTGTCTCTGTGGCCCCTTCTACTGGCCCCCAGGGCAGAGCAGAACCGTTGCAGAGTACCCCTCAGTCGGTTGTACTAGTCTGTACCCTATCTCGGAATCTCGTCTTTTGGGTCTGCAGGGGCCGGCGACGGGTGGTGGGACTCTCCGGGCAGCTAGACCATGAGGTCCCCTCCTCGTCCTCTCCACCATGTAGTGTAACCACCCAGTGGGTTCCAGATGTCCCCACAACATGCGTTTAGGTCATGGGTTTGCGCAGGGTGCTCCTCTGCTCGTATTCTTCCTCTGCCAATCTTTGGGATGAAGGGGGAGGCGAGGGTAATCCCCCGCCCACCGTTCTCGACACTCTGTTCTTCTCCCCACCCTCAAACTCGGCCCGCGGTATCTTCTCGTCCATGTGTTCTACGGCCCAAGTCTGGTCGGTCAGTCTCGGCGCAGCGGCTCAGGCCACCACTCCGACCCTTTTGCAGGCCTCTGTCTTGCTCCCTCGATGTCAGCAGCCTGTAGCTCTCAAGCCGGTATAAGGGCAAGAGAAAAGGCCCAGCACCCAGCCCCCATAGTCAGGACAGACCCTCCGGAAGGTCCCTGTGCATTAGATATTTGCTTACCTGAGAGCGCCATCTATCTCCAGCTCCAGGGGCTGTTGCAAGCCCATAAGCTTCTCCTGTTCAGGGTTCTCCTTTCTGGGTAGGCTCGCCATCGCCACTTGTAAAGGGCTGTTGCCTCTCTCCAGGAGGGGGAGGGGGTCTCCAAAGTCTGCTCTTGCAGTCCAGTATATCTCGGGGAGCTCTCCCAAGAGGTCGGATCCTCAGAGCCTCTGGCCCGAGGCCTTCCGCTGGCTATGGTCCCCCACCGGGGCTCTTTTCAGTTCCTGGGTAGGCAGAGTCCAGTCGAGAAGGCTCTCGATCCTGTGAGGCCCCCCCAGGGGACCCCAAGCAACCAGTCTCTCTGGGAGCTTGCACATTGCGGCCTACTCTGGAGTCATGGGTGCCATCTTGCCTCTATCACTGCTCCGCTCTTCACTGCTGCATCAGGCTCCCTGGCTCCCCCAACAGCTTCTCGGTCCACAGGGCAGGGTCTCATTCTGTCCTCAGAATCTAATGCAGCAGATTAGGGACCCCGGGCTCCGCTACCATATTCAGGATGGCACTGGATGGGGGCTCGCCACCGGGAGGGGAGATCAAAGCTCCCTACTCCATCGGCGTCCCTTCTATGCAATCCTGGTTTTCTTCTTATACATTTGAACTGAAACTACATAATCTCAAAGACCTTTAAAAAGGATAAAGGGTAGACAGTCATGATGGCAGGTATAGGGAATTTACTTGACATACAAAGTTCACTTTGGTTGTATTTAAATGAGAACAGGGTGCTGAAGTAACAATGTTTAATCACTGACATTCTCAATAGCAGTATTGTTTGCATATCTATATGTTGTGTTGGTAAACCTCGCCTACTGTGGGGCAAGAAGGAGCCTGTCTAGGGAGGGACCTTCATGGAAAGGACTAACTTGGAAAATTATTAAGTCAGTGGAGGAACTGGCAGTACAAAATGTACTGAGGGACGCTAATTGTGCCATCTGGTCTCGAGGGGAAAACAAGCATTGGCAAAGTCAATAGGTCTGGTGTTGGAAGCCAGCCTTCTGGCAATTCGTGTTTTGTTATTGCTTTGCAAAACTTTATTGCTTGAGAATATGCCAGGCCTTCATGAATCTAAAAAAATAAATTGTTACAGCCAAAAACAAATTTGGGGGTCTCCAGACAACACACATTACAACAGCAATGAAGGGAACTACTTTGTGTATGAATGTGTTACTAGTGAACATTGGCTGAAGTGGGCAGATAAATTGCCCCTTGATGCATGCTGGAGTGGGTGGAAGACAAAACCTAATTACACTAACCACAGACTAATGGATGGAGTCTCTCAGAAACCTCTATAAGTAACTATGTACTATACATAATTGAAGTAAAATCAAAAGGTCTTGTCTAACACGGGCCTAAAAAAGTCAATCAGTCTGGAATTAGCAGCAAGCCTCCTGACTTTGAGAAAGAAGGAAAGAAGAGAAGAACAAGCATTTACAATGCAATGGTTTTGCCTTTGTTAAAGTTAGAGCTATTGGCATTGCTCTTGACACTCTGAAGCTCCACTCTGAAGCTCCACTCTGAAGCTCCACTCTGAAGCTCCACTCTGAAGCTCCACTCTGAAGCTCCACTCTCCACTCTGAAGCTCCACTCTGAAGCTCCACTCTGAAGCTCCACTCTGAAGCTCCACTCTGCACTCTGAAGCTCCACTCTGCACTCTGAATCTGCACTCTGAAGCTCCACTCTGCACTCTGAAGCTCCACTCTGCACTCTGAAGCTCCACTCTGCACTCTGAAGCTCCACTCTGAAGCTCCACTCTGCACTCTGAAGCTCCACTCTGAAGCTCCACTCTGCACTCTGAAGCTCCACTCTGAAGCTCCACTCTGCACTCTGAAGCTCCACTCTGAAGCTCCACTCTGCACTCTGAAGCTCCACTCTGAAGCTCCACTCTGCACTCTGAAGCTCCACTCTGAACTCTGAAGCTCCACTCTGAAGCTCCACTCTGAAGCGCCACTCTGAAGCTCCACTCTGAAGCTCCACTCTGCAGCTCCACTCTGCAGCTCCACTCTGCAGCTCCACTCTGCAGCTCCACTCTGCAGCTCCACTCTGAATCTGCAGCTCCACTCTGAATCTGCAGCTCCACTCTGCACTCTGAAGCTCCACTCTGCACTCTGAAGCTCCACTCTGAAGCTCCACTCTGAAGCTCCACTCTGAAGCTCCACTCTGAAGCTCCACTCTGAAGTTCCACTCTGCACTCTGAAGCTCCACTCTGCACTCTGAAGCTCCACTCTGCACTCTGAAGCTCCACTCTGCACTCTGAAGCTGCACTCTGAAGCTCCACTCTGCACTCTGAAGCTGCACTCTGAAGCTCCACTCTGCACTCTGAAGCTCCACTCTGCACTCTGAAGCTCCACTCTGAAGCTCCACTCTGAAGCTCCACTCTGAAGCTCCACTCTGAAGCTCCACTCTGAAGCTCCACTCTGAAGCTCCACTCTGAAGCTCCACTCTGCACTCTGAAGCTCCACTCTGCACTCTGAAGCTCCACTCTGCACTCTGAAGCTCCACTCTGAAGCTCCACTCTGCACTCTGAAGCTCCACTCTGAAGCTCCACTCTGCACTCTGAAGCTCCACTCTGAAGCTCCACTCTGCACTCTGAAGCTCCACTCTGAAGCTCCACTCTGAAGCTCCACTCTGAAGCTCCACTCTAAAGCTCCACTCTGAAGCGCCACTCTGAAGCTCCACTCTGAAGCGCCACTCTGAAGCTCCACTCTGAAGCTCCACTCTGAAGCTCCACTCTGAAGCTCCACTCTGCAGCTCCACTCTGCAGCTCCACTCTGAATCTGCAGCTCCACTCTGAATCTGCAGCTCCACTCTGAATCTGCAGCTCCACTCTGAATCTGCAGCTCCACTCTGCACTCTGAAGCTCCACTCTGAAGCTCCACTCTGAAGCTCCACTCTGAAGCTCCACTCTGAAGCTCCACTCTGAAGCTCCACTCTGAAGCTCCACTCTGCACTCTGAAGCTCCACTCTGCACTCTGAAGCTCCACTCTGCACTCTGAAGCTCCACTCTGCACTCTGAAGCTCCACTCTGAAGCTCCACTCTGCACTCTGAAGCTCCACTCTGAAGCTCCACTCTGCACTCTGAAGCTCCACTCTGAAGCTCCACTCTGCACTCTGAAGCTCCACTCTGAAGCTCCACTCTGAAGCTCCACTCTGAAGCTCCACTCTGAAGCGCCACTCTGAAGCGCCACTCTGAAGCGCCACTCTGAATCTGCAGCTCCACTCTGAATCTGCAGCTCCACTCTGAATCTGCAGCTCCACTCTGAAGCTCCACTCTGAAGCTCCACTCTGAAGCTCCACTCTGAAGCTCCACTCTGAAGCTCCACTCTGAAGCTCCACTCTGCACTCTGAAGCTCCACTCTGCACTCTGAAGCTCCACTCTGCACTCTGAAGCTCCACTCTGCACTCTGAAGCTCCACTCTGCACTCTGAAGCTCCACTCTGAAGCTCCACTCTGCACTCTGAAGCTCCACTCTGAAGCTCCACTCTGCACTCTGAAGCTCCACTCTGAAGCTCCACTCTGCACTCTGAAGCTCCACTCTGAAGCTCCACTCTGCACTCTGAAGCTCCACTCTGCACTCTGAAGCTCCACTCTGAAGCTCCACTCTGAAGCTCCACTCTGAAGCTCCACTCTGAAGCTCCACTCTGAAGCTCCACTCTGAAGCTCCACTCTGCACTCTGAAGCTCCACTCTGAAGCTCCACTCTGCACTCTGAAGCTCCACTCTGAAGCTCCACTCTGAAGCTCCACTCTGCAGCTCCACTCTGCAGCTCCACTCTGCAGCTCCACTCTGCAGCTCCACTCTGCAGCTCCACTCTGAATCTGCAGCTCCACTCTGAATCTGCAGCTCCACTCTGAATCTGCAGCTCCACTCTGAATCTGCAGCTCCACTCTGCAGCTCCACTCTGAAGCTCCACTCTGAAGCTCCACTCTGAAGCTCCACTCTGAAGCTCCACTCTGAAGCTCCACTCTGAAGCTCCACTCTGAAGCTCCACTCTGCACTCTGAAGCTCCACTCTGCACTCTGAAGCTCCACTCTGCACTCTGAAGCTCCACTCTGCACTCTGAAGCTCCACTCTGCACTCTGAAGCTCCACTCTGCACTCTGAAGCTCCACTCTGAAGCTCCACTCTGCACTCTGAAGCTCCACTCTGAAGCTCCACTCTGCACTCTGAAGCTCCACTCTGAAGCTGCACTCTGAAGCTCCACTCTGCACTCTGAAGCTCCACTCTGCACTCTGAAGCTCCACTCTGAAGCTCCACTCTGAAGCTCCACTCTGAAGCTCCACTCTGAAGCTCCACTCTGCACTCTGAAGCTCCACTCTGCACTCTGAAGCTCCACTCTGCACTCTGAAGCTCCACTCTGCACTCTGAAGCTCCACTCTGAAGCTCCACTCTGCACTCTGAAGCTCCACTCTGAAGCTCCACTCTGGCTGAACATAACAGTCTGCAGTTTCACACGTTACATTTGTGTTAGCTGCATTACGTCATAATTTATTGTCAAAGGCTGGTTCAAATATGTTCTTTCAATGTTTCAAGTCACTAGTCAGCCCACTACCGAGCAGACTGACCCGGACCCAGCCCAGTCCATCCAGGGCTTTCAGTGGCATTCATCACAGTGTCTCACCGGAAGGCGGGCATCAGAGAGAAGCGGGAGGGGGCGGGAAAGGGGGAGGAGAGAGCTGACGACGGCCGGCCGGAGCACGAAGGCGGGCACCAAAACAAGCGGGAGGGGGCGGGAAAGGGGGAGGAGAGACGCTGACGACGGCCGGCCGGAGCACGAAGGCGGGCACCAGGAAACAAGCGGGAGGGGGGAGCAAGGGAGGTGCCGGCAATGCCGGAACAGAATCGGGGGCGTTCCCGGCGTCGCGTGACGTCGGCAAAAGCCAAAGAAACGCGGGAACGCCCCCGAATCTGGTCCGGCATTGACGGACAGGCCCCTCGTCCAATGGCTAGGCTCCATTTATGGAGCCAGCCAATGAATGACGAGGGCCGACCCAAAGCCACACTACAGAACTCATCAGGATTTCGCCTGCGCGAAAAAGATGCGCAGAGCGCATCTTTTCGCCAGGCAAAACCTAAAAAAGGAAGGAAAGAAAGAAGAAAAGAGAACGAAGTAAAGGGATTGGCAGAAAGTATAGAAAGAGAAAGATATAAAGAGGAAAGAAAGAAAAAAAAATTGAAAAGGATAGAAAGAAGGCAAGAGAAGCAAAATGAGAAAGAAAGAGCAAAGGAAAGAAGAAACGAAAAAGAAGCAAACAAATAAATAGAGAAATAAAGAAAGATAAAAACAAAGGAAAGAAAAAAGAACGAAGAAAACAAACATTAAAAAAGACAAGTAATAATGAAGGAAGGAAGGATAGAATAAAAAAGTAATAAGAAGATAAAATAATACAGAGTAGTTTTAAATAGACACATACTGATCTGTTACACTGTGAAATAGTAGCAGTCAAAAAAACAAAACACTCCAAAGGGGATTTGCATTAGCAGGGGAAGGAATTTGATAAAGATGGAATGTGTATCAGATGTGGCCTGCTATCAAATCAAGCTCTAAACACAAAGACAACACTAACGTTATCATAAAGTAAAATCACTGGCTCTGAAAGGAACTAGCTTGTGTGTGGATGTGCTGCTTGTGAGAGAGCAAAATGCAGTCACTCAAAGTGAAGTTAACCAGTGGCTTCAATAGGTTGACCCACTGCCACATACTATATGTAGTAATAAGCAGAGGAAAAATGTGAATGACACAGCAACAGATCACTGAATGAAGAGAGGAGGCTGAAAGCTCCAATGTATAAGTATGTTATACATATTTTAGTAAATTCAAAGGTTCTTGGCTAATGGCAGACTTTAAAGAAACAGTCAACAGTGGATGGACAGTAGCAAATTGAAACACTGTGTAGCCTTTCTGTGTTGAACAAACCCTTATCTACTGTCTGAGCAAGAGTCCATTGGTGGAAAATTAAACAATAAAAAAAGGGATTTGCCTTTTAGTGTCTTCGAACAGAAATAAAGCCCACAAGTCGTAGCTAGCATCGGAGACGAAATTAAAACATAAAGCTTCGAGACCGTTTCACTTCATTTAAAGGAACTTTGTTACTTAATCTCTATGGGCCCGATTCACAGAACATGACGTTTACCCGATTCACAGAACATGACGTTTACTATTTTTGTGAGCTGGGTAGAGAGTGGTGCTATGGTACCAAAAAATATTTATTTTTTTAACCGCCCAAGGACGGCTCATAAATCGGTCTAAATACTTATGCTTCAGGAATCTTTCGTCTCTCAGTTTACTAATTTGTGTTGTCACTAGTAAGAAGCTGTGTTAGACTGCAGGGCTTACCTGGGAGCCCCTGGAGGCGGGGGTCTTGTAGGTGTCAGTAAAAGAGAAGGGAATTATTAGGGCACCGACCACAAACAGCCATGACTTGAATGATAAAAGTTCAAGAGTGCTTAAAGAGGGTTCGGTTTCTAGCATACCAGATTTTGTGAAGTGAGCGGGGATAATATAAAGCCATAAAGCATTATTGCACCAAGCATCTGACTAGCAGTTCCTACCAGTGGCACTGCCTGTAAGACCAGTATAAATGTTGGCCTATAGCGGTCTACATGATTGAGATCCCCATAGCAAGCAACATACCCTTGCCTTAGCAAGAACAAATATTACTATACCGTGACCCATCTCAGTCTGGGCGTAACAGCCAATGATCTCCAGATTCCAGGCTGGGATAAAGAATCGCTCCTGCTGTTCAGGGGTTGCCTGGGCAATGAGGGTGGGCAGGAACATGGAATGGTGAATATCCAGAGGCCCATACTGTCCGCGATACACACACCTGAAAACAAAAATCCAAAGGCAGCAGGAAGAATTGTAATGCGAAGAGGGAAAGAGAGGGAATGAGGAAGATGAGCATTTCAAAGGCAGAAAGTGGGAAGAGGAGAAAAGCAAAATAAATTAACATTTATAATGATTAGACGATATTCAAATGTAAATAGATGTCAGCCCTCCCTCTTTGGGTCCTAGGACAGACTATCTACTTGTACCATACATGCCATCTTATGGGCAAGCCACAAACTCCAGGAACAGCATTTAATAACATTTAATCTAACTTCATAGTTCAGAACACTACACTTGTTTTCTTTCTGGACATTTAGGGCCCAATTAGGATGGCGGGTGGATCAACCCCGCCGGGCCGGCGGTAGTCACCGCCGGCCTGGCGGGGGCGATCCGCCCGCCATCCTTGCAGCAAAGACCCCCCGCCATATTACAATGGCTGGGGGGACTGCGGCGGACGGAAAGACCGCACGCTGCTTTTCCGCACGGTCGACAAGTCGACCGGGCGGAAAAGTGTTCAATATGGTGGCGGTGTCTGTCAGACACTGCCAGCCATATTAGAATATGGGCTGGAACATGCCTTTCTGTGGCAGGATTGCTGCCACCGAAAGGCATGCAGAGTCTGCTTGCAGGGACCGTTGCGGGCCCCCAGGGACTCCGGGGGGGTGGGGGGTGCTCATGGGGGGTACCTATGGTACCCCCCTGCAGTTCCATGCACAACATGGCAGGCACCGCCATGGAAGTGCACAACATGCCTTCCTGGCATTGTGGCGGGGGGTGCTGAGAGCACCGCCCGCCACAATGTCAGGAATGCAGGATGCGCCCGCCAGTGTGGCGGGTGCATCCTAATGTCAGCAACCCCTGCACCAATGGCGGGCGGTCCCATTCCACGGGAGGATCCGCCCGCCATCCTAATGACCCCCTTAGTATTTAGTCAGTCTCTGTCTTGCTCTATGCTTAGGATTTAGGGCCAGATGTAGAAAGCCTGACTACAAAAGTGCTTTTTATAATGTTCAAAAGTTTTTTTAGAAGGCAGGAAATCATTTTAGACTTGTAAAAGGATTTTTGAAACCCTTTCCGAATCACAAATAAGAGGGGGCATGAAAGTAGCGCCTCTTTCCTATTTATGAGTTGGAAAAGAATGCATCAATGGTGTGTGACCCCAATTGTGCTTGCAAACTATTGATCAGTTTACGACCCCAGAATTGAAGTGGTACCTGATTGTAAAGGTAAACCTGTGACTTGTGAGTCAGCTTCAGCTTTCCGAATCATGTCAGCTTCCTGTGGGGTTTCCCAGGCCAGAAACAATTTTTTGAAGAACTAAAACAGCATCTATCCCTTTAAAGTACACGAGCTGATTTTAAAAACAAGCATTGGCAAAGCGAATAGGTGTGACTTTAATATGCTAACCGTTAGCTAATTAGAGCAAGAAACATAGGAAAAGAACAGCAGGAGCAGACAGAGAGGACCATAATTGTAAAATATCCCCTCATGCAGTTCAATGCAAGCACTAAAATGGTGTTGGGGGGGCGTGGCCAAGATGGCGGCGGAGTAAGACGTGCTTTGAGTCCCCTCCGGCGCCGGGCCTTCTATAGCCTTGTACAGCACCTGGCCCCGGGCTCATTCACGGCTCCCCGGACGCACCTGTAGCCACTGGGGTCCGTGTCCAACCGCCGGATCCGAGCTTGCGGCGGAGGTGCCCCGGGAACGGCGCCAGATCTGGAGCGGGCGCACCACGAGGTCCGGCAGCGGCACTGTGGGCCCCGGGGGACTGCGGCCTGGTCGGAGGGAGCTGAGGACCGCGGCTGCCCTGGAGGGCTGAGTGGGGACACCCGGAGCGTCCAGCGGGATCCCGGTCACGCCTGCGGACCGACCGCAGCTGCAGATCCCGGCTGCGGAGGAGCGGCGGGGCCCGGACTACTGTGGGACCATGCCTTCCGGCCTGCGGAGTACGCGACCCTGGGGCTTGCAGCCTAGCGGCGGAGGCGGATCGGAGCGTGCTGTGGGGCGAGAAGAGGTCTTCCTGTCTGCCCGGGGTGGCGGAGACTTGCACCGGACATCTCGACGGCTCCTGGCCGGAGCAGGGGGGGCAGGACCGGGAGGGGTGCGGTCCGAGCATCCCGACCACACGGACTACGCGAGTCCTAAGACTGCGGCCTGGTCGCCACGAAGGGACGGAGCGGGCGCTGCGGCCCACCCGACAGCTGAGCTCCCTGCGCACATGGAGACTCTGGGGGCAGTGCTTGGATTCGGTGTGCCACTGGGCACAGCGTGGCTGGATGGACCGGGGCCGCGTCTGCTCACTGCTGTAGGGCCCCTGAACCACGCGACGGACAGTTGATGGGCTGGTAGGCCGTATCGGAGTGTGCCTCAATCTCCCCCCTCGCTGTGTAAGGTTGGTCGGCTCCGGCGTAGGGGACACAGCACCTCGGATGAAACGGCCGCTACTGAACTGCATTTCACTGGTAGAGTCCACTCTTCAGGCTTCGGAGCTGGCTCCGCGACTCACGGCAGTACGAGTCTGAGTGGGGGTGCTGCATGGAGTGGAGGACGCCTGGCCATAGGGCCCATCCCTGCACTGAGGTATAGCAGGCACGAGGGCGGCAGCGCGGCTGAGGCCTGGGGTCGGCGTCTGTGGACCTTGGTCTGTTTTCACTGGGATCCGGCGCAGTACTTCGCAAAGGGCGTGCAGGGGTGACGCCATATGCCGCCTGGACCGCCGACGCCATCGTAGGTTCCGTGGCAGAGACGGTGAGCACGGGGGCTGTGTCCTGGATTGGGACAGAGTGCTGGTACTTTGGAGAGGCTGCTTACTGTTGAAAGGTGCATCCCTGCTTTGTACTGGGTTCCCGACGGAACCGAGGTGCAACGATGTCTTCTTCGATGCGCAAAGGGAAACCCGGCAAGGATGGCCAGCCCAAGGGTCCCCAACAACCGGCGTCGCCTGGTCCCAGCGCATCATCCGGGCAGGGAGATGATGAAGCCCCGGCTACCAAGGCCTTTATGTCGGAACTGTTCGCATCTATAAAGGAGGATATCTCTGAGCTCCGGGCTCAACTGGCGTCGGACCTCCGCGAGGTGCGCAGGGACGTGGACAGCGTCGGAGAATGCGTGGCCACCCTGGAGGACCATGACCTAAGCATGGCGAACGATGTCCACCAACTGCAACAGGATGTGATTCGACTCACGGAGCAGAACTTAGACCTCCAGGCCCACACGGAGGATCTGGAGAACTGTTCCCGCCGGAACAACATCCGCACACGTGCTGTGCCGTGGGACGGAGAGGCGGGTGACCTAAGAGGCTGTGTGCAGGCACTTTTCTTGCAGATACTCGGCGAGGAGGACCTGCATGATGTCAAGATGGACAGAGTCCACAGGGTAGGTCTGCCCAGACGGGGGGGAGGGCCGCTCCCTGACATCTTGGTCTGCGTGCATGACTTCCAGCTAAAGGAGCGTATCCTGCGGAAGGCGCGGGACATTCCGTCCCTGCAATTCCGAGAGCACCGTCCTCAACTATATCAGGACTTAGCAGCTTCGACGCTCCAGAAGAGACGAGAGTTCCGCCCGGTGACCACCTTTCTGCGAGAGCGCAACATTTCCTATTCCTGGGGGCACCCCTTCCGCATCGTCTTCCGGTGGCAAAACAGGCTGGCGCAAATCCGTTCCCTCCAAGTGGCGAAAGAGCTTCTGGGCCTTGATGACTCGACTCCATCGCCGGCGGCTGGCAATTCACCATCACGGAGGCGGCGGCGGTCCTCCTCGTGGCACAGAGTGGGTTCGGAGACGGATCGCAGGAGGCCTGATCGCACGCTTAGCTTGCAGGAGAGAGGTGAGGCGGTGGCCTCTGTAGCCTTGGTGACGTTGGCATCTTCTCAGCAGAGCTCCGGAGCAGCCTAATCCTTGGGCCGATGGCCGATGGTGCCGGAGGGGCAAGTGAACTCAGGTACCGTGGGTATATTTGTACTTTTCGAGAAGACACCCCGGACCGTGGCCCCGGGGGACCCATCAGTGGTTTCCCGACCCCATCCAGAGGAGGTCTCTTCGGACTACTATCCTCTGGGACTGTTGAGTGTATTGTTATGGTTTGCTTGTTTGTTGGGGGGGTGGGGGTTGGGGGGGTTTGAGGGGGAACCGGGGGGGGGGGTAGTTGGGGATTGGGGGGGGGGTGGGCTGGGTGGTGGTGGTGACCGATGGATGCTTGCTGCGAGTCTGGTTTCCCGAGGAGGAGCGTTCCATGGGCATTTGTATACCGAGTTCTTGAACGGATGCAACCTAAGGTGTTATACCTTGACTAGGTACTCCCGTTTACTGCTGTGGGGCCGGAGCTTTGGGGTCCATGGGGCCTGGGGCGGGAGAGGGGAGTGGAGGGGGGAGGAGTTGGTCGAGTCCGCGCAGAAGTGGGCTGGGGCAAGAGGGGCAGTCGGGATGTGTTTGGCGGAGGTGGGGCGAGGGTATGTTGACATTACGAAAGCAATGCGGCGGGGCCTGATGATTCCTCATGCCTCTTAGCATCGGCACGTGGAATGTGAAGGGTCTCAACTCCCCGCAGAAACGCCAAAAGCTCTGGAAATACTGGTTGGACCATCACTTAGATGTGGTGGGTCTCCAGGAGACCCATCTGGCGCGCAGGGATGAGCTCCGGCTCCGACATAAACACTTTCCCCTCATCTACAGGTCTTCTGCCTCTACCAAGCACAGGGGGGTGGCTCTTCTCTTTCGGGCATCCCTCCACTTCCAACCTGTGGGGGTGTGTTGTGATAAGGAAGGTCGCTGGTTGATGGTTAAGGGGTTGTTATACGGTCGATTATGCACGTTTGTGGTGGTGTATGTTCCCAGTGCTCAGTAGAATGGCTTTCTCCAGGGCCTGTTGGATAAAGTGGGGGAATTTGTTGAGGGGCATTTGTTCTTACTGGGTGATTTCAACATGGTCTGGGACAAAGATTTAGATAGCTCCCGCGCTCAGAGGGCGGACTCCGGTGTCTTTTCCGCCGAAACGAAATGCCAGGTGGGCGATTTGGGATTTGTTTACGGCTGGCGCTCCATGCACCCTCAGGCCTGAGATTATACCTTCTTTTCCCACGTCCACCAGTCCTATTCCCGCATAGACCATATCTTTTTGAGCCAAGCCCTCCGGGGTGATGTCCATGATTCCAGGGTTTTTCCGCTCTCCATATCAGATCATAGCTTACTGGTCCTCGTGCTGCACTGGTCGGTGAAGGGAGATGGCATGCGGAAATGGTACTTTCCTGCTGCGCTTATCAGGGATGATACCTCATGTAAGGAGCTACGGAAGGCTATCAGGGAATTCCTGATTCTTAACCCGGCGTCGGACACGTCAGTGTTCAATACATGGGACGCTTGCAAAGTCTCGCTGAGGGGCACTTGCATAGGCCTCAATGCAAACCTCAATAAATTGCAGAGGAAGGAACGGGAAGATTTGGAGGCAGAACTTGCCATCTTGGAACAGGCGCACAAGTCGAACCCATCTTGGGTAACCCTCCGACCTCTAACGGCTGTCCGGGGAAGATTAAAGGCTCATTACAAAAATCGAGCTGAGTTCACCCTCCTGCGGCTGCGGCGAGTATCGTACTCGCAGGGGAACAAGGTGGGAAGGCACTTGGCCCGTCAGCTCCGAGAAAAGAGGGAGAAGGAATACATTGGAGGGATCCAGGACTCTGGGGGATCCTTGCAGCACCGGGACGAGGATAAGGCGGACACCTTTGGCCGATTCTATGCTGCATTTTACAAGGTCGACTCTTTAGATCAGGGCGCCCAGGACGAGTTCCTGGCAGACCTCCCCGTGCCGCAGGTCTCAAGAGAGTGGAATGAGCTCTTGGCGGCCCCCATTTCCAGACCAGAGGTGTTGGAGGCAATTAAGGCCCTGAAGCTTCACAAGGCGCCGGGCCCGGACGGTTATACTGCTCTCTTTTACAAATCGTTTGCGACGGAATTGAGTGATCATCTGGTCTCCCTTTTCAATGAAATGGCAGTCACTGGGAAGACTTCTGGGACTATGGCCGAGGCCATGAAAACCGTGCTTCCCAAGCCGGGGAAGGATCTTTCCAAATGCTCGTCGTATCGCCCGATAGCACTCTTCAATGTAGATGCTAAATTGTACTCCTCTATCATTGCCCGCAGGCTCCAGGACCTGATGCCAGCCATCATCCACCCGGACCAGTCCGGGTTCATTAAGGGGTGGCAGACACATGCTAACTTGAGGCGGGTGATCCACCTGATAGAGAAGGCTACCAGGTTCCGCATCCCGGCAATACTGGTGGGGCTGGATGCGAAGAAAGGCTTTTGATCGAGTCGACTGGGAGTTCCTGTTTCACACCCTGGCCGCCTTTGGTTTTTCGCACCAGTTCATAACAATGATTCGGGCAAATTACAGCAGCCCCAGCTCGAGGGTGGTGATTAACGGGCATCGGTCTGCCTGTTTCCCTCACTCACGAGGAACGAGGCAGGGATGTCCTCTCTCCCCTCTCCTCTTTGCCTTGGGTATCGAACCTCTGGCGCTTGCGATACGGGAGAGGGAACAGATCAGGGGCCTTCCGTTCATGGGTGAACAGCACAAAATTTCCCTCTTTGCAGACGATGTGCTGTTGTCAGTGGGGGATCCGGCTCAATCATTGCGGCATATTCAAACGGTGCTATCCGAATTCGAAGCAGTGGCTGTGTTCAAGGTCAACTTTGACAAATCATACATACTAAACCTGACTCTCCCTCCAGCGGACGTGGAGCGGGTACGCTTGCTCACGGCGTTGCCATGGGCGTCTGCCTCTCTGTTATACCTGGGAGTTCAACTGACTTCTTCCGTAGGATCATTATTCTCGGCTAACTTCCCCCCGATGCTAGCTGCGGTACGAGCGGATCTGGACCGGTGGAAGCCGAAGTTTCTCTCATGGCTTGGCAGGAACCATGCTCTTAAGATGGTCCTTCTGCCTAAGTTTCTTTATCTTTTCCAGGCCCTTCCTATCCCGATAGAGGTGAACTTTTTCCGGCGCCTCAAAACCTTGATGCTGAGATTTGTTTGGCAGGGTGGACGGGCACGCTTCTCCTTCACGACACTGCGACGACCGCGGAAGGAGGGGGGAGTGGGGTTCCCCGACATGCACTTGTACTATAAAGCCGCGCAGCTACGAGTACTGGTGGAATGGTCCCAGCAGCTCTCAGAGAAGCACTGGCTACATATGGATAGGAGTGTGGCCGGGAGGTCGATCTGGGACTTGGCCCGGAAACCGAAGGTAGACAGGCCTAAGAATGCCTACATTAGCACCCCTACTAGCACGGTTTTGAAGGTGTGGGATACGGTCACCGGCGATGAACGCTGGACCACGTTTCCGTCTCCCTTTACTCCCATTCACTTCAACCCGGCCTTCCCTCCGGCGATGCAGGAGGGACCCTTCAGGTTGTGGAGAGAGGGAGGCTGTAGAGCGCTCACACACTCGTTCCATGAAACGGCGCCCCTCACGGTCCACAACTGCATGCGTGACTATGGGATACCGGCCACTGAACGCTTCCGCCACAACCAGCTTCTCCACTGGGCGACATCGGCGGGAATAGGAGATGCCGCTACCAGGCCACTTTCACCATTTGAGGCCATTCTTCTACGCACCTCCACTATGAAGGGGACGATTTCCTTCCTGTACGGGCTACTACTGGCCACTACGGTCTCTCCGCGTCCCCACTACATGGAGCACTGGGAGGCCCTTCTGGGCCGAGACGTTTCCGAAGTCGAATGGAAAAGCCTCTGGCGCGATATCACGGCGCATAACCACTCGGTGAATCTTAGGGAGGCCCACTTAAAGACCATGTTCGATTAGTATCTTTACCCGTCCAAGCTCCATCGAATATTCCCAGCCTCTTCAGACAGGTGTTGGAGGGGCTGTAGGCTGTTGGGGGATTACCGCTGATGAAGCAAAGCTTCGCATATTTTGCGACTTGCCGAAGTCATGAACCTCGTGTATGTGTAACAAGGTAATAAGTGTACGTCTTACTAACGATTATATTAAGTTTGAATAAGGATTAAGAAGCTTGCCTATGTGTATTCCTAATGTATTTAATCCGTGTCCGTAAAATATGGCCGCCGCTTATATTTAGTTACTGCGCATGCGTCAGCCACACTCACGTGTCCTGACGGGTCTGCAGAAGTGGAGGGAAATTTATGCGCATGCGTAATTCATAGCTTTGCCTACAATGTGGTACTGCTCGTGCCACTGCTCTTGTGTATGTATCCATGTAGCTAACATTTAAACTGCATAAGTATATTTCTTAGTGATAAGTTGAAAGTACAAACCCAGTGATGTGTTTTCATACTGTTATTTCTATGTATTAATTCGTTCTCGCTTACTTTCCATGTACCGCGGGGAATGGGGGTCCGAACTGGTTGGGAGCCATATTGAAGGTCTCTTCTGCGCATGATCCTGGAGCACTGAAAGGTGGCAACTTTGGACAGCGGAACTCAGCCAGCTGGCAGCCACAGTCATGATGCTCCTGGGAAAGCCACCTCTGCGCTATGAGAACGGAGAATGTTGCTCCTCATATGATACAATGTGTGTTGCGCTACTGTTTGCCGTGCAGTTTCTCATGGGAACCCCAATCTTGCTAGGCGGTACCCAAATATGTAAATGAAGCATCCAAATAGTATGTCATGATTGGTGTGTTACCCAAATCCTATCTTAGGACCAATCCAAATTGAGGGATTCTGACACTTTGCAACATTAGGGGGTGGTACACTGTCCCAAAACTGTATATCTACCCTGGGTTCACCTAGGGAATTGTCCGACTTGTCTGGTTTAGCTGACCTGTCACTGACCCATCGTACTCAATAGGTGACTGAAGATACAGAGAGCTGCGGAGCACTCTGTCCGAAATTGACCATAGACTAAGGTTCTACTGAACCTTAAAGTGCTGGCGAAGCACTTTGCTGGGAGTTCGCTGACCCAATCGGGGTCTTGATCGATAGCTGCAGAGAGGGTGGAGCGCAGGCGTTGCTTCCAAACTGCGGGTGCGGTCCTGTCCTGAGCGGTCCTGTCCTGAGGGTTTGCTATCCTGTCCTGAGGGTCCTGTCCTGATTCCTAATCTGAGGGTATCCTGTCCTGTCCTGGGTGTCCATTCTGCACCTGCTGTCCTTTGAGGGGTATCCTTCCTTGAGGGTTTCCTGTCCTTAACTGACCCGTGGCCAGGGTTTGGTTTTCCACACCAGTCTAGGTAAATACTGCTCTAAATTCTTTAAACTTGCACCTTTCTATTTTCTGTCTTTGCTTAAATAAAGACACCTCTTGCATATGTTGATTTTTCCATGCTTTTGCCGCAAACTATTGAAACGTAAAGTCATTTGCATATTTTTCGATATGTTCCCATGTTACCCTACCTTTTAGAAATCATATTTTGCATTGCAGTTTGTCATTTTCTGATATGGTCTAGAACGGCCTTACTTAAATTTTCTAAAGATTTCTTGCCTTGAATGCATAGCATATTTCCTTTGCAACTCATTATTGCATTTAAATGATTACCCTGACTTTATTTCTCTATAGTTATGTACTTTTCATTATCTTGGTTATTGATTGCCTTATTCTTGTAAGTTTAATGCTTGATGATAACGAACTTTAGATAAACATTTTAAAACTTCCAGTTGTCCGTGGTCATTTACAACAGTATTGAATGTCATTTGAAATTGCATTTGCTGCCTTTCCTTTTACAGCTAGGCCCCTGATCCATTGAAGTCATAGGTACCCGTGTCGGTGGATGGTAAGTCGGGTACACTAAGTAATAACAGTAGGGAACACACACAATTGGTAGCAGCCCGTGAAGTCGCCCTGTCAATGAATAGTGTGAATTGAAAGTATATGGGCCCTGAAGCCGGAAACGGCGGAATCATTGGCTGGGTGACCTCGCGCGCTCTATCAGTTTTCTGGTAGATCAGAGGATGGTTAGGGACTAGCTAAAGGTTAGGCAGGATTAGTTAGACTAGTTAAGTCGGTAGCTGCTAGTATATTGATGCTGCTATAAGAGCGGCTGTTCCGAGGGGACTGATCACTCTCTTGTGAATACGCTGCTGAAATCAATGAATTGTTTTTTTATTATTATTCTTGTTCTTATATTATTATATGTATTAATCCATGCGTTTGTAAACCGTATTGTTTCTTGTTGTCCGAACTCCCCGGGGAATTGAAAGGGCAAGTGGTGAATAGAATCCATTGTCCTGAGGTCACAGGCTTAAGGAAAGTTAGGTGCAGGTTAGGATAACCGGGAAGCACTAACTAGGGTTTTTCTGAATACGTGTGTGAATAAATGTCAGTAACGAGGTTCATTGGCAAAATTCCCATAGTGGCGTAACCTAGTAAGGGTCACATCGGAAGAGTAGCAGGTTCATCGGAGCTTGTGTGAAAGCAGAGGGGTCCGCTGGGAAACCTTAGACTCGGATATATCCCGGAAAGAAGTGGATGAGTTTAGGGGAATAACAGGTTCACCGATGCTAGAGTGAAGGGTAGGCGGAAGAGATCTACCCGCAGCGCGTGAAAAGTAAATGGAAGTAGTTTACTTGCAGTAAATCAAAGCTATCCTGTCTAGACACTTGAGCACTGTGGCGAATGTGTATTTGTTGTAAAATAACCAAGCACTGAGCACTTTAGAAAGAAAGAAAGTTTCCGTTACCTTGTGAAGGGAGGGAGTCAGCCGCGAAGCGTCTCTGACGTCACTCCGTGCCGCGCTGGGATTGGTAGAAACAGCGGGCGGGTAGCGGGGCTGGAATTGTAAAGGAGGGGTGAAGCGCCGGAGCGTGAGGACAGTCTCACGAAGGGGCCGCGCACCCATTGGCCGAAATTATTTTGAACGCGCGCACCTCATTGGTTGCACGGAATTGCAAGACGCATTCTGATTGGAGGTGACTTTCTAAACAGAGTTAAGCGTAGAAATCGTATGTGGCACTCATATTGTCCAGAGACTAGACCCGATCCAAGAAACCAAGGGTTCGAAAGGGATCAGTGGAAAGCTAATAGATACGATATCATGTACGGAGCTAAGAGAAAGATGTCCCTTGTAAGTAGGGTAAAGAATTATTTCAAAACAGACAAACCGATTAAGTCTAGAGAGGGCGTTACTATCCCGCCACCGAATACTCCCGCCTCATTCATGATGTTTGACCGAGGGTACAATACCTGTGTGTGGTTGGAGAATTGGGTGAAGTACACAAAAGATGACGGAGTATTGGCTTTTCCGTTAGACGGTACTTTTAATGGCAGAATTTTATTTAATTTGAGAACCCGAATGAATGAATTACATCCCAGACCGAGACTAACGCAGTATGAGGCATTAGAGGAATGGGAGATTGAGGCTTTCGAAAGAGAGAAACCACGAATGGACAAAGGTCTGACAAAGTGGTACCCCAGGCTGAAACAAGAGACCAGGGATACAAGGATGAAACAGTGGAGACAGAGTATGATTGTTGAGGGTCTGTTTCCCATGATGCCAGCAGGCAACCCTTCTGGGGGAGAGAAAAGGACAGAGAAGAGTAAGCATTGGGGAGCCCTAGGGGAGTCAGACGATGAATTGTTAGATGACATTTTTACGAGAAGCCCGCCACCTTATAATGAGGGAACCCGACCTTCCAGTATAGGAGAAATTGCCCAACGTCCATCTATTAAGGAGGAGGATAGATCCATATGTAGGGGGGGAGGTGGCCAGGTATTGCCCTATTTTGAGAAGCCCGAACCCCCAGAAGTGAGGACTATATATCCTAGAATGCCCGTGAGCCCGGAGGAAAAATATTCCCGTGAAAAGCTCTTTTTCCCCAGACCAATTTATGAGAACGAAGAAAAACCAGTAGGTTCAGGAGTACCCTTTTTGGAGCCTCCATATGGGGAGGAGCGCAGGTCATTTGGGACAGGAACTTTGTTCCCGAAACCAAATTATGGTGGGGGACCGAGTGAAACGCATCCTACTGCCCCGAGTTTTACGCCTCAACTGACCCCACAGATAGTGGCTGAACGAACATTAGGAAGACTATTAGATGAAAGGGAGCAAGAGGTCCTAGCTAGACAGAGAACAGAAATAATTCAGAAAATCTCCCAGTTAAATACTAGTCCTGAAGCTTTGACTATTCCGGTAACAATCGGACCAGTAGTTCCGTTGTACGGGAATAATCAAGGAGGTCCGAACCCTCCAGTTATGAACCCGATAATGGCCCCGCCGAGGCAAGAGCCCCTACTGATAGACGATCAGTCCAGTGAGTGTGAGTCTGATGTTGTGTTCTTGGACCTGCCAAACAAACAAGCAGGGAAGGGAGTGCAGAAGAGGCATAATCCTTTCGATACGAAGGAAATTAAATTAGAATCAGCAACGGGTACCAGGAGTGTCTCTTTGGTAACACCGGAAGAAATTGAAAATTGGAGTCGTGAATTAGAAAAGCAGGCTCCGCAAACGAAACCTTTAGACCTCTACAAACTGAGAGTAGAAATAGAAGAATTAATGGCAGGAAATGTGGGATTGGACAGATTAAATACCTATTCCGAAGAAGAATTGCTGTTTATGTGTAAAAGCCTTACCCGGAGTACTAGGGTGCTCCACGAAAAACTGACCGACACTGCAGCTAGTATGGGGATAGATATATCCAGATCGAAGCCCTTGCAGAAACCATACCGAGCTGAGTTCTCCGACAAGGATTTAGAGAACTTGAATGTGTCAGGGAGGAAATTGCAGATTAAAGAGTTGCTTGCAGTTTTGCAAAAATGGGGAGACGTGGAAAGGTGGAAAACGAGGTGGGCACATAAGAAAGATGAGGCCCGATCGAGACAAACTACCCCTGAGTTCCCTCTGAGAGAAGTAGACAAGCCTGAAACATTATGCCCCATGCGTGAAGTACCAGGTGGGAGGTATGTGCACGTTCCATGGTCCAGACAGGATATTGTGTCCTTTACTAACGATTTTCTGAAACTGCGCGAGAAGCCAGTTGAATGGTACCGGCAAGTGGAAAGGTTCGTAAAGGTGCAGAAATGCCTGTGGAAAGACCTGGATGGGTTTTTCGACATTGTGGTCCCGGTCGATCTATGGACCGAGTGTAAAATAGCCATAGCCTGGCCTAGTGAGGAGTACACAAGAGATAAAGAAACAGGGGAACCTTCGAAGGAAGTCATGAGGAAGTATGAGCAGGTAATTCAGCACTTGAAAGAAAAGGTGCCAGCAAAGGAAACTGATTGGACCAGGATAGACAGAACAACGCAGGAAAGAGAGGAGACAGTGCACTCCTATTATGAAAGGCTGTTGCAGGTATTTAAAACCTAGAGTGGTATAGATAACATCGAGATGAAGGATATGACGCACTTTATTTACAGGTTTGTAAACGGTTTAAGACCTGAAATTTGTCAGTGGATAAAAGATAACAAAATCTGTTGGCACTCCAAAAAGGTAGACGAGGTCCTGCGGTACGCAAAGTACTGCGAGGACGAGATGGCAGAAAAGAAAAAAGCTCTGAAGGAGAAAGTGATGTGGGCTCAGGTGAAGCTCGCAGAACAGCAGGAAAAGCAGTTGAGTAACATGGTCAAAAATGCTAAGAACGAAGGTCCTGGGGGAGGGGGAGGAGGCAAGCCCCGGCCCAAAATGAGCAGGGAAGAGGCTATGAAGAAATTTCCCTGCCATCAGTGCGGCGAAATTGGACACTGGCGTAACGAGTGTCCATACTTGCCCGAAGATAACCCCAAAACTCCTGATTTAACTCCACAGACGCAGAAAGAGAGACCAAGAAAGACTCAACCACAGGTAAAAACAGTTCAGGTGCCCCGAGCACCAAAGCAAGTATACAGGGGAAAACAGGCAGAGGGAGATGAGATAGAAGTCTGGGAAAGCAATGAGAACAGAAATGCAGCAACTTCGCAGTATCTTTTAAATGATACCTTCCTTTGTGATGACCAGTACTGACGGGGCCTGAGAGGGGAGGACGAGGAGTGCGTACTTGGCGCCTCCTTGCCGGTAGACCAGTCCGGACCATACATTGAAGGAAAGGTTGACGGAAATGATGTCACCTTTCTGTTGGACACTGGCGCTACCCGTTCTACTGTGAGAACAGTGGACGTTCCAAACCTACCCCTCTCGGGAGAAGCCATCCAAGTAGTGGGTGTATCTAATCAATTGATTAGTACTCCTGTTACCAAGCCCATGGAGATCTCAATTGGAAACTTTAAGGAAATGCATAGATTTGTCGTGTGCGACACCAGTCCAGTAAACTTACTGGGATGTGATTTGCTGTGCAAAATGAACTGTACCATCTTTTGCACACCAAAGGGTGTTGAAATTCAGACCCCAGATGAAGATGGGATTTACAAATTAATGTTAGCCCGCCCTGACTCAGAAATTAAACGAATGACCATGCAGGATTTACCCAAAGAACTCCAAGAAGCAGTGAAGCCAGAGGTGTGGGACTTTACTGGGAAAGATGTAGGGTTAATGAAAAATGTGGACCCCATACAGATAGCAATCAAGGACAATGCAGTGTACCCCAATACTAAACCCTACAGAATGAATGCAGAAGTGAAAGCTGGTGTTACTGTGGAAATACAGAAATTGCTAGAAGGAAACATCATACAGGAGGTGATGAGTAGCCCATGTAACTCCCCGATTATGGGCATCAAGAAACCTAGTGGCAAGTACAGAGTAGTGCAGGATTTACGAAAAGTCAACAAGATAGTAGTTCCCTGTTGCCCTATAGTCCCGAACCCAGCAGTGATTCTGTATCAGATTCCCTGGGATGCTGAGTGGTTCACTGTGATAGACCTGTGTCATGCATTCTTTTCCATTCCCTTGCATCCAGATAGCAAATTTCTTTTCTCATTTGCCTTCGAGGGTCACGTGTATTGCTGGAACCGGGTCCCTCAAGGGTATACGGAGAGCCCCTCTATCTTTAATCAGATCTTGAAAAAATGTTTGGAAACTTTGGTCTTACCCGGGAACTCTGTCTTAGTGCAATACATAGACGACCTCTTGGTGGCGTCTAAAAGTCATAAGGATTGTGTGATTGACACCATTGCCCTACTGAATCACCTGTGTGAAAAGGGACATAAAGTGGCCCCTGACAAGTTACAGTTCTGTGCAAAATCGGTGAAATATCTGGGGCACCAGATAGAAAAAGGTGTCAGAAAAGTGACATGGGAAAGAGTGAGAATAATTCAAAAGATGCAGTTGCCCCGTACTCAGAAAGAGATCAGAATGTTCCTGGGTGTGATAGGATACTGCAGGCAGTGGATTCTGGGATTTGCAGTCCTAGCTAGGCCCTTAATAAAAATGACCAAAAGAGGAACACCAGAGATTGTAGAATGGGATGATGAAAGCTTAACAGCCTTCTCCAAACTGCGAGATTGTCTGTGTACAGCCCCTGCATTGGGAATGCCAGACTATTGTAAAGAATTTGCCCTATTCTGTGACACTCGCGATAATTGTGCGTTGTCTGTCCTAACTCAAGAACATGGCACAACCAGAAAGCCTGTGGCATATTTCTCTGCCACCCTGGATCCAGTGGCTGCTGGATTACCAGGTTGTTTGAAAGCAGTAGCTGCTACCTGTGCCAGTTTAGAGCAGAGTGAGTCAATTGTAATGGGACATCCGGTAACTGTGTATGTCCCACATGGAGTGGTAATTTTGTTGACCAGAACAAAAACTCAGTATCTCACCCCTAGTCGGCTGACTAAATACGAAAGGATTCTTGTGGGTGCTGCAAATGTAAACATTGTTAGGTGCAGTATTCTGAACCCAGCCACCTTACTCCCCGACCCAAAGCATATGGAAGGGGGGGTGGATGATGAACATGATTGTATTGATCTAACAGAATTCAACACCAAGCCACGCCCAGACATAAAAGAAGCGCCGTTGCCTGTGCATGATAAAGAACTTTTTGTGGATGGTTCATGTCTAAGGCATGAACAAGGAGGCCTGAGTGCTGCCTATGCAGTAGTGTCCTTAGAGAAAATTGAGGAAGCAGGTTATCTATATCACATCAAGTCTGCACAAGTAGCCGAATTGATTGCTATGATAAAAGCTTGCCAAATTGGGAAGAACCTACGCATAACAGTGTACACTGACAGTCAGTACTGTTATGGGGTTGTGCATGACTTTGGCCAATTGTGGCTACAGAGGGAGTTCCTGACTTCATCAGGTACCCCTATTCAAAATGGAAAAGTTGTTCAGGACCTTTTAGAGGCAATCCAGTTACCAAAGGAACTGGCAGTGGTAAAATGTGCTGCTCATAAGAAGAGCATGGACAAGGTATCACTGGGAAACGATTATGCTGATCGAGTGGCCCAATGGTGCGCAAGAGATCGGTATATCGTAAATCCAAAACGAGGGGGGCCAGGAACCAGCTGCCAACTTCAGGTGTTTGAAGAAGTGCCTACATGGGATGAAGTGAAAGAGTGGCAGCAGGCGGCACCTTGGCAAGAAAGAGAGAAGTGGAAGGACGATGGGTGTAGACCGAGACGTGTGGATGGTGTCATCTTAGGTCCAACTGGTATGCCTGTGTTGCCTAGACACCTACTTAGCACCATGGCGAGGTTAATACATGAAGGATCACACATTGGTAGGGATGCCATGATTCTAGTGTTCCAACAGACTTGGTACAGTAAAAAGTTCAGGAAGGTAGCGGAGTCCCTCTGCCAGAGGTGCCTGTCATGTCAAAAGATGAACCCAGGGAAGAGGACTGTGGTGGAACTGGGGAAAATTGGGAGGTCCGGGGGTCCCTTTGTGAGAATACAGGTTGATTTCATCACCATGCCCCATTGTGAAGGGAAACGATATGTCCTTGTCATGGTCTGTTTATTTTCCAAGTGGGTGGAAGCTTTCCCTACTCCCCAAAGTGACGCAAAAACAGTAGCTAAGTGTTTATTAAAAGAGCTGATACCTAGGTTCGGGGTTCCAGTCACTATTGAATCAGATCAAGGCTCACATTTTCAGAATGCAGTGATCGACGAACTCTGTAAGGCCTTTGGAATTTCCCAAAAGCTTCACTGTGCCTACCGTCCAGAGGCTTCTGGAGTAGTGGAACAAATAAATGGAACTATCAAGAACAGACTAGCAAAACTGTGTGATGCAACTAAATTGACCTGGGTGAAGGCCCTGCCCCTGGTCCTGATGGGACTCAGAAGTATTCCTGATCGCAAGACAGGCCTAAGTCCCCATGAAATCATTATGGGAAGAGTGATGAGACAAGCATGGGTGCTAGGAAGCAAACTGTTGAATATTACTGATGATTTGGTGCTTGAATACTGCAAGAGATTGGGTGACCAAGTGCGTTCTATCTCTCGCCAGATCGGAGAAGACGCCATCCTCAATCCAACGACTCCTCTCCACAAACTGGTCCCAGGGGACTGGGTGAAGATAAAGAAGCATACTCGGAAGAGCTGCCTGGAGCCAAGGTGGGGAGAAAAACGTCAGGTGATCCTGGTAACCACCACAGCAGTAAAGTGTGCAGGAGTTCCACGCTGGGTACACGCCAGCCACACCCAGAAGGTACCACCAGACGAGGTGCCTGAAGCAGAAGGACGTCCAGCAGAGGACTCTGCAGGAGCCAGACCGGAAGTAGCTGACGACGTACAGCCCAGTACCAGTCGAGCTGCAGAATCAGCAGACGTTGGCCCAAGAATAGTTGATGACGAACTACCAAGAGTCCAGCCTGCTGAAGGGGTCCAAGAAGCTGAGCCAGAAGTAGCTGAAGACGAGCTGCCGAGCATATGGCCAGAAGAATGGATTCCATTGATTGACCTCACTGAAGACCCTATTCGAACAAGTGAGAGACTTTGGGAAGGTAGAGAGTGGACTAGTCAGGAAAAGCAAGGCACAGGCGAAGAACCTCAGAATCTTGAGATTCACATCAAAACTGAGGAAGGAGAAGGTCAGACAGGGACAGAGCACGTGGTTGATACAGAACAAGTGAAGAAGACTGAACAAGTGCCCGATACTGAACAAGTGCAGGATACAGAGCAAGTGTTTGATACTCCTCCACTGACTCCTGATATCGGGAAGGGACAGACTAGACATAGTGTAATAGTTCGAGCAGAAGAAAGTCCAGAGATCGAAGTGCTTGAACAGGATCAGATAGAACTAGAAGAACGTGTTCAGGAACCAGAAACAGAGACATTTGAAAAGCAAACACCAAATTTACCTGAACAAGGCCAGAGTAGTACCCAGGCAGAAGAAATAGATACGAGTCCTGGAATTAGTCAGATAGAAGAAGAAGAAACTGAAACAGAATTGCCAACAACGAATGAAAACAAAAGGGCAAGAGAAGGAAACGAAGTCCAAGTACCAACCAAAAGACTTAAGAAAAGAAAACATCTTGAGCCCAGGTTCGTAAAGAAATTGAGACTGAGGATAAAAACGGTGGAAGAGAAACGTGCAGAAGAAAGGAGAAGTGCACGCATAGCTAAGCAACAAGAAGATACCTCCAACCGAAGGAGTGATCGAATAAAGAAACAAAACAAAAAGTACAAGTCACCTGAATGGACACTTGTGTTGGAAGAACTTGAAGATCTTGAAATAACTGACGTAAGCGACGGAGAGCCCGTCCCTGAGTACTCTGACGAAGAGGAAGAAGAGCCACCGTGAATTTGCACAAAGTAAGATACTCGTGTAAAGACACAAAGAGGGGTCGAGAAACTTCTTCTGAAGCCGAAATGTCTGATTCAAACGTGAATGGTAGCCCTAGTTGCAGTCGTTTCAGAACATGCTGCAAGGTATGTGTCTGTAGTGTAGTTGTCCTGATATTACTTTGGATAGGACTAACAATTTTCATTCCCTTTGCTGTGAGTAAAGATACTAACATTGTCCCTACTGAAATTGTAAATACTGACAGTGAGGAGCTGACAACACAGAGTGTAGCAAGACATGAGAGAGCACTGAGACAAACAAAACAAGACTTAGAAGCATCAGATGAGGGAGGACTACATTATCATGGAGTTAAGAACAAGACACACTTAAATGTTTTCGCAAACTTGTTAATACACTATGTAGAGACTATGGAAATTGAAGATTGCTATGTCTGCATGAAGCTACCTACCTCTGTAGCTGAAGGCGTGACATACCATCACTTGCCGTTGACATATGGAATCTCCTGTAGTATTTTAGCCAGTTTATTTTACAAAAGAGGACCGTTACAGTACTATTACTCTAACAATGATGTGATCTTTTCTGAACTTCCTATACGTGGGAACTTGAATCCTGTACATACAAAGAGTGACACAATAAGATATATGGGAGACTACTTTCTGACTATAGGTAATATCGACATAGCTGACGCACACAGAGATAACTTGACTTGTTCTTTGCGTGAGCAGGAAAAGATGTTCCTGAACATGGCAGAGAAAAGGAGAATTAAAATACAAAAGAAGGCTAATGACGAAAGTCAGAAAAAGCCAAGATGGGCAGAGAACATGGAAGGCACCTCAACTGGTGGGGCGGGTCCTGCTCTGTTGCTGGATTTTGAAAAGAAAGGCAAGCTATGTCTTCACCGCGAGAAGACTAGCTATTATAATAACATTTTCATTGGTTCCAGTGAATGCGAACATAATTACAAGGTAATTGGAGGTTGGGGTTTCAAAAATGGGTCAGAGCCTGTGTTTCCTGGAATTTATTATATTTGTGGGGACAAGGCTTATTTCAAATTGCCGGATCACTGGTATGGAAGCTGCTATTTTGGCATTGTCTTCCCGAAAATATACCATGTGAATGGAAATGCTGGAAGCAGTGAAAATACTAATGGCTTAGTGCGTAGTAAAAGAGAAAGTATAGGTGAAATTATGGGTAGTATTTTCAGTGCACTGATACCTGGAGTGGGAGTGGTTCTGAACACTCACAGAATTTGCAAATTGTCCACTATAGTGGATGTGCTGTCTACTGAAACAGCTCATGGATTTCTGCTGGTCAATACTGAAATGGTTGCGATCAGATCAATGGTTTTGCAGAACAGACTTGCTCTTGACACCTTATTAGCAAAAGAGGGCGGAGTCTGCCGGATGTTGAGGGCGCAACATTGTTGCACTTATATTCCGGATAAAAGTATACAGATCAAAAGATATGTGAAAAACATTACTAATTTGGCAAAGGAACTCAAACCACTCGAGGTTGATAGTGCCTGGAAGAGACTGGTAGATGGTCTCTCAAATGTAGGTCATTGGTTTGCTAGCTTAGGTAAAAGCTTATTGTTCAAGGTACTGATGCCAATTGGAATTATAGGTCTCATCCTATTCTTCATATTTGTCTGCTGCAAATGTCGTAAGCACACCAGAAAGCATGAAGTGAATGCAAGAGGGGTGAAACGGAGTGCGGATGAGCTTGAATTAGAAGAGATGAATAATCAGATCTATAAAAAGGTGAAGAACTCTCACCCTACCAAAACTGAAAGAGAAAAGTTGGAGCGATTGCTGGAAGAGATAGAACTGTATAAAGTGTGAAAGAAAAGTTGGCATCTGGTTCCTTTTAATTTGTGATGATAGTAAATATCATCAAAGAGGGGATTGATGAAGCAAAGCTTCGCATATTTTGCGACTTGCCGAAGTCATGAACCTCGTGTATGTGTAACAAGGTAATAAGTGTACGTCTTACTAACGTTTATATTAAGTTTGAATAAGGATTAAGAAGCTTGCCTATGTGTATTCCTAATGTATTTAATCCGTGTCCGTAAAATATGGCCGCCGCTTATATTTAGTTACTGCGCATGCGTCAGCCACACTCACGTGTCCTGACGGGTCTGCAGAAGTGGAGGGAAATTTATGCGCATGCGTAATTCATAGCTTTGCCTACAATGTGGTACTGCTCGTGCCACTGCTCTTGTGTATGTATCCATGTAGCTAACATTTAAACTGCATAAGTATATTTCTTAGTGATAAGTTGAAAGTACAAACCCAGTGATGTGTTTTCATACTGTTATTTCTATGTATTAATTCGTTCTCGCTTACTTTCCATGTACCGCGGGGAATGGGGGTCCGAACTGGTTGGGAGCCATATTGAAGGTCTGATCTGCGCATGATCCTGGAGCACTGAAAGGTGGCAACTTTGGACAGCGGAACTCAGCCAGCTGGCAGCCACAGTCATGATGCTCCTGGGTAAGCCACCTCTGCGCTATGAGAACGGAGAATGTTGCTCCTCATATGATACAATGTGTGTTGCGCTACTGTTTGCCGTGCAGTTTCTCATGGGAACCCCAATCTTGCTAGGCGGTACCCAAATATGTAAATGAAGCATCCAAATAGTATGTCATGATTGGTGTGTTACCCAAATCCTATCTTAGGACCAATCCAAATTGAGGGATTCTGACACTTTGCAACATTAGGGGGTGGTACACTGTCCCAAAACTGTATATCTACCCTGGGTTCACCTAGGGAATTGTCCGACTTGTCTGGTTTAGCTGACCTGTCACTGACCCATCGTACTCAATAGGTGACTGAAGATACAGAGAGCTGCGGAGCACTCTGTCCGAAATTGACCATAGACTAAGGTTCTACTGAACCTTAAAGTGCTGGCGAAGCACTTTGCTGGGAGTTCGCTGACCCAATCGGGGTCTTGATCGATAGCTGCAGAGAGGGTGGAGCGCAGGCGTTGCTTCCAAACTGCGGGTGCGGTCCTGTCCTGAGCGGTCCTGTCCTGAGGGTTTGCTGTCCTGTCCTGAGGGTCCTGTCCTGATTCCTAATCTGAGGGTATCCTGTCCTGTCCTGGGTGTCCATTCTGCACCTGCTGTCCTTTGAGGGGTATCCTTCCTTGAGGGTTTCCTGTCCTTAACTGACCCGTGGCCAGGGTTTGGTTTTCCACACCAGTCTAGGTAAATACTGCTCTAAATTCTTTAAACTTGCACCTTTCTATTTTCTGTCTTTGCTTAAATAAAGACACCTCTTGCATATGTTGATTTTTCCATGCTTTTGCCGCAAACTATTGAAACGTAAAGTCATTTGCATATTTTTCGATATGTTCCCATGTTACCCTACCTTTTAGAAATCATATTTTGCATTGCAGTTTGTCATTTTCTGATATGGTCTAGAACGGCCTTACTTAAATTTTCTAAAGATTTCTTGCCTTGAATGCATAGCATATTTCCTTTGCAACTCATTATTGCATTTAAATGATTACCCTGACTTTATTTCTCTATAGTTATGTACTTTTCATTATCTTGGTTATTGATTGCCTTATTCTTGTAAGTTTAATGCTTGATGATAACGAACTTTAGATAAACATTTTAAAACTTCCAGTTGTCCGTGGTCATTTACAACAGTATTGAATGTCATTTGAAATTGCATTTGCTGCCTTTCAATTTACAGCTAGGCCCCTGATCCATTGAAGTCATAGGTACCCGTGTCGGTGGATGGTAAGTCGGGTACACTAAGTAATAACAGTAGGGAACACACACAATTGGTAGCAGCCCGTGAAGTCGCCCTGTCAATGAATAGTGTGAATTGAAAGTATATGGGCCCTGAAGCCGGAAACGGCGGAATCATTGGCTGGGTGACCTTGCGCGCTCTATCACCGCCACATTTGGTGGGATTGCCCGATCATCCGCCCGTTCTGGGCTGAAATTGTATCCCACATCAAGGATATCCTGGGATATCCGATCCCGGAATCGATGGCCCATGTTCTGTTGGGGCTCCGAGATCCGATGTTAGAACACCAAACTAAAGCGGATAAACGTATCCTATGGCTCTGCCTTGGGGCTGCCAAGCTCACGTTGGCTGCAGCCTGGAAGAAACCGAATGCCCCAGCTACATCACTATGGCACGCGAGGCTGTGGGGACTTCTGAGCATGGAGAGAATGGCGGACATCTTCCTAGGCAATTTTAAAAACGTCCTCTTCCGATGGGGTCCCCTGGTCCGCTTCCTGTCACGAGGCCTGCCGTCTGCCCATCCACATCCCGTGCTCTCCACCTTTTCCAGGTTTAATCAGACTATATGATTATGGGGGTTTGAAGTGAATGAGTGTGTTGTCACCACCACCAAGGGGGGGGGGGAAGGGGGGAGTGGGGGATAGGGGGGGGGGGTGAACCAGTTGGGTATGTGGATTTGTTAACTGTTGCGACACTGCATAGCCCGTGGGGGTTGTTGGAATTCTAAGCCTTCTATGGCACTATTTCCATTGCCGGTCACTTGACCATGAACGGATCTGAGTATTATTCCTTGGCATGAGTTGGACATGAGAACAGATACTTTTTGCCATGCTATGCTACCTCCCTCTGCATTCCCCCACCCTTTTTTTTTATTGAGCTTCCTTCGGCACCCCCTGTGTGGGGCATACTGCGGAATGGTCGCTTGTATAAGTTTTTCCTTTCCTCTCTTCTTTTTTCCTGCAAATTCTAAATAAAAATTTTACAAAAAACAAATGGTGTTGGAAGGATGCACTCAGGCAACCGATAGTATTAACTAAGAGATGAATACTCCACTGGGCAGAGCAAAGACTTAATTGACAAAGAATCAAGCCAATGGTTGAAAGAAACTGGATAAAGAAAGCCAATGGTTGAAAGGGGTGGAACCAAAGCCCACTCCATGTATATTGTTAGCAATAGGTCTGTTTGACAATTTTATTGCCATAGCTATACAAATATATCATAGGAAATTGCAGTCCTAATCACAGATCAATCTATGTGCAATTGGCACATCCCTGGTTTGTGAATAGGGATGAACAGACGAGTTGAACAGATGAGAGGAGTTGGCCTAACGGCTAGGGCGGTCGACCTTGAATCTGGGAACCGGGTTCGAGTCTCGGCAATGATGCTGAACATCCTGTGATTCTGGGCAAATCACTTAATCTCCCCATGCCTAACATAAATTAATGTCCTCATGTAACGCAACTGGTGCTATGTGATACAAGATACGATACCTTCGTGTCAAGTTCGCGCTATATAAAACTCCAAAAAGAAATCCACAAAAAAACCAGATGCAAACCTTAATAAAAATATAAGTCAGCAAAGCATCTACAAATGAAAGAATATTACAGCATGGTGACCACCATATGGTAGGTGGCGTAGGAACAAATCACTGCCAGAGATCTGACATCGATATGGGTTAAGGGGGCTAGGGTACTTAACGTCTTCTCATTCAAAGACCTGGCAGTTTCTAATGAACGGCGTATGCAGTGTTCTAACACTCACGAGGCCTTCAGAGAGGAAAAGGAAGTAGCACCTTACAATGGAGATTTTCTGGAGATTTTTTCAAAAGTGCACAGACTAGGCCAAACTTGTACTGCTTTCAATGTGCGCAAAGGAGTCACCACTGACCCTACCCTCGATCACTAGCTTACACTCAACTCCATCTTCTCTACCCTAGCCTGCCCGCATATAACACAATCTAGCTTCACTGCTATCAAATCAAATCTTCTTTATTTGCAATAGCAATCATAAAAGCACAGTACAAACAATTAAAACTGTTAAAAATCTTCAGTGAATACATGAACTATCCAGAAGCTACAGATTCATATATAAGCATAAAAAAATCTAGATGAATAGCAGCATACATTACAATGATCTAAACACTGCAAATATAGTACTACTTGTCTAGCCTATTTAAAATTAAAAAGGCAAAAAAGAGAGACCTCTAATAATAAGAGAGAAAGGGGTGTGAATGAACAGTGTGGGGGCTCATCCTAATAAAACCTAACAAACCAAAACCGAAAGTTTAGGGTTCCCCTATGTTGGTAGGAGCAGTAGCTGCAGGCACGGGTTGGGGATGGCGAGATGTAAACAAATAAAAGGAAATAAAGAGTACCTTATTGTTGCCGCGCCTCTTCTTCATCAGGACTCGGGAATCAGAAGCACCTAGGCTCCCCAGACCAATCACAACACTGCAATGAGGTCTTGTGATTGGTAGGCACCCAGGCTCCCTTGACCAATCACAACGCTGCAATGCAGCATTGTGATTGGTCTGAGCGTCGTGGTTCGACACTCAGCCAGGAACAGGGAGCATGAGCATGTTCTCCATGCAGGCTGCAGTTCAGCCCATGTGAAGAACAGGGAAAGTGCGCAAGACTGTTTGGCCAGTGCGAATGGGCGGCCAAACGGTCATGTGCACTTAGGAGCATCTTCTGCTCTGCTCTTTCATTGGAACAGCCCCGCCCGTCCCAGCTGCAGGACTAAATAAAATGATAATAACATTCAGTTACTATAACTAAATTTTTCCTTTGTTTCACTGCGTAAAAGAAGTGGCGCGACGCTCCTCCGCCTTAGCGGAGGAGCTGCCACTGGGTAGAAAATAATGGGGGCCACCTAAACCATTAATCTAATCATTATCATCTTAAATATCTTTATACAATTTGTGTATACAATCTTAGAAAGCACATTATTAGGAAAACTTACTATTTAAATAACATTATAACACAGAATTAATAATATTATCACAAATTAGCAAAATACACCCCTGACAGAAACCAGCATAAAAAGCAGCAGACTATAGGCGAGTCAAATAATTGCAGGTACAATAAGGCTGGTCTCACTTGATTAAAATTCAAAGTCACAAAGAGAGGGCAAAGAGAGGGCGAACATACTTTTGTCTTAAGGCTGACCAGTTAGGACAAATAAAAACAATGTGTAAAGTGTCTAGTACAATAGTCAAATCACATGTGCAATCTGATGGTTTATGCCACGCCATCAACAACTGCAGAAACAGATGTAATCGATAGTACGTTAACAGTCTTCTGTGCTGGGCTGACATATCCAGAGTTAAATACATTTCCATTCTATTAGTGGATTTCACCATCATAAAGTGCTTGTGACTGTCTTTATGTTCGGCACTTGGAGCCTTGCCTCTCTTGTGGTTAGCCCGAAGGTCTCTTTGACCCAAGCTATGTCTGATTTACAGATCAACTCTGGGGTGCTGAAAAATACTAGGGATACCCATCCCAAAATACCCCAAGTTTGCCCTCTTGGGCATATGGTGTGATATAGACATCACCAGACCCCAGCTACTCTTCAGCGTATTGGGCCTAGTAGTAGCCAAGAGAGATGTGGCCAGGCACTGGGGCCAGTGGCTCCCACACTCCAGGAGTGGAGGCAAGGGATGGAGCTGCACATAGCCTCTGAGAGAGTCACATATAAAAGCAGGGGATGTCCATGGAAATACTTAAAGGTTTGGGGCTGCTGGATATAATACTATGGCCTGGACTCCCTGGCTGATGCCCCATGAGCTTCAGATGGGGGGAAATGAGATACTCGTTTATCCTCCGGAGTGCTGTAGAAAGGTGAAACTGAAATATTGAAGGGGCATGCATTTTACTACTTTGGGGGGCAAGGATGTCAAGTATTCCATATATAATCCTGCTAGTGTGTAAAAACATTGTGATTACTACATCCTATTGTCTTATGCCTGTCCTACATACTACCAGTGGTTATGGTTATGATGATTGTATGTTTTCTATGCACACTTCTAAACTGAAAATAAAAGATATTCATAAAAATGAAAAACAACTGGGGTGCTGAACAATGGAAGTTTGCCCAACGCCCCTAAAGTTGTTTTGACATAGCCTAGCCATGGTATGCGGTGGCTCAGATCCATATTCATACACTCGATCAGAATTTTTATATTAAATTCTAGCTTCCTCTTAAGCCGTACAGAGAACAAAAGAAGTATTGGTGGAGTTGAAGAAAATAAGAAAGAAAATCTGCTCCCATTTCTTTGTTCACAATTTCCTCTGGGACACTCTAGGGAATTCCTAATAACCTCCTAAAAAAATTATTTTCAGCAGTCTGTATTGGGCGACCAGGTCTATATCCCCAGATTTCTGCACCAAACACCACGGCAAGGCACTTTGCATTATAGAGATGTAATATAGATTTGATGTGGGTATGCCCTAGCCGCTTAGCAAAGGGGTCTATGCCATGAGCTACCCTGCTAAAAGATTGTATATGCTCTCTTACCAGACGCCCCTAATGTAATTGATTATCCAGCAGAATATCTAAATAACAAAACCTATCCGCTTCCCTAAACAATGGTCCTTAATATAGTGAGTTTTCGATTTCACGTTATTTGGCCCTAATATCATAATATAAGATTTAAGATTATTATTTTCAGTCCTAAATCCTCCATAAATTTGTTAAAAAAGATTTAATAACTGTAAACCATTTGATGTCCGTGCAATAAGACCGGAGTCATCTGCGTACAATAATGCTCGGACCATTCTTGTTCCCACCAGCAGCGTTCGCTTAAAAACTGGTCTAGTCTATTAATATACATGATAAAAAGCATGGGGGCCAAAATACAACCCTGATGGACCCCCTGCCCTAACTGAAAGTGCTTAGTGCATTCTCCGTGGGGCCAAACCTCACTGAAGCCTCTAGGCCTGTGTGCAGATGGAGCAGAAGGGCTACATGGGCCTCGTCCATCCCCAAGGCCCTCAGCACAGTCACAGTTTAGATCTATCCACTGTGTCAAATGCTGTGCTGAGTTCCAGGAACGCCAAGTGTATGCTGCCCTTTTTAACAGTTGTACATTTATTAATCATAAAACAGAGATTAAGATTCTGTTTGATTGTCCCCTGGCCTGTCCTAAAGCTGTAGTGGATATCTGACAACATTTCTTTGTAGTCAGACCAGTCCGCCAATCATTTTAGGAGAACACTGCCCAGAATTTTAACCTCAGCGACTATTAATGGTATAGGCCAGTAGCACGTTGTGTCCTCTCAGTTGCCCTTTTTAAAAACAGGTACAATAATTGTTTCCAGCATGTAGGAATATGGCCACGGGCTACAGACCTCAAGTGTTGAACAATTAGTGGGTCCCATAGGTCCTTACATGATTTAAAAAGATCTCCGTGCACCCATAAGGCCCTAGTGCTTTCCCTAGTGCAATTCCTGTTATGCCTTCTCTTATCTCCTCTAATTCAAATGTCAGTAGCGGCCCCCACTCAGGCACTGGATAAGAGCGAGGAACTCAATCAATGGAATAAATATTTTCAAAGTGCGCAACCCAGTTCTTGCCTGGGATGGATTGTCTTGTGTCTAATGTGGTTATTTCACTGAAAAGAGGACGGTTCACTATTCTCCAGAAGGCTAGACTATTTCTCTCTTCACACACTTCTTTTAAATCCTCCCGTGCCATTTTTATACGGTGGCTCTTCTTATGCTTTTGTGCTTGCACATAATTCCTTCTGGACACTTTAACGGCCAGTTTATTTCTTGGCTTTTGCTTAAGGCCCTGCTTTATGTCCTTATAAGCCTTCGTACAGAGCTTATCAAAACAATTTGGGCCTTCCTCATTAGATTTTAATTTGGGACTAAAAATATTGGAGTATGCATTCAGAATAGCCTGGTCTGGAGAATTGGGGTTTAGATATGCCTCAAAATCATGACTGCCCAGCTTGACCAATTTCCTCAAAATATCCTCGGGGACTATCCTGCCCCAGCCTATCCGCCGGCCCAGCTCCTATAGTGTAAAGGGATTGCTATGAATGTTAAAAGGCTTCTCCCCTAAACCACTCCAACTAAATTCAGCCAAAAGGGGGTTATGGTCACTAAAAATACTCCAAAATGTCCTGAACCCCACTAGAAGTGAGTACAGATTCACAGAAATATAGATAAATCAATGGTGGAGATTGCACTCTATCCCTTAAAGGTTGGTACTATCTTATGTGAACCATAATCCTCAATTCTTAACAAGTTAATACGATTCATTTTGTGATATATCAGGAGGTTAATAATATCGCCCTGGCGTGAATGGCTAAAATGAACCTGTTCACAGCACACCTCAGAGTCTGCATCCTTCTTGTTAATAGTACAGGTCATACATGGGTGTAAATTAAAATCCCCCACTAATATAATAAAAGGTAAATTCGGCCAGTCCATCAAAACCTTTTTTTAAAAAACTTTTAATTCTACTTCCAGAGCAGTCTCTGAGGAGGGTGAATTATAAACATTTATGATTGAAACCTTCACCTTTTGAGGAAATGATATCAAAACTCCCAAAATAATCCCAGAGTCAAAAGCTCTCTGCTCCACTTTGCAACCCACCCTTAGGCTGACAAACGTTGCTAGACCTCCCTTTGCCCTTCCATGGTTGGAGGCCTTCGCATTTACTAGTGAGATGACAAATCTATCCATAAATACCTGTCCCGACACATCCCAGGTCTCCTGAAAGCACAGAATATCAAAGGATTCAAATAAATCTCGCTCCTTCTCTACCGACAGAAAAACGCTTAAACCAGCTATAGTCCAGCTGATCACATTCAGCAAACCATGAGGGGATTTCTGGGTTGCCACGGCTTCTTTTGGTGTATCCCTTGATCTTGCTTCTTCTCATCTCTCCCCCCCAGCGAGCAGGTTACCTGGTGATGAGTTGGTTCTGACACAATAAGTTAATCAATGTCTGCTAGGGCATTGTAACGACTATAAGTGGGGATGATGAAGGTACATTTGGCTACCCCGCTGTCTGCAATTAGGGGAGCCCTTACTGAGGTCCATCCTACATAACTAGCAGCTCGAGTAGGGGCCCTTTGTGTTTGAAAATTAGGTCTATAAAAATAACCAAGAGGCAACAAATCAGCATTCCTTGGTTCTAAATGTGTGCTCATGTTTCCCAGTAGAAGACTTTTAGCCAGGTATGAGGAGTTAAAATTAATGATGAATCAATCCCACTGCTATCAATTTTGTCTCCTACCCTCACTCGAAACTGTACTCCCTCTCCTTTACCTACCCTGCCCAACTTGCCAAATTTCTCCCTAAAACGCCCAGAGGTAGGCTGCCAAACCTTCTTGCGCTACGTACAATCCTTTCAGCTTCTAAACTATTATGCCTCTGGCGGACATTCCTACACTCCTAGCCCACCTTATCCCTCTTTTCAGTTAACCCTTATATTATAATTATGATTTCAGAATTTGTAGGGCGCACAGCTACCCCAAGGGGTTTCCGGGAGCCGAGCAATGATAGGGAGAGAAAGAGGGAAAAACATGAAGAGCTGATAATAAACAGCCAGGTCTTCAAGCCCTTAGGGAAAGCGAGAAAGGAGGCCTCATCTCTTAGGAAGGCAGGCAAGGAATTCCATAAAGTTGGTCCAAGATAGGAAAAAGACGGGCCTCTCATACGGGCCAATCTACTTTTTGGATCCACAAACCAGATATCTTGAGTGGCAAGAGAAGGATGGTAGAGCTGAACCAGGTTCTTCAAGTATTTTGTGGACTGAACCTGTTTTGATTTTAAACATATAGCACAGAGCCTTGAACTTAACTCGATTCGACACTGTCAACCAGCGTAAGTCTAGTCTAGTAGAATTCCTGAGACAGAGGAAAACTTAGGCAGGCGATTAAGAAGCCTTGATGCTGCATTCACTTACCTTCTTTACTTACCTAGCCACAATATTTCAAGTTTGCAGCAGCCCTAGAACTACTCATAGAGCCACCTGCTGATCTGTTCCCTCTTCCAAATAATGAACAATTTCTTACATTCCTTCTTTCGCCACAACATTAGAACTAGAATAGCTAGTGTTTAAATCCACATGCTCCATTTGATGGAAAATGCTCTATCGTGGAGTTTAACTTTATCACCCATAAACTCCATAAGTGCCAAGTCTCCACCCTTTGTCATTTAGTTCACTGCATCATTCAAGAGTCACTCACTCCACCCCAAACCGCCTATGTTATGCCTCACCAGCACTGGACTATGCTGGTATGTATCATACTTCTCAAACTGCTGCTCATGCTGTCTGTCCAATCTCTACCCAGTCATCCCTCGAGGCTCAGTCTTTTATCCCACCTCTACTTCCTATATTCTGCCTCATTCTGTGAACTTTTGTTTTCTATTACTATCTTTATACTGATGACATAGAAATGTGTCACCTTTCCATCTTTCTTCTTTCGCATTTAGTCTTGCATCTCTGATTACCAACAGTGACAGAAAAAATCCTCCTGCTTACTAGTTTTAACCTTCCCAAAATAGAAACACTATCCTTTCTAGTGCCCTCACCATTGGTCACTCTGCCCGCTCCAAGTTTACTTCAACTTGTCACTCAAACACCATTGCCAATCAACCAAAATGCATGGCTTGCTCTTGAATTCAGAAAGAAACTGAGGTTATCCTCATTACAGACAAGGTGGCCACCTGTCAGGTGCAGTGTATGTGGGAGAAAAAAATGTGACCCACATGTCTTCATCTGCGCTGCCAAGTCCGTGATTAAAGGAATGATAAATAAGAAAAGCAACTATTACAAGAGTCTTCTAGCAGGGCTTAAAGTACTTAGGCTATCCTAAAATCCCACTGAAAGGGAAACAACCATCATTAGTGTAACCATATGAACACTAGTAAACACCTACACAACCACAAACTAAAAAGTTGTTCAAAGAAAGGAAAGTGAGAGAGAATGGGTCATTTGTATTTTTTCCTGAATGGGCAAACAAAATTTAACTTTGTTATTTAAGAAAGTGTCAAGAAAGGCTGGGACTAAGATTATTCAGTTTAAGTGTTGCTGCTTGGGATGACACTAAAGTATTGTTTCTTCTTCCTTTTGTTTCTTCCAGTTGCGTGTGGCTTTGATTAAAGGAGAAAGGTTTAGATGCATGTTTTAGGTCTAATCTAATTATTTCATACACTTTTGAGTATTTGTGAATAAAGTGATATTTGATGTTTTGGCAGTGTTTAATTCTTTTACTGACTGGTGAATAGCTGGTCCATAAGAATTTTGGCCAATATGGACTCACCACCCCTCTTTCCTAACAAGTTATTATTGATAGTAGTGCAACTGTCAAACAACCCCGGCTTTAAACATTCAATGCAAGGTGTAGTGAAAGGTACCTGTGTAAAGAGTGCTGTCACCATATACGTAAACATTTGAAGCCTGTTATTTGGAGGCTCATTTATAAAAATAAATGTGCAAATAGGTAGTGATATTCACATCTATACTTAAATCCCAAATCTCCTTGCAAAAAAGCCTCAGCTCTCCTGTTTTTGGCAGGGCCAGCAAACGAAGGGGTCACTTTGCTGGCCTTACCTTTTTCAAGGCAATAACTATTACAAAGGCACCTTTGAATTCAACCAAAAATGTAAACCTAAGTTCTATGCCCAAAAAAGTAGAAGTTTGAAGAACAGGGAATACCGTCACAGAGGAAACCATAATACAGGTACGAATTTTCAATTCTGACCCTAATTCTATAGGGGTGTCAACTGGCGTTATTTCTACCAGCATGGAAAAGTATTTCCTCAGATCCTTGGACACTGCACATGGTTCAGGAAAATTGCTTAGACCTTTATCAAACCCCTATTCAGTACTGCCTTCCATGTCCACTTCTTTTTTCCCCACAATTGGTAAGGGCAGAGGTTCACTTTTATCTGTTGAAGGAAGCAATATAAATTACAAACTTTGATCCTTCAGGTTTCCCCAGTACAATATTTCTAGTCCAAAAGAAATACAAAAATCTCAGACCTGTGATCAATCTACAAATGTTTAAAAATGTTGTAGTTTGCCATCACTTCAAGATAGAAATGATTGTACATTTCAGAGAACCGCTTTTGCAAAGTGACTGGATGGTTCATTTGTATCTTCAAGACGCTGATCTCACAATTCCAGTTCACACAGCATACAGGAAATATCTTCAGTGGCAATGGGAAGACTCATTCTTCCAATTCACAACCCTTACTTCGGTCTTTCTTCAGCACCAGTGTATTTCACAAAGATAATGAGACCAGTAGTAGCTCATATAGAGGGTCAAGAAATCAGAATAATTGTCTACCTTGATAGTTTTCTTCTTATGGCCACAAGAACAAATTGCAATCTCAATTGGAGATATGTCTACAGTTGTTACGGAGTCTTGGATTCCTAGTAAGAATGGAAAAACATTCTTCATTCCTTCAACTCAAGTAGAATTCCTGGGTTCCTAATAGATACGAAGGAAATGGTTCAACAGAGTCCTCAAAAGAAAGTTAGTTAAATAAAGAAATAAATATAACACACCATAAGATTGTTGTATCTCTGAAGTTCTTAGAATAATTACTATGCCTATCAGCTTCTTCCATACAAGATACTCCCAGGTCCTCTCCATCATCAAGCTCTGAAAAGATTGAAGATTTGTCATCTTCACAAAGGTTTCTATAGTTCAGAGTAAATACGTGAATAGACTTAGATCAAGAAACTCAGGCAAAACTCCAGTGGTGGTTAGATTGTCTAGTGCTTGGAAAGGAAGACTGCCGCCCGCTCTTGTCTTAAAATTGTATGCAAGTCAGACAGGTTAGGGCGCAAGGTGTGGTCAGAAATTGACTACAGCCACATGGACAGAACAAAAGCCATCACATTACATACATTGTTTAGAGATGCTTTCAGGTTAATTTGACATTCAAACATTTGCAAAAAGATAAATTGTTTGATTCTCTTACGAATATACAATCTATCAGCAGAAAGATACATTCACTATTTGGAGGGAACAAAATTCAAACCATTGAGAGAGCTAGCCAAAGGGTTTGCAATGCTGGTGATGGAAAGGAAGGAGGCTTTCACAGAAAAAAGATTACATTGAGGTAAAGTATATATAATTACAAAAGCAGCAAAACTAAGGAATTGTTAAATGCTTTATCTCGAAAAACTAATAGGGACTGAATGGAAAATACTACTTACCACAGTATGCATCTGTTCTTTGCATATGGAGCTGTAGATTCATATACTTTAGCATAGATCGCCATCTGGTGTTGGGTCCAGATGTTTGCACTTTGTTTTTATTCGAAGAAGTCTTTCCAGTCACGAGGTAGGTGATTCCTCCTTTCGGTGATAGTGCGCATGGGCATCAACTCCATCCCCAGATTGTTCTTCTCATAAGGGTGATGATGGAGTTAGTAAGAGTAGTAAAGAGATGTCCATGTATAATGTATCTAAGTAAGATAATACTGCAACAGATAAAGGTTCCCGGGGAGGCGGGTGGGCGCATATGAATTTACAGCTCTATATGCCAAGAACAGATGCATACTGTGGTAAGTAGCATTTTCCGTTCAAGGCATATGAGCTGTAGCATAGACTATACAGCAGTTATTTCCCAAGAGGTGGCTAACCTGTAGCTGTTGCAGTGGTTCGTAAAACTGCTTGGCCCACACTAGCTTGTTGTTTTGCTAACACATCTACACAATAGAGCTTTGCGAATGTGTGTGGTGTGGACCATGTTGCAGCCTAGCAAATGTCATCTAATAGTATATTCCCTAAGAATGCCATAGAAGCCCCCAGTTGGTGTGTAGAGTGCGCTCTAGGGGGAATTATTAATGTGCGTTTTGCTTTAATGTAGCATGTTTAAATGCACTTAACTATCCACCGTGCAATACCTGCTTTTGATATGGGATTGCCTTTATGCATTGGGGCAAAAGCAACAAAAAGTTGTTTTATTTTCCTAAAGAGTTTAGTTCTCTCAATATGATATAGTATGGCTCCTTTGACATCTAATGTATGAAGAGCACGCTCTGCCACTGAGTCTGGTTGAGGAAAGAACACAGGTAACTCAACAGACTGGTTGATATGGAAGGCAGAGATTACTTTGGGTAAAAATATGGGATTAGTCCTAAGAACCAATTTGTTTTGGTTTATTTGCAAAAATGGTTCTGGTATGGTTAGTGCCTGAGGCTCACCTGCTCTTCTAAAGGATGTGATGGCTATAAGGAATGCTACTTTCCAGGTGGGAAATTGTAGGTCACATTTGTGTAAAGGTTCAAATGGTGGACCCATTAGTCTTGTAAGAACTATATTAAGATTCCACACTGGGGAAGGTGGAAGCCTAGGAGGAATGATTCTTTTGAGTCCTGCCATAAAAGCTTTGATATCGGGCACTCGAAAGAAAGATAAATGCTGTTTGTTTTGTAGGTAAGCAGCTACTGCAGCAAGATGTAAGCGTATGGATGTATATGGCAAATTGGAACGCTGTAGGTGTAATAGATAATAAATGATGTTTTGGAGTGAAGCATCTAGTGGATTGATTTGATTGTTTGTACAGTAAATTACAAACCGTTTCTAATTATCTGCGTAGCATGCTCTTGTGGTAGGACGTCTAGCCTCTTTAATGGCATTTATACAGTCTGGCAGAAGATTGAGGTAGCCAAACTTTAAGATTTCAGGTGCCAGATCGCAAGGTTGAGTTGACTGGGATCTGGATGTCTTATCTCTCCATGGTTCTGAGTGAGAAGCTTGGGGGAGAGGTGTAGTTTTTGGTGAGGAATTACTAATAATTCCAACAGGGTTGTGAACCATGGTTGTCGAGCCCATGTTGGAGCAACTAGGATCATTGTCAGGGAATGTTGTTTGAGCTTCCGAACCACTAATGGAATTAGCGGGAGAGGTGGAAAAGCCTAAGCAAATTTTCCTGACCAATTCATTAATAGCTCATTGACTTTGGACGACGGGTGAGGATACCTGGAGGTGAGGCTTGGGCATTTTGTGTTGAGGTGTGTGGCAAAGAGATCTATTTCTGGGTAGCCCCACATCTGGAAGAATGGGAGGATGTAGTTCCCATTTGTGGATCTGTTGTCTTTGGTGACTGAGCAGATCTGCAATCTGGTTGTCTACTCCTGGGAGGTGTTCTGCAAGGAGTTATATTTTTTGAGGAATGGCCCACCTCCATATGCTTTGAGCTAGTTGTGAAAGCTGTAGAGAGTGTGTGTGTCCCTGTTTTTGTATGTAGTACATTGCTGTCATGTTGTCTGTACGAACAAGGACAGCTTTGCCTATTAGATGCAGTTGAAAGGCTTTCAATGCTAGAAAAATTGCTAGTAGCTCCAAGTGGTTTATGTGGAGGTGTTTTTGTTGTAGGGTCCACATGTCCTGAATGGTATGTTTTTGAAGATGAGCTCCCCAACCAGAGAGCGATGTGTCTGATGTTAGCACTATTTGTGGAACTGGGTCGACGAGTGGCCGCCCCTTGGAATGGTTTTGTGTATTCCACCACTGCTGAGAGCGATGGGTGCAGCCGTCCACAAAACTCCAGATCTGTTAACTGACCTTGAGCCTGGTTCCACAGACGTGCTAAGCATTCCTGTAGGGGACACATTTGAAGTCTTGCGTAAGGAACGATGAGAATGCAAGAGGCCATCATGCCTATTAATTGCATGAACACTCAGGCTGGTAATGAGTGTTGAGGCTGAAATTGGGATATCAGATTTTTTTTTTAATTGTTTTTATTGTTGCTACAAGACACATAAATTAGCATGAGTGATCATCCGTCAGGGTAGCGTCAACATTCAGCCACTCCCAACAGCTAATGCAACCTTTTTAATTGTACACAACTTTCAACTTTCATGGTTATAGACTGGAGTCATAGCATTAAGCAATATACATATTAGCACATTCAGTCATGGTAGTATAGCGATTAAAGTTCTGTAAGTCACAGTTCGTATAGCTACTGTTCATGCTGGAAAAGCCCGGGAATCTTGGAGCAGTCCCTATCTTGTACTTCCCCGTCCCCTCTAGCTACTCACATCTATCTCATCTTCCTCCCCTGAACTATCTAACTCTTCCTCTTCGGGCAGTGGCTCACACAGATCCCCTCTATATGCGTTCCAAGGTGTCCATATTCTATTCCATTTACGTGGGTTTGCTCTCTGCTGATAGACCGCCCTTTCTGTCACCATGAGCATATCCATGTTCCTGCACCACTGCGCTAAGGTTGGTGTTTCCGATGCCCCCATTTTTGCGCTATATCTCGCTTTGCCAACATCATTCCAATAACCACCCACTGCCTTCTGTGCGATGTCAGGTTGGTCGGACCCCACACATTCAATAAACATACTCTAGGATCAGGCGTGATGGACAGTTGCAGAGTTTGGGCCATAGTGCGCGTTATACGCCGCCAATAGTCCACCATGCTGGGGCAGGACCACAGCGTATGGAACAGTGTACCCTCTTCCCCACAGTTTCTCAAACAATAAGGGTGATCTGCCCTCTGCATTTTATGTAGGGTGGTGCGCGTGTAATATACCCGGTGTAATATTTTAAATTGCACTAGCCGAAATCTCATTGAGATACCTGCCTCTCTGGGTGACGCCATTGCCGCATTCCAATTTGTCTCATCCAACTCCCCCAATTCCTCCTCCCACTTCCCTTTCAGTTTCTGCAGCGGGTCAGGTAGATTGTTTATCAATTTGCGGTAGGTGAGAGAAGTGGCGCCGGCTTCCATAAAGTCTGTAAGTAGGCGGTCTTCTAGCGGAGCAGATTCTGGGACCCTAGTTCCTGGTGCAATTGCATTCATTAACGCATGTCTAATCTGTATGTAACGGTACGTTTCAGTAATGCCCAGCTCATATTGTTCCCTCAGGGTCTCAAATGGAACCACCCCATCCTTCGTCCACAAATCACCTACAGTGGATATCCCAATAGTATCCCATTGGGTGAACCCTTTACTTTGTCTTAGATTACCCAGGGCCTTGGAATCCCACAAGGGTGTGAGCTGTGTAATCACACCCTCCCATTTCAGCCGTCTCTGCGCTTTATGCCATAGCAATACTGTGTGTCTAGTCGGGCCAGTCAGTGTTGACACCTGTCTTTTGTTGTAGAGTGGGGCCAGAAGGGTGTTAGTACCTAGTTGTCTCCTGTCCGCCAAAAACGCCGGATCGTCCTGTGGTGCATGCATCCACTGGTTGATCACCTTGAGGTGAGCCGCCCAGTAGTATAATTCCAGGTTGGGGAGTGCCACTCCCCCACTATACCAGTCCCTGATCATTTTCACCTGTGCAACCCTAGCTGGCCGGTTTCCCCATAGTAGGCCCGACAGTTGACTTGCTACCTGTCTGAAAAACGACGATGGGACCATCGCTGGCGTTTTTTCCAAGACATACAGGAAACGGGGCAGTGCCAACATCTTAAATAGTGCCGCTCTGCCCAATAGCGTTAGTGGGAGGGTCTTCCAGTGTTGTACATCTGTTTTCAACCGGTCGAGCAGTGGCCTGAGATTCAGGTCCTGAAAGGTCGTGTGGTTTTTCGTGATTTGGATCCCCAAATATCGGAAGGATGCAGTCTCAAATATTAGTGGGCAGCCCTCCTCAAGGTTAGGTGGCGCTCCATGCAGCATGTAGACCACCGATTTCGACCAGTTAATTGTATAACCTGAGGCTACCCCGTGTCTCTCACACAGCGCTAGTAGCACTGGAATTCCCATCTCCAGGTCCGTCAGATATATTAACATATCGTCGGCATATAGCGACACTCTGTCCTCCCATCCGTCTCCCCAGTCGATGCCCCGCAGTAGCCTGGTAGATCTAATGATAGTGGCTAACGGCTCCAGCACCAAGGCGAATAGTAGCGGTGAGAGCGGGCAGCCTTGTCTTGTACCCCGTGCTAGCGGTATTTCTCTTGAGATGTGGCCGTTTGCCGCCACTCGTGCCACTGGATTACTATACAATAGTTTAATCCACGCTATGAATTTTGGGCCGAAACCCATATGTTCTAGTACCGCGAAGAGGTAACGCCATTCCACTAAGTCAAACGCCATTTTGGCGTCAAGTGAGAGGACAGCTGCCGGCTCTGTCAATAATGGAGCTCGTGCCATCACACCATGTAGTCGTCTGAGGTTCATCGCCGTACTCCTGTGCGGCATAAACCCCGACTGATCTGGGTGTATTGGGTGCGCTAAATGCGGCAGTAATCTATTGGCCAATAGTTTCGCCAAAATTTTGCTTTCAGCGTTAAGGAGGGAAATTGGACGGTATGAACCGCAGTCCTCCGGCGGTTTGCCGGGTTTCGGGATCGCCACTATGGTAGCCACACATTGGTCGGGCGGCAGCTGTCCTCGTACCAGACTGTCAGTAAACATATGGAGTAGGGGCGTACCGAGTGTTTCCGACATGGTTTTGTACCACTCAATCGGTATCCCGTTGGGGCCCAGTGCTTTCCCCGAGTGTAGTGCCGCAATGGCCGCTTGTAGTTCCTCAACGGTCAGGTCCATCTCCAGCTCTTCCACCTCGTCTCGTGACAAGGTGTGGGTGGGTATGCCCAGGAGAGCCGTCTCCGTCATCTCTCGTGTGACTTCCATCACAGGGGAATATACCCTCTGGAAATGGTCTGCCAACAGTTCCACTATCCGTGATGGACGGGTCTGTAGTACACCCGTAGGGTCCCTTAGCTGGAGTATATTTCTTTGTCCTCTCTGTTTTTTCTCTAGCCAGGCCCGGAGCTTATTAGCTTTATCCCCGACATCATATACCCTATGCGCTGTGGTCGCTATATTTCCTATCACTTTCTGGCGTATAAAATCGGTATGACGCTGTTGACACATCCGGAGCGTGTGCAGCGTGTCATTTGACGGATTAGCCATATGGGCTTCGTTAGCCCTGGCGAGTTTATCCTCTAAATCTATTAATACCTGTCTTTGGGTGTGCTTGTATCGCGTTATGGTGGATATGGCTTGCCCCCGAAGTACTGTCTTGTACGCTTCCCACAAGACTGAGGGGGATGAAACTGAGCCGACGTTCTCTGCGAGGTAGCACCTTGTCGCTTTTTTCAGAGTTTTAGTCACCAGTGGCACCTTAAGGTATCCTGGGTATATCGGGTATATACGTCTTCGGGTCCGCTCCGGGTTGGAGAGAACTAGTGTCAACGGGGAATGATCCGAGACACCCCTAGGTTTAATTTGAACGTCGTTTATGGTAAGGAGGCCATCTCCCAGTGTTAGAAAGTAGTCAATGCGTGACAGACTGTCATGGACCGCCGAGTGGTATGTGTATTGTTGGTCGTCCGGGTGCAACTGTCTCCAGATGTCCACCAGACCCTGCGCTTCTAGAAAGCCATTCAGCCGGGACGGCCCAGAAGTCCGTGTACGCGCTGGGAATCTGTCTAGTGTGTTGTGTGCCACTGCATTGAAGTCCCCACCTAAGATAAGATCTCCCTCCGGGAGGTCAAGCAGGAATTTCCCCAGTTCCGGGAGAGCGACTGCGTGCAGCGCCGGCGGGATATACACCGAGACCACATTCAGTGACCTCCCTTCCCACTGTCCATGTACCGCCGCAAAGCGTCCCTGGGTGTCTACCTTCGTGGACTGGACTATGTACTTAGAAGACCGGTGCATTAGGATCCCCGTACCCCGGGACCCTCTAGTGAATTCGGAGTGAACAATCATATGGTAACCTCTTCTATCTAGCGCATGTGTTGCTGTGCCCACCAGATGCGTTTCTTGTAGCAGGACCAGGGCCGGATTAGATCTCCTTATGCTATGCAGCACCAAGCCTCGCTTGACCTTGTCTCCCAGTCCCCTCACATTCCAAGACATGAGTTGCAACGGTGTCATTGGCCCCGTGTTAGATCCCCCCCTCCCCGCGTCAGCTCGTGTGGTGTGTGCCATAGCTTCTGTGATTGACAGTAAATGTGTGCCATATGCTACGTGCATGTTCCATGTTATTCCAATCTAGACCAGTGTAGTTAACTAAAAATTGCCTAAACTCCCAATCCCCAACTCCCCCCCTCCCTGCCCCCCTGCTAGACGGACATAGAACTGCCCACCCCCCCAACTCAGCAGAGTGCCTGACCCAAACCCAAAAAACAGTACTTGCTCGCTGGGGTGAAAGACTCTCCGGAGTCAGCGGCCCCCCTCCTTGTCCACGGAGGACCTCCGCCCAGTGTCCTTGGCGGCGCTTCTGTTCAGCTTTGCAGGCAGCCCACAGTGGCTACAGCAGGAAGTCATTGTTCCTCAGTTTCTTCCGTTTCTGGTAAGTCGGTCAGAGGTGAGTGTAGATCCGCTTCTCCTCCTGATGCCTGGGAGCTCGGACGGGCTCCATTGGAGCGGTACTTGTTTGGTCTGTTAGAGCGGCGAGGTTGCTCCATTGTTCTCCAGCCTTCCAGCCAGTCTCGTGCTGCCTCCGGCGAGTCAAAGAACCACGTTTTATTGTCTGCTACCACCCTCAGTTTGGCAGGAAAGAGCATGGAATACGGGATTTCTCTCGCCCTCAGTTCCTTTTTGACCTCAAAGAACGTCCTCCGTCTGCGGGCAACCTCCGCCGTATAATCAGGAAAGAACGCCAGGGTGGAGTTCTGGAGTTTTACGGGGGGCGAGGTCCTTGCTGCTTGTAGGATCACATCTCTGTCTCTAAAATTAAAGAGTCGAGCAATGATCGGTCTGGGGTTAGCGCCTGTTTTCGGGCGACCCCCCGGGACTCGGTGTGCCCTCTCCACAGTGAAAAAGGCAGATAGACCTTTAGGCTTCAAGTGTTGTTTGATCAGTTCCTCCACATACAGGTCCATCGCTCTCGTGTCTTCCGATTCCGGAACCCCTATTATGCGGATGTTATTCCGTCTCGAGCGCCCCTCCTGATCGTCCAGCTTGTCACGCAGGTCTTTGTTTTCCTTCGAGAGCCGTTCCATGCTCATCTGCAGTTCCGAGACATCCTCCACCAAGGACTTGGTCACTACCTCCATTGTGTTCACTTTCTCAGACATTTTGTGAAAGTCCGCTCTTAGCGTTATTTCCGCTGAGATCGATCCCACTGTTGCCTGAACTTGGGTCAGGGCCCGCATCACATCGTCCAGGGTCGCCTTTTCCCCCCCGCTGTTTTGGCGGTTTTGCCTGCTTGTGTTGGGGAGGAAGGTGTTTTATCATAAGCGTATTTGTCAAGACGGGATTGCGTGGTCCCTCCCTTCGGTCCCTTGCCGGCCATCTTGGTGGGCACGTCCGCACCACCTCACAGATCCCGGCCTGTCTTGGGGTTGCTGCCTTCGGCGTCGGGGCTGTTGAGAAGGAGCCCCGGTGGAGGCCTTCAGCTGGCGTCTGGGCTGTCGGATTGCTCGGATCGATCAGGTACAGCGATCACTTGTCGGCGGAGTTCCGCCAGGTCTCTAGTGGGAGAGAGTATCAACTGACTCCATGCACGGAGTACAGACCGCTTGTGGTTCAAAGCTCGGGTCTAAGGCTTCCGAAGGCTCGCAGCCGTCTTTCCCTTATGCTCCTGTGAGTTTGGAGTCCGTGGTGGATTAGCCCTGGATGTTGTTCTTATCTTGTCCCCCTCAGCAGCGACGCACAGGTGCCACGTGCTATCGTTGAAGTCTGACGGCTGGTACCACTCCGGCCACTGCCGGTAGGCCTCAGCGCGTCTGCCGCTCCTGGGGTATCGCCGTCTGTAACGTGGTCTGCCCTGCAGTACGACCCAAAGCGGGGGGCGTCTGCGCCACAATCAGGTCGCAAAAGTCTGGGGCTCAGTATGTCGGGCGCTCGATCGGAGCTCCGCTCCCCACTCGCGGGGATCAAGACGGGGAGATGCGCCGGTGCCTCATTTCCCACAATGGCCACTGGTAGGTGCGAGCCCCAGAATCAGGATCAGGTCTCACCTGGGAGGGATGCAGCTCGTGCGGTGTCACTCCGGAATCCCTGCCAGCGGGTCGGCTCCCTCACAGTCTTATGTCCTGGGCTGCACCGCAGTCGGCGGCAGAATGGCGGCCCCGGCCCTTGAGTCGGCAGGGCCGTCCGATTCCGCCGCCAATCTGGTGTTCTCCCGCAGCTCGCCAAGTCGCCTTTAGTGCTGATAGGTCCTTCGATCCCGGCCTCCCTTAGTCCGACGTCGGCGCCAGGCCGCTGCAACCTCCGTCCCTCCGTGCACCTCCACAAGCGGGCGCTTCCGGCGCTGCAACGCCGAGCCGGTCGCACTTCCGGTCCGCCCGCCTCGCCAGGCAGTTCCCCTGCTTCAGTGTCTCTGCACGGCCTGAGTGGATCACTCACGTAACTCGACTTCTGCCCGGCGGAATGACTCTCCGCTGGTTTCAATTTGCGCCGCCCGGTCCTGGGCTTTGGAACCTGCCCGTAGGAAGTGGAATGTTACCGGATCAGTGCTCGGATTGTCAAGGAGGCCGCTTCAACCACGGAGCTCTCCCTCTATGCTGCCGCCATCTCCGGCTGCTAGCCACGCCCCTGGGATATCAGATTTTATGTGTTGCGTATCCTGACTGGGTTGGGGTATGCTAGAGCTTTGCAAGTGTCTATGGTGGCTCCTAGGTATTGTTGCATGTTGGATGGCTGGAGGTGAGACTTGGTGAGGTTTACAGTGAATCCTAAGTTGTGAAGCAGCTGAACGGTTTTGTGAGTATGATGTATACAGCTGTGTTGTGATTTGGCTTTTATTAGCCAGTCGTCCAGGTAAGGGAAGACGTGAATGTGTTGTCTTCTTAAATGAGCTGCTACTACTGCCAGGACCTTTGGTGAAAATTCTGGGTGCTGTAGTTACCCCGAACAGGAGAACTTTGAATTGGTAATGTTGTCCATCCACCATGCACCTGAGATATGTTCTGTGAGCCGGGTGAATGGGAATATAAAAGTAGGCCAGAGTGGATAGAAAGTCACCCTGTTGAAGTAGTAGGAGCACCTGTTGGAGTGTGAACATGTGGAAGTGGTCTGATTGAATGTAGAGGTTTAGCTGTCTGAGGTCTAATATAGGCCTGAGAGAGCCATCCTTTTTAGGAATTAGGAAGTACAGGGAGTATACTCCTGTCCCTTGATGCTGAAATGGAACCAGTTCTATTGCATGTTTCTCCAATAGGAAGAGAACCTCTTGTTTTAGGAGAGTGAGATGTTCTGGTGACATTGTACGTGGTTTTGGAAGAATAGTTGGGGAAGTGCTTGTAAGCTCCAGGCAGTAACAATACTGGATAATTTGTAGGACCCACTTGTCTGAGGTGATTGAGTTCCAGAGAGGCTGGAATTGTGAGAGACGTCCTCGACATGTATGGAATGTTCTGGAGTAGCCTAGGGATGTCACTGTTTGTTTGCGGGGGAAGTGCGGGTGGAGTTGCCCTTGCCTCTTCCCCTATTATTGTTCCCTCTATAATTCCCTAGAAAATAACCTTTTTGGGGAGGTGGATTGGTTATTTCCTTTGTAAGAGGAAGAGGGATTCTCTGTGGACGCTGTCTTTGAGCCACCCATTTTAAAGGAGCGACGAAAGGAACCCTTGTTAGTAGGTAACTGTAAAGCTCCCATAGACTTTGCGACCTCAGTGTCTTTTCTCATTTTTTCGAGCGAGGTATCTGCAGCTTGTCCGAAAATATGTTCCTTATCAAAGCGTTGATTAAGCATGGAGGATTGTACCTCTTGTTTAAATCCTAAGATCCTAAGCCAAACATGTATGCGCAGTAGCCCGCTAGTATTTACTGCACAAGCTGCTGTGTCTGCTGCATCTAGTGCACATTTAATGGAAGTGTTATTGATGAGCTTGCTTTCCTGGATTAGGTCATTAGCCTTTGCTTTGTACTGATCAGGTAAGTGTTGCATTAGTTCTTCTAACTCATCGTAATGAGCCTTATCATAGCGTGCTAGTAGAGTCTGAGCGTTTGCGATACGCCAATAATTTGCAGCCTGTGTAGCCACTCTCTTACCTGAGGCATCAATGAGTTTGGACTCCTTGACAGGAGGGGGTGCATCACCTGTGGTCTGAGAGTGAGCTCTCTTGTGAGCGTTAGAGACTACAAGAGAGTCCAAAGGCAACTGACCTTTGATGTAAGCAGGATCAGTAGGAGCGGGCTTACATTTCTTGTCTAATCTGGGTTTGAGTATTCTTGCTCTAACTGGGTCTTGGAATACATAATTTGTGTGCTTTAAGATGCCTCTTAGCATAGGTAACATATGAGTAGACCTTTGTGAATAAGTAAGTGTTTCAACAAGGAATTCCTCATCCAAAGGCTCTTTATGGAGTTCGACCCCGTGATATTGGGCAGCTCTATTAATGAGCTGAACGTAGCCAATGCTATCGTCAGGTGGGGAGGGTTTAGATGGATACAGGTCAGGGTGGATATCTGTATCTGGTTGCTTGTCATATTTTCCCAAGGGTCAGTGTTTTGTGGTATAATATGATCTTGTGGTATGTCCTGTTCTCCATCTGTATCTCCATCCCCATCTCCATAATCATCTTCCTGTGTGGTAGGTGAAAGAGGAACGTTGTGGTGAATTTGCTGGTGAGATAGGCGTATTAAGAGGAGGAGAAGGAGGTGGAATGTAAGGGGGAGAAGGGTTAGTACCCATGTCCTTCTTCTTGAGAGGTATAGGAGGGTCCTCTGAGAGATCAATCTTCTGTTTCCTGGGAAGAGTGGTATGAGTGGTATGTTTGAGGGTTAATGACAAGTCTTTTTTGTTTAGGTTCCAACAGTTGTTCATCGGACCAAGGCTCTTTGGCTGGAGTGTCCTTTTCTTTATGTGTCGATTTCGGTGCCGAAGGTGTCGGTTCGGCGCCAGAATGGGGCAGGCTGGAGCCCGAGCCAGAAGGCTTCTCTTTATGTTTCTTAGCCGGGCTGGAGGGTGGGGCATCAGAAACTTATTGTGGGTGCCGACCTGAGTCCGAAGGCGAAGGAGGTACCGGAGCCTTTGTCTTATGTTCACTGGGCACGGGGGAGTTAGTACTCACGGTACGCTGACCCAGAGTGATGTGCTGTTCTTCTTCCATGTCGGAGTCTGCTTCGGACACGGAGACCTGTTCTTCTTCCTCGGCTCCTTCAGCTGGGTGTTGGATATTGGAATCTTTGCCAAATGTGTCCAGAACGGAGCCGCTGTGGTGTTGCATCTCGTGGCATCAAGCGCTACAATTACAAATTGTCTTTTTCGATCCAAACAATCGACAGGCGTCACAGCCCTTTTCGTTGTGTTCCGGGGATTAGCAGAGGTTGCAGACCTCATGCAAATAGGTGCATTGAAACTTAGCACGACACCTGGGACATACTTTAAATGGAGTCCGTTCCATCGACTGCTAGCGCGGTTGGCACGGGTAAGCCCAATTGCCTGCCTCGAGTTTCCTGATCAAAGGTTTTCTCAGTCGAAACGATGCCCGTCGAATGGGGAACCACGATCGATGACAATACCATTGAGAGGAGAGGATTGCGTGTCGAAAGAGTTCCAGAACAATACCGAACCGGAGCCTAGCAATACACATCTGAACCCGATGGCGGAAAAAAACTATCTGGGGAAGGAGTTGATGCCCATGCGCACTATCAATGAAAGGAGGAGTCACCTACCTCGTGACTGGAAAGATTTATTTGAAAAAAAAAACAAAGTGCAAACATCCGCACCCAACACCAGATGTCAATCTATGCTAAAGCATATGATCTACAGCTCATATGCCTCGAACACAGTGTAAACAATTTGGGACAGAACGGCACCTGCTAGGGTTAAACGCATGACTACATTTGTTTCAGATTAATGCAAACTTGATGCTACTGTGCAAACAAGGCATTATCAAGGCTTAGCAGTACATTATGAGTGATCCTGAATTAACAAGGAATGTGCAAATGTCCACAGGTAAATGTGCAAAGGGCAAAAAACTGTGTAAACATCTTGAGACAGAATGGCAGCTCACGTCACCTGCTAGGGTTAAATGCATGACCAAGTTTGTTCCTGATGCTTAATACAAACTTGACGCTACTGTGAAAAAGAGGCATTATCGAGGCTTGACAGTACATTACATATGATCCTAATTTAACAAGAATCCTACAGCTTGTGGTGTGAGTAAGAATCCACAGGTTAATGTGCAAAGATAAAAACAGAGTAAACATCTTGGGACAGAACAGCAGCTAAAGTCAACTGCTGAGAATATGTACACAACAAAATTGTTCATGATGCTTAATGCAAGGTTGACGTTACTGTTTAAAAGAGGTATTATCAAAACTGAATAGTACATTAAGGTGATTTGTGCAGAAAAAAGGACAAACTTGTTACGCGCACCTATCTGCCAAGGAGGCTTAAGTGCCTAATACAACCATTAAAACAGCTATGCCGGGGTGACATTTACTGTGCAATTTGCATTTTGCACACATTATGCATGCCCATTTCTTCAAGATAAAGTTTCAATTTGTTTGTTAAAAGTTGCTAAAAACGGGGGGCATGGCTTAGTCAGCCAACATGGCGGACGCAGCTTTGAATAAGCTCCCAGTCTGGGTCCCCCGCCAATACCCAAAAACAGTATCAAGAGTCTCGGAGTCTGGCTGGACAGATCCCTATCCTTCAGCGTACAAGCCACAAAACTCTCAGCCACATGCTTTGGCATCATGAGGATGCTGAGGAGAATTCTCCCTCTCCTTCCCCTGGAAGCCAAACAAGCAGCTGTACAAGGTCTAATCCAGTCACGCCTTGATTTTAATAATGTACTCTACCTTGGTGCCCCGGAATCCACTCTGAGAAGGCTTCAGACAGCCCAGAACTGTGCAGCACGCATTTTACTCGACATCCCCCGCAGACAGTCAGTGAGGGCCGGATTGGTAACCCTCCACTGGCTGCCAGTGCGCCAGAGAGTGCTGTTCAAAGCCATGTGCATAGCACACCAGGCCTTCTGGAACACTGGCCCCAGGATTACTCGGGACCTAATTACCCACTACACGCCCAATAGAAGCTTACGCTCTAGTCAGACCTTCCTTGCAGTGGCTCCAAGAATAAAAAGATCTAGATCCGGAGGCAGGACGTTTTCACACAATGCTGCCAGGGCCTGGAACGCCCTTCCGTTGCATCTCAGAGCCAACCCTAATCTTTTAGCCTTCCGTAAGCAGCTGAAAACCTTTTTATTTCATCCAGTCTAATTAATTCCCATATCGCTCCCCTGTTGGGCCATAGTGCGGGTCGACGGTATTCCTAGCGCTTGGACGCCCCCGGGCAGCAATTCGCGCTCTATAAATACACATCCTATCCAATCCAATCCAACATGTCCACCTCCTTAATCCGCCTTAAATCTTGCTTTTATTAACTCTGGTGCAGCCCATCCGAAGTGCACAGGACTACTGACCTGCTCGGTGCACCTGGTGCAGTGCTGGGGATCGAGTGCTGATGCCTTGAACGCAACGTAGACCAGGCCTGGCGCTTCTAGCCTACCGCCAGATTCTGGAAGCCAATTAACAAGGAGGGGTGCCAGTGCTGATAACATTTCTTCATATTTACAATTCATCTTCCAAATCTAGAAAATTAATTCAAGAAAGGGTATTGCTATTTAATCACAATTTTATTTTTCAAAGATTTAACAGTTCATTGCAAAATTTTTAAATTTTTCATAAAATAGAAAAGCATTAGGGGAGAAAAACAATTATAGACACATAGCATAAAACTCAATCATGTCACAGTCAGACAACATTCACCACATTCATATCCAAAACAAACATCTCATGTGAAACAAAAGGAAAATCACTGGATCTGCACGAATTTATACACAAGTTAAATGGAGGTATTAGAAAAAGTACATTCCTTTAGAATTTGGATATTTACACAATTCCAATGCAAAATATGATAGGTAATGTACAAAACTATGGAGTATAAGAATGGTCAAGACTCCTCTGCAGACCAGTGGAGGAATGGCCTACGCGTTTCGAATACCCTTCTAGTCTTCAGGGATTCTCATCAGGGCAACTCAGCTGGTTTTAACAAATCCTCAATGAGATCACGTAAGGTACTATTCGTCCCTTGATAGTGGTACACTGTTTAAGATTCTAAGTGCTCTCGAGTGGTCCTCTCTCTTTTTAAATTCTTAACGCTTTGTACTTCCCCTTGAGTTGAAAATTTTTTCTCATTTTGTACACAGGTCCGTGCATTGCCGCGTATACCAATTCTAGCTGACTCGTGCTTACCACTGTTCCATTGGTAAGAGTCCCATGTTTTTGATACCTGGCCCACTTCTTTTTCATTTTATTTAGTTCCAGGCTGTGTCTAGTTTTAAACAAAGTCCATTTTGTTCCCACCCGCTTAGGACCAATTCTTAGTCCGTTAGGTGGTTTCACTTGTGGTTAATTTAACGCTTATGAGGTACCTCTAGCCTAGTGAGGATTTGTTAAAACCAGCTGAGTTGCTTGTTCCCAACCATGTTCCCCAATATGGCTCCATAGTTGTAATGATACTGCTTCTGACGGGTGCATTGTGTTGACTCCGGATGTGTGTCCTCAATTTTGATGTATTCATCGATCCCTTGTTGTTTGTAAATATCCCTTTTATGTGTTTTCTTCCCATTTATGCAGCGTATAAAGGCCCTGATGAGAATCCCTGAAGACTAGAAGGGTATTCGAAACGCGTAGGCCATTCCTCCACTGGTCTGCAGAGGAGTCTTGACCATTCTTATACTCCATAGTTTTGTACATTACCTATCATATTTTGCATTGGAATTATGTAAATATCCAAATTCTAAAGGAATGTACTTTTTCTAATACCTCCATTTAACTTGTGTATAAATTCGTGCAGATACAGTGATTTTCCTTTTGTTTCACATGAGATGTTTGTTTTGGATATGAATGTGGTGAATGTTGTCTGACTGTGACATGATTGAGTTTTATGCTATGTGTCTATAATTGTTTTTCTCCCCTAATGCTTTTCTATTTTATGAAACATTTAAAAATTTTGCAATGAACTGTTAAATCTTTGAAAAATAAAATTGCGATTAAATAGCAATACCCTTTCTTGAATTAATTTTCTAGATTTGGAAGATGAATTGTAAATATGAAGAAATGTTAAGAGCACTGGCACCCCTCCTTGTTAATTGACATATAGGCTCAGCCTTGCTGATTAGAGCCAACCCTTAGTTCGTTTTCCCATTATTATAGCGGGCGGCTGCCCGCGAGGTTATAGTGTTAGTCCATTTTGATTGGAGATTGTGAGTATTGAATACCCTTTTTATAACAACGCAGAACCCTGGGTTGATATTGTAGACTTTCCAGTGGTTTCATTCTCTCTTTTTATTGTGTTGTTGATGTTGTTTTTTGTTTTTTATTTCAGATTTGGTTAAATTCTGTGAACCCTTCCCTGTTTCTCCCAATTTTTGTTTCTAGTAATGGCAGACAAGGACACGTTTGCCTATAGTGAAGAGCACATCAGGAGTCTACTCAGTGACCCACCAGTTTTCAGTTCTGTCTCCCTAAGTGTATCAGCCACGTCTCAAAACGAATCAGAGAGACTGTTGCGTCTCAAAAAGAAACAGATTAGAACAGACCTGCATGGTCACTTCTTATTACAACATCTGCGAGAAGGCACCATACCAGGTGGCCTCCAGATTAAAAATATTCCGGTTATTTTTACCGAAGATCCTATTTTTAAAAAAGGTTTCTCTTTCATTGAAACTAAATGTAGTAGGGACCTGATGGTCCTGACAGTTGAGACTGCAGTAAGACTTTCAAAAATAGAATTAGATGAAATAGCGAAATTAGAAGCTGAGATTAGTACCAACCCCACAATATCAGACGCTAAGTCATTATTGGAGAAAGTGGAAAAAGAAATTCAAGAGTTTAAGGACTATACAGTTACACAAAAAACTAACCAGTTTGAGAAGGACAGGAATAACTTTTCATTGGAGAACGTTTATCCATATCTACAGCCTGAATTTTATACAAAATCAGAATCTAGAAGATACCTACCAGACAATCAAGGTAGGTCAAGAAAACAATTCATTTCCTTTGGCGAGACCTCTTCATCCTCAGGTAACGATAGTGATACCAGTGGAAATACCAATCAGTCCAACAGGAATAGAAATTGGAATTCCAATCAACAACAGAGAGGACACCCCCAAAATTCTTTTTTAGGGAGAGGCCAAATGAGACCGAGAGGCAGAGTCAGATATACCATCCCATGGGAAATGAAGACCCGCCGACAACAGTACAAAAATTAAAACCATCCCCCATCTTTAATCTCTCACAAAGAGTATTAACCAAGGTAGAAGAGGGTATATTGTCGAAGGGCCTATCATTTGTTCCTTCAAAAAGAACTGATTTTGTTCGTATGAAGACAGAATTCATAGAATTCTGTGGAAAACTAAGGCTAACTATGTTCTTTCGGGAAAATCCTGCACCTCCAACTACCGAGGTAACAGGTTTACGAATCAAATCTACATTCTGCCCACCTGGCAATAAGATTCCCAAAGAATTGGTAATCTTTGAAAAGAGTGTATTGTCTGCAATTTCACAAATGGAAAAAGAGAAAAAAATTGTCAAATTTAATACCACGAGAGAAGAGATGTCAGCTTTAGCCACCCTAAAAAATGATCACAATGTGGTGATCAAGCAAGCCGATAAAGGCGGTTCTATAGTTCTATGGGATTCCATAGACTATACCAATGAAATAAGAAAGCAATTGGATGACCCCAGATGTTATCGGAGAATTGACAAAGATCCCACTAACGAATTACAAAGTCAATTGTTTGCCATCATTGAGGATGGTTTCGAACAAGGCTTCGTTGGCAAAAAAGAGCGTGAATATTTGCAGATAAAACACCCTAGGATTCCCCTGTTTTATGCACTACCTAAAGTGCATAAGGATCAAAATAAACCCCCGGGAAGACCCATCGTGGCAGGATGTGGTTCTCTCTTGGAGCCTACCGCGAAGTATGTGGACTATTTCCTTAAACAATTTATGAACCAAGTTGTTTCATATTTGCAAGACACAACCGACTTTATAAACAAGTTGGAAACAATAACGTTCTGTGAAGGCACTGACCTATTGGTCACTCTTGATGTGGCTTCGTTATACACACAGATCCCCCAAGAAGAGGCAGTGGCAGTGCTATCCTTCTTTTTATATTCACGACCCAGACCGATGCGAGCCCCCACTAAGTTCCTGTTAGACCTAGCGTCATTTGCATTAAAGAAGAACTATTTCTGCTTCAATAAAGAATTCTATTATCAGGTCAAGGGGGTGGCGATGGGTTGTCCGTTTGCCCCCGAGCTGGCAGTCCTGTTTATGTCGATGTACGAAGACAAGTACATACACAACAATAACCCCTTTGGAGAATACATCGGCAAATGGTATCATTTCATAGACGATGTTTTCATGGTATGGACTGGAGGTAGTGATAACTTGATTCTGTTTCATCAATGGCTAAATGCCAGAACTCCTGACATACAATTCAGTCTTTCCCACTCTGAAAATAGAATTTCATTTTTAGATGTGGAGGTATTTCCAAAAAGTGGCAAATTGGCAACGACTCTGTTTGTAAAATCGACAGATCGTAATAAGGCGTTATTGTTCCAAAGTAACCACCCACGAAGTTTAAGAGAAAATTTGCCGTATCGGCAGTTTCTGCGCATACGCAGAAACTGCACAGACGAGAGCGATTTTTATCACCATGCTGAAAATCTTGTCTCTAAACTTTGTGACAGAGGGTACCCAAAAAAACTGGTTAAAGTTTGTATGAAAAGAGCTAGGTGGACCCCTCGCGAAACTTTGTTGGAGCGAAAGAAGAGACATGATCAAAAACGTCAGGTGTGTGTTACCACATTCTGCCCCAATGCCAATCAGCTGAAACGTATTATTGGGAGTAACTGGCATCTGGTAAAAAATCTAGACGACAGTCTAAGAGATCCACCATTATTTGCCTTCAAAAAGGAAAAAAGTATCGCAAATTTCGTGGTGAGAGCTACGATGCCCACACAAGCACAACCATCCCTTCGTCAAATGATGGGATTGGCCCCAATTCTTGGTCACCATAAATGTGGCACATGCCTTTGTTGCGAAAGTACAATACAGGGTGAAGTCTTCCAGTACAAGGGTATCTCATGGAAACACGAGGTATTCAGCAACTGCAAATCTAAATTTGTAGTTTATGGCATCAAATGCCCGTGTGACCGCCTGTACATCGGCAAGACTGAACAGGAAGTACGCCAACGTATATCCCAACATAAGTCCAGGCTGAAAAGAAACGTTGAGAATGCGCCGTTGGTGAATCACTGGACTAGGATGCAACATGGGCTCAATGAATTTAGGTGGACAGTTATCTCCAGGATAGAAAAGGACCCACGAGGAGGTGATTTGAGTCTTAAACTATCCAAGAGGGAGGCAATGCTAATCGTCAAGTTTGACACCGCTGTGTCAGGCTTGAATGAACTGTCCGAAATATTCAAACTATGATTGCCGTTAATGTTATTTTGACTAACATCTTGAAGGAATATGTTATCACCTTGCTAGTGGTTTTCCCGCAGATACCCTCATTATGTATTTCTCCTTGATTCAACATCCAGCCAGCCTGCCCTTTCCCCCCCCCCTTTTTAAAAAGTGAGCATTCCTTTTGCAATTCTTGTTAACCATTCACTTTCTTTATTATTAATTCGAGGCTTCAAGTCCGTTTCACTCCATACTTTTAGATTCCCGTAGAACCACCCCTTTTTGGGCGAGGCTCTGCGATAGCGTCTCCGTTATAGAGGAGACTCTCTCCCGGCTCAGTCACGCGCATGCGCGAAAAATCAGTGAGCCGCGAGACGCCGACTGACTTCTCCCTGCTGCGTTACGCCGCTGGACCGAAAACAGACCGGTAAGCCCCTGAACCCGAACTTGGCATAACCGTATCGGTTTTTAAGTACCAGCAATGCCAAATATATTCCCGGTACCTTTTAATGTACCGTTCCCCTTTTTTATTTTTCCAGTACGCCAGATCCACCTCGTATGTGCTGACGCTGGCCGCCATGAAGCATTAAAAAGATTGCAAGGTGCGTCTTTTTCGCTGATATTGGTTTTTTTCCTTGTTTCAACCCGAACGTTTTTTGAATGCTCTTACTATTGTCCTTTTGGGTTTCCAATCCTGCTAGTGAGTATCCTTGATTTTCCAGGTTCACCCCGCGCACCACCACAGTGATTAGTCCTGTCCCACGCGCCAGTGTCCACTTCCTCTGTGTATTCAGCGTTGGATTTATTTCACGTAAGGTACTATTCGTCCCTTGATAGTGGTACACTGTTTAAGATTCTAAGTGCTCTCGAGTGGTCCTCTCTCTTTTTAAATTCTTAACGCTTTGTACTTCCCCTTGAGTTGAAAAATTGTTCTCATTTTGTACACAGGTCCGTGCATTGCCGCGTATACCAATTCTAGCTGACTCGTGCTTACCACTGTTCCATTGGTAAGAGTCCCATGTTTTTGATACCTGGCCCACTTCTTTTTCATTTTATTTAGTTCCAGGCTGTGTCTAGTTTTAAACAAAGTCCATTTTGTTCCCACCCGCTTAGGACCAATTCTTAGTCCGTTAGGTGGTTTCACTTGTGGTTAATTTAACGCTTATGAGGTACCTCTAGCCTAGTGAGGATTTGTTAAAACCAGCTGAGTTGCTTGTTCCCAACCATGTTCCCCAATATGGCTCCAAAGTTGTAATGATACTGCTTCTGACGGGTGCATTGTGTTGACTCCGGATGTGTGTCCTCAATTTTGATGTATTCATCGATCCCTTGTTGTTTGTAAATATCCCTTTTATGTGTTTTCTTCCCATTTAAGCAGCGTATAAAGGCCCTGATGAGAATCCCTGAAGACTAGAAGGGTATTCGAAACGCGTAGGCCATTCCTCCACTGGTCTGCAGAGGAGTCTTGACCATTCTTATACTCCATAGTTTTGTACATTACCTATCATATTTTGCATTGGAATTGTGTAAATATCCAAATTCTAAAGGAATGTACTTTTTCTAATACCTCCATTTAACTTGTGTATAAATTCGTGCAGATCCAGTGATTTTCCTTTTGTTTCACATGAGATGTTTGTTTTGGATATGAATGTGGTGAATGTTGTCTGACTGTGACATGATTGAGTTTTATGCTATGTGTCTATAATTGTTTTTCTCCCCTAATGCTTTTCTATTTTATGAAAAATTTAAAAATTTTGCAATGAACTGTTAAATCTTTGAAAAATAAAATTGCGATTAAATAGCAATACCCTTTCTTGAATTAATTTTCTAGATTTGGAAGATGAATTGTAAATATGAAGAAATGTTATCAGCACTGGCACCCCTCCTTGTTAATTGACATATAGGCTCAGCCTTGCTGATTAGAGCCAACCCTTTGTTCGTTTTCCCAGATTCTGGAAGCGGCATGGCTGGGACCTGTGCTGGGATCCTGAGGTGAGGTGTGCGGAGAGGTGGGGGTGCTGAAGCGGGTGTGGCCTGTGTTCTTGCCCTCGCCTTTACCGGGGCCTGTTGTTGGGTGGCTGTTTCGGCCTCCGGCCGCTGTCCTGGTCACGGGGGAGCTCTGTCGGCAAGTCAGGTTTCTTCACTGGGATTGAAGGGCTCACCTGGGCTCGGATTCCGGACGGTGGGGGGTTGCCGCCCCAGGCCTCTGGGGGTGGGGGCGGGTGGCACCGTGCGCCCTTCTTGCAGGGCTCTTTCAGCACCCTCTGTGGCTCACCCTTGGACGTGACGCACCGGGCCTTGGGCGCAAAGACACTGCTGTCCCGGCCTGCAGCGGGGATACACCGCGCTTGCCCGGAGCGCCGGGGCGGTGCACCCTGCACCTTGACCGGATCAAACCAGGCAGACCTTGGGACATTACCTGTGCCAAATGCCTCGGCGTTGAGGCTCTTGTGACGCCATCTCGTTTCTCTCCTAAGGGCCCCGTGAGCGGGCTGCAGCTCAATTCAATTGCACACACACCACTGCTGGACCCAAGCGATGTTGCTGGGGGCCGAAGAGGTGTGGATTACCCTTGTGACTGCTCATTTGGGAGGCGTAGTTTGACCCACGCCGTGCCCTGCAGACCTAGGGGACATGCAACTCAACTGATCCCTGCATATATATCAGAAGTTAGCCTGTTGTGTGGGGTGATCAGGAGTGTGTGGCACACTGGTGGTCCTGTGAGCTAGGTCCCGATAGAGAGGCCTGCTTGGCTATCTGCTGAGGGCTGCAGAGGCTGCTGGGCTCGGCCCAGTGCGGCTTGTGGCCTGACAGTGGATGGTTTCCGTGAGTACCGGCTCGCGGCGACTCAGCATTACTGAGACCGCACGTGTCTCATCAAGCCTTGACCTGGGATCCCCCACAAAATTGGAGTGATCTATTGACAGTGCCACAATGGGGAAGGATAAGCCTGGTGCCGCAGGTTCAAAGCAAAGCACCTTGGACCAATACGCTACAACTGCAGGCGGGAGCTCCATGCCTCGCCGCTTACTGGACAGATCACTGACAGAATATCGAGGAGCAGAATATCGAGCTGCCAGAATATCGATGAGAAAATATCCAGTGACAGAATATCGAATTCCTATCTACAAACAGGTAAGTACAAAAATATCGAATCCTAAATATCATTGTCAATAATATAGTTTGCTAAAATATTGATTTTTAAATGTCTTAAAAGTAATATAAAATGAATTAAATAATAATTATAATTAAGTAAAACATACTTAAAAATAATTAAAAAACTTTACAATTAATAAATAATAAATGTAATAAAATAAAAATAAACATGCATTTTTATTTTTATTATATACTAGCTTACCCGTTGCGCGTTGCTGCGATCTCCGAAGAAAGGAAATTCAAGGAAACTCGTTATGATAACATTCAATTTACATTGTGTCATTTTTATTGAAACTTATTCATTTTAATATGGAAAACATTTCAAAGTGTCGTTTTAATTCTATTTATTTATTCGAGTGCTTGTGGATACACCATTTTTTGTTTTTCCGTCTGGGGCGTACATCAGTATTCGAAAGATTATGAGGGCCCTGAGGGCCGATATTTAAAAAATGTTTATGCCAGAAACCTTGGCGGGAGTGTACTCAACAACTTTCCAAAGTTTCCTGGCAATCGGATGAATGCTATTTTAATTCTATTTGTTTATTCGAGTGCTTGTGGATACACGATTTTTTGTTTTTCCGTCTTGTGCGTACATCAGTATTCGAAAGATTATGAGGGCCCTGGGGGCCAATATTTAAAACATTTTTATGCCAGAAACCTTCGCAGGAGTGTACTCAACAACTTCCCAAAGTTTCCTGGCGATCAGATGAATGTTGTTTTAAATTTTTTCATTTATTCGAGTGCTTGTGGATACACAATTTTTTGTTTTTCCGTCTTGTGCGTACATCAATATTTGAAAGATTATGAGGGTCCTGGGGGGGCCGATATTTAAAAAAAATGTATGCCAGAAACCTTTGCGGGAGTGTACTCAACCACTTCCCAAAGTTTCATGGCGATTAGATGAATGGTGTTTTAATTCTATTAATTTATTCCAGTGCTTGTGGATACACGATTTGTTGTTTTTACGTCCGGTGCGTACATCTGTATTCGAAAGATTATGAGGGCCCTCGGGGGCCGATATTTAAAAAACGTTTATGCCAGAAACCTTCCCGGGAGTATACTCAACAACTTCCGAAAGTTTCATGGCGATCGGTTGAATGGTGTAGTAATGCATAAAGGACAAACTGAAAGACAGACAGACATACATTCGTTTTTATATATATAGACAAGCTCACCCGTCGCGCGTTGCTGCCATCTCCGAAGAAAGGAAATTCAAGGAAACTCGTTATTATACCATTTAATTTACATTGTGTCATTTTTATTGAAATGTATTCATTTTAATATGGAAAACATTTCAAAGTGTCGTTTTAATTCTATTTATTTATTCGAGTGCTTGTCGATACACTATTTTTTGTTTTTCGGTCTGGTGCATACATCAATATTCAAAAGATTATGAGAGCCCTGGGTGACCGATATTTTAAAACAAATTATGCCAGAACCCTTCGCGGGACTGTACTCAACAACCTCCCCAAGTTTCCTGGTGATCGGATGAATACTGTTTTAATTCTATTTATTTATTCGAGTGCTTGTAGTTACACGATTTTTAGTTTTTCCGTTTAGTGCGTACATCAGTATTCGAAAGATTATGAGGGCCCTGGGGGACCGATATTTAAAAAAAATGTATGCCAGAAACCTTCGAGGGAGCGTACTCAACAACTTACCAAAGTTTCATGGCGATCGGATGAATGGTGTAGTAATGCATAAAGGACAAACAGACAGACAGACAGACAGACATACATTAGTTTTTATATATATAGATGATAAATTAATAATATTAAGAAAGAATTTATATTTTTAATAATAAAATGTAAAAAACATATTTTAAAATGTAATTACATATATAAATATATAAATAAACCTATACAATTAATATTAAAAAGAAATAAACATAATTATTATTTTTTACGCTACATTAAATATAACAATACTAAAGAAGTTGCATAGCATAAAGGATAAAATTACTATTTTCCACTCCAACGAGTAGTACTGTAGGTAGAGTGTTGCATAGCGGGAGGGTAAAAATTACTATTCCTACTCCAGGGAGTGCAACAGTAGGGAAAGTATTGGAGAGCGGGAGGGTGAAAATTACTATTCCCACTCCAGGGAGTGCAACAGTAGGGAAAGTGTTGGATAGTGGGTGGGTAAAAATTACTATTCCCACTCCAGCGAGTGCAATAGTTGGGAAAGTGTTGGATAGCGGGTGGGTAAACATTACTATTCCCACTCCAGGGAGTGCAACAGTAGGGAAAGTGTTGGGTAGCGGGAGGGTAGAAATTACTATTCCCACTCCAGTGAGTGCAACAGTAGGGAAAGTGTTGGATAGAGGGTGGGTAAAAATTACTATTCCCACTCCAGTGAGTGCAACAGTAGGGAAAGTGTTGGGAATTTTTCAAAAATAATTTACCTCCCACCATTTTCCCCTATAAACATCACCTACAATATTGTAAAATATTAATAAATTAAAATATTTAATTAACAATTAACTAATGAACTAATAACAACAATAAAATGAATAACCATCAAATATAAATAAATTCACACAATTAACACTATAAAATAACTTTTAATAAATATTATCTAAAAAAGAATAAAAATTACATTAAATTAAATTACTTCCTACCCTACTCTCCTATCAACCCTCAACCCGCTCATAAAAAAGTACAAAATTAACATATTTACAAAGTAATTATTAATAATTAATATCTCATTATTACTAATTAATAAAAAACACAATTAACATAATTGCCAATTAATTTGTAATTGTTATTGATCAATTTATAATTATTTAATAATAAATGAATTACCGTAATTAACAATTAAAATTATTAAATACTTAATTATGAATTAATAAGTAAATACATTAATTAATTAATTTAAATTACTTCCCACCCTATTTCCCTATAAACCCACAACCCGCTACAGAATTAAATTACTCAAAAAGTAATTAACATATAATTAATTCTAAATAATTCTTAAAAAATATATTATAATTAAATTACTTCCCACCCTATTCCCCTATAAACCCACAACCCAGTACGGAATTAAATTACGCAAAAATTAATTAACATAAAATTCATTACTTTAACAAAATTCAAACACATATTACAAAATATATACATACTTTTAACACAAGTACTAACAGACAAAACACACAAAAAAATTCTATATTATTAACAACGATATTTTGACAATTGATATTACTAATTTCGATATTATTAAAATCGATATTTCTTACCTGCATGTCGCTATTCTTAACCACTATATTTTTGCAATTCAATATCCTGTCCACTCGATATTAAAAACTCTATATTTTGTCCATTCAATATTTTTTATTTGATATTATGATTAATTACCTTACTGGACTCGCTTAGCGGCCACTACAGACGCGAGAGACATGCTAGATGCCAAGATTGGCGCAGTGAGTACCGAAGTCTCATTCTCATGACAAGACCTGAGGAAACTGTAGACCAAATCACTGAAGCTGAGACATGGGTGTCCTCTGTGGAAGATAATGTGACGACCTTACAGCAGCGTCTGAACAAATGAACTGTGATCTCTCAGGAGCTAGCATCCCGGGCTGAAGACGCCAAAGGCTGCGCGAGGCGCAATAACCTCCGCTTCGTTGGTTTTCTGGAAGGCTGCGAGGGGAACTCCATGAATTGTTTCCTTACCTCATGGCTCAAATATCTGCTACCTGCTGATATGATCACCACATGCTTCGTGGTTGAGAGGGCCCACCGGGCAAAAAGGAGAAACCCCCCCCCCTGGGGAAAATCCGCGACCGGTCATCGCCAAGCTGCTTAATTATGCAGACAGGGATGCAGTGTTGCAGTTTGCTTGATTGCATAAAGATAAACTTGTCTTTGACTCCAGGCCTATATTTATCTTTCCAGATTACACCCATCTAGTGCAACAACAATGGCAGTCATTCACAGCAGGAAAACGGAGACTACATGACCTTAATATTTCATATATGCTGCTTTACATGTTGTGTATAACTCTAAGACTACTTTTTCAATTCGCCCAAAGCAGTCTTTGCGTGGTCTGATGAGAGGGCCCATCTGAAACCTCACTCCCCGCCACCACTGGAGTCAGACTCCTCCAGGGGCTGGCAACGAAACAGATCACGGAGGACAAAATCAAAAAGGCAACATCGCTCCGGTTCAGACCGGTACTCCTCCAGTCCTGAGCGAGTATCTTGATCAACTCACAGTCTGTGTTGTATCCATTTGATCATGACTGAATGTCCATAGTTTGGAACTACTCCGACTACCTTGCAGTAAGTGGAGGTGGACTGTGTGCACTATGGCTGACCTGACCCAGACACTTCTACCCCAATGTTAATGTGTTATGGGAATGTTGGGATCTATTGGAGGGGGGTCCTGGGGTGCTCCTCTCCACGACTGCTGCTCCTGGTTCTTGGCAGCATCGGGGGGGATAAGTGGGGGGGGGTTTTGGGGTTCAGAGTTATGTTGTATTCAGTTCTTTTACACGCACAGACACACATCCCATTTCTCATCCGACGTGCCATTACTATTAGACCCATAATCGACTTATGGCCACTCAGGTGGCTGTCTCCCATGTGGGTGACCTGACAGTAGTAACGTGGGATGTCTGAGGGTTACTTAACAAACTCAAACGGGGTGCTATCCTTCGGCACGCTAAACGCTATGGCGCAGACATTCTTCTCCTACAGGAGACTCATCTATTGGGCAATAAAGCTCCTTGCCTGGCTAGGTTTGGGTGAACAAAGCGATACCAAAGGGGATGATGGACAGAGCATTTGAGCAAATCAAACACTCACCCCCAGTCAACTGATCTGGGTATCAGCAGGCATATCATGCAGGTTTCACTAGGGGTTCCTGTGGAACGGCTATCCTTATTCATCGCCGTGCTCCCTTCATTCATATTAAACACTGGGTAGATCCCTGGTGTAGGTATGTTCTTCTACCGGGCACACTTTATGTTGAACCACGTAATCTAGGCTGCGTTTATGCACCCCCACCTTTGGGACCACGTTTGAAGATTGCATCACTCGTTTGTGGAGCGAACTTCCAGAGGGTCTGTCTCTCCTGGGAGGAGATTGGAATGATACTATGTCATCGCTCGATAGGAGGCAGGGATCAGGGGTAGGCCCTCCCGCCTCTACCCCTAAGTTAGCCCTACTTTCTTGGGCACTGGGATGGTAATAATATCACCCATCGAGATCGGCTACACATACTTGTCCATGGTTCCATGTCTCGTCTAGATTATATGTTTACACCACAGGGTTATATCCATAGGTTTTCCCAGGTCTCTCATCTTCCCAGAGGACTGTTTGATCATTCCCCAGTCATGGTGAAAGTCATCCTCCTGCATTTTCAAATCCCCCCTTCAGTTGGCAAATGTCCCCATGGCATCTTCGAGATCCTGATTATCAGGAGTGTCTGAGCACAGAAATTCAAGAGAATTTAGCCCTAAATACTGACTCAGTTTCATCTAAGGAAACCCTATGGGAAGTCCTGAAACCTACAATCAGAGGGGTAGACATTAGTTACAAGGCAAATGACAAACATAAGCGCTCCACTCAGAGGGCAGAACTGGAGGCCCAGTGCGCATCCTTAGAGACACGACACACCCAGAATTCCAGTCCGACCCTTTAGAGAAACGTATCCCTCATTGAACAACAATTGCAACAACACCTTATGGAGGAGGCAAAAGAATTTTGGTTAGCATTTCAACACTGAATATACCAATGGGGAAATAAGTCAAGTAAAATGTTGCACAGACTCTGTCAAGCCAAACGAACCCCAGCCACAGTCACAATCATCAGGGCTATCAATAGTGTCTTACGTACATTCCCCGCAGAAGTAGTTACAGAATTTTGTGCATTATTTCTCCACACTATATACACGGAGGCAACAACTCTCAGAGGACCTCATAGCAGAGTTCTTCTGGATATTCCCCTCCCCCAGCGATTAACAGACTAGATGAGAGACCAATTAGAAACCCCCATTACAGTAGAAAAATGATTGGCAGCACTGACCGCAATGCGATCAGGCCACCCCCCTGGCCCCAATGGGTTCCCCATAGAATTCCTTTGTTCCCATATGTCCAGTTGTGCCCACACCTATTGGATACAATACATGAGGCCCTCGAAAAGTAACTATTGCCCCAAGACTGGCGACAGGCCGAGATTGACCTATTTTTAAAGCCCGGCTGCCCACCGGAAGACCCATCCTCATAAAGTCCTATTTCAATGATTAGCTTTGAATCCAAACTACTGGGAAAACTTCTTGCAGATCGCCTGTGGACCTGCATTCAAGATTTGATCCATTTAGACCAATCCAGCTTTATGCCACGTAGAGCCACCCGTCATAATATTCGCCGGGTCCATAATGCCATGGCCTTGGCCCCAGTTGCTGATATCAACAAGGCCTTTGACCCCCTGAGTTGAGAGCACCTCTTCCAGCTTTTGGAGGTGACCAATTTTGGTCCACGCTTTTTTGCAGACGTGCATTTACTATATACAGAACCTACGGCTTCAGTGCGTATTGCTGGTCATCGTTCTCCGTTCTTTCCCACTAGCCGTGGCACGCAGCAGGGCTGTCCCTTGTACCCACTTTTATTTGCCTTGGCGGGGAACCCTTGGCGATATGGCTTCGACTGGCCGACATCACAACCGGACCTTATTGCATTATATGCAGACGATGTCTTATTCTTCATGACAGATCCATGGTTCTTGGGCCTGCGTATCCTGCAGATTCTATGAGTCTTTGGCCAGACCACCGGGCTTCATACTAACCCTTCCAAGTCTGTGCTGTTACCAGTATGCGGTCAGCAGGGTAGAAGCACATGGGCATCCCAGCTCAAACATGTAACGGAGGGTTTCCAACATTTGGGTATATATATGTCTCCCTGGCCCAAGACCTCATGGGACCACAATATTAACCCACTTCTGGCAGGCCTCCGAGATGAGACTTCCATATGGTCATCCTTACCCCTCTCGCTTTATGAGCGTTTGGCAATTTTTAAAATGGTCTCTCTCCCCAGAGTGCTTTATCGGCTTCAAAACTTCCCATATCATATTCCGCCATCATGATTCGCGCAAATAACCGCCATACATAACAAATTCTTATGGGGTAGGGGAGCAGGTAGAGTGGCATTACAGACATGTGTGCAATCTACCTACTGCAGTGGTATTGCTGTGGCGGATGTGTACTCGTATTATGCGGCTTCTCACCTTTTGTTCATCAATGATTGGTGGTACAATACACCTGCAGACCCGGCGTTTGATCTAGAACATGCCGCAATGGAAGGGACTCCCCTCCTTCGGCTATTGTATAGAGCGCAGAATTTTTACTTTCTACTCAATGCCAGCAGAACAATGATTCAGCTGTGGCGGTATACGGTCCGGCGAATGGGGTGGCATGGCGTTTGACTCAGACGAAACCCCTGTGGCATGGTACTTACTTACACCAGGTGGCAACATTGAAGGGGTTCCGCCAGTGGGACCAGACTGGCACCTCCAAACTAGGGGATGTCATATGGGGCACTACCCTAAAATCCTTCCAGCAAATAGAGTAGGAGTTCCATCTTCATAAAACCCAGTTATACAAGAACCTCCAATTATGCCATGATCTTGCCCTATTGCTATCTAACTTAGATGACCTTCTGAGTTTCACCCATTAGAGGGCCGCCTTCTTATGGGCAATTTGGGTGCCCACAAAATTCGACAGATATACTAAACATTAACAACACATTCCACCACGACTCTTCATAAGACTACGAAGTCATGGCAAGATGATGTCCTGGACCTAACTGATGATGAGGCAATAGCTAGCCCCAGTGGTGCTGCGGTATCTTCTTGATATCGTCTTATTCAATTTAGGAATGTCCATCGCGTGTGTTACACGCATCTCTGTCTCTGTAAGATGGGAGTTATTGCATCCCCTCAGTGCTTACGCTGTGACAGGCAAGAGGGGACATTTTTCCACACAGTATGGAGCTGCACTGCGATACAGCCCTTCTGGGACAGAGTCTCGACATGCCCAAAAGAGGAGGTATCCTGGGATCTCCCACACAACCCTTGACTGTTCCTGCTCCATAGCACAGATGACATAGGGGGAAATCGATACAAACAACACTTATTTGTCCTTGGTCTCACAATCGCCAAATGTGATATTGCCCAGCTATGGAAGGGAACTTCCCACCGACAATAGGGATTCGGCGAAAGGAACTAGACAGATGCATGGGTGCGGAGATAGTACTCTTCCAGGCGCAGGGTTGCCCTCAGAAGCATAGGAAAATCAGGTCTTGATGGGCTACATATCGGGGCATAGATCTTCCTACCCTTCCTTCGCAATCCCCTTGAAAAGTAGTTTCCATTGGATACTCTGGGCCATACGGTATGATATACTGTTTTCTTTCGTCGGGCACACATTTGTATTTAACGCCTTAACCGCGGCGGTTTTCCGCCGCGGTTCGGGCGTTCTAAAGGGTGGGCGGGGCTGCGTCGGCTGTATGGCCGCCGGCAGCACTGGGGAGCACGGAAGGGGCTAAACTTGCTAGCCAATGTGGGTGGGGTGGGAAAGTCTGTGCAACGTTTTGGTTTTCAATTTTGTTATATATGCAAACTGTACCCAATGATATTTCCATGCTTGGTAACTTGTCATTCTCATGTCTCAAAATGATTTATGTCGGGCAATCGCCCAAGTGGTACTATAAAAACTCAATAAAATATATATATTTTTTTAATTTGCTAGAAACGGCACCAGGCGAATGCTCAACATAAACGTCTTTGGATTTAAAGCCTCTATGGCCTCCGCCTTGCAGGTTCTAACATCTAAGGTTAAAAACTCCTTGCGCAGCAATGACCTTCAGTGTACTAGCCTGTTTGGACACACGGAGGACATGTATGAAAATTTCCTTGCTTGACGTCCCAAGCTACAATGCATTTTTCGGTGGGGCCTCCTTCTGTAGCTTTGGGAAAAAATTCAGGGGTAGGGAAGCATCCAAATCGCATCTTAATCAGTTCACGCTTGATGGTCAATTAAAAAGCTGGTTCGAAGTAGGGATGTTCCTTACTTGAGTCGTATGAATTTATTACTAACCACCCATGTGATCGTTTTGCCGACAGCTTTATCTTCCAACCTGCTTTAATGCTTACTCTTATGCAGCAAGGTATCTATTGTACCCTCATTGTATGATGTTAATAGCTGCCAATTCTCAAATCGTTCAAGTGTGGGAACCCATGGTGTGTTCAAATTTTTTACCCTGGCTAGGCCAAGACACGATGTCTGTTACACTGTTTTGTTCAGGAAAATCATCTACTGTGGTATTAAGCAGGCTCTGAATAAGGCTGCAGTTCCCTGAACCTACCAACCTTCAGTCCCCCAGATAGACTTCATATCCATTGTGTCCTTCCAAAAGTCGAAACCTTGTATATAGAGCTGGGTAAGGAAAGAGGCAAAGTAAATCAGTTTCATGTCTGTCAACATATTTTTCGACGCAGGTGACAAGCCTATAATGGAAAGAGGCCGGGTCAGAGATGTCATACCTAGAAAAATAATAAAAATTTTGTGCAAATGCCTTTGAACTATCCCGTGGTGGTGTACGGCAACGTTCCCATTGTGTACCGTTAAAAACCTCAAGGGGAATACTCACTTTGTGTAGAAAATAATGTCCATAATGTTGAAAACAAAACATCTCATCATAGTTAACTGTACAGGCATATAACTTGTCAGAAGAAAATACAGTTGAAACTGCTAGGTCCTTCTAGCATTTCATACACTGTATCAATGTCCTAATCATCAAAAATAGTACTAGGGGTGATTATATAATTTAAAGAAATTTTAAACAAATGTGGAATTTGCCAACGTTTAGTGAGATCATGCACATCAAATGATACCTAATCCTATACAATCCCATCTGAATCTGGAACAGCTGAAATGCTCACCAGGGAAAGGTCTCTTTTTCATGGTGTGATGTTGCATATGGTTTCAGAATCAAGTTTACCATTTGTACTGCAGAGTGTTCTGGGATAAAATATTGATCTAGAAGCAGAAAGAACACTGTCACAAAACCAGTCAAAAGGACCAGAAAAAGTAATACAATTGTAATCCAAAGGTGTAAGCATGGCGAGACAAACAATGTTCTTTTCAGCCAAAGATAGAAAACGCGCACCTTTAACCCAAAAGGTAAGGGTGGGGGAGGCTTCTCCAATATGTTGGAGAAGTCATCAAGGTTGATGAAGGAGCCAGAAGCCATCCGGTCTATCCTTGGCAGCTCAGCAGGTTGTGTTGAACTTGATGGAGACTCAATCTGTATGTAGACATAGACCATGTTCTTTTCAGAATTTCAAATTGAAATTTGTGTTTCTGTACCTGTTGACTGTACAGTTGCTGTGGTTTTTGCAACAGGTAGAAGACATACTTCATTGTTGTTTAATGTTGTCTCTCGTTGGGGAGAACCAGCTTCATTCGTAATGAAAAATTCCATCTGAACATCCTGTACGGTAGCGAGAGGAGATTGGTAGCCACCCGGAAGTCCACGTGGTAATTTACTATTGAGAATTGGCCACATAAGGTGGTTTTATCATATGAATGGAGGCAAACCTTTTGTCTCGGTGGCCAGCAAGGGGGAACATCCTTTACGACGCAACTTTTACTCCACACTACCATTACGCCGCAGCTATTAAAACGCAAGTTGTTACAACGACTTGCGCTGGAGGGCGCTGTAGGATAGGGAATAGTTTAATTTTCTATCCAACACCTTCCCTACTATCCACGGGGACTGAGGTTGGAATAGAAAATTAAAATATTCCACTATCCAGCGCCCCCCAACGCAAGTCGTTGTAACAACTTGCGTTGTAAAAACTGCGTTGTAATGGCATGCGGAGTAAAAGCATGCATTGTGATGTCATACATCCGCCAGCAAGGGGTGGAAGAAGTACAGTTCTCATACCTTCAACAGCCAAGGTAGGCACAGGCACTTTGGCTCAAACTCTTTCTTGTCCACAATTTTTTCTTTGACCAGATCCCCAACCTTCGGGATCCAGTCAGGCCTTGCCGGAATTACCTTCACTTCTCAAGTGGTGATGCATTTTACTTGGATGCCGCCTTGTTCATCCCGGAAATCATTTAGTTCATGTAAAAACAGCCAAAGGTTCATTGATGTCAAACAGTATTTCCGCCACTACTGTGCTGGCATTGTTGAGGTCTGGTACCCACTTCTTAATCCCAAACAAGATTTCATAGGGAGTCAGACCACCAGGGATTTTCTTGGCATGTTATTCAAAGCCCTCTGCACCCTATATAGGAGCCTAGGACCCGCGCTGTTAAAGATTGCTTTAAGTGACGTTTTTTCCCCTCTACTACTGTGTTTCAATCGGGATGGTAAGAAGAAGAGAAAAGCATGGTCACACCCAAACTTCCATGGCCTCTTTGTAAGCCCTGGAGCTAAATGCCAGATCCTGGTGGGAATGTAATGTGTCAACTGCATATGTCCCGATAAATATTCACAAATCCTTTATAACAATTTGGGTGTCAGCCGATCGCTGTAGCCACACCCACAGGAATCGAGAGCAGGAATTCACTGCCACCAAGATATACTTGTAAGCCCCATCTGATGGTAGGGGGCTGCAATGATCTAAGTAAACACAAGCCAATGGCTTGTTTGAAATTAATAGAGGGGTCAATAGTGGACGTGCCACGGTGGAACCCTTCATCTGCTGGCAGATGTCACATCTAAGGATAAAATACTAGGTCTGTTTGTAAAGACCTGGCTACCAATAGTGGTGCTGCAATAATGAAATTGTAGCAGCCATCTCTGCATGTGCAGAAGCCAGACCCTCATGTGCAGCTAGAATTAACCACAGTCAGCGATCACTGTTTGGTATTACCCTATCCTTCACTCCTGGAATCTGAGCATAAGGTGTGTTTTGTGATCCAACTTTTCGGAGTACTTGAGTGGAAAGCCTTTCGTCAGGTGTGTGTCATTGCGAGCAGCATTGACGGCCACCATGAAGTCTCTGTCTATCCTCGTACTAGAACGAGTGATTGCAGCAATCATGGCAGTGGAAACTGTTGCTTTTGCAGCTTCATCAGCTGTGGAATTCCCTGCAACATGAATGGCAACAAGTTAATGGCTCAGTGTTTGAATGACATGAGCCTGTGACAATCATTCTTTCAGCTCTGCCACTTGTTTCCAAGGCAACTTGTGCTTTACTGTGCAGCCTATTGAGTACTAAATCCACTCTGTCTACAAAAACGTACATATTCATTATATGGATGCATACAATACTACAGATCACAACCTATAAGTGTGGGGAATCCAGCATTTGTATTCTATAGTGCCAGTACTAGAGCCTTTAATTATGTCAGCTGCGCTGTGCTTCACCTAGTGACTGTGTGTAGATCTTCTCAGGATGGAATTCTCCATCATGCATACACCCATTCACTATTACGCATGCCACTGAGTATTGGGGCTTTGTTCCTACAGCAGGCTGAGCAGAACCATCAGTGTAAATGATGTAGTCAAGTGTACCCGCGATCTTATATATCACAAGGTTTGTTGTGTTTACACATGTGTAGAGATGTTTGGAAGTGTTCGCGCCTGCTTGTACGAAACATAAAATATCTGTATGTTCCTGTGTCCAGTGTGTGCTTAAAAAGTCTGGACGTATCAAGTCGTAGAATAATTTAACCCATTCTGCTTAATATGGAATGTATGTTCCGCCAAAAGTTAGAAATCTTACTATGGATTGAAATCTGTTTAAAGTCGTTGGAGGTTGGAGCAACGCACATTTTTCTAAAAAAATAGGTCACCAGGCTTTTGCCTTCATTTGACAACTCATATATCAGAAATAGGACGTTGAGGTGGGCGATTTATGATTTCTTGAAATTAAATTTACATGCAGCTCCATCCAGCGCAGCTACAGAGAGCACCACCAGAGGACAGAGGAGCCACAGCTTACAGCCAGTTTAAGCGTCATCCCGAGTTACAGCCTTGGAGAGACAGTGGCCGGCTTTTAAGGTACCAGTTACGACACCCCCTTTTCAGTTTACAACAAAACTGCTCACAAAGGGTAATAAAGAGTGGCAGACAAACTTGCTTCAAATACTTGCTTTTTTACAAATTTAGGAGCCCCATGGTGGGAGGTGGGTCCGTAAGCGAGGTTGGTGATGGAGGGAGTTTGGCCGAGTAAGAGCAAATGCCGATTGGCTCTTGACAGCGCTGTGAATAACAGAAGGTGCTGCAACATCGCAAGTGTACTGTGAGCGGAGCTGGGACTCAGGAGTTCAAGAATACCAAGAATACTGAGCATTAGGAGCATTTTTGTTGTGACCTGCCAGAAACTAACCCCCTTGGCAGCATGCCGAGATAAAGTGACTGAACTCTGCGAAAAACTGGATGATAAGACCAGCAAGAGAACCTCCGGGGTTATTGCAAGAGGAATCGATGCCATCTGCCAGACGGCTACCCCCTACACCACTGAAGTACTAAAGATTGCTATATCACATGTTCAAGACGGCAGCATCAACAATAATGACTGTGGGGGCACATACAGAGGGTAGGACCACTCGAATGAAGCTCCATCGAGCAATTATATCCCTACAAGTGAGGCTAGGAGCGGGGGTGGCTTGAGCCTGAAGAGCTGACAGGGCATCCTTTCCCACTATTAACCTACCTCCTGTCTCATCCCCACATGTTGTTTTGCTCGCAGGGTTCCCCCAGATAAAAGAAAATCAGAGAGAAAGCAAGAATGAACTAACCAACAAATGTTTTTTATTGGCTAGCTAGATATAGGCCGTTCCAATATGATAGAGTTGGGGAGATTCTCATGACTCGTACGGTCAATTGAGTAGGAAACAGACCTAAAGATAAGCAAGGGGACAGTGTTGTGATCAACCTTAGGAACCCCCTTATCTCTATATGTACTACTTTACGCATCCTTGTTCTGGGGAGCAATTATGTGAAACCATTGCAATTAGTCTTGATGTGCATTAGTACGCTTTATATTCCTTGCTGTACTGATTACTCATGCTTGACTTAAATGTATTCTTCTCTGAGGTTAATACACTTGTCAAATAAAGTGACTCTTTTTCAGATCTAAAAAAACCCAAAAAACCTTAGGAACCCAATGACCACTCAGAGTTTTTTGCTATTGAATCGTCCCAACCAGGACCTTGGCACATCGATCTATCCCCTTTCACTTGGATATTTGTATAAGCCACTGCACGCACCACCAACCATGGAGCAAAACAGCCTTACATTGTGCACCCTGAATACAATCCAATGACAGGTCGGACTCCCACACCAGACACCTATTTACACTACCAACAGCTAACAGGTTTGGGGTTCTGGAGGGGGTAGATTGACTCTCCGGCCAGCCAGAGTGTGATTTATCAAAAGCTTCTGAGGGGAGACCAATGGAGAGGACCAACCACAATCCATGGCCATATAGTCCATAGCGTGCCCTTAAGAAGTGGGAGGGAAGAATGGAGATACAGAACGAGTCCTCAAAAGCAGTCGCAAACAAGGAAAGGGGCAGAGACGGGCCAATGAACCAGTGCCAGTCCCACAAATGTTTCCAATTCTTCCCACATATGTTTATCTTAGTGGAGCAGAACCTGGGTAGAAGGCCAGCCAGGACAGCCAGTCTAAGTTCCTAAACAAATGCCCAGTGCAATAGAAGTACACAGCCAGGACCAGGGTAGGAGGAATCTCCAGAGCCAATGAGGGTGACATCGTCCTATAATCCTACCCCTAATGTAGCAAACTCGGGCACCCAAGAAGCACCGACATCCCTGAGGGTACTCTCCTGGAATGTTGCTGGTCTAAAGAGCAAACTTGATTTCAATGACCGGGGGTCCTTCGTAGACCAGTTTGACCATTGCCTTTTCCTAGAAACAGTCTAGGAAGTACGTTCTGTGGCTGGATTTTGCGACCTTCTCAACAGCAGCACCACTAGGGGGAGCAGTAGTCTGTCCGTTGGACTTTGTGTATGGGTAGGTACACAATTATGATGTAAGGCCAAGAGGGTGGAGTTTTCCTCCAATAGTATTCTGTGTGTTCTACTCACTTTCGCCCCCAAGGTCAAAATAGCATTCGTTAATTCCAACTCTAGAACCCTGTAAGAATAGGTCAAGAATACTTGACTGTGGATCAATGGGCCTCCCTTCTGTCCGCTATTACGGACAGCACTTATTTGGTCATAGGGGGCGATTTCAATTGAAAATTTGAGCACCTGGATGACACCCATGGCAAAGCTGTCTGTGAAGAAGATAGGCTTTGGGATATTCCAGAGCCGAATATTCCTTCTGGTGAACTAATGTGACTTCTGCCGTGCTGTCCAGCATTGTCACTGCCCATTCCCAGCTCAGAAGCAGAGTATTCAATATCCGGGGCATGCCTGATGTTAAGTCCGGCTCCCTCCTTCTTTTGAATAGAGCTTATTAAGTTTTAGGTTTTTATTCTTGCTTAATAATGTAGTCAGACTTCACTTTCACGTGCTCTTCCGATTTCTGCTCTGACCGTCCTCTCCTCTCCAAACGCTTATCGGATGAATCCTGGAGAGAACGAGACAAATGTGTATCAGTATCCTGATACCTGTCAGGCAGTCTAACATTATCACAGTTCCACAAGCTATAATGTTTCTCAGTGGATTCTTGTGTAGGAGACCCACCCTGTGATTTTGTTTTATCTTTGTTTTTCCTACTATCCCATTACTTCTTTGTCGAAGAGTTGGGTGCTTGCTGAGAGCTATCCTTTTTAGAATTACTTTTCAACGGAGGTTTGCCAGATCTGGCTCCCAAATTATCTCTAACAAGCGTAGTATAGGTTTCTGTGATAATTTTAGGTAACTCGCACTCCTGCTGTGCAGGAGTCAAATCCTACAGGCATGGGCGTATAGCTAATGCTGCTGCCTCCCCTTTAATGTCACTCAACTCTATGGCGGATAATGCGGCAAAGTGGACCATCAGTTTTGTCTCCAGGTCCAGGGGCACTGCTGGCCCTTACTCATTCTGGATCTGTTTCAGCACTTCAGGCAGAACAGTCAGTGAAGGGGTACCATGTGTTCTGGTATATACTGCAGCAAAGACCGCACCCATAGTTGCACAGTCCTCCACAGGAGAAGCCATCCCCTACATCAAGTAAATTGTCAATATTCTATGTTTTTCCCACAGGCCCATATGGAGAACCAATTTTTCAAGCTGATTTGATTTTTGTGCCGTCCAAAACGGATTTTCTTCCCTCTTGGTGGGAACCTGACCCATAACTGCATTCAGTATTTGTGGGCTAATGCCCAGTGAAACCAACTGTGGTGGTGCATCTTGAACAGCCCACACAGGAGCAAGTGTTAATGTTCTAATCACAAAATGTGTAAGGCATCTATATGTTGTCACTAGATTATTGTACAATCCCCACATCTGAGCGGCGGACTAGTTATTTATACCGGGATGCGGTGTGTATCCGACTAGGACTGGCCATATTCCCCCCTCATTGCTGAGTGGGCCCAGTCTCACATTTTCTATAGTGTGTGGGAGGGTGCATTTAAAGCAATTGATAAGAGGAACTTCTATGGCCGCATATTGAGTGTATTCATCAAGTATTTCATCCTTAGTGTTTGTGTGAAATACTTGGGTTACAACATCTGCAGCTGGGAATGTAACAAAATAATAAAATACCTCTGTTCAATATGCTTCATGTGTCTCAACCACAAAGGTAATGTCCCCACCATCTAGTGTGAGACCATGTTGTAGTAGTTTCTGCATATCTGCATATCTGCAGTTCTCAGCAATGTTTTGTGCCATGTATGCGAAAATTAAGTAAAGAGTAGGTTATCACATTTGGAATTAGATCCTTTCAAGCTTGAACTACCAACAGCCAATACATAGGATATACCTACTCAGCTGAGTGGAGTGGAGGGTTGTGGAGTGGCGTTGAGTGGAGTGGCGTGGAGTGTACTGGAGTGTACTTACATAGAGGAGAACGGCCTCCTTGCATCCCATCAGGCGGGATTCCGCCCGGGCCACTCCACGGAGATGGTGGTCCTCGCAGTCTTGGACGAGCTCAAGGGGAAGGCCGATTCCAACCTCCCCCAAGCCCTGGTCCTTCTCGATCTGTGCTGTGCTGCGTTTGACACGGTTGACCACTCCATCCTTCTCGACCGTGTCAGCGCAGCGGGCATTCAGGACGTGGCCTTTTCCTGGCTTGCGTCCTTTCTTCGGGATAGATCCAGGCAGTTCATCTCCCCGGTTTCTCTGCCCCTCCCCGCCCAGTCACTTGTGGCGTTCCTCTCTTTCCCCCCTTCTTTTCAATCTTTATATCCATCCCCTTATCACCTCTCTCCTTGAGCTGGGGGTCTCTGTATACAATTACGCAGATGACCTCCAGCTCGTTTTCGATCTTTCTTCTACCCCTGATTCTCTCCCCAAGTTTTGTTCCACCCTAGTTTTTATTTCTGACTGGATGAGCGCTAACCATTTGAAGCTCAATCCAGACAAGACGGAACTTGTCCTCACTGGTGGCCCCTCGGACCCTTGGTCTCCTGCACATTGGCCCCTTTCTTTTGGTCCCCCCCCTGTGCCCGCTTCCTCTGTTCGCACCCTTGGTATTAAAGTCAGTCATGACTTATCCATGCACAGTCAGATCAGCTCCGTCGTGTCTTCCTGTTTTCTGTCCCTTCGTTTAATTCGGAAAATCTCACGGTTCTTTTCCACCGATGCACTCAAAACCATAGTCATGGCCCTTGTTACCTCCCGCCTTGACTATGGGAATGGCCTGTACGTGGGAATACCTGCCTACGAATCCCGCCGTTTACAGGCCATTCAAAACCAAGCTGCTCGCCTTATCCTTTCCCTTCCTAAATCTTCTCATATCACCCCGGCTCTCAAGTCCCTTCATTGGCTTCCTGTCCGTTTTAGATCTTTCTTCAAATTGGCCTGTTTAGCTTTTCGGGCTCACTCCCGCTCTGCTCCCCCGTTCATCTCTTCTCTCGTTTCCTCTCATGCCCCTAGTCGCACTCTTCGCTCCTCCTCTCTTTCTTTTCTTCATATCCCTCAATTCCGTAAATCCAGAACGGGGGGCACCCGGTTTTCAGTCCTCGCCCCCCACTTCTGGAACAGTCTTCCTCTCTCCATCCGTTCCATCCCCATCTACACCCATTTCCGCAAAGCCCTCAAAACTTTCCTTTTCTCCCAGGCATTCCCTTCCTAGTCTCCCTGGGTCTCCTCTGTTTGAGTTCTGATCAGGTCCTCAGCGCCAGGAAGCCGCTTGGCCGCAGTGCGCTCTATTAAATATTTTATTCATTCAGTGTCATGAAGAAGAGAGGAGTGTCATGAAGAAGAGTGGAGCTGGGTGAGGTAGAGTGGAGTGAAGTAAAGTAGATTTGAGTGATGTAGAATGGAGTGAAATAGATGTCAAAGAGTGTCGTAGACTGCAGGGTCGGATTGGTAACGCAGGCACTCAGGAAATGGCCGAAGGGCCGGTAGCCGAGTTCTAGCTGTGGGCTGCTTTTTTGGGCAGCCTTGGGGCAGTCTGTGCTGTTAGGATGCCGGCAGTGGCCCAGTGGGTGCCTCAGTGGCCTTTCTAGAGGCAGATGGGTGGAGGTATCACACTTATTCTCTTGCTGGGCTGGCCCATTAATGTATGCTGATTCAGCGGGGGCAGGGGGCCTGAGCAGAAGTGATCTCATTTGCATTCATGTGTGGCTCAACAGTCTGAACTAAAATGTGCATTTTGTTTTATCTAAGTGAAGTTAATAAAAACATGCCACCCCCGACCTTTCCTTTCATAAAACTTCGCTGTAGCAGTATTTTGTGGGAAGGCAATACGGAAATGTGGGCCACTTTTTGGGGGGTGTACCGGGCTGCTTTTTGATCCCAATCGAACCCTGGTAGATTGGAGTAGTGTAGAATCAAATAGTGTGTTGTAGAGGGGAGTGTTGTAGATTGGGGTGGTGTAGAGTCTAGTAAAGTGGCATGGTGTGGAGTGGCACAGAGTGGAGTTGAGTGACACAGTGGAAGGACGTAGAGTGGAGTGGAGAGTCGTAGAGTGGATTAAAGAGGCAAGAGGTGGATTTAGGAGTACTCAGCTTTGGGTTCAGCGCGCCATCATTCAATTGCACAAGCCACAGAATTCTGAGCAGAGTCCTGGGCACCAGCACTTCTTCTTTTAAAATGTAAGCACTGCATACCAGGGCCTGAACATTGGGCAGTACTCAGACCTGAACATCATCTGAAGGAAAGAAGTACTCTCCTACCCCCCCAAGTTGTTTACATGGCAAAAACAATTTGAACTTCACTAACCGAAATGGGTCATTCTAATTTTATTCCAGAAAACCCTAGTGTAATTGCGAAGACAGAGTTTTAAATCATTATCTAGGATATCTCATAATTGTAATTGCATTTATATAGCGCTTACTATCCCTGGCGAGGCGTCAAAGCACTTTTTCGGCGAGTAGCCCACTACTCCGGAACCCATAAAGGATTAGTGTTGAATTAGTATTGTGAAATATGAAAGTAATTTGAGTGATGGTTATGTTAGTCAGTTATTTGGATTAGGAAGGATAGAAGAGGGGAAAAAGGCTTGAATTTATATGGTGCTTGTTACCCCTGATGGGGTGTTGAACCCATAAAGAATTAGTGGTGAATTAGTGTAGCGAAATATAAAAGTAATTTGAGTGGTGGATATGTTAGTCAGTTATTTGGAACGTGAAGGGTAGCGGAGGGATAGAAGAGAGATAAAGGTTTGCATTTATATAGCGCTTGCTACCCCTGATGAGGTGTTGAAGCACTTTTTCGGTGAGTAGAATGCTAATCTGGAACCCATAAAGGATTAGTGGTGAATTAGTATAGTAAAATATGAAATTAATGTGAGAAGTGGAAATGTTAGTCTGTTATTTTGAAAAGGGTAGTGTAGGGATAGAAGAGAGAAGGATTTATGGTTTGAATCTTTTTTATTCACAAGCATCGAAGACAGAGGGATATAGCAGTCAAACAATCTAATTCAGTGTGCACATACTATATGTCAGGTTTCGCCGTTCTGTCCCCAGGATGGTATTGATGCTCAAAAGTGGCCCACCTCTAGATCATCCCTAGTTTGGCTATGGGTCACAGACTCTAAAGGAGATCAAGCGGGGGAAAATGGGAGGTCCGGAGGGGAACAGCTGGGCTGATGGAAGTGGAGACCTGCAAGACACACAAAGCACGAAATAAATGGTATATCCCCGGTGATACAGACTCCCTATATTAGGAATGCTTAAGAATAACACCTCACCTGTAATACTAACAGGAAAGACCGCAACAAGAGTGAAGTAGAGCGGGCTTCTTCTCATTCCCTAGGGATGCCTATATTCATAAAGAAAAGAAGACATTGGAATTACCGGCTTCTCTTCTTTACCCAGAACCGTTAATGAGGGTGAGCTGGATTAACCTACCCTAAATCAGGATTGAGGATGACTTTGACGCCCAAAGAAACCGCATAGCCTACTACTTCACTCCACTCCAAAGAAACAGAAGAAAGTCAAAAGAGGAACCCACAGGTTCGTTTCCCAATTATAGTCTTGGTACTCCCTCCTAGGTGTGTATCTATGGTTAGAATCAGGAGTCCTGAGGATGACATATGATAATTCTCACACACCCTTATGGCTCATGCACACCATACCTTGAGAAAACAATGTTATGCTCAAATGCCAGAGCACAATTGCAGCCCAGAACAGTACAAAAGAAACAATGGCCGTTGCAGATCCTTCTCTGCAAAGGGGCCGTTGCAGATCCTTCTCTGCAAAGGCAGCACAACGAAAACCCTGTCAGTACGAGGAATTGTCAATAATCCTAAACGTCTTGAAACGAATGACAGAAACAACCCCCCACAACGAGACCTGAACCAGGGGATGTGGAGAACAGATGTGGGCGCTTCCTAAGCCCCACCGAGGAATCCGAAGAGGATCACAGACAGCGGGAACTGACGAGCAGCGGGTGATTCCAGCTCGCACCCGAATGACAGAACGAGAGGCGGGCACAATGCACGCCGCTTCAGGCGCTTCAAAGCCCCGCCAAGTAAATCCAAGGGATAGCACACCAGGAACGTGAAAACAACTCTGGCAAGCCAAGTACTCTGAATAATCGGCGCCGCGTCCTCAGGTGACGCCGTATATGTCTGTTTGCCTGTCGCCTAACGTCATACTGCCGCGCCTTCTCAGGCATCATGGGAATTGTAGTTTTTTGCCTTGCAAGTCCGAAACTACCGCAGGCAGTGATCTACCAGCGGCCGGGGAATCCTGACACTATATGCAAGTCTTCACTGCAGGTGTCTCGTAACTTAACAAGTGGATTTTACCTGCTATCTTAACACAACAATTATAAAAAAGAGAAACGAAACACAACCCTTCCCACCCTCCCCTAGGATCCATTGCAAAGGTGTTTGACATTGTTATTGTAGGGAGGTGTAGCTATATCTTCCCCATTGTGGTTGTGGCATGCGCTACTCCATTTCAGAAAGCCAAAGGATGCGCAGGTATATGGGACAGGTAAGCTCTCTGAATTCAGTGGTTAGGAGACTTAGGAATGGGTGCATGTTTCACAGAACGCGGCCTTTGATGCTGTGACGGTGGCAGACATCCTTTCTATCCCCAATATGTATCATATCCTGTGGAGCCAACCTAGATGTGTAGGAGTCATAGCAGAACCCCAGTGAATGTTCTGGAGCACTGCCCTGAGTGCTACCCCCATCTACCTGCCTTTTCAAGATGTAAGTGGGAAGGTCAAAGGATTGGGCAGACCCATGACTGTACAGGCCGGACACTGGGGAATGTGAGTGTCAAAATGTGTGTCTATTTGATCCAGGATCTGAGTCCATTATGCCGCAATCTATGGACATTCCCAGAGTATGTGTAGAAGTGTGCCTGTCAAACCGCATCTCCGCCAACAATTAGGGCTATGCCACGGGTTACTTTGTTAAGGCATACCAGGGTCAGATACCAGTATGTTGCTATTTTAGAGGCTGTCTCTGTACTACTTGTGTTCCGCGCTGTATGTTGGTCTCTATAGTATACCTCCCCCATTCTTTAGGAGATGGCTCACTTCCAAGTTCCTTTGCACACCTACGTTGACAGGGTGTAGGCTGTGTGGGGGCGGGATGGCGCAGTAGGACATTGAATTCGGAGATAAGTCGTCTATCCGTAGACTTGGTGATTAGCCATTTCTCATACTTTGTAAGGCATCTGCTAACACTGCAGAAATTGGGAGGGTGTAATAGCCAAAGCTGCACCTAGAGGTATCAGAGTCTTCCAGATTCTGGCAGGTTGTAATGTTGACGCATTTGCAAGAAGATGAGTATTCCCACCTCATCAAACATGTTGCTAGCGGCGGAACTTGGTGTCCGATGCCAGGCCGCAAATGCCCCCAAAGTAAACCCCTTAGGTCCAACACGGAGTTCCAAACCTCCACGACTATCTTGGTGATGGGGGAGCCCATGAGGCTCCGCGGCCTGTCCGCTCTTTAAGAAATGGTACCTTCCACAGGAAAAGCCTTAAAATTGCCCTTTCCTGAAATAACCAATGGTTTTCAGACTCCTCCCTATTCCATTCAATTAGGTACCTCATCTGAGCTGCCTGAAAACCTCTTTTCAAATCTGGGATACCCAATCCCCCCTTCATCTGGTCCCAGATAGCTCAAGCTCTTCCTCTTGCGAGGTCTCGCCCTGTGTCATACAAACCTAGGAATCTCGCTCTGTAGCATAGGGAGCATCCCCCGGGGAGGGTAAACCGGAATTGTCTGGAAACGATATACAATCTTCGGTAGTATGGACATTTTAATACCTGCGATTTGCCCTAAAAGGGAGAGGCTATGGTTCTTCCAACTGTGTAGCTCACCTTTAATTTGCGTAGGAGTGTGTTGTAGTTTGTCATTGTAGTTTGAGCTACTGAGGGGGCGAGTTGAATCTCCAAGTATGGTAGGGACCCCTGCACCCAACTCCCTGGACAGCTGTCTTTCAGGAAGGACATGTGCTCACATGTAACTGATATGGCCAGAGCCTGAGATTTCCCAACATTTATCTGGAGTCATGATGCTAGGCCTAATACGGATAACTCTTTCAGAAAGGCTGGGAAAGAGGCAACAGGATTGCTTAGAGAGGCCAAGATATCATCGGTATATAGACGGACTGTATGCCTCTCTCCTCCAAAGGGAATGCATTCCATCTTTGGGTTGTCTCTAATCCGCTGTGCTAGGGGTTTTATGTACAGGGCAAATAACAGGGATGACAAGGGTCACCTTTGCCTGGTACCTCTACTTATAGGAAAGGAAGGAGACGAAACACCAGTAACTCTAACCGTAGCTGTGGGTGAACCGTAACAGCTGACCACCCAGGCACGGAAGCGATTGCCTGGTCCGAAATGGACCAGGGCTTGCTCCATGTATTGCCAATGCACCCTGCAGAATGGTTTTTCAGCATCAACTGTCAAGAGATAGGACTCCAGACTTGTGCGATCCGCCTTGTCGATAAGGTGCAGACTCACTACTCTGCCTACTCTTTATATATCCTGCCTGATCAGGATCAATGATACCTGTCAACATGGGACCCAACCGAGCTGCTAGAATACTCTTAAAGAGCTTGATGACAATGTTTAGCAACGATATAGGGCAACAAAACCTACAAAGTGGCCTATGTTTCCCTGGCTTGGGGATCACTATGATAGATGCAGCCAACATGGTCGAGGGGACCGAGCCAGAGCCCCAAACGAGTTAAACAGTCTCCTAAGGATGGGGGCCAGAACCTGACAGAATGATTTAAAAAGCTCTCAGTGAATCCATCTGGGCCCTGGAATTTGAATGACTTGAGGTGGGAGATTGCGGAGATAACTTCCTCAACCCAGATGGGGGCGTCTAGCAAAGTTGCTTGAGCGTCATCTAAACACGGGATATTCGTCCCTTTCAAATAAGTATCTATGTGCTGCACTGCTGGCTCTTGGCTTTCATAAAATTCTGTGAAAAAAGTCAGAAACGTATTTGCTATTTGTTCATCCCCCATTATCTCTCCCCCCGCTTGGTTCTTCAGGGATTGAACATTTGTCTGCTGTCTTTGGGCCCTCAAAGCGGTACAAAAGGGGGTGGTGATGGACGGAGCATCTGAACCAATCAAACACTCACACCCAGTCAACAGATCTGGGTTTAATCCATCACCGTTCTTTAGCCCACTCTGCCACCCAAGTTCAGACATGGCCATATGCAAATCAGTCTGACCCTGTGCCTCATGGGAACAGTCCAGCCCGAACTGCCAAGCCATGCCTTCCCTGGACCGAAATCAAGCTTTCTAGGACCGGTTTCTGGCATTCCAGCCGTCTTCAGCCAGGCTTGCTTGAATCCAGTGGCAAAGTGAGCAAGGGACTCAACGTCTTAGCATATCCTGCCAACTTATGGTGAACAAAGCGGTACAAAAGGGGGTGGTGATGGACGGAGCATCTGAACCAATCAAACACTCACACCCAGTCAACAGATCTGGGTTTAAGTAACCCCATCTCCTGTAGACACTTCCATCCTAGGTTAGACAAGGACCCCGCCTGATCGGTCCTAGAACCGGACCTATACCCAAAAACCCAAAACTGACCCTGAACCCTAAAAATACCCCTTTACCCAAAAACCCCAAACTGACCCTGAACCCTAAAAATACCCCTTTACCCAAAAACCTAAAACTGACCCTGAACCCTAAAAATACCCCTTTACCCAAAAACCCAAAACTGACCCTGAACCCTAAAAATACCCCTTTAAAAAAAACCTAACATATAACATTTTAAATATAATTATATACTTACCAATACTTACGTTGTAATGGTATGCGTTGTAAAAGTACCTGCGTTGTAAAAACATGCGTTGTAAATAAATGCGTTGTAATAGTATTTGCGTTGTAAAAGTTCCGTTGTAATGGTAGTGCGTTGTAAAAAATGCGTTGTAATGGGTGTATACCCCTCTCCAGTACCTGTATCGTTAGGTGTCCCCCAAGGATCCTCCCTATCCCCAACTTTGTTCAACCTAGTTATGGAACCTCTCACCACCTTGCTACAAGCATCCAATGTACACTTTCACATGTACACCGATGACACCCAACTATATCTCAAACTACAATCCCCCAAAGACATTATGCTTCTGAACTCAACGATCAGATGCACCCAATCCTGGCTTGCCGATAACCACCTCAAACTCAATGCTATGAAAACTGAGTTCCTTCTGATCTCACCTCCCGCGAAAATCTCTACCACTCAAACTTGGCTTAAGCACCTAACTGCACTCAATGTCCAACCGACCATCGTGGATTCAGCAAAATCTTTAGGCATAACACTTGACGCCAATCTCAACATGCAGCAGCATATCAGCAAAGCAACTAAGGGAGCGAACTTCCAAATAAATACCTTGAGGAAACTTAAACCCTTCCTCCCAGCCAAAGACTTCCAAACTGCAGTACAAGCACTAGTCATCCCTCGCATAGACTACGGCAGCATCGCCCTCTGCGGTCTCCCCCTAACTACAACTGCACCCCTAAGAGCTTCGCTAAACGCGGCAGCGAGACTCATCACTGGATCTAAAAAACACTCACATATTTCCCCTGACTTTAAATCCCTGAACTGGCTGCCTTTTGAAGCCAGAATACATCTGAAAATTGCCTGCATGACGCACAAGGCTGTACACCTGAACTCACCCGGCTACCTCACTCAGAAGCTGACAATTTCCGGCGGCTCCAGAACCACCAGAAGCACAAAAAATCTTCTGCTGAAGCCTCGAAGATTCCGGAAGGAAAAAACTTACAAACGCTCCTTCTCAGGAATGGCGCCTAGGATCTGGAACTCACTCCCTCCTGAAACCAGGCTCATCTCCTCGACTCCTCTTTTTAAGAAAGAAGTAAAAGCTATCCTCATGGCTAAATACACTTGAACGACTACTTTGGACCTTTTAAGACTCTGCGTCGATCTGTACTACTTGTTTGATCTCTTTGCCCATTTGTATTATTTTGTATTATCGACTCACCTGATTGTCCATGCTCCCTCTTATTTGTACTATTTGTATTGATGACCTACCTACCTAACTATGCTCCCTCGTGTACCTACCCTACCACTCACTTACCCCTTGCCTCTGTAAAGCGCTCTGATATCTGCAAAGATCTTGTTGGCGCTATATAAAACTTTCAAAATAAATAAAATAAAAGAAGTAAATCCGAATTTTTTAGTTCGGCTGATTTTAGAGGAATATTTCGCTCAATAGTGAAGGAAGGGGGCGGGGCCTGAGGTGACATGTGTGCAAATACGCCCTGTGGCGCGTTTTAGTTAGGTGAATTAATTCCTCTTCAATCCTGATGTCCCCTGTGAGCCAACTAGCCCACCAGGTACCTCCAGTATGCGCCAGGGAGCTGCGTTGCAGAGAGGTGTTCAAAGGGCACGTCCCCTTTCTACAACACTCTGCAACGCAGCTCCGTGGCACTTACTGGAGGTACCTGTTGGACTAGTTGGCCCCTAGGGGACCTCTGGATTGAAGAGGAATTTATTCCCCAACTTAAAGTCAAGTCAAGTCAAGTCAAGAGATTTATATAGCGCGCTACATACCCATAGGGTCTCAAGGCGCTTGAGGAAGGGTGGGGAATTACTTGTCGAATATCCAAGTTTTAAGTTGCTTTCTGAATGCTAGGTGGTTCTGAGTAAGGCGAAGGTGAGTGGGAAGTGAGTTCCAGGTTTTAGCTGCCAGGTAGGAGAAGGATCTACCTCCCATGGTGGTTTTGTTGATGCGAGGTACAGTGGCAAGGGCTTGGTTGGAGGATCGTAGCTGACGGGAGGGGGTGTAGAAGGACAGTCGTGTGTTGAGGCATTCGGGTCCAAGTTCGTAAAGTGCTTTGTGTGCGTGGGTTAGGAGGTGGAAAGTAATCCTCTTATTTACGGGGAGCCAGTGGAGGTTTTTCAGGTGACCAGAGATGTGTTCTTTACGCGGGATGTCTAGTATGAGCCTGGCTGAAGCGTTCTGGATGCGTTGGAGTTTTTTCTGGAGTTTTGCGGTGGTACCGGCGTATAGGGTGTTTCCGTAGTCCAGGCGGCTCGTGACCAGTGCGTGGGTGACCGTTTTTCTAGTTTCGGTGGGGATCCAGCGAAATGTTTTTTTGAGCATGCGAAGAATGTTGAAGCAAGATGATGAAACGGCGTTGACTTGTCTGGTCATCGAGAGTGAGGAGTCCAGAATGACGCCCAGGTTCCGTGCGTGGTTCGTCGGGATGGGTGCTTTTCCAAGGGCCTCTGGCCACCAAGAGTCATCCCAGGTGGAGGGGGAGGGGCCTAAGATGAGGACTTCTGTTTTGTCTGAGTTCAGTTTCAGACGGCTGTGCTTCATCCATTCGGCTACTTCTTTCATTCCTTCGTGTAAGTTGGTTTTGGCGGTGTTAGGGTCTTTGGTGAGTGAGAGGATCAGTTGAGTGTCGTCAGCGTAGGAGATGATGTTGAGATTGTGTTGGCGAGCGATGGCCGCAAGGGGGCTCATGTATACGTTGAAGAGGGTGGGGCTGAGTGACGATCCTTGTGGCACGCCGCAGATGACTTCAGAGGCCTCTGACTTGAATGGTGGGAGGCGGACTCTCTGGGTTCTTCCGGTGAGGAACGAGGTGATCCATTCCAGTGCTTTTCCTTGGATTCCGACGTTTCTGAGGCGGTGTAGAAGGGTGCTATGACAGACTGTGTCGAAGGCAGTGGAGAGGTCGAGGAGGATGAGGGCGACTGTGTCTCCATTGTCCAGTAGAGTTCGAATGTCGTCTGTTGCTGCGATAAGTGCGGTCTCAGTGCTGTGTTTGGCTCGGAAGCCGGACTGTGAGGAGTCGAGGGATTTGTTGGTTTCGAGGAAGGTGGCGAGCTGGTTGTTGACAGCTTTCTCGACGACTTTGGCCGGGAATGGAAGAAGCGAGATGGGGCGGTAGTTTTTGAGTTCGGTGGGGTCAGCTGTGGGTTTTTTCAGAAGGGCGCTGAGTTCTGCGTGTTTCCAGCTTTCCGGGAAGGTGGCGGAGTTGAGGGAGCAGTTGATGACATCTCGGAGGTGTGGTGCTATGATGGAGTCTGCTTTGTTGAAGATGTGGTGAGGGCATGGGTCAGTTGGGGATCCTGAGTGGATGGAGTTCATCAGGCGGATGGTGTCCTCAGTGGAGATTGGGTTCCAGTCGTTAAGGATGTTCAAGGGGGGTGAAGGTCCTGCAGAAGGTTGGGTGGGTTGGTCTCCGGGTCGGTTGTCGAAGCTGTTGTGAATGTCTGCGATTTTGTTGTGGAAGAAGGAAGCTAGGGAGTCGCAGAGGGCTTGGGAGGGGGTGATGTCGTTGGAGTTGGCTGATGGGTTGGTAAATTCTTTGACAATGTTGAATAATTCCTTGCTGTTGTGGGCGTTGTTATCTAGTCGGTCTTTGAATGCGGCTTTCTTGGCAGACCGGATTAGTTGGTGGTGTATGCGGGTGGCGTTTTTGAAGGCGTCCCTGGTGCTGGTGTTTGGGTCTTTTTTCCAAGCCTTCTCGAGGGAGCGACAGAGTTTCTTCGAATTCTTAAGATCATTGTTGAACCAGGAGGCGTTTTTGCTGCCTAGTTTGATTTGACGTTTTTTCAACGGTGCTAGGATGTCGGCGCTGTTGGATAGCCATTGGGTGAGGTTAATGGCTGCTTGGTCGGGGTTTGAGGAGTGGGCGGGGGGGGTTTGGAAGAAGCGATGAGGAGATCTGGTCGATGGTGATTTTGTTCCAGTTTCTTCGCAGGGTGGGTTGAGGATGGTTGTGGATTGTGGTCTTATTGTAGATAAAGTGAACGCAGCTGTGGTCCGTCCAATGAAGAGCTGTGGTGTGACTGAATGAGACATGTTTGCTGGAGGTGAAGATGGGGTCGAGTGTGTGACCTGCAATGTGGGTGGGGGTAGTGACAAGTTGTTTGAGTCCGAGGTTGGCGAGATTGTCCAGAAGGGTGGTGGTGCTGCTGTCATTGCTCTTTTCCAGGTGAAAATTGAGGTCTCCCAATAGAATGTAGTCCTTGGAGGGGAGGGCGTGTGGGGTGATAAAGTCAGTGATGTCGTCACTGAATTGTGCACGGGGTCCTGGAGGCCGGTAGAGGAGGGTGCCTCTGAGTGTGGTCTTGGGGTCGGTGTGGATCTGGAAGTGGAGGTGTTCGGCGCTGGCAAGGTTGACGTCTGAGCTGGTTGAGATGCGGATGGAGTTCTTATGGACGATAGCGATGCCTCCTCCTGTTTGCTTGATGCGGTCCTTACGGATGATCTTGTATCCTTCCGGGATGGCAATGGTGATGTCTGGGGCTGAAGAGGCATTCATCCATGTTTCTGTTAGGAAGGCGACGTCCGGTGAGATGGTGTCTAGTAGATTCCAGAGGTCGATGGCGTGGATGTGGACCGAGCGGGTGTTGAGCAGGATGCATTTTAGGTGGTTGGTGTCGGATCTCTGTTTGGTGTTGGTGGATGAGGAGTTGGTTTTGGTGCCGTCGAACTTGCAGGAGTTGCAAGAGAAGGGTCCATGGGTGTGTCCAGGAGCGGCTTGGACGCAGATGGGGGAACGGCCGGGGTTAAGGGCTAGGAGGGTGGTGGCATCGTAAGTGATGCGAGTGGGCTGGGCATTACGGGAACCAGGGGGTCTGGCGCTGGGCGCGGTCCAGGCGCGGACGGGCGTAGACGGGCTTACCTTTGGCGCACCTTCGGCGCGGATTGGGCGCGATCGCTGCGCGTGAACGCTGCGCGCAGATGCATCTGTCATAAATGGATGGTGGGGGGGAGGGGCGAGGGAGGGGCAGCGGGAGGCGGGTGCGTGCTGGGGAGCCTCGCTACGAGGCACAACAAACAAAATGGCCAAATAATGTAAACAAACCCCAAATCAGGCGGCCAGTCCGATCAACAATGCACGCAGCAGGCAAACAAGACAACAAGCAAATGCGAGCGCACACTCAAAGGCCAACAATTCTGCCAATCAAAAGGGCAAAAATGCGCACGTTCAAACTACGTTACAAATGCTCTGCACTTCAAAGAGGCAAATGCTAGCGCACAATACCAATGCCAAGCGCTATGAAAATTCGGCAAATGCGAGCGCTCTGATAGTTGAAGAGCAATCAGTCACAGGTGAGGCAGTTGCAGGGAAATACGCACCACAGGGCATGTTTGCACACATATCACCTCAAGCCCCGCCCCCTACTTCACCACTGTGCAAACACGCCCGTAGCGCGTTCTAAATTGGGGGATTAAGTCCCCTTGCATACTGGGGGTCAATGGGGGCCAACTAGCCCACCAGGAACCTCCAGTATGTGCGAGGGGGCTGCGTTGCAGAGAGGTGTAAAAAGGGGCGTAGCCTCATTACACCTCTCTGCAACGCAGCCCCCTGGCGTGTTTGCAGAGGGGGAACTAATTCCCCTTGCATACTGGGGGTCCCTGGGCCAACTAGCCCACCAGGTACCTCCAGTATGCGCCAGGGGGCTGCGTTGCAGAGAGGTGTAATGAGGCCACGTCCCTTTGACACCTCTCTGCAACCCAGCCCCCTGGCACATTTGCAGAGGAGGAACTAACTCCCCTTGCGTACTGGGGGTCCCCGGGGGCCAACTAGCCCACCAGGAACATCCAGTATGCCCCAGGGGGCTGCGTTGCGGAGAGGTTTAATGAGGCCACGCCCCTTTTTACACCTCTCTGCAACGCAGTCCCCTGGCACGTTTGCACAGGGGGAACTAATTCCTTTTGCATACTGGGGTCCCTGGGGGCCAACTAGCCCACCAGGAACCTCCAGTATGCGCCAGGGGGCTGCATTGCAGAGAGGTGTAATGAGGCCACGGCTCTTTTTACACCTCTCTGCCACGCAGCCCCCTGGGGCGTTTGAAGAGGGGGAACTAATTCCCCTTGCATACTGGAGGTCCCTGGGGGCCTACAGAGTACTGTACATAGTACCCCACGATTTAAAAAAAATTGGGGCCTTGGGGATCCTTGTGGGAACCCCTGAGCAGGCCTGGGGGGTCAGGGTGTGTCTACCCTGCCCCCTTTGCGTGTTTTGCACGTTTGTTTTATGCTTTCTTGTGCCTCGGTTCTACCGAGGCACAAGATGGCTGCCAACACTTCCTTGTTTGGAGTGTTGACAGACAGTTGACATCCAATCAGCATGCAGCTCGTGCTCGGGAAGGTAATCCAACTGTACAGAGTACAGTACAGAGTACGGTAAGCTCCTATAGATATACTTATGATTTTACTTATGATTTTCTCAGGAACTACTGAACGGATTTACACCATTCAACAAAAAGCGTGATCTGCGAACAGAACTCTACCTGTTTGCCAAATTTGGTTTAATTCCGTTCAGCCGTTTGGGCTGTAGCCCTGGCTAAAGGTCCTATGGAAAATTGCATGGGGAAAACACATTTTGGGACCCCACTTTTTTCTCAGCCCCTGCTTCACGAATCACCCCGAAACTTTCAGGGAAGGAGCGGAGCAGGCCATTTTCTTGGAGAAATTCGCGAAGATTCGTCCACCGGCACCAAAGTTATTCCAAATAGAATGTTGCGGATTTCCTATGGAAGTAGTTCCTAACTATAACTACCTAATGGCCAGTAGGTTATTTATATATATATATATATATATATTACCTACTGGCGGTCGCCAGTAGGTATATATAGTTAGGATTTTTTCTCTATGGGATTTTTGAAAATTCTATGTCTAATAACTTTGGCGTTTGTGGACGGAATTGGCTGAAATTTTCAGGAAAATGGCACATTTTGTTTCTGAGCAGCCCTTGAAAATTTGGGGGGGGTTCGTCAAGGGGGGGCCGAGAAAAAAGGGGGGTCCCAAAACGTGTTTTTAACATTGAGTTTTCCATAGGGCGGTTGGCCTCACTTTTAGCCCGAACGGCTGAATGGATTTGCACGAAACTTGGCAAAATTGTAGGGACTGGTAGCCCGATGTGCCTTTTGTAGGTCTCAATATATGTGCTCCAGTGGATTTTGAGAAATTAACGTTTAAAAAAAGATATATATCTGTAACAGCGGACCTGGCAGCGTCCCAGGACGCGTACTTTACGCGCAACGGAGCTTTGTGAAGCGAAGCTGATTGGTTCTCCGGCGTCTGTCAACATTCCAAAAAGTCCGTAGCGGCCGCCATCTTGTCTCTCGGTAGGATCGAGAAACAAGAGGAGGTCAAAACAAAGGGGGAAATAACTATAAGGGGGCATAGTAGATCCTCGCTGACCCCCTAGGTTTGATGTGGAGGTTTTAAAAGGGCCCCGCGGGGCAAAAAAAAATAATAATAATAATAATCGAACGGCTGAATGGATTTGCACGAAACTTGGCAAAATATTAGGGACTGGTAGCCCGATGTGCCTTTGCTAGGTCTCAATATATGTGCTCCAGTGGATTTTGAGAAATTAACGTTCAAAAAAAGATATATATCTGTAACAGCGCTCCGCTTCGCGTAACGGAGGTTTGCGAAGCTGATTGGTCATTCTGTCACTGGGCTATAGTTGGGCTACATCTGGCTGATATTTGGGCTACATTTGTTTTTTTGTGTGTCTGGCGGCCATCTTTGGGCTACATTGGGCTACATTGGGCTTCATTGGGCTACATTGGGCTACATTTGGGCTCCAACATATATATAGGCCAATGTAGCCCAATATATATTTTTCAAAGTTAATTTTCGTAAAAACCACTGGAGCATATATCTTGAGACATAGCAAAGGCACATCGGGCTACCAGTCCCTACAATTTTGCCAAGTTTCGTGGAAATCCATTCAGCCGTTCGAGCTAAAAGTGAGTCCAACCGCCCTATGGAAATGAAGGAAATGAATGGGTAATTTGTAATTAGCAAATAGCTAATCGCAAACTAGGAATGGTAAAGAATCGCTATTTATTCCTTAAAGTTCGCTATTTAGGAAATGCAAAAAACTTTGATGATACATATGGCGGTTCATCTCTAACAAGATAAGAAGCATAGGGATACATTTATGATGACTGGCGCATCACCAGGGATGTGTTAGTCATTCTGTGCCGCTGTTCCGTCACCTATGGTGTGCTGCATTTACAATGCGGCGCATCATGGGGCAAAAACAGCACAGATGCGTGATGTATCTGTGCCGTAAAGGTGGCGCATTGCTGGAGTTGTATCGCAAGTGTGATGAAGCTCCAGCAAGGGTCGGGGGTGCCCCTGTCGCAGGGTTTCTGTTCTCACACAGAACTGTGGACAGAGGATTGGAACCTCGGCGAATTAGGGTGTCCCAAAACTCACGTTAGTAATCAAAAACTCCTTAGCAAGCTAGGTACAGTGTCACATTGGATATAACAAACTCTCAATGTTTAGACATTCCAGAATATGAACTTATAGTACCTCAGGATACGTGGAACTCATGAACAGTCGGTCGTTATATATTTCTTAGAAACCAGAACATGGAGTTAAGAAGAACACATGTGTATTTGAAATGTTTATTTACTAATGCCGTCTTCTCAGGCGTAGTATCTTAGATAATACAAGTACACATATTATCAGTAGCAAAATTACCAGCATAGTTACTAGTACATAAAAAGCGAATGGTGATAGTATGTTAACATGCTGTAAATGAATAAGAGTTAGCAACACTTATAAGCAGCCGCGGGCCGTGGAGGGAGTTACGGTGAGGCAGGGAGGCGGGGAGGGGGAGAAGCAGGGTGGAGAATACAAGTACACATATTATCAGTAGCAAAATTACCAGCATAGTTACTAGTACATAAAAAGCGAATGGTGACAGTATGTTAACATGCTGTAAATGAATAAGAGTTAGCAACACTTATAAGCAGCCGCGGGCCGTGGAGGGAGTTACGGTGGGGCAGGGAGGCGGGGAGGGGGAGGGGCAAGGTAGAGAGGGCTCCACCCTGCTTCTCCCCCTCCCCGCCTCCCTGCCTCACCGTAACTCCCTCCACGGCCCGCGGCTGCTTATATCTCACCCTCCCTAATACACATATTATATTATTTGCTAAGAAGGTCTCTTTGTGTTGGTTTAGGGCGTGCCCATACTTTAGTGTCTTAGATTTGAAGGAATCACATCAGCATACACCAGCTCTCTCTTCATGTGAACCGCATCAACTGTTGTGTATGTGTGTTCGGCAAAGCAATATAAAACCCGCCTCATGCCCAGAATTGGCAGAAGTTGCACTTATGTTATGAGTATGAAGTCGTGGAGATCAGACCTCATAACAATTCTGTATCGTGTTGTTCTTGAAACTTTAGCACTCGCTGTACAGATATAGTTTAACAAGCAAAGCAGATAGTAGAGCAATAACATATTATTCTCATGTAAACCACGATGAACTACTAGGTGGAAAGCTAAAGCAACAACTAAGTGTCGTGTGCAGAAGTTGCAAAAAAGGAAAAATGGCGTTTAAACCGGTAATGCGCCCATGCTAACTTAACACGGTGTAAAGATATCCAGGACCTAGATGACACCTCCCCATGATCCGGAAACGAACTGAATAAGATAATAGAAGTGCCATCTCATGAGAGCAGATTGCAAGTTTATATGTGGACGGTCCGCAAGGTAAAGCATTAAAAACTAGGAAAATTTAATGCTAAAGAAAAATAAAACAGCCAAGTACTTTATCGAGTCTTAAGCCAATAGGCAAGGTAAATAATAAAAACTTGACAAATAAGTCAATGAATTGTCAATGAAATGCTAGTACTCAGCATATCAAACATGAAAAAGGTCTATGACATAACTGTGTATGCAAAATAAGCTGCAACAGCCTCCAATAGGAAGTCACCGTCTTCATCCGAAAACAGTTCAGCCATCCAATTTAAAAGCGGAAAAGAACATACGTGCTCTCCCAGCACCGGATCCTCTATCACCATCAGAGGACAGCTCGGTGGGTTTTCAAGAAAGCTCTGTTCCAAGAAAGACTGTGCTGCCGCCAGTAAATTCCAGGGACCAAGTAGTCCATGCATCAATGACACAGCCATAATCCTTTCGCCAGGACAAACCAACTCGTGAGTAATGATAGGAGTCATCAGCTGATTAAAGTCGACGTCAGGAGAAACCGGTCCGCAGAGACACAAATCAATGGCCCAATCGAAATCACAGGTCAGGCAGTGAAATACAGGCTGGACACAGGTGAAGTAGGAGAATCGAAAAGATAATCCATATGCCGTGCTTAATATCGCCAACGGCATTGTGCCATAATATTCTAGCATGCGATTGCGGAACAGTGTCAGCAGCTGCAGGGTGGGAGGTTGCATAGGAGGGACATCCATATTTAAAAATGTAAAAAAGCACAAGAGCGTCCGCTGGTAATGCAAGTAAAAATGCCAATCCACGAACCAGAGTGGAGAAAATAGAATGAAAGGAAGCAGGGATGACTCCAAAGATTTTCTCAAATGAAGTCACGAGACCACTGGTAACAACTTTAAAAAAGTGCGCCAGGGTCTTTGTGGAGGATGCGTTAAAGATAGTCGGAACCATCTTGCTGAAATTGAAAGGCAAATCTGAATTAAAAGTATTCCTTTTATCGTAACAGTAAGTGAACGGGTTATTTGCTGCAGAAATGTTCTATTTCCTCCCACACATGAACATAGGGAGTTTTCAATCTGGCCACAAATACCAACCTTGGGACAGATTTCAACGGCATGGCAAGATTAAGAGCTCTTTTGTCTCAGAGAGAGGTGGCCTTGAGTTCGGCCCGTGAAACTTTCGTGCTTCACATAGCGAACACCCGTACAGAGGTGCAGACCCTTTTCAATTAACTCAGAACAATCTTCATTATTGAGCATCAAATAACTACCATTTTCCAACAACTTGAACGTGGGGATGATAGCAGGAACTGGCGTGCCTTGCAACACGCAAGCCATATTTGGTCGGTGTTTGTTGCATGAACCGTGTAACTGTATGTGCCTACACATTAGTGAATGATCTGGCGTCTCAGTGCATTCCTCTCCATTCAGATAAACTTCTTGATCATCTTTGAAACATCTGTATGTGTATGGAAGCGACCAGACCTCATGAAGAAAAGCACTACCTAAAGGTTCATAACGACCTATTGGTATATATTTCATACAATTTGAAAACTTATATAAAGCAAAAGGCAGCGTTATTAAACCGTGGATAAGGCACGTTGCCAAAAAACCCGCAATCCTCTGCTGATGATGTCAGTGAGCATGTCATGAGTGATGTAATATGTGACATCATCAGCAGTGGATTACGGGTAATAGTATCTCTAGTTTACTCCCCTATAGCTGTCTTTCTTTTAACATAAGTGTCTGTTTCCTTCCCTTATACTTACTGTTTTTGGTTCGCTTCTGGTTCGCGTACCGGCGAGCGAACTGGGAAGCGAACTAAGAGAAATAGAGGTTGGCACAGTTCCAAATATTGTACCAATTTTTTAATAACGGGGAGGTAGTTCTGAAAAGAACTTTTTTTTTATTGTTTTTGTTGTTTTATATTTTTTTTATTATTTTTCGGAACATTTTTTTACTTTTTTTGAATTTTTCTGAACAGCTTTATATTTTTTGGGGTTTTTCTTGGAGGGGGCAATGAAAACGATTCATTGTAAAGGGCTCAACAGGAGCAACAAAACAAAAAAAGAAGTATTTATTATTTTGGGCGTTTCGTACAAACTTGCATATGATAGTCAATAGCTCTGTTGATCAGAGTGATGCTTTTTTCTCCGTAGGAAATGAATCCATCGCAAAATACGCAGATGTGTTTTACTTCACCAAATTTCATTTGTATATTTGGCACCATCTCCCTGCCCTCTGGTCCCGTTACTTCCGGTACAACAGATCTTCTGGCCATAATAGGGAGATTATCTAGGTCGTTCCGAAACTGTGCAGCACTGTAGTTGTTAGGATGCCACCTAGTCATATGGCGATGCATTGTGTAGTTTCCGAAACTGTATTTTTTCTCGGTTCCTCTGGACAGTCTATCTTGACATATAAGGCAAGTTACGTATCTTGCATTTACTTTTTTCTGACCTTTGGGAATTTTAAAAAATTGCCAAATGAAGTTTTCTTTCCGGTGAGACGTCCTGGGCTGCTCAGGCAAAAACTGCCTCTCTTCGTGCTCGTCGTCCTGTTCCTCTTCTTCTTCTTCTTGTTGAATTATAACTTGAGCAGGTGGTCCACTCTTCCTTGGATGTGGTGGAGGTGGTGGGGAAGCACCAGCTGAAGCTACTAAAGAAGCCATTGCTCAGTGATCACAAAGGGTCTTTCTCTCACAATGATGAAAGTCAGAGTGAGGAAAGAAGGAGGGATTTTCATCATTTGGGAAAAACAAGAGTTCTCAACCAATCAAAAGTGTTAATTTTAGATTATATGACCTAGTCTTACATCATTAGGAAACCAAAAGTGAAATGAACCAATGAAAAGTGTTATTACCAAGTCACATGACTTGCTGTGTTTACGTTAAGCGCTTTGCAGGGCCTCCCGGTTTGCTTCCAGAAACCTGCGCTTTGCGACTCGCTTCGCGTACCAGTTCGCTAACGTAGCACGTCATATGACGTATCACGCGACAACGTGAAACGTCATGCGGACGGGAGGCGTCACGATGTTGTTTTCTAACGCGGCACTTGCGGTAAAGAAACGTTTACCGGCTCGCGGTCTATTTCGCGGCATCAAGGTCAGCTAACGGGAAGCTTCCCGATTCGCGAAGCGGGAACGAAGAAAAAAAAATATTTTAAAAAAAAATTATTCATAAACATATAAAATATATTTTTGGATTTAAAGAAGAATACATTTTACAGCTACAGATATTAGCTGTTAAAAAAACCAATGAAATTCACAGAAAAAACCATAGGTTATAGACCATATATAGTTAGGAATTAGCATTTACAAAACCTTGAAAATTCACTGAAAAAACCATAGGTTATAGACCATATATAGTTAGGAATTAGCATTTAGAAAACCTTATTTTACTCACACAAAACCATTGAAATTCCATATATAGTTAGTTGCACTAACTATATATCGCGCACCCGCAATCCACTGCTGATGATGTCACATATTACATCATTCATGACATGGTCAGTGACATCACTGATGACATCACTGATGACATCTCAAATGACATCACTGATGACATCACTGATGACATCTCATTTGACATCAATGACCACATCACTGATGATATCATTCATGTGACAATACAATGCATCTCCTCACATTTTAATATAACCTCTGTTTCACCCAGTGTTAAAAAGAGAGTATAATTTTTGAAACCATTGACACACCAATACTAGTTACTACATACGCACTCACTGATTGCTACGTCTACACACACCTTCACTCATTCACCCATACAATCATTCATACATACAATCACTCATCTTTACAACACTATCATATGCACTCATACACCTATACAGACACTCACAGTCTGCCACTCATCCATGGAGTTACTCACACACCTAGTCAGTCCTGTAAAGAATCAATGACACTTCCATTTTCTTGTCTATACAGTTAAACATAGAGCACCTTACATTTTCAAACATATACTAACACATACTTACCTTCTTATACAATCATTGATACAAGTACAGATTGATCTGCACAGAGTCACACACCTCCCAGCTAGCCACACACACACTCAGTCTCCCATACAAATACTTGGGCAATCAATCAATAACCCATATAGTTACTCATATAGCTACTGATCAACACATGCAGCAGTTTACAGAACAACAGACATAATGATGCACAAATTAAGACAGTTTAGTCACTAACCCATGCAGTCAGTGAGACACATTTAATCACTCACTCATACAGTCAGTCATGCACCTACTAAATCCTTCGTCCAGACACTTACACATCCACTCATTCTTCAATATGTAAGACATATTTAAACTTTATAGAAACAAAAAATCACTGGATGTTGTTATCAGTGATGTCATCAGTGATGTCATTTGAGATGTCATCAGTGATGTCATCAGTGATGTCACTGACCATGTCATGAATGATGTAATATGTGACATCATCAGCAGTGGATTGCGGGTGCGCGATATATAGTTAGTGCAACTAACTATATATGGAATTTCAATGGTTTTGTGTGAGTAAAATAAGGTTTTCTAAATGCTAATTCCTAACTATATATGGTCTATAACCTATGGTTTTTTCAGTGAATTTTCAAGGTTTTGTAAATGCTAATTCCTAACTATATATGGTCTATAACCTATGGTTTTTTCTGTGAATATATATATATATATATATATATATATATATATATATATATATATATATATATATATATATATATATATATATATATCAGAAAAGAAATCTCCCATATGCAAGGAAACGTACGACGACACTCCAGAAGTTGCTGTGCTTAAGAATTTATTTGGCAGCAAAACAAACAACGCGTTTCACCAACAGGCTTGATCACGTTTGGAGCAGGCCATTTTCTTGGAGAAATTCGCGAAGATTCGTCCACCGGCGCCAAAGTTATTCCAAATAGAATGTTGCGGATTTCCTATGGAAGTAGTTCCTAACTATAACTACCTAATGGCCAGTAGGTTATTATATATATATATATATATATATATATATATATATATATATATATATATATATATATATATATATTTATATGCAAGCAATAATAACACACTTGGTAAATGCAACAGTAAAATGGCAAGGATGACAAAAATAATAAACAAGCGGCAAATAATACTGGGCATCTTGCAAGAAATCAGAAAGATATATACACTAAATACATCAAATGATTACTTTGGATGAGCACTCTGACTCACTCACACATCCCAAAGAAAACACCTCAACTGATTATAGCCACTGGCCACACATCACAATAGCACTAATCAAAAACAAATCACCTCACCCAATCGTTCACTTAACATCCTTGACAACTTAACCCCTCCCATGCTCGTGACGGAACCGCTCCGTCACGAGCCTCGGGTGGTCTGTGCTGGTGACGGAGCGGTTCCGTCACGGCCCGCTCGGCACGCCTGCGCGGCGCTGATTACGCGCCTACGCGGCGCGTTCTATTGAGCGGGCGGGGCCGTGAAGGAACCGCTCCGTCACAAGCACAGCTCACCCGAGGCTCGTGACGGAGCGGTTCCATCACGAGCATGTGAGCGCCACGCGGCCCCCCTCACACCTAGCGCTGCGGTGGAATTGCCGCCGCAGCAAAGGGGTTAAGCTGGAGGAGTGTGTTCAGTGAGAGAGTTATAGAGGAATTGAAAAGACTAAACAGAACGGTGGCATCTTCACATTATAGTAAAAACTACAGAAATGCCCAGTGTCACAGTTTCATTAAGAAACTGCGAAACAATCATGACCTTATCATCAACAAGTCTGACAAGGGCAGAAATATTGTTTAATGGTCTTGAACTCTGTATTTGGCAGAAGCGGATCGCCATTTGTCTGATGTAACATGTTACAAAATATCTTCCAAGCAGGAAATGCGATCAGCCCATGACAAGGTGGTTATACGTCTTCATTATTGGAAAAGGAATGGTCTACTAACAAAAGACTAATGTAACTTTTTAAATGTGGAGCACCCCGTTACCCCTATGTTATATTTTCTGCCTAAAGTTCATAAAAAGACGATACCAATAGCCTATTATATCAGCACAGAAAAGTATAAATTAAAAGCTATCAAAATATGTCAACTATTACCTGCAGCCTCATGTTGTTTCTTTACCATCTTACATAAAAGATACTACAGATTTTCTGACCAAGATCAATGAGGTAGTGTGGCAACCCAACTATTTTCTTGTGGTTATGGACATTGAGCCGCTATATACTAGTATCAACCATGTAGGTGGCCTTGCTGCAACAAAGTATTTTTTAGAGACCTGAGAAATCAGTATGAAAGATCATAACTGTATGCTTATTGAAATGATAGAATCATGCTTGTTGAACAATTATTTTGTATTCCATCAAGATATATACCAACAACTGAGAGGTGTGGCTATGGGGACATACTTCTCCCCCAGCTACTCATGCTTGCATGTTGGCTGGTGGGAGAGGTGTGTCCTCATGACCAAGCACAGAGATTGGTACAAGCACGTAATACACTATTGGCGTTACATAGAAGATATATGTCTGATTTGGGATGGAACAAGAGAGGCAGCTTTTGATTTTGTCACAGCTATTAATTCTAATGAATTAAATCTTAAATCCACTGCCATTATAGACAGTTCAAATGTAGAATTTCTTGGCATCTCAGTTTACATCAGTGAAGGTAAAATCCACACTAAGTTTCACCGCAAGTCCAATGCAGGAAATTCGATATTACATGCTGACATCGCGTCCACGCCATCTCTTTAAGAGCATACCATACGGAGAGTGTGTGCGCATTCGCCAAATATGTAGTCTGGGTGCTGTCTCTGAAGACTGTCAGCGTGAAGGATTGTGTCGTTTTTTGGACCGGGGGTACAGGAAATCTCACCTGATCCAAGCATTAACTAAGGCAAACAATTTACCTAGAGTGGACCTACTAAAACCTAAAGATAAAGACGCCACTAGTTCTAGCATCATTACTGAAAATACCAACAATGATGAGCGTACAGTTCGACTGATAACTACATATAGTCAACAAGACAAAAAATACAAAAAATCATCTATTCAGAATGGCCTATTATACTTACCTTTGAAAGTCAAGGCAACCTTGGTTGCCTTGACTTTCAAGTTCAATATTATTCTGCACTGCAACCACTTTGCACCACCCTAGAAAAACTTCACCTTTTTAAATGCACTATGGCATCTTTTGATGATATAGCTCATCTAACCGACAATAAAGCACAAACAAAAGCTTATACCTCAGCTGAAGCTGCAGACATTTATGAACTCATCAAAGAAGTAAGGAAATTCGATGTTTCCTCTGGTCCAGTTCAACAACAGATTAAACAACTTGAATATCTTATGCGACGTGAAATCAATCAACGCCTGCATGCCACAACGCTCATTCAATACCATCGAGTTAGTAGGATTCCCCGCGGATTGCGTCTATCAATCAAACCCATGTTATTCAAAATGAATAAAAAATTTATGGAAAGATGGTACACTGTCCTAAATAAATGCTCTCTCGACCTTATTCTACTGATTATCGAAGAACTTTCACAAGTCCTCGTTGGTTTAGAGACCGAAATCAAAGACTTACAAGCTACTCTAACTCAACGTATGGAAACTGAATCCTTTACCTCCACTTTAGAAGACATCAATAAAAAGCTAGACTCCTACGCTAAAGAACTCCACAAGCGCAAAATCAGAAAGTTTCGTCGAAACACAATCGACTATAAACTGGATGAGGTCTACTCTTAGGCCGAAGTGTATGCACAAAAAAGAACATGGCAGAAAAAATCTGATACAGCGTCTTCTGATGAAAGTGTAGTTTCCATTACTGACACTCAAATGACTAGACCACCCGTATCTACAATATCCACAAGCGACCCAGCCAAAGGCGTTCCTTCAACATCAAAGTCTTTTTTATCCACCAGCCCGGCTGCAAACGCACCGCCAATGGAAACCGCACCTCAAAAACCCGCAGAGGTCACAGATTCAGGAAAACCGACAAGAAAGAAGAAACACTAGTTGTTAATATCTCCTCAAAACAGCTCACTCAAACTCAAATGACGGTACTAAGTTGAGGTTGCTCTTTTGTACCGACGAACCAAGCAAGAAACTTAGATGCCCAGATAGAGCTGTTTAGATTTACTAGAAAATTGAGGTTACGTTACTTTTTATCCACCATAAATTCTTCGATGTCCATTCCAGAATCCACGGAGTTACAAGAATTCAAACCGAAAAGCTCCTTCATTTCGCCAATCTCTCATAAGGCAATTGATCTTTTCGAGACTCTAGCTAAACAAGATATTGCGAAACTGCCTTCCACAGCTCACTCTAAACAAAATTTATCAAAAAACGAAAAGGATTCACTAAGTGCACTACAAAATGATAAAGATCTATATTTCACCCGTGCTGATAAAGGTGGCGCACTAGTGGTCATGGACCAAGAAAAATATGAACACAAAATAGAAGACATGTTAAAAGACACAACTACATATCTTCCTTTAACTCATGACCCCACCAATGAATTCTTGAAAGTGCTTGACATCATTCGAAATGAAATGGATTACTTCAAAAACGAAAGAATACTTATTCAGCAGGTACCCGCGGAGACCCCGCCTGTACATGCTCCCCAAGATTCACAAGTCCCTAACAGATCCTCCACTGAGACCAATCGTCTCAGGATGTGATTCGATACACGATACTTTGGGAAGATATTTGGACACCTTTCTTCAACCCATTGTGAAAGCTTGTGAAACTTATGTCCAAGATTCAACACACTTACTTAATATCCTTGGTTGAACTAACATTCCACCTGATGAGGAAATCTGGCTTAGTACAGTAGATGTCGTTTCCCTGTACACTTCTATCCCTCATTCAGAAGGCATTGAAGCCATTGAATGGGTATTACTAAGAACTGACGAACTGAGAGCTAATCGAGTGTTTTTACTTGAAATCTTAGAATTTTGCCTTTTTCACAGCTATTTTCAATGGAAAAACCTTTTTTTCTTGCAATCCAATGGTACGTCAATGGGATTTCCAGGAGCCCCCAGCTATGCTAACATCTTCATGATGAAATTTGAAACAGAAAACATTCTATCTAAAGCTGACTGGTCTGAGCATCTATTATTGTTTAAACGATACATAGATGATATTCTCATCATATGGCGAGGTTCGCGTGATACACTTGAAAACAACATTCTGAAACTGAATAACATCCACCCACGTATTCAGTTTACTTCTCAAATTGAAGCCAAAAGTATTCCATTTCTTGATGTATTAATCACCCTTCGAACAGCAAATCACTACTTCATTGTACACCAAAAAGACTGATCGTAACAACGCTCTGGCCTACCAGAGTTTTCAACCCTGGTCACTCAAACGCCACCTACCATACAGTCAATTCCTTCGAATCAAGCGCATACATTCTGATGAACGGACTGGCATGCAGACCATTGAGAACTTCAAAGATAAATACAAAGCAAGAGGGTATCCTCCTTCAATCATTCAACAAGCAGAAATCAGAGCTAACACCCTTAAAAGAGAACAACTACTAATTAAATCCACAAAGGCTGATACTCCTAAAAGAGAAGTTTTTGTCTCCACCTACTCCACGCAATCAAAAAAGCTTAAAACCATTATAACAGACAGATGGTCCCTATTGAGATCAGAACCAGATTTTAATGATATGTTTCGTGAACCACCAATGTTTGCTTACAAAAGAGCACGCAACTTAAAAGAAATTCTTAATAAGTCACCGACTCCTCAAGTTGCATACAAAGGAATGTTAACCTGTATGAACTGCTCTAATTGCGGGAATATGATCAAAGGCAACACTATTAACCACCCAAGATCAGGAAAATCAATTCATCTCAAATTCAACGCAACTTGTAACAGTCATCATCTGGTATATTTCATAAAATGCCCATGCGGCCTATTATACGTAGGCAAAACGGAAAGAGCACTAAGAATTCGGATTACTGAACACAAAAGTCGTATCAGGACTCAAACTACAAGTTCTCCAATAGCAGTCCACTGGCGCAATATGAAACACAACATAGCGCAACTGAAATGTGGAGTACTTGAAACAATAGATTTACGACCAGACAGAGAAACTAACAAATATTTATCCCAGCGTGAAACATACTGGATTAGGTTTTTGCAGACACTGACCCCACTAGGTCTTAATGACAAATTCGAACTAGCATGTTTTCTCTAAACTGTGAACTCTCAGTATTTCATACTCGATATGCACAGTAATTTCATGATTTTGCATTTATACTTACATTTAATCGAATACTGTGATTACAAATTGAATCTTTACTTTTTTGAACTTATGGTAAAAAAAAAACATTGTTTTGTATTCAGACTTATATTGAGTGTAATAATGTGTTCATTAATCTCTTCCGTTTGTACAAATCAGATACCAACCTGTTGTTAACTGGATCCTTACATTCGTATTTAGCCCACTCTTTTATTTGTATTCACGTAATATTTCCCCATTCTAATATGGCCGACACTCTCTTTTCTCAATCTCTGGTCCTATTTTCATTTCTACTCACTTCCGGTTATCTCCGATAAACACAAGCCGTGGGCTCACACGACTTTAACACTTCCTGCATGGTTTCCACCGGGTCTCCGGCATGCTGTTTCGCGTCTAACACTGGTAAGAATACAATTTTCTAGCACGCTCACACACAATCCGTCATTTAATTTGGATTTTATTTTTACGAGCCACTCGTTCGTTTTCCACAGGCGTCGTTGCACTGACGAACAAGGCACTCTAGGCATCTTATTGAAAACCATGACGGTAAGCCATACTTGAGCGTTGTCAGGATTCATGTGTATCTAACACTGACAGGCGACGAAACTCATTGAGTTTCATGATTTTTTTACTTATTCAGCTGTCGCGTTTTCCGTGATGGCACAAGACCTCTTGAGAAATTCATTCAACTTCGTAAGTGACTCACTGGATGCTGCACGCACGCTATATCTGCATGCTCACTAAACTCAGTTTCGACTTTAACAGTAATTTCTGATTATTGATTTTCCCTCGACGATCTCTCTCGAGTAATTCATGATTCGTTCACCTTAAGTTACATTTTTTTTCACTTTAGGCACGTTGCTGCTTACTACCACTTGGCATGTCCACTCCTACTTTCGGCTCCTCACTATCCAATCCTCATTTCAGTTATCACTCTTCCCACTTGTCACAACTTATTGTCGCTTCACCATCCATTTCTTGGATACATTATCACTCTGGTGCTCAGATATAGCCTATCTTCTAATCCTTGCTTCTGCGTTTGTGTTACTAAATAGCCTGCAGCCTAAGATTTCTTTTCTTAAAATACGTTATTGTTTTTCTAGATTCCCCTGATGGAGGGCCTCAGTTACCGCCCGAAATGCATTGGGATGTGTGATTGAACTATATTTGAAAAACTGTATACCTTAAGCTTGGATTTTGTGAATTTCAACATTTTCCATGGATACATTTATTGCTTCTACATAAAGGAGAGAAAAAATCAAAAGAATAAAAGAAAAGGAACCATATGTTTTATTTTATCTACGTTTGTACACTGAGTATAACAGTTCAAAAATTGCTAAAAATGTATTTTGATCATTACTAAAGTTTGCTGTTTTACACTCCTAAGAGTGATTTGGGCTGTGCATTAGGTACTCAGACACATGTCTGGTGCACTCTCACTATTATACTTACCGACATTACTTGTAGGTCCCATCCTACCAACTCTGCCATCTATCACTTTCAGAAGGGCACCCTCAATGAGGGATGCCTTAGTTAAATTTATGCCTGAAGTGAAACCTAAAAATACTTGGCTCACCAAAATGACCTTCTTTAAATGTAACTCATGTTGTGCTTGCACCTTTGCTACAAATTCTACCTACTATGTAACTGCTTTCAGTGAAAAAAGAATCAAAATCAGGGAACATCTTACCTGCCGCACTGAATTTGCTGTATATAAACTAAGGTGCACGTGTGGCTTAGAGTATATAGGAAGCACAAAGCTCCCTGTGCATAAAAGGATTCTTCAGCATGTGAGGGCCATTGTCTATTCTGACCCGAATTACCAAGTCGCTAGGCATTTTAAATTAGTTCATGAAAATAAACTGAAAGATTTAGAGTACACTGTTTTAGGCGCTGTTCCCATCCCTGGACGGGGAGGAAACTGAGAAAAAATGCTCCGACAACGTGAATCTCACTTTATTTTAGCCCGCCACACAAAAATTCAAAAGGGCCTTAACATGATTGAAGATATGCACAATTTCCTTTAGGTAGTCACTTTGTTGGTCTAGTCCATCTATGTCTCCATCTATTACCAGTAAAGTCTCACCTCCTGATCATGTGTGTTACTCCATCATTGGTTACAATAGTATGAGAAAGAGAGAGATATATAATTGATTTGATATATGTATATGTAATGTTCTGCTCTGTTATGCTTATACTTAACTTTTATATTTCTATATTAGGTTTTTTCTGTGAATCTCTAATGGTTTTTTTTCCCCTCATTTTGCGATTGTTTAAGTAAGGAGGCTTCAGGAGTCTGAGGTCCCGGGTTCTGTGCCTTCACTGCCCTGTTATTTTCGACTGAGTTTGGGGAGTATCCCTTTAGACATTGTGACCATTCAGTTATCTCCGGTGCTCTTTATCTTTATCAATAATTCTGAAAGTTGGAGGGGGAGCTAGCCTTCCTGGCTACTCGACAGAAATTATTTCTGTCTGGAATTATTGTCATCGCTTTAATCATTGGAATTTGTTTTCTGGAAGACCCGAAAAGAGTTAAGAGCCAGTCTAAAAATGTTGTTCCCATATTTCCCAGAAATTTACTCTCTTGGAGTTTTTCCCTTTCTTGTCAAGTTTATTTAGTCTTACTACAGAATGAAACCAGTTTGTGTGTGAGGGTGGTGCTGTTTTAACCCAATTTATACAGATCTCCCTCCTCGCTAACAATACTAGTACAAATAGTAGGTTTTCTTGTTTTTTAGTCAGCTTGCCCATGCCCACTTCACTGATGTTATATATCCCAAAGATAATAAGAGGAGTACTTACAGTTATCTGTATTCCCAATACCGTGGTCAACGTCTTACCAATCTCATGCCAATAGGAGTCGAGTGCGGGGCAGTTCTGGAACATGTGGATGTCATCCGCCTTCTCCTCACTACATTTGGGGCAGGATTTTATGCTTGTTCCTTTAAATTTTGATAGTTTCTTTGGGGTCCAATATGCCCTGTGTATGGTGAACATATGATTTCTTTTTAGTGCGGCCAGTTGTATGCAGGACCAGCATTTTTCTAGAGATCTTAGCCAGATGGTTTATAAGTCTAGTTCTTGGTCCGGCATGTCTTTTCTCCATATTGTTTCGGGGACTAAGAAATCTTCTTCTCCGGCCCCAATGAACGCCCAGTACCATATTGATACTTCCTTCTTTACTGGTGATATTTTTATCATTTCATTTTCAAGATCCTCGTTTCCCTCTTTTCTTTCAAGTAAGGTGTTAGCCCAACTGGTTAGTTGGTAATATTTGAATTTTGATAGTTTGGCTTCAGTAATTTCATGTAGTTGATCCCATGTTATTATGGAGTTTTCAACCATCAACTGGCCCCATCTTAAAATGCCTGCTCTTTTTAGTGGTATTGCCAGTGAGTCTTTCAAGCATTCTGGCGTCCCAGGAGAGTCCCATATCGGGGCCATGGTACTGTAATATGGTATATTTACATTGTTTCTAATCTGATTCCAAAGCCTTACCGCATTATGTAAGATCTTTAATTTTTTATTTTTTTTAAATTTTGGATGGCCAAACTTATATAAGAAATGGTTCGATCTATCCGTCAAATTTTGTAGGTAGTTTGCATAAAATTGATGATTCTTTAACAAGGGTCTGAAATTTTTGAATTGAAATGATCTGTAGTATTCATATAAATCAGGACTTGCTCTTCCACCTTGCTCCTTCCTCCTCCTCAGTTTATTCCAGGCTATTCTTGTGCTTTTAGAGGCCCAGATAAAGCTAGCTATTTCCCCCTGTATTTTCTTCAATATATCTTTTTTAAATTCCAACGGAATTGTATTAAAGATGTATGTGAACTTTGGAACGATGGTCATTTTTATTGCATTTGATCTTCCCAAAAAACTAAGTGGTAGTCCCGTCCAGACTTTGAGTAGTTTTCTCATATCCTTAGCGACTCTATTCAGGTTAATTTGTGGGATTTTTTCAATTTCTTTATCCAATATAATTCCTAAGTATTTAATTTTGTCTTTGTTATATGGAATATTAAAGCTTATGTTCCAGTTCATCGCCTCTGTTTTCTCCTGATTTATTAAATAGCCTAAAACCCTACCAAAGTTATTTATCGTTTCTTCTATTGCCGGGTTTGAGTCTTTAAAGTTGTCTGTGAATATCATAAGGTCGTCCGCTTATAATGCAACTTTTTTTGACCAGTTTTGATATTTAAAAGGCGTTATTGATTGATGTTTTCTGATGGAACATGCCAGTGGTTCTATGTAGAGATTGAAAAGTAATGGCGACAATGGGCAGCCTTGCCTTGTGCCCCTGTGTATAATGATGTTACTAGTCAGATTCCCATTAATTATGATTTTTGCTCTGGGGTTGTTATATATTTCTCTTACTATGTTGCCAAAACTTTCACCTAGTTTATTTTTCTTGATGATTTCATTTAAAAATACCCAATTAACTCTATCAAAAGCTTTAGCAGCATCATAAGTGATTATTGTTAGTGGTCATTTTTTTTACATGTAGCTATGTCTACTGCTGCGATTAGCTCATGGGTAATCTCGTGAATTTGTCGCCCTTTTATAAAGCCCTTCTGGTCTAGATTAATCAGATTTGGCATGACCTTTGCTAATCTCTTAGATATAATTTTCGTAAATATTTTGTAATCACAATTAAGTAGTGATATGGGTCTGTATGACTCGCATTGCTTGGGGTTTTTCCCGGGTTTTAAAAGAATGCTAATTGTTGCGTCATTCCATGAGTCTGGAATTTTCCCGTGATCTAGATAAATACTGTTCATTAGTTCTGTTAGTTGGTCAACTAGTGTTTCCTTTAGGGCCATATAAAATTCATTTGGAAGCGCGTCAGGGCCACCGGCTTTTCCTCTTTTCAGACCTTTTATGACTGCTCTAACCTCCTCCGGTTTGATTCCACTGTTTAGTACTATCATTTCCTCATCGGTTAATGTTGGGAGTTGTACAGTATCCAGGTAATTCTTAATCTGTTGTACTGTTGGATGTATATCTTCTTTATATAGTTTAGAGAAGAATTTTGAGAACTCTTGTCTGATTACAGCGTCGTCATAGCTTTGTAGCGTTTGATCTTGAATCTGGATACATGGTATATTATTCCTTGATTGATCAGTTTTAATTTTCCATGCCAACATTTTCCCGCTTCCCTCCCCGTATTCGTGGTTTGACAGTTTACTATTTTCCCATTTTTCTTTCACTATGTCTTCTAAGTAGTCAGTAAGGGTTTCTTTGAGCTTTCGGTTTTTTTCTTCTAAAGCTTCCTTTGGTTCTGAATAGGATCTAGTCTCTAGTTGTATCTCCATTGATTTAATATCAGTTTCCATTTGTCTGATCTCCATTCTCCTGTTTTTGGTTTTATGGGCTCCTAAACTCAGTAATTTCCCCCTAGCCACTGCTTTGTAGGCATCCCATGTGATTCGTCTTGGAGTGCCAACTGAATTGTCTTCAAAGTATTGTCTAGTCATAGTTTCTAATTGATTAACGTTCTGTGGGTCATTGAAAATGGTTCGCTCTACTGTCCATCTGGAAGGAGTTATGATTTTTGGTAGTAGTATGGTTAATTGTACAGCAGAATGATCGGACAGGTGTGCTGGGAGGTGTTCAATACTTTTTATGCTGCCTAGAAAGTTTCTACTTAAAAGGAAAAAGTCAATCCTTGACCTATGGCCCAATTTTTTATTATGAAATGTGAAAGGATGACTTTTTTCTCCTTTTTGTTTCCACATACCTTCCAAATCCAGGTCTTGCTTATAGTTCCCTAACCATTCCCTCATCTTTGGTAGATTCAACTGTCTGCTTGGTGGAGCTCTGTCTAGTTTTGGATCGAGTATGATATTATAGTCACCCCCTATGATTATGGGGGTGGGCATTGACAGAAGTTCTGTATAGAGTTCCTGGAGAGGAGATGGATCATCCAGGTTTGGGCCATAATAGCCTACTATAGTGAGAATATGTTTGTCTATTCTGATTTTGATCACTGCCCATCTTCCTTTTTTGTCTACCACTTTACTCTCAATCTTAGCTTTAAGAGACTTTTTTAGGATAATTGCGACACCTTTTATATTGCAGTCTTGTGTTGTGTATATACAAGTATCCATCCACGTCAGTTTTTTCACTATTTGATCCCACTCCGAGCTTACGAGATGGGTTTCTTGGAGGATGATGATTTCGCTTTCAGCTTCCTTCAAGTATTCCAAGATTCTTCTTCGTCTGCTAGGGGTTCTAAGACCATTAACGTTCCACGAAAGGACTTTAACTGTTCTTTCTTTTGTCATCTTCCTTCAGTTTAGTAGTGTCCTTATCTAGGCTAGTAGTCGATTTATAAAACTCCTGTTTGGCTCCTAATTTTTGATTAATGAGGATATTTTTACAGATATTTTTCCCTATTTTGCTCCCCACCCATTTTTCTTCAAAATTTACATTGCTAAATATCTGTGAGAATCGAGTTTCCCTCCCTGAGGAAGCCTCCCTTCTTTTTTTGGGCGGAATTTTCCATCCGATTTGAGCTCCGTGCATCACCAGATTATTTTGCTTTAACTATTGTATATTGAAAAGGTCGCTTTCCCTTTTCATTTCTTTTTTTTGTCCCCTTTTTTTTATAGTTTGTTTTTTGCATCTGAACCTGATCTTTTATCTGTTGAATACGATTTTCTACCTCTTGGGGCTCCCTTATATTGTGCATCTTATTGCGCCATATTATTCTGAGAGCCGCAGGGAATTTCATCTGTACATTTGCCCCAAGGGACTTTAGTTCTTGCATATGTTGACCCAGTTCCCATTGCCTATCTTGTGTGGCTTTGCAAATGTCAGATCGAATCCTGAAAGACCAGTTGTTTAATGTGTAAGTCTTGAAATTGATTAGTATTTTTCTTGGTGTTTTTCTTTCTTTGGTTTTCCTGAACGGATCTCTGTGGACCCTTTGGATGTCTTCCTTTAAGTCACTGTCTTTGGTCCAGGGGAAGAATTCCTCAAGTAGATTGACGATAAAAGTCTTAATATCTGATCCTTCCATGTTTTCAGGGACATTCAGGATTCTTAGATTATTCCTCCTTCCCTGGTTCTCCAGTGATTCCAGCTTCTCTTTAATGGCACGGTCACTCTCTTTCAGTGCGCTTAAACTTTTTTGGTTTGTGGCTACTTTTTTACTGAGAGTTTCCATTGTTGACTCTACTGCCGCAACCCTGTCTCCTAGATCATTTAATTTTTGATCTAGTGTCTCACACACTTCATGTATTTTATTTTGATTTGCTTCAGATACTGCAAATCTTTCTCTCATCTCTCCCATAATTTTATCCATTTTATCCATGAAGTTTTCCATTATTTTCACTGTTTGGTGGTCTATTGAGAGTTCATTACCAGTTTGATCAGTGGGCTGATCAGTATGTTGTACAGAATGATCAGGGACTTCTATTATGGATTGTGTTGATGCATCCACTTCCGAAACTGTGTTGGATATCATGCTTGATGGTATGTTTGACATCTCTCCTTCCCTTATTATCCGTTCTCCCCCCCAGAGGTATTTAGATCTAGCTCCTTATCAGTCAGGGGGGGATTATTTAACTTGTCGTCAATGGGACCGATTAGTGAATTATTCTAATGTTTTTGGCACTTACATTTTTGAATTATTGAGGCCTCAATAATCTTGATAAGCTGCTATTGATTGTAAGATTTGCACAGCACTATTTGCACTTTCACTTAGTTATATTGCACTTTATTAATGTTAGTTATTGCTACAGACTGGATTTGATATATATTGATCTATAGGCATTAGTATTGGCTTTGATTCTGAAAGCATTGAATTTCTTTAGACAGCTATTATTAGTGAATTATTTAGAGAACATTCTAGACTAATTTTGCACTAGCACTTTATGTCCCTATTATTTGACTATGTCTATTTTCTTATATGTAACTGTAAGTGTAACATTGGATGTATATGCCATTCACCGAGTCCTATCATATATGGGCACATCTTTGCCCCAAATTATAGATTTTACTCAAATGTGAGTAAGAGGATTCGTACACAATAGGTGGCTACTGTATACATTCTATACCAATGTACTTTGTAACATTTTCTCTATGGTATTATTACAAGCCTATCAGTCTTTATTTGGAAATTATGCCTATAGGCACCTGTAGTATGATGTAAATCATTAGGCACTTGTGGAAATTGCAGATATTACTGTTAGCATAAGCTGAAGCCATTTTGTTTGTGGCATCCCTTTTAGTAAGCCATGTGTTAGCCATGTACTTCTTCCGTCTTCATTGTTGCCTGCTTTTCTATTCTGCTTGAGTCATCAACTATAGTTAACTGCTTCAGTACTGTGCCAGAGCACTGTGAATGCTCAGAAAGGTCTGTAGCTGCTAGAATGCACCTGTCTTAGACTGTAATTGTCAAGCTGTTTCAACTGATGTAAGCAGTAATGTTTTCCCTCCCACTTTGCTGACCAAGACATATTTGTATGCCCTTGTTAGTCAATAACTATTCCTGCATATGCCTGTACCTCCTCTTTGAGTCTCCATGCTTACTGAGCAGTAAAGAAAGTATATAACAGCCTTGGTTTCTGTATTCCTTGGACTACCTCCTACAGTGGCCTGAGGGTACTGTATTGACGTAGTCCCACTCATGAGAGGTTAATAACACTTATTTATTTGATATTACAGCTTCCGTGCCAATCTCTTCTTTGTTGATTTAAGAACCAGTGGACAGATAAGGGTGAACCCCTACACCGGTGGGCCCCTAAAAAGGCTAATTTCCACAAATTGGTGCCCAACTTGGGGGTTCATCGGAGACACGGCCAGCCGAGAGAGCGGTCTTGACGGAGGAATGGCATCTACTGAGGAGGTGCCCTGCACGAGGAGACCCTTTGTCTTTGCAGACCAACTTGTTTCCCAGTTTTCCCGATCTGACCCTCTTGGTGTTGGCCGGTCCCAACTGAGATCTCCCTTGTTGTACATTTCTTCAGTGACCATTAGGTCAACCCAGAGCTTGGCAGGTGGAGGTTGGAGACTTTGGTTAGGTAAGGTCGCTTAAGCGACACTCTTGTTTTGGATTTGCTTGGCCAAGATTCTGGTTTTGTTTTGTTTGTATATTGTAATGTACAAAGGCAGGTAATGAGGAGATTTTATTGTCTCAATTTTGTATACTTGGATTAGATACTATTTGATAATAATATTATATTCTGGTATAATATTTTTGGCATCCCTGCTCCTAGTACACTTCGTAGAAAGTGTTGCTATCTTGGAGGTACCAATATGGATCTAGAAAGTTGTCAGCCAGCTCCCCTAAAGGCGACACTTAATAGGCTTGTGTATATTAAATACGGTATTTCTTCCATAATGTAGAGTACACTGTGGAACGAATATACGAGAAAAAGGCCTTATGATATTTGTAACATGGAAAAGTCTTTGGGCTGTTTACTTGTCTTGGTGTAGTCTCTGGACTGCTTTTGAGAGCTCTTTTGTTTGTAAATATGATTTTCAATTGGTTTGGTTTGAGTACAGTCTGTGGGCTGCCTATTGTTTTTGTTCTAGTATTGATTTGTGGTTTGATTATTTGATTGTCTCTGAGGATTGTTGACTGACACCGTGGCAATGCTTGTGAAGTACTTGCTTGAGTGAGTAGCGACTGTGCTCTTTGTGTGAGAATGGCTTACCTCAGCAATCTGTGTTGTGTGTTATGAGTGTGTGGCTCCCTTCTTGCAAATGTCTGGAATTAGCTCAATTTGGTTTGTTGTCGTCATTATGTTCTGCAGATGCTATTGGAAGAATTACACTTTCAAATTCAAAGAATTAATTATATAACATATGTTAAGTAGCTGCACACTACTATTAAAAAGTAAAGCAATAACAAAGTATAGATGTGTGAACATTCAATTATTATATTGCCACAATGGTAAAAAAATTAGAATTAAAACTCAATAAGAAAAAGTAGGCCTCACAAAAAAAAGCGAATTTGTGTGTTTTACACAACTAGGACTTAATACAAAATGTTACAGCATTACCCTTAGATACATTATATTAAATATTAAGAGGCATTCACATTCTATGAGTAATTGGTTGCTGGGAAAAATAAAAGCGTTTTTCTTTTACCGCACTGCCAACAATAGATTTTGACTGGCTTGGAATGCCTGGTTTTCAACTAAGTCTCTTGCCCAGCACTAGAAAGAGAGCTTTTAACAGCTGCTCAGGTTATCTGTCCGAAGGAAGCTGTCTGTCAGAGTAGAAGTCATAAAACACAGCTGAATAAATAACACAGGCCTTGCTCAGGCACAAGTTATAAATAAATGCTGTGGCAACTAGGTTTTAATCTAGTACAGAATGGCCTAAAAGCACGTGCATTGAAGACTACTAATTTTGAAAGTTAGAAATACAGCTTCATTGTTGTGGATAAAAGAGAAAGGATAAAAGTAAGGACTTTCTTTCTTGTTACTTTCCTAAAAAGCACATATGTGGATCTGATGGTAAATTATTACTGCTTTTTAAAAAGTGAAAGAAACTTTCTGTGTTTCAGTAAAGCATCTGTGGTTAGTTTCAAAGGAAATTTTGTAAGTGTTATAATGCATTTGAGGACAAAAGGAAAGGAATGAGGCTTGCTTTTCATATATAGAAACAACAGAAGGATTAGTGATCATTATTCCAAAAAATGACTATATGAAAAAAAATATTAAAAGTCACTACACTAATATCGTTTTTGCATTATCATGATCTTTATAATGTCTAATAACATCACTATGCAAATTCAGTAATATTTAGTACTGTAGAAAATTACCCTGTGCAAAGTATGTATTCAGATTTCAATGTGCATATTACGATTTCTATCTCCAAATGGTTAAATATGTTGTTGCATCAAATTAAAAAGGTGAATATTAGTTTATCTAACAACGCCAATATTACTGTCTCTTAGTGACAAACGTAAAGTGTAGTTTGGCCTAATGCCTGCAGTGTCAAATACAAAGGCTATTAAAAGTCATGAAAAGAGTAGCTGTACAGACATGTGAATTACATTGCAAGCCTTAATGCACAACAGTTTTGGGCGCATTATGGCATTCTGCAAACTGAAAATTTGAGCCAATTTTTTAGGTGCTAGAAAAGCACAGTGCACAAGAATAAAAAAAATATAAAGTTGCCACCTGCCTTTAAAAATATCAGCACGCAAGCACAGAGCAGGGATGCCTTCAGTCATGCGGAGAGTTACTTTGAGCTGCGATGGCCACATGGGGATAGCCTTGCTCAGAAAGGGGACAACAGGTTTAAGGGTCAGACGCCAAGTTCTGTATTTAGAACCGACCACCACTACTGAAAGCAAAATGTCCACGCAGGGACTTTTGGAGCATTTTGTTTATCTGAGATTAGCCACTGTGACAGTGTGTGATTTCCACGTTCAGGGGCCTACATTACACTATGAAAGCATCACAGCGTTTCTTGATGTGTACATAATTGTGTTAGTGCAAGTTGTGCATTTAGTCTATAGCCCTTGCAGTAATAATACAAATAAATAAATAAACAGTGTTGTATTTGATTGAACGGGGAACATATTCCTTTTCAGCAGATGTGCTTCTATTTTGGTCTACAGCAAATAACACTTGTTAAGCAAATACACACTTCGGTGCCACTTGTTCTAAATAGGAAAAATATAGATATAATACCTGCTTGTAATGTTGAAGAGTAGTTTAACAAATTAATTCCTTTGTATTAATTAAATTTCCTGATTCTTACATTGTAGGATAAAACACAAATGTAATAATGGATAATGTAAACTTTGCTCTAATGATGTCTGAGGCTTTAATGTGCCTATGAAAATTAGTGTCAAATTAATTCTCAATTCATGTTAATAATATTTAGGATATCGTCATTAGTAATTTAACTACATTTAAGAAATGAAGAATTTACTTAGTTGTTTTAATGAACCTATGGTCTTGATTAAGCCTTCCTGGAACAAGATTGGACACCACAGATCTGTTTTAGGTAACATTAACTAAAGGAAATATTGCATATTCTGTTAGGAGCAGAGGGGGATATCACTGTTTTCTTGAGAAATAATACAAGTGTGGGAGATATGCAGGGTGGGGTTTATCCTACTGAGTAACATTATCAAGGGGCAGGAGCGTCTGTAGGCCATGTACAGAGAACAGCTCTGCCATGCATACAGTAATAATGGGCCAGGGCTAAGATAAGGAGGCAATAAAATTAAGCTTGCATTCATGCGCCATCATGTTAAAACAGTACAATAACTAAAAGAATTGGTAGTTGGTCATTAGATTAATGTTTTCTAGTTAGCTCAATGTGGTACAGTCCAATAGTATTGGACATGGCCTCCTTGGTATGTATTCCCCCAGATATTTACCTCCTAAAAGTCTGCCCGTGGCCAACTGCAAAAAAGGGGTAAATATGGTTGACAGGAGGTCACCTGCTTAGGTTACCTACTGTCGAAGGGGGGTAGGAGACTAGCTCCTGGGCAAATTAAGGGTAAGCAAAATTAAGTAACACACTGTATTTTTTTTTTTTTGGTTTTTCTTTGTTGTTGTGTTCTCTCTCTCTCTCTCTCTCGCCTGTCTAAGCTGTCTAGGAGCCGTTATGAGACAATTGGTTGGGCTCGCTTTAGTCATTCATTTCACAAGATGCTGTGAATATGTTTTTTAATAAATAGAGACAAAGCACCTCACCAGTGCAAGTCTAATTAGCTATTAAGTTATACTGTTTGAACAAATTGTTAGAATTAACAAAATGAATACATAAATAGGCCATGTTACTGCCCCTCCTGTCTGTAAACTGATGCAATATGGAATTAGATAAGAATGAAAGGATGGGTAAAATAGACTGATGTTCCCTTATTTGACCTTTAAGGGGAACTATGTGTGGATAGTTTTTGTTCCAAATTCCCAGGTGGCAACACCATTATTGTTGATGTTATTACAGCACTGCATATGTCGCAGAGGCATCACGAGTCCCTCATTAGTTAAGTCTATGTAATTAAGCTGACACCCTTGCTAGAGCTGGCGAATAGGGTTTTTTCCCTGAATAAAATGTTACATAGTCCAGATCATGAAAGGTAGTATACACATGGTTCACAATGCTAGGGAAAATGCCTGCATGAGCCTTAGCAAACATTTTGAAGAAATATATATCCTTATAGGAGTTTGTTTGCCACAACAAGTTCTGCTGGAGAGATTTATGTACTTACTATGTTAGAATTAATTTGTCAGTTATTCATGCAATACAGATCTCTGTTACATTCATATTTTAGAGTTTCCTGCTACATCTATAACATGAGAGCATGGTCATAAGCGAAACATGGTTGTTCTTACGTAAGGAAAATAATTCTATAAGTGTCCACAGTCCTGTACAGTAGTAAAAGAAAAAAATCACAAGTAGAAGTGTTGTGAACTATATGATTTATGGAACACAAGCTTGCTAACACAAGAAACACCAAAGAATAGTTGTTTTGAAATCCCTTTTTTTCAGGTTCCTCAGATGAATAATATAGACATAAACTAATGTAAGGATTCAGAGTATGTTTAGTAAATGAATACAGACTTTCCTGGCTGCTTGGGATTGGGAGAGAAACATTAAGTTTACCCTTGCCAGTTCACTAAAAGCTTGTTTTATACTCGCTAATAGGTCCATAAGGGTGACGGTACACCTTAGGACCGGGATTGGTGAACACCCTAAATATCGATTCCACAATATTGAATGGACAGAATATCGAATCAAAAATATAGAATGGACAGAATATCAAATTATCAAAATATAAATAGGACAGAATATCGAAATTGGGGTAGGAAATATCAAATTCCACGATATCGAATTTTATAATATAGATTCCCACAATATCGAATTTTATAATATAGATTTCCATAAAATCACAATTTTTTTTGTGTTATGTATGGTAGTATATGTGTTAAAATTATGTATTATTTTTCTAATGTATGTTTAATTTTTTTTAAGTACTGAACGTTATGTCATTTAATTTTTGCGTAATTTAATTCCGTAGCGGGTTGTGGGTTTATAGTGGAATAGGGTGGGAAGTAATTTAATTATAATAAATTAAATATTATTTTAATTTATATGTTTTGATAATTATTTGATTGATAAATAATTATTAATTGGTAGTTAAATGTTATAAATTGGTAATGCATTTTTATTAATTGATTAATTGATAATTCTGTTAATTGTATTTTTTATTATTAGGAGCGGGTTGTGGGTTTATAGGGGAATAGGGTGAGAAGTAATTTAATTATAGTAAAGTAAATATTACATTTTATTTATATGTATTAGTAATTGATTAATTGATAATGAATTAATAATTGATAATTAATGTTTATTAATTGGTAAATAAATGTATAAATTGTTAAATAATTTTTATTAATTGATTAGTTGATAATTATGTTGATTGTATTTTTTATTATTAGGAGCAGGCTGGGGGTTTATAGGGGAATTGGGTGGGAAGTAATTTAATTGTAATAAAGTTAATATTTATTTTTATTTAAATGTATTGATAAGTAATTGATAATTAATTATTTATTGGTAATGAATTTATTAATTGGCAATTAAAAAATAATTGGTTATTAATTGTTATTATTTGGTCATTATTTTTAATAAATTTTTTATTGGTATTGATAATTAATTTAATCTTATTTCAATATTAAATCATTTCTTTCCCTACTGTTGCACTCTCTGGAGTGGGAATAGTAATTTTTACCTCTACGCTATCCAGCGCTTTCCCTACTGTTGCACTCTCTGGAAGTGGGAATAGTAATTTTTACCCCCCACTATCCAACGCTTTCCCTACTGTTGCACTCACTGGAGTGGGAATAGTAGTTTTTACCCCTGCGCTATCCAACGCTTTCCCTACTGTTGCACTCACTGGAGTGGGAAGAGTAATTTGTACCCCTACGGTATCCAACGTTTTCCCTACTGTTGCACTCTCTGGAGTGGGAATAGTAATTTTTACCCTCCCACTATCCAATGCTTTCTCTACTGTTGCACTCTTTGGAGTGGGAATAGTAATTTTTACCCCTACGCAATCCAATGTTTTCCCTACTGTTGCACTCTCTGGAGTGGGAATAGTAATTTTGACCCCTACGCTATCCAACGTTTTCACTACTATTGCACTCATTATTAAATACCATGTTTTATTTCAATTAATGTAATTATTATATTTTATTTATTTTTATATTTATATAATATGTTTAGTTATATATTTATGTCACTATATTTTTCTTAATGTTCTAAATATTTTATAATTAAGATTAATAATTATTTTATAATATTATTATAAATGTATATTTAAAAAAAATTACATTTCATTTATTATTTTTACATTTTAAGTTTTTTTACATTATTTTAGTTATGTTTTATTTAATTATGTTCATTATTTAATTACATTTCTAGTATTTTTAATACATTTAAAAAATTCGATATTTTAGTTAACTATATTTTAGCATTCTATATTTTGGAATCAATATTTTAGTACTTACCTGTTTGTAGATAGGCATTCTATATTCTGTCCCTTGATATTTTAGCGTTGATATTTTGATAATTCAGTATTTTGTTCCTCGATATTTTCGATACTGATCCGACCGGATTATCTCCAAATGAAGTAGTATTTGGCGTCCCGAGACCTAGGCACTTTTCTGAGATTGAATACCCTATTTTGATTGATTATTTGTATGTTTTGTCTAAAGATTTCTGTTCTCTTTACTAACAGATATCTGCTGCCTTACAACCATTTCCAGAGGGGTCAGGACATCATATCCAGCCTGAGGATTCAGCGCAAGTCCTACTCGGAGCCGAGGTGAAGGGAACCAGCACAGGTGTTGCTGGCAACTAGGACCGCAGTGAAGCTGAGAGAGGCACAGACCGATAACAAGAGCAAGGAGGTTTTGCCTGAGGAGACCCCCTCTGAAACAAGGGTTGCTTCGGATCTGTGCATCAAGCCGCTGAATTCCGGTCCCCAAGTGAATGCAAGTCTGCACCTCTGTTTGTTGATCGAGAGGTGCCTGGGCGCACTCGGTACAATCTGCGGCATTGACGAAAGAGTAGTATGCCATCGGAGCAACACAGGAGTTAGGGAAGGACTTTAGTTCAGGGTACAGGTGCTGTGCCTCTGGTGCCTGTTAGATTAGAGTGAAGAATACTGGTGCACTACCTGAGACACTGGATCATTGAGGGTATTCGCCCCGGAGGGTGAAAGCCCTATCATGAAAGAAAGTTTTTTTTCCCTTCAGCCTGGGCTGAGATTGCTTTCCTGAGTTACAAGTTGTGCAGCTCCACCATGGCAAAAGTGAACATTTGATGAACGATAGGAGCCTGCCTGTGAGGCTCAGACGGACACATGGAGAAGACTCCCCTCTGGCTGGTTGTACAGCGGCTTCTATTCTCCAAGTACTTTTTAGCAATGTACCCCTTTGGTCGGTCCATTTTTGAGGAGAAGCAGCCCTTTGTGGCTCCTTGTCCTAATTCCCATGGCCCAGTTTGGTCTTCCTGGTCCTCGAAAGCAAAAATTGTTTCCAGAACCCAGGGACATGGACTTGGACTCGATGGTTTTGGACACTGTTTTCCGACTGGTCCTGGAAGTTATTATCAACCCTATATATAATTGTTGCGATCCTTTTCTCCCGCTGCCTTTGCATACAATATGGCCCAATGCTTTGTTCCTTTTGTGCTCCTACCTCATGTATCCCAGTCAAACAAAATACTAAGAATGTAAATGCCCACCTAGCAATGGATCAGGATATTAGTGAATTTATGAGGATAGATGTGCAGGATAACTCCCATGCTTCTATTAATTCATAGCGGATGTCTCGGGGTAATGCTAAAAGGGTTATCTGTGGAAATTGCAGAAATTACCGTTAGCATAAGCTGAAGCCGATTTGTTTGTGGCATCCATTTTAGTTAGCCATGTGTTAGCCATGTGCTTCTTCCGTCTTCACTGTTGCCTGCTTTTCGATTCTGCTTGAGTCATCAACTATAGTTAACTCCTTCAATACTGTGCCAGACCACTGCACATGCTCAGAAAGGCCTGCAGCTGCTAGAATACACCTGTCTTAGACTGTAACTGTCAGGCTGTTTCAACTGATGTAAGCAGTAATGTTTCCCCTCCCACTTTGCTGACCAAGACATATTTGTATGCCCATGTTAGTCAATAACTATTCCTGTATATGCCTGTACCTCCTCTTTTAGTCTCCATGCTTATTAAGCTGTAAATAGAGTATATAACACCCTTGGTTTCTGTATTGCTTGGACTACCTCCTTCAGTGGCCCGAGGGTACTGTATTGACATAGTCCCACTCATGAGAGGTTAATAAAACGTATTTCTTTGATATCACAGCTTCCGTGCCAATCTCTTCTTTGTTGGTTCAAGAACCAGTGGATAGATAAGGGTGAACCCCTGCACCGGTGGGCCCCTAAAAAGGCTCATTTCTACACGAATTGCCGATATATATTTATGTATATTTATATTCATCATTTTAATGCTGTAACTTTACAGACTTTATTTATCTGATATTTAGAAATGTTTGCGTATTTACACATTGCTAGTAATGTTGTAAAGGGAAGTGTATTTTTACATCATTAGTACCTTACAAGGCTGCAATTTCTATTGTTTGTAGTCTGTTTACTATGCTCACCCTCTTGGTGAGTTTGTTTTTATAGGTATTAGTGCACATTCTGTTTCTTTAATGGATACGTGGCGTATCATGTGATCAAGCTCGCTTGTGGTGAGTGAAACACATCATGGAGGGCACTATGCATGTTTAGCTCTGTGGTTTACTCTAATAAACTACACTGCTTTCTCCACAAGACCTTATTTGTCTAAAGCCTCCTTGCGAGTTTGACTGAGGTCTGTGCCTGGTGGTTCTGCTAAGGATCAGCAGACGGGAAGTTTGAACGCGAAAATATATATATATATATATATATATATTACCTACTGGCGGTCGCCAGTAGGTATATATAGTTAGGATTTTTTCTCTATGGGATTTTTGAAAATTCTATGTCTAATAACTTTGGCGTTTGTGGACGGAATTGGCTGAAATTTTCAGGAAAATGGCACATTTTGTTTCTGAGCAGCCCTTGAAAATTTGGGGGGGGTTCGTCAAGGGGGGGGCCGAGAAAAAAGGGGGGTCCCAAAACGTGTTTTTAACATTGAGTTTTCCATAGGGCGGTTGGCCTCACTTTTAGCCCGAACGGCTGAATGGATTTGCACGAAACTTGGCAAAATTGTAGGGACTGGTAGCCCGATGTGCCTTTGCTAGGTCTCAATATATGTGCTCCAGTGGATTTTGAGAAATTAACGTTAAAAAAAGATATATATCTGTAACAGCGGACCGGGCAGCGCTCCGGTTCGCGGACTTTTCGCGGTACGGAGCTTTGTGAAGCGAAGCTGATTGGTTCTCCGGCGTCTGTGAACATTCCAAACAGTCCGTAGCGGCCGCCATCTTGTCTCTGGGTAGGATCGAGAGACAAGAGGAGGCCAAAGCGAAGGGGCAAATGACCATAAGGGGGCATAGTAGATCCTCGCTGACCCCCTAGGTTTGATGTGGAGGTTTTAAAAGGGCCCCGCGGGGCAAAAAAAAAAAATAATAATACTAATCGAACGGCTGAATGGATTTGCACGAAACTTGGTAAAATATTAGGGACTGGTAGCCCGATGTGCCTTTGCTAGGTCTCAATATATGTGCTCCAGTGGATTTTGAGAAATTAACGTTCAAAAAAAGATATATATCTGTAACAGCGCTCCGCTTCGCGTAACGGAGGTTTGCAAAGCTGATTGGTTCTCCGGCGTCTGTAAACATTGCAAACAGTCCGTAGCGGCCGCTATCTTGTCTCTCGGTAGGATCGAGAGACAAGAGGAGGCCAAAGCGAAGGGGCAAATGACCATAAGGGGGCATAGTAGATCCTCCTTGACCTCTTAGGTTTGATGTGGAGGTTTTAAAAGGGCCCCGCGGGGCAAAAATAATAATAATAATAATAATCGAACGGCTGAATGGATTTGCACGAAACTTGGCAAAATTGTAGGGACTGGTAGCTCGATGTGCCTTTGCTAGGTCTCAATATATGTGCTTCAGTGGATTTTGAGAAATTAAAGTTCAAAAACAAGATATATATCTGTAACAGCGCTCCGCTTCGCGGAGATAAAATTATATCTGTATTACCTAGCTGTTGCTAACACCAGTTAGCGACGGCTAGTAGGAGATAGCGACCATCTTGGGCCCCACTTTGCATGTGAGTGATATTTATCACTAATGACATGCAAAGTGGGCATGCCAAGATGTTAGCGACTGGAAACAGTCGCTAACATCGCTATCTCCTATTATCAACTTTTGGAAATATTCGCGATAAGCGCGAATATCTCCAAAAGCTAGCACCTGCCCTGAGCAGTTCTTAGCCATGTTATCCAATGGGAGGTGGATAACATGGCTAAGAGCATTAGCTCGGTAATGCATGAATATCGCTGAGTTTTCAGCGATATTAATGCATTGCGGTCGTTTTTTATCGTATTTGCGATAAACCTTGATAATAGCAAGGTTTATCTGCGATAATTTCTGACGATGCTTAGCGGTAAAAAAATCGTTGCTAAGCATCGTTAGGGATAAATATCGCTTAACTTTGGTAATATGCCCCAACGTCTGTTAACGTTCGATTCGAAGGAAATCAGGAAGTGTTGAAAAACATTGTCTGCGCCATCTTGCCTTTTTTCAAATGCCACACTTTTGTCGTGCACGGCAGTCATTTTAGATGCCTTGACCAGACCCACTCTGTGCACGCTGTCGATCCTTAGCATGGCTCCCCACCCTCGCAAGCATCTCCCCCAGGCAGTGGTCACCCCCGCTCTCTGTCTTATGCATGGGTAATAAACCACCCCCCATCTGCGCTGCTCTTCCCTGAGAATCACACCCTGTGCCCGCCCGACACCTCCCTTTCGCCCTATTCACTACCGCACCCTCTGACACTCCTTTTCCTCTGTGTCCGATTGTCCAGGCCGGTCCTAGGGTATCAGCTAGCCCTGCAGATGTAGTTTATGGCCCCAGCTGTAAAGAATCACCCCTCTTCAAAGGAGTTATAGTAGATCAAGGCCCACACTCGATGAGATCCGTCACAGCAGACGCGTTCCTATTATCTGAAAACCAAACTGTATTGTGATTGGGGAGGGGACCGAGCCTGAAGCGGAAGATTCCAGGGATGACTCTTTGTACATCAAAGTTTTTACAATTATGTGTCACATTAAAAATATATAGCACTCCAACAAAGTAGTAAGATTATAAAACTTTAATAACTTATAAATATATACAAGAAAACAAAAACAGTAATAACATATAAACATTTTTAGGGAAAAACAACGAAGTAGCGGTCGGCTGTGCGAATAGTCCCAACGCAGCACAACGTCCAGATTTCTGGCGTGGGGCGTCGCGGGGGGTGGGTCATCAGTAGCAAACTGTTGTGCGAATAGTTCCAAGGCAGCAGAACGATGGCACCAAGGTGATGTCCAGTAAGTTGCCGCACTGGTTTTGGTATCCTACAATGCTGCTCCGAATCACGGCGTGGGGCACCCCGGGGGAGGCGGCGTGAACGGGCCTCTCCAGGTGGAGTCTCGTCTGTTGTAGTGGGGCGCCCCTTTACCGTTTCAGTTGCCATTCCGTCCGCTTTTGGTCCACTGTGTCAAAAGCCGCAATTCAGCTGAGTTGCGCCCACTCTTGCGGTGCAGCGATAGGCGGCTGTCACAGGACTCTCAAAATGGCGGCAGGCTGTTTCCTTTTTGGGCCTGGTCCACTGAAATGGCCCTGGGACACCTTGGAAATCGGACGCTTGTCTGCTAGGTCTTGGACCCCATTCTCGAAAGCGTCCCCTCCGCCTTGAGGATTCATCAAAAGTTTTGGGGGCCCCCGACTCCTGTAGGCTTCTGGTGGGGAGCGGCTGCCAAAATTGTAGGGACTGGTAGCTCGATGTGCCTTTGCTAGGTCTCAATATATGTGCTTCAGTGGATTTTGAGAAATTAACGTTCAAAAACAAGATATATATCTGTAACAGCGCTCCGCTTCGCGGAGATAAAATTATATCTGTATTACCTAGCTGTTGCTAACACCAGTTAGCGACGGCTAGTAGGAGATAGCGACCATCTTGGGCCCCACTTTGCATGTGAGTGATATTTATCACTAATGACATGCAAAGTGGGCATGCCAAGATGTTAGAGACTGGAAACAGTCGCTAACATCGCTATCTCCTATTATCAACTTTTGGAAATATTCGCGATAAACGCGAATATCTCCAAAAGCTAGCACCTGCCCTGAGCAGTTCTTAGCCATGTTATCCAATGGGAGGTGGATAACATGGCTAAGAGCATTAGCTCGGTAATGCAAGAATATCGCTGAGTTTTCAGCGATATTAATGCATTGCGGTCGTTTTTTATCGTATTTGCGATAAACCTTGATAATAGCAAGGTTTATCTGCGATAATTTCTGACGATGCTTAGCGGTAAAAAAATCGTTGCTAAGCATCGTTAGGGATAAATATCGCTTAACTTTGGTAATATGCCCCAACGTCTGTTAACGTTCGATTCGAAGGAAATCAGGAAGTGTTGAAAAACATTGTCTGCGCCATCTTGCCTTTTTTCAAATGCCACACTTTTGTCGTGCACGGCAGTCATTTTAGATGCCTTGACCAGACCCACTCTGTGCACGCTGTCGATCCTTAGCATGGCTCCCCACCCTCGCAAGCATCTCCCCCAGGCAGTGGTCACCCCGCTCTCTGTCTTATGCATGGGTAATAAACCACCCCCCATCTGCGCTGCTCTTCCCTGAGAATCACACCCTGTGCCCGCCCGACACCTCCCTTTCGCCCTATTCACTACCGCACCCTCTGACACTCCTTTTCCTCTGTGTCCGATTGTCCAGGCCGGTCCTAGGGTATCAGCTAGCCCTGCAGATGTAGTTTATGGCCCCAGCTGTAAAGAATCACCCCTCTTCAAAGGAGTTATAGTAGATCAAGGCCCACACTCGATGAGATCCGTCACAGCAGACGCGTTCCTATTATCTGAAAACCATTCTGTATTGTGATTGGGGAGGGGACCGAGCCTGAAGCGGAAGATTCCAGGGATGACTCTTTGTACATCAAAGTTTTTACAATTATGTGTCACATTAAAAATATATAGCACTCCAACAAAGTAGTAAGATTATAAAACTTTAATAACTTATAAATATATACAAGAAAACAAAAACAGTAATAACATATAAACATTTTTAGGGAAAAACAACGAAGTAGCGGTCAGCTGTGCGAATAGTCCCAACGCAGCACAACGTCCAGATTTCTGGCGTGGGGCGTCACGGGGGGTGGGTCATCAGTAGCAAACTGTTGTGCGAATAGTTCCAAGGCAGCAGAACGATGGCACCAAGGTGATGTCCAGTAAGTTGCCGCACTGGTTTTGGTATCCTACAATGCTGCTCCGAATAACGGCGTGGGGCGCCCTGGGGGAGGCGGCGTGAACGGGCCTCTCCAGGTGGAGTCTCGTCTGTTGTAGTGGGGCGCCCCTTTACCGTTTCAGTTGCCATTCCGTCCGCTTTTGGTCCACTGTGTCAAAAGCCGCAATTCAGCTGAGTTGCGCCCACTCTTGCGGTGCAGCGATAGGCGGCTGTCACAGGACTCTCAAAATGGCGGCAGGCTGTTTCCTTTTTGGGCCTGGTCCACTGAAATGGCCCTGGGACACCTTGGAAATCGGACGCTTGTCTGCTAGGTCTTGGACCCCATTCTCGAAAGCGTCCCCTCCGCCTTGAGGATTCATCAAAAGTTTTGGGGGCCCCCGACTCCTGTAGGCTTCTGGTGGGGAGCGGCTGCCATGATTGCTCGCGGAATGACCACGACGGAGCTACGAGATGGTGGTGCTCTCATGCTGACGCCAGCTTCAGTCTGAAACATCCAGAAACAAGGTGGGGCTTTCATCGTTTGGAAAAAAAAAAAGTTTTCATCCAATGAAAAGTGTTGTTTTTAGGTCATATGATCAAGCCTTCCATCATTAGGAAACCAAAAGTAAAATGAACCAATGAAAAGTTTTATAAACAAGTCACATGACCTGTTATGCGGCATAGGGTATAATATGCGGAGAAAATACGTTGGCACGTGAGGCGGCGTCAGTAGCGGACCGATGTGCGAATAGGCCGAAGGCAACACAACGCGCCAAGATCCGGATGGCACGGAGGTGGTGTCCAGGAAGTTGCAGCACTGGTGTGGCCATCCTACAATGCTGAAAGTCGGCGTGGGGCGCCCCGTTGGCCTGTGAGTTTGCGTCAGTAGCGGACCGATGTGCGAATAGGCCGAAGGCAGCACAACGCGCCAAGATCCGGATGGCACCGAGGTGGTGTCTAGTAAGTTGCCGCACTGGTGTGGCCATCCTACAATGTTGAAAGTCGGCGTGGGGCGCCCCGTTGGCCTGTGAGATGGCATCAGTAGCGGACCGATGTGCGAATGGGGCCAAAGGCAGCGCAACAATATTTTCTGACTAGAAGACACCACAAGGCGCTGAGATGCCAAGATTCGGATGGCACCGAGGTGGTGTCTAGCAAGTTGTGGTACTGGTGTGGCCATCCTACAATGGTAAAAGTCGGCGTGGGGCGCCCTGTTGGCCTGTGAGATGGTGTCAGTTGCGGACCGATGTGCGAATGGGGCCAAAGGCAGCGCAACAATATTTTCTGTATGGAAGATACCACTAGGCGTTGAGATGCCAAGATCCGGATGGCACCGAGGTGATGTCTAGCAAGTTGCTGTACTGGTGTGGTCATCCTACAATGCTGAAACTCGGCGTGGGGCGCCCCATTAGCCTGTGAGATGGCTTCAGTAGCGGACCGATGTGTGAATAGGCCGGAACCAGCACAAGGCGCCAAGATCCGGATGTCACCGTGGTGGTTTCATAGTTGAGAGGCACTTCATCTGCAGTGGGGCGCCGAGATCCGGATGGCACCGAGGTGATGTCTAGCAAGTTGCTGTACTGGTGTGGTCATCCTACAATGCTGAAACTCGGCGTGGGGCGCCCCATTAGCCTGTGAGATGGCGTCAGTAGCGGACCGCTGTGCGAATGGGGCAAAGGTAGCGCAAGAATATTTTCTGAATAGAAGACACCACAAGGCGCTGAGATGCCAAGATCCGGATGGCACCGAGGTGGTGTCTAGTAAGGTGCACTGGTGTGGCCATCCTACAATGCTGAAAGTTGGCGTGGGGCGCCCCGTTGGCCTGTGAGATGGCGGCAGTAGCGGACCGATGTGCGAATGGGGCCAAAGGCAGCGCAACAATATTTTTGGAATAGAAGAGACCACAAGGCGCTGAGATTCGGTTAGCACCGAGGTGGTGTCTAGCAAGCTATGCAGCTGAGTTGCGTGCGCACTTGCGGCGAATAGGTCGAAGGCAGCACAACAATGTTTTCTGAATAGAAGACACCACAAGGCGCTGAGATTCGGTTACCACCGAGGTGATGTCTAGCAAGTTGCCGCACTGGTGTGGCCATCCTACAATACTGCTCCGAATAACGGCGTGGGGTGCCCGAAGGGGGGGGGGGGAGGCGGCGTGAACGGGCCTTCCTAGGTGGAGGCTCGTCTGCTGTAGTGGGGCGCCCCTTTACCGTTTCAGTTGCCATTCAGCTGAGTTTCGGCTGCTCTTGATGCTACAGCGACAGGCGGCTGCAACAGGACTCTCAAAATGGCGGCCTGTTCTTTGGATTTGGGCCTGGTCCACTAAAATGGCCCTGGGACACCTTAGAACTCGGACGCTCGAATTTTTTTTCCTTTCCTCTACATGCAAAAAAAGGTAAATGCCCGGTACGTTACACGCTTCATCTGCCACGATGAACTCTCCAGAGGAACCGAAAAAATATATAGTTATGGTAACTATACCATGCATCGTCATATGGAGAGGTGGCACCAATTAATTATAGTGCTGCATAAAAGAGAGATTTGGAGGAGAACCCCTGACCTGCTAGTACATTCATCAAAGAAGTGGCACTGACAGCATCAGAGGCAAGGGAAACGGTCCCAAATATTTAGAAGAACTTTGGAAAGATTAAAATGACATGTTTAGATTGTGGCAAATTAATTTCATGTGGACAGATGAGTGTTACTCTAATAAATACAGCATATGAACATCATCATAGTCGATGGTTGGTAGAGACATTTTGACTATATCCTGGACCTGCCCGTCCTCGCCCAAAATGGCGCCGGAATAAATGGGACTCGTAACTCCTTGTTGTGTACTGGTTGCAGAACCTTGAAATCACGAGATACGTATGCAGTTTTGAAGCACATGGCGGGCGGGGACGAGAATTGATTGAATATTTCGACATCCCTATTGATATTAAGTTCTGATGTGTTATTGATTACTGTACTAGTGAAAGTTCGAATTAACGTCACCCATGGTACTTGCCCGCAAATGTATATCTAGATAATTTTATTGTAACTGGCCCTGTCGTATTTTAATTATAAAATGTACGTCCACCGATTCCGTAACTGTTAGACACCTTAGTTCTTGCAACCTAATGGCCCGCCCGTTACGTTCCTCTACAGTGTAAATGTCTACTCATCATATACGATTACAGTTTGCTCCGTGGCCGGCCCACGTGGTTATAGGCTCGTATTTGTATAATGAAATTTTCACAATAAAGGTTTTTAAAAGAAAACATGGTAGTAGTATATACATTGGTAAAGTTTTTAATAATAGTCACTGTTTTAGAATCATTAAAAGGCAAGTGAAATAAAGCAGACCAATTACATGAAGGGTAAAAGGTATAATACGAAGGAACGCAGTAAAGATAAATGGTCAAGGGCTGTTGTGTTTTCTACTCCTGCAACATAAAGTGATCGATAAGAATCTCATATTCAGGCGTATCGGCGACTAAGACAGCAGGTCGACCCTCTTTTGCTCAACGGCTCCGTCATGGGACGAAGAAACGCTCTTTCTCTCGAAAAAAGAATATATTTTACTTGCAGGACAGTTGTAAATTTTCCGGGAAAGTACATTAGCCTGGAACATTATAACATATATTTAAGAAAAAATAATGTTCGGAAGTAATAAAAAGCGTAATTTTTAGGTCATATGACCAAGCCTTTCATCATTAGAATAAGAAAAGTAAAATGAACCAATGAAAAGTTTTATTAACAAGTCACATGACTTGTTATGCTTACGTTACGCGCTGCGCGCCCCGGATGACTTCCGGATGCGCTAACGCGGCGCGTCATATGACGCATTACGCGACAACGCAGGTCCAGAATATAGTCAAAATGTCTCCACCAACCAGCGGTCGGAACACAACCCCTTTCAGCAGGCTAAATAGTTCTGTTAAATGACAACAGAAGGGACAGGCAACAAGAACCATCAGTCAAAGAGGGGAGGGCTAGTTCTTCTCTACCGGGTTACATTGGGGCGCTACCGGAACTGATCGAATTGGTAGTCTACAGTGTTTCTGGATGTTTCAGACTGAAGCTGGGGTTAGCATGAGAGCAGCACCATTTCGTAGCTCCGTCGTGGCCATTCCGCAACCAATCATGGCAGCCGCTCTTTATCGTTATTTTGGGCGGGGTGGGTGGCGGAGCCGAGCTGTTTTGCAGCCATCATTGTGTGGAGTTCAGTTCATCTCACTAGTTTTGTATTTGTCATGAGGGGTTGTTCCTAATGTTTCTATTTTAGCGAGGTCAAAAAGAGATCCCATTAGTGGCCTACTGATTTTGCTCGATTCCTTTTCTTTTTTTTTTACACGATTTTTCGTTATCTGCAAAGACTAAACAGAGTATTGCGACTCTGTGTTTGTTTGTAAATAGAGAATGAACCAAAGAGAACCAATTCTAAAACAGTAAATACTTGGATAACAATCAATCGAATGGAGAGAGAAGCAGGCACGACCTATTACAACGGGGGCAAAGGCCTGCGTTAACTACCCTTCACTATGTGCAAAGAGAGAGTACTCCTAATAGAAATGAGGGGGGGGGGGCACCATTCAAAGCAGATCAGTGTGCATAAACACGAAAATGTTTTCACTTACCACGTACTTGACATTCGACAGCTTATGATATTTGCTATTAAAAAACCATTGAAATTCACTGAAAAAACCATAGGTTATAGACCATATATAGTTAGGAATTAGCATTTACAAAACCTTGAAAATTCACTGAAAAAACCATAGGTTATAGACCATATATAGTTAGGAATTAGCATTTAAAAAACCTTATTTTACTCACACAAAACCATTGAAATTCCATATATAGTTAGTTGCACTAACTATATATCGCGCACCCGCAATCCACTGCTGATGATGTCACATATTACATCATTCATGACATGGTCAGTGACATCACTGATGACATCACTGATGACATCTCAAATGACATCACTGATGACATCACTGATGACATCTCAAATGACATCACTGATAACATCTCAAATGACATCACTGATGACATCTCAAATGACATCACTGATGACATCACTGATGACATCTCATTTGACATCAATGACCACATCACTGATGATATCATTCATGTGACAATACAATGCATCTCCTCACACTTTAATATAACCTCTGTTACACCCAGTGTTAAATACAGAGTATAATTTTTGAAACCATTGACACACCAATACTAGTTACTACATACGCACTCAGTGATTCCTATGTTTACACACACATTCACTCATTTACCCATACAATCATTCATACATACAATCACTCATCTTTACAACACTATCATATGCACTCATACACCTATACAGACTCTCACACTCTGTCACTCATCCATGGAGTTACTCACACACCTAGTCAGTCCTGTAAATAATCAATCACACTTCCATTTTCTAATCTATACAGTTAAACATAGAGCACCTTACATTTTGAAACATATACTAACACATACTTACTCTCTTATACAATCATTGATACAAGTACACATTGATCTGCAGAGTCACACACCTCCCAGCCAGCCACACACACACTCAGTCTCCCATACAAATACTTGGGCAATCAATCAATAACCCATATAGTTACTCATATAGCTACTGACCAACACATGCAGCAGTTTACAGAACAACAGACATAATGATGCACAAATTAAGACAGTTTAGTCACTAACCCATGCACTCAGTGAGACACATTTAATCACTCACTCATACAGTCAGTCACGCACCTACTAAATCCTTCATCCAGACACTTCTACATCTACTCATTCTTCAATATGTAAAACATATTTAAACTTTTCAGAAACACACAGTCACTGGATGATGTCATCAGTGATGTCATTTGAGATGTCATCAGTGATGTCATCAGTGATGTCACTGACCATGTCATGAATGATGTAATATGTGACATCATCAGCAGTGGATTGCGGGTGCGCGATATATAGTTAGTGCAACTAACTATATATGGAATTTCAATGGTTTTGTGTGAGTAAAATAAGGTTTTTTAAATGCTAATTCCTAACTATATATGGTCTATAACCTATGGTTTTTTCAGTGAATATATACATATATATATATATATCTCACAGAATCGTGTTAACACCAAGTTGAAACACGACAGCTGTCGTGTTTCAACTTGGTGTTAACACGATTCTGTGAGATTTGAAGAGGCTGCCTGCCTCGCAACGGACCGCCTTCATCAAAGCGGCTGGGAAAGGCGCTGCGGGCGCTTGCGCTCGCTTATGGGATTTATATATATATATATATATATATATATATATATATATATAACACTGCACTTCGAGACCAAGAAGTAAATTCCACACCTCTCTCTCTCTCTCAGACTTTCAAATGCACGTTCTGTTCTTCTCAAAGCTGTTTTACTCTGTGACAGCTCCCACTGTAAGACTGCAATATTAGAAGAAAGAAACCTTGAAGAGAAACAAGGCATGTGCAGGACGTACATTCATGCTAGGGTAAAGTGAAAAAACAAAGTCCATTAAAATGACGGTAGTCAAAGGTCATCATGCGGTGTCAAACCATAAGAGTGCCTCTAGCACTACACTTGCTCACTGAAGACGGCGGATGTCTGGTGCGGGGGCCCATTAATCTCTTCCTCGGCCCCTAGTCCAGGTTGTTGGTGTCAAACATCGACTGATCATTGACCAGGCCCTGGTGTTCCCTGGGTGACTGCTTCTAGCCTTCAGGAATTGCCAGTTAGGCCCAGGCGTGCTGGGCTTATGGGGAGCTGAAGCGTGCTTCGCCAAATGGGCAAGGCGTCATACAGCCTCTCCCCCCCTCTGTACCTTTGTCAAGCTCCCAGGCCTCTGCTTCAACCTATGATCAGACGGGTGCCGCACCCAGGGGATCGCCGCTCTCTAAATGCAGGCCTGGCCCAGTCGCATCCCCTCTCGGCGCCACTCACTCCCTCTGTGCCGAATACGTTGCAGTGCTCTGGGGGATGCGCCCACTCCCAGGCTCCGTTTGCCCTCACTCATCACCTCGTACTCCCCAAGAGGCCAGGAATTCAGCTCTTCCCAGCAGTATTTTCAGGCAGGACAGCATTACCAGCCTGGGTCGTCAGTTTTCCCGCCACTGTGATAGTGGGTGTTCGCTTTTGAGTGACGCCGGGGTTTGAGCAAGGCAGCCACCATTACATCTAGGCCAGCCTCGCCCGACATGGTATTATGGCTGCTCCCACCGGCACAATCCTTTTCAATCCTGCTGCGCTGGTCGGTGGCTTCCCCCACCATCAATCTGAGAGACCCCCAGGAGATCGAAGGGCCATCAGTATAAGCGGCGGACAGCAGCAAGAAGGGAAACAAGGACAGACATGTGCTAACTGCTCGCCATCTTGGCCACGCCCCCCAAGAGGGAAGGATTTAGACTTTTTGTTTGTTTGTTTGTTTTGGAGGGCATAGCAGTAGGATCTGTCAGCAAATTACTCTGCATCTGTTCACTCAGAACAGAACCATCAGATCATATCACAGAGCCATGCATGTCACAGCACTGCTTTTTGTAACTCACTGGGCCAAAGTTAAACCTAAGTATGTAGACCATAAATAACATCAGTCCTTGGCTCCCAAATATATGCAGAAGGTATCCTACAAGCTGCTCACTCAAATCATAGCAACAATACCAACAGACAGTGTCTGGTTTCTTCCTCCAGGCTACATGGGGTGGAAGGTAAAACATCTCCCAGCAGTCGCTCATTGGAATTTGCTTTCCTTGGAGATACGATTGTTCTCCACCTTGATGTCATTCAAGCAGCAGATCAAGACTTGGCTGTATTGATCTCAAAGTAGGCGAGTCCAGTGCTAAGAGATGGTATAGTGTACTTTACAAGTGCAGTTAGTGAGTGCCATTATTGTAGATAGGAAAAAAAATTAAGCCTTTTCAAAACAAGCAGTGGAAGTCAAGTTTATAGCGAAATACTGAATAAAATCACAGACATTTACACTATTTAGATATACATGCTGGAGCTTAAAAATGGCAAAATGTATGCTGGGAAACAGGCAGTAAACAGGGCAAAACCAGTCTACCAGACTACCTATTACGATTAGAAAGATGTATTGATAATCTATTTGGAGGCACAAAAATCCTGTTTAAATACCAGAGTTATTTGTCAAAAAATTAGATGAACCCTTGGCTTCCCAAAGGACTAGGGTTCAGACAAGACCTATTTTCAAATGGTGTCCTCTGGGAGACATAAATCCTTGAGTGTCAATAACTTCTCTCACTTTCATTCACCATACTCCTAATCCACACTACTCCACACCACTCTCAATGTTACCCTCCAAGTCACCCAAGTATTGGCACAAAATACCTAATTGTATGTAAAAATAATTTTTAAACGTATTATCACAAAAAATCATAAAACTATTCAATAAAGATAACTGTTCTGGTTCAAAACATCATGATCACTTCATTACAATACTAACATCATAAAAACACATTTAAAATCACATGAAATTTATAAAAGACTGTCCCACGAGAGTTCGTACAGACATTGATCTTTGTCTTTAAATGCCACAATTTAATGCTACCAGAATTTCTTGACCTAAACACCTTATTGTCTATCACATTTTATACATCTAATCTAAGGTGATAGATAAACAATAAAATTTGTGGCTGTACTATGTGCGTCGACGCGTTTCGAAGGTTCAATCTTATAACACCTTCTTTCTCAAGACCGTAGTTATTACTCCCGTTCTTATATAATCTAAAAATACAAATAAGTGTAATTAAAATATAACTCAGACACATTGGTCTTAAACATAGCTGTTTTCATTAAACATGTCTATCATTGGTCCTGGAAATACCAACAATACAAAAACAATACAACCATTTCCACATAGGAGAAACATTCTGTGCCAATACCTCAGTCCCATGTCCACCTTCTATCTGACAACACTCTCTCCATTTACAGGCTCATTCTCCCCTCTTCTTTTACCATTCACTCGCCAAGTAGTCCTAACTTTCTTTGGTATACTAACAATTATATAGTTCTGTATGAAATAATTACAACAGCTTCTGTATTGACTAACTCATATACTTCTAATGATGTTGGTAAAGTCACACTTATATCAAATGAGGCTTCCATAAAGCTCCTGCCACTGTCCTGTTGTTACCACTTTGCCGTGCTTGTAACCGCGTGCTTCTTCTTTGAAATCAAGACTAGAAATGCACATCAAGACAGCATGAATTTAGTCAGCTGTCCACTATTCTTTTCTCACTTTCATATTCTTAAATATTAATGGAGACCTGATTGCCCCTACTTAATTCAATCAGTAGCGACATATGCCAAAAGTTTTTTTAAAAAGTCTCATTCCTCTGGACGGGCATTCATGTTTTTAAGGAGTTAGAATCTGACTGTATGGATATAAATGACATGTTTTAGCTACATGGTCATTTCTTACTCTACTCATTTGTATAGTACTAATATCAATGCCTACCTTAAATCAAGGAACTTAACTCTTAGGCTTTTCAAACACTCGCTCAGTAGTGTTCTATTATTTTTAAAAAACACAAATTTTTGGTGGCTGTTACACACACTCTTCTATCTGGAGACGCCTTTTTTGTATTGTAGGTTCTAAAAATGAAGAAAATATATAAATTCATTACTCTGCGTCTCTCATTATTAATGTGGCCATCTTCAACGTGTCTAAAATCTATCTAATGAAATAGTAGTCGGAGTGACCCCCGTGTCTCCCTCTATTCCACAAATTTTTAGAGACCAGATCCTTCTCCTAAAACTATGTATAATAGCTCCCTGCTTTCCCTATTTGCGGGCTCCTGTCAACATATTGGTTTCAAAACAAGATGAATTCCCTATTATCAATCTGTCAGAGAGAATTATCAGTGTGAGTGAAATGGAGGTTTTAGAAAAGGGATTTAGTTTTGCCCCCAGCACCACTCTAAATTGTTTTGAATTTGAAAAAGATCTAAAAGCATTGTTTAGGAAGATTCGCTGAAAAAGATTCTTTGAAAATAGGGACTGTCAACCGACTGAAAATACACAGGCTTGAAGCCTAAATCCACGTTCACTCCCACACTCAGTATGGTAGATAAGAACATAGAAGTGTTTGAAAGAGTGATAGAAATTGAATTAAGACAAGTGTTGGAGAATCCAAAAACGAGGAAAAATGTTAATAACAATCTTTCTAAAAGTCATAGAGAGGCGTTGAGATCACTCCAAGAGGACAGAGGCAACACAATCAAACCAGCCGACAAAGGCAGGGGGGGTGGGTCGTGGTGTTCGACACTGTGGACTATAGAGAGAGAATGTTGAAATTATTAATGATTCCAGAACACTATAAAAGAGTTCCCCACAGTAGGCGCTCTAACTTAAAAAGAGAGATTGACTCCATGTTAGATATGGCCGAAATGGAGGGGTGGATTTGTGAGGACGAATATAAGTTCCTACATTCGAGTTCTCCAACCACATCAGCCATTTATGGGCTACCTAAAGTCCACAAGGATCAAAAAAATCCTCAAATGAGACCAATTGTCAGCAGTATTGGTTCTCTCTTAGAGCCCCTTAGTAAATTTGCTGACTGTTTTATTAAACCATTAGTACAGCAGCAGTGATCATACTTGAAAGACTCTGCCCATGCTATTTCTGTCTTTGAGGGTAAGGTCTTCAACAGGGTGACCCGATATTTTGTCACCCCGGACATTGAAGCCCTGTATACCAATACACCACAGGATGACACCATAGCAGTAGTGAGGACGCTATTACAAAGGGTGGATCTCCATGGTGGCAGCATGGAGTTCATTCTCCAATGCATCACCATGGTGTTGAAGAACAACCTATTCCTGTTTGAGGAGGACCTGTTCCAGCAGGTAAAGGGGACCAGCATGGGAGCTACTTGTGCTCCCAGTCTGGCCTGCCTCTACGTAGTTGAGTTTAAAGAAAGGCATGTCTTCAAAGAAGTGGTGCCATATTTTGAGAACGTGAGCTCATGGTACCGCTTCATTGACAACATAATCTTCATCTGGGAGGGAAATCAGGAGGAGCTGGAGGATTTCATCAGTTGGCTGAACCTGGGAGATCCCAACCAGAAATTCACCTCAGAATTTAGTAACAGCAAGGTCAATCTCCTGGATGTGTGCATCCAAGAGAATGAAGACCATCTGGAAGTTGAACTTTACAGCAAACCAACTGATAAAAATACTCTGCTGCACTATGGGAGTTTTCATCCCAAAGCCCAATGGGATAATATTCCCTTTGGGCAATTCCTTAGACTAAGAAGGAATTGTTCCTCCATGTGCGATTTCAACAAACATTCAGAGATCCTACAACATAAATTGAAAGATAGGGGATATCCACATAAGTTAATCAAACAGTCTTATAGAAAAGAGCAAAATCCTATGATAGAGAGTACATGTTAGATCACAATAGGACCAAAAATGAGGACCAAAAAACTGATAAAATTGTTTTTGTCAGTTTAGTGAGAGGAGCAATCAAATTAAGAATATTCTTAACCACTTGGATGCTAAGGCCCTGGAAATATTTATTAACAATTTCCATTGAAATCAATGGAAACTCCATGACGAGCTCAGCTCGTCATGAGCGTCGAAGGGGTTAATAAAGAACTGGAAAATACTGACCGATGGCCAAGAATTAAAATTGGACAGGCCCCTTTTTGCCTATAGAAACAACTAAATTATTAGAAACAGTCTTATTAGCACATATAGAGATACCAACAGAGCAGTGCAAAACACCCTGCATAACACAAAGGCGATTGGCAACCACAAATGTGGCACATGTTCAGTCTTGTGACCATTGTATAGTCACTAAAAGTATCACATTAAATGGACAAGAAGTGAAATGCAAGAGCTTAAACAACTGCCAGAGTAAGAATCTTGTTTACCTACTAATCTGCCATTTGGACTGGTTTATGTGGGGGAAACAGGCAGAGAACTAAGACTGAGAGTATTAGAGCACAAGTCTGCGCTGAGGACAGGGAAGGAAAATGCCGCCCTGACTGAACACTTCCTAAAGTGAGGACATGGCTGTAATGACTTGAGATGGTTTATTCTTGAAAAAATCTCTGGTAACATGAGAGGAGGTGACTTAGAGAAAAAAAGGAAACTCAGGGAACAATGGTTCATTTGCAAGTTCAACACGGTCACTAAAGGGTTAAACACCAGAGATTATTAGTTAGAACGAAGGGCATGAATATTAATCAAGGAGAAATGTGCCAATAAGAGAAACAGGGGGTACAGATAGTCAAGTTAGGCATTATGATATTTGGAGGTCAACCTTAGATATAATGATGACATTCAAGTGAAGGGCAGATGTAGGAGAGCCCGACATTTCATTAGTATACCCTGTAGAAGTTTTGACATGATCAATAGATCAGGGTCTCAGTCCAAGTTGTTGTAGAACAAAGTATATGAGGTGGATGCTAACTTGACAATATACACCCACCCCAACAGTTCATTAAGATAATATAGTAGATAAACACTCTAACGAGGGGAAGTGGTAATACGATGTATAGTATGGTGAATTTTTATAAATAGCATGTGACGCACATAGCAATTGCAGAAGGGATGCCGGAAATAAATGTTAAGGTTAATCAAAAAAAAGGCAGAATCCTTCACATAAAGTTTTCGGGCTTTGAAAATACTTCATTAAGAAAAAACGTTGAGCATGAAATAGCCTTGGCAACATGGCGTACAATGTCAGGCAAGCACGCTAGACCAAGTGACAAGGTCACATGGAACAAATGGGGAGGAGCGAAGAGAAAGTTAAAAGGCGACCATCGCGGTAGTGAAGTTTGGATATTTCCAAACGAACACGCGAGGACGCCACCGTTATATTAGGTAAGCGCTGCTCTGATGGGGAAGGAATGTTGAAATGACCCGGAATTCGAGGGGTTTAAGGGAGAGCGGCCTGCTCTTTATCTAAAAGTCAGGCTGCGAGAGAGTTTAAATTCACCTCCTCCATTGGCAATGTATACACAATTTTGTTTAAAAAATCGGAATGGCCCGATGTTGAAGGTAGCTGAGAGCGGGTGGTATGCTCTTTATTTAAAAGTTGGGGTGTGAGAGGATGGAGTTTAAATCTGCCCCCTCCTCAGGTGGTGTAAACACAAATGGCTTCTCCTAAATGGGAAATATAGAAAAACAATATGTTGACAGGAGCCTGCAAATAGGGAAAGCAGGGAGCCATTATACATAGTTTTAGGAGAAGGCTCTGGTCTCGAAAAATGTGTTGAATAGAGGAAGACACAGGGGATCACTCCGACTACTATTTCATTAGATAGGTTTTAGACACGTTGAAAATGACAACATTAATAATGAGAGTAGCAGAGGAATGAATTTATATATTTTCTTTATTTTTAGAGCCTATAATACAAAAAGACGTCTCCAGATAGAAGAGTGTGCGTAACAGCCACCACAAATTAGCGCTTTTTTAAATAACAGAACACTACTGAGCGAGTGTTTGAAAAGCCTAAGAGTTAAGTTCCTTGATTTAAGGTAGGCATTGATATTAGTACTATACGAATGAGTGGAGTAAGAAATTACCATGTAGCTAAAACATGTCATTTTCATCCAAAAAGTCAGATTCGAACTCCTTAAAAATATGAATGCCCGTCCAGAGGAATGAGACTTTTTTTTAAACTTTTGGCATACGTCGCTACTGATTGAAGTAAGTTGGGACAATTAGGTCTCCATTAATATTTAAGAACTTAAAAGTGAGAAAAGAATAGTGGACAGGTGACTAAATCCATGCTGTCTTGATGTGCATTTCTAGTCTTGATTTCAAATAAGAAGCACATGGTTACGAGCACGGCAAAGTGGCCACAACAGGAAAGTGGTGGGAGCTTTATGGAAGGATTATTTGATGTACGTATGACTTTACCAACATCATTAGAAGTATATGAGTTAGTCAATACAGAAGCTGTTGTAATTATTTCATACAGAACGATATAATTGTTAGTATACCAAAGAAAGTTAGGACTACAGGGCGAGAGAATGGTAAAAGAAGAGGGGAGAATGAGCCTGCAGAGGGAGAGAGTGTTGTCAGATAGAGGGTGGACATGGGACTGAGGTATTGGCACAGAATGTTTCTCCTATGTGGAAATGGTTGTATTGTTTTTGTACTGTTGGTATTTCCAGGACCAATGATAATGTTTAATGAAAACAACTATGTTTAAGACAAATGTATCTGAGTTATATTTTAATTGTACTTATTTGTATTTTTAGATTATATAAGAACGGGAGTAATAACTACTGTCTTGAGAAAGAAGGTGTTATAAGATTGACCTTCAAAACGCGTCGACGAACATAGCACAGCCACAAATTTTATTGTTTATCTAACACCTTAGATGTATAAAATGTGATAGACAATAAGGTGTTTAGGTCAAGAAATTCTGGTAGCATTAAATTGTGGCATTTAAAGACAAAGATATCAATGTCTGTACGAACTCTCGTGGGACAGTCTTTTATCAATTTCATGTGTTTTTAAGATGTTAGTATTGTAATGAAGTGATCATGATGTTTTGAACCAGAACAATTATCTTTATTGAATAGTTTTATGATTTTTTGTGATAATACATTTTAAAATTATTTTTAAATACAATTAGGTATTTTGTGCCCATACTTGGGTGACTTGGAGGGTAACATTGAGAGTGGTGTGGAGTAGTGTGAATAAGAAGTATGGTGAATGAAAGTGAGAGAAGTTATTGACACTCAAGGATTTATGTCTCCCAGAGGACTTCATTTGAAAATAGTAAATACCATAGTTAGACAGGTCTACAAGAACGAGCAGTACGGGAGAATTATGCAGCAGGGTAGCTTAAATTATGCAGCAGAAAATGCAAATTATGGGATGTAGTGCGGCACATTTTGTAATTGTATTGCTTCATTACTTTGTACGTTTTACACTTTGTAACACTGTTTGGTTAAATACTGCACCTCATGAATACCAGTTTAATAAGTGAATACAGCAATAAACAACGGAAAGATGGCCAGTCAGCTTTGGCGAAAGGTCCTCTATTGGGCAGGAACATGGAGATGTGTCTGTGGCTCTAAAGCAGTGATATTCAAAGTACGGGCATTTGCCACACTTGGGGCCCTCCTGACGTTTACATAAGGTCCCCAGGTAAAAAGCAACATAACATGGCTGTTTACTTGACAAAGTACTAACATTCAGAATGATGTTGAATAAATGGGTATGAATTTATTTATAGGTTAACTAAAGTAAAAGAAAACAAATCAAAGAAGGTGTTCTGCACCATTTAAATTTATGAACACCTTAATTTTTAAAGACGTCTTGCAACAAATGTGTACAAATATAATTCATTAATATGCAGAGCTTCTCACTTTAGTACATCAGATAATATCAGTGCATTGAGAACTAGTTTTCTAGATGATCGGGTCATGCGTAAACATAGTTTAGAGGATTGGACCATGCAATAGGTTACCCGTACCCAATTGAGGGTATTCTCTGATAGGAATCAATAGAATATTCAGCCCTGTTCGGGGCACACGCACTTTATAAAAGTGGGGACCTGCTTGGTTGGTACCCCCTGTTATTTGCACAACTTAAGTAGTCCTTGTATGATTGTTTACTTCTTGGTAACACTCCTTCCTCCGATGACAACTTCCATTTAAGAGTGGGTGGGTGGAGGAGTTAGTACTGTTAAGTAGAGCACATGCACTCTGTGAGGTTTGGGTCGCTCTCGGCCAGCTCGATGTGGTCTGGTAAGGGTCATTGTTTTGCACTTTAGTAGAATTTTATAATCTTTTGCTTATCAGGGTATTTTTGATGGGTTGCTGGGAGGGCAATGCTAGAAAAAGCTTAAATTGGGTAAAGTGCCTTGCACTTTCGTTGAGAGGTTCAGTATCTGACTTTTTTGCACTTCATAATCTTTAGATGCTCTGGGCTATACTGAGTTTTACAGTGTCAGGGTTTTGTATGGATGGTATGTGTCTAAGAGAACTACTGTTTTGTTTAACTCCCCCGGGGGAAGATTCTGTATGAATTATTTTATGCTTCTTCTTTCTGTGTGGGGCTGTGTATTGTGTATATTTCTCCACCTCGCACTTTTATGGAGGCAGATTCACTCTTTTCTATTGCATTTCTATTATACTGTTTTCTGTTGGGAATTTGCATTTAGATTACCTATACGCTCCATAATAAAAAAAAAGAAAAGGACTATATAGACATTTTAACCTAATTATTTCCCTGGGTTTATAGCGAGATGTAATGCTATGGGGGGCGGGCGGGTGGTCGGGGGGGGGGGGAATATGGCTCTTCACTGAGTAGCACAAAGACCGCATCATGGGAAGGGCCTCCTAACAGTGGTACCTACGGCATGGCGGGGCAACAGTGTCACTCACCAAAGATACTGGTAACTGTATCACCTTTACAGCTGGTTCCCCCTCAAGGGCTGCATGGAGCAATCAAGTACATAAGAAGGCTTTAGTTTGTGGTTAGGATGGATGTGAAATTAAACAGAACCTCCTGAACTAAATAAGATGGTCAAACCACAGACCCTTTGGTATAGTCAGGCAGAGAGATTTGTAACTTTCAAACAGAGACTTGTCAAGTTTGAAATGATAGTCCTGCTCCAAAGACATGTGACCTAAGTAATGGGGATAATTGGAAGGGGCAGCATCAGGGGCTGTACGGCATTTTATGTTCTTTATTAGCAGATCAAAGTATTTCCATGGTAAACACATGGAATATAAAGAACATAAAGATAAAGCGGTGGAGGAGGTATGCCTACCTCCCTCTTGGGTAGCCGGATTCCGCGCTGACCCCCGTTTGATAATGCTGGACTGAAAGGTTGCTGGGGTTTCAAGTGGGGAGCTGAAGGGGCACTGGACTGTCGACATGCCTCACCTTCCTTCGTGCTCCCAGCCTGCGTCTGTACTCTGACACTCCGCTATTTCTCCAAAGCGGCATCTCCATTCCCGTGATGCCGATGACTGTGGCATTATGGGTTTTGTGGTCCCTACACGCAAGGACTACATTGGGAGGGCTGAACATTACCAGGAGGCGGAGCAAACTGTGACCACCTACTTAGAGGCAGTTCTAAACATTTCGCAGCAGAAGGAGCGGTTGGAGAGGGGCGCTGATGAAGGAGGAAACTCCGAAATGCATTCGCCTACGGCTTGCCGAAAATAAAGTGCTTCTTCAATTCCCTACGGGTCACTGCCTTTTCTTTTGAGGAGGATTTGTTCGTGTTTAATTTGCGTCGAGCCAGAACGCAATTGTGGTGTACCCACCCCCGCACAAAGAGGTATGGACGCCCTGGCATAGCTCTCTGGAGCATCCTGTTTTCGTTGTGGAAGCAACATCGTCTATGACCCACCTCGACGCCTGGCGAAATAAAGCGGTGGAGGAGGTATGCCTACCTCCCTCTTGGGTAGCCGGATTCCGCGCTGACCCCCGTTTGATAATGCTGGACTGAAAGGTTGCTGGGGTTTCAAGTGGGGAGCTGAAGGGGCACTGGACTGTCGACATGCCTCACCTTCCTTCGTGCTCCCAGCCTGCGTCTGTACTCTGACACTCCGCTATTTCTCCAAAGCGGCATCTCCATTCCCGTGATGCCGATGACTGTGGCATTATGGGTTTTGTGGTCCCTACACGCAAGGACTACATTGGGAGGGCTGAACATTACCAGGAGGCGGAGCAAACTGTGACCACCTACTTAGAGGCAGTTCTAAACATTTCGCAGCAGAAGGAGCGGTTGGAGAGGGGCGCTGATGAAGGAGGAAACTCCGAAATGCATTCGCCTACGGCTTGCCGAAAATAAAGTGCTTCTTCAATTCCCTACGGGTCACTGCCTTTTCTTTTGAGGAGGATTTGTTCGTGTTTAATTTGCGTCGAGCCAGAACGCAATTGTGGTGTACCCACCCCCGCACAAAGAGGTATGGACGCCCTGGCATAGCTCTCTGGAGCATCCTGTTTTCGTTGTGGAAGCAACATCGTCTATGACCCACCTCAACGCCTGGCGAAATAAAGCGGTGGAGGAGGTATGCCTACCTCCCTCTTGGGTAGCCGGATTCCGCGCTGACCCCCGTTTGATAATGCTGGACTGAAAGGTTGCTGGGGTTTCAAGTGGGGAGCTGAAGGGGCACTGGACTGTCGACATGCCTCACCTTCCTTCGTGCTCCCAGCCTGCGTCTGTACTCTGACACTCCGCTATTTCTCCAAAGCGGCATCTCCATTCCCGTGATGCCGATGACTGTGGCATTATGGGTTTTGTGGTCCCTACACGCAAGGACTACATTGGGAGGGCTGAACATTACCAGGAGGCGGAGCAAACTGTGACCACCTACTTAGAGGCAGTTCTAAACATTTCGCAGCAGAAGGAGCGGTTGGAGAGGGGCGCTGATGAAGGAGGAAACTCCGAAATGCATTCGCCTACGGCTTGCCGAAAATAAAGTGCTTCTTCAATTCCCTACGGGTCACTGCCTTTTCTTTTGAGGAGGATTTGTTCGTGTTTAATTTGCGTCGAGCCAGAACGCAATTGTGGTGTACCCACCCCCGCACAAAGAGGTATGGACGCCCTGGCATAGCTCTCTGGAGCATCCTGTTTTCGTTGTGGAAGCAACATCGTCTATGACCCACCTCGACGCCTGGCGAAATAAAGCGGTGGAGGAGGTATGCCTACCTCCCTCTTGGGTAGCCGGATTCCGCGCTGACCCCCGTTTGATAATGCTGGACTGAAAGGTTGCTGGGGTTTCAAGTGGGGAGCTGAAGGGGCACTGGACTGTCGACATGCCTCACCTTCCTTCGTGCTCCCAGCCTGCGTCTGTACTCTGACACTCCGCTATTTCTCCAAAGCGGCATCTCCATTCCCGTGATGCCGATGACTGTGGCATTATGGGTTTTGTGGTCCCTACACGCAAGGACTACATTGGGAGGGCTGAACATTACCAGGAGGCGGAGCAAACTGTGACCACCTACTTAGAGGCAGTTCTAAACATTTCGCAGCAGAAGGAGCGGTTGGAGAAGGGCGCTGATGAAGGAGGAAACTCCGAAATGCATTCGCCTACGGCTTGCCGAAAATAAAGTGCTTCTTCAATTCCCTACGGGTCACTGCCTTTTCTTTTGAGGAGGATTTGTTCGTGTTTAATTTGCGTCGAGCCAGAACGCAATTGTGGTGTACCCACCCCCGCACAAAGAGGTATGGACGCCCTGGCATAGCTCTCTGGAGCATCCTGTTTTCGTTGTGGAAGCAACATCGTCTATGACCCACCTCGACGCCTGGCGAAATAAAGCGGTGGAGGAGGTATGCCTACCTCCCTCTTGGGTAGCCGGATTCCGCGCTGACCCCCGTTTGATAATGCTGGACTGAAAGGTTGCTGGGGTTTCAAGTGGGGAGCTGAAGGGGCACTGGACTGTCGACATGCCTCACCTTCCTTCGTGCTCCCAGCCTGCGTCTGTACTCTGACACTCCGCTATTTCTCCAAAGCGGCATCTCCATTCCCGTGATGCCGATGACTGTGGCATTATGGGTTTTGTGGTCCCTACACGCAAGGACTACATTGGGAGGGCTGAACATTACCAGGAGGCGGAGCAAACTGTGACCACCTACTTAGAGGCAGTTCTAAACATTTCGCAGCAGAAGGAGCGGTTGGAGAGGGGCGCTGATGAAGGAGGAAACTCCGAAATGCATTCGCCTACGGCTTGCCGAAAATAAAGTGCTTCTTCAATTCCCTACGGGTCACTGCCTTTTCTTTTGAGGAGGATTTGTTCGTGTTTAATTTGCGTCGAGCCAGAACGCAATTGTGGTGTACCCACCCCCGCACAAAGAGGTATGGACGCCCTGGCATAGCTCTCTGGAGCATCCTGTTTTCGTTGTGGAAGCAACATCGTCTATGACCCACCTCGACGCCTGGCGAAATAAAGCGGTGGAGGAGGTATGCCTACCTCCCTCTTGGGTAGCCGGATTCCGCGCTGACCCCCGTTTGATAATGCTGGACTGAAAGGTTGCTGGGGTTTCAAGTGGGGAGCTGAAGGGGCACTGGACTGTCGACATGCCTCACCTTCCTTCGTGCTCCCAGCCTGCGTCTGTACTCTGACACTCCGCTATTTCTCCAAAGCGGCATCTCCATTCCCGTGATGCCGATGACTGTGGCATTATGGGTTTTGTGGTCCCTACACGCAAGGACTACATTGGGAGGGCTGAACATTACCAGGAGGCGGAGCAAACTGTGACCACCTACTTAGAGGCAGTTCTAAACATTTCGCAGCAGAAGGAGCGGTTGGAGAGGGGCGCTGATGAAGGAGGAAACTCCGAAATGCATTCGCCTACGGCTTGCCGAAAATAAAGTGCTTCTTCAATTCCCTACGGGTCACTGCCTTTTCTTTTGAGGAGGATTTGTTCATATATATATATATATTACCTACTGGCGGTCGCCAGTAGGTATATATAGTTAGGATTTTTTCTCTATGGGATTTTTGAAAATTCTATGTCTAATAACTTTGGCGTTTGTGGACGGAATTGGCTGCAATTTTCAGGAAAATGGAACATTTTGTTTCTGAGCAGCCCCTGAAAATTTGGGGGGGTTTCGTCAAGGGGGGGCCGAGAAAAAAGGGGGGTCCCAAAACGTGTTTTTAACATTGAGTTTTCCATAGGGCGGTTGGCCTCACTTTTAGCCCGAACGGCTGAATGGATTTGCACGAAACTTGGCAAAATTGTAGGGACTGGTAGCCCGATGTGCCTTTGCTAGGTCTCAATATATGTGCTCCAGTGGATTTTGAGAAATTAACGTTCAAAAAAAGATATATATCTGTAACAGCGGACCGGGCAGCGCTCCAGTTCGCGTACTTTTCGCGTTACGGAGCTTTGTGAAGCGAAGCTGATTGGTTCTCCGGCGTCTGTAAACATTCCAAACAGTCCGTAGCGGCCGCCATCTTGTCTCTCGGTAGGATCGAGAGACAAGAGGAGGCCAAAGCGAAGGGGCAAATGACCATAAGGGGGCATAGTAGATCCTCCCTGACCCCCTAGGTTTGATGTGGAGGTTTTAAAAGGGCCCCGCGGGGCAAAAAAATAAAATAAAATAATAATCGAACGGCTGAATGGATTTGCACGAAACTTGGCAAAATTGTAGGTACTGGTAGCCCGATGTGCCTTTGCTATGTCTCAATATATGTGCTCCAGTGGGTTTTGAGAAATTAACGTTCAAAAAAAGATATATATCTGTGACAGCGGACCGGGCAGCGCTCCGCTTCGCGTACTTTTCGCGTTACGGAGCTTTGTGAAGCGAAGCTGATTGGTTCTCCGGCGTCTGTAAACATTCCAAACAGTCCGTAGCGGCCGCCATCTTGTCTCTCGGTAGGATCGAAAGACAAGAGGAGGCCAAAGCGAAGGGGCAAATGACCATAAGGAGGCATAGTAGATCCTCCCTGACCCCCTCGGTTTGATGTGGAGGTTTTAAAAGGGCCCCGCGGGCCTGGGGAGCGTACTACAAGGAAACAAGAATGATTGACTTTTAACTTATTGTATGTTTATAGACTTTTTTTTTTCTTTTTTTTCTGCTGAGTGACGTCTCGGCCTATCTCCACGGGATGCAGTCCCTACCATCTCCTCGTTTAAGCCCAGGGGGACCGGTAGTGTGGTAGAGATAACGTCTCTTAACGTTCGATTCGAAGGAAATCAGGAAGTGTTGATAAACATTGTCTGCGCCATCTTGCCTTTTTTCAAATGCCACACTTTTGTCGTGCACTGCAGCCATTTTAGATGCCTTGACCAGACCCACTCTCTGCACGCTGTCGATCCTTAGCATGGCTCCCCACCCTCGCAAGCATCTCCCCCAGGCACTGGTCACCCCCGCTCTCTGTCTTACGCATGGGCAATAAACCTCCCCCCATCTGCGCTGCTCTTCCCTGAGAATCACACCCTGTGCCTGTCCGACACCTCCCTTTCGCCCTATTCACTGCCGCACCCTCTGACACTCCTCTTCCTCTGTGTCCGATTGTCCAGGCCGGTCCCAGGCTATCAGCTAGCCCTGCAGATGTAGTTTATGGCCCCAGCTGTAAAGAATCACCCCTCTTCAAAGGAGTTATAGTAGATCAAGGCCCACACCCGATGAGATCCGTCACACCACACGCGTTCCTACTATCTGAAAACCATTCTGTATTGTGATTGGGGAGGGGACCGAGCCTGAAGCGGAAGATTCCAGGGATGCCTCTTTGTACATCAAAGTTTTTACAATTATGTGTCACATTAAAAATATATAGCACTCCAACAAAGTAGTAGGATTATAAAACTTTAATAACTTATAAATATATACAACAAAGCAAAAACAGTAAAAACATTTAAACATTTTTAGGGAAAAAGAAGGAATTAGCGGTCGGTTGTGCGAATAGTCCCAACGCAGCACAACGTCCAGATTTCTGGACGGCACCCAGGTGATGTTGCCTGGGTGCCGCACTGATTTCGGTATCCGGCGTGGGGCGTCGCGGGGGGTGGGTCATCAGTAGCGGTCTGTTGTGCGAATAGTTCCAAGGCAGCAGAACGATGGCACCAAGGTGATGTCCAGTAAGTTGCCGCCCTCCGAATAACGGCGTGGGGCGCCCCAGGGGGGGGTGAGGCGGCGTGAACGGGCCTCCCCAGGTGGAGGCTCGTCTGCTGTAGTGGGGCGCCCCTTTACCGTTTCAGTTGCCATTCCGTCCGCTTTTGGTCCACTGTGTCAAAATCCGCCATTCAGCTGAGTTGCGCCCACTCTTGCGGTGCAGCGATAGGCGGCTGCCACAGGACTCTCAAAATGGCGGCAGGCTCTTTCCTTTTTGGGCCTGGTCCACTGAAATGGCCCTGGGACACCTTGGAAATCGGACGCTAGTCTGCTAGGTCTTGGACCCCATTCTCGAAAGCGTTCCCTCAGCCTTGAGGATTGTACAAAAGTCTTGGGGGCCCCCGACTCCTGCAGGCTTCCGGTGGGGAGCGGCTGCCATGATTGGTCGCGGAATGACCACGACGGAGCCACGAGATGGTGGTGCTTTCATGCTGACGCCAGCTTCAGTCTGAAACATCCAGAAACAAGGTGGGGCTTTCATCGTTTGGGGGAAAAAAAAGTTTTCATCCAATGAAAAGTGTTATTTTTAGGTCATATGATCAAGCCTTCCATCATTAGGAAACCAAAAGTAAAATGAACCAATGAAAAGTTTTATAAACAAGTCACATGACCTGTTATGCGGCATAGGGTATAAAAAGCGTAGAAAATCCGTTGGCACGTGAGGCAGCGTCAGTAGCGGACCGATGTGCGAATAGGCCGAAGGCAGCACAACGCGCCAAGATCCGGATGGCACCGAGGTGGTGTCTAGCAAGTTGCCGCACTGGTGTGGCCATCGTACAATGCTGAAAGTGGGCGTGGGGCGCCCCGTTGGCCTGTGAGGTGGCGTCAGTAGCGGACCGATGTGCGAATGGGGCCAAAGGCAGCGCAACGCGCCAAGATCCGGATGGCACCGAGGTGGTGTCATAGTTGAGAGTTCTGAGCAGCGGTTGTAACACTGTCTGAAGCTTATTTGCAGCTGCTGCAGCTTCACTACGCGCCAAGATCCGGATGACACCAAGGTGGTGTCTAGCAAGTTGCCGCACTGGTGTGGCCATCCTATAATGCTGAAAGTCGGCGTGGGGCGCCTCGTTGGCCTGTGAGTTCGCGTCAGTAGCGGACTGATGTGCCAATATGTGGTGTTGGGTTCAAATCAGGCCTACATACGTTGCTAAACTCTCGAACACCTTAGTATAGAAGTTGGCACGGACACTGGAAAAGGTAAAAGACAAGTTTATTAAGACCCCATGGGGTGGTGATACATTCCTACAGCACCCTTCGGTAATGTAAGAAGTAGCACACCGAACATTGGTGCGCGACCTCTTTTATACAGTTTATTAGCAATAAAAAGATAGGCGGTTACAAGTTACACATTTTAGGTACATATAAGGTCATTTTTGGAACACAGCCAACATGTGGGAGGAGTTTCAACAGCACTGGTCAGTTAGTGTGAACATTCCTAAAGAGTGACCAATTGGTGCGTAATGCGCATGTGCGCTTGACCAGTACTAAAAATAGCCTGTTGCCGAGCAGACTAGTGACCATGGGTATCGAGAAAGGACAAAAGGGCACACTGACCACGAGGCAGCGTGTTCATAGGAAACGGAAGTCAGAGGGATTCAAAATGGCCCCCGTTCGTTTTGGTCAAGTTAACAGAAAAGACCGTGTAGCTGTGCTAAACGCTAACTCAGGAGCTGCCAAAACACGACAGACGGCCCTTTTAGCGTTTAGCAAAAGCTACCTCATAGTGGACGTAGTCAGAATGTTCATCCTCAATGTTAATAGCCATTATTTTCAATACTTCATCATTGATCAGTTTCTCTTGCTTAACAATAGCTCGTTTGGACGGAATACAGGCTGTGATACATACAGAACATAATGTAGGGCCACATTGAATACATAGACAAAGAAAAAATAGTACTCCAATAAAAACACAGAGAATCGTTAATAATTTCCAACCCCAAGTACTAAGCAGGGTCCAGAACCAACCAGAAAAGGTCCATGTTCCATTTTCTGGGTGGATCTCAGCAGCTATTTTATGTAATTTTGTAATCGAATCATATACAGAAGGTGAGTTATCTGGTACGTAAACGCAACAACTACTTCCGATGACGCGGCATGCTCCACCCCTATCAGCTAGTATCACATCTAGAACCATTCGATTCTGGAGCGCTACAATTCTGGTAATTTGTAATTCTTCAGTAATATTCCCTAAAGCAGAGGCAGTTTCATTAGCGACGGCTTCCACCACACGTGTAAGCCGCCTTATCTTCCTGCTATTCAGTGCAGCTCCTACGAATGAAAATAACCCCAAATTGAAGTCTACATATTGTTGTAATGTGGTATCAGTCTGGTCTATTTCATCAAGATCTATTGTTCGTTTCACTCTATTCAATATGAAATCATGGTACAAAACATAATCATTGTGATACATGGGAGGAGCAATAAATACAGGTGGTAATACAAAAGCTATATAACACGTTCCTAACCATCCCAATGGTAGACGGTGGTATCCCTTATTTCCACAAATGAAATATGTGTTACGTGAAGCTACAAATGCAATTCCAGTTGGTGTATCAAAGGTAAGTGTAATATTACATTCACTGCGGCCTACAGGGATTGTACCTTTATTTCTAATACACAAATCTGCTTTTGTATCAATGACTGTTATTATATGCATGCTCGTCACATTTATAAGTCTTTGATTCGTATATACACGAGGTGTAGAAACATTGTCCGGACGGTACTCTTCCCATTCGAATTTAGTTCCTTCAGCGTGTGGATAGCCATCTTTATCGTTATAGCATATTTTATTCAACCGAAAAAGTAGTCCACCTTTCGTTGGCCATCGCAGAGTAAAAAGAAGAGTGTACCAAGCATGACAAGAACCATTATGAGAAAACGGGAGAGGAATGAGTGGTGTTCCTCCCTTCTTCTGGTGTCCGGGCAACATTCCACATACCCAACAATTGGACGTGTTGGTCATATTATGAGTATGATGCAGAATCTTAATAAAGCTGTTGTTCAAATAAGTCTGCCTATGTCTTTCTTCGTGAAAAGGCAGAGTGAAATGAAAATGTTCAGATGGACTTGGAGTGGTGGGCAGCAAATGTTCTCGTACAGGAAACAACAGTTCTATAGTCCAGGCTAATACTGCGATCACCACTACGGTCAAGACAAACAAAACAGCACCAAGAATTCTCCCTTTTTGTGTCGAAGGAGATGCCATAGTTCACAAAACAATACTCTTCAAAAACAACACTAAGCGGGAAAAATAAAAACGATGGTTCTGAACCGAGGCTGCCGTTGATTTGTTCTCCGGGATTCAAGACGGGTGTCGCTACACTGGGCAGAACTGATCCCCCCCCCTTGATATTCCCGGCTTCCGTTTCACAAACCTCAGAGCGGTTACCAACCAGTTTCAAAAACACAAAAGGAATCTTATTTCCTGGGGCGTAGATTATACTTCACTTTATCAGAAACAACGTGGTCCGGGAAGGCTCCCTCCAATTCATCAGGCGTGACAGCTGGGCTCTTTTCTGTATCCAAAATCTTTCTGTAGTCGGATAGCACCACAGGGCTCACCAGATCCGGAGAGACACGTCGGCAGTGCGTTGAATGTATCCACCGCTTCTTGTTGGTGACTCTCACAGCAGTTCGCGTAGCCAGCAGCACTTGCTCAGGGCCATGCCATCTCGGTTCCAAACTGCTGGATCGCTCAAAGACTTTGACCATCACGTGGTCCCCAGGGCGGAGATCGTGAGCCTCACCAGTGGAGTTATCAGGGAGCGCCTCTCGAACCTGTTGATGAATAGAAAGCAAATCATTTGTTAATCGTGCCAGATAATCGTTCATCATTATACAAGGCATATCATGTATCAAACGAGGTTTTGGAACTCCCCAAATATTCATAGGCCTTCCAAACACCACTTCGTAGGGTGTGAGGCCAGATCGAGAATGTGGCACTGATCGAATGGACAGCAATGCCAAAGGCAAAGCATCCGGCCATTTCAGAGATGTAGATGCCACTATCTTTGCTAACTTCAGCTTCAGAGTTGCATTGTATCGTTCTACTAAACCTGCTGATTGCGGATGAAAGACAGCATGGAATCGTTGTTTGATTCCCAATCCTTTCAGGACATATTCCACTACTTTTCCAATGAAATGAGGGCCATTATCACTCCACATAAGTTTACAAACACCGTAGCGCGGGAAGTACTCCTTTAATAACACCTTAGCTGTTGTCAATGCTGTATTGTCTTTCGTAGGGTAAGCCTCAATCCATTTGCTGAAGGCACACACCACTACTAAGACATACTTGAGATTATTACATCGCTCCAGCTGGATGTAATCCATTTGTAGTACTTCGAATGGTGCAGTAGGTGGAACAAACCCTCCTTTAGGAGTATGAGTCCCTTGTCCAGGATTGTGCTGCAAGCATATCAGACAGGTCTGCACTACTCTCTTAGCCGTGCTAGCAATGTCAGCATTTTCCCAAACTCGTGTAAGCAATTTAGTAATTGCGAGAGCTCCAATGTGTGCCAGCCCGTGTGTCATTTGCACCATTGATTGTAAATAGGCCATGGGTAGTTTCCATCTCTCCATATCTTTACTACGCCAGCAACCCTCATCATCCAATACTCCTTCAGTGGCCCATTTTATACGTTCTGCCTCAGATGCTGACTTCTGTATATCTAGTATTTCTTCTCTAGCATCATGCCACCGCTCAGCTTGTGACTTCACCACATACATGGGGGAATTATTTTGCAGCATAGCGGTCTCTCTTGCAATACGGTCTGCAAAAGCATTGCCTTGTCCTATCTTGTCCGTCACCTTTTTGTGTGCACTGCACTTGACTATTGCAACTTTCTCTGGGCATAACAGTGCATTAAGGAGATCGCGTACCAATTCTCCATGCATGATGTGTACTCCGTGTGAAGTCAGGAATCCTCGTTCCTTCCAAAGTAGGCCAAAATCATGCACTACTCCAAAAGCGTAACGACTATCCGTGTAAATGTTCACACATAGTCCAGCACTTAACTCACATGCCTTCGTTAAGGCTATCAACTCAGCCGCTTGAGCCGATTTTTGGGGTATCCGTGCTGCTTCTACCACAGTCTTAAGTGTCGTGATCGCATAAGCTGCGGAAGTCGTACCATCTGGTAACCTCACGCACGATCCATCAACCCACAGTTCCCCATCTACATCTGGAAATGGCGTATCCTGTAAGTCGATACGACCCTTTGTCTGTTCCTCAGTCAGAAAAACACAATCATGTTGTTCTTCCTTCTGGGTCTCAGCAACAGGATCCGGCAATAAAGTAGCAGGATTTAGTGTTGCACATCGTTTTAGTGTGATGTGAGGCGCCAACAACGTTAGCTCATATCCTGTAAGTCGGGCACTGGTTAGATGCTGCGTTTTCGTTTGATTCAGTAACGCATCTACCGCATGGGGAACTAGCACCAACAATTTGTGTGACAAAACTATTCCCTCACTTTGTCGTATCGCAACTGCTGTTGCTGCAACTGCTCGAAAACATCCAGGCAACCCTCGAGCCACAGGGTCGAGTACTGCCGAGAAGTATGCACAAGGCCTCTGTTTGTCTCCGTGTGTCTGCACTAACACTGACAATGCACACCCATCCTTCTCGTGTACATATAATGTAAAAATCTTCGTGTAATCAGGTGTACCTAACACTGGTGCAGAACAAAGAGCTTGTCTCAATTGTTCAAAAGCGTTCTGACATTCATCCGTCCATTCAATGGGAATCGGTATATCTTTAGACAACAATGCTAACAATGGTTTAACAATATGCGAAAAACCCAATATCCATTGCCTACAAAAAGACGTCAAACCTATAAAGGCGCGAACATCCTTCTGAGTGCGAGGGACTGGAGTATCTAGAATTGCTTGAATTCGATCTGGTGTCAATGCACGGCCCTCCTTAGACAAAAGATGACCGAGGTAGGTCACCTTTGGTCTACAATATTGCAGCTTTTTCTTCGAAACTTTATGATTATGTTTGGCCAGGAAGGAAAGCAAGGAAAAGGTACTCTTCTCACATTGTTCTGGCGTGTCTGCAGCAAGTAAGATATCATCTACATATTGAATGAGAACCACTCCCTCCTGTAAGTCAAAGGAATCAAGCTGTCTTTTTAATGCCTGACTATAAATGCTAGGACTTTCAGTATAGCCTTGAGGAACTCGACAGAATCTGTACGATTTATTATTTAATGTAAAGCCGAATAGATATCGACTGTCAGGATGTACAGGGATCGAAAAGAAGGCATTCTTCAAATCGATGACTGTAAAAGTAGTTGCCGTCGGTGGAACCAACGTAAGCAATGTGGTGATGTCAGACACCACTGGATACTGAGGCACTACTATCTTGTTTATTTCCCTCAAATCAATAATGAAACGGTAAACCTTAGCATCGGTATCTCTTTTAAGGATTGGTAAAATTGGGCTATTACAAACATTGTAGGGGACTTCCTCAACTACTCCTGCCGAAATTAAATCATCTACAATGTGTATCAAAGCAAGTTCACCTTCTCTGGAAATCTTATATTGTGGGACACGTGGCAGAGATACTCCCTCCTTTACAGTAATACGCACTGGAGGAATTATCATCTGCCCTACATCCGTATCGGAAGTGGCCCACAACGTTTTCGGTAAGGAGGCCAGAACTTCAGATTCATGGAGAAAACACACTCGCTCTAATTCCGGGTAATTCTCATTCAACACAACTCGCACTCCTTCTGGGGCACAGCGAATAGTAGCTCGAAAGTGTTTTAACATATCGAGTCCAATAATATTATCTGGTGTATTTGGAGACAACAAAAAGGGACAAGGGGCAGCAAATTTATCAACATGAAATGCAACTGGTTGAGACAATGGGCTAGAAGTAGGTGTTCCATCGAACCCTATTGCTGTAATTACCTCGCCAGACAGGGGAGCCCTTGGAACCAAGTATTTGGACAAAGCGCTACGAGTAGCTCCTGTATCGACCAGAAATTTATCAGTGGAACCCAGAACATGTGCTTCTATGTATGGACCCCTCTGATCAACTGGTACCTCAACCGATTCCACACCCCATCCTACGCAATCCTATGCGTAATGCTCATCCCGTGGTTCAGCAGGACCACCCTCATTTATCTGATATTGATTGCGATTATCAAACGTATTATAATCTGACTGACCACGACCCCTTGCTCCATATCCTCCACGATCATTCGTGCCATAACCTCCTCTTGACCCTCCATAATAATTCCTAGATCTCCCACTTCCTCGTCCCCTCAAATTACGCTGCTCTCGAAACACCGGACAGTCTGCAATCCAATGCCCAAACTGTTTGCAGTATGCACATTGATTCACAGAAATGTCAGAACGAGGGGGAGGAGCATTACTGTATGATCCTCGCCCTCCTCTACTGTTTCCTCTCGTAGCCTGAACCTGAGCTAACATTACCTTCGTCTTCAAATCCTTCGCCTTCTTGTCACTACTTTCTTTCGCCTCTAATTCCTGTCTTTCATAATATTGAGCCATAGTCAATAAAGAAGCAGGGGTTGCTGTGGTCCATGAACTTTCACTCGCTTTTAATCGTTTCGCAATCTCCGGTAGGAGATTAGCTACATACTTATCAACGAATAGATGCCTGCCAGTATCTTCTGTCAATAATTGACCACTGTAATCATGGAACGCTTCCTCGAAGCGAGAGAAAAAATCGGAAACTGATTCATCCGCTTTCTGCTTACAAGAGGCTAATATAGTCCAATCAATCTTTTTAGCGGGAGCAAGAGTCTTTAGTTTTGTTAGTATGGCCCCTGGAAGGTCTAATATTAATTGACACGGCTTACATGCTGGTTCTCTATCTAAATCAGCCTGAACAAGATCTTTCCAAGTGGCCCCGAGAGTCGTGAGGTCATCAAACCTACGAATTACTCTCCACATATCAGGGGGCAATATCAACCCGAAAAATAGATCAATATCAACTAACGTCATGATACATGAAGAAATTGCACTTTCAACATTTTCATAAAAAGCCGCAGGGTTTTTACGGGGATCAGGTAAAGCGTTCTTAAGCGCCATGACATCTGCTCTATTCCAAGGCGTATAAACCCAATTATATACAAAATACCCTTTCGCGTCTTTGGATCTTTTATCATCATCTGTGCCATCCCCTTTATGAGGGACATATAAAGGCGCAGCTTCTCGCATAGGTCTAACATTAATCGCAGCGATCTTATCTGTTTCAAAAATAGGGCATTCTTTGGATATCCCCGTCGCTCCGGACGTAGACGAATTCTTCGACTTTTCCAACTCCCGTAGTCGTGTCGCCTCATTACGCAGTTCAATCAAACGCTTGAAGAAGTCATCCGCATCTGAAAGAACAAAAAGACCTTTACGAAAATACTCACGACCCTTGGATATCTCCTTTGGTTCTAACTCGAGAGAATATTTTCTATACCGCTCAACAACTTCATCTCCAAAATGATCTAAAAAATACAGTCGTTCCTTATCAGGCCACTGTTCCATTTGTTCAGTAACGTCAGAAACAGTAACAGTATTAATATTTAGTTTTCGTGCAAATGAACGTAATTCCGCAGCTCGTTCCGCATGTAACCTGGTACGCTGTGTTCGATCACTATCCTCGTCTGATCCCTCGCTCGGAGCCGTTGGTGCGACGTACGGGGGCGGACAACGATCTAGTAATGAAAAATCATCCGTTTCATTAGTAAGGACTGGATAGAGAGGACGCCTGATAGGGAATTGACCATTAACCTGTAAATTGCGTTCTCGTCTCTCCCTCTCTTTCTTTTCCTGTAATTCCTTCTCCTGTAGCTGTAAAGCTTTGTCATGTGTAGCCTTCCGCTGCACTTTCTCCGCCAAGGCTTCCTCACGCTTCGCTCGTTCACGCACCTCTTTCTCCCACATACGCACACAATCAAACATATCTTGTCTAGACCTTCGCTGAAACAAACATTGCTCTACATATTGTACCTTTCGAAGGTCAAACGACCCATATAGCGGCCACTGTAATTCATGATCAGTTTTAGTATACTTATGCCATAATGTACTATACATTATTGGTGGAATACCGAATTTGACATACATTTCACGATTTGGAGTCCCCTCTGGGGGAGCCGGCTGTTTTGCACTTAATCGATAATTGGTACCATTTTCAGAACAGCACATCCTACGGAGTGTGCTAAAAACAGGCATGTTTCAAAAAGTACCACGAAAACGCGATACTACAAAATGCCACCTAACACGGTGCACTGTTCAAATCAAATAAATCAGAGAAATATCCCTACATGCCTGCCTATGTGAGGTGCACTTCACATATTCAAATTCAAATTCAAAAGATTCAAAACGTTAGCTAACAAATTCAAATTCAAATTCAAAGTTTCAAAAAGCCACAGTAAGTGTCAGTAGACTACCTCACCAATCACAAGCTTACCAATTTTCTTTTCAAACGTCCAAAGTCCAACTGCCAAGTTCTGTGGTCAAATCAGCCAAAACGGCACATCACGACAATCCAAGATCAGAATCTCAGTCGAAGACCGGCGCCACCTGGAAGGTCAGATCGGAAGGACGGGAAAACACACCGTGGGTGCCGAGACTCGGGTCACTCAGTGGCAGCGTACGCGTCCATGGCGAGTTTCCTGACCTTCGTCACGACCTCTCCTTCGGGCATCCGAGTCGCCGATGAGTCCCTTCGTGGTCGCCAATTGTGGTGTTGGGTTCAAATCAGGCCTACATACGTTGCTAAACTCTCGAACACCTTAGTATAGAAGTTGGCACGGACACTGGAAAAGGTAAAAGACAAGTTTATTAAGACCCCATGGGGTGGTGATACATTCCTACAGCACCCTTCGGTAATGTAAGAAGTAGCACACCGAACATTGGTGCGCGACCTCTTTTATACAGTTTATTAGCAATAAAAAGATAGGCGGTTACAAGTTACACATTTTAGGTACATATAAGGTCATTTTTGGAACACAGCCAACATGTGGGAGGAGTTTCAACAGCACTGGTCAGTTAGTGTGAACATTCCTAAAGAGTGACCAATTGGTGCGTAATGCGCATGTGCGCTTGACCAGTACTAAAAATAGCCTGTTGCCGAGCAGACTAGTGACCATGGGTATCGAGAAAGGACAAAAGGGCACACTGACCACGAGGCAGCGTGTTCATAGGAAACGGAAGTCAGAGGGATTCAAAATGGCCCCCGTTCGTTTTGGTCAAGTTAACAGAAAAGACCGTGTAGCTGTGCTAAACGCTAACTCAGGAGCTGCCAAAACACGACAAATAGGCCGAAGGCAGCACAACGCGCCAAGATCCGGATGGCACCGAGGTGGTGTCTAGCAAGTTGCCGCACTGGTGTGGCCATCCTACAATGCTGAAAGTGGGCGTGGGGCGCCCCGTTGGCCTGTGAGGTGGCGTCAGTAGCGGACCGATGTGCGAATGGGGCCAAAGGCAGCGCAACGCGCCAAGATCCGGATGGCACCGAGGTGGTGTCTAGCAAGCTATGCAGCTGAGTTGCGTGCGCACTTGCGGCGAATAGGTCGAAGGCAGCACAACAATGTTTTCTGAATAGAAGACACCACAAGGCGCTGAGATGCCAAGATCCGGATAGCACCGAGGTGGTGTCTAGCAAGTTGCCGCACTGGTGTGGCCATCCTACAATGCTGAAAGTCGGCGTGGGGCGCCCCGTTGGCCTGTGAGATGGCGGCAGTAGCGGACCGATGTGCGAATGGGGCCAAAGGCAGCGCAACAATATTTTCTGAATAGAAGACACCACAAGGCGCTGAGATGCCAAGATCCGGAAGGCACCGAGGTGGTGTCTAGCAAGTTGCCGCACTGGTGTGGCCATCCTACAATGCTGAAAGTCGGCGTGGGGCGCCCCGTTGGCCTGTGAGATGGCGGCAGTAGCGGACCGATGTGCGAATGGGGCCAAAGGCAGAGCAACAATATTTTCTGAATAGAAGACACCACAAGGCGCTGAGATGCCAAGATCCGGATGGCACCGAGGTGGTGTCTAGCAAGTTGCCGCACTGGTGTGGCCATCCCACAATGCTGAAAGTCGGCGTGGGGCGCCCCGTTGGCCTGTGAGATGGCGTCAGTAGCGGACCGATGTGCGAATGGGGCCAAAGGCAGCGCAACGATATTTTCTGAATAGAAGACACCACAAGGCGCTGAGATGCCAAGATCCGGATGGCACCGAGATGGTGTCTAGCAAGTTGCCGCACTGGTGTGGCCATCCTACAATGCTGAAAGTAGGCGTGGGGCGCCCCGTTGGCCTGTGAGGTGGCGTCAGTAGCGGACCGATGTGCGAATAGGGCCAAAGGCAGCGCAACAATATTTTCTGAATAGAAGACACCACAAGGCGCTGAGATTCGGTTAGCACCGAGGTGGTGTCTAGCAAGTTGCCGCACTGGTGTGGCCATCCTACAATCCTGCTCCGAATAACGGCGTGGGGTGCCCGAAGGGGGGGGGGGGAGGCGGCGTGAACGGGCCTTCCTAGGTGGAGGCTCGTCTGCTGTAGTGGGGCGCCCCTTTACCGTTTCAGTTGCCATTCAGCTGAGTTTCGGCCGCTCTTGATGCTACAGCGACAGGCGGCTGCAACAGGACTCTCAAAATGGCGGCCTGTTCTTTGGATTTGGGCCTGGTCCACTAAAATGGCCCTGGGACACCTTAGAACTCGGACGCTCGAATTTTTTTTCCTTTCCTCTACATGCAAAAAAAGGTAAATGCCCGGTACGTTACACGCTTCATCTGCCACGATGTACTCTCCAGAGGAACCGAAAAAAAATATAGTTATGGTAACTATACCATGCATCGTCATATGGAGAGGTGGCACCGATTAATTATAGTGCTGCATAAAAGAGAGATTTGGAGGAGAACCCCCGACCTGCCAGTACATTCATCAAAGAAGTGGCACTGACAGCATCAGAGGCAAGGGAAACGGTCCCAAATATTTAGAAGAACTTTGGAAAGATTAAAATGACATGTTTAGATTGTGGCAAATTAATTTCATGTGGACAGATGAGTGTTACTCTAATAAATACAGCATATGAACATCATCATAGTCGATGGTTGGTAGAGACATTTTGACTATATCCTGGACCTGCCCGTCCTCGCCCAAAATGGCGCCGGAATAAATGGGACTCGTAACTCCTTGTTGTGTACTGGTTGCACAACCTTGATATCACGAGATACGTATGCAGTTTTGAAGCACATGGCGGGCGGGGACGAGAATAGATTGAATATTTCGATATCCCTATTGATATTAAGTTCTGATGTGTTATTGATTACTGTACTATTGAAAGTTCGAATTAACGTCACCCATGGTACTTGCCCGCAAATGTATATCTAGATAATTTTATTGTAACTGGCCCTGTCGTATTTTAATTATAAAATGTACGTCCACCGATTCCGCAACTGTTAGACACCTTAGTTCTTGCAACCTAATGGCCCGCCCGTTACGTTCCTCTACAGTGTAAATGTCTACTCATCATATACGATTACAGTTTGCTCCGTGGCCGGCCCACGTGGTTATAGGCCCGTATTTGTATAATGACATTTTCACAATAAAGGTTTTTAAAAGAAAACATGGTAGTAGTATATACATTGGTAAAGTTTTTAATAATAGTCACTGTTTTAGAATCAGTAAAAGGCAAGTGAAATAAAGCAGACCAATTACATGAAGGGTAAAAGGTATAATACGCAGGAACGCAGTAAAGATAAATGGTCAAGGGCTGTTGTGTTTTCTACTCCTGCAACATAAAGTGATCGATAAGAATCTCATATTCAGGCGTATCGGCGAGTAAGACAGCAGGCCGACCCTCTTTTGCTCAACGGCTCCGTCATGGGACGAAGAAACGCCCTTTTTCTCGAAAAAGGAATATATTTTACTTGCAGGACAGTTGTAAATTTTCCGGGAAAGTACATTAGCCTGGAACATTATAACATATATTTAAGAAAAAATAATGTTCGAAAGTAATAAAAAGCGTAATTTTTAGGTCATATGACCAAGCCTTTCATCATTAGAATAAGAAAAGTAAAATAAACCAATGAAAAGTTTTATTAACAAGTCACATGACCTGTTATGCTTACGTTACGCGCTGCGCGTCGCGCCCCGGATCACTTCCGGATGCGCTAACGCGGCGCGTCATATGACGCATTACGCGACAACGCAGGTCGAGAATATAGTCAAAATGTCTCCACCAACCAGCGGTCGGAGCACAACCCCTTTCAGCAAGCTAAATAGTTCTGTTAAATGACAACAGAAGGGACAGGCAACAAGAACCATCAGTCAAAGAGGGGAGGGCTAGTTCTTCTCTACCGGGTCACGTTGGGGCGCTACCGGAACTGATCGAATTGGTAGTCTACAGTGTTTCTGGATGTTTCAGACTGAAGCTGGCGTTAGCATGAGAGCACCACCATTTCGTAGCTCCGTCGTGGCCATTCCACGAGCAATAATGCTAGCCGCTCCCCACCAGAAGCCTGCGGGAGTCGGGGGCCCCCAAGACTTTTGTAGAATCTTCAAGGCTGAGGGGACGCTTTCGAGAATGGAGCCCAATCTCTAGCAGACAAGCGTCCGAGTTCCAAGGTGTCGCAGGGCAATTTTAGTGGACCACGCCCAAATCTGAAGAGCCGGCCGCCATTTTGAGAGTCCTGTGGCAGCCGCCTATCGCTGCACCGCAAGAGCGGGAGCAACTCAACTACATGGTGAGCGAGACGCTGTAGTCGAAAGAGCGGGCGGTAAACAGCTGAATAGCGGAAGAGGCACAGTGTAGCAAAAGCGGGCGGAATGGCAACTGAAATGGTAAAGGGGCGCCCCACTACAGCGTGTCTTTAGGTGAAACGGATTGTGGGACAAGGTCAAGAATGGAAGAGTTACCAAAAGGCAAAAAGTTCCGCTTGATCCCGGGAGCCGGCCACCTATGTCGGGGGCGATCTCAGGCTACACCAGGAGAACACGACTTGGGGAGGGAGCCGGAGCCAAGCGCCCCCTCCGAGTCCGCGCCATCACACCGTCCCTCGGGGGCCTCCGTCAAGCGGTTCAGGGTGGCACCGCATCACATTGTTCACAAATGCAGTCACGTCCTCAAACAGCCCCCACTTTACTTTGAGAATAGTGAAGCTGAAGCAAGTGCAAATAGGCTTCAGACAGTGTTACAAGCAATCCTCAAAACTTTGAACCATCAGAGTGCATGAGTTTCATGCTCGATCGATTGAGCTAGCCGGATCGGGCAACAAAAAGTATAAAATAGTTATGTAAATAGTTGTTTAATAAAATGTTTTACCCTGTTACTTTGCTGGTGTGTTGTATATATTTGTAATATTTGCATAGAGTTTATCGTTATTTTGGGCGGGGTGGGTGGCGGAGCCGAGCTGTATTGCAGCCATCATGGTGTGGAGTTCAGTTCATCTCACTAGTTTCGTATTTGTCATGAGGGGTTGTTCCTAATGTTTCTATTTTAGCGAGGTCAAAAAGAGATCCCATTAGTGGCCTACTGATTTTGCTCGATTCCTTTTGTTTTTTTACACGATTTTTCGCTATCTGCAAAGACTAAACAGAGTATTGCGACTCTGTGCTTGTTTGTAATAGAGAATGAACCAAAGAGAACCAATTCTAAAACAGTAAATGCTTGGATAACAATCAATCAAATGGAGAGAGAAGCAGGCACGACGGATTACAACGGGGGCAAAGGCCTGCGTTAACTACCTTTCACTATCTGCAAAGAGAGAGTACTCCTAATAGAAATGAGGGGGGGTGGGCAGCATTCAAAGCAGATCAGTGTGCATAAACACGAAAATGTTTTTTCTTACCACGTACTTGACATTCGACAGCTTATGATATTTGCTATTAAAAAACCATTGAAATTCACTGAAAAAACCATAGGTTATAGACCATATATAGTTAGGAATTAGCATTTACAAAACCTTGAAAATTCACTGAAAAACCATAGGTTATAGACCATATATAGTTAGGAATTAGCATTTAAAAAACCTTATTTTACTCACACAAAACCATTGAAATTCCATATATAGTTAGTTGTACTAACTATATATCGCGCACCCGCAATCCACTGCTGATCATGTCACATATTACATCATTCATGACATGGTCAGTGACATCACTGATGACATCACTGATGACATCTCAAATGACATCACTGATGACATCACTGATGACATCTCAAATGACATCACTGATGACATCACTGATGGCAACATCCAGTGACTGTATTTTTCTGTAAAGTTAAAATATGTCTTGAGTGGATGTATAAGTGTCTGGATGAAGGATTTAGTAGGTGCATGACTGACTGTATGAGTGAGTGATTAAATGTGTCTCACTGAGTGCATGGGTTAGTGACTAAACTGTCTTAATTTGTGCATCATTATGTCTGTTGTTCTGAAAACTGCTGCATGTGTTGTTCAGTAGCTATATGAGTAACTATATGGGTTATTGATTGGTTGCCCAAGTATTTGTATGGGAGACTGAGTGTGTGTGTGGGTGGCTGGGAGGTGTATGACTCTGTGCATAGATGTGTGAGCAGTTGATTCACTAGATGTATGGGTTCAAAAGTGCATGTGGAAACAGCTGTATGGGCGGTTGACTGTGTGCATGAGTGTATTGGTGAGTGAATGGATATCTCAGTGCTACATGTCAAAGTAAGTACATATGTAAAACATAGTACATGTGAGAGTTGGCATATATAAATAACTGCATAAGAGCCAGTGAATGTGTGAGTGGCTGTATGGATGATTGTGAACTTGTATTAGGGATTGTAAAAGAGAGTAAATATGTGTTAGTATATGTTTGAATAAGTAAGGTGTGTATAACTGTATAGTTGAGGAAATGGAGGTGGGATTGATTGTTTGCATGACTGACTAGGTGTGTGTGTAACTTCATGGATGAGTGACAATCTGTGAGTCTGTGTTTACACTGAGTGTATCTAAGGTTATATTAGAGTCTGAAGAGGTTCATCGTATTATCACATGAATGATGTCATCAGTGATGTGATCAGTAATGTCATTTGAGATGTCATCAGTGATGTCATCAGTGATGTCATTTGAGATGTCATCAGTGATGTCATCAGTGATGTCATTTGAGATGTCATCAGTGATGTCATCAGTGATGTCACTGACCATGTCATGAATGATGTAATATGTGACATGATCAGCAGTGGATTGCGGGTGCGCGATATATAGTTAGTACAACTAACTATATATGGAATTTCAATGGTTTTGTGTGAGTAAAATAAGGTTTTTTAAATGCTAATTCCTAACTATATATGGTCTATAACCTATGGTTTTTTCAGTGAATATATATATATATATATATATATATATACACACACACACACACACACACACACACACATATATATTTATATATTTTCCATTTACAATGAAGGAAAGGCAACAATAACTGTACATAGCTAGCTAATTGTGGACTTTATGGTCCCATTTGAACAGGGCTGCAGGAAGGACCAGGACCGGAGGCTGGCGGGTGGATGTGCACCCTCTCTCCAAAAGATGCACACTGACTCAAAAGAAACACACTCTGCATCTCCTATATACTCTCAGATACAGGACAAATCCACCAAGTTCTTCACTCTGACGGGCATTTAGCTCAATCCTGCCACACTCAAAACAACAACCCACTCACTCCTTCACAACTCATCTTTCAACCCAAAACAACACACATTGAAACTAAAAATCTGCGATTGAACAGCCACGACAAACTCAAACCTCAAGACACCCTTCCAATAAACCAATACAAACAACAACTGTAACCAGACACATCTTCCGCCACAGAACCTCTGTGCACAAAATATTGAACCGGAGAGTGTCAGCTGTACTCTCTCCAACTGCATTTCATACACTGCAGGTACCGTGTGCCTGCCTGCCTGTTGTAGGCAATAACCACAGCTTCAAAGGCCAAGCTCAATAATGCAGGTTCCGGTATCTTGAATTGCAACCACCTCAGCATCAAAGTCTAACCAACACATTGCTATCCACACTCCTCATTTTTTAAAGGGTCCCTTTAGTGCCGTTACATGTCTTTATCTTCCCACCCCCCACATAGCAACCACCCCGCAGTCAAACATCAGCCTAATCTCACTTACAATATTAGGCAAACTACAGTTTATGCCCTTAACCTCTTTCTTCATGTCTGCTTCTTGCATGCCTAGTTCCAGCAATCAGGAGCTACCATCATTTCTGTGTGAGTGTCTACTACGTTAGGCAAATATGACTCCCAAAAAGACATCTCACGTTAACATCATGTGAACTGCCACTACCTTGAGCAGTAAACCTAAATGTACAAATGCTGTGCTTGTACAGCCCTCAGAACACCCAGCCTCTCTCACCCATTACTCCAATTTGGGGTGCAATTATGTAAGCATGGGTTTCCACTATTTAACAACGAGTTCGAATTTTCTCATATCCAAATGCACCAAGTCACCAAGGGTTGTTTAAACAGGTGTGTCTATGGTCAGACACACCACAACTTAGGCATTTGTATATTCTCTTAGCCCTGAAGAAGTCGCGGGATTACTTCCCGATAACGCAACGAAACTCGTGTTGGTTTAGGTTGTAAATGCTTTATTGGAATGTACACAAACCTCATTCATGGAAGAAAGAAAATAATAAAATCTGAAGACTAAAGAAGACAAATTGTTGTTTTATCTTTCTGTCACTTGACTATACACTATTAGCGTGTGCAGGGGAATGATATTGTGGTCATTAGTGTGAAAAAATTACATTTGTGGCGTTTTTATTTCTTTCCTTGCCTTTGCTATCTTCCACCAGACCTTATTTACCCCAGCTAAAACAAAAGCCTATGCCAAGACCCAGAACTTTACTGAGGACTATCTGCATTTATTATGACACATTTTCATGTTTTCAGAGGGAGAAAAGAACACCATTAAATTAATCACCACACCTTCTAGCACACTAGCTACTTACACCACCAGGTTGAGTAAGTATAACGTTTACATTCTCAACACTGAGTATGCACACCAAGTATACTTTCACTGTTCCCTTGTGCGAGTATCCGGTCCACATACTGCACATTCCTGTTTCAGAACTATAACATCATCTGTATTAAACATTGACCTAGGAATCTATCTGAAATCCTGGTCTGGTGACCCAACCCCAATCTTTGTCCAGGAATCAGAATGCCCTCGTCCCATCACTGCCAGACTATGGCAATCTACAGGGTACTGAGCAAAGTCCATAAGCATGAGTGCGCGAAAGGTGAAGGTAAGGAATGGGAAACACGTCTGATGTTGCAGTTTTTCCAATGACTGAAATATGCTCATAAGCAGAAAGAGGAATGGCCACCCGTTAATCCACACAGCCACTATTACAAGCCCAAATATAATTAACCACTAGAGGGCCAGCTGTTCAAAGGTTACTTGAGGCGGGTCTGTCCTCCCAGACTAGTTAAACGCCACTTCACCAATGAGTTTAGAGAAGGCACACCCTGCTCCTAAAATGTAAGGGGAATGTGGTTGTAAAGAGAAGCTGTTGATGACAGGCGAGGTCCAGCATGTATGTACACGGATAGCTCCTGTGCTTAGGGCATACCGGTGAGAGCAATCATTAATTGTATGTGAGAGATGTACATGGAGCAGTACAGCATGACCAGTGACATATCTAATAGCCAGTGGGTTTTATTCCCACAGAGAATGAAACTGGTAGACCAATTGTAGCAAGGTGGAATTTGACGGCATGGTTACCCCAACTTTTTTTACTGGTGTTTTGCTGGTTTTCGACTTAGTTTGACTGGGATCCTGCTATCAGGACCCCAGTCTATCTGCTTTCTCCCTAAATTGATTACATGTACTTTAGGTACACTCCAGATTGGATTCTAGGGTACCCTTATCAATCAATCAAGCATTTGTAGAGTACACTACTCACCCGTGAGGGTCTCAAGGCACTGAGGAGGGGTGGCAGCTACTGGGTGAACAGCCAAGTCTTGAGGAGTCTCCTGAAGGTCAGCAGATCCTGGGTCTGACGCTGGTGGGCGGGGAGGGTGTTCCAGGTCTTTGCCGCGAGGTCGGAGAATGATCTTCCGCATGTGGTCGTTCGGCAGATGCGTGGGATGGTGGCGAGGGCGAGGTTGGTGGAGCGAAACTGGCGGTTCGGGGTGTAGAAGGACAGTCGTTCGTTGAGGTATGCTAGTCCGACGTTGTGGAGTGCTTTGTGAGCGTGGGTGAGGAGTTTGAATGTGATCCTCTTGCTGACCAGGAGCCAGTGCATATCTCTAAGGTGGGTGCTGCTGTGGCGAGGAAGTCCGGGGATGAGGCGTGCGGAGGCGTTTTATATGCGTTGGAGTCTCTTCTAGAGTGTAGCCGTGGTTCCTGCATAGAGGGCATTGCAGTAGTCCAGCCTACTGCTGACGAGTGCTTGGGTGACCGTTCTCCTTGGTTCGGTGGGGATCCATCTGTAGATCTTGCGGAGCATGCGGAGGGTGCTGAAGCAGGAGGAGGAGACAGTGTTGACTTGCTGGGTCATAGAGAGCGTTGAGTCAAGAATGAACCCCAGATTGCGTGCATGGTTAGTGGGTGCCGGGGCAGCTCCCAGCGTGGTCGGCCACCAGGAATCGTCCCATACGCAGGGGGTGGAGCCGAGGATGAGGACCTTCGTCTTGTCTGAGTTCAGTTTCAGGCCCTTCTAAGTCCCTCGTATATGGTATCTATATACCCAGTGCATAGGGACCCCAGAGGCCTCTCAGTGGCTGCAGCATGTATTATGCCACCCCTGGGAGACCATTCAAAATTACACAACAGGTCTGCTACAGAAGCCTGTGTAAGGTGGTGTATGCACCTCTTACTTAGATATAGGTTCCCTATATCTACCTTATATCACTGCACATATAAACCTACCTATCAGTCATCCCTATGGCACGCCTTATCAATTATGAAGGCAGGGTGCTGTTTTTTTTGTGAGAGGGTGTCTATGCATGAGCAGGGCCCCTCTGCAGCCTTCGGAATCTATTCTCCGGGGTTGTTATGTGATGCAGGCAACCATACACTCTTAAGCGCATTATAACCTTGCGGTAAATGCTAACTTTGTGGATCTATATCAAGTGCGTACAGTGTGTAATTCCTGCAAAGGAACTTTTCCTTAATCAATTAAAGTATATGAAAAGCACAAGTCAACAAACACGATAAAGTGAAATGATGCATTTAGGGTAGTCCAAACCCTTGCACAAGTTGTTTTTTTCAATTTGGAAAATACACATACTGTTGGCACCCTCAGCAACCTCATCGATTGCAAGAACATTTTTCCTTTCTGAACATGCATTTTTGCAAAGTGTCCTCTTTTATTACATTTTCTACAGACTATGGAACGAGCAGGACAACTTGGACTGTTTGCTAAATGATTGCAATAACCACAACCCCTCCAATCGTCTAAAAATTTGCTACTAGAGGGTTTACCAACTTTTTTGCTCGAGAAACTCTCCTTCGCAAAACTTTCAGGATCAACTTTATTTTTCACCACCTGCATTGTCTCGTTCCCATTAAAATGCTTAATTTCTCTAATACATTCAGCTGTATGTTTGATACCTTTAGCTATTTCGACAGCAACTTCTCTTTAATTTTAGGGTTATTAGTGCAGTGAACGAGCTGATCTCTAATAAGAGAATCACCTAAGGCGCTAAAGTCACATAAGTTCGCCAGACCTCTCAACACAGCTATGTAGGATGTAACTTTTTCTGTTTTTCCTTGCACCCAGCAAAACGATTTATGTCTCTAAGATCACATTCACTTTTTGCCCAAAGTGTCTTTACAGCTTCTGTAGAGTCGCAGGGTAGACATACGGAGGGCATTTCTGGCCCCCAAACTCTGGAATTCCTTCCCCCTCTCTCTTAAAACCTCCAATTCCCTTACCCTCTTCCGTAAATCCCTAAAAACTTGGCTCTTCCCTCAATCTGGCTAAACCCTCCCAGTCCCCCAGTTGTCTGCCAGCGCCAGGAAACCCATACAATTACAATACAATACATAACAAGAGTCTTCACCCTCCGAACCGCTATCAGAATCTGACAGATTCTCGTACACTTTTCTGCCTTGGATACCAATATTGTGTAATAGAATATGCTGTTTCCTTAATGGAGAAAAATTCTCACCCCCTATAGCGATGAGATAAGAACTGAATAATTTTTTCCAGTCTTTCCAAACAATAGTGGGTTCACCCTCTTTAGCGAAGGAAGGTTGGATGTTGGTTCATGTTAGATGTAGACATAGTGGAAAGATATAGGATTGTGTGTAGGAGGGTATCTAGTACCACAAGTATGCTCAGCAGTGTGGAAGGACACACTAACAAATCCACGCAAACATTAGATACCACGCAGTCGCAATAAATGCCTGACAATGGACTCAGGTACTCGTAGTGAAGAGACAATAATTTGAATAACAACGTCACTGCTTCCAGATGTATCTTGCTAACAGGCCACAGAAGTAGGAAATCACACCAACCAAATACTTCCTTCTGAGCTACACGAGGTGAACTTGTGTGTAGTCTGATTTATAACTGCTGTGCCCATCAGCGTGACAGGCTTGAGAATGATTCACGGATTGCGTTAGACAATAGTGAACAGTAGTTCCCACACATTTAATTAATTTTGAAGAATCCCATACTCAATTCCATTAAGCTGTGCCTTATAGCATGACAGGATTAAGGATTAATATAATGTAAAGTATGAAACACTTCTCACTTGCTTGAAGGAACTTTGCTGTGCCCGTCAGCGTGACGAGTATAATCGGTTAAGATGCAATATTTGAAGCAGGAGCTCCCTCCAGAGGCTCAGATGATATAATCCAGAGGCCACATTGACAAGAGAACTCCTAAAGGATTGCATGGCACGGGATGAATATCCCATGGCTTCACTATGTTAGGGAATCCTTTGAGGTCCTGGGTTGTCCAGAATTTTTTACTCACCCAACGAAATTGCTGGCCAAGGACAAGGTTATGGTCAAGGGGGAGCTTTTGAAACTTCTGGGTTCCAGCAGGGAAGATCATGAGATTAGAAAACCTGCAGTGAGAATGCACATCCTAACTAAATCCTGCTTGGGCATTGAAACCTATCTGTATCTCATTCACAGTGCCCATGATAGATTTTTAATGACGCGTTTTAGGTTGGATTCCTTACATAAGAGCCTCGCGGTGCCAGCAGGTTTTAATAAGACGGTGGAGCAGAAGGGCCCCTGCGGCTGCGATCAACGATCTCAGCAGGATACCCTTCACTTTGTACTCCTATGCCCGTTTTATATGCACCCTAGGAAGTATTTTTTTTAAATAATTTTAAAAATGCAGGGTTTAGGCAGGCTAAAGAGGCTCTACTATATTTGAAACTCTCCTCGGAGATTTTAACTTTGTATTGTACTGTAAATTTTTTAAGAGTGGCAATGCGTTTTAAGAATACCCGAGAGAATGTGTGAAATGCCCGTTGCTTGTCCTCCTCCCCCCCAACCCCCCCCCCCGGTGAGATAGGAAGTACGTGTAATGAAACGTGTGGAGGAGGGAGTTTTAGGTTAGTAATATGATGTTAGTGGGATTAGCAACACTCGTTTATATACGTTCCCCTGGTGTTGAGATTGTTTATTTATGAATTGTTTTTTAGCCTGTGCTTTTATGGTGTTGCTTTTTTTGATGCCGAATAAAGTATATATTGATTGATTGATTGATTGATATAAAACAATTAGAAGCGGAAAACGGCTGGGAGATGAACATGATGAAGCAGGACACAGTGCGCAGTCCTGGAAAACAGGCATATACACCCAAAGTCTACCTCTCTTCCATGTGAGTCTAGTGTGGCATACCCAAGTGGATGTTATAAGCCTTACTATAGAAAGATTTAAAGAAAAGAGTCCATTTATGTCACACTGTGGCAAATCAATACACCCTGGTAAAAAGAATTTTTTTTCAATGTTTAAGATTGCTTTAAAAAAACAGAACTGTTAAAATAATATTTGAGGGTACAGTCTAGTAACTAGAGCCAGCAATGATTTTTTTGAGATACCCTTGCACTGGTAAATGCAATAAGCAGCATTTCTTTATCTCAAGCCCCATCTCACTGTCACATATGCTCATATTTATCCTTTTACATTTGTACACTTGCATCTTACACTTTGAGCTGGATTGAAAGTATCCGAAAACTGTAGTCAACGAGACTAAGCTCGTGCCCTCACAATTATTCTGTTCATTTATTTCTTCAGGATGGAAAGTTCTTATTTAAGGAGACACTGCATTTTTATTATGATTGAAAATGTCACAAGATTTTACTTGGTAAAATTGGGAACAAAACAACAGAAACTTTATGCATGGAAAAGTTATGCCAGTAGGTGTGGAGGAGCTTTCCTTGCTTATAAATTATAGTTGTGAATCTTACACTGCTACACTTCTCCTCAGAACTCCCGTTTCTTAATATCATCCTCATTTCTACACTTTGGTGGTTTTACGACAGGTAAGAAGGAAGGGTTCTCATAGTACACCATAAATGCTACATGTCAATAGTCAGAATGAAGAAACACAGGAGAAGTTTTATATGGCGTGCACTCGACTCAAAGGTATAGGAGCACTTTCCGTGAGCAAAAGTTACATTTCGCAAACACACATTCGTTTTTTTGTTAGTAAGCACAGGGAGTCAAACTGACTGGACAGAATCGCAGGATATTTAGCTGATGCTGGGACTCAAACCCAGTTCCCCAGCTCTGTAATCAGCAACTCCGCCCTTTGCGCCACACCTTCTCCTCACAATGCATGACTCCTATTCATTTAGGAAAAATTGTTTGTCAAGCAGATGAACATGGAACGTAAAGTGAACCACATTTCTCATGTTTTTTATTATTTGTGGGGATCGATTTTGGCATCAGTTTGAAAAGTTTAAGGAAACAGTCCATGCAAATAACTTTCTTACACTTACGTTGTCACTTTTTCATTAAATACAACAATTTTGAAGCTGGGAACTGATGAAGCAAGATTATTTGAGAATGATTTTGCTTGATCAAATCTGCTCATCTAGGGGTCAATTGGAATGTCGGCAGATCGCCACCGCCCGCATGGCGGTGGCGATCCCCCCAACATTCTCTCCCGCCCGCATGCCATTTCCCTCCGCCATATTACTATGGCGGGGGGGCACCCGGCGGATGGGTTGACCGTCCGCCTGTTTTCCGCCCGGTCGATGAGTCGACCGGGTGGAAAAGGTTTTAATATGGCGGTGGTGACTGTGAGACACGGCCATCCATTTGAATGTGGTAAATAAATAATTAATTACCGGTCCTATTTTTCTATACATTAACTAAAACAGATAGCTCAATAAATAAGAGGCAGGATCCGGGGTATCTGAGTTGAACAGGCTTTAATCAGGCATAAGGGAAAGGGACAGGATCGGAATAGCCTGGCATGAAATGGAATGGCAGCTGCAACGTCTCATTAACAGTACATGGTATATATAGTAAAACATTACAATTGCATTGAATACAGTAGGCGGAACAAGTGACAAACGTGAGATAAGAACACATGGGCGTAAAAAGAAGGCGTGCACAGGGCGTGCACGAAGACATGTGATGTAGACGTCACAGAAGTGTCATAAATGGGTGGATACATGGAGGGGGCTACCTGGGCAGCTGGAACCATTAACCTAGTGGTGCGCGCAAACGGACCATGACGTGTAACTGGGGAGAGCTGGGGGCTCTGACTTCTGCACTAGAAGAGGAGACTAAAGTCTGCGATGTCAGGACGACATGTACCTATAGCATATCTGGTATCTGGTGTTTGGAGTACATGTTGATAGAATCTAAAAGTCATCAGAGCAAAGGCTACTTGACACTAAGACTGGTGCATGCATATATTCTTCATGTATTGCGTGTGCTATGAATCTTCTATGAATATTAATTCAGTAATTCTCTTGCATGGAGACAGAAAGACTAGACTATAGCTGAAGATGTTTATGCGGTTCGTTAGCTTAGGAATGTGAAGACGGAGAGCTGAACTGATAACTGGAGGCATAACATATTCTTGGCAGACAGGCAGGCAGAGCCAGGCTGGGCACCGCGCTGCGCGGCAGGAAGTAAGCGAAGGGTCAGGGATGCAAGTGGGGGCTGCATCGCTCCTCGGAGTGGTTTCAGGAGACTGGAGCTTGAATCTGGTGTTCGGGCCCTTTGAGGCCTAGTAACGGGGACAATTCGATGAATTAACGTGTACAATGTAAAACGTTGGCAACATAGGCCTAATACTCGTTGCTTTCACAAGGACTGGAAACTGGCATACTAACGTTGGACACAACTATAATTGCGTCTTTATTCGGTCAAGGGGGAACATATGCATATTAATCATGCGCATATTACATAGGATGGGGAACACGTAGGCACACATGACAAGGCAAAATTCAATTTTCCTCATTCCCTCCTTGTGCCCTACGTTTCCATCAGGAAACATCAATATTTATGATACCATCTATCTGTTCATAGAGCATCATTTGCTCGTCTCGAATCTTCTTGGAACGGGACTTTGGACTTGGAATACAGGATGTAGCGCACAAGCCGCAAATCGCAGGGCCACATTGTAAACAGAGACAGCAACTGAATATGATCATTACTGCTATACCCAGGAATGATAATACTTTCCATCCCCAGGCAGATATTATACTCCAGAGCCAACCGGACCATGTCCAGGTGCCTGGATTCTGGTGTAACTGATGGGCAATTTTATGAAGTCTGGTTATAGCTGAATAAACAGACGGTGCGTTATTAGGAATGAAAATGCAGCAACTAGATCCGATGACTCTACAAGCTCCGCCCCTATCGGCCAGTATGACGTCAAGGACAAGACGATTTTGAAGCACGACAAATCTCATAGCAGATTGTTCTTCAGTTAAGTTACCTAGAGCGGAAGTAGTCTCATTCACTACTGCTTCAAGGGTTCTGGTTAGCCTACGTATTAACTTACTATTCTGGACAGGTCCTATGAAGAAAAAGAAACCTTTATTGAAGTCTTGATACTGTTCTAATGCAGTTTCAGTCTGATCGACAATTGGGGACTCGATCTCCCTTCTATGTCTAACGTGTACTAGATGTGTGTTTCTGTGATAATCGGATGGGGCTAGGAAAACTGGTGGCAGTAGGAAGGCAATGTAACATGTTCCATCCCAATCGAGGGGCAGACGAACATATGCGGTCTGACCACATACAAAATATGAATGACGTGAGGCTTTGAAAGTAGATTTCCCACTGTCACTATACTTGACCACAGTAGTACAATCACTATGTCCTAGATGTATTGAACCATTCTTTCTGACACATAGTTCGCCTTTTACTGGTAGAACTGTAATAGCAGGCAAATCTGGAGTAGTCTCGGACTGAACATTCAAAACCATGAAATTCGAGGAATAATTACCTAGATCATATACTTCATTTTCTAGATCTAACCCTGTTCTATGGGAAAGACCTTCCTTGTCTGGGAAACATGTTCTATTCAGAAGGGACATATCGTTTGAGGATGACGTTAACGTGGACCATGCTCCACACGAACCATTGTGTGAAAACGGATAGGGAAAGAGTGGCAGAACTCCCTTCGGTGTCTGAAAAGGGGGGAGTCGACCACACACCCAACAATTAGTGGCATTGCTTGTCTGGTGTGAATAGTGTAACATTCGGATAAAAGTATTATTGCGCATGGCAAGACGATAGGATAACTCGTGAGGAGGCAGTTCACTAAATGTGTGCTCTACTGTAACATTAGAAAACATATGTACATGTGAAACGATAGGAGGAAAATATACATATAAAACATAACTTATGCCTGTAATCGTAAGACTCAGAAATAATAAAATTAAAAGAGTAACAATGCATCGACTTCGAAGATTTTTCCGATAACGTATTCTCTTAGAGTTTCGACTAACTCTCTCACTATGTGGGTCTATCTCATACATGTCAGGAACCTGTCTAACCGTTTCACCCGAGAGGGACTTAGACAATTAAACTGGCTGACTTACTAGACCTTAATTTTTCTTTATACTCCTGCTGTGGAGTTTTCTCTAACAGGGGAAGTTTAGAGTCAGTATCTGGGCAGTCCTTGAGAACGGGGCAGTCCTTGAAAAAAGTCTTTGGACGGAGTCCATGAAATCGTTTCACGTGACTGGAATGCAACCAGCCTTTGCGGCCCTCCACCTTGATCGCAGTCCTTGTTGTCATCAAAACGAGCTTTGGTTCTTTCCAGCGGGGCTCCAGCGGACTTGAACGATCAAAATTTCTAATCAGGACGAGGTCGCCTGGTATGACCTCGTGCGGTTTCACTTGAGTGTTGTCTGGAAAAGCGGCGGCAACCTGTGAACGACAAGAGAGTAGTGCAGACATCAAGGAAGCCAGGTAATCTGTCAGCATATTACTGTCAACATCGGTAATTGTACGTGGCCTAGGTGTACCCCACATGTTTGGGGGACGACCGAAAACTACCTCGTAAGGGGACAGACCTGAACGGGAGTGAGCGACCATTCTCATGAAAAAAAGGGCGACTGGCAGTGCTACCATCCAATCTACGCCTTTCTCTGCGCATACCTTTGCAATGCGGATTTTTAAAGTCTGATTATGTCTCTCGACGAGACCAGCTGCTTCGGGTTGTCGTACACAGTGGAACTTCCACTGGTACCCTAACAGAAGGGATACTTGTTTCATGAGTTCAGATGAGAATGGCTGGCCGTTATCTGAATACACGACCCTCGGTAATCCATAGCGGGGGAAGTACTCACGAACCAACTGCCTGGCAGTGGTCGCGGCAGTGTAATCTGAGACTGGATATGCTTCTGTCCATCTGGACAAAGCGCATACAACTACGAGGACATACTTGAAACCTCGACATCGCTCCATCTGAATATAATCCATCTGGAGGACTTCAAAAGGGTGGTCAGGAGGATGGAATCCACCTTGTTCCACCGGGACACCTTTACCTGGATTGAACTGACAACAGATCATGCAGGTACGCACTTTCTGCTTGGCTGCTGCTCGTAAATGCTTGTTAAACCAGAGGTTCTGAATACTGTCTAACATGGCTTTTTCTCCTAAGTGTGCTGGACTATGTGCGGTGTTAATAATGACTTGAACCATAGAGTCGGGGAGAAACCATGTGGCTTTTCCCTTCGTCAACCATCCCTGATCTGTCTGGACCCCTCCTTGTTCAGACCATTTCTTGATTTCGTCGGGGGTAGCATGTGACTGTATATCTAGTACGTCTTGTGTAGGGTCCTTAACTGTCATACAAGTAGTCTGAACTGGAATGTCTATCTGTGTCGTGTTAACTGGAATGTCTGGAGTCTGAGTTGTAAGCTTGGCTGTTCGATCTGCTAGATCGTTACCTTGGGAAATGGTGTCAGTGGCTTTCGTATGTGCCTTGCACTTCATGATAGCGATAGCTGTCGGTAAATGTATTACATCTAACAGAGCTTGGATGAGGGGGCCATGCTGAATCTTGGTTCCATGAGAGGTCATGAAACCTCTTTCTTGCCAGAGTACTCCAAAGTCGTGTACGACTCCGAATGCATAACGTGAATCTGTGTATATATTTACTTTCAGGTTCTTGGCTCGTATGCAGGCATGGGTCAGAGCAATGAGCTCTGCTGCTTGAGCAGACAGGGTGTCAATACGATGTGTTTCTATAACTTCAGTTTCAGTAGTCACTGCATACGCGGCTACTAGTTCTCCTGTACTTGTTCTCATACATGAACCATCCACATAAAGTGTCAGGTCGGGATCAGGTAATGCAATGTCTGTCAAATCTTGTCTTGGCTTCGTCATGGTGTTAACGACTTCCACACAGTCATGTGTGGCAGGGCCTGAAGTAACTGAGGGTAACAGTGTAGCAGGATTTAAAACGTTGCAGCGTCTGATTTCTATGTGTGGCTGAAACAATGTCAGTTCATATCCTGTTAAACGTGCAATTGTCAAGTGTTGAGTCTGTGTTTGGTTTAAAAGAACTTCCACGGAGTGTGGAACTTGTACTGTCAGGGAATGTCCTAACACTATGGAATCACTTTGTCTGATAGCTAGGGCTGTGGCTGCAACTGACTTGAGGCACGCAGGCAGAGCCTGGGCTACTGGATCTAATGTGCTAGAAAAATAAGCACAGGGCTTGTATTGTCCTGCTTGATCTTGTGTGAGAACAGATAATGCAGTACCATCACGTTCAGTAACAAAAAGTGTAAAAGGCTTACTGTAGTTCGGTGTTGCTAGAACAGGTGCTTGGCATAAGGCTTTCTTTAACTCATTGAAAACAAGTGTATGTTCCTGGGTCCAAGGGAGGACAGTCAATGTGGCTGCCTCCTGTGTCGTTAACTGTATCAGTGGCTTGGCTAGATATGCGTACTGAGGAATCCATTGTCTGCAATAAGAAGTGAGGCCGATAAAAGCTCGTACCTCCTTCTGAGTCTTGGGCTGTGGAAGATGTGCTATTAACTGGATACGGTCTGGTGTCAACTGCCTACCCCTCTTGGACAGTAAGTGTCCAAGGTACACCACTTGCTGGACACAAAATTGCAGTTTCGAAGGGGACACCTTGTGCCCCATCTCGGCCAGGAAATACAAGACTGTAAGTGACGCACGTTCGCAGTCACGTTCAGAACGAGCTGTGATCAATAGATCATCGACATACTGGAGCAGGGCAGTGTCAGTTGGCATGTGTATATTGTCTAGTTGTCTTTTAAGTGCTTGACTGTAAATACTAGGACTTTCTGTGAAACCTTGAGGAGCTCGTGTGAATTTATAGCTTCTTCCATTTAAACAGAATCCGAAAAGAAACTGGCTGTCTGGATGAATGGGGACACTAAAGAATGCGTTCTTGAGATCAATAACAGTAAAGAACGTAGCTTCGGAATCAATGGCAGTCAATAGGGAAGAAATATCTGGAACCACTGGGTACTGGGGTATGATACATTTATTAAGCTCTCGAAGGTCAATCACTAATCGATAAACTGGAGGTGCATTGGGATCAGTACGTTTTAGAATCGGAATGATAGGAGAATTACATACATTGGAGTCAGTTTCTACAACCACTCCTTGAGCGATGAGCTCGTCAATAATTTTTGATAAGGCTGCTCCAGCCTCAGGTGGCAATTTATACTGTCGGATTCGTGGTCCTACTTGCCCCTGTATCAATCAGAAACTTTCTGTCTTTCCCTAATACTTGACTGTGTACATAGGGACCCTCTTGATCTACAGGAATCTCGATGAGAGGCAAGCCAACCTCCCTCTCTAGGCTGCTTCATGAATACTGCTGATATTCTGGATAATCTGACTGTGCATACTGGTACATCTGCTGTGTAACGTGTTGTGTGGCAGCTATAGGCTGCGGTACTGTAACTGTCTGTTGTGCATTCTGCGGTGGTTGCATATTCTGCGGAACATGTTCTTGTCTAGGAGGACGTGGTCTCTCTTTCGTCTTACCAGTAGCTATGTTGTGTTTCAGAACTGCACATTCGTTTATATAATGACCTGGCTGTTTACAGTAATTGCATGTCCCTTTAACGGGAGCTGCAGAATGACTAGTTTGATTCGGACCCCTCTTCTGACTGTCTTGTGGAACAGACTGTGCAACCAGTACTTTCATTTTCGTGTCTTTCATACGTCTCCTTTCATGTTCCTGCTCCTCCCTGATTCTGTTCTGGTGATACTGTAGCATCTGGAGCATTTGTGACGGAGTATTAGCTTGCCAGGTACTTTCGACTTTCAATACTCTATTTTTAACTTGCGGTAAAGAATTCTCAACTAGTTTGGTAACAAAAAGATGTGGATACGATTCACTACTTGTTTTCAGGCCGCTATTAATAATGAAACATTTCTCAAATCTAGAGTAAAAATCACTAGTGTCTTCATCTTGTTTCTGTTTACAGGCTGAGATGGCATCCCAGTCTTCCTTTTTCGTGGCTAGTAATCTCGGCAAGACTTGTATTAACAACTCGGGCAATACTTTAGCTTTTTCCCCAAGAACGGTACCTGGAACTCGTGTGTTATCTTCAGTCTCTAATGCGGTCCAATCTATCTTTTTCTCTCCCACCTCCCATTCTTTTTCTTTAAGTTTTTCATATATGCCCGCAGGCAACAGGACCTTTAACATTTTAATGATATCAGGATACGTGTATTCTCCCATACGGAGCATGTCTTTTAATTCACGGTGGAACCCTGCTGGATCTTTATCGTGACAGGGTATTAACTTTTTCATTTCTAGTAGTTCTATTTTCGTGATAGGGGTGTAAACAAATACTCGTTCTAGATCACCCCCCGCTCCCTTAACTGGATGTACTTCTCGTAACGGATTCTGTCGGTCTATGTAGAATGATTTTCTTACTGGGGGTGGAACAGGAACAAAATGTGGATTCAGGAACGTTCTGTATTTGTGGCGCTGTTCTAAAACGACACTAATTAAATCGGTACCTAGACCTTTCCATCTGTTTAGGAGTAACTCGTTCAGAACATCATACAAAGGACCTGGATCAGAATGCTGATTCTCATACAGTGTAATGAGGTACTGGATCATGTACATACCCACCAGACGCTGCTCGGCTGGGGGCAGCTTCAGAAACGTTTGGGCCACTATTTCATCTGAAAACGTGGTAGAATCACTAGTCCATCGGACTGCTGATCGGGCTAGTTCTTGTTCATGCATGGTACTAAGCTCACTATAACCTATTCGTAGTTTCAGAATTTTATCGGTAGCCTGGAATACTTGTTCAAGAGAACACTGTTCTGGTACGGGAGGAGGAAAAACTTTCTTGTAATCTAGGCGTGTGTGTCTATCGGAAAGTCTCGTTCTACCTACATACGCTATTCTACTGGGATTCTCGGTGTCTACATCTTCACTTGAAGAATCATTCTCTTTGTCTGCTACTATTCTTGCTTTCTCTCTCTCGTGTATACCTATAATTTCTTTCCGGATCTTCCTGTACATACTTTCTATACTGTTCTGTGTCTTATGTTTTCCCTCGGCTATATTGTCACTCCACCTTGTCAGGGCTTTCATCTCGTCTTTGTCTTTATCAGGATAGTCCTGCTCTCTTATTAAACAGTTAATCAAGAACTGTAAAATCATACTTTGAATCTCGACCTTTCGGTGTGCCATAGCTTCGTGAATACTTTCTGAATTCTCCCCTGTTCGGATAAAATGATATATTCTGTCTAGATGTTCCTTCATCTCGGGCAGGGTGGCCAAAAAGTTGGCAACTCGTCTTAGACGTACGGAATATAATATCATGTGATCTTCGCCTGGCACTGAATCATATATGCAGTCTGTAAGGTATTGCTTGAGGGCTGCGTGTGTAGACACCTTTGGCGTGCGCTGTAACGCTGCGTCTCTCAGCGTCAGTCGTTTAACTGGAGGCGGGGTGGTAGGAGCACCTCCCCTCGCTCCTCCTGAACTAGAATCGTCAGTTAATACTGAATGTGCTGGTAAAGTGACTGGTAAAACGGGCACACGTAATGTGGGCTGGTCCGGGGGTACTGGCACATTAACGGGGTCCCCGGGACCAGTGGCTGGGAGAACAGGAATTACATTATTAACAGGGTGCCGAGGTTGAGCAGGCGGAATAGGATTTGCATATTCTGGGACTGTATCGTCCAAATAGGACGAAAGAAAAATTTCAGCTGCAGTCGGTTTATGACGTAGCTTAATCGGGACCAATGGTGGCGGTAAATTACAGGGTACTTCCGGGGTTGCCTTCGGCAAGTCCTCGGCAAGAAGAGGGTACATACCTTTAATAAGGGCATTTCTCTGTCTGTCTGACTGTTCTGCTCTAACTCGTTCACCTTCTTCTAGAAGTTCCCTTTCTTGGGCTTTTTCTGAGGATTCCCTACTTAATTCTGCTTTTCTGAATTCTTTCTCGGTTCTTCTATGAGATTCTTTGCGCCATAACTCGATGGCATCTTTCTGGGATTGTCTGGCTTTCTTTTTCCATAATACTTCTTCTACTCGCATGATGCACTCGGCATCCCATGTACCTGAAACAGGCCATCTATATTTCTCCTCAAGATTCTTTGTATAATCCACCCATAAGTCTAGATATAATATGGCATCTAAGCCATGCTTGTGATACATAAAGTGTCCAGGACTGTCCCTAGGAGGGACAGGAACTGCTTCTTCGAGTAACCCTTTTCTGGTTTTTATCTGACTTAACTTTGAAAACAGAGGCATATTTGAGTCGTACTTGAATTAAACACAATACACAATAATCACAGTAATGAAATGGCAAACAAATCACTCATACCACGACATAAAAATACATTAATAACAGTTCGAACAGAATACTACCTGGTACATTGAAAACATAACACTTGAATTTCTCGAGAACGTGCTTACTAGAATTACTGGATGCACTGCTAAAACAGTACAGAACATACCGGTCTCATAAAGAGACACGTCATACCGTATCCACCTAGGTGAATACTTCGGACTGGATCTGTGTACCCAAACCCATCGGACCAGGGACAAACTAATGAACCTGTCTAGATACTTCCCCCGCAACGGTACTCACCGGGAACCAGAAACTGAAGGCCTCGGACTGGACTGGACTGTTACGACGTCTGGTTACTGCTACGCATGCGCTTCGAGCTTCGGTTACAGGTGGGCCTCCGGATACCTCGGACCTTGCTCTCTCGGCTTGGGCTCTGGTCGGGACGAACCGCATTCCTCACCGCCTCGTCTGGATGCTGGACCGCAGTCTCCGTCTCCTCCGTGGGCCTGAGGGAGACTTGAAGCAGAAATATCTGCACGTGCGCATAGGGTTCCGTCACGGCTGTAGAAGGGTCAGGGGGCCTGCGTTACATCGCCGGCGCGTGGGGAAGGGGCTCGTCCCTATTCGGGCGCCATTATGTGGTAAATAAATAATTAATTACCGGTACTATTTTTCTATACATTAACTAAAACAGATAGCTCAATAAATAAGAGGCAGGATCCGGGGTATCTGAGTTGAACAGGCTTTAATCAGGCATAAGGGAAAGGGACAGGATCGGAATAGCCTGGCATGAAATGGAATGGCAGCTGCAACGTCTCATTAACAGTACATGGTATATATAGTAAAACATTACAATTGCATTGAATACAGTAGGCGGAACAAGTGACAAACGTAAGATAAGAACACATGGGCGTAAAAAGAAGGCGTGCACAGGGCGTGCACGAAGACATGTGATGTAGACGTCACAGAAGTGTCATAAATGGGTGGATACATGGAGGGGGCTACCTGGGCAGCTGGAACCTTTAACCTAGTGGTGCGCGCAAACGGACCATGACGTGTAACTGGGGAGAGCTGGGGGCTCTGACTTCTGCACTAGAAGAGGAGACTAAAGTCTGCGATGTCAGGACGACATGTACCTATAGCATATCTGGTATCTGGTGTTTGGAGTACATGTTGATAGAATCTAAAAGTCATCAGAGCAAAGGCTACTTGACACTAAGACTGGTGCATGCATATATTCTTCATGTATTGCGTGTGCTATGAATCTTCTATGAATATTAATTCAGTAATTCTCTTGCATGGAGACAGAAAGACTAGACTATAGCTGAAGATGTTTATGCGGTTCGTTAGCTTAGGAATGTGAAGACGGAGAGCTGAACTGATAACTGGAGGCATAACATATTCTTGGCAGACAGGCAGGCAGAGCCAGGCTGGGCACCGCGCTGCGCGGCAGGAAGTAAGCGAAGGGTCAGGGATGCAGGTGGGGGCTGCATCGCTCCTCGGAATGGTTTCAGGAGACTGGAGCTTGAATCTGGTGTTCGGGCCCTTTGAGGCCTAGTAACGGGGACAATTCGATGAATTAACGTGTACAATGTAAAACGTTGGCAACATAGGCCTAATACTCGTTGCTTTCACGAGGACTGGAAACTGGCATACTAACGTTGGACACAACTATAATTGCGTCTTTATTCGGTCAAGGGGGAACATATGCATATTAATCATGCGCATATTACATAGGATGGGGAACACGTAGGCACACATGACAAGGCAAAATTCAATTTTCCTCAGGTATAGGAGCACTTTCCGTGAGCAAAAGTTACATTTCGCAAACACACATTCGTTTTTTGTTAGTAAGCACAGGGAGTCAAACTGACTGGACAGAATCGCAGGATATTTAGCTGATGCTGGGACTCAAACCCAGTTCCCCAGCTCTGTAATCAGCAACTCCGCCCTTTGCGCCACACCTTCTCCTCACAATGCATGACTCCTATTCATTTAGGAAAAATTGTTTGTCAAGCAGATGAACATGGAACGTAAAGTGAACCACATTTCTCATGTTTTTTATTATTTGTGGGGATCGATTTTGGCATCAGTATGAAAAGTTTAAGGAAACAGTCCATGCAAATAACTTTCTTACACTTACGTTGTCACTTTTTCATTAAATACAACAATTTTGAAGCTGGGAACTGATGAAGCAAGATTATTTGAGAATGATTTTGCTTGATCAAATCTGCTCATCTAGGGGTCAATTGGAATGTCGGCAGATCGCCACCGCCCGTATGGCGGTGGCGATCCCCCCAACATTCTCTCCCGCCCGCATGCCATTTCCCCCCGCCATATTACTATGGCGGGGGGGCACCCGGCGGATGGGTTGACCGTCCGCCGGTTTTCCGCCCGGTCGATGAGTCGACCGGGTGGAAAAGGTTTTAATATGGCGGTGGTGACTGTGAGACACGGCCATCCATATCACGATACATGCGGGGATTTGCCTTTCCGTGGTGGCAACGAAAGGTATGCGGTCCTTGACATTGGGGGCCCGTAGAAATTCCTGAGGGGTGGGGGGTGCAGATGGGGGGGTACCTATGGCGTGCATGCAAATGCACAACATGCAGTTTTGGCATTGCGGCGGGCGGTGCTGAAAGCACCGCCCGCGGCAATGTTGAAAATGCAGGATGCGCTCGCCAGTGTGACGGGCACATCCTAATCACCCACACTGGACCGCTGCACTTATGGCGGGCGGTCCCTTTTTATGTAGGGATGGCGGGCGATCCTTATGATACCCCAAGTGTGAACTAATATTCATTTAATGATCCCAAAACTAACAGTGTGATCTTATAAAAACATGTGAGAGCTTAAGACTGCTTCGTAAAAGCATGCAGAAGGGTAGAAAACTGGTGAAAGCATTTAAGACATGAGAGAGAAACCTACTAAAGAATTATTGTATTATGATTATAGTGTAGAAGTGTTAATGAAAACTGTAACTTAGTAAAGTATAATTAGGAGAAACGTTTCAGAAAAATGATTTCTGCTTGTGTTTTCTTCACCTGCAAACTTAAAGAAGAAAATGCTTACACATTTTAATGAAAAGTAAACAAATTATTGTTTATATGTTTAATGAAAATGATGCTTCTTATGCACAAATTTCTCTTTATTGCTAATTTTTCTTATTAGTGTGTTTAGTCATCTAAAAAATGATGGAATTAGTAATTTTTCATGTAGGCCTCAAAGCTGGCTGGTTTATCTCTCAGAATGTTGTACTTTGTCCTTCATAGTTTTTAAAATGCTGACCTAATTGTTTTAGTTGGATTTTTCTTCCAATGGTTAGAGTATTCTTTCTATGAATAATTGTGTTATCTTTGTTGCAAGCTAACACGGAAGTGAGCGCGTGGATACGAAAAGCTTCCTATGACTAGATACACATCCTTAGAGAAAATATGGACAAAGAAAAAAAAGTATTACGTTAAAGTTCCAGATGAACTGGAGAATGATAATTCGCAATCACACCATGGATCTCAACCAATAGAATCATATAAAACTGAAAAGAAGTTACATTTAGGGCTGGAGTTGTGAACATTTTGAGGTATAACTACCCCATGGGAAAACAAATGACTGTTGGCTATTTTAACTTGCAAAACTTGGGTGTGATATGCTGTCAGTCTGAACTCTGATCTTCCCTGAACCGAACTTTCCTGAATTTCCCTTGTACTTCATCGGCTGGTGAAGTTTGTATAAGTTAATGCCTTACAGCTGAAAGGCTAGCTAATTTTGACTACTGTATGCTGTGCTTTAGCTCATTGAAATCTAGGTTCATATGGAAATCTCAAATTGGATATTGAAATTGCAATGTATATCTTTCTTTCTCTCTCTCTCCTCACGCCAGTTATTGATTTATGATGTATATGTGCTTTGTACTGTGATTGTATTATGATTATACCCATATTAATATGAAATAACCAAAGTTTGATCATTCTAATGAATTTTTGTGCATTGACCATTCATCATGAAGTTTAAATAAAGGTGCCTATACTGAATTTTGTTTTTCTTTATTGAAGTCATTATTGACATGATACAGTTTGACTAATGTTGTTACACAGACATTTCTTCATTATAGGTCCTCATGAAGGAAATGCTTTCTGTCTCTAATTATCTGAGACCTTATTAGCTCTTATAAAGGTCTTTAGGAGGATCTCATGAATTGTAAGTGGTTGTATAGTTTCGATGGGCCCAACCTCTTGGTTATAATAAATGATTCATATTCATGATATTGGATGTTTGTGAAGGAGTACAAAGAGTACCAAATTTAGCACCGCTTCCGCTGGATCAGTTTTCTGGTAGCATTATCGGATGGTTTAAAATTAACTAAATGTACTAGATAATGAAGAGATTGAATTAAGAGACATTGACTGACCATAAATTCGTACCTTTATGTTCTATGTTATGGTCTGTCGTTAACCTTAATGGAAGCAACGGTCCATCGTTGGCCTAAGATCCTGGGATGAAGCCTAATGGCAGTCTTCGTTGTCTGCTGTTGATGCAGTGCTGAGCAATGGTCTTGTATGTACTTGCATAGGGAATCTTTAAGTGTGATAAGTGAGGATTTTTGAGGTCTCGTTACAAAATGCATCTGGAGGGATCTTGAGAATTTTCATTTGATTGAGGATGAAATCGCGCTGGTCGAGATTTCGCTGGAAGTAAAACAAAACTCAGAATGTATGTTTCTATCATTTTAACTTAGTTGAGCACACAAGTTGTTTTTATGTTTGTTTTGTTAAAGACTTCACAAAGACGCTGGCGCTGATTTAGTAAAGGGAGGGTTAGTCGCAGGAGTTAAACTGACATCACTAGGTGCCGCACTGGTATTGGTCAGTTGATGAGAAATCATCATTAGGTACAGCGCTTGTATTGGTTGGTTGGTGTGAGTCACGCTGGGATTGGACAGCGTGAATAATTTTGAATGGTAGCAGAGAATCATAACACGGAAAACAAATTGTTGAATATTTTCTAGTTTAGATTCAAATTTTAACGTAGAGAATCGTGAAGCTTTTTAAATTGTTGAAAGCCTTGTTTTGTAAAGATGAGCCAATACCAATTAGAAAAAGAATTCATGTGGTTCCTGAAGGGACACCTGGTTCATTTATGTCATTAGAAAGGGTTTATCATACATGGTTAGCAAATTGGATGAAATATACTGAGCAAGATGGTAATTTAGCATTTCCAGAGGATGGGGCTTTTAATCCTAGAATTTTAGAAAATGTACGAAATCAAATGAACAGCATGAGACCTAATGCTAGACTTATCCAATATGAAGCTCTTGAAGAGTGGGAACATGAGGCATACAAAAGAGAAAGTGAAAGGTATCACACTGGATAAAAGAATACCATGAGTAGATATTCAGAAACAAAATGGGATGCCCAAAAGAAAATGTGGAGAAGCGATATAGCTGAAGGAATGCAAATGTTTCCATTTACAGTACTTGAGACTAATGAAGGAGAAAAATGTAAGGAGAAGAAGAAGTATGTGGAGGAACTGAAATCTAAAAATATTGAATTTATTGGGGAAGCTGACGATATAGATGATGATTTTTTAAATAAGTTATTGATGAATAGAATGGGAAGATACAATAGTGACCTCAGAGGCATTACCCTTTACTGGCAGATCCGACCAGCGGAGCTCCATGAAGGCTGCGGAACAAGCAGCTGTGCGCTAGAACCCGCGCATGAAGCAAGTCCTAGTGAACGGAGCAGATCCGACCAGCGGAGCTCCTTGAAGGCTGCAGAACAAGCAGCTGGGCGCTAGAATTGGTGCATAAAGCAGACCGAAGTAAACGATGCAGATCCGACTTGTAGAGCTCAATGAGACCCGACAACTTAAAATGGCAGATTTCGTCAACTTGTTTACGGAAGGGATTAATAGTCACCAATGATCCTATTTTCTATACCAAACATCGGATCCCTGAGTTTGAGTCTGGGCGCACAGTCGATGAGGTATTTCCAGCATTATTGTCATTATTAGAGGCTTTTGCGGTGTTTGTTTACTTGTGCAGCCTGATCGCAAAATGGCGGCTACACGCAAAATACGTAGCTTTTGTTCACTGATTTAAGCTTTGGTGTCCTGCTAACAAAACGCTAGTCAAGCGTAAAGTAGCAATGCCTGCGATTTGAAGTTTGTTTTGACGTCTCATATTAAACTGTAGTCTCGCTACGACCTCCAGAGGAACGGTGCCTGACTTCAAAATGGCGACGGTGTAAGAGACAACGCGACCCGCTTCACTTTCTCTATCTGAGCATGATGTATTAGGAAGATAAAGAGAGGTGCAACGTCTGTGTCTTGTGGGGAGCGGTTCACTGCACACCTGATCTTGTTCCCACGCTGGGCTTCACAGAGCTGTGCCAAGGTGGTGTGGTTTATTCTAGACTTTGTGGCTGCAAGGAAATGAGGGGCTGAGGCGATTTGGGCATATATAAGATCTGGGTGAATGCAGCACATGAGCCTATAGAACAGTGCTTTATGGGAAGGCTGTGCTATCACCGCCAGGGAACCTTCTTTCCTTTACTGTCACCAGCGATTTCTCCCTATGTCCTTTGGAAGCTTGGAGATCCCGGTTTCCTGGTTGAGGCTATAAGGCTCTATTCAGCATCCTACCACTCTCCGAGCATCACTTTTCGACCCAGAGGTGCCCATAGCCCCCTACAACTGTGTTCCTGAACAATTGCCCAACACTCACTACTGCTTTAGGGAATGGCGAAGATTTTCAGATTTAGGAGCTGTCTCTTCCACCTCTCCTATCATGGTGGAAAGGCTACCATGATTTCTTGGCCCCACTTCCCTCTGTCTTTCACAATGCTTGCATCTCTGGCAGAGGTGGAGTTTGCTGCAGTGCCTGTCCCAGGATGGCGACTGGGGCCAGTCCTGACTACCGCCGTGCGGGACTCCTGAGGTACCGGGGCACTCCCAAACTGAACTGGTGGGACGTTCTACGAGATCAAGTATCTCTCCTGATCTAAAATCATTGGTCATCGTCCTGTTCAGGATCAGCCCTCACCTGACCCCGCTCCTGCTCACCCTCCATGACACTTGACTAGGAGATCTTCCCATCGGCAGCTGAGACCTAGGCATTTTGACTGACACCCGGTGGAGCTACCTCGCGAGCTAAAGGGGAGATGGGCTAGGGATTTCCCTCCTTGACCATCACCTACCCAGCCGGTCTTTAGGCAAACTCTCCTGCGTCTCCTACTGGACTTTTCTCCTCTTCACCATACCCCCTAACCCCCACCTCTCTACTCTTCTCCTCTTTCGTGCTATTGACTTTTGCCCTCACCCGTCCTTGCTCATAGTTATCACCCTTTCTTCTGTGAACTTTCCCTCATAAGTCGAGACCCAGCTATCTGACTGATGCCCGATGGAGCTACCTGTTTAGCTATTGGGGTGATGGGCTATGGATTCCCTCCTCGGACGTCACCTACCCAGTCGGTCTTTGGGCAGACTTCCTTTTGTCTCTCCTGCCATCTTTTCATCTCTCCTGACGTCTTTTCCCTCATCCTCCCCTTCACACTTCCCCTTTCCCCTCCTCTCTATTTGTCTCGCCTTTCTTTCCTCTCCCGATTTGTGGCTTAATTTATGACGTAATGTGTATTTGTTTTCATTCTCTGTAACATTGTGTAGCCTAATGTAAAGTGCTCTGATACCTACGGGTCTAGCCACCACTATTTATAACTCGTAAATAACGTTCCTCTGAACTTCTGTTGTACCTTTGATGAAGCCTCATGGGCCTCAAAACTGTTTGTTCTCTTCTCAATGCACGAGCAACCTTGGCCGATGCCCGGTGGAGCTGTCACATGCAGATAAAGAGGAGTCTGGCCCTGGTTTCACCCCCTCAGCCGTCAACTACCCAGACAGACATCTGACATTGTTTTCCTCATTTTTCCCGTTGTGTATTCCCTCCTTCCTATGAGAGAAGTACTAGGAGGGGCGTTTGTTCATGTCCCTTGGTAGAGGCAGGATATATTATCATTTAAGAAGGATTTCCCTAGGTTGAGAGAGCAGCCAGTGGAATGGTAAAAACAAGTGGAGAGGTTTGTCAAGGTATCAAAAGTTTTGTGGAAGGATTTGGATGGCTTGTTTGATATTGTAGTTCCGACTGATTTGTAGGTTGAATGTAAAATTGCTGTAGACTGGCCGAAAGAAGAATATCCAAGAGATCCAAAGACAGGAGCGCCATCAGAAGAAGTTGTGAAAAAATATAATCAAGACATTACGTATTTGATAGGGAAAATTTCATCAAAAGATACAGCTGGGTAAGAATAGACAGGACTACTCAGAAATTGAAAGAGTCCGTGCATGCATAATATGAGAGGCTTTTACACGAGTTTAAACAGTACAGTGGAATCAAGAATATCTCTGAAAAAGATATGGGACATTTTGTATATCGGTTTGTGTATGGGTTGAGAACAGAAATAAGTGCCATGATTCAGCAGCATTTAATTTGTTGGCAGAGCAAATCGATTGATGAGATTCTTCGTTATGTGAAATATTGTGCGATGATATTAACTCACGTCATGAAAAATGAAAAAAGAAATTGATGTTGGCTCAGGTGAAAGCAGCAAAGAAAGGAAGATTCCTGGATAAGAATATGTATTTTACAGGAGTTTATCAGGAAAATGGTCTGACTACTACTGGTATGAGAGGTGTCGAGGCAAATGGAAATACTGTGATGAATATGATACAATAGAGGTAGAGGTCGAGGTGGTAATATAGAGGACATGAAAAAGAAGTTTTTTTGTCATGCATGCGGCAAGATGGGGCATTGGAAGCGCAAGTGTAAAAGTATACAAGCAAATACATAGTTTGTAGATACAGGAGTAGATGGAATGAATCAGATGCAAATGAATCAATAGAATTAGAATCAGCAGATGTCAATGGGCAGAGGACAGGGGCAGCGAATATCTCAAGCTCCTATGCAAAATATGAATGGTCAAGTACAAAGATACAATGCAAATATGGGTTTTCATACAAATGATCAATTGAATGCTAATGTGCAGGAGGTAGATCAGTGTGGTCCCTATGTGGACGGCAAGGTTGAAGGAAACAGTGTTACTTTCCTCGTAGATAATGGTGCTACTTATTCCACTGTGAGAACTGTGAAAATTCCCAAGCTATCCCTCTCGGGAGAAAATATCCAAGTTGTAGGAGTTTCAAATCAATTGATTAAGACCCCAGTGACTAAATTACAGAGTGGAGGATTTCAGGATTTACACAAATTTGTGGTGTGTGACACAAGTCCAGTTAACCTATTAGGAAGGGACTTATTATGTAAGATGAATTATTCCATTTACTGTACACCATATGGAATAGCATTTCATACAAAAGATGATGAGCTAGTATTTAAAATGTTTCGACAGGGATCAGAAGTGAATCATCTATATCCTCTATTTACAGTGAATGACTTGCCTGATGAGTTGAGAGATACAGTGCTACCTGAGGTATGGGATTTTTCTAGTAAGGTAAACACATTGGTTTGATGAAAGGAGTAGGTCCAATTCAGTTTACAGTAAACCCAGATGCAGAGTTTCCGAGAACAACAGCTTATGAGAGGAGTCCTGAGACAACTGCAAGAATAACTCCTGTAATTGAAAAGTCAATTGAACAAGTCATTCTGAAATTTTTTTTAGGGTGTCCATGCAATTCACCTATGGTGAGAATTCACAAATCTAACGGAAAGTACAGAATAGTGCAGGACCTTAGAAAAATGTATCAGATTGTAATACCTTGTTGTCCAATAGTGCCAAATTCAGCTTTGATTCTATACCAATTCTATACCAATATCACCTCGTTCCGCTTGCTCGCCTGAGCCTGAGATCTGTGCTTATGTTGTGCCTAATATATATGCTCTGAAATTGTTATTTTAAAATATTATTGCCTGCAACACGAAATATTTTTAAATCATTTATTTGAAACCTAATTGACTGCATACACTCGCACACACTAGCTGAACGCTTATATTGTGTTACCAGCCTCATTGCAGGTCGCTACCTTGCGCTTCCTCCAGTGCCCTGATTCAGAAAGGGTGGGAGGACACCACTTCCTGTTGGCCACCGCTTAGAGCTTAGCGCTCTAGCGGTTGAGTTGCTCGGGGCTATTTAGGCGGAGCCTGACATCGGCGCGATGCGGTAGGGTGATAGTGGCAGTATCACCTCGATCCGCTTGCTCGCCTGAGCCTGAGATCTGTGCTTATGTTGTGCCTAATATATATGCTCTGAAATTGTTATTTTAAAATATTATTGCCTGCAACACAAAATATTTTTAAATCATTTATTTGAAACCTAATTGACTGCATACACTCGCACACACTAGCAGAACGCTTATATTGTGTTACCAGCCTCATTGCAGGTCGCTACCTTGCGCTTCCTCCAGTGCCCTGATTCAGAAAGGGTGGGAGGACACCACTTCCTGTTGGCCACCGCTTAGTGGTTAGCGCTCTAGCGGTTGAGTTGCTCGGGGCTATTTAGGCGGAGCCTGACATCGGCGCGATGTGGTAGGGTGATAGTGGCAGTATCACCTCAATCCGCTTGCTCGCCTGAGCCTGAGATCTGTGCTTATGTTGTGCCTAATATATATGCTCTGAAATTGTTATTTTAAAATATTATTGCCTGCAACACGAAATATTTTTAAATCATTTATTTGTAACCTAATTGACTGCATACACTCGCACACACGAGCTCAACGCTTATATTGTGTTATCAGCCTCATTGCAGGTCGCTACCTTGCGCTTCCTCCAGTGCCCTGATTCAGAAAGGGTGGGAGGACACCACTTCCTGTTGGCCACCGCTTAGCGGTTAGTGCTCTAGCGGTTGAGTTGCTCGGGGCTATTTAGCCCTCGCCTCCTTCCGTACACGCAGCGGGAGCGCGCAGCAGGGCCAAAGCTACGCCGAAGAGTAGCCAAAGAGTGGCCCGTCTGCGCCCGTCCGCGACTGTACGGGGCTAGGGGCCACTTACTCTGCCCTTTTCAATATGGAACATCCAAAAGGCTCCCGGATCAGGTACACCACTCAAACATTATTAGATCTACAACCTCAGGGGGTACAGAGTTGTGTCCGCGATTATTGGCCATGTCCCGAGGGGCCCTTCTCCTGTGCTACATGTAGGTTTCAGGCAACACCAACAACTATTATCGCCGGGTGCATTAGGGAATACATACCAGTGGCCAAAGGCTGGAAAAGCTTTCTCCTCAACGTTCGATCATTGCCGAAACACCACTCCGAGATATGGGACCTTACCAATAGTCTCACACCAGATATTTGCTTCCTAACGGAAACATGGTTAAAGCCACACACCACCCCGTCTATCACTCTGGGGATCCCGATGGGATATAAAATCTTAAGACAGGACCGTCCTGATAAAATTGGTGGTGGAATCGCCATTATACATAAGGAAAATCTTAAAATATCTGTAATAGAGCAGATCAGTCAATCTTCATTGGAAGTTATGATTTTTAAAATCAAGATAGGACCTAAGGAACACTGGAAAGGTGCCCTGGTGTACCGCCCCCCTGGACCCAATGCTGGCTTTACTCTGTCCTTAACAGAACTGCTAGCACAACACATGAAAGTCAGAGAGAACTTCATCTTACTTGGAGACTTTAATTTTCATGCAGATATCCTGGAACACTCTGAAACAAAGACTCTATTGGCCGATCTTGCCCTCTTAGGTCTTAACTTACAGAATAGTGGACCCACTCACAGAGGTGGCCATACTCTGGATTTAATTTTCGCTAACTTTTCTACGTTACATTGCCACCCCCCTAAACTTGTAAACTGGTCAGACCATAGCATGTTAGAATTTTCTTTCATGGGCTTGGATAAACCTAATAAACCTCCTATTGCCCTGACTATCAAGCGAAGACCTTGGCATAAGATTACTTCGGATGTATTTGAGAAAGTCTGGAAAGAGCCAGTAATACTAGACTCAGATGATGCGGAGTCAGCTCTGTCCAAACTTAATGCCGCCCTCCTGGATACAATTAACCTTCTGGCCCCACAAAAAATAACTAAACATCCCCCGGTGGTCAAGAGAGAGATATGGTATACCGAATCGCTAAAATTAGAAAAACAAGGGTGTAGGAAATTGGAAAAACTCTGGAGAAAAACTCACACCAGCGATAGTAAGGCAAACTACCTAAAGGGCATGTCCATTGATGTAAGTTGGATTGATGAACATGAAGGAGCATCACAGGGAGAATCTAAAAGCAATCTAGAAGGCTGACAGGGTAGGAAAGCTAAAGAACGTTAAGCAATGTACAACATATCTCCCCCCCTTGGACAACAAAAGAAAAGAAACAACACACAGAGAACAAAAGAACAAAAGGCTCTCAATGGATGTAATCATTTAAGTAAACAGGTGGGTGACGAGAGCGAGGACTCCTCAAATTAACACTTGAATGAGAAGAATGAGCAGGAACAGAATCAGGGGTAGAAGCTCCGACTTCACATGAAGAAGCAGAAGCATCACCACTACCCACCTCCTCCCGTACAGCAGGCAGAGAAGAAGCATTTGAATCCCCTTGAGAGGATAACAAGTAACCATTACAACTTTTATCATAAAGACAGGAAGAACTCCCCCGAGAAGCTACACCACACTTTTGATAAAGCGCCACTCTCCTGTAATTCCATTTTTCTCCGTTATCAAGGAGTACATAATGAGTAAAAGCTTTCTTAACGCCAAAAGGACCCCTAAATTTAGTAAGGCCTTTGGCACACCGACCAGGCTTGACTTTGACAAGATCACCCACTGAGATCGGTAAAGAAGTTAAGTCAGGTGAGGAAGATTGGTTGTCACACCCTCTTAACCACGCAGGAGTCAATCTCGAAACAGGGGAACGACCACGCATCAACTCAAAAGGAGTCTTTTGCCCTTGTTTATGAGGAGTTGAGCGATAGGCCCACACAAGTTCCTGAACACGCTCATTCGAAAAACATCCACTCGCAACAAACATCTGGATCACGCCTTTCACCAACCGATTCACCCTCTCACATAAGCCATTGCTCTCTGGATTGTAGAGACAAGTGCGATGATGAGCGATACCACACTCACGCACAAAGGAAGCCATTTTCGCAGAGGTTAATTGAGTGCCATTGTCAGTAATCAGCACAGACGGGAAACCCTCATCAAGAAAGACAGACTTAAGAAAACAGATAGTGGAATCAGTTGTAATCTCTCTCATGAAACGAACAGTCAACCATTTTGAGAAACAATCGATAACAACCACAGCAAAACGTTGATTAGAGGGTAACTCATTCTTTGGACCAATAAAGTCTAAGCATATAGTATGCCAAGGTACATCCTTAAAAGAGATATTGCCAATTGAATGAGAACCTACAACCTTTAAACGTTTCTCTCCCTCCCTGCATAAGCAACACTTAACAACACAATCCACAGCATCAGCGTCAATTGAAGGCCACCAGAAATTCTCTTTCACACGCCGCTGGGTGAGGGTCTGGCCCAAATGACCCTCGTGAGCTAGATTGAGAATTTTATTTCTCAAAGAACTAGGAGGGACAAAGCGATCACCTCTCATCAACACATTCTTACCACAGAGAGACAACTCACTCAAAACACTAAGGAAGGGTCTAACTGAAGGCTCCAGAGTGCTCTCCCTTCTCGCCCCCTTAACAACAAGATCTACAACAGCTTTTAGGACAGTATCCTCTTCCATGCCTTTTGACCATTCCTCAGCAGAAAAGGTACCCTCCCCCAAAAATAAAACATCTTGTAAGGAAGCAACGGCAGTATCATCACATACATCGTCCAAAGAGTCCCGTCCCTTAACGGAAGGCACCGGAAGGCGCGATAAACAATCCGCCTGAATATTTCTCCAACCATGTACAAACTCCAGTTCTAACTGATAATCTTGCAAACAAGAAGCTAACCTAGCTAATCTGGGCGATCCCTTGCCAGTTCCTCCAGGTGCTAAAACATTGAGCAGGGGCTTGTGGTCTGTACGAAGAATAAATCGTGAACCCCACAAATAAGTTCTAAAATAATTTACTCCCCATGCAGCTGCAAGAGCTTCCCGTTCAATCACAGAATAGTTTGATTCTGAAACAGTCAACGGTCTAGATGCAAAGGCAATAGTTTTCTCTACACCAGCATGTTTTTGAAGAAGCACAGCCCCAAGACCAATCCCACTCGCATCCACCATCAAGATGGAGGGTCGCTTAATATCAAATGGGGTAAGTACATTAGCGGATTTAAGTTCTGCCTTAATCCCACTAAAGCATGACTCTTGCTCGCTAGACCACAAAAACTTGACACCCTTCTTTAATAAGGATCTTAAGGGAGCTGTTTTCGATGAAAAATCCCTTACAAACTTAGCGTAGAACTCGATTAATCCCATGAAGGACCTGAGCTGCTCTTTGTCAGCAGGAGGAGGGGCTAATTCAATAGCCTCCAATAGATTTTTCTTTGGTTTGATACCATCTGCAGAAAGGCAAAAACCCAAGTACTCTATTGCTTTAACCAAAAACGCACATTTCTCACGACGTAAAGTGAGCCCAGCATCACCCACTCTGTGTAAAACACTTTGCAAAACACCGTTATGTTCTTCCAAAGTATCACCAAAAATGAGGATGTCATCCTGGAAGAAAAAAACCTTATCTAAACCCTTAAACACTTCTGTGACCATTCGCTGAAACACACTAGCAGCAGAGATGAGTCAGAACGGTAACCTAGTGAATTGAAAAGTTCCTTCACCAGTAATAAAGGCTGTCAGATGTTTTGAATTTTCATCCAGACGAATCTGGTGATATGCATGTTTTAAATCCAACTTGCTGAAAAATGTTGCCCCCTAAGCGTGGAAACCAACTCACCAATATTTGGCAACGGAAATACATCGGCCACTACACACTTGTTCAAAGAACGCAGGTCTACACAGAACCTAATTTTGTTGTCAGGTTTCTGTGAAATAACCACAGCGGAAATCCATGGAGAAGCCTCCACGGGCTCAATAATTACGCCTTGAAGCATTTCTTCCAGAACTGACTTCACTTCATTACGCAAAGCAAAAGGAACCCTCCTAGCCTTGTGCTGAACAGGAATGCTGCCTTCTTTCAACACAATTCTATGAGAATATCCTTGCAACTCACCTAATTGTTCCCTGAAGACGTGACTGTGACTAGTAAGTAAATCATCCACAGAGACATCGTCTATTACTAAAACAGGTTCATCAGCTCTAGGGTTTACAACAATATGTAAATCATATTGATGGGAACGTCCCAAAATGGCAGGACCATCTGCAGACACATAAACCTTACCCCAAGTAGATCTGCCCTTAAAGACAATTCTCCCTTCAAAGTAACCAAGAAGATCAATTTTTTCGCCCTGGTAACTGGAAGGAAATATGTCACAAATTTCTAGATGTTTGTCACCCCACACATCATTCAGCAAAGACGCAGGAATGATGGTCCACTTAGAACCAGTGTCGACCATCAGACTGATACATTTGTCATCGATCCTAAAATCAGCCTTAGGAATCCGCTCCCTTTTTTCAAGACAAGAACAAACTGAATAATACAAAACCATAATTTTGTTAACGTCCCGTTTTAGTTCATTATACTCACTCACCACAGTAACCCTTGGGTTGGACTTGTTTTTGCACATTTTGGCAAAATGCCCTATTTTGCCACAACGTAAACACTCTTTATTATTCGCAAAGCAAAACTTTGCTTCAGACGCATGCGAATAACTTCCACACCTAGAACACATTTTTGACTGTGACTTGCTAAAGGGCTGAGACTGAGACCTACTAAAGGACTGTTGAGACATATTCTTTTTCTGCAGAATATAACCCTTTTTCCTTACAATAGCAACAGCAGCTGCTTCATCATCGCTGTTGTCACTATTGAAAACTTTTTGTGACACTTCAGCAACTTTTGAATCTAAACCACTCTTCTGTAGTTCTTTCATGCATTTCTCACTCTCTTCAACCACTTTAGTTAACTCAATCGCCACCTTCAGAGTAGGATTTTTAGCAGCCCATAACCGTTCTTGAATTTTGCGATTATTTGCTTGTACAATTAGTTGATCCCTAATGAGTTCATCCGTCATTTGACCAAAGTTACACTTGATGGATAGTTCACGTAGACGGGCAACAAAATCGTCTATACTTTCATCCTCAAGTTGCTTGTTCTTGTAAAACTTGTATCTTTGCAGAACTAAATTTTCTTCCTTTCCAAATCTAATTTCAAGTCTTGCAACAGCTTCTTTGAACTCATCTAAAGGTTGTGAACCAGAAGACAAAACTTGCGGTAGAAATTTAAATAAACGCTGTCCTTCCTTTCCTAAGGTCGTCATCAGAAGCGCTTTTTTCCTTTTGGGTGAAAAGTCCTCTCCTTCTATATATCCGTCACGTATTGAGCGCAATTTTTTTTTTACCTTTATAAATGTTGAAGAAAGGTAAATAACCCAAAACCGGCGTTAATAAAAACGCGCGCTTACTTGGTTGAAGAAAGTTAAAAGTACTGCTTGATGTCGTCTTCACAGAGACATTTCTGTCACACTCGACAGTGTCAGCTTATTCTCACCTTAAACAGCGTCAACTACGTTTCTTTCAGACTCGACAGTGTCAGCTGATGACTGCAAGGCTTTGGAATTACTTTAAAATGGCCGTCAGACGTCATCCGGGTCACATATTTGACCTTACGTCTGTGATGCTTGCGCTAAGACGCACCTGACCTCCGCTCGAGATGCACCAGACTTCGGTTTGAGGATTCCGTGAGTCACGTGAGATGCTTGCGGCGTCCTCCGTTACCCAGTAAACAGTTACCTAGGAGACAAGAAATGAACTCACCAGGCAGGAAACGATCGATAGCTGACGTCACCCCTTCAAATCAACAGGAACTTTGTGAAGGGAGAAAAAGGTCAAAATCGAGTTACAATCGCTTCTTCTGGGTACCGCTCGACATATAGAGCAGCAAGGAGAGATAAAACAAAAACGCCTCTCACGGTGGATTCGTTGGGAACAATACGCCGTTTCTTCTGTAAATTTTGACACCGCTGTAATTCTCCAAGTTCAAAGGATGGCCAGACACATCCCATCCTCGTCGCCAAATGATGTAAGTTGGATTGATGAGCTGACACGCAGAAAGCTGGCAAGTAAGATATTTATTACAGCACAGAAGTAAACAGGACTGTAGCCCATCTGGCCAAGCTCCAACTGCCACAATATAGAACATGAAGGAGCATCACAGGGAGAATCTACAAGCAATCTAGAAGGCTGACAGGGTAGGAAAGCTAAAGAACGTTAAGCAATGTACAACATCCATCTACTATAAAAACACCAAGAAAGCAAGAAAGAATAGTCTTACATCACAATTAGCTGAAGCTGGCAACTCTACTAGAGAGCTGTATAAAATCTTGCAGACCTTTACAAAACCATTGGCATGTGAAAGTCCAGATGAATTTTCCCAAATTCTGTGTAATAATATCTCCCAATTTGTGAGGACAAAATTGAAACCATTTACAAGAAAATTACTTCAGCTAAATGCCCTAAGGACACTGAGGCCCCCAGTATAATCCACTTTGAGACACAAGGGGACACCCTACTTGCTTTTCCTGAAGCTAGCCATAGTGATATTCTGTCACTAATAAATAATATGAAAACGGGTTCTCCCCTAGATCTGATCCCAGCCAAACTGACTGCCACACTGAGCAAAGAGGGGCAACTTCCTAAACAATGGAAGGAGGCAGTTGTGAATCCCATACGGAAAAACCCGGCACTGCCATGGACAGAACTTTCCAAACTCCGTCCCATCTCCTTGCTGCCTTTCCTGAGCAAACTGGCCGAAAAGCATGTAAACATCCATGTTTACAGTTTCATAGAGGCGACAATCTGGGTTCAGGCCCAACTACAGCACCGAATCTGCACTCCTCTCCGTGACCGATAACATCAAGATGTCACAGGATAGAGGAGGGTCGATGATTCTGGTGCTGTTAGACCTGTCTGCCGCCTTTGATACTGTGTCTCATGACATTCTTCTTGGCCGTTTGCAGAAGATGGGTATTGGAGGTGTGGCACTGTCCTGGCTAGAGAGCTTCCTCTCCGGCCGCTCACAATCTGTCAGCTTGGGCCCCTATCGCTCCACCTCTAGGTTGCTCACTAAGGGGGTGCCACAGGGCTCATGCCTAAGCCCCACATTATTTAATGTGTACGTGGCCCCCCTCGCTGAGGTTGTGAGAGAGTATGGGTTCACACCGGTGTCATACGCCGATGACACCCAACTCCTCTTCCCTTTCCACTCTCTTACCTCTGACGTTAAGAACAATTTTGCCGAGGGCATGAGAGCAGTGTCCAACTGGATGGCTTCCAACTGCCTCCAGTGCAATGTCGGGAAGACCGAGGTAATGCATTTTGGGAAAGCCAGTATACTCTGGTCTCCCGACTGGTGGCCCTTAGATCTAGGACCTGTACCCTTCCCAAAGCCGGCAGTCAAAAACCTGGGAGTGAAGCTCGACCAGAATCTAACCCTAAAGGAGCATGCAAATTTTATTACAGGAGCATGCTTTCGTACAATTGGTCTGTTGAGGCGAGTCTTCCCTCTTCTACCTGACATCCACAGAAAGACCCTAGTACAGGCCTTGGTGATAAGCCGGTTAGATTACTGCAACAGCCTTTTAATATCAGCTAATGAGGATGCATTGAACCGATTGCAGGTGGTCCAAAACACAGCGGCTAGATTAATTCTTCATGCCCCCACAAGAACTCCGTCTAAACCCCTCCTGAGGGAGCTCCATTGGCTACCAATACGGCAACGTATTAAATTTAAAATTTGTTGTACAGTGCACAAATGCCTCTTTGGAGATGGCCCCAAATATCTTGCTCAAAAATTTCATTTATACAAACCGGATCGTCTTTTACGATCAAGCAACCAACTTCTACTGGAAACTCCATTAATTAAGAAGACCAGACAAGGAGGTCGTGCCCTACCACTTATAGGACCGACTCTGTGGAACAAACTTCCCATCAGTCTCAGACAAATCACCAACCACCTCTCTTTTAGGAAAACCTTAAAAACACTTCTGTTTCAAGAAATATAATCCCTCTATAGCTTTCCCGCAGAAGCGCTGAAGTCTGTTATCCACGGGGAACAAAGCGCGGAGATACCCCTTACGGGGTCGAGTCCTGCGCGATACAAGAATTAAATTAAAATTAATATACATTTCCTTGTGTAGCAGAATATTTTTCAGTGATTGACTTATATCAAGCATTTTTTTCAATACCCTTGCATTCGGATAGTGAATATTTATTTGCATTTTAGTTAGGAAACCGTGTCTTGGCATAGTGCTGAGTTCCTCAAGGGTATACAGAGAGTCCCTCAATCTTCAATCAGATATTGAAAAAATGGTTGGAGTCATTGGTAATGCCGAATAATTCAGTTTTAGTGCAATACATAGATAACCTATTGATTGCGTCAGTAAGAAAAGAAGCATGCATTGCTGATACGATTGCTCTACTGAACCATTTAGCAGTAGGTGGGCATAAAGTGTCACCAGCAAAATTATAATTTTGTAAAAAAGAAGTTCTTTATTTGGGACATTGCATTGAGAAAGGAGCCAGAAAAGTGACTCAAGATCGGATCAATGCCATTTTGCAAATTAATCAGCCTAGCAAACAAACGGAAGTTCGAATGCTTTTGGGAATGTTTGGATGTTCCAGGCAGTGGATACCAAGGTTTTCACTGATAGCCAAGCCATTGCAAAGACTTACACACAAAGATGTGGATTTCGCACTGCTTTGCAGTGAACGCAATGGTTGTGCACTTTCAGTTCTAACGCAATTGCATGGACCAGCACGTCATCCAGTGGCATATTCTTCTGCTACTTTGGATCCTATAGCTGCTGCCTTCCCTGGTTGTTTGAAAGCAGTTGCTGCTACTTGAATGAGTCTGGAGCAGAGTGGGATGATTGTAATGGGACATCTATTGAAAGTGTATGTGCCACAATCAGTTGAAATTTTGGTAATGCGAACTTGCACACAGCATCTTATGAGCAGTCGCTTAACAAAATATGAGCAAGTAATTTTGGGTGCAGAGAATGTGTCTGTGATAAGATGTACGAGTTTTAATCCAGAAACCTGGTTACTGATTCCTAGTTGTGAAGTGGTGGTGGATGAAGCAGATCATGATGGTTTGGATGTGACTGAATTGTGTACAAATCCAAGGCCTGATATACAGGATACTCCATTACCTGAATCTGATCATGTTCTGTTTGTGGATGGATCATGCTTGAGAGATTCTGAGGGTACTTTGCGAGCAGTATATGCGATTTGTACAGTAATGAGTCTCATTGAAGCATCATGATTGAAAGGAGTGAGTTCAGCACGAGTGGCAGAGTTGATTGCGCTGACTAGTGCATGCTGTATTGCAAAGAAAATGCAAGTAACCATATTTAAGGATAGTCAATATGGTTTTGGTGTGGTGCATGATTTTGGGCACTTGTGGTCTCAACGTGGGTTCATGACCTCTTCAGGTTCACCCATTTGAAAAGGAGAGTGTGTAAAAAGCCTACTGCTGGCACTACAATGGCCAGCTCAAATTGAGGTGGTGAAATGTCCAGCACATAAATCTAGATTGTGACTATGTCACTGTTGGCAACAGAAATGCTGACGAAATTCGGCGCTTTTGTGCTCAAAATTCATTTACAATCAATGGGGAACATTTGAAAGAACAATCTGATGAAACAGAATGCAGACTAATGTTTTCAACTGTTGAAACATGGGAGGAAATTCTAGAATTACAAGATGCAATTACTGAAACAGAAAGAGAAGGGTGGGTTACAGCAGGATGTACATGCAGAGCAGATGATAAAGTGTGGGTTTACACAGATGGGAGACCTGTATTACAAAATGTATCACAAATGGCGAGAGTTTGCCATGGTCCGGCTCATGTATTCAGAGATGCTATGATAAGGCTTTTTAAACAGTCCTGGTTTATTACAAAATCCAGCGTCATTGCAGAGAATATGTGCCAAAGATGCGTGATATGTCAGCAACAAAATGCGAGGAGAAAAACAATTGTCAACCCGGGTTGAATTTGAAAAGCGGGAAGTCCTTGTACTCGTATGCAGTTGGACTTTACAGATATGCCTCCTTGCAATGGATTAACACAGGTCGTGGTAATTGTGTGTTTGTTTTCATGTTGGGTTGAGGCATACCCAACAAGGTGTAATGACAGTCTAACTGTTGCTAAATTGTTGCTTAGAGAATTGATAGCTAGATTTGGATTTCCAGTCTCATTGGAATCAGACAGAGGAAAGTACTTCAATAATGAAGTAGTGCGAATGATTTGTGCTGCGTTACAAATTGAGCAAAAATTGCATTGTGCTTATTGATCTGAGGAATCTGGCATAGTCGAGCAAATTAACTGCACAATCAAATCACGATTAGCTAAGGTTTGTGCATCCACAATACTGAAAATGCCTGATGCATTATCACTGGTGTTGATGAGTTTGAGAAGTATCCCAGACAGAAGAACTGGACTGTCCCCACTTAAATTGTTATGGGAAGAGCTAAGAGACAGCCAACAGTCCCAGCAAATCACCTTGTGAACATATCTGATGAATTAGTGCTCGATTACTGTAAAGGATTGGCTGACGTAGTACCTTCTGTGTCTCACCAGGTTGGAGAAGTTGCAACCGCTGTCCAACAAGAACAAGCACAGGATTTGAACCCTGGCGACAGGGTGCTCGTGAAAAAACATGTGAGGGAGTCTTGTTTGGAACCTCGTTGGTGTGGGCCATATCAAGTGATGCTTGTGCCAACAATAGCAGTTAAATTTGTTAAGTCCCATATCTACTTGAAAGTACAGAGTCAATAGAAGGTGAACAAAGTGAACAAAGAGAGCCTGAACAGACTGAGAATCAAGTCGAGTGTGCACAAGCTACTGGGTCTTGTAACATTGTAACTGTCGAATATGAAAGAAAGTTGGTCCCTGAAAGTGACGGAGATAAAGACAAAAGGGAATCAGCTAAGCAGAGTCTTGAGACAAATGAAATAGACAGTTCACCTGGAAAACGAGTGCGAAAAGGTGATGAATGGCCAGTAGGACCTAAGCAGTTGAAAAGTACTTTGGGCAGAAAGGTGTTTGAAGTCTCTAGTCAATCTGAACAAAGGGATACACACGAAGAAGAAAATGCAGTACGCAGAACAAAAAGAGCACGAGTACTGAGTCAAAAGTATGGCGCTGGGAAACGCTTTTTGGGTAGTTGTGTGCCCTATAAAACTAAATTAACATAAGATAACATAACACCTGAATTTGGCTGCCACAAATTATTGGGAAAAATAATTCATTGTGTTCTGTTCCAAAGAAAACTCATCACATGAGCCACCGGTGCATGATAAAAAAAGAGTGTGAGGAAAAAACAAAGAGAGAAGATTTGAAAATAAGGCTGTGACGCCATGATCTGAAGCTCCATGACCTGAAGCTCTGAAAGTGTGTGATACACAAACCTTTCTAATTTAAGTTGATTGAAAGATAACTAATCAAAGCTGATTGAATATTACTTTACATTTTTAAGAAATGGATAGAACTGAGACTGGTAATCAAAATTGAAGTTCAAATAGGCAAAGGTGTCTAAACGCTTGCTTTATATGTATTCTTGTAATATTGTTTGTCTGGATGGTGTTAGTACTATTCGTGCCTTAATTTATGCTTCCTGTTAATCCTACTAATGATTATATAAGTACAATAACAGAGGTATCAAGAGTAATAAAGAGTTCAGAAATAAATATTAAAGAACTAACAGGAATTTACTTACACCAAGATAAATCAATAAATTAATTTTCATTCCATGTTTATAATAAACTTTTTTATGAGTATGTCGATACAATGGATGCAAGAGATTGTTATGTGTGTATGCAATTACCCTTGTCTGTGTCAGAAGGGGTGACTTATCATCATCTTACTTTAACATATGGAATTTCATGTAGTGTTCTACCAAGTTTGTTCTATGGCAAGGAGCAGTTTCAATATTTTAATTCAAATTATGATTTCGTTTTCTCAGAAGTTGCTATTAAGAAGGATATTAATATAGTGACTAGTGCGAAGTACGCCGAATATATGAGTGCTTTCTTTCATACTATTAAGCCTATAGATTCTGTACGCGCACATAGAAATAATCTTACATGTAGTTTACACAGTGTAGAAATAGAAATTATAAATACTGTGGAGGATTGACGGCAAGAATTTAAGAGGAAATCTGTAGAGCAAAAATCTAAAGTACCTCCATGGGCTCATAGGGAGGTTGATTATAAGAAAGGTGAGACATATGCTGCGAAGACTCTGGACTGGCATCACTAAGGGAAGCTTTGCTCACTGTGACAAAAGACTGATTGTATTAATTATTTCATGGGTTCTAGTGAATTGTGAAGATACCTTACTAATTACGGGGGGTTGGGGATTAAGAGGTGGTACTGATCCAGTTAACTCCAGAATGTACTATGTGTGTGGTAAAAATGCTTATTACAGACTGTCTCAACATTGGTATGGTTGTTGTTATGTGGGTATTGCCTTTCCCAAAATATACCATGTGAATGAAAATCATGGAACGAATTAAAAGAAATTAACACGGAATAGAAGGGGAATAAGTGCTGTGGAAATTGTGGGTTATATTTTTGGTGCATTTATACCTTCAGTGGGAGTGATTTTGAACTCACAGAAAATTAGAAAATTGACTACAGTGGTTGATCATTTATCAACATTGCTGGTGGGTTCTTAGTGATCGATATTGAAATGGTTGCTATTAGATCAATGGTTTTGCAAAATCGACTTGCCCTTGATGTATTATTGGAAAAAGAGGGGGGAGTCTGTAGTATGCCGAAAATTCAACAATGTTGCACTTATATTCCTGAAAAAGGTTGAGATCTGAGGGGATATATTAGTAACATTACTCATTTACCTAGTGATTTAACAGAACTAAAGGTTGATGGTACATGGGAAAAACTTTAGCGTTAAGTATTAGTTTAGTAGGACACATATTAATACCAATAAATGCAATTGCTATTGGCATATTAAATGTAATACTGATATATAGATGTTGTAAGTGCAACGTAGAAGAGACTAAACGAAGGGCTAGGAAAAGAAAAAGGGAAGATATAGAGTTAGAAAACAAAAAGAGTGCTTATTATGAAGTGTTAAGGTATGTAGTAGGTGTATGTAGAAGTGCTTGATCAAATCTGCTCATCAAGTGTGAACTAATATTCATATAATGAACAAAACTAACAGTGTGATCTTGTGAAAACATGAGAGAGCTTAAGACTGCATCGTAAAAGCATGCAAAGGGTAGCAAACTGGTGAAATCATTTAAGACATGAGAGAGAAACCTACTAAAGAATTAACACATTACGATTATGAGGGTAAAAGTGTTAATGAAAACTGTAACTTAGTAAAAATATGAATATGAGAAACGTTTAAAAAAAGATTTCTGCATATATTTTAAATAACAAGCAAACTTAAAGAAGAAAATGCTTACGCATTTTAATGAAACGTAAACAAATGATTGATTATATGTTTAATGAAAATGGCACTTCTTATGCACCAGTTACTCTTTCTTACTAATATTTCTTATTAGTGTGTTTAGCCATGTAGAAAATGATTAATTTAGTAGTTTTTCATGTTTTTCAAGCATGCTAGTGTATCTTTCTAAATGTAGGTCACAGAATACTGTAATTTGTCCTTCATTATTTTTAAAATGCTGATCAAATTGTTTTAGTTATGAGTGTTTAAAACTAGAATTTCCTTCCTATGGTTAGAGTAGTCTTTCTATGAATAATTGTGTTAACTTTGATGCAAGCTAACTCGGAAGTGAGCAAGTGGACATGAAAAGCTACTAGTATGCTTTCCATTTACGAGGTGACTAGATATCATAACCTCAGGGAAAACATGGACAAAGAACAGAAGTGTAACGTTAAAGTTCCGGATGACTTTGGACTGGGGGATGATCATTCCACGTTTACATAATGGATCTCAACCAAAGGAATAATGTAAAACGGAAAAGAAGTTACATTTGGGGGCTGGAGTTGTGAAAAATCTGAGGTATAACTACCCTGTGGAAAAAGAATGACTGTTGGCTATTTTTCCTTGTAAAACTTGGGCATGACATGCTGTCAGTCCGAACTCTGATCTTTCCTGGGATACAAGGTGATCTCACCTGCGCTCCCAAATATTAAGTCAATTCTATCTCTGGTGTTCTTAGTATAATCAAGTTATTTCGCAAGTATTGATAGTACTGTTCTCACACAAAAGGTAACCAGTATCCCTGGTTATAAAAGTGAACAATTACTATTCCTCAAATCCTGGTCTAATATATCAACAATTATCCAGAATAACATAAATTGTCCAAAATACCAATCCACAAAGTATGCTGAAAAGCGTAGAGTTCTTCTTTATTCACTCGGGATCTTGAGATGATGTATCAAACTTCATACAACAGTCTTCAACAGCCAACACGTGTTTCGTCTGGCTTATCACATTAGCCATAGACTTCGTCAGGACTGTTATATAAACATCAAATAAACAACAATCAATATACCGTCCTGCTACATTTCATTTACTAAAAGCAGCAGAAAAAAGGAAAAAGAAGAAAAACGATAAAAGATACAAAGTACTAGAGGTACCTTTTTATAGTCCAGTGATTTTATGAGGAATATAGATTAAGATGAAGTTTCTCAACGCCACCGGGGACATCAGGTCACCTTTATGCACACCCATTGTGGTGCAATTTGATATTTAATAGTCAGAGTTACCTTGCTATGCAAGTAGGGTTAATCTCATATGGGGTATGTCTCATTCCATCTATTCCACATTCCTCGTCCTCTTATTCTCTATATTAGACAAGAAAACTCTCATTCAGTAACAATTCTATTTAGACTGCAATATCATCCTCTACTGTCTCGACTGTAATCCGAGTACACTTTATATTTAGTCTATTCGATCTAAACCCAAGTCAAGGGAATCTCTATTTTGATATTTTGTTTGTCAGATATAGTTCCTACTAACTCACCAACTGAGTTATTGCCATCAACTCCAAATCCACACGGCAAAGAAATATGACGATATCTAACTGCACGCCACTAATTGGTCACTGTAACAACAAATAAATGTTCAGTATCAAACGCTAAAGCATCTAGAGAGAAGAGAGCAATGTTTATCTAAGTTACCTATTTTCCCTTACCTATAAATGTACCACTTGGTTTAGGTTATTTTCACAGTCACAAAATATTCGTATCTGTCAAGGGAGACATAAACATGTCGTCTCTAACATCACATACCTCAACAGTCAAAGATAGTGACTGGAATAACATAAAAATATTCATATGTTACCCACCTATAGTCTTTTATCCTAAATGCCAGTAGCCTGTCAAATAAAAAAATATAAGAAGGTGGTAACTACAACAGTCCAAATTACCACGAGCGTACACCATTATCTTCGCTATTCCTCAAGTAATAAAGCAAAACAGACTCACCGAATATCTTCGTTCGTACGTCCGATCTATTATAACATGTAGGGGACGAAAAGAATACAAAATGTATATACGAAAGTCAGTATTATTATATATTCAATGTGAATAATCAGTTATGCTGAAATAAAGTTAATCGGGGTAATGTCACTCACCAGACGGGAGTATATCCTTGTACTTCGTGAAAACGGCATGCAGCACGGTCGCCATATTGAAATATCTTTAAATACCCTCTATTCGTGAGCGCCATCTTGTAATGGTCACTAGTTCTTGAAATCGTTTAGTTATTTATCAGATTATATGTATAGTTGAATTGTAATAGTTTCCTTATATACACAAATAGTCTTCCGATCTCTACCGAGCTCAATTCCCTCGTACAGCCCTCACATTTTATTTTTCCAATTCTTTAACTATATCGTGTCGATATCACCACTCGGTAATGTGTAGTCGTTCATGTTATATATAAAGACAGACGCAGCTAAATAAAAGTAACAGTATTCTGTCCCGATTCAGAGAAAAGGGATATTTATAGAACCTGTTTTTTAATACTACCGTTCTTCCCAAAAGAAATATCTGAAAAGAAAGCCGTAGCCTCGAACCCTCTATTCTCAAATCTTCCCTCTATCTGTCACTACAGTTGCTTTTCCTCTTTGCGCTGCACGGGAGTCAGTATGTTGAACCTTTGTAAGGGAATATCTATATCTATCCTAAAGGCTCGGTATAATCGTAGTTTTTGGTGCTTTGAATTTCTTATTTGAAAGGTAAAAGAGTCGTGGAGAGACAGTAAGTTTCAGATAGAGTCAAAAATAGATTAACGGTCCATATTTGAATAGATCCTGTACACCAGATAATAAGGGAAACATTGGAAAAGAGAGAAAAAAAGGAATATTCAATCATACTAATCTTAAATTAGTAAACAGTTCAATTATATCGCTAGTCATCAACTGTACATTCTTTATAATCGCAGATTATATTTGTATATACAATTCATTTCTATTGGTTTCAGTTGCTTGCATCAGACTTATGGGCCTAAATAGTACTCTATACATAAATGACACAAAAGTTTTTTACTCCAAAATTGGCCCATCATATATCATAATCAATTGCCTAGAAAGAACTGTAATTCTGAATCTATGTTAAGGCCATCCTCAACAGCTCTTAGTTTCATTATCCACATACATTCCCTGCGTCGCAGTTGGAGGATTCTATCCCCCCTCTTTTATTGGCTTTCACTACATCTATACCATGGTATTGAAATTGGTGTTTAATCCTGTCATTTTGAGTCCTGATGTAATGTGCAGCTATAGGATACCTTGCATCTCCATTCTTTAGTGACCTAAAGTGTTCCATCATCCTATCGCGTAATGTTCTGGTGGTACTACCCACATAAATCTTAGTGCAAGAGCATACAATTACATAGACTACATACGTAGTTTCACAGTTGATAAAAGAGGTGATTTTGAAGGTACCCATATGGTTGTAACTAAACTCTTTTATTCTTTTAACCGCCCATCTATAGGCACCACAGTTACCGCAGTAGTGAAAACCTGATGGCTGTTGGCTAAGCCAATTGGATTTTCCAGGTGTTTGATGGTAGCTTGGACATAATTTGTTAGATAAGGATGTTCCTCTCCTATATGTAATACTGGGTCTAGCATTTAACATCCCATTAATGTCCGAGTCACTTAATAATAAGTGCCAATATTTCTTAAGAATCCCAAACAGTTGATGACTTCCTTCCCCATAATTGGTCACCAGTCTTATCAGGTTTTTTGTATCTTGTTTAGTCTGAGATTTAGGTTTGGGTTTCAGTGTCTCTGATCGTTTAATATTCCTCACTTTTTTCATGGCTGTATAAATCACCCGATCTGAATACCCTTGGGCTTTAAATATGTTAGTCATGTCGGTAAAGTTATTGTTAAAATCTATATCCTCTGAGCAGTTTCTACGTGCCCTTAACATTTCTCCATAAGGGATGGAGTTGATCTGACATGCTGGGTGGCAACTGTCTGCTGACAGAATTGCATTACAACTTGTAGCTTTACGAAACATCCTACTACACAATTTGCCATTCTTAATAAATAATTCCACATCTAAAAAAGTAAAATTTTCACAACTCTATTCCATCGTAAATGTCATGTACACTTGGTTATTATTAAGATGGTCAAAGAACTCTTTCAGTTCTTGTATAGTGCCTCTCCAGATCATCAGACAGTCGTCTATGAATCGACCCCAGTAGTACAGGTGGTCGATCCATTTACTTCCCTTCGGGCCCCAGATCCACTCCGCCTCAAACCAACCCATAAAGAGGTTGGCAAAAGACGGAGCAAATCTGGAGCCCTTCGCAGTTCCATGTCTCTGTTTATACCACTTCTCTTTAAAGCGAAAGTAGTTATTTTCTAGGACAAGTCTTGTCATTTCTAAAAACATCAGGGTGTGTTCATATTGCTCGGCTGGTCGTCTCATCAGAAAACTCTCTACAGCTTTTATCCCCAGATTATGGTCTATATTGCTGTATAAAGAGACAACATCTAATGTTACAAGGATCATACCATTTTCCCATGTTATGTCATTCATAAGATTCAAAATATGCCTAGTATCCTCAATATGAGATGGCAAATTATGTACAAATGGTCGCAAATAAACATCTATAAACTGTGACAGTCTTTCCGTAGGTCCATCAATTCCGGAGATAATGGGTCTCCCCGGTGGTTTCCTTTTGTCTTTGTGGATTTTTGGTAAACAGTAAAAACAAGGTGATCGTGGTGAAATGATTTTTAGATATGTATACTCATCAAAATCCAACAAAGATGTGTCATACCAAGTTCTCAGTTTGTCATTGATCAAAGGAATAATCGTATGCAGCGGGTTTGAGGCCACCCTCTCATAGTAATATACATTATTCAGTTGTGATAAGACCTCATTTTCATAATCAATAGTATCCTGGATAACTATGTTACCCCCCTTATCAGCCATTTTAATGACTATATTAGGATTCATGGTCAAAGTTTTCAATGCTGTACGTTCTTTTATGGTTAGATTATTCCTATTAAGATATCTTTTGTTGTCTCTGATATCCTTGTCAATCAATTTGTCAATGTCTAGATTAACTGCCTTGAAGAATGCATCAATCACATTACTCGAGGATAGTTGTGGGGTCCATCGTGACTTGTTTCTTAAGCCACTTGGTTCAATAGTAATCTGATTGATCTCTAAATCAATTAGTAATTTTGACATAGTCACTGGGTCATCTTCACTCTCTGTTAGTGACAGTAACAGTTTAGTATCTTGTACATTTTGGATTGTAAAATTCGACAATTCGGGTCTATTTACAGAATTAACTGCTTTAGGATGGTTCACAAAATGTTTCTTTATTTTTAACATCCTCGTGAATCTATATAGATCAATTTTTGCCAAATTCCAATCTATTTTACTAGATGGACAGAAACCCAAACCTCTTTTAAGCAAAGAAATCATATCTGTAGTCAGTTCAAATGAAGAAAGATTAACAATATCAATTGAATTCACATTATGTTCAGTCTCTATGGGTTCTTCCAAGACCGGGTTCTCATGCCTTGCCTTATTTTTGTTTCTCCCTTTGCCTCTGGTTCCTCTCCTAGTCTTATATTTCCTGGTTCTCGTCTGTTCCCTATCCTTATCCGCCGGACTTCCTCTAAAAAACTATTCCCTCCTGTCGCCATACCTGTATTTTCTGTCAGGTCTTCATTCTCACTTGTTGATATATTACTGGAGGAGGATTAGGGGTCACTAGTGCTCGAGGTTTCTCCCTTTTTCTTACTAGAAGATGGTTTATTCATTAAGTGGTCAAAGCATCGTGCAAAGGTAAACACACGACCTGTACGATAATCATTCTCATCCCTTTTAAGTTTCTTTGCTTTTCTTCTCTTGATATCTGTCTGCATCTCTGCTAGGATCTCGTCCAAAATAGCAAAAATTTTCATTGTGGCCTCTGGAATATTAAGTACCTTAATCTCATCTTCTAAAGTCTCAATCTCCATCATTAGTTTTTTAATTTTCCTTTCAGCGTTTTCAATTAGAATATTTATTAGGTTCCTAGAGCTACTAGACAACTCCTTCTCCCAAGTATCCAATATCTTGATCTTTCCTGAACTGAACTTTCCTGATTTTCCCCTGTACTTCATCGGCTGGTGAAGTTTGCATACGCTAATACCTTACAGCTCAAGGGTTAGCTAATTATGACTACTGCACGCTGTGCTTTAGCTCACTGAAATCTAGGTTTGTATGAAAATCTCAAATTGTAATGTATATCTTTCTTTTTCTCTCACTTCTCACGCCAGTTATTGGTTTATGATGTATATTTGCTTTGTACTGTAATTTTATTGTGGTTTTACCTTTATTAACATGAAATAACCAAAGTTTGATAATTCCAATGTGTTTTTGTACACTGACCCATTCATCATTAAGTTTAGATAAAGGTACCTTGATAAATATACTGAGTTTCGTTTTCCTTTATTGAAGTAATTACTGACATGATACAGTGTGGCTATTGTTGTTAGACAGGAATTTCTTCATTATAGGTCCTCGTCTGAGTCCCTATTGGCTCTTAAAAAGGTCTATCGGAGGACCTCATGAATTGTAAGTGGTTGTAGAGTTTCTATGGGCCCTACCTCTTGGTTATAATAAATAATTTACATTCATGATATTAGATGTTTGTGAAGGAGTACAAAAATTACAACATTAAGCACCGCTTCTGCCGGGTCAGAACCTTGTTGAGGGAGGGAGGCAGGGGACTGTGGTTGTAGAAAGATTGCTTCTATAATAAAGCAGTCATGGAGCAATGTACAAGATGGCCGGCGCTGCGTTGGAACGCATAATTGAAATGCTTTTCAATTGTGAGTTGCATAGGAGTGTCAGCCATCTTATATGTGAGCTCAATGTCTAAAAAGAGGAGAGACGATGTAGCTTAAGGACAAAAGCAGATAATCTTGAAGCTGGGGAACCAGGTTTGAGTCTCGGCAGGAGGCTCAAAATTCTGTAATTCTTGGCAAATTAATTACTCTCTCTATGCCTGGAAATGCGTCATATTGTAATGCAACTGGTTCACATGTAATGTGCTCCAGCAGTTCGCGCTATCTTAATTTGCAAAAATTAAATTAATTTTTTTTAAAACAAACTAGGGATCCACAAGGGGAGTATACAAATGCAAGGGACTGTGGGAAATACCAGCGGGACATGATAGGGAACACAAACAGAATTCGTGCATTCGTATGGAGTGCGAAGATGGAAAAAATAAAGTACCTCACAAATCAGTGGAAGGACAGGGTCCCGCAGCCACTGACCGCCAACCATAAAGGGTACTTTGTCCAAGCTCCAGGCAACAATGGAGCCGGGGAAAGAAGAGAGGGAATGAAACCTGATGACATGAGGAGCTGTTGCTATCCATCCAGTGAGAAGCTAGAAAAGCAGAGTGACTGATGAAGCCTGCAAATAGTAAGTAATGGCTGGGCTGTGGGTGGGTTGTAAGCCCCTTTTAAGATTGTTTATTACTAACAAAAGACTTCTTATGAACAGCGCAAGACTTGTGCAGGCGAAACCTAAAAACTGGCAAATAGAAACGTAAGTCGGGCCAGAAGTGACTACTTGCAACACCAGGCATGGAACCATTGAGATGATAAATTAAGAAATACAAAATATATAACACAACTTGACGTAAAATTGTCCAAACATTTCCCTCTGCTTTGGCAACCCACCGTAGTGACAAAATTGCTTTTAAGGATACAAAATGATTTACCAGACTGGTAGAAGTGGAACACAGTCAGAAGAAATATCAGACGTGCACCTCGGAAAGGCAATACGGTCATGGACAGGTTTGGTGGTTTTCCAAACAAGCCGTTCTCTCATGGACTTGGGGCATCTACAGAAAGAGTATAGCTGAACAGACTGTTTTGTCTCCAAATGTTTGAAGTTGAACTGCTTCCAGCAAGTGTACCCACTTGCCTGAAGCCAGCTGGTATAACTCCGCACTCTAATTACCTTTCAAACAAGTGTATCTCGTCAGGGTCTGAAATGCCATACTCCCTCATCTTCTGGACCATCTTCGCGGTCTTCTTGATAGCCAACTCATAGCGCTCGCTGCGGGACAGAAAGTTGGCATCCTCATGCTGGAAATCAGGATCCCTTAGAACAAAGTTTTCTGAAAGGCCAGAAGAGAGAAAGGTCATGTTGAGGTGGTGCTGTTGAACTGGTGCTCAGGTGGTGCTGAGTGATGCTGAGTTTGAGCTGTGCTGTGCTGAGGTGATGCTGCACTGAATTGGTGCTGAATTGCTTTTGAGGTGTGGCTGCACTGCTGCTGTGGGACTGCACTGGGGTTGGTGCACTAATGCGGCGGAAGTGCTGTGCTGATGCTGAGAAGGTTCTGTGGTTAAAATGGTGCTGTGTTGATGCCGAGTTGGTGCTGCACTGGTGGTGGTGCACTCATGAGGAGGTGGTTCTGTGCTGATGCTGAGATGGTGCTGTGGTAGTGCTCAGGTGATGCTGAGTGATAAAGAAGTGATCCTGAGGTGGTGCCAAGTGATGATTAGGTGGTGCTGTGCTGGTGCTTAGGCGGTGCTGAGTGGGTGCGGTGCTGAGGTGATGCTGCGCTAATGCTGAGGTCTACCTTGAAATACATTTGTTCAGAAAGTACTCTGTAAAACAAATCTCTTACACCTGGTTCAATGTATTATAATGTTGTTTCATCAATAATAACAACACAGGGCACATACAGGGGCCACAGGACAACTGACTTCTTTCTGAGATCGATAATACCTTAATCGTCAGGGCTAAGGCAGCTGATGAATGTTTCTAAGTTCAGCTTTAGAAAACTATCACTTCTAATAATTGTCACTAAATTCGGTTATGAAGTATACGATAATAAACACATTTTAAATGCCTTTATTATAGTGTACACATTTGTTGCATAATTTACATGCCAAATACATTGATGACTTGACTCATGCTTTGACTGTTACAACGAACCCCCACCCCTGGCTCGGCTCTTAATTTGATGACCTGCCCACCTCTTGTCTAGGGACACTAAGGTTATTGAATATTTACTGCTTATTACCCCCTCTGCACTACATACTCCTGCCTCACTGGGCTGTTCCTACATGCCCGCACGTTCAAGCCTGTAATATCTGCTTTTCATAAATAACTGCCGCTGACTTACCACCATAACATTATTGTATTTATATAGCGCTTACTACCCCTGATAAGGCGTCAAAGCGCTTTTCGGCGAGTAGCACACTACTTTGTTAAATGATGTAACCAATATATTTACGGAACAACATAATTACAAATCAACCTAGTGCTTCGTATGTGTCATTGATACTGAACTGATTAGGCCAAATTAACGAACTTTTCAAAACCAAATAAACAGAGGAGAACTAGCATGGCGAGGAAAGGTTCAGAGCCAGAAATCTTATTAAGATGCGAAAAAGAAATCTGTATACTCTTGAATGTGGGTAGGAGGGTATGGATATAAAAGACTAGAGTTAATAACGATTCAATTTTATGTAGCTCTTCACATCACATATCTGTGTTCCTAAGTACTGTTATTAACTGGTGTTAGTTAAAACAATTCAATTATAGTCCTCGGTTTACTGACCTCAGAAGGATGGGAGGTATAGTTTCCAGTCCCATGATTTTAATTTGTGAAATGCAAATCACAGCAGATGCCAGCAGAGGGTCTTAAAGCTGCACAGCCATCTACAATACAGGAGGCAAGCATAGGGCACTGCTGCAGGTTTTGGAAAGCAATAGCCTAACAGAACAGCATGGAAGAAAGTCTGAAGCATAAAAGGAAGTCTCACCCCAAAAAAGGGTGGCAATGCATGGACTGCCATCCAGCTGGTGTGTTGAAGACAAACACATGCACCCTTTCTAAAAGAGCTCTCGAGGAAAAAAAACACACCAACACCTAGAGCTACATAAGAATTAAATAAGATGCCAGTTAAAGCTGTGAGGCCAACCCCATTGCACATAACCTCCTCCGTATAAGGTCATAAACAGAATGTGCATTGTCGCTGCTGGAATATCCCTTTCTGACAACACCAGCAGCAAACAAGACATAAACAAACCAATGAGAGGTCAATTTAAAAACATACCCGTAGAGTTTCAAGACATGTAATAAGTCATAATGAGGTGTCCAAAGCTTTCCAAAGCATCTTGGCAACACTGCCTCCGAGTCACACGCTCACCGAGGGCTTTTCTCACATGCAGCCACCACAAACAGCCACTCACAAGGGGCGGGCAACAAAAAACCACGAAGGCTCCTGCCCCGACAGCCAAGAGTTCACCTCCTGTAAATCTGTGCCAAGAATGGCTCCCAACAGAGGAGCTTGATGGGGGTGGCAGGACACAACTGAGGAAGATGGGCTGGCCTGGCCTAAAGAAAAAAAGAATTGTGTGCTAAAAACACTATAAGTAAACCAAAAAGTATGGGGCCATGTAACAGGGGCAGTCTCCTGGGAGGGTCCGAAAGACCAAAAGGCGGGAATAATGAAGCATGTCCACCAATGAAAATCCGGCATTTTTTGAAGAGCACTAACAAGAGCTAATTGAAAAGATGGGAGGTCCTTGAAGCCATATTCTGAATACAGCCTGCCTCGCAGAGCAGCGCATGCACGCTGACTCTAGGCTCGACCTAAAAAGAGTAAACTGGTTTGTGGATGGTTAATGGATTGTGATGTAGTCTTTCCTAAATTGGAGAAAAGTTGGGGTAGTCCTGATGTATATGAGGATGTTATTTCAGATCCTGGGTGCATAAATGTACAAAGCTGTTGTCTTGATTTTCCTTTTTTATGCTTCTTAGTCTGCAGTCTGATGGTGTCCTGGCTATGGTCAGGTCTGGCCGTGATAGCTTTGTAAATGATGCAGTTGGTTACGAAGATGACCAAAGAAGTTCCATCAGGATGGAGGTGATGTGATCATATTTCTTATGGCCCTGAATGAGACATGCTGCGGAGTGTAGGAAGCCCCTGAATTGAGCCAGTATGGAGTCTGGGAGGCCATGTACTAGGGCATTAGCGCCATCCAGATGAAGATTAGATGGGTTTGAACAGCTTTCTCAAAGATGCAATCAGTCTTTCTTTAAGAGAGAGCTGGTTCCAGGCCACCTGTTTCTGTGGTAACGTGACTACAATTTACAGAACAGTTCAAGACTCACCTCTTTAAAGAACACTACACCACAGTACCTTAGCCGTACACAGCCCATATGTATACTTGGCATTGACTATGTACAACGCTCCACTGCTGTTCGGTTTTGTTCGCACAATAGAAATACTATCTATAATCATACACACATGGGCCGGAAAATCTGTGGCCCCCACCTATCAATGGGCCTCTCAAAGGTGCAAACCCTCGCATGCCACTGCTGCCCAGTCTGTGAATGGACCTCCGTACGGTTGAAGTGTGCTCCTTCTGGCTCCTCCCCAACAAAAGTAGCAGTAGCCTGCAAGATGGGAGCCAGGTTCACACAATTATTAGGCGGGCCTCAATCAGCTGTCCAAAATATGAACATAAATGTGAAAGAATGTCAGATTGTAGGAGTCGGTCAAAGGGGAATATATGGTTGTAAAAGGAATGCAATTTAAACCACTGTAATTTTAGCAAGGAAGTTAAATTCATTTAAAAAATCATATTTCAATTAATGCTCACACACACCCGTTATGCTCATCCTTAGCCATTTGCCCCTGCCCCCTAAGCTCACACATTGCCCCCTCTGCTAAAGTCCCTTATGCACATTTGACTGCCGTCTCTGCTCACAATCCTTCTGCTCAAACTTTCCCCCCTTTTGCTCTGTCATTTGTACTCGGGCATTGCCCCTCTCCACTCTGTCTTCGTTGATCACACAGTGCCTTCCCATACACAAACTGTCTCCTTACAACCTGCCCCACTGCTCATACATTACCCACCCTTCCCAGGTGATCATACACTGTTCTCTCTCCTCTCTGTCCTTTCCACTCACACTGTCCTCTCTACCCCTTCTCCTCAAGCATGATCTTTTTGCTCCCTGTCCAATCTTCTTTCACACTGTCTCTTGGCTGCCTGGTACCTTCTGCTCATACATTGTATCAAATGAAGAGTTGAGAAGGTATTGTAAATAAGAATAAGTTTATTCTTAAACAAGTACAGCACTGAGATCCAGGCAGAGTGTTTCTTCAATCAGCTACAGCTCATACTGGCTAGTACAAGCCCAACATTCTAAACTGCAAAGCTCTATTAATTGAAAGATGCATCAACAATACAGCAGTAGTTAAAGATACATGAATAGTAAAACATAATAATGAATAAATAGAAATAATAAATAACCATAAGATATAACACACCTCCTCACCTTACAATATCTAAAAATTTAAGTGACATAGGTGGCCAATTACCGGTCGGTAACGGCCGAATTCGGCCGTTACCGACCGGTAATTGGATTTTGAGATGTAGGAGCATGCTTTACAGAATCGGTATTTTACCGAATCTGTATTTACAGATTCGGTAAAATTACCGAATCGGTAAATACAGACTCGGTAAAAATACCGAGTCTGTAAAAGCATATGTAGGTAGCACATCTTTGAGTGCCGCAGGCCATTCAGATTCGGTATTTTAACACCCAATCCAATTGGGTGTTAAAATACCGAATTCAGGTGTGCATGCACATGTGTGCATGTACACCTAGCCATGTGACAGACAGACATGCCCTTAGGGCATGTCTGTGTGCCACATGGCGCACATGCCTATTTTTGGGGTGCCAGAGGGTGTCAAAGTGACACCCCCTGCACCCTTGCTAAAATCGGTATTTACCGATTCTGTAATTACAGAATCGGTATTGCCCATTGATTCCTACGGGCTTCAAAGCCCATAGGAATCAATAGGAAATACCGATTCGGTATTTCCAGATTCGGTAAATACAGAATCTTAAAGATTCGGTATTTACACATCTGGAAATACCTACATCTCCCCCCTTCATATTTACCACTTCTTAAATACCGAGTCGATAAAATTTGGTTTTTAAGAAGTGGTAAATAAGAATTACCTACATCGGGCCCATAATCCTCCAAATATTTAGGTGTAACCTTCAATCTAGAGCTGGACCTAACAGAAGAACTGCATACATCTGGAGGAGAAATGACATCGTTCACGAATTGTGTATCCGAAACTGAAACAGAATCATTTCCAGTGTGCACATCAGAAATTGAAACAAGATTATTTGAAGCTTTATGCCCAACATCATGCGTATGCCCACCATCAAGAGAAAATTGGTGAAAATCATTATACACAGATAAATCGCTTACATTAGAAGATGAACTTGACTTAAAATTAGATGAACAATGAAAGGACTGAATAGAATGCTTCTTTGAGTTCATTTCTACAGACTTGTCCACTCTAGCAACATTTCTGTAGCTCCACCATTTTCCACCTTCAACCATGACAGAATGTTTACCTACTTTAACAATAGTTGTATCAGGATAGAATTTAGACCCTCTAACTTTAAAAGGTCTTTTAATTCTAACTTTGTCACCCACCATGAATTCTTGATTTTTGACATGTTTATTCACATCATATCTAGCTTTAGACTTAATTTGAGAATTCTTCACATTCATTTTAACTAACTCCAAATTAGGTACACTTCTGTCAAAATGAGTTTTACTCACAACCCATTCTGGGGAAAGTTCGTTAAATGACTCCCTCTCAACATGGCAAAAGGGGTAACACCAGTTGTGGAGTGTGGAGTATTATTGTATGACCAAATTCTGTCACTAACAACGTCTTGTACTGACAGACCAGAAGAAATAGCCAACTGGACAGAATCTTTTACTACACGGTTTACTCTTTCTACTAAACCATTTCCCTGTGGGCTGTAAAGGGCTGTAGTTAAATGTTTTATACCCAGGGAACCCAAAAAATCTCTCATGACATACGAAACAAATTGTACACCATTATCTGAAACCAGATAAGCAGGAACCCCTTCTGATCTGAACAGTTTCTTCAAAAATTTGACCACATTTTCAGTATTAGGATCCTTCATGAATTTGAAAGACACCCATTTGGAATGGTAATCAACAATGGTCAAAATAAATCTAAAACCTTGATTCAGGCCACCGACAGGACCCAAAAAGTCAATTCCCAACTTCTCCCAAGGATTCTTTGGAAAGTCAACTGGGGATAATGGAGAATTGTATGTGCGAAGAGATTTCTCAGCATGAGAACATTCAACACAATTGTTTAATAAAGTCTCTACACTAATGTCCATACCAGGCCACCAGTAGTGTAGCCTCAATCTTTTATTTGTGCTAGTGATTCCCCCATGACCTTTATGAGCCAGTACAATAATTTTATCCCTGACTAAGGGGTCGATTAGGATGGCGGACGGAAACGGGTACTGTCCGATATGGTCGGGGAAATTTTACTCCCGGCCGCGCCGCGGAGAATCCGCGGTTGCGATTAGGATATTCATGTCACGAAACTCCGACCGCGACGGACGGATCATAACAAACACCGTCCGCGGTGGACGGAACACATCTAACTCCGTCCGCGGCGGACGGAGCCTAATGAACAGCCACCGCCGCGGACGGCAATGACCGCGGAAAAAGACACATTTACCGCCATACCTGTGAAAACTCCGTGTCCGCAATTAGGATAAATCCGCCAGTACCACGGTACGCACAGCCATCCACGTCCGCGGCGGAAAGAATGTAACGATAAACAGTGCATCACTGCGGAAGGCCAACATGCACAACATCCCTAACGTCAAACAAATGTCAGAAAGTGTACCGCAAGTACTAAGCAAACACACGAAAATTGACAACCCCCCCACCTGATACACCAACACCAAGCACAAGCCACCATGACACGCCCCAAGTACCCAATAATGCACACTAGTCAACACGCCCACCTACCACCTGACTGCCAACAACCATTGAGACACGACTATAAAATGACACCCACACACTACCACAATCCTTTGCATCACAGCATTGCTGCTAGCAAGAGGCCCTAATCGATATACAGCTTACTGAAATAGAAGACACCCAACCACCACCCTACCACACCCACCACACAAACACCCACCACACCATTCCTACACATCACACACCTGCACCCCCCAACCCACTCAACCCACACACTGAGCACCACACACCATGGCACCCAAAAAAAAAACTAAATTCACGGAGACGGAGTTGAAGGTGATGGTAGATGAAATCATCCGTGTTGAGCCCCACATCTTTGGGGCCCAAGTCCAGCAGACCTCCGTGGTCCAAAAGAATCACATGTGGGACAGAATCGTCAGTCGGGTGAATGCGTCAGGGACCGTGCCAAGGACGAAGCACGAAATTCAGAGGCGGGGGCCTGACCTGAAGACCAGGGTCAAAGGCATCCGCGCCAAAAACTATGCAAGAGCCAATCATACTGGCGGCGGAACACCCCCGGAGCCCATACCCTACACCGATTGGGAGGAGAAGGTGCTGGTAATACTTCACCCAGAGAGCCTAGACGGACTTGAGGAATGAGAAGAGGCTGGTAAGTACAAACCAAGCACCACGATCAGTACGACATGGTCAGCCTCACGCAACTGAGAAGACACATCTCCCAGGCCCCTACCCATTCACGTCGGACACATACTCACCAAAATGTAAATGGCTACCAACATGCCCCCATGTCCACAGGGAGGGTGGTGGAGGGTAGGGTGTGTGAGAGCTCACAACTACAACTCCCAACAGGCCCCCATGTTCACGGGGAGGTTGGTGGTGGTGGAGGGTGGGGTGTGTGAGAGCTCACAACTACAACTCCCAACAGGCCCCCATGTTAACGGGGAGGGTGGTGGTGGTGGTGGTGGGTGGGGTGTGTGAGAGCTCACAACTACAACTCCCAACAGGCCCCCATGTTCACGGAGAGGGTGGTGGTGGTGGTGGGTGGGGTGGGTGAGAGCTCACAACTACAACTCCCAACAGGCCCCCATGTTCACGGGGAGGGTGGTGGCGGTGGAGGGTGGGGTGTGTGAGAGCTCACAACTACAACTCCCAACAGGCCCCCATGTTCACGGGGAGGGTGGTGGTGGTGGTGGGTGGGGTGTGTGAGAGCTCACAACTACAACTCCCAACAGGCCCCCATGTTCACGGGGAGGGTGGTGGTGGGTGGTGGAGGGTAGGGTGTGTGGGGTGTGTGCGACAGGACACAGAAATGTGTACAAATCGATATGAACATGTAATGTCCACATTACTGACCAGCTCAATCTTGTCCCTCAGGTGATCATGAACTGACTGGGGAAACCAGCACCCGGCCGCAAGACTCACCTCCCACACATACCGGACTCTCTGGGGACGATGACACAGGCAGCTCCGGTGCGGAGGATGGAGCGGGCCCAAGCAGACAGCCAGGGCCATCTAGCTCACAGGGACTCCCGGGCCCGACAACCGTCGCATGTGTGACTCCAGCGACACCTGACTCAGTGATCTGCAGAGTCCCCACCACCACCACCACCTCCACCACCACCACCACCAGTACCACCAGTACCACCAGTACCACCACTCCTGCCTGTGCCACCCTGCCTAACCCAGCGCACGACGCAGGTCCATCGGCCTCACACCCAAGCAGGATGAGTGGCCCACAAAGGAGAGAGGTGACGGCACATCAGGCAATCAGGCGACCCACACTCCGCCGCACTGAGGAAGGACACCTACCCCATCCTGTGGCAGAGTCCCTTGAAGCCCTAGCCAGGTGCCAGGCTTCATACGACCGTTCCCAGGAACATGCAGATCGTGCACACCAGGACTCGGTGGACAACACGAACATGTTGCGGGAAATTTCGGGGTACCTTGGCCAGATAGTGCACATCATGGGCCAGCAGACAACAATGTGGAGGGAATGGATTGGCCGGAACAACCCCACCCCCCCTCCACCAATTGTCGTTGCGCCACCGTCACCTCCACCTCCACCGCCACCGTCACCACCACCACCACCTGTGCCCCTGGCGACCGATGTGGCCCATGAACTACCTGCACCCCCAGCTGATTCAGTTCCACCTCAAAGACGGAGGGGCCGCCCGAGGCTGGAAGTGGGTGAGAGCAGTGTTGGAGCGCCATCCACACGCTCCAAGAGGGGCCGCCAATGACTTTGCCACTGCCTGAGCCACACATTCACCCTGCAAAGTATCCTGTCCCACATAGACAATCATTGGCACTGGTCTGCTGGACTAGCCTGACACCCCCCAATGTGGTGTCAGCACGGACATTTCATCTGCCATTACCTTCAACTCCAACTCCCTCCCCCCCCACTTACTTGTAAATATTCACCAGCACAAATGCACAACCTGTAAATAAATGTCACTTACACACTCAATGATGTTTTGCCTCCATGTTTATTCACAAGATTGCCTTCAGAAACAGACGTAAACAGGTTCAGGGATCCTAGTCGTACATAATCATGGCGCTGCGGGAGTGACCTAGGGAAAATCAGAGACAGCAAACACACGTCAGGAAACAGATTCACACACATCACAACACACTGCACAGCAACATTCCACAAACTACACTCATCACAAAAGCATGGGATGAGAGGACACACATCATGGAGACTTGTATGTCCAAAGAAATTAAGACACACATATGCAACCATCACAAACCAGAACACACAGCTGATGCACCCCACATCCACACAACACCAGCAGACATACATAAGGCATTGTCAACCGGCACAAGAGGTAGTTACTCACATTCAAGGGAAGTAGCGATCAATGAGCTGGCGCCTCTGGTCCACACCTTGCTCCTCGCCACTATCCTCATCAGTCGACATGGGTGGGATGGGAGGCTGAGGAACTTCTTCGTCTTCAGGGTCCAACAGCAGTTCAATGTCATTGCGCACGGCCAGGTTGTGGAGCATGCAGCAGGCAATCACGATCCTGCATACTTTGCCTGGTGAGTAAGGCAGGGCCCCTCCGGTCTTATCCAGGCACCGAAACCTAGACTTTAGCAGTCCAAAGGTACGTTCAATCACTCTCCGTGTCCTTCCATGTGCATCATTGTAGCGCATTTCACCCGCTGTTGTTGGATTACGTATGGGACTCAGGAGCCAGGGCCGGTTTGGGTACGCCGAGTCGCCTATGTAGGGGGATGACAGACACAAATATCACAACAAGATATGGTGGGTACCCCATGCCACACAGAGATCACAAAAGTCCCCACTGCACACTCACCAACAAGCCACGCTTGACCGGGTCGCAGATTTGCCATCAGTTGGGGGACAATGCTGCTCCGCATGATGTGGGCATCATGTGCGGAGCCAGGAAATCTTGCACACACATGGGAGATGATGTTGTTTGCCAGGCACACCACCTGCACGTTCAGCGAATGGAAGTGCTTGCGATTCCTAAAAACCTGCTCACGTGCCCGTGGTGGAATGATAGCGATATGTGTGCCATCAATTGAACCCACAACGTGTGGTATGTGGCTCAGTGCATAGAAGTCCGCTTTGACTGCTGGCAACTCTTCCGGCCGTGGGAAATGGATGTAGTCATTCTTGTACAGCATCATAGCTCTTAAAACATCCCGAAGTACCGTGCTGAACATGGACTGTGACATCCCCCCGGCATATCCAACTGTGTACTGAAAGGTGCCAGTTGCAAAGAAATGTAGTGCCGCCATAACCTTTGCTGTGGGTGTATTAGAACCAGGATACGTCCTACGTGGCTGCAGATGAGGAGACAATTGGGCAACAAGCTCCATCAACCGACGTCGATCCAGCCGGATTTTCCTAATCACCTCCTCGTCAACCATATCCTCCAGCACAGTGTATGGCCGATGCACATTTGGAGCCCTCCTGTGTGGGAGAGAGATGTAACTTAAGTCAACTTACAAACGACGCATACGTGTGCAACTCCATCACATGTAAGCCAACATTAGCAAGAACAAAAATATTTGGGATAATGGTCATATGTGTGACATCTCTGATAGTTAATACAATACAGAGTGGCCCTTTAACAATGTGCAGCCACTTGCAACAGGAAGTGTGTCAACACGTACAACGCAACGTAGTCACATGTGAACATTACTGACAATCCGTGTGTCTTGACCCTAATGTTTAGAAGCCACATCACAGACACACATGCAAGTGCATGCACACAAACGATAATGATACACACACACCATGTCATCATGCACCAATGCCAACACCAATAATGTCGAGCATACGGTAATTACATGCATGGTGACACAACATCCAAGACACATACACTGAATGCATGTGTACCACCACCATTGTAGTCACCTCGCCAGAACCACACACTGACAACAGAATCATAATTTGGCCATACAGCCGTGATGTACTGTGTAGTTGTGAAGATGTAATAACGTCTGTAGGGTCACACCCGACGTCAACACGTCAAAATGCACATCTGTTGCACATTGTGTGCCTACCGATGGGCATAGTATGGACACACATGGAATAGTGAATGACATATGACGTTTCCCTATCACGCTCACAACCCTCATGACGCAACTGCAGACAACACATCACTGTGCAGCGTCTGACAAGATAACATAATTGGCGCCGCCATGGCGGTGCACAGCTTCCGCTACTTTCCAATGGCCATACGCGGCCAGCGTCCCTCTTCCCATTGGCTGCATGTGCACGACCGTCACGGGCACACATCGGCAACCGCACGTGCAAGCTTCAGGCACGGATGCTTCAGTTGCAACAATGTTCTATCACTGGCGCCACCATGGCGGTGCACGTACTCAGCGGGGGAGGTGCAGGCCTATACACCATTTAGATGTACTCAATGTACATGCCAGTTCATGTCCCCTCTTACAGTCACATTGCATCATCCAGCGTACACCGGCCGGAGCGGCCGGGCCTAGGACGGCCGTGCCGGCCATGTCCACAACCGCCGTGCCGGCCATGTCCACAACCGCCGTGCCGGCCATGTCCACAACCGCCGTGCCAGGCCGGGCCTGGCACGGCGGTTGTGGACATGGCTGGCACGGCCGTCCTAGGCCCGGCACGGCGGTTGTGGACATGGCCGGCACGGCGGTTGTGGACATGGCCGGCACGGCGGTTGTGGACATGGCCGGCACGGCGGTTGTGGACATGGCCGGCACGGCGGTTGTGGACATGGCCGGCCCGGCCGTCCTAGGCCCGGCCGCTCCGGCCGGTGTACGCTGGATGATGCAATGTGACTGTAAGAGGGGACATGAACTGGCATGTCCATTGAGTACATCTAAAGAGTGTATAGGCCTGCACCTCCCCCGCTGAGTACGTGCACCGCCATGGTGGCGCCAGTGATAGAACATTGTTGCAACTGAAGCATCCGCGCCTGAACCTTGCACGTGCGGTTGCCGATGTGTGCCCGTGACGGTCGTGCACATGCAGCCAATGGGAAGAGGGACGCTGGCCACGTATGCCCAATCGAAAGTAGCGGAAGCAGTGCACCGCAACACCAGGGCCAGTCATTGGCCCTTTTACGAACACGCATCCAGGGCTGACCAATTGCTGGCGACGTATGCCACTGACACGTGCTGAGGGCCCTATATATGTGTGTTGTCCAAAAGCACACATCGTACCCTGGGAACCAGTGCTGCCTGTTCACCTGGACTTGCTGCTGCTGCTGAGCTGACCACCGACTGCTGCCTGTGACCATCACCTCGACCTGCTGCTGCTGCTGAGCTGACCACCGACTGCTGCCTGTGACCATCACCTCGACCTGCTGCTGCTGCTGAGCTGACCACCGACTGCTGCCTGTGACCATCACCTCGACCTGCTGCTGCTGCTGAGCTGGCCACCGACTGCTGCTCTAGTGCCATACTCCGTGATCTTGCCATGTCGAGAGCCAAAGAGATCCGGTCTCGTCCCTTCACCGCTGCGGAGCTTGATGTCCTCGTGGACGGTGTGCTCCGCAACTATGGACGCCTCTACGGCGCACCCGGACAGGTGGTAAGTGCAGTGTGGGACATGTTGGTGTGCATGAGGGGGCCAAATAATCCTGCCTACTGCAATCTTAGCTGTGTAGTGTGGGCTCGACATATTTTCAGGATTGTGCATGGCGGATGACAGATACGTGTTGCCCCTATCTGTGTGTACAGGCCAACTGTCCACTGACTTACACCCTTTTGTCTCCCATCATGGTAGGTCAAGCTGCACCTTCGCAAGGACGTGTGGAGGAGCATTGCACGTGAAGTACGGGCATTGGGGGTGTGCAACAGACGACATACACACTGCCACAAACGCTGGGACGACATTTCCAGGCTGAGCAAGAATGTAGCGGAAGTGACACTGGGGATGATTCCAAGGACGCCACGTCTGGCCCGATGCTCCATGACCCCTCTCATGCACCGTATCATTGCTGTGACGCATCCTGACCTGTCCGAACGGCTGAGTGTCGATCAACAGCAAACTAGCGGTGAGCATACTGTCTGTGTAGGAAACTTGTGAGTGCAATGCATGTATTGATGCACAGACACAGTATTGAGTTCCGTGGTGCGAATGTATCTCTGCGATGCCATGTTGGTCCCATTGGGTGGGTGTATTTTGACATCCAGGTCCGGCATGTTGACACGCCACTTGCTTAGTAGTTGAGTGTTGAAGCACATGCCCTAGTGGTCCGTGGCCCCATGGCAAGAAATGTGTGCAGATGTACGTGCTCCTGCCCTGTCCGCATGCTGTACATGTGTCACGGCCACCAACGCTTATGTAATGTGAGGATGACTGGTAGAGGTGGGCCGTGTGCAGGATGGGGGCTACAAGAACTTTGTCAGCTATGGAATTTGGGAATCCTTGTCCTTCTGTACGTGAGTGTGCCCATGACTTACACCTCTTTTATGTGCATTTCAGCTATGACAGAGGACACTCAGCCACAGACGGAGGAGATTAGTCGAGGTAATGAGTCCGGGTCAGACTTCGCACACACGCAGACTGACACAGAGGAGGGCAGCGCCGGAGAGGGGGACAGGACCGTCCCTGAGGACTCGCATGTGGAGACACCATCGTCCTCATCTTCGGAAAATCTTGGTGAGCCAGCACTGTTGTCACAGACTGGGAGTGGGCAATCATCACCTTCTGTCGGAACACAGCACACAGGGCCCACACTTCCGCCAACTGCACCATGTACTGTTCGTGCCCGCAGGAGTAGGGGGAGCAGAGTGGCGTTCGGTGCAGGCACCGCTGCCCCTGCCACGGTGAGCCAAAATGCACTGTGTGCTGAGGCCGTTGATCTGCTGCGACAGCTGTATGTGGGGCAGACCAATATGACAAATGCTTTCCAAGACCATGATAGGAAGTTGGGGCAGGTGGTGGCATTCATGGAAGGGATGCATGGCGATCTTGCTGGTCTACACAGGACAGTGCAGTCATTGGCAAGCAGTGTGTCATCTGCAATAGTACAGTCGCATGGACAGGGTGCTACTTCTGTTTCCCCATCTACACCACTGGATGTCTCAGGGGGTAGTGATTATTCTGAGCAGGACTCAAATACAGGTTATTGCACTAGAAGCAGCGTCAGACAGCACGTCAGGGCACGCAGGGCACAGACAGCATCCCCTAGGTCAGCAAAATCTGTTCCTGAAGACAACGTCAGATACACTGGAGTACACACACAGGATCCACAAGTGTTGTTGGGGGACATGCCTTCACATGCTACACAGGCATTCAACACAAAAGGTACTCCCAAGGCAAGGGATACTCACAAGTCCATGGACAGTCCCTTGGACAAGGCCACTCAAAATACAAAGGCACCTCAAAAGAGCAGGGAAAGTCCCAAGGGCAGGCCCACAACAGAGGAAAGGGCCACTCCCAAGGACAGGGACAAGGACAGTCAAAAGACAAAGGCACCTCAAAAGAGCAGGGAAAGTCCCAAGGGCAGGCCCACAACAGAGGAAAGGGCCACTCCCAAGGACAGGGACAAGGACAGTCAAAAGACAAAGGCACCTCAAAGGAGCAGGGAAAGTCCCAAGGGCAGGCCCACAACAGAGGAAAGGGCCAATCCCAAGGACAGGGACAAGGACAGTCAAAAGACAAAGGCACCTCAAAGGAGCAGGGAAAGTCCCAAGGGCAGGCCCACAACAGAGGAAAGGGCCTGTAGGAAGGGGGAGTCTCTGGTTGGCGCAGTGCGACACTGGCGACAATCAGGGCCTCTCTCTTCCTCGTCAGGGCTGAGGGTTCCCTTCAAGACAACCTCTGCTTACCCTCTAGGTAGTGTGGCTTAAGCAGTCTTAGGCTAATCTCTGGGGCATGTAGGGTTAAACATTTGCAATATCATACCATCACAACCAACCCACCACACAATGACACCAAACTGTATTTGTAAAAATATATGTTCTTTATATAAATCTCAAGCAGGCTTGTAAATACAGTCTTGGTTACTTCAAATGCAGGTTCCAGTTACTCTTTATGAAAAAGGCACAGTTCTTGAATAAATGCGGTCTTTTGGGCCTTCTGCCCAGCTTTACGAAGGTTCAAGGGTCTTAGAGCGCTTCTAGGCGCTTTCCGCTGTCTCAGCTGCCGAAATGAGCTACCCGGCGGGGCCTGACTCGGAAGAGGGGGCCGCGGGCCTTCGGGAGCGTCAGGCGGGGCCTCGGGGGCCAAGAGCAGAGCGAGCCTCTGCTTCAGGGGCGGCTCGTGCTGCCAGCGGTTGTGCGGCTCCCGGGGTGCCGGAGATCAGTCAGCGCGGTGCGAGCTCGGGTTGCAGGACGCTCGCACCGCGACGGGCCAAAGACAGTACCTTGAACTTCTTGGGGTGATCTTTGAAGAGGACGGCTGCAGGGGAGGGAGCTGTCCCACGTCGCGTTGCTTCCTTAACGGGCGAGGCGAGCTGCGGCTCGAGGCAGCAGGTCACGGGTCACCCGGGGCGGCGGTGCTCGATGGGGTCTCAGGTCCTTCGCTCAGTCTCCTCTTCGGTCCTGACGGCGGCGGCTGGGTGTGGCGCAGTGGCAGTACGGTCCCCAAGTGCGGGACGTACCCAGCCAAAGTGCCGGTCGCGGTGCTGTCCCTTCAGCGGGGCGGCAGGTCAGACGCTGATAGCGAGGGAGATGACAAGGGCGGCAGTCCGTCTTTGCGGGGGAATCTACGGCGCTTGGGCCCAGTAGACTTCGGTGCTTGGACCGGACGGGTCCTCCGTTACTTTGCTCTCGTGGGGCCAGGTGCAGATGCCGTCACGGTGTTCAGTCCAGCGGCGGGCTGGGCTTCACGTTGTTATGGCGATCTGCTCACCCACGGTCACGGTGTGCAGGGGGGGCTTGATGCTCTTGTCTTCCTCAGGCAGCGCTGCAGCGATAAGCAGCACACACAGCAGATGCTTTGGTCAGGGGTTAGCGCTCACTGTTCCTGGAGCGCTGGTCAGGGGGCAAGTTCAGCAGCAAGCCCTTGGAGATCTTTTTAGCAGAGTTTGGCACAAAGTTCAAAATAAAGCAAAAGTCTCTTGTAGTCTTTTCTCTTCCTCTCCTTTGGCAGCAAGGCACCAGACACAGGCCAGAGTCAGCACTCCTCCTTGTAGTCCTTCCCGGTCCTTCTCTTCGGGCAGAGTTTCTCTTGTAGCACAAACAGGATCTAATTTACAAGGAGCAGGGCTCCTACTTTTATACCCAGTTTCTTTTGTTCTAGCCAGCCAGGGGGGCCTCTGCATAACTGCTCCAGTCTCTGAGTACTTGTTGTGGGTACTTATGACTTCTGCATTCAGTGTGAGGGCAGGCACATCAGCCGCTCCCCAGGGGGGCGGAGCCGGCATTGAGAGGGCAGGAGTGGCCTGAGCACTTTGTTTACAAGCTCCGGTCCTTCCTGGGCCAGGTGCAGGCTGAGTCATCAGTCGCTCCCCAGGAGGGCGGAGCCAGCATTGTGGTGGCAGGGGCACAGCCTGATGCATCATTCAGGGGAAACTCCCACCACCCATTAAGGGGTCCTCCTGCTAATCACTACCTGTCAACTCCCAGCCCTGTCACTCACACACACCAGACAGTCAGATCCACATCCAAGCAGAGGCGGGCTGAAATGGTTAGGCAAGCAAATGCTAACTTTCTAAAAGTAGCATTTGCAAACACAGGATATTAAAATAAACTTTACTAAAAGAAGTATTTTATTATTCTGAGTTCAGGCATACTAAACACGAATTTCTACCATGTTCCCTGAGCCTGCTGGGATTATAGAGTGTAATAATTCCAGCAGCCCATCTGGCCTAGAAGGGAACAGGTAGCCTTACAATAGTGAAAAACGACTTTGGCAGTAATTCACTATTAGAACATGCCACACACATCAGGGCATGTTCTACCTTACACTTACAATGCACCCTGCCCTCTGGCCTACCATAGGGGTGACTAATATGAAGGTTAAGGGAAGGTTTAGGGGCTGGCAAGTGTGTGCACTTGCCCAGCCAGGGTGACAGTACCAGACTGCCCGCAGGTTCTGCAATGGCAGACCCTAGACACATTTTAAGGCTGCTTCTGTGGGTGGCGCAACCAGCGCTGCAGGCCCACTAGCAGTATTGGCATTCACAAGCCCTGGCACTCCTGGTGCACTTTACTAGGGACTAACAGTAAATCCAATGAACCAATCATGGACATCAATCACATGTACACTTTACAACAGGGAGAGCATATGCACTTTAGCACTGGTCAGCAGTGGCAAAGTGCCCAGAGTCATTAAACCAACAAAAACAGGTCAGAGAGAGTATTGGAGGAAGGCAAAAAGTTTAGGGATGACCCTGCCAAGAGGCCCAGGTCCAACACAACCCCCTTCCAGCCAAAACGCAGGGTAGACCAATCACCACTGTGATGGGCTTCCCTGCTTTGGGCGATAGAACCTGGACCTGGCCCGCAACAGCAGGGGCACATTCCAGTTCTACGCCAATCTGCACCTCCTTCAAATCCTCTGTTCATACTCTCAGGGTCCACCAAGCCAATCCATGGGAAACCCTTCTCTACACCTGTGGACACCACCTGTGCAGCCTTGAACCTTAATTCGCTCACAGGTGTGTCCCAACAGGCAGACAGAAAAATGTCACAGTGGCCACTGACAGTAGTCAGGAATGAGACCCAAGCCTTACGCCTCTCAGGGCTCTCAAACCTCTGTGGCCTTAAAGAGTGGGGGGCATTAGCCCCAGGTGCTTGGCACCCTTGGTCCACTCTCCCTCCTGTCAGGTCAGGTATGCCATCCTGGCACTGACCCACCAGCCTCAGGTCTGTACCTGACGGCTGTACTAAAGACTGGGGTGGCCTCTCCCACACCCGGTCCTCCTCCTGGGGGCTCTGTACCCTCCCACCTGGAGTGGTACCCCCTTCCAGAATTGTCAGGGCACCTGTGGCAGGTGACCTGCACAATTCGCCCACCAGTTCAGGGGTGCTATCCTGCAACTGGGGCACCAGGTCAGGGGGGACACCCTGCACCTGGCCCTTAAACCTAGGGTCTAAACCCTCAAGTTGACCCGGGGTCAGAGGCGAGGACTCCCTCCCTCTGCACCCCTTTCCAGAGTACTGCCCACTCCCAACCGGAGTGGTACCCCTAGAAGCGACATGGGCCAGGACACTGATTACAGTGGTCCTGCCCTCCAGGTCAGACAACACCTGACCCTGGCTTCTCAACTCAGGGACCCAACCCTGCAGTTGAACACTTGCCTGGCGCACCAGGACTTTCCGGGGAGCACGCCTGCCCCCCCTGAGGGTGGCACATAGCTCATGTGTCGTGCGACAGTCTGCCCGGCGCAGATCTCCCAACCCCTGTCCCTCTGACAGTGCGGGAAGATCCCCCAGGACAGAAGTGGTGTCCCCCTGGTCATTCACTGGGGACGCAGCCCTGCTGGCTGGCCCCTGACCCACTGGTTCTTCCACTGGGGACTCTTTCCCCCTCTCGCCCCTCTTTCTGGACTTCTGCACCCTCCCAACTGGAGTGGTACTGCCAGTCACCAGAACTACTGGAGCCCTGTTTACAGAGCCTCCACGTTCTCTAGCCACTGGGGGATCCCCCTCAGCGGGTGACTCATCCGGACAGCCTAGGCTCCCCACCTGGTGTTCCCTTAAAGAACCATCCAGGCTCTGAGACTGAGGTTGGGCACTACCGGGACAAAACCCATTCTCACTCCTTCCCCTTAAGGACAGGACGTGAGGCCCTACACCCATCTCACTACTACAGGACCTAGCTGGGCTACTCTGCGCCACTTCCACCACTCTGGGCTGGAAGATACCTGAGACACTCTCCACAGGGTCACACCCCAATGCCTCTCCAGACCCTCTGGAATCCACCACAAGGTCTGCCTCCAATGTGAGCTCCCTGGGGTCAGAGAACTCACTCTCAAACAGGTGTTGGCATAGCTCTGGAAAACTGGGACTTACAATATGCTCTCCCACAATTGGATTACACAGCCCCCTAGCAGGGTTAACCAAATTATCCTTCACCTCACCATCCAGCGCCTCACACACATACTCCACATACGTATTCCCAGGCCGCTTATTACACCCCCTAAACTTCTGCCTATACATTTCAGGGGTAAGCCCATACCTGGTCATTAAAGCTTCCTTCATATGGGGATAGGATCTCTGGTCTTCAGTGGGCAAATCTAGCAGGGTGTCCCTTCCTTCGCTAAGGAACCTTCCCCATAACCCCGCTCCCCAATCCTTCTCAGGGACCCGGTGGGAAAGCATGGCTACCTCATATGCCCTAAACCACTGTCCTATGTCATCCCCCTTAAAGAACTCTTTAACTACATCTTTGGGGATGTGCACTCTTGACTCTACCTGCACCGGCGTTGTGCTGCCACCAGAGGGAGGATGATCCAAGGCTTTCTCTTTTAGACTCATCTCCCTCATTTTCATATCATACTCAAACTGGAGTTTTCTTTCTTCCAGAGCCATTTTTTTGCTTTCAAGCTCCATTTGGCCCTTCAAATTCAATTCTGCCATCTTGATCTCATGATCCCTGGTTGCCTGTCTGTCTGCCAGCTCCTCTGGCGACAGGCCTCTGCCAAAGCTAAGAACGCTGTCTGGTTTTTCCAGACCCACAGGATCCACAGGTGCATTCTGATCCTCAGGTGCCTTCCTAGATTCAATCCAGGCTCTCATGGCCTTGTAGAACTCAGGTTTGTTTCTGCATCCTGCGTGTGGAACCTTGAGTTTCCTGCAAAAATAACTCAACTGCTTCTTTGTGTAGTCATCCAGCTTTGATGCGTCCCATTCTAGCCCCTGCGCACTAGAGGCTATGGACTCTCCTCCATCAATGCTGTTTGTGCCAGGCATGTTTGCAACACTAGGGATCTTCTTCTTTAGCAAAATTAAAAAAATCCAAAAGTCTGTGGCTAAGTTACTGGACTGTAATCACTATGCAATGGTCAGTAGCTAAGGTAAAACACTGCAAATGTAAATTCGCGAATCCCACCGCTGCCACCAATGTAGGAAGGGGGAGTCTCTGGTTGGCGCAGTGCGACACTGGCGACAATCAGGGCCTCTCTCTTCCTCGTCAGGGCTGAGGGTTCCCTTCAAGACAACCTCTGCTTACCCTCTAGGTAGTGTGGCTTAAGCAGTCTTAGGCTAATCTCTGGGGCATGTAGGGTTAAACATTTGCAATATCATACCATCACAACCAACCCACCACACAATGACACCAAACTGTATTTGTAAAAATATATGTTCTTTATATAAATCTCAAGCAGGCTTGTAAATACAGTCTTGGTTACTTCAAATGCAGGTTCCAGTTACTCTTTATGAAAAAGGCACAGTTCTTGAATAAATGCGGTCTTTTGGGCCTTCTGCCCAGCTTTACGAAGGTTCAAGGGTCTTAGAGCGCTTCTAGGCGCTTTCCGCTGTCTCAGCTGCCGAAATGAGCTACCCGGCGGGGCCTGACTCGGAAGAGGGGGCCGCGGGCCTTCGGGAGCGTCAGGCGGGGCCTCGGGGGCCAAGAGCAGAGCGAGCCTCTGCTTCAGGGGCGGCTCGTGCTGCCAGCGGTTGTGCGGCTCCCGGGGTGCCGGAGATCAGTCAGCGCGGTGCGAGCTCGGGTTGCAGGACGCTCGCACCGCGACGGGCCAAAGACAGTACCTTGAACTTCTTGGGGTGATCTTTGAAGAGGACGGCTGCAGGGGAGGGAGCTGTCCCACGTCGCGTTGCTTCCTTAACGGGCGAGGCGAGCTGCGGCTCGAGGCAGCAGGTCACGGGTCACCCGGGGCGGCGGTGCTCGATGGGGTCTCAGGTCCTTCGCTCAGTCTCCTCTTCGGTCCTGACGGCGGCGGCTGGGTGTGGCGCAGTGGCAGTACGGTCCCCAAGTGCGGGACGTACCCAGCCAAAGTGCCGGTCGCGGTGCTGTCCCTTCAGCGGGGCGGCAGGTCAGACGCTGATAGCGAGGGAGATGACAAGGGCGGCAGTCCGTCTTTGCGGGGGAATCTACGGCGCTTGGGCCCAGTAGACTTCGGTGCTTGGACCGGACGGGTCCTCCGTTACTTTGCTCTCGTGGGGCCAGGTGCAGATGCCGTCACGGTGTTCAGTCCAGCGGCGGGCTGGGCTTCACGTTGTTATGGCGATCTGCTCACCCACGGTCACGGTGTGCAGGGGGGGCTTGATGCTCTTGTCTTCCTCAGGCAGCGCTGCAGCGATAAGCAGCACACACAGCAGATGCTTTGGTCAGGGGTTAGCGCTCACTGTTCCTGGAGCGCTGGTCAGGGGGCAAGTTCAGCAGCAAGCCCTTGGAGATCTTTTTAGCAGAGTTTGGCACAAAGTTCAAAATAAAGCAAAAGTCTCTTGTAGTCTTTTCTCTTCCTCTCCTTTGGCAGCAAGGCACCAGACACAGGCCAGAGTCAGCACTCCTCCTTGTAGTCCTTCCCGGTCCTTCTCTTCGGGCAGAGTTTCTCTTGTAGCACAAACAGGATCTAATTTACAAGGAGCAGGGCTCCTACTTTTATACCCAGTTTCTTTTGTTCTAGCCAGCCAGGGGGGCCTCTGCATAACTGCTCCAGTCTCTGAGTACTTGTTGTGGGTACTTATGACTTCTGCATTCAGTGTGAGGGCAGGCACATCAGCCGCTCCCCAGGGGGGCGGAGCCGGCATTGAGAGGGCAGGAGTGGCCTGAGCACTTTGTTTACAAGCTCCGGTCCTTCCTGGGCCAGGTGCAGGCTGAGTCATCAGTCGCTCCCCAGGAGGGCGGAGCCAGCATTGTGGTGGCAGGGGCACAGCCTGATGCATCATTCAGGGGAAACTCCCACCACCCATTAAGGGGTCCTCCTGCTAATCACTACCTGTCAACTCCCAGCCCTGTCACTCACACACACCAGACAGTCAGATCCACATCCAAGCAGAGGCGGGCTGAAATGGTTAGGCAAGCAAATGCTAACTTTCTAAAAGTAGCATTTGCAAACACAGGATATTAAAATAAACTTTACTAAAAGAAGTATTTTATTATTCTGAGTTCAGGCATACTAAACACGAATTTCTACCATGTTCCCTGAGCCTGCTGGGATTATAGAGTGTAATAATTCCAGCAGCCCATCTGGCCTAGAAGGGAACAGGTAGCCTTACAATAGTGAAAAACGACTTTGGCAGTAATTCACTATTAGAACATGCCACACACATCAGGGCATGTTCTACCTTACACTTACAATGCACCCTGCCCTCTGGCCTACCATAGGGGTGACTAATATGAAGGTTAAGGGAAGGTTTAGGGGCTGGCAAGTGTGTGCACTTGCCCAGCCAGGGTGACAGTACCAGACTGCCCGCAGGTTCTGCAATGGCAGACCCTAGACACATTTTAAGGCTGCTTCTGTGGGTGGCGCAACCAGCGCTGCAGGCCCACTAGCAGTATTGGCATTCACAAGCCCTGGCACTCCTGGTGCACTTTACTAGGGACTAACAGTAAATCCAATGAACCAATCATGGACATCAATCACATGTACACTTTACAACAGGGAGAGCATATGCACTTTAGCACTGGTCAGCAGTGGCAAAGTGCCCAGAGTCATTAAACCAACAAAAACAGGTCAGAGAGAGTATTGGAGGAAGGCAAAAAGTTTAGGGATGACCCTGCCAAGAGGCCCAGGTCCAACAGGGCCACTCCCAAGGACAGGGGCAAGGACAGTCAAAAGACAAAGGCACCTCAAAGGAGCAGGGAAAGTCCCAAGGGCAGGCCCACAACACAGGAAAGGGCCAATCCCAAGGACAGGGACAGGGACAGTCAAAAGACAAAGGCACCTCCTAAGAGCAGGGAGAGTCCCAAGGGCAGGCCCACAACAGAGGAAGGTCCATCTCCCAAGGGCAGGGACACACACAGAGAGCAGGTGTCTACTGGAGACAGGTACACCACAGACGACAAGTCTGCTGGCAGGAACAGGGCACCGACCAAGGCACAGGCAAAATCCAGAGACAACACTCCACCTACGGATAAGGCACTTCCTACGGACAAGGCTTCTGCCAGGGACATTGGCGCAGTCAAGGACAGGCATACATCACCCCTGGCTGCACTGCGGCTGATGTTTGCGAATGTACGCCAAACAGATGTCTCCGCGGCGGAGTCCCCCCATACCTTCACTCCCATCCAGGCCAGTCAGAAGCAGAGGAGGGAGTCCCCTGTTGTTGCATCCCCCATTACACATGATTCTGAGTCCAGGCGGCAGGCACACAGCAAACGACAAGCAGGCTCCAGCACGTCCCCAGAAACCCGATCCCCGGGTGGAGATGCTCCACCTATGGTGGGTGATATTTGTTTAGAGTCACCACCACTTGCCAGTCCTGTCCTGTCCAGGGTGCACTCACATATCCCTAAGAAACGCAGACACACACCATTGACACCTGCCCACCCCGATGTCGCTCAAGGTCAGCTGTCCCCAGCTCCCAGGGCCACCCTGCCTCCTGGCCCATACAGCCCTGTGGCTCATCATTTCAGTGGTCCCAGTGCCGCAGGTGCAGTTGACTCTCATGTATCAGATGGTGACACTGTGTCTGTTGTTTGCTGTCATGCATCATGTAATAGCACTGTCTCAGTTGTGCCCTCTCCTGTTGCAGGTCCTGGCAGTGTATCTGGGCCTATGGCTCATGTGTCAGTGAGTAGATCTGTGGCTGTGTTGCACACTCCTGTTTCTGGTGCTGGCAGTCTGTCTGGGTCAGTGGCTCACGTGTCAGTGACTACATCTGTGGCTGTGTCTCACATTCCTGTTTCTGGTGCTGGCAGTGTGTCTGGGTCTGTGGCCCATGTGTCTGTCACTCGGGCTGTGGCTGTGTCTCACACTCCTGGTGCTGGTGCTGGCAGTGTGTCTGGGTCTGTGGGCCATGTGTCTGTCACTCGGGCTGTGGCTGTGTCTCACACTCCTGTTGCTGGTGCTGGCAGTGTGTCCGAGGCAGGTAGTTCACGCAGTCCACCTGATTCTGTGATGTGAGGTGCTGATCACTTCACTCACATGTTATTTGACATGGTGTGTCCATTGTCCATTGAGAACAGCCTTGCACTGTTGTGGTCCCTGGGACGGGTTGGTTGGGACACGTACTTGTGCTGCCTCTGATGTACCTGCTCTGTTAAGCACAATGCCCTGTTGCTGTTCTGATACTGCATTCCTCCCTCTCGCGTGCTGCCTCTGATGTTCATGGTCTGGTAAGCACAATGCCCTGTTGCTGTTCTGATACTGCATTCTGCCCTCTCGTTTACTGCCAATGATGTACCTGCTCTGGTAAGCACAATGCCCTGTTGCTGTTCTGATACTGCATTCTGCCCTCTGATGTGCTGCCTCTGATGTACCTGCTCTGTTAAGCACAATGCCCTGTTGCTGTTCTGATACTGCATTCTGCCCTCTCACGTGCTGCCTCTGATGGACATGTTCAGTGCTATGGACTGTTGATGCAATTAGCCCCGCTCACGTGCTGCCTCTGATGGTCATGTTCAGTGCTATGGACTATTGATGCACTTAGCCCCTCTCACGTGCTGCCTCTGATGGACATGTTCAGTGCTATGGACTGTTGATGCACTTAGCCCCTCTCACGTGCTGCCTCTGATGGACATGTTCAGTGCTATGGACTGTTGATGCACTTAGCCCCTCTCACGTGCTGCCTCTGATGGACATGTTCAGTGCTATGGACAGTTGATGCACTTAGCCCCTCTCATGTGCTGCCTCTGATGGACATGTTCAGTGCTATGGACTGTTGATGCACTTAGCCCCTCTCACGTGCTGCCTCTGATGTACCTGCTCTGTTAAGCACAATGCCCTGTTGCTGTTCTGATACTGCATTCTGCCCTCTCACGTGCTGCCTCTGATGGACATGTTCAGTGCTATGGACTGTTGATGCACTTAGCCCCTCTCACGTGCTGCCTCTGATGGACATGCTCAGTGCTATGGACTGTTGATGCACTTAGCCCCTCTCACGTGCTGCCTCTGATGGACATGTTCAGTGGTATGGACTGTTGATGCACTTAGCCTCTCTCACGTGCTGCCACTGATGGACATGTTCAGTGCTATGGACTGTTGATGCACTTAGCCCCTCTCACGTGCTGCCTCTGATGGACATGTTCAGTGCTATGGACTGTTGATGCACTTAGCCCCTCTCACGTGCTGCCTCTGATGGACATGTTCAGTGCTATGGACTGTTGATGCACTTAGCCCCTCTCCCGTGCTGCCTCTGATGTACCTGCTCTGTGAAGCACAATGCCCTGTTGCTGTTCTGATACTGCATTCTGCCCTCTCGTTTACTGCCAATGATGTACCTGCTCTGGTAAGCACAATGCCCTGTTGCTGTTCTGATACTGCATTCTGCCCTCTGATGTGCTGCCTCTGATGTACCTGCTCTGTTAAGCACAATGCCCTGTTGCTGTTCTGATACTGCATTCTGCCCTCTGATGTGCTGCCTCTGATGTACCTGCTCTGTTAAGCACAATGCCCTGTTGCTGTTCTGATACTGCATTCTGCCCTCTGATGTGCTGCCTCTGAGGTACCTGCTCTGTTAAGCACAATGCCCTGTTGCTGTTCTGATACTGCATTCTGCCCTCTGATGTGCTGCCAATGATGTACCTGCTCTGTTAAGCACAATGCCCTGTTGCTGTTCTGATACTGCATTCTGCCCTCTCGCGTGCTGCCTCTGATGTTCATGGTCTGGTGCCCACTTTGCCCATGCTCACGCATACACTGTGATTATACCCCTATTATGTGCAATAAAGGTAGTCAATCATGTCTCGTGGTTTGTCGTTGCCATTCATGCTTGCGTACTACAAATGTGTATTCTATTTGCTTCTCATCAGTGGTTTCGGTAACATGACACTCCCCCTCCCTACGTCACGACCCTTGCAGGTATTCCCCTCCATGCAGCCCATGGTTTGTGCCTTACCTGCGTCGGCGTCCATGGTGGGCCAAGACTAGGACGTGGTGGATCGCGAAGAGCATCGGGAAAGCATGTAGCGCTGGGTCCATGGTGGCGAGCAGCTTGTGGTGGGTATCTCTGCTATGTATCTTTTCTTCGCTGTGGGGAATCCGCCGTGTTCAGACAGGTTGTTTTTCCGCTGCGGTTTTATGTGTAATTTCCGCCATCTTGATTTGGGGGACGGTCTTTGACGTCAGTACATACGGCGGAGTCTCAGGATGTGTTCCGTCTGCTGCGTGGTCGTGTGTAGTTGGGCGGCGGTGCGTGCTTTTCCGTCGCGGACGGAAATTTGATACTTTTTCCTATCCTGATATGGCGGACGGAGTGTCCGCGGCAAGCGGACACGGAAAAGGCATTTTCCGCGTACTCCAGGGCCGCGGTAGCTCCTCCGTCCGCCATCCTAATGAGCCCCTAAGTTTGGAGGAATGAGTAGGGATCCTCTTAAAATGAAATTACCTTCAAGACTCAATTCATCCTTTATTTTAGAAAAAGGAAGCAAATTTTTATCAAGTTGATTTTCCCTTGGCCATCCCACAGATATGAATCGTCTAAGAATTTCTTGAGAAGGCTCTTCTGCGGAAGCTTCCACCAAATCAGATTGAGAAATAACATTCTCCATAAAGTTTAAACCTTCAACCAGACTGATTACAACTTCTTTATCATCCAGCACAGAATCAAGTGCCGATTCCTGTAAGGGACACCTGGATAAAAAAATCTGCTTTAAAATTTTTACCTCCTGGTATGTGCCTCATGACAAAATTAAAATCATAAAGTTTGGAAAACAAGCGAACTAGCCTGGGAATGGCATTTCTTGTCCCTTTATCATTCCACATAAAAATTAGGGGCTTATGATCCGAAATCAAAGTAAATTCTTTACCCCAAACATAGGTGGAAAAATGCTTAACACCCCACACACAAGCTTGAGCCTCTTTTTCTATAGTGCTATAGTTCTTTTCAGAAGAAGAGAGTTGACGTGAAGCAAATGCAATTATATTTTCATTTCCATCAACCATCTGACTGAGAACAGCACCTAATCCACAATTACTAGCATCAACTGTAATGTACGAAGATTCATTTTGATTAAAGGGTTTGAGAGCTGGAGCAGTAATTATCAAATTTTTGAGTTTCTCAAAAGCCGAAGTTTGTTCATTGCCCCACATAAATTTAACCTTGTTCCTAGTTAACAATCTTAGAGGTTCACTAATCATTGCAAAATTTTGTACAAACCTTGAATAGAATTCGCTCAGCCCCGAGAAGGACCTCAATTGATCTTTATTAGTAGGTCTAGCACATTCCAGAATAGCCTTTAACAAATCCTGTGTGGGACTAATACCTCTTTGAGAAATGACATGACCTAGGTATTCAACCTGATCTAGAAGAAATTTACATTTTTGCTTCTTTACCGTCATACCATATTTGTGTAATATGCCTAAAACATGATCTAGTTTGATAAGATGTTCCTGTACCGAATTGGTAGAAATTAAAATTTCATACTGATAAGCCAAGACGTCTTTAACATCTCCAAACAATTGGAACATTAACTTCTGAAAAACAGAAGCCGCAGAGGCTAGGCCAAACGGCAACCTCAGAAATCTGAAAGCACCAAAAGGCGTATTAAATGCATTAAGGTCTCTGGAGTGTTCATGTAATTCAATTTGGTGGTATGTGGCTCTTGAAATCTATGGTGGAAAAAATCTTCGTTCCCTTTAACTGAGCCAACATGTCCTGAATGCGAGGTAAGGGAAAACAACCAATTTGAATATTCTTATTCAATGATCTCAGATCAATACACAGTCTGAGCTCATCACAATTCTTTTTAAGAGCGACTACAATGGGAGAAATCCAGAGTGAAGAATCAATTTGCTCAATAACTCCATCATTGCATAATTGATCAAGATGTTCTCTTAACTTATCTCTAATACTGAGAGGAACATGTCTAACTTTGTGAATGGTAGGAAAGGCATCCGGTTTCAAAATTATTTTATGTTCAAAGCCTTTCACTGAACCTAAAGTATCAGAGAAGACATCACGATGTTTATTAATCACAGCTTCTAATGACAAACCATCTGAAATCACAGAATTCACATTTTTGGAACGATCAAGAGAAATAGGATTATCAGTGCCAGGTCTTAACACCATGCCAAACTTCCCTTGATCCTTCCAACCAAGGATATTATAACCCTTGTTTGCTATGTATATTTTAGATTCAATGACCCTATCTTCAAAGGTAAGACTATCGTTAAAATAACCCATCATGACAATCTCCTGTCCATTAAAGGCTACTGTGCGAATGTCAGGGGGTATTAACTCAACATTTTTCCATACTTCAAAGAAAAATATATCAGATAGAATGGTGACAGGAGAACCCGAGTCAACTGTTACTTTGACAGGAATTTCTCCAATTTTCATATCACATACAGGATCACCACTGTCGGAGTCTTGAAGAGAATCAACCATATCAATGGATAATAATAATATCTTCTTAATGGATTCACTGTGCTTAACAATGCCCACCTCATTTAAATTATCTGTTTCAAGATACATCATTTTAAACTTGAATTTACATGCAGAAGCAAGATGTCCAATTTTCTTACAATTGGTGCATTGTTTCTTTAAAGCCGGGCAAGAAGGAGAGTTAGCAAGATGTGTTTTTGAACCACACCTGAAACACTGAAAAGATCTTTCAGCCTTCTTTGTCTCATTTTTGTTGAAAGGTTTGTCTTTATGAGAAACCTGAGTAAAGTGTTGAGACACTTTGTTTATTGACTCAGAAATAATAGGCTTAACTGGGTTAATATTAAGTTCTTTTGAAGCAGAGACAGATCTCTCAATGCCTCTTGCTAACTCTAAGGTATCCTCAAGTGAAGGGTTCCTACAGCATAAAAATATTTTTTGAATCTCATTGTTAAAACAATTTACTACAAGTTGGTCCCTTAGATATTGTTCAATAGGACCCTCAAACTCGCAAGAAGCAGCAAGAACTCTTAATTCAGCTAAGAAAGTGTCAATGCTTTCATATTCCCTCTGTTTTCTAGTCTTTCAACAATTATACTAGGTTGATCTTTAAAATGTTTTTCCAATCTAGCAATTGCTTCGGTGTATTCATTCCAATCATCGGATGGTGGACGCAATATTGGAGGTTGATGATCAAAAATTCTCTGTCCTTCTGCACCCAAAGCGCTATATAACATGGCATTTTTTCTGATGGGAGGAAATTTGACTCCGTCAATGGCTATAATATAGCTATTAAATGCTTTAAACCGTTGAAGCCATTTAATTTTAGGAGTTCCAGGCTCAGGGAGAAAAGGTGGAGTTATTAGAACAAACAAAGTCAGCGTTTTAAGCTTGAGGAAGTTCTGTGTAGATTCCTGCTGAGTTAAAGAATGCCGTTCGAAATCTCCGTTACATCTGATGTCACCAAGAACTTAAAGGCTGACTCGAGGTAATTTTAAAAGATGCAAAGTAAACAATATGTTCCGTGTGGACTTCTGCTGTGTCAAAAATTGCCGATTAATGTCTCCATCACAGTTAATGTCATAAAGATAAAAAGGCTGACTCGAGATAGTTTTAAAAATGAAATGAAAATAACGGTGAACAACACTTACAACGCAACTTTTACATCGCAGAGCCTTTACAACGCAACCATTACAAAGCAAACTATTACAACGCATTGCTCTGGGGGGCGCTCTAGGATAGGGAATAGGTTAATTTACTATCCAATAACCTTCCCTAGTGTCCACGGGGACTGGAGTTGGAATAGTAAATTAAACTATTCACTATCCAGCGCCCCAAAGCACTATGCGTTGTAATGGACTGCGTTGTAATACTTGCGTTGTAAAGGCATGCGATGTAAATGCATGCGTTGTAATGTCATACATACAAAAATAACGAAAGTTAAAAGGTGAAATGCAAAAGAGATGACATGCGAAGTAGTGAATCACTTGATTTATGCTGTGAGGTCGGAGAAAAGTGTCAACAGTTGGCAGTGTTGAAAGAGCATAAAAATGATTAAATGAAGCCAAGTTAGAAATCTTCACGGTAAAGTGTCAATAGAAGGCAGTTTCAAAAAGCAAAAACGATTTAATAAATGCAGCGAAGCTCCCAATAGTGAAATATTAATCCATTAAATATAGAGCTTGAGATGACATAAATAAATAGAAGGAAGCTCAAGTTGAGGATTAAACACTACGAGCCTGCATCGAATTAAATAATAGAAGTGCAGTAGAGTATAATTCAAAACTGCAGAAAATATTTAAAGTTGTTTGCTGTAGTTAGTTAATATATATTTATCAAAGTCACTTATCTCAAAATGAAGAATATGAGCTTCTTAAAGATGAGTAGAATTTTCATAAAATATGAAACACTGTAGGTCTGCAGGTAGGATCTTCTTTAGGCCAAAAGCGATGGGTCCAGAGAGTGCTGACTTGACCACCTCGTCGCCAAATTTATGTTGCATCCAATGAAGAGTTGAGAATGTATTGTAAATAAGAATAAGTTTATTCTTAAACAAGTACAGCACTGAGATCCAGGCAGAGTGTTTCTTCAATCAGCTACAGCTCATACTGGCTAGTACAAGCCCAACATTCTAAACTGCAAAGCTCTATTAATTGAAAGATGCATCAACAATACAGCAGTAGTTAAAGATACATGAATAGTAAAACAAAATAATGAATAAATAGAAATAATAAATAACCATAAGATATAACAATTGTCTACTTGGCTCTCTGCCCCTTCTGGTCACACACTACCCTTTCTCCTCACTGCCTTCTCTGCTCGTCTCTTCTCCTCACATACATTACCCAGTTCACCCTGCCTTTTCTGCTCAGACTGTCAGCTCAGCTGCATGCCCAGTCTGCTCACACACTGCCATCTCTCTGCCTGCCCCTTCTGGCAGGCGGTGACCTCTCTGCACCCTGTCCTATCAGCTCGCACCACGCCTTCTTTACAAGTGCCCTTCCTCTTCGCTCCTTGTCTCTTCTATACACAAACTTCCCCTTCCTCCCCCTCTGCTCACACTATCTTGCCTGCTCCCTCACCCGCTGCACACTCACTAACCCCTGTCCCTGACCACTATGATCACACACTGCCTCGCTGCACTCTCAGCCCTCTGCTAAGCTAAGTCTGTCTCTGCCTCTTCTTCTCACAAACTGACTGTCTGCACCATGTCCCTTTTGCTCACACACGCAACCTTTTCTGCCATCCTGCTCATACCATGTTCTCCTTGTACCTGTCCTCTTAACACGGATACAGCTGCCCTCTCAGCTGCTTGCAAGCTCTGCACACTTACAACCAGTACTTCTACTTCCAGACCCTTCCATTTACACAGTCCCCTTTGTTTCTACTCCATCTGCTCACACACCACAATCTGTGTCGCCTGTCCCTTCTTTTCCAGTGTTCCCCTTCTGTGGACACGCTACACTGTCCATTCTGCTTACACATTGCACTCACTGCTCCCTGCCATCTCTACACACGAACATTTGTTCCAGATCCTCATGTTCACATACTGTTCCATCTACTCTGATTACTTGGCTAATACCTTCCCATTTCCCTCCACTGCTCCCTGCTCTCTATGCTACACACCGCCCCCTCTTCCACCTGCCCTTGCTGCTCACACACTACCATATTTGCTTCCAGCCTCTGCCCTCTCTGCTGCTTGCAGTTTCTGAACCTCATTATGAATACACCCCATTCGCACCCAGGGTTGTTACCAAGGTACAAATTAGGGGTGGATGTGGATGGACAGAGTCCCCCCTCCTCCACCATATTGGGGTTTGCCTCACAGCTGCATGCAGTGTGCTGTGAAATATATTGTTTACCATTTAGTGGGCTTACAACCCACCCACGGCATACCATTGGTTGTTTTTGTTGCCACTCTTATTTGCATTCTTTCGATTGCTTAGCTTCTGTAGACTTTCCTTCCTTTCTTGTGTTAGCTCCTCTCTGGAACATGGGCCAATTACACATGTTCTCTGTCTTTTTTGGAGGTTGCTTTTTTTTTTTAAACAAGTTTCAGTTTATACCTGAATGTGTAATGTGCTTTCCTCCTCCTTATTAATTTTGCTTTTGCCCTGTCTGCCATCTCTAGTAATGCATTAGTTATATTACGATACTACTCAGGCACATTAAATTATGCTCTGTAATTGTGAAAACGGGAGATAGATGCTTTCAAAAGACGCATTTTCATTTTGAAGAATGCTTTCAAAAGATTAGTTTTATTTTATATTGATTGGGTTTCTTACTTTCAAAAGATGAACTTTGTATTTTACATTGGGTTTTCTTAACAATTAATCAACTCATGACAATGCATGTTTTTGCACATCGCTCCAGCAGAAATGTCACATTTTCAGATACTTTACGGCTGCATATTTATGTTGCTTTCACCTTATTTGACATCTCTATCGACAATGTACAATTGTACTACTGTAGCTACTCCACCATATGCCACTCCACTCCGCTGTACTCTATGCCAATCCACACAATCCCTCTTTATGGAGCACTGTTCCACTCCACTCTTCGCCACTCTACCCAACGTTACTCCTATCTATGCCACACCACTCCACGCTACTCTACTCTGTTCCCCGCCACTCTTCGCCACTATACCCAACGTTATTCCTATCTATGCCACACCACTCCACGCTACTCTACTCTGTGCCACTCTACTCTTTGCCACTCAACACCACTTCACTTTACACCACTCTATTCCACTCATCTCCACTCTACGCCATACCACTCTACTCTACAGCACCGCTGTACTCTACTCTACAGCACCGCTGTGCGCCGCTCTTCACCACTCTACTCTGTGGCACTCCACTCTTCTCTCCACCACTCTACCCTACAGCACTCCACTATACATCACGCCACTCAACTTTAAGCCACTCACTCAATTAGCACTCTATGACACTTCACGCCACTCTACTCTAAGCCACTCCACTCAATGGCACTCTATGCCACTTCATGCCACTCTACGCTATGCCACTTCACTCTACCATTCCTCTCTACTCCACTCTATGCCACTTTACTCCATTCCACTGTTTTTCAATCTAATCCATGCCACTCTACACCACTCTACGCCACTCTACTCTCCTCCACGCCACTACACTCAACACCACTCTATATTACGCTCCTTTACACTATTCTACTCTATACTATGCCTCTCTACTGTATGTTGCCCTATTGTAAGTCACTCTACTGTAGGCCACTCCATGCTACACCATGCTACTATATGCCACTCCACTCCAGTATATGAAATGCCACACTACGCCACTCTACTCTCTCACTCCACCTATGCCATTCTACTCTACACCACTTCATTTCACTATACACCACTCAATGCCACTTTACTCCACTCTTCTCTACGCCACTCTACTTACTGTATGTCACTCCGTGCTACTCCATGTCACTCAACTCTACTCTATTCTATGCAATTTACTTTGATCTACCCTACTCCACTCTATGCAACTCTACTATACACCACTCTATACTATGCCACTCCACTCTGCGCCACTCCAGGCTATTCCACGCAACTCCACACCGCTCCAAGTAACTCTACTCCACACCACACAATGCCACTCTATGGCACTGTATGCCACTTTACTTCATTCTAATCTGCCACTCCACACAAATCCACTCCGCTTTATGCCACTCCACTCTATGCCCCTCCCATACACTTCTCACTCTGTGCCGTTCTACTCTATGCCACTATATGCTACTCAACTCTACGCCACCATATACATTGCCACTCTACGCTATGCTACTCTATGTCACTCTTCTCTATGCTAGGCTGCTCTATTTTATGCCACCCTACCAGCCGCAGCCCGTGCAGGTAAGAACAGGGCCTGGGTGAGGGGGGATTTCGACATACGACAATGAGGTAAAATTAATAAATTTTTCCTCGTCATCTGTCGAAATCCGCCAGGTCCCACCGCTGCACCACTCTTACCTGCACGGGCCGCGGCTGCACTCTACTGTACGTCACTCCACACTGCACCACTCGACTTTACTCTGCGACACACCATGTTACTCAACGCCTCTCCACTCTATGCCACACCACTAAATTTAGCAGTGCTGAACAGCAGGCGTGCTGCTGTAAAAAGACATTGACAACGCCAATATTTGTCACATAGGCGAGACCTAGTGGTTTTAGACATGAGACACTGTTCCCCTGAGGCCAAAGCTGAGAGACACCACCTTGTGTCCCAGTACTGCAGGCGCTTGCATTTGTAAACACTGCATGTTTAACCTGGCCTCAGGGTGCTTGTAAACCTCCATCCCACCGGTATCATCCCGGATGCTATTATTTGCGAGAATGGGCCCGAAGGGTTTATGGTGGCATTTCTTATTTGAGGAGCAGAAACCTTTCCATCATTTACCCTTCTATTGCAAATGCGAAGCACTTTTGTGCTTTGTAGATGAAATTAACACCAGGAAACAAACGTGCATTAACAGCAAATGCAATGTGTAAAAAACAGCCAACATATTTAGTTTACTCACTAAAAAGCAATAATAACATGCAATTACTGAGTTCCAGGTGTCCATTTAAAAATATAGTCAAAGCTCACTTTAAAATGGGGAAAAATGACAAGTGTTTGATAGAAAGTAAAACGTTAAAATGTTATTCTCACGTTTGCTTCTATGTCATTTCTAAGAGAGGATCACAGGGGCATGAAATCACGTCTTGTAAGATTGTGAATCGCATATAATGTTTTTAGTACCATGCCCTGGCTCTTACCAATCTCCCGTCTCCGTCGGCTCCGCTCTGCGCCCCCGTCCAGTATGTGCGTGAGAAGCTCGGGGTTGAAGGTGGCGGAGGCGCGCTCCCGCTGCAGGTCTGGGTGCGCGGGCATGGTCCGGGTAAAAGGCGTTCCTGGGCTGCGGGGCTCTGAGACCTGTGGGGCGGCTCGGTACGGCACGGCACGGTGGTGCTGGAATGACGGGGCCTCGTGCGCAGCAGCTCCTTATTCTTCTACTCCTGGCGACTGCTGCCCTTGAACACACGGCACGGGAGGCGCAGCACAGCCCCGCCCCCTACCTGTTTGGAACTGTCAAATTAAGTCTTACACCGTCCCATGCTAAGCCTGAACACATGGTGAGAGGAAAATCAAAAGTGGAAAAAAACATAGCCTTGGCCCCTCTTCATTGCGAAAGTCTACTACTGCTTCTTGTTTTCCGGATAAATATTTAATCAAGTGTACATATTGAACACCTATAACTCGCATTTTTTTTACCTTTAGTAACTAATCAGCGTATGCTCAAATTATCCAGTAAGTTTCTGGGTTTCACATTGATAAGCAACTGACGCAGTTACACACTTTATCGTTTTTCTTTAGCTGCAGTGGGTTTTTTTTCCACGCAGAGCGCTATGCACTGCTCTGGCGTGGCCGCTAAACTCCTGCATTGGTGAACGATTCTATAGGCCACTGGCCACATGTACAACTGATTTATTTTGAGAGTCCCGAATTGCGACTTTTTGCAACACGGAATTAGGAAATCGCAAAATACGATGTGCCAACGACTCCTAATGGGGTCCCTATTGAACTACCTCATCAATATTCATGTGGTAGGTCGCAATTTGCGACCCACTGGGAATCTCTAAAAACACAGGGATGGTGGTCGCAAAATAAGGTTTGTACATGTCAAAAGGCTATTTAGCCGATGCTAAACAGCTCGATTCTCCGTTTCTTAACCGCTAAAAACATTTGTTCAATAGGCCCTATGTTTTTAGGTCTCGCCTCTCAATGCGCATGCGCATTGAGCAGAGCGAGACTATAGGGGCTTAAATAAGCTTTACCTAGACTGGCGATTTGATGCTGTGCCCGTGAGCTTTTAGGTCAATGCGCAAGCGCATTGACCTAAAATGCGCGTGCACATCATCAAATCGCCATCTGTTCCCCAGCAGCACTCCTCCCACACCTTTGAAGTGAAGCTTAGCTTCACTTCAAAGGCCCCTGCTGCTTCACACCCTCATCGCCGCTCTCCCCGCTCCGCCCCCTCCCCTGCCCGCCGTGTGGCATTTCTCCTCCCCCGCCCCTTCTCTGCCTTCCCTCCGTCTTGTTTTCCTAGCACCCTCCCACCCCCCACCCCCACCCCCCTGTCCCCTACCAGCCTCCACTGAATGTTCCAATTTTTTCTGTGAAAGTAACTGGGCTCGTGAGAAGTTACGCTTTTCTCCTTCCAGTCCTAATGTGCATTGAGTGCGGCTCCGGCAGCTTCCAGTTCTGCAGCACTTCGTCTATTGCTTTTGGAAAGCTGCATTTCTGTAATTTTGGCTCTTCCCGCTCCGCCCCCTCCCCTGCCCGCCGTGTCGCTTTTCTCCTCCCCCTCCCCTTCTCTTCCTTCCCTCCGTCTTGTTTTCCTAGCACCCTTCCACCCCCCACCCCCCTGTCCCCTACCAGCCTCCACTGAATGCTCCGATTTTTTATACCAGTCTCAGTTTTCATAACATACGTGGTGGCGGGGAAGAGGGAATGGCAAGCTGGCTTATATTTTTACATATTCTAAAATTTCCAAGTATCGGAAAATGTGTAGTATTGAAACCCAACTTCACTCAGTTTTGCTCCTTTTTTGTATGTAAACAACTGAGAATTAAGCACAGATGTTGTGATTTTTAAAAAAAATATATATACGCATCGAGTCCTAAATACATTTTACACACCGAGCACGTGTCCTTTCACTACTGTTTCCCCCTTTAGCGTGCTTCTGATTTCAAGAGGCAGTTTTCATTCTAGCAGTTGCATCATGTCATGTGATGCTGTGTGCAACGTAAAGCACCTAAAAATAAGACGAGGTTGAAGGTAGCTCTCTGAAAGGGACGGGTGAGTTTTGCTTGGTCATTTTCGTTAACCAATCAGCCTTTTAACATCAAATGGCCAGGGCGTTTTTCTTCATTTCCTGCTATTGTCTGGATTGTTTCTAGGTTTCAGTAACTGTACTTGTGAAAGGTACAGGTAGTATTTTTTTCTTACTAAAGTTTTGGAAAATACATAAATGAGGCAAAAGCTAGCACTTATGAGTTATACGTAAGAGCATTTTCTTGGCTAGTAAACAAGCCTAACACTATGGCTCGAGCGAAATAAGTGCAGACTGGCCAAATGTGTGGCAAGGTCTCGAGTGACATTTCTGATTTCATGTTGAATTATAGTTTTGAAAACGGCTATGATGTTAATGGTAAAATTAACCAGGGCACGTGTAGCCAGCCTGCTCTTATGAAGAGTGCTGTCACATTGATAACCTTGGCAGATTGCTGGCAAATTACATTTGTCCGAAGCCAGCCATAGTATGGTGTGTGCTTCCCCCAGGTACTATGTACAATGCCTTTCGGTGGGATTGACACCGTAATGTGAAGACATGTTTCTGTAATAAGCCTGTCGATCATCTGCGTCAGTTGTTGATGGCAACTTCTGCTGTGCTTAACTAAATCATGTGGTTTGTATATCAGCCTTAATTAGCTTCATGTGAAATGGCTAGAATGAAACTGGAGTTCTTTTACTTCTGCTTGTCACACCACTTAATGTAGTAGTACTCTGTGCTGCAGGTAAACCGCAGATGTGGCCTAACGACCAGAGCTGCCATCTAAGTCACGTAAATACAAAACATGTATTACAAATGCTATAGGTGTCACATTCGCGAAAGTTATAACTATTGGCATTGTAAATGACAAAGCTATCAATTTAGCTATTTTAAAAACCAACACATAAATAAAATATTTTTCATTTACAAGACCAATAGCTACAACTTTTCTACTGCGAGACCTATTGCATTTCCAATGCTTGTTTTTAATACTGAGCGCACATCCGGCCTAGTGCATTGCTGCCTAGGTTTCACATTGCTGCTCTAACTTCTCTCTTTCATGTGTTTAATTTCTTTTATAGCGCTCCTTACACCAGTGTAGGGTGTTGGAGCACTTTACATCATACTTACTGTCATTATACGGAGACAAATAATCATGTGTAATTCAGCCTACAAATATTATATAAAACAGTGAGGATTACAAGTTGTAGGAATGACATGTCCTCCATATTGGTAGGTATTATTATTATTCTTATATTTACTTTATTTGGTTATATCTTTAATTGAGGTTAAGAAGAGTAACAGATGTGCTGTATTAAAAATACTAGTCTATTGGGTCCGCCTCTGGAGTACACCAGAGCTAGTCGATTATAGGGATCCGCTTGATGAAGTATTAAAGTTGCCAGGTGCCAGGTCTCTTCCCTGGGTGCACTTGGATAGGGAAGTTAGGATTACATTGCTTCTGGACTAATCCCACCAGACTAAACAAAGCGGATAAAAACTTACTGAAAGCTTCTTATTGTCAGGTCTGCCGTGGTTGCTCCTCAGGATCGGATCGATGCTATAAAGGGGCCCACCTCTAGATCGTCCCAAGTCCGCCTGACAATTGTCACAGACTGTTAAGGAGATCAAGCGGGGGAAAACAGAGGTGTCCGGAGGGGAACAGCTGGGCAACTGGGACCTCAACCTGCAATTACAGAAGCAAGGGGTAAGTGCAATGACAACCCTAAAAGTGAAAACCTGCTAAGGAATATATCACATGGTACCTCACCTGTATATCCTACAGGCAGGCGTGAACGAAGGGAGAATCTACAGGGCTGCTTCTAAATCCCCTGGTATGTGCTACTAGAAGACATAAGACAGAGAACATTAGACAACCCCCATGTTCCCTCCCATCATGTGACCGGAATCTTGAAAAAACAACTTTGATATCAGGACACCTACCCAGCTTTGGGATATAGAATACCCAAAACAAATGCCCAAACTACAAACGAAAGGTGATCACATCCATTCACGGTCCGTACTCAACAAAAGGCTCCTCCTCCTAGGAATTGTATGATACTAATGTTCACTGGGCAAATCAGGAAGAGTCAACCCCAGTTATGATGCATACAATCCCTATTCGTTAGGTGTTGAAAGAAAAAAAGGAACAAAATATATGCCCAGCTTAAAGTATAAGCAAAGCGTCTCTACAGATCCTTCTCTGTAAGCGCTAATGAGTGATATAGTGCGATGACTGGTCTCGCGGCACCCAAGCCCAGGTGTCCTGCAAAACCCGGATCAAAATGCTCACTGACGGTCCTACATAGGACAAGTACACCAACACTTGGTTCCACCAGAGAGATTCTAACACCACACTTGTTTTGTTGGAAAAACCTGATACTCCGTAGACAGGTGTCCAAACGGGCGCTTCCTAAGCCCCACCAGAGTAATCCCAGGGATCGCAGGCACAGACTTCAGGGGACCTTTCCGTTGTAGGCGCTTCCTAAGCCCCACCAGGGTAATCCAAACAAACAAGTAAAGCACGCTGTTACACAGCGCTAGTAGCGGGCGCTACTAAACCCCACCTCAGGAATCCGATTACCGGACAAAAGCGAACAAACGCTTTCCGCCGCCGAAATCCAGAGAACCTTCCCAAAGGAGACAGGATACACAACCAGAGACTTTCCTCGCCAAACAGGAATAATCGGCAGCGCGCCCTCATTGAGACGCTGTATTATCCACTCCAGTCGCACAGCGTCATAGGAACGCGCCGCCGCAAAGGATCATGGGATATGTAGTTCCCCAACCTATTCAGTTCCAAAGAGCAGGCAGTGATTTACCAGCGGCCGGGGGAATCGTGACAGTACACCCCCCTCACGACATTCACTGACTGCCACCAGGCTTCCCAGGATGAGACATGTGGAATCTCCGTACCAGTCGAGGAGCATGAACAGCACCAACCGGCTCCCAAGAGTCCTCCTCCGGCCCGTATCCCTTCCAAGACACCAGGTACTGGAGTTTCCCTCTCACCCTACGAGCGTCCAGAATTTGCCGCACCTCGTACTCCACCTCCCGCTCAACCCTCACAGGCGCAGGTGTCACAGGGCCCGGACCCCGAGCAAGTTTGAGCAGCGAGACATGGAACACCGGGTGTATTCGGAAGTGTGAGGGGAGTTTCAATTTCACCGCCACCGGGTTGACATGGCGCATCACCTGGTACGGACCAATGAACCTTGGGTTGAAGACGCTGTACTTCCGGAAACGAATGTTCCGAGTGGACAGCCACACCCAATCCCCCTGCTTGTACCCAGGACAATGCCTTCGGTGTCTATCAGCCTGGGATTTGTATCTCAGTTTCGCTTTTTCAAGATTCCGTTTAGCATGCAATACCGTCTTCCTCAACTGCACTAATCTGGACTGCAACTGCGGAATAGGAGCATCAGTGACTGGTACACTCAAGGGGGCAAATCTGGGGTGAAACCCATATGTACAGAAAAACGGGGTATGCAAAGTAGAGGAATGAACTGCGTCATTATAAGCCACCTCAGCAGACCACAACCATTCCACCCACGCCTCAGTAGTGGTATCAACAAAACACCGCAGGTATTGCTTGAGGGTCTGGTTCAACCTTTCGGTCTGCCCATCCGTTTGTGGATGGAAGCTGGTGGACAAAAAAGAGGCAATGCCTAATCGGTCACACCAGACCCTCCAGAATTTTGCGGTGAATTGTGCTCCCCTATCGGAAACGATAACCTTGGGAAGGCCATGCAACCGAATCACATGAACTAGCAGGGTATGGGCTAATTGGCTAGCTGAGGGAACCCCTTTACAGGCGATGAAGTGGCCCATCTTTGTTAAGTAGTCCACAACGACTATGATAGCCGTCATCCCTTGGTCTTTAGGGAGACCCACCACGAAATCTACAGAGAAGCTCTCCCAAGGGCTCACAGGAGTGGGCATGGTTTGTAACAGCCCTTGTGCTGGTCGATGATCGCTTTTAGCTTGCGAACAGATGTCACATCGCTGAACCCAAGCATACACATCCGGTCTGATTGTTGGCCACCAATAGGATCGTAGCAGTTTTTCCAAAGTTTTCTTCCCTCCAGTGTGTCCGGCACATGGCAGATTGTGGCACCATTGAAAGACTTGTTGCCTTAAGGCGAGCGTGGGGAGAAGTAGCTGGGACCCCTTTCTCGGCAATCCTTGCCGTATTCTCCATTCCGGGTGTAGACGGATCCACGCTTTCCAAGCAAAGGTCTGGATACCTCTCATGACCTTGCGGAGAAACTCATCCGTGTGGATCACCCCTACCACTTGTTGAGGTTCTATGATGCTGGTCTCTGGGGACGCCGTCAATTCTGGATGACTTTCTTGCCGCGTGAGAGCATCGGCTTTCCGATTGTCACAACCCGGACGGTAAGTAACCATGAAACGGAATTCCGAAAAGAAGAGCATCCATCTTAGTTGTCTGGGGGTGAGGTGTCTGGCTGCTCGCATAAACTGTAGATTACGGTGGTCGGTGTATACAGTGATTTGGTGTGAAGCGCCCATTAGCCAATGCCTCCATTCCATGAAGGCGTCTTTGATTGCGAGCAGTTCCTTCTCAGCGATGGTATAGTTGCGTTCTGCTGGATTTAACTTGCGCGACATGAAGGCGATGGGGTGGAGATGGCCGGTACTCTCATTCCTTTGCGAGAGAACTGCTCCCACCGCTAGTTCTGACGCGTCAGCCTCTACCACGAAGGGGAGGTCCGGGTCGGCATGGACCAGTATCGGTGCCGACGTGAACGCGGTTTTCAACCGATCAAAAGCGTTCTGTTCTTCCTTCCCCCATACAAAGGGGGTGTTCTTCCGAGTCAGTTTTGTGAGCGGTGTTACCAAATCAGAAAAGTGCGAAACGAACCTCCGATAGAAGTTCGCGAATCCAAGGAGTTTTTGGATGTCTTTCACAGAGGTGGGTCTTGGCCACTCCACAATGGCCCGTACTTTCCTTTCGGCCATTATCTGCCCCGATGGAGTGAGCATGACTCCCAGGAATTCCACCGTGGTGACGTGAAACTCACATTTTGTTAGCTTGCAGTACAGTTGATTTTGTTTTAAGGCCTCCAGCACCTGACTCACATGTTTGATATGTTCTAGTTCATCATTCGAGTATATTAAAATGTCATCTATGTAGACTACTACAAAGATATCCAAGTAGTCTCTCAGTACCTCGTTAAGGAAAAACTGGAAGGAGGCAGGGGCGTTGCATAGCCCAAAGGGCATAACCAGGTACTCACAAAGCCCGTACCTTGTTTTAAACGCGGTTTTCCATTCATCGCCTGCACGTATGCGCACCAAATGATAGGCTCCCCTCAGGTCCAATTTCGTATAGATCCTGGCCGATCTTACTTGCTCTAACAACACCGGTATCAATGGGAGAGGGTATTGATTCTTTGTTGTTATGGCGTTTAACACCCTGTAGTCAATACAACAGCGTAATTCCCCATTGGCCTTTGGAATAAAGAAAAGCGGGGAGGCTGCTGGAGATCTTGATGGTCGGATGAATCCCAAGGCAAGGAGATTATCCAAATATTCCCGAAGATGTTTTGTTTCAGGTTGTGACAACGCATAGATTCGACCACAAGGAACCACTGACCCTGGTATTAGGTCAATGCGGCAGTCATATTCTCTATGCGGAGGAAGGACTTCTGCTTTCACTTTACTGAATACCTCCTCATACTCCTGGTAACATCGAGGAAGCTCTACCTCTTTTTCAGCGGCTGTAGAGATCATATGAGTAACCGCAAGTATCCTGGAAGGTCGAGGAGACTCCTGGAGGCAGTGGTCTATGCAATAAGAGGAGGAGAATACCAAAGACTGTTCATTCCATTTTATGGTGGGTTCATGCTTCTTCAGCCAAGGGAGTCCCAATATTATTCCATAGGTAGGGGCTTGGATGAGGTTAAACGAAAGCTGCTCCACATGATAACCCCCATACCACATCTCGTACTCCGGGGTGTGCTGGGTGATAGGACCAGATTCCAACACATGACCGTCTACTGCAAATACGTCTTCGGAGACAGATTTATCTACCGGAGTTACTCCCAACTTCCTTGCTTCAGTCAAGTCCATAAAGCAACCTGTGGCTCCCGAATCTACCATGGCACGGACCTGCTTAGGGTGTTGGTCGATCCATAATTCTATGTCCACGAAGAACAGATGGTTTCCCTCGAAGTCCTCCTCTGTTATTGAAGGGATAAAATGTACACTTGAGTCCCTCCCTTCCTTTGGACTCAAGCGTTTGAGTTTTCCGACCCTTTGTCCACTGTGGATACTACTCCTTGTCCTGCACGATAGCGTCCTCCCTTTGGTTTCACAGGACATTCGCGCAGAAAGTGTCCTTTTTTTCCACAGTACAGACACAGCCCGAATTTGCGACGATGTTCTCTTTCACTCGCTGTGAGGGATGCTCTCACCACCCCAATGTCCATGGGTTCAGGTTTAGCCTCGGCTTTCTCCCCACCGGTTGGTTTCTCCCCGAACAACAAAGGCCTGTCCTTTCTTCCCGTCTCTCCTTTTCTCTCTCTCAACCGGTGGTCCAAACGTAAGGCCAAATCTATTAGGGCCGCACATGTGGTAGGCTGGGGTTCAACTTGTGCTATGACGTCTTTTAGGTTGTCTGTGAGCCCTTGGTAGAACAGAACCAACTGTTTGGATTCAGGCCAATCGGTTTCAGCAATTAACCTCCTGAAATGGTTTAGATATGTCACTATATCGGAATTACCTTGCTTAAGGACAAGCAACTCCTTATCTGCGGAAAAGGTTTCCGCTCTCCTGTCGAATGTTTTTTCAAATTCGGCACGAAACAAGTCCCAATCGTACAGGATCCCGTCGTTATTCCGGACAATAGGGACCGCCCACTGAGCTGCCTCTCCACCCAAATAGGAAATCAGAAAGGAAACCCGTGATTGGTTGGTAAGAAAACATTTAGGCTTACAGGTGAAATGCAACATCACCTGGGTCATGAACACCTGCACCTTCTTTCTATCTCCCATAAACCTTTCCGGGGGAGCTAAGGGTACAGGGGAGGGCATTTCAACCACCACTGATGCAGGCTGAGGGGCAGGGTTTCCTGCATCAAACGGATTCCGCTGCATGGCATCCATCCGTGCCTGCAACGCTGCGGTATCCTGGCGGGAGGCGGCTAGTTCCGCCTGTACTAAGCCTAATGCGGTCAGTACCTCATCCAAGGAGGCCATCCTTTATGTCAACCCAACCGGGAGGAGCAAATACTCTTGGGCCGATTATTCTGTCAGGTCTGCCGTGGTTGCTCCTCAGGATCGGATCAATGCTATAAAGGGGCCCACCTCTAGATCGTCCCAAGTCCGCCTGACAATTGTCACAGACTGTTAAGGAGATCAAGCGGGGGAAAACAGAGGTGTCCGGAGGGGAACAGCTGGGCAACTGGGACCTCAACCTGCAATTACAGAAGCAAGGGGTAAGTGCAATGACAACCCTAAAAGTGAAAACCTGCTAAGGAATATATCACATGGTACCTCACCTGTATATCCTACAGGCAGGCGTGAACGAAGGGAGAATCTACAGGGCTGCTTCTAAATCCCCTGGTATGTGCTACTAGAAGACATAAGACAGAGAACATTAGACAACCCCCATGTTCCCTCCCATCATGTGACCGGAATCTTGAAAAAACAGCTTTGATATCAGGACACCTACCCAGCTTTGGGATATAGAATACCCAAAACAAATGCCCAAACTACAAACGAAAGGTGATCACATCCATTCACGGTCCGTACTCAACAAAAGGCTCCTCCTCCTAGGAATTGTATGATACTAATGTTCACTGGGCAAATCAGGAAGAGTCAACCCCAGTTATGATGCATACAATCCCTATTCGTTAGGTGTTGAAAGAAAAAAAGGAACAAAATATATGCCCAGCTTAAAGTATAAGCAAAGCGTCTCTACAGATCCTTCTCTGTAAGCGCTAATGAGTGATATAGTGCGATGACTGGTCTCGCGGCACCCAAGCCCAGGTGTCCTGCAAAACCCGGATCAAAATGCTCACTGACGGTCCTACATAGGACAAGTACACCAACACTTGGTTCCACCAGAGAGATTCTAACACCACACTTGTTTTGTTGGAAAAACCTGATACTCCGTAGACAGGTGTCCAAACGGGCGCTTCCTAAGCCCCACCAGAGTTATCCCAGGGATCGCAGGCACAGACTTCAGGGGACCTTTCCGTTGTAGGCGCTTCCTAAGCCCCACCAGGGTAATCCAAACAAACAAGTAAAGCACGCTGTTACACAGCGCTAGTAGCGGGCGCTACTAAACCCCACCTCAGGAATCCGATTACCGGACAAAAGCGAACAAACGCTTTCCGCCGCCGAAATCCAAAGAACCTTCCCAAAGGAGACAGGATACACAACCAGAGACTCTCCTCGCCAAACAGGAATAATCGGCAGCGCGCCCTCATTGAGACGCTGTATTATCCACTCCAGTCGCACAGCGTCATAGGAACGTGCCGCCGCAAAGGATCATGGGATATGTAGTTCCCCAACCTATTCAGTTCCAAAGAGCAGGCAGTGATTTACCAGCGGCCGGGGGAATCGTGACACTTATTGGGCATATATGAACAAAGAACTTGTAAATAGAAGCCCTGTGGGATCCCAGACTAATGTGTTTCTTGATCATACATTTTTACCATTCTTTGAGCAATATCTAGATGTAACACTCTCTTCCTTACCCAAGAGCCTTTTTTTTACGATTTCTTTTTGGGACACTTCCCCTAAGATCATCCACCCATAAATGGAGTAAAGAATAGGTATCCATGGTTTGCCCTGTGAGCAACCAGGGTAATGAAAATTATTCACACCTACTTTTTTTTCCTCCGAATATTCAATTTCTCGCCGCAAGTTAATTATTCCCATATGTCATGAATTGGGGGTCTTTCGATACCGGGCAGCACTTAGGATTTTAAAAACTGATACATCTTTTAGAAATTTTTTTTATCTGCTGCTTGGTATAAACAAAGAATAATTTTAAAAAGTGAGGTGTAATGAGTTATGGATTTTCTCTTTTCCTTTTTTTTCTGGAATATGGCCCTAGTGTTAGGACTTTAATTGTGCTTTTTTTTTTTCGTGGTTGTGTATTGCTGCTTTAATCTTGTACTGATACTGAAGCACAGGTCACTTTATTTCTTGATATTACTTTATCCATGGGGGTTAAAAGTAAGTAATTATTCTATGTAATCCAATGTATGCAACATGTTTTTGTCTCCATGTTCATTATGTAACCTACACTTCCTTAGATAACTGGTCAGGGATACAACTCTATCACCTAATTTTGGGTCTTCTTACATACCCATACCCATAGTTACCATTTGTGCTGTATTACTGTTTTGCAGTTTGGTGGGTGTCTATTGTTATCTTGCACTGATATTGAAGCCTGGCCACTTTAACCCAAGGTATGACCCTATTAATGAGGGTTGTAATCAAGTATTTGTGGGAGAGTCCGAGATAGAAGAAAATGTTTTTGTTTATGCGGATGATATCCTGCTTTATCTGATTGGCCCCTCATTGTCCCTTCCATCGACCTTTCAACTATTTGAGGAATATGGGAGTTATTCGTGTTATAGCAACAATTGGCATACGTTAGTGCTTTTCCTCCCACAGAGTGGGCTGGAGGTACCCCCACTCCGACACCGCTTGACATTACCCTCAGGTTAAAATATCTGGGCATATTCATGACATTAGAAAGGGAAACATGCTATCCATGTAACCTTGGGAGGGTGATACGATCATGTCATGTCAGGAGGACATGGAACGATGGAGAAGGTTGCTTCTCACAATGATGGGAAGGTTAGCCAAACACCCTAAAATTGCCCTGAAAACTTTACAACATAATATATATAATGGTGGGCTCAAGCGTCCAGACATACAGGCCTACTACCGGGCCACACACCTTATCAACATTAATGACTGGCTATTTGCCCCCTTGGATTACTCCACTTTTGTCTGGAAGACGCTCAATGGGTGAGGGGATAAGTCTTGTCTTCACTATCTGTATGGGGAAAGGGATTGGGCGTCTCCTCCCAGCCACACAGACTAGAGTAATCGCCTGGGACATGGAAATGAAAATTATAGGAGGCAAGGGAAACCTACTAAAGAAACACCCTGTGAGAGGAGAAGTGGCTCCATGAGATGCAAAAACTACAAGGATTCGAGGTGTGGGACCTGATCGGAATATCTAAGGTGGGGGGCCTACTTGGGAGGGTAGGGGGGACATCATGCTGTTCTCCTCACTCCAATGGGATATGGGATGAGTGCCAACTAGTTCCTAAAATACACACAAATATGACATGCAACGAGAGCAGCGAGGATCCCCGGGGAGGGTATTGTGGAATACGCCCCACTAGAAGGACAGCTCCTGACTGAAAAGATAGGAAGGCGATCGATTTCTTTAACTTACAAAATGCCAGATAACCTACGGAAACTACGTGGAAAATGGGAGGAAGTGGGAGTGCTGGAGGATATTGACTGGGAGGCAGCCCTGAGGCACCCAAGTGAGGAGGCAATTAAGGCCCGACTGCGCTTAGTCCAATTAAAAATATTACACAGAGCGTATCATGACAGACGCCGCCTGCATGCATTGGGAAGACACAGACCCTGCTGTGTTTTTCAGCTGCTCCCTAATTCAGGACAACTGGGGGATATTACTGGGGAACTTGGCCGAGTGCTCTCTACTGAACTTCCGTTAGATTCTAAATTTCTAATCCTGGGGATCCCTAACGATATTGATTTACCACGTGCTCAGCTACTGCTCTGCAGCCTTGGCCTTATTGTAGCCAAAATAGATATTGCTCAAAATTAGGGCGCCAGAGAATGTCCGACCATACAAAAATGGAAATGGGGTATGGATATGTACATGTTGGCCGAAAAAACTACTTACTCCACAAGGGGATGCCCCAGAAAATTTTGCAATGGCTGCAATATTACTCCCTGGAGCTCTTAGAGAACAGTGGGTGAAAAAGACTGGATATGCCCTGAGAATAAAAGGGAACGTTGCTAAATGCTGCATTCTCATCCAAACCTGGGTGCGGAGCCCTGTAGAGAACTGGATGCAGACTTTTGGTGTCTTGGGAAGGGGTGGGGGGTAATAGGGTTTATACTTTAATCATGCAATCAATGGATTTGGTTTCCGGCTCTGTTGTAACATGAACACATTATCTACCTTTAAATTGCGCTAAAAAAATAAATATATAATTAAAAACAAAAATAATATGCTTGCATCTGGATCAGAGTCACCCCGGCTCCAGAGTAAACAGGGAGGCGTGGGGCGGACTCGTGCACGGAATCCTCAACCGGCAAACAGGATGAGGCATGAAAGTTGGACATAAAAACCCTAATCCCACTAAGGAAATCGTGGAAACAAATCTTACCCAAAAAATGCACATGACATTTTAAATATTTATTGAGGCAGCTGAAATCTTGTGTAAAATATGTGAGCTGAAATGATTAATAGAATGAAGCAAACCAATGGCATCGGTATACAGGATGAATAATTCAACCATTGTACAATTGCATTAGATTATATGAAAACATATAATGGCACTCATGCCTAGCTTTGCCTATTGTAATGAGCATAGGTGTGTTAATCTGCCAGATCCGCCAGATTGGTATAACTCCCCTTTTACCTGTGAGCGTGTATCATCCGACAGCCAGGTCTAGCGTAGAGCAGGCAGCCATCCTTCTTAGGATAGGGATGGAATTCAGCTGGGCTAGAATTCAGGCACAGAGTGACCATGAAAACTCTGTCGTAATGCTCCTCTGCCTAAGCAAGAGTTCGTGTGGTTTATATATTAAACGAAACCCATGCATTAAGTCCCTGAGCTCTGGACCGGCTGCATCTCTTTTATCCACCCACCCAGGGCTGTTGCTTAACAGACAACAATCCAAAACATGGTTTGTGATGAGTACCTTGGAGAGTGTTCCTAGAGATGATAGATAATGTGCCTACAAAGAAGCGTACATGTAAGCAATAATTTTCTGAGTATACTGATGTGCAAGCAAAATGTGTGGGACCAAGGTCACTGTTTAAAAAGATGTCAACTTTTAACGTGAAAATGTTAAATGGAAGTGTTTGTACCAAGAAACCTGGGCGAGGGACGAGCACTCTCGCCAGGGCTTCGTGGCATTCTCCATTCCTGCGAAATGGGGGGCAGAAGCCGTCCTTCTGGAGGCCTTTCAACCTAGGTAGCTACCCACCTGGGTTGTCAGGCCATACGTCTCCCCCTGGCCTCAGAGGATATACTAGTGGTGTTGTTGGAATGGACACACTCCCGTAGACTTGCCGTGATAAATGTATACTCAAAGCCGGTAAACATATCTCGGGAATCATCTATTATAGAGGAATTGTCAGCTTTCCTCGGTAAAATTCCTGAGGGGACTCCATTTGTGGTGGGTGGGGACTTGAACTCACACTTTGAGCCCCTTGCAGGTCTCCTGGATGGGTCCTCCCTGCAAGAGGACGCAAGGTGGTCAGTTCCCTCCACGATGGCCCCCCCCCAGAGCTTGGACCCCTCTCGCTCTACAGATTACTGCCCTAACCCTCAAATATGGGGTCAGAGCTTGCAATGGGCGCACAAAATCTGATATTCCGAGTAAATGCACCTTTAACAGAGTAGGCAGAGAGTCACGTTTGGACTATGTCCTAGTGCAACTGTCCATGTGGTCGCATATCATAGACTTCAGGGTGACAGAAAGATCTGACAGCGACCACAACACCCTAGAACTAGACTATGCTCTCCCTGGCCAGGAGGATAGGGGCTATGTCACGGTGGTGTCAAATACAGGGCTTCTCCTGGAAAACAATAGAAGGAGAATAAGGTGGGAAAAACTAGTTACTAGTAGAGAGAACCTTCCTAGACTCTATGCCAGACTTATTTCAATATTGGAAAAGGTGGGCAACCTAAGCGAGAAATCCAGCAGCCAGGAAACCCATAATTTACTGTATCTGGCACATGAAGAGCTTATCAGCACCTTGGCGGCAGACCTCTTTTCTGAGGGACAAAGTAGAGGTGGCGGGAAACACCGCATTACATGGTATAACGCCACATGCCGCAAGGCGAAGGGAGATCTCCTGTCTTGTATTAAGGAGGGCAAAAGCAGACTGGAGATACAGACTAGAAGAAGGGTCTACAAGAAACTTGTCACCCAGGCCAAGATTGAGTGGGACCAGGTTAAATGGGAGTAACTCTCTAGTTCGCTAGCTACCAAAGACTATCGTAAGTTCTGGCGAATTGTCAATACGGGATCCGAGTATTTAGCATCGGCTATAAAACCGAATATTGCGCCAAGGGTATGGCAAGAGCACTTCCAGTCCCTCTATACAGTGGAAGCTGGGGCTTTATGCCACTCATCCCCAACCATATCTAGCCACCCCGAGGGGGACCCCTTCACTGATAAAGAGGTGCGAGCTGCTATTGCGGGACTGTCATCAGGCAAGGCTCTTGGGTTGGATGGCCTCCCAGGTGACCTGTTCAAACAAGAGCCCGATGTATGGGCCCCCTACCTATTGACAATATTTAATGCTGTCTTGACTGGCATGGAGGTCCCTAGTACTTGGCTGGGCGCAGAGGTTGTTCCCATATTCAAAAAGGGCTCGCCTCTGCTCCCAGCCAACTACAGGCCCATCAGCCTAATAGACGTGTCCCAGAAGCTTTTTGGTAGGCTTATACTAGATCGTCTCCAGAATTGGCTGGAGGAAACTGCCAATCTGAGCCCATATCAGGCGGGATTCTGGAGGGGGGTGTCCACAACTGATCAGATATTCCGCCTAAATCTTATTTACTTGAGGACTGCACTAATCGAGGGGGGCAGCTTGTACACGGTTTTCGTGGACTTGCGAGCCGCCTTCGATTTGGTGCCAAGATCCAAACTATGGTGCGTGCTCGCCGACTTAGGGGTCCCGGTAGACATTCTTGCCATCCTAATGAGATTACACCAGAATAACTTTGCACGTGTCAGGTGTGGCAGAAATGGTAATCTAACTGAAAGATTCCCCGTTGATAGAGGGGTAAGCTAGGGCTGTGTGCTTTCACCGACCCTGTTCTGCCTCTTTGTCAACGGGGTTATTGCCCACCTGACCAGGATTGGTGACATTGATGCTCCCAAACTGAATGGCAGCAGGGTGCCTTCTATCATGTTTGCGGACGACACCCTGCTGCTATCAAAATCCCCCATGGGAATACAACGGGTTCTCGATGGGTTTCTGGAATTTTGTACGGAGAGGGGCCTTGAGATCAACGCTTCTAAAACAAAATATATGATCCTAAACCCCACCCCTTCAACACGCCCCAATCCTTTGCTTGGTTGGGTGCGATTGGAGCGGGTCTCCACATTTGAGTACCTAGGAGTAACCTTAAATGAGAATTTGACATGGGGGACACACCAGATTAAGGCAAACATGAAACTGGTGCAGTTAGTGGGTGGCAACACTAGGATGGTGAATAAATCAACATACCGTCCACTCGGCCCTGCCATTCAAATTTATAAGTCGCAAGCACGGGGGGCAGTCACATATGGGGCTGAATTGTGGGGACACACCTCTGCCCAAAACCTGATGATCACTGAAAATAAATTCATCAGGCAGCTGGTAGCCCTTCCACCAAGCACACCGTTACTTCCTTTGAGATTAGACCTGGGAATTAGACCAATTGCAGAAGAACTGGGACTCATACCATTAACTTTCTGGCGAAGATTATGGAGTAGCCAAGAACTCATCAACTACCGGTCCGAGCTTCAGGAGTTTTTAACCCTATCAAATGCAACCCACATCCCATGGCTAAGCTATATAAAAAGGTCATGTGAGAGTCTGGGCCTTAAAGAACTTTGGACTGATCCAGTAAACGCAAGTACTAGGATCCCACGCAAAGTACTGTCAAAAGCTTATTATGACTTTAAGCTTACCATCGCTTTAGTTAGCACCCGCGAGGGATCCCTGACGAATCTATTTGTTCAAAGCAAAGACTCCTACTCTCTGGAATGTGTTTTGGATGGCATGACCCCTGTCCTAACCAGGAAGTTATTTCTCCAGTGGAGATATGGCACATTACCCCTGAGGTCATTCACTAGTTCTTGGTCTTTGCCTCCGACCACAGAGCATTGCCCGGCATGTGGGCATATCCAAGAAAATGACTTACATGTGGTCCTCTTTTGCAAAGCATACAAAAGAATCAGGAAATATTGGCTTGCCCCCCTCCTAAAAAATTTGGGCTGCAGACAGTTCTTCCTGGCGTACAGAATCTTAAAGACTGATGTGTCTTCCCCAACTGTGTTTGCAGTGGCAAAGTTTTTAACAGCAATGTGGTTTATTCGCACCCACCTATTGAAGGCGGAAGTGGACTTTTAATATTTCTTGTTAATTAACGATCGCAAGCTTTCTTGAGGACGAATTGACCCATATGCTGTAGTCCAACTTTTAATTAATGTTTTATTGATTTGTACAATTACAATGATTTTTTGTTTGTATATCTTTTATGATCTAATTGATCGAAATAAAGAAATTGAATTGAGTTTGTGCCCAGGGCCTCTGCAGCCACACAACACCTCTGCACTATTGAGTTTGTGACCACATAGGGTCAGAAGCATGCTGTGTGTGCAGCTATTTTATACCAGATTCGACTAGCAATATATGTTCTTTATATGCTGATAGTTTCAGGGCTTTTGTCAGTTGGGAGGGGCAACTCTGCATCTTGTACGGTGGTGGCGGGTGCGTTTTCCTGCTGTCACTGTTTCCTGCAGCCAGATATGCAGTGGAATAACACATAAGCAAACTTTAAAATTCGCACACCCTCAGTTCTATACTGTAAGTGAGAGGGCCCCAGTGACATGATAATCAAACGTGAGGCAGAGTGGTTTCTAAATGTCAGCCGAACTCTGATCTGACATGCATTTTTTATATTGCAATTCATAAAACATTAAAATGTCCATTTAAAATACTACTATGTTGCACCCCACTGATGTATGTTGTTTCTTATGGAATGTGTTCCAAGTTCCAGACACGGGGTTTGGGGTGTGGTTTGTCAGTTGTGAGGCTGAACTGGAAGGTGGAGCATGACGCCGTCCAGGGCTTGATGTTCTAAATCTGTGAATTTCAACTTTGTATGGATTAGGACCCTTATTGTACAGAGTACACAACGATTTTAGGTGACGAGCATATTCAAGCCCTTTACCCACGCGTGCAAAGTAACTATGAACTGTGATTGGACGTTTGTTGAGCTGTGGGCGGGCGCTCCAGAGATGCAATGTTAGCTACTCAAAAATTCACTCAAAAAACCAAATGTTACAGGGACATTATAGTTAAGGTGAGCTTCTACACAAACAAAGCATAGAAATTCAGCAGTTATAGTTATCTGAGCTAACTATAACTGACGCCCCTGCGCTACTTATGACCCACATATTACATCACTCGTGACATGGTCAGTGACAACACAGATTACATCATCCAGTGAGTGTGAATGTTTCTGACACTGAAAGATATATACTGAGCTACTGCATAAGTTAAATTACTATTCTTTTGGTACTACTGAGTGTTAGTATTTCTAACACATATCATCTGAACTACAATCCTGATTTTAAAGCACATGTACTATTTATAAGTGAATTAGCCTCTTCGCTGAAACATGTTCCCAGCTGATGTATGTGTATGGTATTGCTTTGCGACAGTCTAAGCTGTTCATTGAGACTTCACTCCACAGTGATGGTTGAGTATAGTTGTGTTTTACGACATACTGACCACTTTGCTCAGACCTCTCTCCTTTGTGATGAATTAGAGTAGTAGCAGTTTGTAATAAATTCATCTGTTCATTAAGACCTCTCTCTGGCTCAGTGTAGTAGTGGTTTGCAACACACCAACCTCCCTGCTGACATCTTTCCCCAGGAAAAATAATTTGACTAGTTTTTGTGACAGTGGCCTGTACCCGAAGAGCTCTCTACTGGGCGTGTGTTGTAGGGGTTTAGGTAAAACCGAAGTCTGCACTAAAACCTCTTTCCATGTTGAGGAATGGTGTTGTGGTTTGTGATCAACAAGCCTGCATGGTTAGACACCTTACTTTGGTCATTAGGGGCAGATTTACAAGCCCCTTGTGACACTCTTGCACCGCCGTTGCGTCACTTTTGTGACTCAGCGACGGTGTAAATAAAGCAGCCAATTTACAACTTGATGCATCAAGGGAGATGCGTCACATTGTAAAACCCTGCGTCACATTATACCTGCATAAGGTATAATGTATCCAGGGGGGGCGTTCCCACGCTGGAAAGCCTCGTAAAAGTGACACAGTGAAATCTACAATATTTCACTGTGCTGCTTCTAGGATGCCACTGCATCAAAACCTTACGCCTGCTTGAAGCAGGCGTAAGGAGTGACGCATTACAATAAGTATAGATCTCAGCATGCATTGCTGGAGTTTCTTCGTGCTTTTGACACAACTCCAGCAATGCAAGACTTTTGGACCAACAGATGAGTCCGAATTTCTGACGCATCTGTCAATCCTTGCGCCATGGTGCGCCATATTGTAAATACTGCGCATCCATGGTGGCTCAAGTGTATCGTAGGCTGGCATAACGAAACTGAAGCATCTCTACAGATGCGTCAGTTTCTTGTAAATCTGCCCTTTAGTGTTTAGAGTAGTCATTTATAAGAAACAGGAATATCCACTGAGAACTCTCTCCAGGGTGAGAAGTGAGCGTTGTAGTTGATAAGGTTACAGTGAGCTCTCTGCTGTACGTCTCTCACCTGACTGCTTTTCTTTATTTATGGAATCATTCTTTTTATTGAATCGATCCAAGGCATTATTATTATTTTTTTTGTTTAAATTTGTTTATTGGGTTTTAGGTTACAGTATACAATCAACATGACAGTAATCGATCCAAGGCATTATTAACACATCTGAGTGCCTACAACCACGGCCGGCAGCGTATAGTGAAGAGTGAGTGTCTACATAGCTGTGCGTCTACAACCCGGATGCTGGCAACGCAATTTGGATCATTTTATACAAAAGCAAAACAGTACATATCTAGGAAAACAAAGGGATAGAACTCAAGGCCTACCAAATTCCCGCCCTCCTACCGGATCCCGCACCAGTCACCTATCTATCTAGGCCTTTTAGCACAAAGAGGGCTAGTTGGAGCCCGTGTGACTGCGCATTAACCTGATGAGATGATGTGTGCTATGCCCCGCAACATGGGAGTAATTGCAATATTTGCAAGTATTTGTGACATGTAATCTCATGTAGTTCTGTGGAGAGGACCTGCAGGAAATGGGCCCATAATTCAGCATATGTTTCTCCCTTGTGATCTGCTACTAAGGACATGCATTCCATTGCAAGTATTAGCCAAAGTCTATGCAGCCATGCTGTGTGGTCTGGAATACTCTGAGTGCCCCACCAAGCCAGGACCACTTGTCATGCTGTTAATAGTGCCAATGCATTTAGGGAGCGCAAGGAAAAAGTCAGAGGGTTTGGCAAATCCATAATGGTGTGGAAGTGTGGTATGAACGACCAGTATTTATAGAGCGCACAGCTACTCCGTGTGGACCGTCCTGGTGCTAACAGTTCACCTGTGATTGCCCTACTAGGGGCTTAGGTCTCAAATAGCCATGTTAATGAATGAATGACCAGTATTTATAGCTTTATCTATATCATCTAAGACTAACTCCCAGAAGCGCGTCAGTTTGGGACAATGCCAAAGCAGGTGTACAAGCCAGCCCGTCAAGCCGCACCTCCTCCAACATCTCTCTGAGCGCTTTTTGTCCCAGCTGTGTATGCGGGTGGGTGTAAAATACCAATACGTTAACACTCTTTATCCCTGCTGTATGTATTGTGTCCTGTGTGGTGTGCCCTGTACATTCTTTATCCAAGAGTGTCCTCCCTAGTTCTTCCTCTAATCGGAGCTGCCCCTTGGTTCGTCCCCCCTCTATACGTGTGAAGAGCATGGAATATAGCTAAAAAATAAGACATTTATCATCTGTTTTGCATACTAGCCATTTTTCAAAGACAGTGAGAGGTCGTGAAGCTGCTAACTGGTGTTCCGGGGAGTTGACCCGGTGATGTTCCTGAAAGTAGGGGAACGCATCTGACTGTAGGGGGTCTGTAGGGGGTCATATTCCTGTCTTAGTGCTCAAACAGAATTATTCCAGTCAAACAGAGAGCGGACCCGTTTACATCCCTGTTCCCTCCATATTTTAAATATTTCTGAAATGCGACCCTGGGGGGAAGTCAGCTTTATCTACTATAGGAGACATTGGTGAGGAAAAAGTAGTCAAACCTTTTTTGCAGGCTACTGTGTCCCAGACTTTTAGTGTTGATGAAGTTACTGGTGAAGAATATAGCCCCCGAGCTCTATATCTGCGTGGGAGCCACGCTTCCTGACAAATATTCTCCCCTGCCACTGTTTGATCCATAAAGGAGCAGTGTTTTTCAGAGAGAGGGCAATTCCATTCAACAATGTAGCAAAGATGTGCTGCTTGAAAGTATCTATGAACCAAAGGAAGCCCTACTCCGCCTTCCCGTTTGGGTTGTGCTGGTTGGGCGAGCGATAGCCGTGGTTCCCCATACAAATTTATTGATTGCCAATTGTAGCTTGTGTAGGGCCTTCTTTGGAGGGGCCATAGGTAACATATGGAAGATGTATAAGATACGCTGTATCTCTGTCATCTTAACAGCCGTGATCCTCCCAAACCATGTCAACATTAGACGCATCCATCTGTCCATCGCTTTAGTCTGATCTAGGAGAGCCGCATAGTTCAGTGCAATAGTTTTCAGTATTGTTGGAGCGAGCCGGATGCCCAGGTAAGGTATGGCTTGATCCACCCAGTGTAGCGGAAATTGGCTTCGAAGGCTCAATTCATGAGCCCGGGGCGCAGATAGATTCAAAATTTGAGATTTGTTGAGGTTGACCTTAAATCGTGAGACTTTCCCGAAGTTCTTCAACTCAGCTATTAAGGTCGGTAATGAGGTCATTGGGCTCATTAATGATAGTATTACATCGTCTGCATAGAGGCTGACTTTGTGAGTGTCTTTGCCCTCAATCAGTGGGTCATCCCAGATTCTTTGTGCTAATGGCTCCATGTACAGTGCGAATAGGAGAGGGGACAGTGGACATTCCTGCCTTGTGCCGCGAGCAATTGGGAACGTACCAGACAACATCCCGTTTACACGAACAGATGCTCTTGGGGCCTGATAGATACAACTGACCCATGAACTGGTCAACTAACCCGAAATGTTGTAGAGTGTCAAAAAGGTACAACCATCGCACCCTGTCAAAAACTGTTTCAGCATCAATTGACAGGAGCAAAGCTTCTTTGCGTGATCTGTGGATGCCGTCCATGAGATGGAAAAGTCTTCTGGTATTGTCCCCTCCCTGGATACCTTGAATAAAGCCTGTTTAGTCTGGGTCTACAAGCCCTCCCATCAGCGGGTTTAGTCAGGCTGCCAGAATGCTGGCGAAGAGTTTTGTGTCAATATTGAGTAGTGATATGGGTCTATACGATCCACATTCGCCGGGGTCTTTTGAGGGCATGAGGATTACCAAGATCGAAGCTTCTGCCATGGAATCAGTTGAAAAGCCTGTTTCAAGGAAGGAATGGAACAAACGGGTCAGGTTAATTTGACCCCTATCTTCCTGAATTGTGACCGTGATCATTGCGTGGTCTGAAAGGGATCTAGGTTCAATGGACGAGTCTATCATGTCAGCGCAGATGATGCTAATAAGTAATGTAGCTGTGCGTACGTTTTCTGAGCTGCTGAGTACAACGCGTAGTCTTGGACCCCCAGGTGGTGGCTGCGTCAAATATTGTATCATAGGCAGTTCCCTGCCACCCTTCCCTTACTTTCAGCTGAGAAGCCCCTGATTCAGCCAATCGTTGGCATGAACGATCAAGTGTTGTATCCATCACTACATTGAAATCCCCCCTCCCAGGATTGCTGGGTCGGTGGACATCAGCACTTCTGTCAAGGCCTTAATGATGAAGGGCTCCTGTTGAGTGTTTGGGGTGTAAATATTAGCTAAAGTAAAATGTATGTTTCCCCAATGGATTCTGACTGCGAGCAATCTCCCTTTTACCTCTGCAATCGTAGAGATTATTTTGCCAGAGAATTTCGCTCCTAATAGTATTGCAACACCATTCTTTTTAGAGGGGCCAGAAGACCAGAACTGGTGGGGAAGTGGCAAGAACACATGCGTGTTGTTTCCTTCGGTAGGAGATGCGTCTCTTGTAATAAACATATGTCTGCCCCGAGTTCCCCAGCAGTGGCAGGTTCGCTGTGCGTTTTACTGAATGATTGAGGCCTCTAACATTGAGGCTTGCTATTTTCAGATCTCTACCTATAGTGTATTAGTAAGGATGTGGGTACTTTCATTATGCCACGTCAATGTGGCTTCATACTAGGAGTAGGACTACTAATGTTCTGGCCTATGGCAGATTCAAGGATATGTTTGAGACTGGTGCGGGCAAGGAAAAGAGAAAAAGGGTATCTATACAGAACTAAATATAAATCCCCCAAATCCCCAACTGAAATAACAAGGAAAGACAACAGTTCGTCATGGTAGGAATACCCAAAGGGGTCGTGGACCAGTGGGGGTTTCTGATTCTTCAGATATTTTGTCAACTCATGGCTCCTCAAAAAGTTCTTGATAGGGGACTGGGCATAGGACCAATGGGCCCCTCCGACCCCATCTTGGTTGTCTCCTTCCTCCGTGATATAAGACAGATCATGTGGAGACTAGACGTTCCGGTGACCCGGAAAACAAGCTGATGACTGATTCTCTTTCTTTGGCGATCAATGCAATGTCTGGTTTAAGATTGGAGAAGGGCTTCCCAACTTTTTACCAACGAGGCTGTTCATTCCTGGAATTCACGGGGGCGTTGCAATCATTTCCGTGCTCTGATGATTTAGTGATCCCTAGTACTTCTTGGGCTTCCTTTAGGGATCAGAGCTGTCTCAGTTTCCTTTCATGTTGAAAGATGAGTCCAAAGGGGTGCCCCCACGAATATGAGATTCCTTGCTCCCTTAGGTGGTTTGTGATTGCTCGGAATTCTCTCCTTTTAATAAGAGTAGTCATGGACACATTTTGAAAGAAGGTTGGCGAGGGACCTTGAAATTGCACTGGGTGGGTGTTCCTTGCTCTGCATATGATCAGTTCTTTGAGTTGAAAGTCGTGGACACATGTCAATATGTCCGCCGGGAGAGCTTTGTTTCCTCTGGGGGGCCTTCAAGCTGCATTCAGTCTATCTGAATGTCAGAGGTATGTTCGTTACCCATTACATGGCAGAAGAGAGCAAGGACGTAAGCCCGTATATCTTCTCCTTCTGAGTTAGTCGGCACCCCTCTAATGCGGACATTATTTCTTCTGGAGCAGTTTTCCAGGTCTTCTGTGTGGGCCTGTAGTTCTATGTGCTGTTCCCTCAGCCGGATAATTTCTTGCTGCATCATTTCAATTTCTTCAACTCTGCCAGTATCTTGTTCCTCCAAGGTGACCACAGGATCGCCCACCTCCTCCAGATCATGCCTTATCTCCTTCAGATCGGCTAAGAGCTGCCCTTTCATTTCTTGTAGATCTTCTCTGAGGGATGTGAACTGCGCTGTCATAAATGCTTTAGTGGCAGGCCCATCCGTGCCCTCCGCTATGTCCTGCTGTCCGTATTCGCTGTGGGCAGTTCCAATCCAGGCTGCTTCAATAACATGTCCTTCACTGATCTGTCTTTTTTCGTCTGGGCTACAGCCATATCTGTTCTCCTTTGTTACTGAGCACTACTTTGCCTTAGAAATAAATAGCAGCCGTTTTCCTCCACGCACTTCCGTCTGCTACAAGTGGCTTACTCTGCTATAGGTGAGGTCTAGTGGAAGCCTCTGCATGGTTGTGCTCAGCCGATCTGTAACCACACCCAGGGGCTTGAGTTGCAACCTTGTAGATCACTTTGAGCTGTGTCCGCTCATCAGTTTGTTCCTCCAGGCCTCATCTAATCTGCCATGCCGAGGGCATGTTAGTCTTCATCCACTGAATGAGTGAGACCTTATTGTTGTTCAGACCAGGGAGGCCTCTTGCATCAGACTGAATCCAGGCCCCTAAGGTGGATCCCCCAAACAGCAGCTAACTGATTAATATGCGCCGGACGGGAGGCCCATTTGAACTTATAGTGGCCCAGATAGTTTTCAGCATCCAAATAAAGGCCCTCTGCTCGCACCAAGGTGGAAAGGGCAGACGCCAACACGCTAGTTCGCTGCTGGGGCCTTACGGGGCCAGAAGGGCGCCTCTTAGCTGCAGAAGCGACTGTTGTGGGGGGAGACACTTTTGGTACAGGGCTTTTCCACAAGTGCATGTTTGGCCTCACAGGTCAGGCAGCTCCCTCCCGCTGTGGTACCAGATGCCAGCATTGGGGCCCTCCTGCTTTGGCCTTCCAGGGCCCTAATCTGAAGTTCCTTAGGCCTCTGAGCCCCAGTAAGTGGCCGCAGATGTATTCTGAGCACCCCACAGGCCCACTTCTCTGGTCCGGGACCCACTGTCCACAGCTGCTATGTGCGCCCCCCCCTCTCTCAGGCCCAGTCTCACACAGCGAGATTGAGCTCTTTCTGTGGGTCCTGAGGGGCTGGGGGAGGGCAGCCGGCTTCCGTCGATGGCCCATAAGAGGAGGCTGTTGATGTTGTGCACCGCCACAAGCGGGGCGCAGCCCACCAACTCACATCTGCCGCACTCGCTGCCTTGCCAAGGGACATCGCTCCGGGCATAGAGTGTTCCATGCTTCTGTGTGCTGGCCCTTCTTCTCTCTGCTCGCCTCCGCTATCTCGGCTGTCGACTAGTGTGGCCAATCACCTCCCACCGGAGGTCTACCGCTTCAATTTCTCCGCTGTCGTCTCTCTCCTTCTCTCCGCCAGGGCCTCCGAGGGTCGCCTCCATCCTGCGCAGACAGACGCCTCTGCTACGCTCGGCCTCCCCAGCCTCGGCACCCCACGGGCCTCGCTTTCGCCGTCATAGGTTTTGGTGCGACAGAACTCCGCACTGTAGTCGACATCCCACTCGCCAGACGCCACTGGGGCTCCGATGTCAGATCAGCCGCTTTTCCCACCGAATATAACTCGTGGGAAGGTGCTATTATAATGCTAAAGTCCGGCGGGGTTGGAAAGACACAAAGACACGTCCTATCCGACCGCCATTTTGGTCACACCCCTCTCCTTTTTTTATGTTAAAACAATTTAAACAGTATTTTTTGAAGTATCTCGAAGTTTAGTTTTGGATGATGTCATCAGTATTGTCATTTTAGATGTTATCAGTGATGTCACTGACCATGTCATGAATTATGTAATGTGTGACGTCATAAGCTGTGTATTGGGGGCATAAGTTATAGTTAGCTCAGGGAACTATAACTGCTGAATTTCTATGGTTTTGTGTATGTAAATCGTTTTTTAAAAATCTATTTCCTAACTATAATGTCCCTTTAGCCTTTGTTTTAAGTGAATTTCACAGTTTTTTAAATATAAATCATACTACAATTGACCGAAAAGTTACATTTACTAATACACGTTTTCACAAGTTTCTAAATACATTTTATTCACACATTCATACCTATTATATATTTAAAAATCTAAAAATTCAGGTAAAGTGAATGATATATTCTTTCTATAAATGCAATGCACCAAGCCTTTCTTTTTTAATAATTCATTTAATAGATCTGCAGATCTGTCTCAAATCCTTAGACAAATAAGGGGGCTGCAGGTTATATTGCATACATGCAACACTAAAGCAACAACACATTTAATTCAAACATATGCTATTGCAATTTCTAAAAGTGTATCACAGCCTGTGTGTGGTTGTGTGAGTGGCTCTGTGAGTGACTGTGTGGGCGTGTGAGTGGCTATATATCTTCTGCTGTGCGCGCTACACTAACATTTTGACTCAAGAATGGAGTAGAAGATTTTTACAAAATCAAGAAAAGGTACTGAAAAGCCGTCTTTCCATAAAATGTGCGATCTGCCCAAAATAGGCACACTCTTTTTTTTTTTTTTTGGTCCTCATTTACCACCATGGTTTCAGGTGAAGTCACAGTCAGAATACGACAAACTGTCACAGTTAGTAGAGCTGGCATGGATTTAACTGGGAAAGGCCACCGACATCCCTCAGAAATGTCATTTCCAAAAGGACAAACACCAATGAAACCAGAAAAATCGAGACATAACAACAAGTTATAAGTGGAAGATACAGCCATTCAATTCCGGACTTTCAGCCGGATAGGGGCTTTATAGATGGAACGAACCACAGCTGTGTAATCATCGGACCGGGGGGAAAAAAAAAAAACCCGGCCAAATCAAAGGCCCCGCTCCAACAAGTGCCAGAATACCCTTTTGTCCTGGTTACCAGATCTTAGTAGGTCGAGATTGGAAGCCTGTAGGACTGAGGTCTGCCAGTCAGTGAAGGAGGGTGGTGTAGAGGCTTTCCACTTTTTGCAGATCTCTCTTCTGGCAAGTAAGATGGAATAAAATAGAAGTTTTTTTGCCTGATCATGAACCCCGTCCAAAATCCCAAAGATCACAAGTGGGAGATCAAATATTATTTGTAGGTCGAGTGATACAGAGAGTGTGTTACTTATAGCATCCCAGAAAGGAGTTAAGCAAGGACATTAAAAAAACATGTGCGCATCCAATGCAGCAACCAGTCCGCACTTAGCACGTGCAACTGAACTCCCTTCTGAAAACCTTGAAAGTCTAAGGGGTGAATAATATGCTCTATGGTGCGTAAAAAAGTGGTTCCTGCGCAACCAAGCTGGCTTAACAGTATCCCACAGGACTTTGAACGATGTAATCCACACTTCCTGCAAATTGCGATCTGTGAAGGTAGAACCCCAAAGTGAATCGGGTAACAAAAATTCACCCTCAACTTCTTCGAGGATCAAGTTATACCATAGGGAGATCTCCTTCTTTACAGGGGGTTTGTCTATAAGTTGAGATACCAACTCGCAATGACCTCCAATTGGGAACTTATTTCCACGGGAGGGCCGGGAAGCACAGGAGTGGGTCCAGCTAGTAATTTGCATATATTTAAACCTTGAAAGGTTAGGACCTATCCTGTTCCTTAAACACCCCATGTAAGCAAGCCACCAAAAAATAGGCACACTCTTAGATGTGCTACCAAACATCATAGCTCTCAAGTTCAGTGCAGATGGTGCTCTCAAGTTCAGTGCAGATGGTCACAGAGGAACAGTGATCTAGGGGAAAATAGGATGTTCCATCAAACGAGGAGTGAAGGGTAACTGTGCCTCTGTTATAAATATACGAGCAAGACCGTCCTCACCTCTGTATTTAAGGATGAGCCATGAGTTTCACTGAAAAGTAACTTTTTATCTCTTAGTACTTTAATTCCTCTGGAACAGTCTACATCAAACCTTCCTAGAACTATGTAGTCCATTACAAATGTATATGCCAATTTTTAAAATGAACCGTGAGGAAAAGGAAAACGTGTAGAGGGCTTCTCAAAACCTCAATTATTCATTCGAACAACTCAATAATAGCTGAATGGAAGTACATCAGACTTTAAATACCTGGCTTCATTTGGTACATTTGAGAAGCTTTATGATTTTTTCTCATATGTTTGCAATCATACGCACATTGACGAACACAACAGCCCGTGTTTCCACCCACATGTATACTGGGGGATAAGAGTCTAGTGTGATGAAGTGGGTATAAGGAAAGCGTTTGTGATCATTGCGATGCTGCCATTTCTGCATAGTTATTGTGAAGACTTTTGAGGTACCATAAAATGGAGGCAAAAATATGTTTGCACTTACTGGGTAAAATGATGATTAATATCAAAAGTGGATGCTGTTCCTCTAGTGGTGGAGCCTAAGCAGTAGATGTGTACCATCCACCAATGGAATATGGTGGTGGTAGAGGGGTACTAGGAGGGGATGGGAATGGCAGGGGATCCTGCTATTGCCGAACTAGGGTCCTCACACAAGCTAGGTGTAATGCTTCATCACCTGGACCTGCTCCTCATTGGGTCGGCGCTGCAATACCCAACGGGCACCCGCGAAGGGGCTATTTATCGGAGATCTGTTGTTCCTTTGCCAATTGATGAAGTGGGAGTGTGTGGCCCTTGAAAGTGTAGATATAGTGAAGTGCAGTGAGTGTGTTTTAAAAAAGGTTAGATATTCCAAATAATATTTTTATGTAGGTTGGTTATCCACCTCATTAAAAAATGTGAAGAGTGGCAGCTCCCCTGACGTGAGGGTTCAGTTAAAGCTATGCTCAACTCTTTTTTGTGCACTATCATGTTGCCTGAGTCCCGGATTGGTCTCCCTTAAGCATGCAAGGCGAGTACTAGGAGGTCGGATGAGAACGTCAAGCGATCACTTAAGGGATGTTTACAAAAACTTTTTATGGGAAAACTTATGTGCATTTTCCATTCTATTTTATCTTTCCCTAGGTCTTTGAACAGCACTAAAGGAGAGACTTGATGTAGTGCTTTTCAGTGGTAGTTAGCAATTAGCTGCAACATTAAGTGTAGATAGATTTCACATTCAAGGTCCTGAAGAATTGCCACGGTATTAGGCAACCACGAGGTTGACCACAAAGAGATCAGCATAGCTTCAACTGAACCCTCACGTCAGGGGAGCTGCCACTCTTCACATTTTTAAATGAGGTGGATAACCAACCTCAATAAAAATATTATTTGGAATATCTAACCTTTTTTAAAACGCACTCACTGCACTTCACTTTATCTACACTTTCACAGGCCACACACCCTACTTCATCAAACGGCAAAGGAACAAAAGATCTCCGATAAAGAGCCTCTTCGCGGGTGCCCATTGGGTATTGTAGCGCCGACCCAACGAGGAGCAGGTCCAGATGATGTAGCATGACACCTAGCTTGCTGGGTGTGTGAGGACCCTAGTTCCGCAATAGCGGGATCCCCTGCGATTCCCGCCCCCTCCTAGTGCTCCTCTACCACCACCATCTTCCGTTGGTGGATGGTACACATCTACTGCATAGACTCCTCCACTAGAGGAACAGCATCCACTTTTGATATTAAGGATCTGATAGGGCACGTTTGCTGGACCTCTTTAAACAGCCCTACAGTCCCCCCCTTTTGAGATTAATATAAAATGATGGCCATTCCCATTATACTGCATCAAAACGTAGTATAAAGAAAGTTACATTGATCATTTTAAGGCCAGAATCAAGATGCAGAGGGATATATAAGACTTGGACAACGGCCCTGCCCTTCACGTCAGAAACAGCAGGGCACACGAAAAACTGCTCTGCAGGTAGAGCAAGTGGATGGAACTCTCAGCAGGCTCTGGGAAGCACAGGGATTGGACACAGGGCATAGGTGAATTGCGCCCAGCGACACTGGATGGCCATATGGAAAATCTATGACCTACATGTTCAGAAGCAAAACGGTTAGTCAGTTAGGTGTGTCTGCACTCTCTGGGGTAGGGTGGCTGAGCACAGTGCATGGCTGTATGCCACGCCCTGCTTTCAGAGCTAACAGGGTATGACCACCGTCCACAGTCAGAGGCAACAAACGTATGGGCTCTGGGGATCGAAGAGCTTGTCGAAGAGCCTTTGCCCCGGAAGCTCGAGACTCCAGGGAACTGGACATTTGTATGCCATTTTCAAACCCTCTGAGACTCACTGAAAAAAAACTTCGGTTGGTTGTGTTGTTGCTGTGTTTGTAGCAGTCATATCCGATTACCAGTCAAAAAATGTTTGAGTTACTTGAATTTACTGACTATGACAAAACAAACTAAAACTGACAATTGCCAATTAGGGTGGTTGCGCATCATTAATCCAACTTTGCATTAATCCAACTTGACATATGATGTCACTGAAGACATCACAGATCACATCACTGATGACATCACACATTGGATCACCTTTGATATCATTGATGACATCACTGAATTCCAGCGGCGGCTCCTCCGCTAAGGCGGAGGAGCATCGCCCCACTGATTTAAGAGAAGTGCAGAGGAAAAATAAAATGATAACGCAACGTCATTATCATTTAATTATTCGTTCCTGCTTAAGTTCGGGGCAGGGCTGAGCTGGCTAGAGCAGGGTCCAGGGAGAGGGGTGGTAAGCACATTGTAAGTGCGCATAACGGTTTGGCCGGCCGTCTTGGGCCACCCACACAGTCATGCGCACTTTGCATGTTCTCCACTGGCTTTATAGCACAGCCTGGGTGGAGAACATGCACAGCCTCTCAGTCCCTCTCTGAGCACTGAGTTACGGTCCTCAGAATAATCACAACACTACTGTAAGGCAGCGTTGTGATGATCTAGGGGAGTCTGGGAGCCTGTATGCTTCCTATGTCGGAGGCAACCAGCATGTAAGTTTTCTTTCTAACCCCCCCAACTTCCCCGCCCGCCACTGTTCCCTACCAGCCGCCACTGCTCAACACTCCAGACCTTCAGATGTAGAGCATAGACATCGCCTGTGAACAGCAAGCTTAAGGCATGTAGGGGCATATTAACAAGCGACAGGGCGATAATTATCTCTGGCCGCGCTTAGCGAGAAAATAGTTATCGCCGAAAATTATCGCCATGCTAGCGCTGTATTAACAACGCATAGCACAATGGCAATAATTTCCCAGTGATGGAGCAAGGTGGAAACAAAATTTTTTGTGTACCCCTTTTAAAGTCAATTCTCCATAATAGTAACATGTATTAATCGTGTGGTTTTGAAATTAACCAACATAGAAATAGAATGCACCTACACAAATACACTTGAGAGACTAAATTGCATGTAATTGCCGAAAGTAATTTACTGATCTGTTATGCATTTTGTCATAAAAAGTACGCATTTGTCATAATCTAATTGAAAATTGCATGGATTAGCTTTCTGTCTGTTTATTTGTGGCATAAATCATGAAGATTGGTAAGTAAAATCACGCATACATGTTGCTTAAAGCTAGGTAAATACTAACCGGGATACTATTAGAAAAGGGGAGGTAAACAGAAGGGCTTTATTTCTCAAATTTACGTTTATTTGTGTTTGTTTCTATAATAGTTCCTAAATTGTGTCCTATGTGGTCTAAAGAAAACGGAGGCTGACTTGCGACTCCGAGTTTGTGAGGAAATGAGCATGCGCGGGAAGAAGTGCGAGATGCGTGTGCCTGTACAGAATGGGTCAAGGACAGTGTGGCCTGCAACTTGGAACAGATGCCAACTTTTTTGAATATCAGCATCCTGAACGTGGGAATAGAGCATCGAATAACAAATTAAAGGACACAACGAAAGAAGCATGACATGAACAATGGGCTTACTATATGAACAGGAATGCGATAAGGTGATGCTCATCCACCCCTTAAGAGACCAATCACGGACAGTCTAGAACCCTAAAGTTTCAAGTTTTAGATAGATAAGTTAGTGAAAAAGGGTATAAAAGAGGACATTTGGGACGATGAAAAAAAGCTTGCTTTTCGATTTAATCTAAGCATACCGATATGCTGTTGGACTGTGCAATTTTCCTATAGCGCAGAGACTTTGAAATTTTTCTGAACTTTAATTTTTGAATGAGTGCGGAGTCCTATGAGAGGGGAACATCGGGAGAGATAGAGCAGTGTTCTTTAGGAACTATTCTGTCTTATGCTGATGTCTGCGTTTCTACATTTTGGTAATATTGACCTTTTCTTATTTCCTAAACTGTCATGCTAATAAATGAATGTTTTGAATTTGAAACTTTTCTTTCAAGTTATTAATGTATAATTAAATTTTCTTTGAAATAAAACATAGAGGTCATGCTAGGAGATTTATTCTCTAAATAACATTAAATAAATGGAGAATTAAGCAGGTCTTGTTATCCTTTAGTTAACTTTTACTAGCTGATCCATTGACAAATAATGGTGGGGTGTTTTAATGTCTTCTCAAATCAAAACCATGGTATTAGAAATTAAACTGCAGATGTAAATAATGTATAAAATTTTAGTTTTAGAAACTCCGCTATAATCTAGCAGCTCTCCTTTGGTCTTCCCCGAATCCTTGGAGCAGGGTAAATGTGTGTATGAATGATTTACTGTGTTATGGGCCCACTGATGAGTAATTTGTGAATAGCTCCTTGGGTTTAGGTGATGGTGTATAGAGAATTTCTGGGGACTCGCTACATCAGTTATTAACGTGGTAGCAGAGCATAGGTTTCTATAGGTTGACTAGGATATATGATGTGTAGAGTATATAGAATTTTGATGTACAGAATTCATGACTAACATTTGTTGAGTCTGTATTACGTTATATGTAGTCTGAAAAAGGCTTCTCGAAAGTGGGGGAACCTGGTCACTCTGTCTGCAGGCAAAGGAAGTGTGGCAAGTGAAGCTGCACATCACATAATGTGCTTCAAAGTGGTGACATCGTCGTATGTTACAAGTTTGGGGAACTTTAAGTGTAAAAGTGGTGAATGCATAGCCAGGGCAACCTGTGAAATCCTGGGTCTGAGCATAGGGATCAATGCGTATTCTGGCTAAAACTTTACCCCGAGAGAGTAATAAAGTTTAACCTAAGCTTGAGAGAAGGGTAAGGTAGAAGGAAGTGCTACTTTATCGGCAAAAGGAAAATTCTGTGGTAGAGACGAGGTAAGCGCTGTCTACTGGAAATACAGAATACTTGTGTGATTGAGGAAACTATCACTTTGGATTTAGCGAAACAGACGAATGGAGTTGTTTTATGTGGTTACTAACTGATTTTGCTGTATAAAAGTGGAGATACAGTGTGCCGACACATTTTGTAAAGGAGGGGTCAGTCGGAGCTGCAGAAGCCGGAGCAGGGCTGACATCAGAAGTGTCGCGCTGGGATTTGTTCGTGTGACCAAGACAAAGTAAGGGCTGATTGGTGCAACAGTAAAAGCAGCGAAGTAATTGGTTGAGCACTACGGAAACTTATCTTGTTCTAATTGGTGCGTTAGTGTGAACTGCGCTGTGATAGGCTGGTGTTACGAAACAGTTTGCGGAAGAGTGCGCGATCTTTTGAAAGACAGGAAATTAATAGAAAAATTCAATTTTACTATGGAGCAGAGAGAGAAAAATCTTCATGGTTTAAAAAATTGGAAAAATGTGTTTAAAAAGGATAAAGTAATTGAAACGAGAGAGAGAAAATTGCTTCCTCCGCCTAAGACGCCTGCATCATACATGATGACAAAATATGGCTACCATACATGTATATGGTTAGATAATTGGGCAAGATATACCAAAAATGATGGTGCATTAGCTTTTCCAGAAGTAGGATCTTTCAGTCTTTCAGTATTAAGAAATTAGAGAGAAAAGATGATGAAACTTGAACCAAGACCTAGACCGACTCAGTTTGAAGCTTTGGCTGAGTAGGAAGATGAAATGCATGATTTACAGCGAGAAAGGTTTGAGGACTACATAGGACCAAAGAATAGAATTCATGGATTCTAGAGAGAAACTCATGAGAATAGAATGCGGAGATGGAGAAATGCTAACATGTGTGATGGAATGTATCCGGTTAGAATGGTTGATGAGGGGGTAGGACAAAAGAGTACTGAAAAGAGAAATAATGTAGAGATAGGAAGGAAAGGTTATGAGGATGGTGAATCAGAGGATACAGTGCTGGGGGAGATCCTAAATAGGAGACCACCACTATATCAACCAAACTCTATAGGTACGACCCCAAATGCTCCACTGATGGAGGACAGACTTGCAGAAACTCCAAGATAATTTTCAAATTTTAGAGATCTTCTGGAAAGAGTAGAAATGAGATAGGATTCTGATGTTCCATTAATAGGAACCAGATTTTCTGGGACACCTAAACAAAATGATGAAACAAGGAAAAATGAGAACAGAATAGAAAGGCAAATCGAAGCACAAATGAGTACTTCTGAATATATACGTTCAACAAATGAGTTAACTGAAAAGATACAAGAACTTACTAAAAATATAGAAGCAGTAACTGTTCCGGTAATGATAGGTCCTGTAATCCCAGTGTTTGAGAATCAGAAAATATTAGGACCATCTTTAACTATTCCTTAAAATCAGAATTTACAAAAAGGGAAGGAAAAGGTATACCCAGATTTGTCAGGAATTAAACGTACTAATCAAATGACACCGCCTGATTTAAATATAATCAGAGTCTCACCGTATAAATTCCCAACAGGAGCAGAGTCTGATTCCATGACTCCTGAGAGAATTGTAGAGAAAATCGATTTGACACAAACTCCAATAATAATGTCAGAGCAGGAGTTAAGTGATTGGATTAAAACTTTAAAAATGAAAGAAAATTAACCAAAAAGTTAGATATGGCTAGACTAAACAATTATATGGAAGAACTAATAATTGGAACGATTGGGACAGATAGATTGAAAAGTTATCAAGATGATGAATTGATATTTATGTGTAAAAGTATTACATGGAAAACCAAAAATATGCATGATCGATTTGAAGGATTAGCAAGTGAAATGGATGTAGATTTTACAAAATATAAGGCACTGCAGAAACCTTATAGAGTGGATTTTACAGAAAAAGATATAGAAAATATGAAAACAGCAGGAAGAATAACTCAAATAAAAGATTGTGTTGCTGAGAAAATGGGGAGACATTGATAAGTGGAAAATTATTTGGACAAAGAAAAAAGAGGAAAACAATGACAAATCAACATTAGCATTCCCAGTAAGAGAGAAAGAGGAAGAGGTAAATGAATTTCCTATGAGAGAAATACCAGGAGGAACTAATGTACATATACCTTAGAGCAGACAGGACATTTTATAATTTACAAATGACTTTCCCAGATTAAGAGAGAAACCAGTAGAATGGTATAGACAGGGAGATCGATTTGTAAAAGTTTCAAACGTTTTATGGGAAGATTTAGACAGATTATTTGATATAGTAGTACCAGCGGATATATGGTCAGAGTGTAAGATCACCGTAGATTGACCTAAAACTGAATATCCATGAGATAAAGTACCAGGTGCTCCAGTACCTGAAGTAATGCAAAAATAGGAGCAAGTAATAGTGTTTATGAAAAATAAAATTCCACCAAAAGAGACAGATTGGGTAAAGATTGACAGAACAATACAAGAAGCAAGGGAGATACAGTGCAGAGACCGGATTCTGCGCAGGAGATCAGGTAACAAGAAATCCAAGAGTGAATGTGAGTCCGCAGTATTGGCTGAAGGAAGACGGGAGTGAGTCGGATGACAGTTTCTGATGATGCCTGAGAGAGGGAGAAGAGTGCGTACTTGGCGCTACTCTAGAGGTAGATCAATCTGGTCCCTATGTGAATGGAATGGTGAATGATGTAGATGTGACTTTTCTAGTGGATACAGGTGCTACCCGTTCTACTGTTAGATCAATGGAAATTAAAAATCTTCCTCTCTCGGGAGAACACATTCAAGTAGTAGGTGTAGCCAATAAGCAGATTAAAACGTCCTTAACAAAACCAGTTGAAATAGAAATTGGGAATTTCAAAGACATTCATCGATTTGTGGTGCGTGACAGTAGTCCTGTTAATCTTCTTGGCAGGGACATACTGTGTAAAATGACCTGTGCCATTTACTGTTCACCGGATGGCATTGAGTTTCAAACCCCGGATTAGGATAGTTTGTATAAAATGACAATGTCATCAATAGAATCAGAAAAGAATAGTATGTTTCCTGTTTTTGATCGAGAGAAAATACCTGATGAATTGAAGGTAGTAGTCAATGAACAAGTTTGGGATTTCACAAGAGAAGATATTGGCTTGATGAAAAATGTAGATCCTGTGAAAGAAGGAATAAGTTACCAGAATATTCCCCAATATAAAATGACAGCTGAAATAATTTAAGGAATAACCCCAGTGATAAATAAAATGATTGAACAAGGGATCTTGGGAGAAATAGAAAGGAGTCCTTGTAATTCGCCTATAATGGGATTGAAAACGCCTAATGGAACATCTAGAATAGTACAGGATTTGAGAAAAGTAAATAAAATTGTTGTTCCATGTTGTCCAATTGTGCCAAACCCAGCAGTCATTTTAGACCAAATTCCACATGATGCAGAATGGTATACAGTCATTGATCTATGTAATGCGTTCTTTACTGTTCCATTACATCCTGAAAGCCAGCCAATATTTGCGTTCCGGTTTAGAGACCGTATTTTGGCATAATGCCGAATTCCTCAGGGGTATACTGAGAGTCCATCTATCTTTAATCAATTGCTAAAGAAATCATTAGAAAGTTTAAGTATGCCTGGAGAATCAGTTCTAGTGCAATACATTGATGATTTGTTAGTAGCATCAAAAACAAAAGATGCATGTGTTTCAGACACAGTTGTACTGTTAAATCATTTAGCAGAGGAAGGACATAAAGTGTCTCCCTCAAAAGTTTTGTCAGAAAGAAGTACAATATTTAGGCCATAAGATTGCTAAAGGAATCAGACAAGTTACCATAGAAAGGATCAAAATGATGCAAGGAATGAAACCTAAAAAAACACAGAGACAGGTGAGAATGTTTCTTGGAATGGTAGGATACTGTCGACAATGGATTAGTGGATTTTCCCTAATAGCTAACCCATTACAGAGATTGACAAGAGCAGATGTAAAAGATCCAATAGCACTGAATAAAGCAGAAATGGAAGCTTTCGAACAGCTAAAACCAAGTCTATGTGAAGCACCAGCATTAGAAATGCCAGATTATGAAAAAGAATTTGAACTGTATTGTAGTGAGAGAGAAGGATGTGCTTTGTCAGTTTTAATACAAAGACATGGAAAACTGAGAAAACCAATTGCATATTTTTCTGCTGTTTTGGATCCCATTGCAAGAGCATTACCGGGATGTTTAAAAGCAGTAGCTGCTACAAGTATGAGTTTGGAAAAAAGTGAAGATATACAGGTAGCTTCATCAAAGACCCGTTTTGCGAGTCTTTAATAGCGATTCATAAGGAATCGCTATTTTTTTTTTTTAATCCTCATTAGCCTTTACGCCACCCATGTTCGATAGTTTCCGCCCTGGGCTTTTATCTCATATGCTGGCTATGAATTCAAGTATATGCGGCTCTCCAGCCCGGACTGGGCCACCATCCTCTGTGCCACCCTATGTAGATGGTGGCACAGCCACGCCGGAGGCCACTACTCCGCCTTCACGAAGGACGGACCTATTCCACATGCCTGCGAGATAGGCCAAGGCCTTAATCATAGGAATTTTTCATTTATGTCCTAATCTCTTACAATATACCAAGGCGGAGGCCCACTTATTACCCAAAATGTTGCAAAAAAAGTAACCAAAATCTGTGTTTCCTATTCATCCGACCTTTGGAATCTAATGTCGCAAAGTATCTCATGCTTTTTAACCAATCCATAAGTGTCGGTATCATAGCTTCTACCCATACTTTCCAAATTTCCCTTCGAGCTAGCAGAACCCCATAAAAAACTAACTTTACTTTATCATTCATTCTATTATCATGTAAATCGTATCTCCCGGTAATAATTAGTTCAGGGCTTACCTCTATCATGCAGCCGATTGATTGTGATAGACAATTGCTTACCGCCTCCCGAAATTCCCTGATGTTTAAGCATTCCACAAACATATGCAGGTCGTCCACATTTATATTTCCGCATTTTGGACACTCAACCCGTCCTTCAGCTTTAAACTTCGATAATCTGCGGGGAGTCCAATAGGCTCTATGGATGGTAAACAGAACATTTCGCCTTAAATTTGCAGATTTTACTGTTTTATAAAGAATAGTCATCATTACTTGCCATTGATTTTCTGTAGCGATGTCCGGCAAGCAATCTCTCCACAACAGTTCCGGCAATATGAACGGGCCATCTTCCATCTCCACCATTTCCCAGTACCACATCGCAACTTCCTTCTTAAATACTTGTGAAGAAAATATTTTGTCTTCAAAGTCATTTTGGAGACCGATAACAGTATCCGACTTATTTGCCCAGCTTTGCATCTGCAAGTATTTGAACTTAGATAACCCTTTGCCCCACACCTGTGCCCCTTCTATCCATCCAATCAATTTTCCCTCTGGAAATAGGTCTCCCCAAGTTTTTAATCCTGCTATTTTCAACGGGACAGCCAATGCATCCTCTGCCCACGACGGTGATCCTGGTGTGTCCCAAATAGACGACCTACATCCAAAATAACTCAATTTTGCTAGTTTTCTGATTTTATACCAAAGCTCTGCTGCTTCCCGTAGAGTTTTCAATTTCACCTTTTTGAAGAATTTTGGGTCCGAAAATGTATACATAAAACCGTCTTCATCATAGTTGCTCAAACCTAACATAGCCAAGAAAATACGCCCGATGGTTATATCCTTCGGTACTCCCATAAACTCTCTCAGATTTTTTTAACGAAAAGCCCAGTCATATGACAAAAAATCTGTGGCTGATAACCCGCCCTTGTCCCATCTTCTTCTAATTTTCTTCCAGGATAAGCGAGATCCTTTGGAGGCCCAAATAAAAGAGCAAATCTCGCTTTGCAATCTCTTAAGCCCCTTCTTGTCAAAGTCCCAGGGAATTGTTTCAAACAGAAAAGTGAGTTTTGGTAAAATCACCATTTTAATCAGGTTGGTACGACCGAACAGAGTGAGAGGTAGATGACTCCAACTTCACAATATCACCCCTATTTCTTTCTTCACCCTAGAGAAATTAATTTTTGTTAATTCTGCTATATTCTGCGTTATTCTCACTCCTAAATATCTCATCTCCTTCTTGCATTTAATGTCTTTAGTGTCCAAGTTCCATGCCATTAGTTCTGTTTTACTCTCATTAATTTCATACCCTGAAACTTTGCCAAATTCTTTAGTGAGCTTAAAAATGTTTCCCATTGACTCTTTCAAATTTGAAGTAAAAATAATAATGTCGTCCGCATAGAGACCAATCTTCTTATTCCACTCGCCTGCCCTAAAGGGGGCTATTGTATCCATAGCTCTGATCCTACTGGCAAGCGGCTCTATATATAAATTAAATAATAAAGGAGAAATCGGGCATCCCTGACGTGTACCCCTCATTACTTTAAAGGAGGGTGTCAAAATGCCATTTACCAGCACCTTAGAAGTAGGGGAGCTGTACAGTGATAGCAGTGTATTAGTATAGTTTGGACCTAATCCTAGATGTTGAATACGTTTCTTCAGATAGAGCCAATTCACACGGTCAAATGCCTTGGCGGCATCGAGGGCAATAAGAGCAAGAGGGAGATTGAAAACTGTCGCCATGTCTATTGCGCCAACCACTAAGAAGGTGAGTTCTTTTAAATATCTACCCTTCATAAATCCCTTTTGGTCGTCATGGACTAGGTGTGAGATAACTAGACTTAATCTATCGGCCATAATTTTAGTAAACAATTTGTAGTCATTATTTAATAATGATATTGGCCTGTATGCATCTACGTGTTTAGGTGATTTGCCGGGTTTTGGGATCAAGACTATTACCGCCTCATTCCATGACTCCGGCATCGCTATGTCTCCCCTAAAAATGTTATTAAAGAGTCGATGTAAAAAAGGAGCAATTGAACCAATCAGGGTTTTGTAGACCTCCAGAGGAAGGCCATCTGGCCCCGGGGCCTTACCCCTCTTTATGGCTTTTTCCACCTCCATCAGTGAGATTTCTGAATTCAAAATCTGTTTATATTGGATTGGGAGTGGACTTATTAGCTGTGCCCATGCTGTTATCTCTTGTGGGTCTGGTGCTAACTCCTCCTTGTAAACCGTGGAAAAATGCTCAAAAAACGCTTCTGCAATCTCTCCACTATCTATGATGGCTGTATCTCCTTCGGACCCGTCTACTCTTATTTCCTTAATAAAGTTTCGAACCCGGTCTTTCTTTGCTTTCCATGCCAAAAGTTTGCCACATCCTTCTCCACAGCTAAAATGTGCCAGACTGCTAGCATCCCACTTCTCTTTGTTTTTAGCTGCAAGAACTGTAACGAATTCAGCCTTCAATTTTAGAATGTCAGAAATGGCCTGGTCTCTTAGCTGCTGCTCTTCTTCTCCCACAATCTTTGCCTCGTTTTGTCTGATCTCTTCTTCCAAGTCAAAAATTCTACTATAATATAACCTTCTCTTCTTTGCACCTAAGGCTCCCAGCCTCCCCCTCAAGAAGGCCTTGCACGTGTCCCAAACCACATTTATCTTGGCAGAATCTATGTTAGCGGTCAGAAAGACATCCAGTTCACCTTCTATAATCTCTATGGCTTCTTGGTCTAACAGAATCGTACGATCCAATCTCCAAACTGGGTTGTGCGCTTTTTGGCCAAATGTCAGATGTAAATGGATAGCTGAATGATCTGATAAGTGTACACCTACATGATTGATACTCGTAACATACTCCACCATCCTTAGATCTAACAGAAAAAAATCTATCCTTGACCTATGTCTATACTTTTGGTTATAGTATGTATAGCCCACCTTCTGGCCCGATTTATTACGCCAAATATCGCACATTCCATATTCTATTGACAGCGTTTTTACTCTGTTAGACATCTTAACATTCCTCTGCGCTCTCTTTCCTGATCGATCCAGGTCTTTATCCATGACCGTGTTAAAATCTCCTGCCATGACAATGTCGCCAGAAAAACTTAATAATTTATCCAAAGGAACCAAGTCATCAATATTTGGCCCATAATATCCGACCAAAACAAGATTTTTCCCAGCCACCAAAGCCTGTACTATGAGCCACCTCCCCCCAGGATCTGCCACCATAGCACCAAAAGAAAATTGCACTCCTTTACCTAACTAAAATTGCAACCCCTTTAGTCACCATAGTCTGAGGTGTATAATACTTGTAAGCTATCCACTTCTGTGTACCAAACATATCCTTGCTTTCTACTTCACTTAAATGGGTCTCTTGCAAAATAATTATATGAGCCAATGAGTCTTCTAAATATTTGAAAATAATCTCTCTCCTGGATTTCACCCGTAGCCCATTAACATTCCAGGACAAAATCTTTAATTCTTTTTTATTAGCCCCCGTCATTCTCTTTAAAAAAACAACTGATCCTTACATTGCTGGTGGCCCTTTGTCCTCTGAGGATTATTTTTTTAATTCCCCCCCCCCACACTTCCCACCCCCTAACCTCCTCCCCCCTCCCTCTGGAAAACCATTCCTGTCTATCCATGGCCATAGGCCTTATGAGTGCAAAAAGGTGGTGGTGCTTCTCTAGATCCGAGTAGTTTTATGTATTTGTTGTCTTTGGCTTATTACAAAAGGGGAACCATTACACTCCCTGACTTAGAGCGGATGCATCACGTGACATCTCTGTACATCTCTCAATAAAATCGTCGACATCCTCAACAGTACGGAAAGAGTGCATCTTATTTCGCCACATAACTTTAAGAAATGCTGGGAATTTAAGCTGAACTGTGGCACCCAGATTCCTTAGGGGTTCCATTTGTTTTCCCATCTCGCATTGCCTGTTTGCCGTTACGGGGGACAGGTCTGATCTAATCTCTACTTTTACTCCGTTAACTGTTAAGAATTTCTTTTTCAAGGCAACTGACAAGATACTCTCTTTTAGATTATATGTCAAAAAATTAATTAAAATTTTTCTCGGTTTAGTCCTATTAGAATTCAACCTAAAAGGATCTCGATGTACCCTCTGTATATCGGCAAAAATAGTCTTCTCACCTACCTCTAGCTCTAACTCTGTGCTCAAAAGATGCGCCACATATCTTTTTATATCTGCGCCCTCACTGTTTTCAGGTAACTTAAAAATTTTTAAATTATTACGCCTCTGCATATTTTCTAAGCGCTCCATCCTTTCATCCTGTGCTCTACCTAGGAATTTAATGTCCTCAATTTCCTTTTGATTAATCACAACCTCTTCGCGAAGTTTCTTCGCCTCTAACTCCAGAGCCTCTGTACGCTGATTTAGTTCGCTAAACTTGGCCTCTAAATTGTTACATGAAGCCTGAATGCTTGCCTGATTAGCCTTCACAACATAAAATCCTTCTTTCATGTCTCTATCTAATTTCTTCAAAAGGGTGACTATATGTATATCTGTGTTATCTGGGTTATCCTCATCTTGCTTAGGCATTCCCCAGAATGCAAATTGTCCTCTTGTATTGAGGGCTCCTGTGTCCCCCCTGTAACCTCCACATTGCTCACAGCCACCCTAGAAGGCTCCATGTCTTCATTGCCCGATATACTTATTTCAGCCTTGTCTACCTCACCTCCGTCAGCCATATTCTCCTCTCCCTCTCCCTCTCCCTGACTCGGGCTTCCCGAATCCTCCCCTAAAACCTGATACCTGTTGGGACTCAATGGAAGGATCTGGTCTTGCTCAAAATCCTCCTTTTCAATATTTGGTCGCAAAATTAGCGTTTTTGGGATTGTTTTGAAGTATGTGTTAAGAGAAGGAGAAGGGACTGCTTTATGCTTCACTTTCTTACTCAAAGCTGCGTTGTGCCGCTTTAATTTAAGGAATCGCTATTAAGGACTTGCAAAACGGGATTCATGTAGGAATTGCAAAAAATATTGCGATTCCTACATGTTCCTTATTTGCGATTAGCAAATTGCTAATCGCAAATAAGGAATAACTCCCCATACATTCCTATGGGCCTACAGGCCCATAGGAATGAATGGGGAGTTATTCCTTATTTGCGATTAGCATTTTGCTAATCGCAAATAAGGATGCGATTTCAAGGGTGCCAGGGGTGTCCAAAGGACACCCTGTAACACCCCTGAAATGCAACATTATACAGGTGTTGCGCACACACATGTCCAAAGGACATGTGTGTGTGTAACATGCAACAGAGAATAATGCACTAAAGTGCTTTTTTCTATTTTTTTCGCTATTTACCACGAAGTCTGACTTAGTGGTAAATAGCGGCCAAATATTGCGAATTCGCAATTTAAAATTGGGTAATGAATTGCATTTAAGGAATCTCAAATAGAGATTCCTTAAATGCAATTCCTCGCAAATGTGCGAATTCTTTATTAGCGAATTTTGCATTTGGGGTGATGAATCCCAAATGCAAAAATTGCACTCGCAAAGGGCCAGATTCTCAGAATCTGGCCCTTTGCGAGCGCAATTAAGCTTGATGAATCTGGCTGATAGTGATGGGATTTCCTTTGAGAGTATATGTACCTCATTCAGTGGAGATTATCCTCACCAGAACCAAAACACGGTACCTTACCAATAACAGAATGACAAAATATGAGAAAACAATCTTAGGTGCAGATAATGTGACAATTTCAAGATGTGTAAATGTGAATCCATCTACACGGTTACCTGATGTTATGGATGTGGAAGTAAGAAATGAAGTTGATCACAAATGTTTGGATGTTCTTGAATACTGTACCAAACCAAGGCCTGATATCAAAGATGAACCATTGCCTGAATATAATTATGTGATGTTTGTTGATGGCTTGTGCTTAAGAACAGATGAAGGTGCACTGAGTGCTGCATATGCTGTTTGTACAGTAGCAGATGTCTTAGAAGTATCTTGTTTGAAAGGAATTCGTTCTGCTCAGATTGCAGAATTGATTGCTTTGATTCGAGCATGTGAGCTGGCAAAAAAGAGATAAGGGTCACCATCGTGACTGACAGTCAATATGGTTTTGGGGTTGTCCATGACTATGGTCAACTGTGGTTCCAAAGAGGTTATATGACTTCGGCAGGATCCCCCATTAGAAATGTTGAATTTGTGAGAATGTTGATTGATGCAATTCAATTACCTGACAAGATAGCTGTTGTGAAATGAGCAGCTCACAAGAAAGGAGATGATTATATTAACAGAGGTAATAAAAATGTTGATTCAATTGCAAAATACTGTGCCAAAAATCTTGCATCTATAAATCGGGATAGACAAACTGAAAATGTTTCAAGTCCTTTGATGCTAACCACAGTAGTTGAGACATGGCAAGAGGTGACACAAATGCAGGAAGAAGCCAGTGAAGAAGACAAGATAACTGGTTAAAAGCAGGTTGTAGACAGAGAGAAGAGGATGAAATCTGGGTTTACAAAGATGAAAGACCAGTAATGCCTGATAACATGATTTCAAATATGGCCCGAATGTATGATGGTCAAGCCCATATTGGGAGGGACGCTATGATCAGGATGTTTAGACAGACATGGTACAACGCTAAGTTTAGGATGATTGCTGAAAGCCTGTGCCAGAGATGCCTTGTACGCCAACAATTAAATCCAAGAAGAAAAACAGTTGTGAGTTTGGGAACCATAGGACGGGAGGGAGGTCCATTTACAAGAATGCAATTGGATTTTATTGAGCTTCCACCCTGTAACAGACTTCGCTATGTACTTGTGATCATTTTTCTGTTTTCACGTTGGGTTGAAGCCTTTCCAACCAGGAGAAATGATGGAGTGACTGTTGCAAAACTCCTGTTGCGTGAGATAATACCACGCTACGGTTTCCCAGTAACCATTGAAACAGACCATGGAACACATTTTCATAGTGAATTAATGCAAATGATTTGTGAAGCACTGGACATTCGTCATAAGTTACACTGTGCTTACAGACCAGAAGCTTCTGGGGTGGTTAAACAAGTAAATGGATCAATAAAAAACAGAATTGCAAAAATGTGTTTGGCCAGAGAACTAAAATGGCCCGATGCACTGCCACTTGTTCTAATGACCTTGAGGAGCATTGCCGATAAAAGAACAAGATTAAGTCCCCATGAGATTTTGATGGGAAGAGTAATGAGACAAGCATTTGTGCCAGTTGATAAACTGTTGAGTATAAATGAAGATATCATACTGGATTACTGCAAAAAACTGTCTGACGTGGTAACTTCCTTGTTCTATCAGGTGGGAACTGAGGCACAAACAAAAGAAAAACATCCAGCTCAAGATCTAGTCCCTGGAAATTGGGTTCGGGGAAAGGTTCACAGGAGAAGAAACTGTCTAGTGCAGTGTTTCCCAAACTGTGGTCCGCGGACCCCCAGGGGTCCGTGACACATTCCCAGGGGGTCCGTAGGCAACAGTTTTAAAAGCACAGAAACATTTCTTGTATAATTAGCAGCTTTCCAGCAACAATAAAAGTGTCAAGAGAATGCCAGTGATTAATGTATATGCTGGAGAGCGAGGAGAGTTTTGTTCAGTGGCAGCTTTGATTTAAATAATGTAGCACAGAGGGTTAATGTGCCTACTGCAAAGAAAGTGTAACATGCATCTTAAAAAGCTGAATTTTATGTGCCTAGGTTCGTGGACCCTGCTTTTGTCACAGAGATTTCTTTATTACTGTGCACTTCATAAGTGACAATCGTAATCTAGTAGAGGGACCTCTAAACTGTCATCAAAGAGCTGCTTGCAAACTGCATGGTACCAGGTAATAACTTATATTTTGTCCCAGTTATTCATTATCCTGATGCTGCTAAAAATATATATTTGGGTGGAAGTACATTTTAATGTTCAAGTCAATGCTAGCCACTGTGTTATGCTCTGAATCCTCAGTTTGTGCTTTTCCAGACCAAGCACTCTTTAAACATTTTATATGCACACTGTTTTACATGTATGATTCAATGTCTCTCTATGTGTGTGATGTAAAGTGCTCTGACCTCCTACAATGGTATGAGAGATGCTACAAAACAAATGAAATACATGTGACAGAGGGGCTATTACTTCAATATAAAATACTAAGGGCCAGATGTACGATCTGTTTTTATATGCGCGAACCCGTTTGCGCATGCAAAAACCTATTGGGCCATGTACATAGCCTATTTCGCGAGTCGCAATTTGTTTGCGTCTCTCTAAATAGGTTTTGCAACTTGCTATTTGGAAGGGGCATTCCCTTCCAAATAGCGAGTCTCAAAACCATGTACAAATGTTTTGCGTTCGCAAAACAGTCACAATTACCACCTACTTCAAGTAGATGGTAATGCATTTGCAAATAGGAAGGGGTCCCCAGGGGACCCCTTTCCAAATGCATGCAAAACTTATTTTTTAAGGTCAGGCAGTAGTCCCAGGGACTTCTGCCTGCCCTTAGAAAATGAAACAAAAATATATATATATATTTTTTAAATGCATGGTAAACAGGCTGCATTTTTTTTAAAAACTGCTTTATTTAAAAGCAGTCCGAGACATGGTGGCCTGCAGAGCCCAGCAGGTCACCATCGCTGGGAGGGCTGGCATTCCCAATGGGCTCGCAAATTGCGAGAGGCTCATTAATATTAATGAACCTCGCAATTTGCGACCCCATTGGGAATCCCAAACAGTGATAAACAAACTGTTGTACATTTCATTTAGCGACTTGCAATTTGCCACTCGCAATGTATCGCCAATTGCGAAGCGCTAAATGAAATGGTCGTACATCTGGCCCCAAAATCCTTAGTACTTTGAGTATTTGTTTTGTGTGCACACGTGTGTATTTCTATCGAATTACTGTTTTAAACCCTTGCCGCGGCGGTAATTCCGCCGTGGCGCTAGGGGGCGGGGCGCACGGCGTTGCCATGCTCGTGACGGAACCACTCCGGCACGAGCCACGGTGGCGCTGTGCTTGTGATGGAATGGTTCCGTCACGGCCCCGCCCGCTCAATAGAACGCGCCGCGCAGGCCGGGCCGTGACGGAACCATTTCGTCACCAGCACAGCCCCACCGTGGCTGGTGACGGAATGGTTCCGTCACGAGCGCGCAAGGGGTTAATGTTTGAAATTTAACTCATACAAATTGCTTGGGGGTCCCCGGCTTCCAGTGGTGACTCAATGGGGGTCCTCAGGAGTCAAAAGTTTGGGAACCACTGGTCTAGTGCCTCGCTGGCAAAAGCCCCGACAAGTTATTCTGTTTAGTACCACTGCAGTTAAATGTGCTGGAGTCAAGAAGTGTGTGCACGCCAGCCCCACCATTCCTGTGCCTGAAAATCCACAGGAAGAAGGTGAAAGCACCACTGACTCGGACTCTGAGGGTGAACCAGGAAAAGATCCAGATACTGAAGCTCGACCTGTTCGTCGACATCTGGAAATATCAGATACTAGCTCTGCATCTGAAGGAGAAAATGAAATTGCTGAAATACCAAATTTTGAAGATCGACCTGTAAGTCGAGATTTGGTAGAGACTGATACCAGTAAGGACACTGAATTAAGTGAAAATAAAACTGGTAATCAAGAAGATACTGAAGGACAGTCTGAAAGCAGGAACCAAAATCTAGAAACTGGTGAAAGGGAATTAACTCACGATGAGGATGAGCTTCCAAGTACCAGCTATGGAGAAGTTCCTAACAGAGTGAAATAACTGACCAAAGAGAAAATAAGCTCAGAAAAAGAACCAGATCCTGTAAATTTCATTATAAATGAAACTATAGAAAGATCTGAAACAGAGACTTATGACAGTGATGAGGTCACTCAATTAAGGAGAAGTTCAAGAAAAAGAGAGCTTGGAGAGTGGAGCGAAACACTGTTGAACCTGAAATAAAAAGAGTTCGAAAAGGAGATAATTGGCCTAAAGGAACTGATGGACTGAAAATTAAACTGGTTAATAAAGTAAAAGTACAAGAAGATCAAGTGAATGAAATAACCAGTCAAAAGGAGTTGTTGGGAAAGGCCAAAAAGAGTGAGAAGACCAAATCAAAAATATAAATTACCTGAGTGGACCTATATGTTGCTGCCTCCAATAAGTGAAGTAAATAGCAGTCAAGAGAATTTGCATTGTCAAGGTGATGAAAAAAGAGAGTGAGTAAACTGTGACTCAAAATAAAGAAAAAGAGATTTTAAAGAGGTTTGGAAAAAACGTGAAAAGAAGAAATATAAATAAAATAAAATTTGTAACTAGGATTGAAAAGAACATTTTTAAGTGAAACAAAGGTAAAAGAGAGACAATTTAAAGGTGAAAAGATTGTGAAAATTGCTGTGTATAAAAAAAATGGCTACTAATAAAGTAACCCAATCTAAGTGTTCTATTTTTAGAAAAAGGTGTAGAATGTGGTTATTATGTACTGGATTATTACTGTTAGTATGGTTGATTCTTGCTATTATCATTCCTTTTAGACCAGACTTAAAAAAATTGAAAGCAAATGAGAGTACGAAAAGTAAGAATAATGAGTTGAAAAATGAAAAATTACATGTAAAGAGGCCTGAAATTCATCAAGATAAGTCAATTAGTGACTTCTCACAAAACACCTTTTCGAGATTATTATCTGAGTATGTGAGGACAATGAATGCCAGCGATTGTTTTTTTTTGCCAGCGATTGTTATGTTTGTGTAAAATTGCCAGCATCTGTGTCCGAGGGTGTGACTTACCACCATTTACCGTTAACATATGGAGTGACATGAAGTGTAATAACAAGTTTCTTTTATAGGACAGGAAAATTAGAATATTATTATTCAGATTCTGATGATGTATTTGCAAAATTGAAAATTGTTGCTGAACTAAATCAAATTAAGCCTGCTAAAGTTTTTGGAGAATATTTCTTTGAAACACAAGAATTGACACATGATTATGCCTTCAAACATAATTTGACTTGTAAAATGAGAAATTAATAGAAAGTCTTTCTAAATATGGTTGAGGAAAGAAGGCAGCAATATAAATGAATAAGAAAAAGTGAAACAAACTAAATCTACAAAGTGGGCGTTTTCAGATGATAATATTGAGAAACATAATGTAAATGTGGCTATAAGCATAGATACATCATTATTGGGAAAATTATGTTTTTTGGGAAGAGATAACACTGTGTATGACAATTATTTTGTAGGTGCAAGTCAATGTGAAGACGCACTTATCATAAAATGGGGATGGGGATTTAAAGGTGGTAATGACCCAGTTTTTCCAGGTATTTATTTCTTGTGTGGGAACAAAGCTTATTACAAATTACCAGATCACTGGTACGGCTCATGTTATGTTGGCTTGGTCTTTCCCAAAATCTTTCATGTAGATAGAGGTACTAATGGAATTTATGAAATAGGCAAACCTTTAAGTCGTAGAAGAAGAGAAAGTGTAATTAAAATAATAGGTGATGTTTTTGGAGCACTGATACCAGCAGTGGGTATATCTTTTAATGGGAATAGAATTAGAAAATTGTCAACCATAGTAGATCGATTGTCAACAGACACAGCTGGAGGATTTTTAATGGTAAATACTGAAATCGCTCGGATGGTACATGCAAAAAATTCTCCCTCACACGTAGGAAAGGCTGTCCCAATTGTTCATGTGGCTTCTCCCTTCCCAAACCCTTAATGCCACTGTCCTTCTTGAATGCCAACCCTTCACAAATTTAGGTGGGCCAGCTTAACATAAGATCCCTTCAAAAACATCATATGGAAGTCTATGGATTACTTACCAGCCAGGCCCTGGATATTTTATTTCTCACCGAAGACAACATGGATTCGGTCATCAACCTAGCCACCCCTTCAGGATATTCTACATACACACTAAATAGACAAACTAGGGGAGGCGGGATAGCGATGATTGTCAAGTCTCATTACACATGTCTATTTACTAAATTGGATATTGAAGGCAGCGAATGTGCCCGCTATAACTTTAAAATCAACCCTCAATTTACCCTTGTGGGTATTCTGATTTACATACCGCAGGGTTAGACAGTAGTATTATAAAATCACTCCTTGAAAATGTGTGTTCTCTGGTCACTGGAACAGCTAATTTTAATATAATGGGTGATCTAAATATTCACTTCGATCTTACCACCGATAAAAAGATAAACACCCTGTTAGCTGACCTAGCCGCTTTCCAGCTCTGTCAGCTCGTTAGCGATTCTACACACAGAGGTGGCCATCTTTTGGACCCCATCTTTTCCAACTTGACCGAGGGGACAGTAGAGGCCCCTATTCCCATGACCTGGACAGACCATCTATTGGTGATCATGATAGTGCCCATGGGGGGTGCTCCCAATATAAGACCCGTCCAGCAAGTGCTGAAACAGCCATGGAGGAAGCTCCGCCTCGAGGAATTCCATGCACTTCTTACAGCTGACCCCCCCAAAACTAGTGAGGACCCTGATCAAGGGTATGAGAACTTCTGTGACTGGATCAATCAGACTCTTGATGTACTGATTCCGGCTAAATGGATTAGGGCACGCTCACAGGAATCCAGTCCCTGGTTTAACGAAGAGCTCACCTCCCTTAAAAAAGAGTGTAAAATAGCTGAGCGCAAATGGAGGAGAGAATATGATCCTTCGCTCAAAATCCTCTATGTTCAGGCACAGAAAAGGTATCACCGTAACATCTGTAGGACACGAGCTATATACTACACGACAGAGATTAGCAATAGCCAGAATGCCTCAAAAACCATCTTTAGAATATTAAAAGAGCTCAGCGCCAAAAAAACTGTAGAAAAAGTGAACACCTCACCTACATTGTGCGAGAATTTGGCTTCCTTTTTCCTGGACAAAATTCAGAAAATTTACAATGCTTTCCCTACTACACCACACCTTAACCCCTCAGTCACTTCAAACAGGCCCAAAATAACCAAACATACCTGCGCTCAGTCAAGAAGAATTTTTTTAAATCTGCAACAAAATCAAGTCAGGCTCACCGGCAGACCCCCTCAAACCAGCACAATTTAGAGAAGCAGACTGGACAGTACTTGGCCCGCTCCGAGACGTTATAAATTCGTCCTTCTCCACTGCCAACATTCCTTCCAGATGGAAGCAAGCCTGAGTCTATCCTATCATAAAAAAATCTACGCTAGACCCTAGTTTACCCGAAAATTTCAGGCCTATTTCGCTGCTCCCTTGGCCAGCCAAAGTGGCGGAGTCCTATGTCAATACCATCTTGACCACATTCCTGATATCCAACTCCATTCTAGACAGCTCCCAACACGGATTCCGCGCTGGACACAGCACTGAAACGGCCCTCCTGAGTGTGACGGAACATCTCCGGACCATATTGGATTCCGGCGGGATGGCAGCACTGATCCTTTTAGATCTCAGTGCTACCTTCGATACGGTCTCACACGAGGTGCTGTTGTTCAGGCTTGAGGAGGCAGGAATATCAGGGCAGGCCCTCAACTGGATTAAGGCATTTCTATCTGGGAGATCTTTCAGGGTCTCCACCCCACCGTTCCTCTCTAAAGAGTGCCCCACCAGACAAGGAGTGCCCCAGGGATCTGCACTCAGTCCTACGCTATTTAATATCTACGTCCAACCGTTGGCAGAGGTAGCCAGGAAACGTGGGTTGTCATTAGTATCCTATGCTGATGACACCCAGCTAGTGGTAGCACTGAAAGATGAGGACAGACTGGGTGCACAGAACTTCAAACAGACCCTTGTCGACATCACTAACTGGATGACCTCAAACTATCTCCAGCTTAACGCCGGCAAGACGGAGGTCTTGCTGGTGGGCAAAGAGACCGCAACCTGGGGAAACAAATGGAGGCCTGAGGCATTGGGCCAACTGCCTGATTCTAAAAACCATGTGAAAAATCTTGGAGTATGGGTGGATTCCGCTCTTAACTTCACACATTAGACTAAAAAAGTGGCTGCCACATGCTTTGGGATCCTGCGGAACCTTAGGCCGATCTTAAAGTTCTTTGACCATCAGACACGCCAGCTTGTGGTACAGTCAGCCATTCTCTCGCGGCTGGACTATGCAAGCTCCCTATTGTTAGGGGTAAACTTAGCGGAGAAAGTAAGACTGCAGCGAGTCCAGAATGCCGCAGTTAGAGCTTTGCAGGCCTCCCCCGACATCAGTCAGTGGCAAATAACCTAATCAAACTCCACTGGCTCCCGGTGGAGAAGAGGATCCACTTTAAGACCCTGTGCCTCGCATTCAACATCTTGAAAAGGGCCTCTCCACCTATGCTAAGTACACTTCTCACTGCATATGTGCCCCGTCGCACTCTGCGCTCGGAGGGACAGAACTTGGCAGCCGTCCCCCGTATTAGGCTAGCCAGGATGGGTGGACGTTCCTTCCTGTATCTTGCAGCTAAGCTCTGGAATGATTTGCCGTTCCAGATTCGTGGACTGAACGACCTCCTGTCTTTTAGAAAAGCCATAAAAACCTACCTCTTCTGCTAAATGTTGTTATGTTAATTGCAAGTTCCATCTGCAGTGGTCCTCTCTCCGTCTCTGGTAGAAAGCGCCGGGACGCCCCTTTGCTGGGGCAGCCGTGCGCTATAGAAAAATATATAACATAACATAACAAATGTTTGCTATGAGAAGTATGGTGATGCAAAATCGACTTGTTTTAGATATAATTTTGCAAAAGAAGGAGTTTGTGGAAGTTTAAAGGTGCAACACTGTTGTACCTACTTTCCTGATAAAAGTCAAAACATTGAGCAATATATTTCAAATATTACAAAATTGCATAGAGGAATTGAACGATTGGAGGTTGATGGTGTTCTTGAGAAACTTTGTAGAAGTTTTTCAGCAATTAAAAATTGTTTTTATTGAATAGGTAGATCTATTATAGGGAAAATATTAATTCCAGTTATTGTAATAATAATAGTGATCTTAGTTTTCAGCTTAAGTTGTCAATGTAGAAAAAGAAGAAATGTTAAAAGATCTTTAAAGAAAGTAATTGAAGAAAAACAAGACAGGGAAAGAGAAAAAGGTGATATTGAGATGGAAGAGTTTAAAGAGAAACTTTATCAAGACAGAAAGAAAATGGAAGAAACTAAAGTGTAACTCATACTAACTAAAAAAAATGGAAACATGTTGAGATACAATTTTCAAAATTTTGGGAGATATTTGGTGATAAAATCACTAAAGGAGGAAGTTGATGGAGCAAGGTGGAAACAACATTTTTTGTATACCCCTTGTAAAGTCAATTCTCCATAAAAGTAACATGTATTAATCGTGTGGTTTTGAAATGAACCAACATAGAATAGAATGCACCTACACAAATACACGTGGGATACTAAATTGCATGTAATTTCCGAAAGTAATTTACTAATCTGTTATGCATTATGTCGTAAAAAGTACGCATTTGTCATAATCTAATTGAAAATTGCATGGATGTGCTTTCTGTCTGTTTATTTGTGGCATAAATCATGAAGATTGGTAAGTAAAATCACGCATACATGTTGCTTAAAGCTAGGTAAATACTAACCGGGATACTATTAGATAAGGGGAGGTAAACAGAAGGGCTTTATTTCTCAAATTTACGTTTATTTGTGTTTGTTTCTATAATAGTTCCTAAATTGTGGCCTAAAGAAAATGGAGGCTGACTTGCGACTCCGAGTTTGTGAGGAAATGAGCATGCGCGGGACAAAGTGCAAGAAGCCTCTGCCTGTACAGAATGGGTCAAGGACAGTGTGGCCTGCCACTTGGAACAGATGCCAACTTTTTTGAATATCAGCATCTTGAACGTGGGAATAGGGCATCGAATAACAAATAAAAGGACGCAACGGAAGAAGCATGACATGAACAATGGGCTTACTATTTTTTTCAATTATAACGATGACTCAGTGGAAATTGAACAGTAATGCGATGAGGTGATGCTCATCCACCCCTTAAGTGACCAATCACGGACAGTCTAGAACCCTAAAGTTTCAACTTTTAGATAGATAAGTTAGAGAAAAAGGGTATAAAAGAGGAAATTTGGGACGATGAAAAAAAGCTTGTTTTTTTTATCTAAACTTTGCATCCCAATATGCTGTTGGACTGCGCGATTTTCCTATGGCGCAGGGACTTTGACATTTTTCTGAACTTTAATTTTTGAATGAGTGCGGAGTCCTATGAGAGGGGAGCATTGAGAGAGATAGAGAGGTGTTCTTTGGGAACTATTCTGTCGTATGCTGATGTCTGTGTTTCTACATTTTGGTAATATTGACCTTTTCTTACTTTCAAAACTGTCATGCTAATTTTTTTTTTTTTTTTTTTAATGGTTCTTATATAGCGCATGGCTACCCGAAGGCATCCCAGCGCTTGCAGCTACGAACAGAGAGGGAGAAGGAGGTTAATCTAATGGATAAAGCCAGGTTTTTAATTTCTTGCGGAAAGAGAGATGGTTGGGCTCTTGTCTGAGGGAAGGTGGCAGAGAATTCCACATCTTTGAGGTGTTGTGAGAAAATAGACGACCCCCTGAGCGGGCCTTGTAGATTCTATTGATTTGTGCCAAGTTCTGGTTATTGGAGCGAAGATTTCTAGGGGCTTTATAAGCTTTGATCAGGTTTGCAAGGATGGGCGGGCCCTTGCCCTGGAGGGATTTGTGGGCGATACAGAGGGCTTTGAAATGTACCCGTTCTTTGATAGGCAACCAATGGAGTAATCTCAGCGCTGGCTTCGCTGAGGAGCGGTAGCTAGTACTCGTCAGTAGTCTAGCGGCAGAATTCTGCACCACCTGCAGTTTCTGGATTACTGAGACCGGAGCTCCCAAATAGAGCGTGTTACCATAATCCAGCCTCGGCAGGATCATGGCTTGTACCAGGATTTTTTTGGCATCATCAGGGAGCAGAGGAATGATTTTGCGTAGAGATTTGAGTAAGCCAAAGCAGATCGCCGCCGTTTTTCTGGCTTGAACCTTGAATGTAAGATCGTCATCAAGCCAGAATCCAAGGCTCTTGATAACGTTCTTGGGGGTCGGACTAGCACCCATAGAGGGGGGCCATAGCGTGGGGAAGTTAAAAGATGCCTTCCTACCCAGTAACATTAATTCAGTTTTTTGATTATTGAGCTTTAACTGGGATAAGCCCATCCAATGTGATACCTCTTCGAGACAGTTACTCAGACTCGGGTGAGACACATCAGTCTGATTAAGAGAGACCACGAGCTGAGTATCGTCAGCATAGCTGACCAGTTCGATTCCATAAGGGGCCACTATCTTGACTAGAGGGGACATGTACACGTTAAAAAGTGTGGGGCTAAGGGAGGAGCCCTGTGGCACCCCACACTGCAAAGGAAAGGGCGAGGAGTGACAGTCACCTTCAAACACTTTAAAATACCTGTCCCGGAGAAAGGATTCGAGCCAAGAAAAGGCCTTGCCCGAGATTCCAATTTCGTTAAGGCGGGTTAAAAGAATACGGTGGCTGACCGTATCGAAAGCGGCGCTGAGATCTAGGAGGATGATGGCCACATTGCCACCTGTGTCCAAAATCCTCCTAGACTCTTCCACCACTTTGAGGAGTGCCGTCTCGGTCCCTTGACCAGGACGGAAGCCCGTTTGGGACTGATGGAGCAAATCGGAGGCTTCCAAAAATGAGGACAGTTGTTGGTTTATAAATTTTTCTGCCAATTTACTAATGGCCGGGAGAAGGGAGATGGGCCGATAGTTGGATAAGTCATCTGGGTCAAGATTAGATTTTTTTAACAGCGGCTTAACCATAGCCAGTTTCCAGTCCCCGGGGACTATGCCTGTTTCGATCGAAGTGTTAATCAGATTGATGATGGGAGACTCCATGATAGGCATGGCTAGCTTCAAAGTGTTAATAGGGACAGAATCAAGGGGGGAGCCACTTTTAATTGAATTGAGGAGAGGGGATAGCAGATCCTTGGTAAGCAGGGCAAAAGAAGAGAGTTCGGGGGTAGAGCCAGGGGAAATAGGTTTGGATAACAGGGGAGGTTGGGGAGTGGGTACCGGGGGAAGGGTCAGGAGAATATTTTGAATTTTGGTATGGAAAAAGAGTGCCAGTTCTTCACAGCGGGATACAGATACTTGTGGGGCCAGGGGGGGATCAGGGGGTTTCAACAAGCTTTTGACAATGGTGAAGATCTCTTTTGTAGAATTAGAAGATGCAATAATTTTCTCTGCATAAAAGGCGGTTTTAGTAGTCTTAAGCGCGGCTTTATAGGCTTTAATGGAGATTCTATATTTAATTTTTGTCTCCGGATCAAAGTTTTTTCTCCATAGTCTTTCCTCTTTCTTGCAGCATTGTTTAAGATTTCGAAGCTCTGGGCTAAACCAGGGGTGGTTGATGGATCCCCTTTTTTGAGTTACAGGTTTTTTTGGTAAAGTAATATCCAGTGAGTTCTCTATCCAATGGTTGAACTCAGAGTAAGCTGTATTGATATCTGGGTTAGCGGACGGTAAAGTATTACTTAATACTTCCGACCAGGTATTTATCTTAAGCTTAGACCAGGGTCTGGTTTTTTTGATGATCAAGGTTTTAGCCGGGGCTGGGGAAGGAAGTTTCCAAGTAAAAGGAATGATGAAGTGATCTGACCAAGGGATCTGAATCGGATGCTGAGTGATAAGATCAGAAATGTTGGAAAAAATGGGATCAAGCAGGTGTCCCTTTAAGTGAGTAGGCTTTTGGACTGTTAGAGGCATCTCGTACGTCTCTAGATCTTGAATCAGGTCCACAGCGATGGTGTCATGTGGATCGTCAAAATGGAGATTCAAGTCTCCTAGTATAGTGAAGTTGGAGGCTAGACTAGCGAGATTTATAGCCGTTTCTAACAGTGAGCTATGAAATTGTCCGAGGGATCCTGGAGGGCGGTAAATTAAAAGCCCCGTGAAAGAAACTAAAGGTGAAAGAGTAATCGAGAAGTGAACATTTTCACAATCCAATAATGGGCTACCTAAAAGGCGACATACTAAATGATTCTTATAGAGGATGGCAATCCCTCCACCTATGTTCCCTGTTCGGTCAAGATGTTGATTTAGATAGTCCGGGGGCAATGCCTGGACAATATCTGGGCCAGAGCTAGGTCCCAGCCACGTTTCAGTGAGAAACAGTATGTCCAGTGCCGAGTCCTGCAATAAAAATGAGATCTCGGAAGCATGTTTTGGCAGAGAACGGCAATTCACGAGTGCCATATTGAGGTTGTGGGCAGATTTATGCCCAATCTCAGGAGATGTAATCAATTGGAAAGGGCAGTATGGGCAGCTATGTTGATTGCACGAGGGGTCTAGCGAATTTTTACACAGTGAGTTAGGGGGGGTCGAGGCATGCTTTACTTGCAAAAAGTGGGGGCGCCAATGTGTAGAGGTGCCGGACCGGGGAGGACCAGAGGGACTGGCCCCTGGGCCCGTCATAGCGCGGACGGGCGCAGACGGGCAGGACTCTGGCATGACTCCGGCGTGAGTCAGGCGTGTTCGCAACGCGTCCGCTACGCGGAGAGAAACCTTCCGTTTATATATGGACTAGAGCGCACCAGAGCGCTTCCTAACCCCCAAGATGGCCGCTGTGGAGGCTTCGGTGTCCCGGGACCACACCCTCAGCGTCTATACTCAGCTGAGAGTGGGCCCAGGCAGCAAAGAGCTGGCGCTACAGGTAGATGGAATTTACAACGCTTTGTACTCAAGCGCAATAACAGTAGACCCTAACAAGATAAAACGCTAATATAATCTAGCGCAACACAAATGTGATATGTGGCAATTTAAAAACGCTTTGTAATCAAGCGAAATGGCAGTAGAACCTAGCAAGGTAAAACGCTATTTTAATCTAGCAGTATACAAAATTTCAGATTAAAAGATTGCAAGGGTGCAGAAGACCTCCCGGCTTCCGCCTCAGGAGGGAATGAGAAAGTAGCGTGCTAAGGGGCCGGAGGCGAAGAGCCCTTTTATATGGACTAGAGCGCACCAGAGCGCTACCTTACCCCCAAGATGGCCGCTGTGGAGGCTTCGGTGTCCCGGGACTACACCCTCAGCGTCTATACTCAGCTGAGAGTGGGCCCAGGCAGCAAAGAGCTGGCGCTACAGGTAGATGGAATTTACAACGCTTTGTACTCAAGCGCAATAACAGTAGACCCTAACAAGATAAAACGCTAATATAATCTAGCGCAACACAAATGTGATATGTGGCAATTTAAAAACGCTTTGTAATCAAGCGAAATGGCAGTAGAACCTAGCAAGGTAAAACGCTATTTTAATCTAGCGGTATACAAAATTTCAGATTAAAAGATTGCAAGGGTGCAGAAGACCTCCCGGCTTCCGCCTCAGGAGGGAATGAGAAAGTAGCGTGCTAAAGGGCCGGAGGCGAAGAGCCCTTTTATATGGACTAGAGCGCACCAGAGCGCTTCCTTACCCCCAAGATGGCCGCTGTGGAGGCTTCGGTGTCCCGGGACCACACCCTAATAAATGAATGTTTTGAATTTTAAACTTTTCTTTCAAGTTATTAATGTATAATTTACATTTTCTTTGAAATAAAACATAGAGGTGATGCTAGGAGATTTAATCTCTAAATAACATTAAATAAATGGAGAATTAAGCAGGTCTTGTTATCCTTTAGTTACCTTTTACTAGCTAATCCATTGACAAATAATGGTGGGGTGTTTTAATGTCTTCTCAAATCAAAACCATGGTATTAGAAATTAAACTGCAGATGTAAATAATGTATAAAATTTTAGTTTTAGACACTCCGCTATAATCTAGCAGCTCTCCTTTGGTCTTCACCGAATCCTTGGAGCAGGGTAAATGTGTGTATGAATGATTTACAGTGTTATGGGCCCACTGGTGAGTAATTTGTGAATAGCACTACTACAAGGGAAACAGTCCACCCTGGCTGATCAGAAAGTGGCCCACAAGGGTCCAACATTAATGGACATACAACAAGGAACTCACCAAGAGGGTAACAGGGAGATCACACGGTACACAATAGTGTTAAATAGGAAAGTATAAAATCTTTATTTTCTTTTTGTCATATTTTATCATTGCGACTTTAATCCATGGTATTTCATATCCAAATGTGTAATTACTTCAATTCATGAAACATATTTCAAAAAATGTTACTCTGGGGATTACGTTGAGGAATTTGTAGTTTATGTTTAGTATGCTGGTGAATGTTTGAGTGTGATTGAAAGATAGGAAATGTGTGATGGTTGAGAGGTGTTGTGGGGTGACTGTACGATGTATATTTTTTTAAATATGTTTTATGAATTGAAGTAATTACACATTTGGATATGAAATACCTTGGATTAAAGTCGCACTGATAAAATATGACAAAAAGAAAATAAAGATTTTATACTTTCTTATTTAACACTATTGTGTACCGTGTGATCTCCCTGTTACCCTCTTGGTGAGTTCCTTGTTGTATGTCCATTAATGTTGGACCCTTGTGGGCCACTTTCTGATCAGCCATGGTGGGCTGTTTCCCTTGTAGTAGTGCAATTTTCCCCTGACGTCTGCCCGTATCTTTTACAGGGGGGCCCCTTTTTGTATTAGTGTAATTTGTGAATAGCTCCTTGGGTTAAGGTGATGGTTTATAGAGAATTTCTGGAGACGCGCTGCAACACCAGCTATAGCGGTGTTTTCAATGGAACATCCCTGGTTTTCCAGCGATGTTCCATGGAAAACGGCGATAACCTTGCTGATACGACCCTGTGGTCGTATCAGCATAATCCACCCCCAATGATAAGTATAGCTAAGTCAGCATTTTAGCAGATGTTAGTTTTTGGCCAAAACAGCAGTTTTCTCCAAAAACTAACGTCTGCTAAAATGTGTGGGCAGCCTTGTAAATATCGCCATGTGCACATCAGCGATATTTACAAGGTTGTCCTGACCCGTGACACCCACTTTGCATCTCATTAGAGATGCAAAGGCAGGTGTCGGGTAAAAGGGTGCTAACATACGCTAATGCATGTTCTCACCATCTTGTAAATAGGGCGATATTTTTATCTCCGCTTTTTTGGCTTTAAAAGCCAAAAAAGTGGAGATATGGCCCTTGTAAATATGCCCCAAAGTTTGCCGTTTCGGAAGGCCTGTCACTCGGGATCACTTCTCTAAACCGTCCCTGGGTACAGAGCATGACTGAATAACTCTGCCACAATTTCCATAGAGGTTGCTGGGAACAACTTAAGTCATGCTCAGCAAGCTCTGTGAACATACACTGGCCTTTGGCCAGGCCATATGCTCAGCACCTTTTCTCTCAGAGACTTCAGTCGGTACCCATGCCCCATAGCCAACTGGTTACTGTCTTGACCTTTGGCCCTTTAACTTCTATAGTCTCTGAAAGATTGCATTTATACTGGCAACAGGAAAGTAAAAGAATAGTTTGCAGCTTAAATGATTTCATCAGTTATGTTAACTATTATCTAAAAGGCTTTTTCACCAGCAAAGTCGTGTAGTATCATGTACACATCACTGGCCTTGTACTCTGCATACCGATATTCCCCACAACCTCTTTCTGAGCTCACTGGCACTTCCGTTTGTTGTGTGACACTCATTTTCTTCCTAAGCACACATTAAATGTATATAATTTACGGATCGCTGCTTTGCGCACAGACTTCCAGTCTTAATAGAATTACTCGAAAACTTAAAAAAAGACCTTAAGCCCTGATGAAGTCATTTGGGTTATGCCTGAATGACGAAACACATGTTGACGGCTTGAGACGTTTGAGACTTCTGGAATAAAAGACTAGTGAACTGCACTAAGTTCGTGTTTATTTAGTGGAACTTATCTTTCCACATGGGAGAGCATGAGAGTGGCTGCCCTTCCTCCTTGCTGAGCACCCTCTTTTGAATCAATTTACACTGGACTACATATGAATATTATTAGGATGCGTGCCAACAATTTCTCTGTACACTCTAATTGGAATTAGTAGAATCTTGTGCATGCCAGGTGGATTTAAAGTCACTAAGCTACCTTAAAATTGTTTCTATTTTTTTGTGTCAGTGATGCTATGCTTTGAGAACTTTAGTTTTGGCGTAGTGACATCCTCCATCAGCTAAAAACACAACCATAACAGAACTTTAAGGTTTTTCAGTGGATTAGACTATACCCTAAGCGCTTGTAACACAATGAACCTTTGTGTACCAGTATGTTCACAAGCAATTAGCAGAGCCTCTTGATATGATATACTCTTCTGTGTGCTGGTGATCAGGTAACAAATCTATCCCTCCAATCTCACCTGTATCTTCGCACTTTAAGCTGAATTCTAGCAGTTCCAGCTGTATCACTTTGGGCCCAAAGCTATGGCTGTGGGATTGCTGTGCTGTTTAATCAATGCTGACCTTTTCTTGAAGTGTCTTGATGCAAGGTCCTCAAAGACTGCTGAGTAGGGCAGCACAAATAAAATCGAAATACACCCCCCAACATTTGTTGGCTTTTATGCCACAACTACATACATTTTTTCTCAGTTGAAGAATTGCTTCAGTTCAGAAATGTCTAAAACCCAAATATGTCTTATCAGCAAAGCTGGTTTAACGAAAGGTTAGAACATTTTCAGAATCTCCTGGTTGAAGGCAGCAGAGGGGATTTAGACCAATACCACCCATAGGTGATGAGTAATTCTTGGTCTTTAATGAGTCATGTTAGGTGTCAGATGCATTCTGTGTGATACCCTCACTAGGGCACCTTTCTACATGGAAGCATTCAAATATATTTTGTAATACCTAAATATAGTTAATCAACTGCTCATTTTAGTTAAAGTGACATAAGGCAGACATGAATGAGGCAGACGGAGACGTACTAAAATGAGCCAATGCAGCATTCCATTTTAAAGACAGAAAAAGATCAGGTACTTAGCTGTAATCCTACTTCTCTTCCAGGGGTATCCTCATCAAAGTCATAAGCACATGAATATTCCCGCCCATGCGCAGGACCCCGGAAACACATATATCATATATATGTAGCTCTACATATATGTATATAAACATATATAAACACTCACAATGCAGACCTCTCTGTGAAGAGCTGAACAATGCTGCAATAAAAACCATTGTATAAACACCTTCCAATAACAAGCATTTGCAATGCATAAGGTCTCGCATTAGGAAAGTTTGAGCTATTGGTATTGTAAATGACACATTTTTTATATATGTGTTGGTTTTGAAAATAGCAAAAATAATAGCTTTGTCATTTACAATGCCAATAGTTATAACTTGTGACACCTATAGCATTTGTAATGCAATATGTGTTGTATTCACGTGACTTAGATGTATTGATATTACAAATAACAATGGCTTTGAATTTTTTAATAATTAATACTTAAATAAAAGTTATTGTAATTTATAATGGCAATAGCTTAAACTTTTGTAAATAACTTTTGTGAAGAATATGTTCAGTGTATTTTATTGTGACGAAAATCCAAGAACAGAAGTGAAATACTAACTTCTTTTTGTGACATTTGTAATAAAGCTTGAAACATTGAGAGATCATATTTGACCCAGTTGTTGTTGAATGGTTGCACAGATTGATGCTGTGGTGGCGCTGAGTGATGTTGTGGTGGCGACTAGTGATGCTGTGGCATTCAATGATCCTGTGGTAGCGCATAGTGATGTTGTTGGGCCCCTTAGTGATGCTGTGGTGGTGCTGAGTGATGCTGTGGTGATGCGATGGATAGAGTGAGTGGGATAGATAGATAGAGTGAGGGCGATAGATAGATAGAGGGAGGGCGATAGATAGGAGTGAGGCCGATAGATAGAGTGAGGCCGATAGATAGAGTGAGGCCGATAGATAGAGTGAGGGCGATAGATAGATAGAGTGAGGGCGATAGATAGATAGAGTGAGGGCGATAGATAGAGTTAGGGCGATAGATAGATAGAGTGAGGGCGATAGTCAGTCAGTCAAAATACTTTATTGCGATAACTTAATATCATACAAAGACAATGGCAAAATACATATTACATTAAGACAAATACAAGAATTACGTACATTAAAAACAGTTAAAATGAGGAGGAGGAGCTTGGCGGGCATCCGAGATGGCCGCGTGAGCACAGCGCTCCCCGGAACCCCGCCACTCCCGGCATGATATCCTGAATTAATCCTGACTTTTTACGAGGATTTGTGTAGAGGACACTGGGCTGATTGCCCTGGACTTTTTGAAATTTGATTTGGACCCGGGGTGCCGGAGTTACATCGATTCGAACTTTCGGGCTCCGCCCTCGAGGTACGCCCGGGACTGGGTGAGGCTCGGTGGCCGTCTTGCAGTTGAACAACAACGGCAGGGGGATTCGACTTGTGGACCCCCCTCTTAAGTTTCGGTTTCGTTTCTGCCTCAGACTGAGACATCTGGCAGAGGAGCCTGGCCTGGGCTGAAGTCGGGACACGGAACGGCTGTCGGGCCTTTGGCTGGTTTCTTCTCCTGTCTGTTGGCCCTCCTAATAGTGGTACCCTGGCTGCGGTTCTCTGGTCCCGAGGCCCTGTTTTCCGGTGGCCATTCCCTCGAGCCTGGTTGATCTCCTGGTGACGCAGTTCTATTATGGCTGGCAGAGGGGACCGAGAGACTCGGAAGACCAAGACGCCCCTGCGTGGGGGCCCGGTTCAGTCCAACGTTATGGACCGCTACACCCATTCCAAGGGGTCTCCCGGAGCCGCCATGCCCGGATCGAGTACCGGTGATCACACTGTGGATGCGTCAACGGAGCCATCCTTGCAGGACGTCATGGGCGCCATTTCTGCCATGAAGGAGACGATAGGCCAACAATATGAAGCTTTGGCCCACAAAATTGACACCGTGGCCATTGACGTGAACTTGATTCGCGCTGACCTGTCGAAAACCAATGAGAAGGTGAAGTCATTGGATCTCAAGTCATCCACTCTCATGGAGGACGTTTCGGAGATACAGACGGAGATCGGCAACCTTCGTAAGGTGAACGACTTCGTGACCCGGCGCTTGGAGGACTTTGAGAACAGGGCCCGTCGCTGCAACGTGCGCGTGGTCGGAGTTCCGGAAAACCCAGAACCTCACTCTGTTGATCTCCTTGTTGAGGACTTGATCCAGAACCACCTCTCCCCGTCTGGTTTGACTACGTTTTTCGCAGTGGAACGTGCCCATCGTGCTCCGGGGGGCAAGGGTAAGCCGGGTGCCCCGCCGAGGCCTATTGTTGCGAAACTCTTCCATTATAGGGATCGGGACGCTATCCTGCAAGCATCGGGTGTGAAGGGCCCGGTGGCCTTTGAGAACGCCACGGTGAACTTCTATCCGGACTTTTCTCAACAGGTCCAGAGACAGCGTATGGGCTTCCGTGATGTCAAGAAACGTCTCCGGGACATGGGACTTCGCTACGCCATGCTTTTTCCGACCAGGCTGCGCGTTGAGTACAACGACCGAACCTTCTTCTTTGATCGGCCTGACTCTGTAAATGACTGGATAGACTCTCTGCCTGACCGGCCTCCTGGGACTGAGTCCGCCGCCCACCCGGGTGGTGCTGAGGGTGGCGTGGAGAGCTGAACAATCCGCCTACACCTGGGCCCTCGAATAGAGTAAACTCTTCCGGGATTTCATGCCTCAGTGCCTCTGCTGTTTGTGTGTTCTCCTCATTGTCTGTCCTACGCGGGGTGGCGGGTGGGCCAGAGCCTTTCCTCCTCCGGGGTTCTTTTTGTAGAATAGGGGTTCTTGGGCGACAGGCACACTGCATGTTGGGGTGGCTATTTAGCATTTTGCAGGGGTGCAGGGTGGGGGGTGTTTTCTTCATTGTTGGGGGGTGGGTGATTGGGTTGTTTGATGTTTTAGTGTTCTGTTTTCAAGGCGAATCAATCTTGTTTCTGATATTTTTTATGTCATGCTCATTGCGGGGGGTTTCGGTGTTGCTGTGTGGGATGGGGGGTAGCGGGTTGAGGCTGGTTTCGTGGAATGTTAATGGTCTGGGAGACCGCATTAAGCGGAGCGTGGTGTTAAAATGTCTACGCCGTTTATCTCCAGATATTGTTTTTTTGCAGGAAACTCATTTGGTGGGCAATTCTTGCCGTGCGATGAATAGGTGGGGATATCGCCTTGCTGCACATTCGGGGTTTACCACTGGTTCCAGGGGGGTGGGTATCCTTGTTCGGGCTTCCCTCCCCCTGGCCATTGATGATGTGATCCTTGATGATCGGGGGCGTTATGCTGTCCTCGTGGGTCGCTATGAGGGTCGTACCCTCTCCTTGTTTACTGTTTATGTGCCCCCCGGCCTACAGACTTCCACCTTTTCCGATTTGAGCCGTGTGTTGCTGAACCTTCCTGACAGTACCCTTTTTCTTGCAGGCGATTTTAATTCTGTGATATCCGGTCTGCAAGATCGCTACCCCCCTAGGGATACTCCTTCGGCCCAACAATGGCTAGGTGGGTTTTTGGACACATTTGGTCTGGTGGATTGCTGGAGGCTCATGCATCCTGCCCAGCTCCAATACACCTTCCATTCGGGGGCCCATGGGAGTCTGTCTAGACTGGATTACTTCCTGATGCCCGCGGCGCAGACGCCAGCGGTGCGTGAGATCAAACACCTCCCCCGGGGCATCTCCGATCATTCTCCGCTCTGGCTTTGTTTTGAGTTTGGGGTGGAGGCGGCGGGCCGAGTGGCTCCTATTAACCCCTGGTATATTGCCTCCCCTGAGACCCGAAACCTTTTGACTAAGTCTTTAGATGCCTATTTCTTGGATAACGAGGGGTCGGTTTCCTCGGCTGTGTCCCTGTGGGAGGCTTTTAAAACAGTGATACGTGGGCAGGCCCTTTCCCTTATTGCTAAATCTAAGAAGGCTAGGAATCGGGAGGTGGTGGAACTTGAGACAGAGATTGCGGAGAGGGAGGCCGACTTAGGGTCTGAAGTCACCTCTGATAAACTCCACGCCCTGGGTCTGAAACAATTTGCTTATAAATCCTTGGTCACGGATGCGGCTAGACTGATGTTTCGTGAACTGCAGGGTCGTCTGTATGATGTGGGGGACAAAGCGGGTAAATTGCTGGCGTGGTTGGATAAGAAAGAGAGAGCGAATCGTGTGGTGCCTGTGATTCAGTCGTCGAATGGTGTCGAAGTGACAGAACCGGTTGGAATAGTGGCATGTTTTGCTGAATATTTTCGTGTGGTTTATACCCCTGTGTCTGGACGGGATGTGGCTGACTCTCGCCTTTTGTTGCGCGATATAGCTTTGCCCAGTGTTTCCGATTTAGACCGTGTCTCGTTAGAGTCCCCTTTTACAACGGATGAAATAGCGACTGCCATTCGTTCGCTCAGGCAAGGCCTTGGGCCCGAATGGGTTGCCAATTGAGCTGTACAAGCTACGCCCTGACAAGGTAGCGCCCCATCTTCGTGCTATGTTTTTGGAGTCCCGGGAACGGGGTATTCTCCCGTATGACCAGCGTCTTGCTACGATAGTTGTAATTCCCAAGGACGGGAAACCGCGAGACCTTTGTTCGTCTTATAGGCCCATTTCCCTGTTAAATGTTGAGCCTAAGGTCCTGGCTAAGCTCCTGGCGACCCGACTACTGACGGTCATTAGCGACTTGGTTCATCCGGATCAGTCCGGATTTATCCCGCATCGCAACACGGCTCTTAACCTACGCCGTCTCCACGGTGCTGTTGCGAGGGCGGGGCGTCTGACGGAGCCGGCCATTTTGGCCTCGTTGGATGCCTCGATGGCTTTTGACACGGTCGAGTGGCCCTATCTTTGGGCAGCTCTCGAAAAATTTGGTTTTGGACCTGAATTTATCGGATGGGTGAAGTTGTTGTATATGGAACCCTTAGCGCAAGTGGTGGTGAACGGTAGAGTTTCTGTCCCCTTCGGCCTTGGTAGAGGGACCCGTCAGGGTTGCCCCTTATCTCCATTGCTTTTCGCGCTGGCCCTGGAACCGTTGGCTGCGTGGCTTCGATGGGAGCCTTCACTCAAAGGGATCCGTTGGTCACCGAACTTTGAAGACCGTGTCTCTCTTTACGCGGACGACATTCTTCTATATCTTACATCCCCGCGTAAATCCTTGAACGTCTTATTTGATGTTCTTACTTCGTTCGGTGCTAACTCGGGCCTTGTTATTAATTGGGCTAAGTCCTGCGTGTATGTTCTCTCGGGTGCTTTGCCCTCTTTGCCGGCCAGGTTCCCTATCCAGGTGGTCCAGTCTGGCTTCAAGTATTTAGGGATTTTTATTACCCTGGATCCCTCCCTCCGGTTTGAGCGTAATCTCCTCCCCCCGCTTCTTCGATTACGGCTGGATGTGGCCCGTTGGCGTAAGCTACCCCTGTCTCCTCTGGGTCGGGCGGCTCTATTTAAAATGATGTCCTTGCCGCGGTTCCTCTACGCCCTTCAGAACTCCTTCGACAACATTCCCGCTACTTATTTCAGAGAAATCGAGAGTCTGCAAAGACAATTGATTTGGGACGGGCGCCCACGTATAGCCCTTGCGAAACTTACTATCCCTTGGTATGACGGGGGCATGGCGCTCCCCGACATCAAGAGATACTACTGGGCTGCCCAGCTGTCGGCCATTAATCACGCGATGTACTCGCCGGGTCACGATCCGGCTTTTGAGATGGATAGGCTCCAGTTGCCGGGTGGGGACTTTAATAGAGCGCTATACTCTAGATCAGCCGGGAACCATCTTGTGGGCCCGTCCAGGGCTGCGGTCAAAGTGTGGCGTGCTGCGAATGTGAGTTTGGGGTGGGAGAATCGACTGACGCTGGCGACTCCGCTTTATGCTTCTGAACGTTTGGGATGTCTCTGGTCTACTAAGGGTTTTGAACGCTGGGATATGATTGGGATTTGTAAGGTGGGTGACGTTTGTGTGAATGGTCGCGTGAAGTCATTCCAGGCCCTTAAGGCGGAATACGACCTGAGTGATAGAGAGTTTTTCCGGTATCTGCAAGTTCGACATGCCTTGGCCTCGGTTTTGACTCCTGATGTGACCCTACCTGAGTCTTCCCCCCTTGAAGATCGTATACTAGATGGACACTTGCCCGACAGCACTATCTCGCTCATCTACAAGAAACTGATTCATAATCGTGCGGATTTGTTGGTCCGACTCCGGGAGATGTGGGTCGGTGATGGATTGGAACTGGATGACGAGGACTGGCAGTCGGCACTCTCCTCCCCAAAGGAGGTCGCCATTCCCGCCCGTCTTCGTTTGGTGCAACTTAAGATCCTCCACCGGGTGTATGTGACTGGTCCGCGTCTAGTCGTGATGGGTTTTTCCCCAGATGGTTTGTGTAAGCGTGGCTGTGGGATGAGCGCTACTTTTTTGCACATACTTTGGGAGTGTCCTGTGGTGGCGGACTATTGGGTGGATGTGCTTGCGATAATGACTGTAGTGACGGGTGTTGCCCTGCGACCTGAGGCCCGACGATGCCTGCTGAATGTGTGGGAACCCTCCGATTACTCTGTGGCCCAGACTAGATGGGCGACCCTGGGTTACATGGTCGCGAAGCGCGACATTGCGCAACTCTGGGGCGCATCCCGACCTCCTGACGTTTCGGTGTGGGAAGACAACATGGACTGGTCCATGTTCCGAGAGAAGACAGTCTACGTGGCTAGGGGCAGGCCAGGGGCGTGGACGAAAATCTGGGGTCAATGGAATGCATACCATGGAGAAATTTGTACCCCTCCCTTGGTTGCCACCTCCGATGTTACCCTGTCTCCTTAGGCCGACGTTCCCGGAATTTTTCACTCTGTTCTAGGATTTTCCTGTCCTCCCTGCTCCCCCCCCCCCTCACGGCCTTACCGAATCTCATTGATTTACGTCTGTTCTCCTGTTTCGTGACCTTCCCCGCTGCTTTTTGCGCTGACTTGATTATTGCACTCGCCTTTTTTTTGTGTTCGTTATTTTTATGTTTTATATAGAAAATTGTTGTATCCTGTTCTCTGTCTGGAGCAATTTCATTCTATGATTTGGCCTGGCCTCGGAAATGATTGTTTAATTCCTGTGTAATGCTATGTGACTTAGCGGCCAGCCCGTGTGTTTGTGGGCCCATCCTTGTATTTTATATGATTGCTCAATAAAAAAAATTTTAACCAAAAAAAAAAAACTGTTAAAATACAACAAGATAAAAGTCATCATAGACCATAATACAGTTCATATCAAGTACGAAGTATAAAGTGCAAAGTGCTAAGTGCTTAAAAAAAGAAAAGGTTACGAATAAAATCCCCAGCAAAATAATCGTTACCAACACCAATGTCCCTGTTACAATGGTTTTTATAATTACAGTCCCAATATAATTACAAATAGCCTAATTAAAGTGCACAATCCGTGCTACAAAGGGAGGTAGACACATTCTTTAATCTAATATTCCTGCTCCTAATAGCTCTCACCAGAAAACTAGCCACATGAAACATAATCCTGGGAGTCTGTAACAGTTGTAAAAAAATAAGAGCAGGTTTAACTAGGATAAATCCAGCTTCCTTAAGTATAGGCACAAGGAACATTCTCCGAGCATCAATGTAGTGACTGCAAAACATTCCAAAATGCATAGTAGTTTGTTCAGAGAAATGATCACAAGAACATGGTGGCGCCTTTTCTGGGGTACTCCATACAGGATAAAAACCAAGATTAAAATGTATCAAATTAAAACGAAAACGAGTTAAAATAAACCTGTGGTATGGATGAGTCACGATATTCAGGTAACTTTCTGGGCCATTAGGTATGGACAGTATTAAACTGGCCCTGACACAGGGTTTTTTCAGTTCAGATTCTTCCCTCTCCAGGGATAGGAGCTCCTTCATTGCATGTTTTATAAACACAAAATCTTTGGATGTTATAGAATCAGTTACAGTATAAAGCTCAGGCCTTCCCAACCTCAAAAAAGTTTCCTTGATATAAGTCAACCACCTAATATTATTAGCTTTGTCCAAAGACAAGCAGTCTCTCAATATAATATGGTTTAGAGGAATTTCTTTATTGAGCCACAACCTCAACCAAGCAACTAAAGGTGCTATTTTTATCAGGTCTGTGATGTAGCTTTCCCCCAATTCCAAATGGACGGTGTAAGACGGGGTTGACTGTGGGACGCCAAGAACGGATCTAAAAAATTTGTTTTCTATTGTCTGTAAAGGTTCCACTCCCCTATATCCCCATAATGAACCACCATATGATGCCACTGAGATACATTTGGCCTTATAGATTTTAATAACAGCTGCAATTGGCCTACCCCCAAGTTTTTATGAGAACCCCTGAAGGGCTGCAGATGTCCTAGCCAACATGGTTACTCTATTATTAACATGGGGACCCCAGTTACCCTTCTCATCAAAGGTAATCCCTAAATAGGGAAAGGAGGTTACGCAAACAAGCTTTTCCTGTCCGCAAAGAAAGATTTTGTGAAAAGGTCTCCTAGCAGCCCTGCCCATAAGCATAACCTGAGATTTTTTAGCATTTATTTTCAGGTCAAGTGAGCCCATGAAAGAGTTAAAAGCATCCAGGAGTCGTTGAAGCCCCACCCCGGTGCGTGCCAGAAGAACCGCGTCATCCGCGTAAAGGAGAACAGGAACCCCCTGTTCCCCCGCACGCGGAATGTCGCGGGTCACGCCCCTGAGAGCAGGCTCCAACGCGTTCACGTATAATGTGAACAACAGGGGTGCCAATATGCACCCCTGTCTGACTCCTTTTTCAGAAGCAAAAGCGTCGGTACACCTTCCACTGGAGGAAACTCTAATTTTTGCAGTGAGGCCAGAATGGAGGTCAGCCAATAAATTAACTATAGTCCTATCCAGGCCCATTTCAAGTAATTTTGACCATAACTTTGATCTGTTAACCAAATCAAAGGCAGAGGAGAGGTCCATGAAGCCTAGGTACATGGACCCCTCCTTGGCCCTAGTATATTTTTCGATCAGCAAGTGGAGATTAAGACATTGAGGGCGATAGATAGAGTGAGGGCGATAGATAGATAGAGTGAGGGCGATAGAGTGAGGGCGATAGATAGATAGAGTTAGGGCGATAGAGTGAGGGCGATAGATAGATAGAGTTAGGGCGATAGATATAGTGAGGGCGATAGATAGATAGAGTGAGGGCGATAGATAGATAGAGTGAGGGCGATAGATAGATAGAGTGAGGGCGATAGATAGATAGAGTGAGGGCGATAGATAGATAGAGTGAGGGCGATAGATAGATAGAGTGAGGGCGATAGATAGATAGAGTGAGAGCGATAGATAGATAGAGTGAGGGCGATAGATAGATAGAGTGAGGGCGATAGATAGATAGAGTTAGGGCGATAGATAGACAGAGTGAGGGAGATAGATAGATAGAGTTAGGGCGATAGATAGATAGAGTTAGGGCGATAGATAGATAGAGTTAGGGCGATAGATAGAGTGAGGGCGATAGATAGATAGAGTGAGGGCGATAGATAGATAGAGTGAGGGCGATAGATAGATAGAGTGAGGGCGATAGATAGAGTGAGGGCGATAGATAGATAGAGTGAGGGCGATAGATAGAGTGAGGGCGATAGATAGATAGAGTGAGGGCGATAGATAGATAGATAGAGTGAGGGCGATAGATAGAGTGAGGGCGATAGATAGATAGAGTGAGGGCGATATATAGATAGAGTGAGGGCGATAGATAGATAGAGTGAGGGCGATAGATAGAGTGAGGGCGATAGATAGAGTGAGGGCGATAGATAGAGTGAGGGCGATAGATAGAGTGAGGGCGATAGATAGAGTGAGGGCGATAGATAGAGTGAGGGCGATAGATAGAGTGAGGGCGATAGATAGAGTGAGGGCGATAGATAGAGTGAGGGCGATAGATAGAGTGAGGGCGATAGATAGAGTGAAGGCGATTAGATAGATAGAGTGAGGCCGATAGATAGAGTGAGGCCGATAGATAGAGTGAGGCCGATAGATAGATAGAGTTAGGGCGATAGATAGATAGAGTTAGGGCGATAGATAGATAGAGTTAGGGCGATAGATAGAGTGAGGGCGATAGATAGATAGAGTGAGGGCGATAGATAGAGTGAGGGCGATAGATAGAGTGAGGGCGATAGATAGAGTGAGGGCGATAGATAGAGTGAGGGCGATAGATAGAGTGAGGGCGATAGATAGAGTGAGGGCGATAGATAGAGTGAGGGCGATAGATAGAGTGAGGGCGATAGATAGAGTGAAGGCGATTAGATAGATAGAGTGAGGCCGATAGATAGAGTGAGGCCGATAGATAGAGTGAGGCCGATAGATAGAGTGAGGGCGATAGATAGACAGATAGATAGATAGATAGTTGTGTGTGGTTGTGTGTGTGTGGTGTGTGTTATGCTTTGTTTTGCTATGTTTTGTTATGCTATGCTATGTTTTGTTGTGTTTGGTATGCTATGCTATGTTTTGCTAGGCTATGATATGTTTTGTTTTGTTATGCTATGTTTTGTTGTGTTTTGTTAAGCTATGCTATTTTTTTTGTGTTTTGTTAAGCTATGCTATGCTTGGTTAGGCTATGCTATGCTTGGTTAGGCTATGCTCTATGCTTGGTTAGGCTATGCTCTATGCTTGGTTAGGCTATGCTCTATGCTTGGTTAGGCTATGCTCTATGCTTGGTTAGGCTATGCTCTATGCTTGGTTAGGCTATGCTCGGTTAGGCTATGCGCTATGCTTGGTTAGGTTATGCGCTATGCTTGGTTAGGTTAGGTTATGCGCTATGCTTGGTTAGGTTATGCGCTATGCTTGGTTAGGTTAGGTTATGCGCTATGCTTGGTTAGGTTAGGTTGTGCGCTATGCTTGGTTAGGTTAGGTTGTGCGCTATGCTTGGTTAGGTTAGGTTGTGCGCTATGCTTGGTTAGGTTAGGTTATGCGCTATGCTTGGTTAGGTTAGGTTATGCGCTATGCGCTATGTTATGCGCTATGTTATGCGCTATGTTATGTGCTATGGTATGCGCTATGTTATGCGCTATGCGCTATGTTATGCGCTATGTTATGCGCTATGCGCTATGTTATGCGCTATGCGCTATGTTATGCGCTATGTTATACGCTATGTTATGCGCTATGCGCTATGTTATGCGCTATGCTATGCGCTATGTTATGCGCTATGCTATGCGCTATGTTATGCGCTATGCGTTATGTTATGCGTTATGTTATGCGCTATGTTATGCGCTATGCGTTATGTTATGCGCTATGTTATGCGCTATGCGTTATGTTATGCGCTATGTTATGCGCTATGTTATGCACTATGTTATGCGCTATGCTCTATGCACTATGTTATGCGCTATGTTATGCGCTATGTTATGCGCTATGCTATGCGCTATGCGCTATGTTATGTGCTATGCGCTATGTTATGCGCTATGTTATGCATTATGCGCTATGTTATGCGCTATGCGCTATGTTATGCGCTATGCGCTATGTTATGCGCTATACGCTATGTTATGCGCTATGTTATGCGCTATGTTATGCGCTATGCGCTATGCTATGCGCTATGTTGCGCTATGTTATGTGCTATGTTATGCGCTATGTTATGCGCTATGTTATGCACGCTGTTATGCGCTATGTTATGCGCTATGCGCTATGTTATGCGCTATGCTATGCGCTATGCTATGCGCTATGCGCTATGTTATGCGCTAAGTTATGCGCTATGCTATGCGCTATGTTATGCGATATGCGCTATGTTATGCGCTATGTTATGCGCTATACGCTATGTTATGCGATATGCGCTATGTTATGCGCTATGTTATGCGCTATGCTATGCGCTATGCTATGCGCTATGCTATGCGCTATGTTATGCGCTATGCGCTATGTTATGCGCTATGTTATGCGCTATGCTATGCACTATGTTATGCGCTATGCTATGCGCTATGTTATGCGCTATGCGCTATGTTATGCGCTATGTTATGCGCTATGTTATGCGCTATGTTATGCGCTATGCGCTATGCTATGCGCTATGTTATGCGCTAAGTTATGCGCTATGCTATGCGCTATGCTATGCGCTATGCTATGCGCTATGCTATGTGCTATGCTATGCGCTATGTTATGCGCTATGTTATGCGCTATACGCTATGTTATGCGATATGCGCTATTATGCACTATGCTATGCACTATGTTATGCGCTATGCTATACGCTATGTTATGCGCTATGCTATGCGCTATGTTATGCGCTATGCGCTATGTTATGCGCTATGCGCTATGTTATGCGCTATGCTAAGCGATATGCGCTATGTTATGCGCTATGTTATGCGCTATACGCTATGTTATGCGATATGCGCTATGTTATGCGCTATGTTATGCGCTATGCTATGCGCTATGCTATGCGCTATGTTATGCGCTATGCGCTATGTTATGCGCTATGCGCTATGTTATGCGCTATGTTATGCGTTATGTTATGCGCTATGCTATGCGCTATGTTATGCGCTATGCTATGCGCTATGCTATGCGCTATGTTATGCGCTATGCTATGCGCTATGTTATGCGCTATGTTATGCGCTATGTTATGCGCTAAGTTATGCGCTATGCTATGCGCTATGTTATGCGCTATGCTATGCGCTATGCTAAGCGCTATGCTATGCGCTATGTTATGCGCTATGTTATGCGCTATGCGCTATGTTATGCGCTATACGCTATGTTATGCGATATGCGCTATGTTATGCGCTATGCTATGCGCTATGTTATGCGCTATGCTATACGCTATGTTATGCGCTATGCTATGCGCTATGTTATGCGCTATGCGCTATGTTATGCGCTATGCGCTATGTTATGCGCTATGCTATGCGCTATGCGCTATGCTATGCGCTATGCTATGCGCTATGCGCTATGTTATGCGCTATGTTATGCGCTATGTTATGCGCTATGTGCTATGTTATGCGCTATGCGCTATGTTATGTGCTATGCGCTATGTTATGCGCTATGTTATGCACTATGTTATGCGCTATGTTATGCGCTATGCGCTATGTTATGCGCTATGTTATGCGCTATGTTATGTGCTATGCGCTATGTTATGCACTATGTTATGCGCTATGTTATGCGCTATGCGCTATGCTATGCGCTATGTTATGCGCTATGCTATGCGCTATGTTATGCGCTATGCTATGCGCTATGTTATGCGCTATGCTATGTGCTATGTTATGCGCTATGCGCTATGTTATGCGCTATGCTATGCGCTATGTTATGCGCTATGTTATGTGCTATGTTATGCGCTATGTTATGCTCTATGTTATGTGCTATGTTATGCGCTATGCGCTATGTTGCGCTATGTTATGCGCTATGTTGCGCGCTATGTTATGCTATATTGCGCTATGTTGCGCTATGTTATGCGCTAATTATATGCGCTATGTTATGCGCTATGTTATGCGCTATGATGCGCTATGTTATACTGTGTTTTGCTATCCTACACTTTGCTGTGTTTTGCTATCCTACGCTTTGCTGTGTTTTGCTATCCTATGCTTTGCTGTGTTTTGCTATCCTATGCTTTGCTGTGTTTTGCTATCCTATGCTTTGCTGTGTTTTGCTATCCTATGCTTTGCTGTGTTTTGCTATCCTATGCTTTGCTGTGTTATGCTTTGCTGTGTTTTGTTATGCTATGTTTTGTTGTTTTACTATGATATGCTATGTTTTGCTACGCTGTTTTGCTATCCTATGCTTTGTTTTGCTATGTTTTGTTTTGTTCTGCTGTTTTGTTGTGTTATGTTATGCTATTCTATGTTTTGCTATGCTATGCTATTCTGTTTTGCTATGCTATGTTTTGTTTTAAGTTATGTTATGCTATGTTTTGCTATGCTATCCTATGCTTTGTTTTGCTATGTTTTGTTATGTTCTGCTGTTTTGTTCTGCTGTTTTGTTGTGTTATGTTATGCTATGGTTTGTTTTGTTTTACTATGCTATGTTTTGTTTTGCTATTCTTTGTTATGTTATGTTTTGTTTTGTTATGCTATTCTATGTTATGCTATGGTTTGTTTTGTTATGCTATTCTATGTTTTGCTGTGTTATGCTATGTTTTGTTATGTTCTGCTGTTTTGTTATGCTATGTTTTGTTATGCTATGTTTTGTTATGCTATGTTTTGTTATGCTATGTTTTGTTATGCTGTTTTGTTATGCTATGTTTTGTTATGCTATGTTTTGTTATGCTATGATTTGTTATGCTATGTTTTGTTATGCTATGTTATGCTGTTTTGTTATGCTATGATTTGTTATGCTATGTTTTGTTCTGCTATGTTTTGTTATGCTATGTTTTGTTGTGTTATGCTATGTTTTGTTGTTTTACTATGATATGCTATGTTTTGCTATGCTGTTTTGTTTTGCTATCCTATGCTTTGTTTTGCTAAGTTTTGTTATGTTCTGCTGTTTTGTTCTGCTGTTTTGTTGTGTTATGTTATGCTATGCTATGTTTTGTTTCACTATGCTATGTTTTGTTTTGCTATTCTTTGTTATGTTATGCTATTATTTGTTTTGTTTTACTATGCTATGTTTTGTTTTGCTATTCTTTGTTATGTTATGCTATGGTTTGTTTTGTTATGCTATTCTATGTTTTGCTGTGTTATGCTATGTTTTGTTATGCTATGTTTTGTTATGCTATGTTTTGTTATGCTATGATTTATGCTATGTTTTGTTATGCTATGTTTTGTTCTGCTATGTTTTGTTGTGTTATGCTATGTTTTGTTGTTTTACTATGATATGCTTTGTTTTGCTATGCTTTGTTTTGTTATGCTATGGTGTTTTGTTGTGTTTTGTTATGCTATGCTTTGTTGTGTTTTGCTATGCTATGTTTTGTTGTGTTTTGCTATCCTATGCTTTGTTTTGTTATGCTGTGCTTTTGCTATCCTATGCTTTTGTTTGTTATGCTATGCTATGCTGTGTTTCGTTATGCTATGCTATGTTTTGTTATGCTATGCTGGTAAGGGTATGTGAGGGTGTGTGTGAGTGTGTGTGAGGGTGAGTGAGGGGGGTAAGGGTGAGGGGGTGTGAGGGTGAGAGGGTGAGGGGGTGTGAGGGTCAGGGGGTGTGAGGGTGAGGGGGTGTGAGGGTGAGGGGGTGTGAGGGTGAGGGTGTGAGAGTGTGTGAGGGTGTGTGAGGGTGAGTGAGGGTGTGTGAGGGTGTGTGAGGGTGAGTGAGTGTGAGTGAGGGTGAGTGAGGGTGTGTGAGGGTGAGTGAGGGTATGTGAGGGTGAGTGAGGGTGAGAGTGTGTGAGGGTGAGTGTGTGAGGGTGAGAGCGTGTGAAGGTGAGAGTGTGTGAGGGTGAGAGTGTGTGAGGGTGAGGGGGTGTGAGGGTGAGGGGTGTGAGGGTGAGGGGTGTGAGGGGTGTGAGGGTGAGGCAGTGTGAGGGTGAGGGGGTGTGAGGGTGAGGGGGTGTGAAGGTGAGGGGGTGTGAGGGTGTGAGGGGGTGTGAGGGTGAGAGGGTGTGGGGGGGTGTGTGAGGGTGAGTGAGGGTGTGTGAGGTTGTGTGAGGGTATGTGAGGGTGTGTGAGAGTGAGGGGGTGTGAGGGTGAGGAGGTGTGTGAGGGGTCAGGGGGTGTGAGGACGAGTGAGGGGGTGAGGGCGTGAGAGTTAGTGAGGGTGAGTGTCTCCAATGCCTTCTTTGAAAATGTTCAGTGCTGCAAATAGAGCATGCCGCCCTAATTATCACAGCATGAGGCCCCAAAGTGATAATTATCACAGCATGCAGAGAGCCGCCCCACGCTGCTGGAGCACTCAACTGCACATTAATTATAGTTGAGTGTTCCAGCAGCCTGGGGCGCCTGTTGACATGCTGTGATAAGTGGGTCTCATGCTGTGATAATTGTTGCGGCGCCTGAGGAAGTGGAGACTCCTGCTGGGATAATTGGTCTTGGGGCTCAGGAAGTAAAGTTTCATGCTGGGATAATTGGTCTGGCAGCGCTTGCGGCGCCTGACGTCCAACAAACGTGCACAAGCTGCTCAACCTTGAAGCGCGTTCACAGACCTGGGTCGGCTCGTGCCCAGGTCTGTATCGGCATCGTTCACAGCTGTTACTCCCTTGACAGGGAGGAAGGTGACTATAGTCTCGCTGGCGGGAGCGCTTCGCGCTCCAACGCCAGCTCGACCTAAAAAGCAGGTAGAAAGAAAACCTTTGAAAACTGCTTTATTATACAGTAGAAAAGGTAATCCTGCAAGGAAAATGAAAGCATTGTCAGCACAAAGGCTGCATTGTAAAACAACCGTAGAGTATAGAGCTGAAAAGCTAACTCCTATAGACAGTACCAGAAAAACTGTCACCGTGCCTTTAAGGCAGCCATGACCCCTAGCTCCCATCATGCCTCAGGGGTGACAGTTAGGTCAGTTGTTCTTTGCGGATAACCACAGACCATTTCGTTTAACAACATATATACTTTTCACATGACTACTTGCCCGGGGAGGCGGGTGGGTTGCTTATGACTTTGATAAGGATACCCCTGGAAGAGAACTAGGATTACAGGTAAGTAAATAATCCTTCTCTTCCAGGGGATCCTCATCAATAGTCATAAGCACATGAATAGAATAGCAAGCCAACCCCTCATCCTGCAGGCAAGTAGACAGGAAACTATACAGACATCAGAAAAAAACCTCGCCTTAAGGCGAACACAGACTCCAAACTTTCAACACTGAAACAGATTCCTCAAGGAGGCTTGGCCCACTTGGGTATCTGCTCTGGGGTCTGAATCCAGACAATAATATCTGGTAAATGTATGAACCGATTTCCAAGTTGCCGCTTTGCAAATATCGGCCATCGGTACATTATGTAGAAAAGCTACTGTTGCCGCCTTGCCCCTAGTTGAGTGAGCTTTAGGGGTAGCGAGCAAAGGTTTATTTGCCAACTGGTAGTATAACTTTATACAAGAAACTATCCATATTGCGATGGATGTTTGGAAGCACCAAAACCTGTTCTGACCGAACCATAGTTTACAAACAACTGGTCAGATTTCCTCACAGAATTTGTGGCTTCTAGGTAAAATTTGAGAACCCTCTTTAGGTCCAGTGAATGCAGAGCTCCCTCCGCTTGCGTTGTAGGGTTCGGAAAAAAAGAAGGCAAAGAGATTGACTGATTTACATAGAACTCCGACACCACTTTTGGCAGAAAAGAGGGGTGGGTTTGCATAACCACTCTATTTTTTTTTAAATTCATTTTTTTATTGCAGACATATTGTCACACATTGATGCCGATCAACAATCATATAAACACCATTTGTTATCTGAGACACAGTAAAATTCAAATTACACAGTCATTTAGCCCACAACCCGGAGGTCGAGCGGCAACATTCCAGGTCGTAATGCGCATGTGTATAACACCGTAATATACCTATGTCTGGCCAACATTGCATAACCACTCTATTATGGTGGAACACTGTATAGGGTTCTTTAGATGACAAAGCCTGAATTTCGCTAACTCTGCGTGCAGAGGTGATTGCCACCAGGAACACCACTTTCCACGACAGGTTCTGCAGAGACGCTTTATGGATGGGCTCAAAAGGAGGGCCCATTAGCTTAGACAACACCAAATTCAACTCCCACGGTGGAGAGGGAGGTCTCACAGGAGGGTAAACCTTCTTTAGCCCCTGTAAGAAATCCTTAACGACCTGAAGCTGAAAAAATGAAGTTTGGTTAGGAGACTTACGATAAGCCGTAATGGCTGCCAAATGTACCTTTATGGAAGAGTATCTTCAACCCAACTTGGCCAAATAGAGTAAGTATGGAAGAATGACTTCCTCTTGACCAGTAGTCGGACTCCAACCCTCTCGAACACACCATAGATAAAACCTCTTCCACTTCACAGAGTATGAGGTTCTTGTGAAAGGTCTCTTTGACTCCCTTAGAATGTCCATGCAGCCTGCAGGAAGGTTTAGGTGTCCATACTGCAGGACTTCAGGAGCCATGCTGTCAGGCTGAGCGTGGGGAGGCTCAGATGGAAGATCTTCCCCCCCATCTTGGAAAGAAGGTCCGGCCTGCATGGAAGCCTCCGATGCGGACGAATTGACAATTGCAAGAGATCTGGGTACCACCACTGGCGAGGCCAATCTGGTGCTATTAACATCATTTTCATCCTGGATTGCAGGAGCTTCGCCACAACCTTTGGAATGAGAGGGAGGGGTGGAAAGGCGTATGCAAACGTCCCTGACCAGTTTATCAAAAGTGCATTTCCCCTCGTTCCTGGCCGGAAGAACCTGGATGCGAAGGCGTGGCATTTCTTGTTGTCTTCGTCTGCGAAGAGGTCGATGCTGGGATGACCCCACTGCTGAAAAATGTCATCTACTACGTCGTCATTGAGCACCCACTCTTCTTGCTTTTGGAAGTGACGTCTTAGGGCGTCTGCCTGAACATTCTGCTCACCCGGCAGATGGACTGCTGTGATCGACAGGTTCCTGGCCAGCAGCCAGTGCCAAATCGCTTGAGTCTCGAGAGACAGAGGACGAGAGCGTGTTCCACCTTGCTTGTTTAAATAGTACATGGTGGTTGTGTTGTCCGTCTGAATCAGTATGGAATCTGACTGAAGGGCTGGTTGGAAAGCCTTGAGTGCCAAGTGGACTGCCCGCAACTCTAGCATGTTGATATGGTAAGACTGCTCGTTGGGGGTCCATCTCCCCCTGCGTTTGAAGTGAACCCAGATGCGCACCCCAGCCTTGAAGGGAGGCATCTGTTATCAGTGACTGCACAGGCGTAGGCTGATGAAACGGAACTCCCACCATGAGATTCTGTGACTGCATCCACCAGACGATGGATTTCTTCGCCATGGGGGATAGAAGAATCCGGTCGATCCACTGACCTCAGGACTGACTCCATTTGTCTTCCAGGTCCTGCTGAAGCGGTCTCATCCTCAACCTGGCGTTGGGTATGAGAAAAATGCAGGACGCCATGGAGCCCAGCAGAGAAGCCACCTGTCTCACCGGTGGTTTCAGCTCTTGAAGAAGCACCTTTCCTTTGATTTTAATTGATGATAGTCTTTCCGCCGAAGGAAACACTTTTCTTTGGACGAAGTCGATAGTGGAACCCAGATAATGTATCGATTGGGTCGGTAGAAGGACTGACTTGGCCAGATTGACATGAAGGCCCAACGATGAAGGAGGCCCAGGCACAAGTGCAGATGCTCCTGCACTAATCGAGGCGATGATTCTTTTAGAAGCCAATCGTCTAGGTAAGGGTCGACGTGCAGACCCTAACGATGCAGGTATGCCGTTACTACAGCCATGCATTTCGTGAATACCCTTGGTTCTGACTTGAGACCGAAGGGCAAGACTGTGAACTGGTAATGCTCCTTCCCTACCGTGAAACGTAGGAACTTGCGATGCCGTGCCATGATCGGGATGTGGAAGTATGCATCCTGAAGATCCACTGAGCACATCCAGTCGCCTTTCTTCAGGTGAGGGAAGATTTGATGGAGAGATAGCATCCGAAATGTCTCTTTTTTGATACATCTGTTCAGAAACCGTAGATCTAAGATGGGTCTGAATTTGTCTTGCTGGTCTTTTTTCCGTACCAGGAAGTATCTGGAATAGATCCCTTTTCCCCTCTGTAGTGATGGAACCACTTCTATTGCTTGTTTTTTTAGACGTGTCGCCACTTCTTGACGCAAGAGGGCAAAATTATGTTGTCTGGATTTCATCGGAGGACAGTCTTTTGGGGTCGTGCAAAAACGTAGTGCATATCCATTGACTAGTATATTATGCACCCACTGATCTTTTGTGATTGTGCGCCACTCTTGAGCGTAGTGCTTTATACTTCCTCCGACTGGAGTGCGCAACGGTGCTGGAGGAAGGATTGACTCATTGCTTACCTCCTGTCTTGGGTGTAGAGGAGGATTGCTGTTGACGTCCTCCTCTTCCTCTGGATGAGCGCTGGCTCTGGTATTGGGATTTACCCTGTTTGTTTTGTGACCATTGAGGGGTTTGAAACCTCTGTTGGCCCCCCTTACGATTGTACTGTCTGTAGCGCTTCTTGAAGTCTTTCTTCTTCTCAAGACCCACTGCCTTCAAAGTGTCCAACTCCGTTTTCATTCTCCCCATCTCCTCGTCTGCATGGGCACCAAACAGCGAGGTACCGGAGAAAGGCAAGTTCAGAACACGCTGTTGGGCATAGGAATGAGCTGCCAGAGATACTCCATCAGCTGCCGTGCTTATTACTTGGATCGATACCAAGGCACCTTCTTGGATAATCTCCGCAAAGTCCTGCTGGTCCTCCTTCAGGAGCTTTGCCTTAAAATGATCCAAAGTGTCCCACAGGGATCTATCGTATCGCCCTAACAGGGCTGCAGCATTTGAGACCTGTAGGGTGGACGCAGCCGATCCACAGGCTTTCCTCCCCCAAGAGTCTTGGGCTTTACTGTCCTTGTCAGGTGGGATGCTTGAAGACGCCACTGAGTGTGTCTTCTTCGCTGCCGCGATGATCAGTGAGTCAGGGGGAGGATCAGATCTTAAAAATAGAGGGTCCGAAGCCGCCGGCTTATATTTCTTTAAGATCCATGCTGGAGCTGCTTTTGCTGATGCAGGAGCCAGGAAAACATCCATCACCGGTTCGAGGACCCCCGGTACCAAGGGGAGCAACGGTCTCGACACCGATCGTTGGTGTAGCGTTTCGAAGATGATGGACGTTGTCGTCTGAGTTGTGGCTATGGTAACGCCCAACTTCTGAGCCCCTCTGGACAACACATCAAGGAAAGTGTTCACATCATCAACTGGTGACACACTGCTGGGAGGACTATCCGTGAGCGTTGGCGAATAATCCCTCTTAGATGTGTGGGTTGACGTTGACGACCAAGATGGCGTACGCCATCGTTTATGATGGCTATGTGAAGGCCTTCGGTCCGGACACCTGCCCCTGTGCTCTCTGGGGCACGTGGTAGGAGATTTGTCTGCTTCTCGCAGCAAGTGCTGTAAAGTAGACCTATGCAAAGGGCTTGAGTATTCAACCGCCCTTCTTGTTCCACCCGCTGACGCCGACTGCCATACATGTAGTGGCTGCAGCCACCTGGGAGAAAGGTGAATCAAAGGGAATTTCTGTCTCCTTTGAGGCTTCTGGAAGGAGAGCCTTCAGGACTTCTAGATGCACTGTGAGACGAAGCAATCGTCTGTGGGGAACTTCGAACCGAATGTGAAGAGGCCATACGTGTCCTTGAGCGTGACCGCCATCGCGGAGAGCGATGAGACGTCTGTCTTGACGTGGATCTGCTCTGCGTCACCATAATGGGGGAGACTCTTGATCTTGAACGTTTCCTCGACATCGATTTCGAATGCCTCGAGGTCACATGACTTGATGTCGAATGGCTGGAGCCTCTAGACCATGCTCCACGTGTTCGACGGAGAAACCCTTCTCGACGTCAACCGATCCTTCGACGTTGACTTCCTCGGAGTCGTCGCCGACTGCTGCCTCAATGGGGATCTGGACCTCGATGTCGAACGCCGCCTGGACGCCGACGGAGGGGATGGAGCCTGTCTCGACGTCGAACGTCTTTTGGACGACGTCGACGGAGAAGTACACTTCGACGCTGGTCGCTGATAGTCCTGCGACGGCAGAGCCTGACTCGACGTCGACAATCGCCTGGTTGACGTCGACGGAGTTCTACGCTTCGACTTCGATCGCCGGTGACGAGGCGACAACGGAGCTTGTCTCGACGTCGAAGGCCACCTCGGCGGCAAAGAAGGAGACCTGTCTCTCGACATTGTGCGAGCCCGCACCAACAGAGATCGTTGTCTCGACGCCGATCGTCGCCTGGTTGACGACGGTGGAGTTTTCGACGTACCTGTAATCCTCGACGACGACCGGTCTTCTCTCGCCAGCGAGCCCGCCGCCGAAGGTCTTTTTGCCGCCGTTTTCGTCGCTGAAGAAGGGTTTTGAAGCACCGAGCCCGACGCTGATGTTCTCTTCTTCTTCCTCAGCGGTGACCTGCCTCTAGCGATTGATCTTCTCCTCTCTGCAAGGCCATAGAGGCGAATCCTCTCTATCTCGTTTAAAGTTCTGTTGGACAGAAGTTTGCAATGCTGGCAGGTGTGAGGATCATGATCTGAAGGCAAACATAAAATACAGACTGAACGTGAGTCTGTTTTCGCCTTTTTTTTACCACAGGAGGGGCAAGCATCAAAAAGGGAAGGCATTTCTAACTGAAAAACAATGCCAAGACCCTTCCAAAACAGAAGAAAAACACTTCAACACCAATAAAATGTCGAAGAAAAGAGGTTTAACCTCAAAAAGTGAAGTAATTTTTGACAAAAAGTCAAAAAGAAGTAGAACTGTAGAGACCAGGGTCCTGTCAGAAGGAGCCGGAAAGAACAACTGACCTAACTGTCACCCCTGAGGCATGATGGGAGCTAGGGGTCATGGCTGCCTTAAAGGCATGGTGCCAGTTTTTCTGGTACTGTCTATAGGAGTTAGCCTTACAGCTCTATACTCTATGGTTGTTTTACAATGCAGCCTTTGTGCTGACAATGCTTTCATTTTCCTTGCAGGATTACCTTTTCTACTGTATAATAAAGCAGTTTTCAAAGGTTTTCTTTCTACCTGCTTTTTATTGGAAGGTGTTTATATAATGGTTTTTATTGCAGCATTGTTCAGCTCTTCTCAGAGAGGTCTGCAGAGTGTTTATATATGTATATATACATATATGTAGAGCTACATATATATGATAAATGTGTTTCCGGGGTCCCGCGCATGGACGGAAATATTCATGTGCTTATAACTATTGATGAGGATCCCCTGGAAGAGAAGCACTGACTACATTAATTGCACCTCTGCCTATACCTGTCATTTTCTCCCTGAAAACAAAAACATTACATCTAGTTCATTATTTCAACATCTTTTTTGTACAAATACTTAATAGTCACGTGTAATTGAAATAATACATTTGAAAGTATCCTTCCTAAATGTACTATTGCTGTTAGAGATTAAACTAGACGTACACTTTCTATAAATTACCTTTGAACAGGGCAACATGAAAAGAAACAATTATTTTTTTATTCAGTCAGTATTTCTATATTTTGAGATTTTAGATAAAAATTGTGCAATCATATTTCTCCAGAGAAGTGATGAAGGCAGGTTAAAAATCCATTTTGCAAACACACATAGCAAAATTATAAGTAAAGAAGTGTTACCCCAATCAGCACACTGAAAACAGATCAGCTTAAAGGCACCAATAATAAGCTAGAAGTTCTAGCAAGGCGGCACGAAATGCTACAAGTGTATTTTGTTTTGATCAAAATACCTAGGGAAGTACCTAGGTGCTATATAGTATTTATACCTGCAATTACACGGCCAACAAACAATGAAAGAAGTAATCAGGAATCCCGTTGTAGAGACTTCAATAGAGAACATTTCTCAATTCATGTCTGAAGTATGGACTTGGGCCTGCATGCTCCATGCGCAATAGTTGAAACGTCTAGGTGCTCTTCCGTGCTGTTTGGAGTGAAACATATAGGGCTCCCGGGAGTGCATTCCACATATTATATATGTATTATACATAGTATTATGTTGTGTTTATACTACCCTCTTCGATAGCGCCATGAAGCCCACGGGCGTACAAGAGCTTTAAAAATATATATTAACATAACATAACATATTGTGATGCTTTATCCAGCTACAACTGCTAGACTTCAGTAAAAAGTTTAGGGGTACAGGGTGATTTGGACTTTCATAACTTTTGTTAACACATTTTGTTCATGTACGACGAATTTGGGCAATCTGCCTCTCTGAGTAGACTCCAGGTCCATACCAATACACAGGGGCAGATTTACAAGCCCCTTGCGCCACTTTTGCGTCACGTTTAATATGGGAAAAGTGATACAAAAGTGGTGCAAAGGGCTTGTAAATCTGCCCTACAGTGTATGCAGCCTTCAGCTGTAGGACGAGGTGTCCTACAGACCAAGGTTCAGGGTCTCACTCGGCTGCTTCCAGGTTGGGGCAGAGCTTTCACCAGAAGGAAGAAAAGTAAGGCCCCAACAACTAAGTATTCCATCACAACAGAGAAGGTACTCACCCAGACAGCAACCGTGAACCTAGGAGCCCTCACTGAGCCAAGCCATAGCGCGTTTTAATTGAGGGTACTGCACAAAGCACAATAAACTACCTACAGAGGACTGGAACATCTGCTTCGGTTTTGGACACCAGAGCCATAGAACCTCATTAAAAGTGAGCTCCAACTACTGACTTGTCATCACAGTCTGCACTTGGTTTTGTGGTTTATTATTCAGTGCTTTCTATGACACTTTCATATTATGGACACTGCCTGTATTGTGAATGAGCTCCCGACTTCACATGGACCCAGAGTCACTCTAAAAATGTTCATACAACTGATCATTCGAAAGCAATATGTGAATCTGATTAGTGGCAATTGACACTAAAAGTTGTACAAAATAAAATTCCAATCATGAAGATCCTTGACTGAACATTGGCTCCAGCTGAATGTGACTGTCCATCAGATGCCTGGCCTTCTCATAGCTTGCCCCGTAGGGGCTTGAGGTACTTGTAGAAAGAATCATGCACCTTTGGAGACAAAGGAGGGAAAATAAATAGAAACATGCATTAAATACATGCAGCAAAATAATGACATTTAATACTTTTTCTCTGAAACTGTCAAGTTATTATCGATGAACAGAAAAAACTAATTCAGGTTATCAATTTCTAAAAGGGTGCATCACTTTTTATAAGACTGTCATCCATCAGTGTGTTTAGTACATCTTGTCCCAGTGTTAGTTCAGCAATCTAAGTTATACTTTTCCCATCCACATACATATTTACTCTATCCTTTCACATAGATCTAGCTTTAAAAGTGGTGGCAAGTCTTCACTGTTCAGTTCCACACCCTCCCTGTGTCAAACCTAAATAAGAAGATTAAATACCAAGGGAACTCTGTTGGTCCCTTGCAAATTCATGCACAATAAGTCCAGCTATGTTGTTGTTCATGAGAGTCATGCAACCACTCAAATGAATCACAATGTTTGACCTTCAACTATTACTTGGAAAGTGAGTGATTACAAAAGATATGAACCTATTAAATAGTTTATCTCATTCGCTACTTTAAAGAGGCCTGAGATTCCCTCTGATTTCTCTACAATTGCACCAATCTAGCCAGAATCTAATTCATATCTGGTTCGGCTGTTTTCATCCTGTTGAATAAACGTCTATTAAGCTGCCCACCCAGATGATCTTTAAAACTAAAGAACAAGTTACTTACCTTTAGTGATACTCTATCTAATCACAGATTCATCACCTTCAGAATATCCCCAGGCACCAGACTGGATCTGAAAGTTTTAAAACAAAAATGTGGCATATCGATAGGTGACGTCATGTGACACCGTGTTGACTTTGTTCCACCCCAGGAGTCACATTGGCGCTGCATATAAACGCCACCCCTGTGCATTGACATCAGTTTCTTTCTTGACTCTGTCAGCACCCTTTGATATGGAGACCAACAACTGTGAAAATTCCTAAATTGAGACATTTTTAGATTGGGAAAAAGACCATTACACAGAATGGGGAGGTGGAAGTGGGAGGCATGAGAACTCTGAGCATTGAGTATCCATCAGAAATAGGTAAGTTATTTGTTCTTCTGATGGATACTTCTAACTGCAGATTCCTCACCTTCAGAATAGATACCAAAGTAGTAACTCCGAATATGGAGGGTGTGTGGAATAGCTCCGATCAAAAATTCCTGCAGGACCGATCATGTGAACTGCCCATCCCGTTGGACCTAACTGGTAAGGTGTTAGTGGCTGTCAGTATAAATATTAACAACCAGTCCCTCACTCAACTCGCATGCTCGAAATAGGGAAACTAACTCAGCTGCTTGGGTGGACTGATAGGGAACTCGTGAAGTCTCAACTACTGTGTGCAGCATAGTGATTGCATATGCTGCAGTGGTGGTGCCATCTGGTAATTTGAAACAAGAGCCATCGACGTATAGTTCGCCTTGGGGGTCAGATAAGGGAACATCAGTCCGGTCTAACCGTCCTTTCATCTCCTCTTCCGTTCGGAAGATACAATCATGTACGTCCATCTCCTCATCCTCAGAAGGGAGGGGTAGTAACATGGCTGGATTCAGAGTGGCACAGCATTTGATCATAATGTGCTGTTGAGAGAACGTTAGCTCGTAACAGGTCAGACGTGCACTGGTAAGGTGCTGCGTCTTTGTTTTATTCAAAAGTGTATCCACAGCATTGGATACCATAACTGTGAGGTCAGTATCGAGTATGAGTCCTACCGATTGTCATATTGAGACAGCCACGACGCGACCGCTCTCAGACAGCTCAGAAAGGCTCGCGCGACAAGGTCAAGCACAACAGAGAAATAAGCACACAGCTGTTGCTTATCCCGGAATGTTTGTGTTAGAACAGAAAGCACACAACCAGCCGTCTTGTGCACGAACAGCACTAATGGCTTGGCATTAGGTGTACCAAGCACAGGAGCCGAGCAAAGCACAACTTTTAATTGCTCAAAAGACTGCTTACATTCAGGCGTCCAAGGCAGGGGTTCATGCACATCTTTAGTGGTTAGTGCAAGCAGGGGTTTTGTTAGTTGGGAATAGTTTGGGATCCATTGGCAACAACAGGAAGTAATGCCAATAAAACACGCACATCTTTCTGGGTTCGCAGAGTAGGCATTTTAACAATGGTACTAATGAGCTCAGGGGTCAATCTCCTACCCTCCTTCGACAGTAGGTGACCTAAATAAGTCACCTCCTGTCGACAATATTGAAATTTGGAAAGGGATACCTTGTGACCATGGTCAGCTAAGTGGAGCAACAATTTAACCGTACTGTCTCTGCAACCCTGTTCTGTGTCCAAGGCGATAAGCAGGTCATCAACATATTGGAGCAATACATTACCTGAGTGGAGCGACAAGGAATCCAGCTCACTTTTCAATGCTTGACTATAAATACTTGGACTTTCTGTATAGCCTTGAGGAGCGTGACAGAATCTAAAATTTGTGCCAGCTATAGTGGACCCGAACAGATACCTGCTGTCAGGATGAATGGGGATACCAACAAATGGATTTTTCAAATCAATGACAGAAACAAATTAAGCAGAAGAAGGAATCATTGTCAAGAGTGTCATGATGTCAGGGACCACCGGAAACTGGGGAATCACTATCTTGTTAACTTCACACAGGTTAATCACAAAACGAAAAACATCATGTTGGTCACTGGAAGAACCAGAGAGTCCTTTTGAGGATGGGAAGAATGGGGCTGTTACAAATATTAGCAGTTGTCTCCTCAACCACTCCCTGCTCAATCAAATCCTGCACAATTTGCATCAAAGTACGCTTACCTGCCTTTGGTATTTAATACTGGGGCACACAGGGTAAAATAGCACCTTCCTTGACACATATCAAAACAGGCGATATCTGCAACAGACCCACATCCTTGTCGCCTGCCACCCACAGTGTGTGTGGCACATCAATAAACTATGCAGGAAGGGGCGCATCTTTAGACAGACACTTTGTAGCGGCCCAACATTAGAACCCATTGTCATGTAGACACCCTCTGGGGAGCAGTATATTGTAGCGTGCAATTTCTTCAATAAATCCAATCAGATTTTCTCCACAATTAGATGACGAAAAAAATGACAAATCCACCGTAAAAGGACCAATCGTCAGTGCAAGGGGTTTGGAAATGGGGCTTACAACCGGTACACCGGAAAAACCTACCAATACATTATTATGGCCAGACAGAGCTGCCCCAGGGACCGTAGAACGAGAAATAGAACTATTTGTTGCACCTGTATCCACCAAAAACTCTTTAGTTGAACCGTGCACGTCCGCACTAACATACAGACCACGCTGATCTACAGGTATCTGCACTGGTCCCTCATTCTGTCCCTGACTGTCCTAGCTGTTAGGCATTTCTGTCACCTCTTCCGTGTCATAGTCATCAATGTAATATTGCCCACCCTGAGTGTCATCAAAATAGTTCTGATCAGAATGAAACTGCGACATTATAGCATTCTGAGCCTGGTCCTGTCCACCTGTTCCACGACCCCTTCCATGAGAACCTCGTCTAGGTGCCGCTACCTTTTGCAAAAGTACAGGACACTCGCTAAGCCAGTATCACACCTCTTTACAGTAAGCGCACTGATTCAGCCCTAAAAGCATGGAGCTCTTGGATCTGCTAGTGCGTGGAAGTGGTCATGTCGAGCCACCACACCCTCTACCATTCCTCCTAGAAGCCTGCTGTAACAACAAAGCAGGGGCAACAACAGAGGGAGCGGGCACCAACATCATTGTCGGCTGCATCATTGGGATAAGATCTGGAGAGAGAGAGACCGAGGCAACAGGCATCACAGGAGTATTAACAGTCACAGTTGCCACAGACGGCGAGGGCAAAGAAATGGCAGGAGGTGCCGCAGCCAGAGCAGTCTGATCAACAAGAACAGAGGCAGAAACAGAGGCGACAGGAGGACTAGACAGCTGGTCCAGTGAGGGAAGAGCGGGATATATCCTCTGTCTCGCATAAGAGGGTGGCTGTCGGGTATCTAATAATTGCTCCACAAGCTTATCACTTTCATCTTGGGCCACATAATACTTGTCTATTTGTAATCAGAATTTCCTATCTGCGCCGTCAACCCCTATCTCTTGCTTCTCTCTAACATGCGTTACAGCTTTCTGAGTCACTGTTTGCATTATCCCTTTCGGACCTCTTTCTCTGCTTTCATTCGTCTTTGTTTAACCTCCTTCTGCCATGTTCTGAGGGAATCAAACATAGAAAGCCTCCTTTTCCTTGCAAATAATTTCTCCTGTAAAAAGGCAATTTTCTGTTAATCAAAATACCCGTAAACGGCCACTGCAACTCGTCATTGTCCCTCGTATATTTGTGCCATAGCGTACTAAACGTAATTGGGCCAAGGCCATGCTTCACATACATGTCAAAATTCGGAGTGCCTTCCAGAGGCACTGGCTGACTTTCTTCCAATCGGGCATCAGCCGAACCACAACAACAACGGGAAGCCCAAAATTTACTACACCCGGGCATTTTCAAAAATATACCAAATTTGTTATGCTGCCCGGCGAAGTGTTCACAGACACTTTGTACCAAAAGCGGCACTCAAGGATTTGCCGCAACTGACATCCCCTATTAAGGGCTCTAGCAGCGGCAGCAAAGCCTCGCGTAGCTAAGCAAATGCTGGAACCAGTTTAATCGACATGGAAGATGGTGAAGAATCTATAACAGCTCCTAACTCACCGGTCTATGATGATGTAAGGTTTCTGGTAGATTTGGCTCAGGAAAGGCTATTGTCGGTCAAAAGCCACGTGCAAACACCGATGCTGGTTATGCCTCAATGGATCTCAATGGCTCTCAATATTTCAGAGCCGCTGCTGAGTCACACGAAAATGACAAGATTAGTAAAAATCATTATAGACACTTACTTTAGCTATATATAGAGCATTATTTTATTTTCAACTAATAGTCTCCCTTTCTTTGTTTTTGGAACTGTAGAAAGCATCAGCAAAATGAACCGTGGTAGATGGGACATCACCAAAGGTTAACGGCGTAAATGTTTACTGCTTATGCTGTTCAAAACAGACTGACAGTTTCACAATCCAAAACAAAGAGCCACATAAGAAATGTGCTTGTGCCTATAATATCTCAGATTTTTAACAGGACATATGATACCATATGGCCTGTTAAAGGTTTTGCTGCAATTGTTGTTAGCGTGTTTGTCAAACGTGACTATTATAACCTCTGTTATGGCCATACATTAATGCTCTACAGAAGGAGGTTCAAGAGTGTCTATATGACTCATACACTTCAAGAACAATCCATCATATATGTAGCTTGCTAGAACCAAACAACGTATATAAACTGTTAAGATTGGTGTATGGTTTGTCAGAGGAAAAGAAAAATGTCCACCCTGATATGATTAAGGTCGTAAACCACGCTCAAAGAGATCTGATGCTCAAGTGAGCCAAACTCAAAACTCTGTGTATTCAAGGTCTGTGTACATATTTTGTTAGAAGGACAGCAGAAAGGGCTATAGAAAGACATATGTGGATATTTACTTTCAAAATAGAAAAGTAGGCTCCATGAAAACTGTTTTAAAAAATGATGAGTCCCGCGGTTTCGTGTCATTATTGTATTATTTAATGTTACACACTAACTCGCTTTCAGGCCAAGCATCAAAATGTCAGTGTGCATGTCATATGCCATGTCTGAGTTATGTCCAGGATACATATGTATTGCCAGATTGGTATATGTGTTGCCTAAGAAAGAATAGCTGAAATACAACCTGTAATTCTGCACTATCTGAAGGTTGGTGTGCTGCTCTCAGCGATGCACTGTGACAGTCCCATGTGCATAGCTAACTGGTGTATCAATGAATGGCTACCTACAATGGATGAATACTGGAGCGCGTATAAATGCCGTATGAGGGAGTTAATAATATCACTGACGAACAGCATAATAGCGGTCCTTGAGCCTTTGCAGTTAAAAGAATTAGCTATCCCTCCGACACCCTCATTTTACACACATATTTTAATAATTACCAGGACTGCCTTGTCAACTGGCACTGTAACACTTTTGTATTCTCACAACTACCAACTGCAAGCTGACACACAATTTATTTTCCGAACAATAAATAAAAGCAGACAATTTCAGACCAGGAGAACAGAAACTGAGCTTCACTATGCCACATATTGAATGGAAAAAAATAATTTAAATGATATAAGCTATCATTGTTTTTACCTGCAGCAGATGATGTCCTGTGTTGTCCGATTGCTCATGACAATTCAGCGTGAAGCTTTTCTCCATGTTCCTATGGCCCCTCTGTACATAGACTTAAAATAAGCTTTTTGTGGCTGCTTCTGATTGTATGTGTGGCCTTGGGGTGGCATTGTATACATAGCAGAGCTTTCTAACTATGCACAGGCCCACTTTGGGGAGGGGGAGCAGCCTTCTGCATTTGGGTTCCATTTCATAGCAGATGGCTGCTTCTGATTGTGTGTGTGATCATGGGATGACATTTTAAACTTAGTCGAGCTTTCTAATTATGCGATAAGCCCACTTTGGAAAGGGTGAGTAACAGCCATCTGCGTTTGTGTTCTATTTCATAGCAATCTTGATTCAATTATGAATTTGTCCAAACGTTCCTAACAAAAGACCTTCTTTAGTCAAAAATGCACCGTCCAAGATAAGACAGGTGGCTTGAGGAGAGAGTGGGGTTGGGTGTTCCTTCTGTGTATTTCCCGAGCCGCTCGTTGAGGAGCCCTCCACTTGTCTCATCAAGGATTCCTGACTGCCACTGCCTACTTACTATGTTAGCGACTCACATACTGTGCACAGAGAGAGTGTTGCAATTTTACCTGTGACAAAGCCTAGACAGAGGGCAATGGGGGGCCCTACCTGTTATGACAGCATCCAAACCACGTTTTGTAGACCATGAGCACATGACTAGCATGTGAACAGGGTGATGTCACAATACACATGACCCAACACTATCACATGGCCCTGGAAATTGCGGTAATGAAAGTGATGTCACTTCCGAGGCATGACAACTATTACTTTTGCTTGAAGAGGAAGGTATCTGTTGTATCTGTAGTTCCAGTTGGTATAGCCCACACACACACCCCTCCCTCTTTTTCCCCCGTTGGTTCAGCCCACCTGTCAACATTCCATGCTCAACGCCTGTAAGGTTATTCATGAGACAAGGGTTATGGATGTTTGCTGTTAGCACTTTGTGTCTGGTTAATAAACCTGTCAACCGATTCAAGTGTGCTTAGTTATTTCACTGGCGACGATTGTTGAGAGGAGGCCAACGCGCGACATCCCCTCCAGGAGTTACCCAATGGAAAAGGGGAATTATAATGAATTAAGAAGCGGAAAGTAAAGATAGCCGCACCAGCTTGGTGTGAAGGAACCAGCCAAAGGAACGTAGCGGTAAGGAAGAGCGTCTGTAATTGAACGTGGAACAAATAGATTAATGGAAAAGTGAAGGAAAAAGCGGTTTAAGAACACTTGACAAATTCAGGAATATAGAGCAGTAAAAGAGGAAAGTGAGGGATCTTAGTGTTGGGAAGAATTCAAAGAAAGCAAACAGCTGACTGAAGCGTGTGTGGGGAGAGGTGGTGAGAAGTGACAGGCGCAGCTAATGTCAACACGACGAGTTGCGAAGTGAAACGCGCTGTCAGCAGCAACGTCCGTGTGGAAGTGGCAGACGGCGGATCGCGCTAAGGATCCCAAGCAGAAAAGCTAACGTGTGTCTAGCTGACCAAGCGTGAGGATTTGGCGAAATTGAAGGGCGCAGGCACTGTCACCACGAGTTGTAAGGTGAATTGTGCTGCCTGCTGGTGCCGGGTCACGCAGAGGAACAACAGCGGCTGGGAAGAGGCGTGAGGGGCGGAGCGCGTCTGGCCAAGCGAGGAGAGAGGCACCCTAAGCAGCGCAGAGCGGCGAATGCGGCGTGTGACAGACAAAGTCATTTTGAGGAAAAAAAGATTTTGATAACCTTACTTTGTCAGGTGAAAAAGCGGCCAGTGTTGAGGAAGAGAAAGGGAAGGCTCTGAGGCTGCCTGACATCGCGTGTGGGAAGGAAAATAATAGTTTACTTCAGGCATAAGCAGATTCAACAAACAGTAACTGGCTTGTTCATATACAGCGGTACAAAAGGGGGTGGTGATGGATGGGGCATCTGAATCAATCAAACACTCACACCCAGTCAAAAGATCTGGGTTTAATCCATCACCGTTCTTTAGCCCACTCTGCCACCCCATCCCCTTTTGTATCGCTTTGTTCATATACAAGCAGATTCAACACGGAAACATAAGGAACATTGAGGAATTTAACGAGGAAAAAATAAATAAAATAATAGGGTTGGAAATGCAATAGTAATAGTAATTGATTAATTACATGTATGTAACCATTGGACAAGTGAAATGCAAGCAGGATTAGTACACTGTGTATGAAGTAGTTTACAGAATATTGGAAACTGAAGGAATTAGTGAGATAATTCAAAGCATTAACAGATTCATTGTAGTTTTATTACACAGGAGGGGTATAAAGATGGCGGCAGCTAGCATGAACCAGCCGCCACCTTTCCTGACAGAAGAGGGGGAACCGGCCTTACCATGGAAAGATTGGAAGAAGGGGTTTGAATCATATTTGATCGCAATTGGCGCAAGTGGGTTCTCAGCAATAAGGAGACAGACTATCCTAATGATAAATCTGGGGACAGAAGGAAGAAGAGTCTTTGATAGTTTACCAGAGTTGGAGGAGGGTGAAGCTGAGGGTGAGGATAGAGATGTATATGATCAGAGCCTAAGAAAACTAGAATTACAATTTGCTGATAAAATAAATGTTGTATTGGAAAGGCATACATTTTTTTAGAAGGGTGCAAGGGAAAAATGAAAAAGTAGGGAACTACATTGCGTGTCTACGTGGTATGGCTAGCACATGGGAGTTTAATGACTTGACAGAATCTCTCATAAGGGATCAACTGGTGAGATGCACCAATAACAAGAAAATTCTGGACAAATTGCTGGTTGGAAATCCAGATTTGAAAAATGCCATAGATATAGCGAAAAGTGTAGAACACACAGCTGAATGTGTGAAAGAGATGAATGTAAATGAGGGGAGCAAAGTAAATTAAGTAAATGAGAGAAAGGAGGAATGTAGAGAAATGTATGCAGTATAAAATGTAAAGAAGAAGGAGTTTTACAAAGAGCCTGTCAGAGAGAAAAGTAACACGGAAGCCAGATTTAAGTGTTTCAGATGTGGGAGCACGGCACATTTAGCCGACAGTATTCGTTGTCTAGCAAGAATTGCGACATGCAGAAATTGTAACAGAAGGGGTCATTTTGAGAGAGTATGTGAAGAGGTACCAAGGAAAGTTGTATATTGTGTAGGAAATGATGAAGAGTATCAGGGAAGATATGTACTGAGCATAGACAACAAAGAGGAAAACCAAGTTAAAATGGTGAATTTACCGAAATGTGACATAGAGCTAAATGGTGAAGTAATAGAAGTTTACGCAGACTCTTGTTCACCTTTCACTTTTGTAAATCTGCAAACTTACAAAGATAGATTGGAAGGCAAAGCGACAAAATTAGAAAAACCAGATGCATGCCCAGTAGGGTACAACAGGGACCCCATTTCGGTAGAAGGGATGGCCAATATGGAAATATCTTTCAAAGGTAGAAGCACGGTGGGGAAAGTGTACGTTGCAAAAGCGGGTTCAAATCTGTTGGGATGGGCTCATCAGAAAGACCTAGGAATGAAATTAGACCCCACAGCAGAGGTTCCGGTTATGCTTGTGGACAGGAATGTGTGTGGTTTAGAAGTGGTGGAAGAATTCAGTGAAGTGTTCACAGAAGAAATTGGATGTTTGAAGGAGTATATCCATAAAATAAAACTTAAAGAAAAAGCCAAACCAGTGGCTCATAAGTGCAGGAACATTCCACTACTAGCTAGGGAACCACTAAGAGAGGAACTGGAAAAATTGTTGAGACAAAAAGTGATTGAACCTGCAGAGAGCTCAGAGTGGGTGGCTCCCATTGTGATAACGGCCAAGGGAAATTCAGGCAAAATCAGATTGTGCATTGAACTGAGGGAACTGAATAGCAACATATGGGTAGACAGATTCCCATTGCCCAATATAAACGACATGTTAAGTCAAGTCAAGGAGGCAGAATTCTTCACAGTGATAGACCTTTCACAAGCTTACCACCAGGTAAAGTTACACCCGGCAAGCAAGGCATTGACAACCTTTATCACACCTTTCGGGGCTTTTAGGTTTTGTAGAATGCCATTTGGGCTAGCCTCCTCGGCTGCAGTTTTCCAGAGGGCGATGCAAGGCATTCTGGAAGGGCAGAAACAAGTACTGTGCTTCCAGGACGATTTACTGATATATGGAAGGGATGCGGAGGACCATAACAAAGTTTTGAGAGAAGTTTTGGAGAGATTAAAAGAGGCAGGATTAACCTTGCAGAAAGCAAAATGTCAGATAGGGGTGACTTCGGTTACATATCTAGGACACGTAATCTCAAGGGAGGGAATCAAACCCAAATCTGACCATGTGGAGGCAATCAGATTGGCACCACAGCCCAGTTCAAAGGAGGAAGTGAAATCCTTCCTGGGATTAGCGGAGTATTGTTCAAAGTTCATTAGGAACTTTGCAGAGATATCCTCACCTTTGAGGCTAATACTAAAAAAAGGAGCAAGGTTTGAGTGAAGTGAGGAGTGTGAAAGCGCGTTTGAGAATCTAAAGTGTTGTGTAACCAAAGCACCATTTTTAGGCCAGTTTGATACAAAACGGAACACAATAATAACAACGGATGCGAGTAATAAGGGCATTGGCGCGACCCATTGTCAGACAATAGAGGGAAAAGAGAGAATAATTGCTTTTGCCTCGAGATCTCTTACTGAGGCAGAGTCAAGGTATTCAGTGGTGGAGAAGGAAGCGTTAGCTTGTTACTGGGCAGTCAGACATTTCAGGGTGTATGTGTGGGGACTGCCATTTACTATCCGCAATGATCACAAGCCTCTAGTAAATGCGTTCAGTACAAAGAACTTAGAGAGGACCACTCCAAGAATTGCTAAATGGTTCCTGGGATTGGAAGGTTTCAATTACAGGATGATATATATTCCGGGTAGGCTAAATGAGGCAGCGGACTGCTTATCCCGTTTACCCATTAAGAATAGAGAAGGAGAGTGTGAAAATGTGGAGGAGTATGTAGTGGCAGAGATTAAGGAGGCATTAAGCAAAGAAGAATGGCAAAAGGCGGTGACAGAAGACAAAGTACTGCTTAAATTGTAAGACCTAGTATCCAAGGGCTGGCCTGAGAAAAGGTCTGACCTTGGACAGGAAGAGAAAAGATTCTGGGAGGTTAGGCATGAATTGAACCTTCTGGAAGGGACATTGTACAGAGGCAGGAAGTTGATTCCACCTGAAAATATGAGGGAGAAAATAATGAGTCTGGCTCATGAGGGCCATCTAGGATGTAGTCTAACGAAGAATAAAATCAGGATGCATTATTGGTGGCCCAGTATGGACACCATGGTAGAAAGATACATCAGACAGTGCAGGAGTTGTGCTACCAGTGACAAAACAAAAAAAAGTATGAAAGGGCCAATTTCTGCGGTAGAAGTACCGACCACCCCATGGAACAAATTGGCTATGGATATTGTCGGACCCTTAGATGTAAAGGGTCTGGGAGGAAGATTTATAATATCACTAGTAGACTACCATTCGAAGTGGATAGTAACAAAGATAGTGGAGAATGTGACAACGAATACAGTGATATCCTTCTTGCAAGAAATATTCAGGTCTGAAGGAGTACCGCAAACTTTAGTGACGGACAATGGGGTCCAGTTTGTTTCGTCATTAATGAAAGAATTCTTACACAGCTTGGCAATAACTCATCTACGTACTGCACCATACTGTCCCAGGGCAAATGGGATGATTGAAAGAGTGAATTGCATGATAAAAGAATGTATACAGTTGAATGGTAACAGCGGGAGTAACGTGAGAAAGGCCCTGGATGAGATGATCTGGTCCTATTTAGTAATCCCTCACAGTATCACGGGGTTATCACCTTTTAAATCACTTAAAGGTAGAGAACCTGGTACCAAGATGTGTCCCATGTGGCTGAGGGGTAAAATGGTTGAGGAGAGGGATAAAGGAGAAGTGGTGGAAAGAATAAAGGAATACCAAGACGCTTACGTTGAAAAATACAATGTGGGTATAGGAAGGCAGAATAGACCATAGAAGGTAGGAGATGAAGTAAAAGTCAAACTCCCGAGGTCAGTGCACTCAGGGTGCTCAAAGTTTTCAGAGAGGAAAATAATTGCAAAAATTTGTAAGAATGTGGTAGTACTTAACGATGGACAGGCATGGAGCATGGACCGTATTGTAAAGGACAATAGTAAAGTACTGGAGGAAGATGATGCAGACAAAGGTGAGAGAGACGACAAGGAAATAGACAATGGACCTATCAAACCGGATCTCAGGAAGACGGAGCGGAGACCACGTTGGCAGAAGGACTATATAATGTGGTGATATGTATTTCTTTGTTATTGCATAGGGTAGGAGATGTGTTGTATCTGTAGTTCCAGTTGGTATAGCCCACACACACACACACACACACACACCCCTCCCTCTTTTTCCCCCGTTGGTTCAGCCCACCTGTCAACATTCCATGCTGAACACCTGTAAGGTTATTCATGAGACAAGGGTTATGGATGTTTGCTGTTAGCACTTTGTGTCTGGTTAATAAACCTGTCAACCGATTCAAGTGTGCTTAGTTATTTCAGTATCCCTCATTACTATTCATGTTGTTACAGAGAACACAAAAAAGGTCTGGCCAGATAACACAGAAGAGTGAAAAATAGGACAGACAGAGACCCCATACACCGCGTAGCAAGTCAGACCACTGCATAGGGACTTGAGGGGATTCCGCCCTTCCAAGAAAATGTTGTAAAAAAATGTATATTGTGGTGCTGTTGACCAGCAAGAAACACCCCTTTTATGTTGATGTTATTTAAAATGTTGGCTTTAGGCCAATGCAGTTCCACAATTAAGATTTAGCATCTAGACATACGTCCATGTTATGATTCAAAAAATGTTTAAGATAATGAACGGATTAATGAATTTTGATAAAAAAAAATTTACCATTCAAGAGAAAAGACTGAAATGTTTTAATAAATGAGTTATATCTAAAGTTCTTTATATAGTTTTTTTTCTGGTGCTTCTATGCAGCTTTACTTTCCTGCCAGGCTTAAAGGCTGTCTTCTGGTAACATCTTACACGGTTAATTCTGAAAGCTGTACCACCTTATAATACCTCGAGGCCATAATCGTTCACGTTTGTGGTATTGAATACACCTATTTAATAGAGAAGGCACCAAACATAGACCCTGGAAGTAGTGGCGCAGGGGGCACTGTAGCACCCCAAAAACAGGCTGGAGTTCAGAAGGAGAATGAACAAGGTAAGATTCCTTTACATTTTGTGTTTATCAGCCTGAGTCTTCTGTCATATTTCTGCTCCTTCTTATAACAGAGAGATTGGTGTTTTCTTTCTCTGACTGTAAAGTGAGAGGAGTTTGTGAAGTCAACTATGTGACAATCTTGCTGGGGTACAGGGTGTCTGAAAGGAAAGGCTTTCAGATGTCAACAAAATAGAATGTCCACACATTACTGTTTGTGTGCCATATAATTTTATCTGTGCAGATTTATGGCCATTTCTATGGAAAATATCCTGTCGGTAAAAATCGCACTGCGCTACCACACCAAAATACTTTTGTAATATATGTGTGACAGACTGCCCCACAATGCTGAATGGGTGTTGCTCATTTGTGATACTTGTTCGAAGTGTGATACTTAAATGTACACAACCCCTGTGACTTCAGTAATGTAATGTCAGCACCCCTACTCTGAAAATCGTTCCAGCTCCCCTGGCACCAAAACAGTCCCAAATTAAACAAAATAATAATAATCTGGCAGCACTTTGATGCAATATGTAGTATTTTAATAAACATTGTTATACCTGCCCATAAGCATCCCACAATCTGCTTAGAACCAAATCAATTTCATAGACTGATGCGGCAACCATTACAATATGAACAATGTTAAATATGCTCTAATGGAAGGTGGAGCTGGCGTGATCTGATCCAATTAGATCAATTTAACAAGCATTTACACAAGCAGCACGTTTGATCTTGCACTACCCTCTCTTCCAAGCCTAGGCATGGGAGGGGGAGGTAGTGAAGGCGACGGAGCCCAGCCGATGGGGACAAGAGAGTAAAGCACAGTAGGAGGGAGGGTGAGAGCTCCAAATGAACTTCACACACGTCATACATTGCTGAAAGAACTTCATGCACATACATGGCCCCACAATCTAAAATCTGCCACATCAGGGCAGGTCATTAATCCCTGAAGAGAAACAGTCCACTTTGTATAAACTACACGTGCACAGACATGGAAACTTGACAGCGCTGAAATTTCGCAGGTCAGTGCATGAGTAACTCATTCAGTCCAGGTTTTTGCTTTGCATTCTGTGACTTGTAGTCCTGATTTTATAATGGGATTAAAGGGATTACAAGCACCAGAAAGCAACTCAAAATTCCTAGCCTGGATGAGCTTCTCATGCCTGTGAGCTTTGCTGTGGGGATTAACTGTACATAATTGACTACTCCCAATTACATACAGGATGTTTCATGTCAGCATTGAAGATGTGCATCAGGATGGACGGGGAACAGGTTGAGATTGTATTTTTTGTTAGCTTTAGATACGCACTTTCAATGCAGTTAAGTACTGGAACATTAAACGTAAGTTAAACATGAGCACAGGTTTTGGACCAGCTCTTTTCCAATCCTTCAGATGTGTCTTGCTCACGTTTCCACCCCACCTCTGCGCACTTCCATTCATCCCTCACCCCGACATCGAGGCTTCCATTGAAGTTTGCACATGTGGTGTTGATCTGGCGCCAGGTGTTTGCCAAGGGCAGTAAACAAGTCCCCACGGCACCGTTGGTGAGCACTGATCTGGAGCAGTTGTGTGTGTGTTCAGAACACAACAGCCTATGATTCATCCGAAACCGACCTAAGTGGTTACTTGAGGAAGGTATTTGTCGTCATGATCAGCAGTTTGCTTTGATAATGAGCAATTCATTATATTGATCACAAAGGTCTGTGTATTGATTGGGAAAAGGCTGTGCATTGATCAGGAATAATGTGTGTGTGCATTGATTACAGGGAGTCATGTGGTACCGCTTTAATAAAGACAAGGCAGTGCCTCAATCAGGTACACAATGTCCTCTATTTAAGAACAGCACACGTGTTCATGCATAGCCTGTCGCTCTAGAGTTAATGTGTGTGCTTTCTTCCTGGGAGATCTCTGGCGTCAATCCCAAATAAGCCTGTTCTTTTTTATCCATTTATAAAAAGCATCACAGAGGTTTTACCTAGGGGCGAGTAGAACTCGTGGAGTTTCACTCCATGGAATTATGCGGAGTTACATAAAACCTCTGCAAGATTCCGCGGAGTTCCACAAGAGGGCGGAATTCGGCAATTCACGTTGCTTGCACTGATTTGAGCCCCGGGTACATGTTCTGCACTGTGAAATCAGCACGAACTGCACCACGCAGAACACCAGAGGGTGCTGCTTTTTTCTGCCGCTTGAGTAGTTTTTAGGTCTCGCGACCTATCAATGCGCGCAAGCGCATTGAGCAGAGCGAGAATTCAAGTGCTCAAAAAACTCGTGAAACCAAGTTTCGTTCGTGCGGTTTTCTTTGAATTCACGTGAATCACGTGAGCAAACAAGCACGCGCATCAGCCTCCCTCCCTCCCTCCTAATTACATTTTGTAACAGCCGCCACCACATCAAAGGGCTTCGCCCAGCGTGCGCTCTGCGGCTTCTCCTCCCCTAATTAATCATGGCTGTCCGGCCGTTACACACATGAAACAAATGCTCGCAGCCCCATTATACAGCCTAATGAGACGTCAGCCTTTCTGAGACATCGGAACTCTCGGACTTCTTTTCACGCACTTGAGGTGCCCACTTCTTTTAAATCACTTTCACGGTGTGCACGCACACAGCCCCCGTTCCCACTGCTCCGCAGCCCACGGCGCATCCAAGACCCAGGCCCCCTCGCCGATGCACGCAGGCGCGCGCACACAACTCCCGGGCTTCTTCTCTCGCATTGCATAGGACTCGGCGACCTGCATTGTTCACACATGAAACAAATGCTCGCAGCCCCAGTCCCATTATACAGCCTAATGAGACGTCAGCCTTTCTGAGACATCGGAACTCTCGGACTTCTTTTCACGCACTTGAGGTGCCCACTTCTTTTAAATCACTTTCACGGTGTGCGTGCACACAGCCCCTGTTCCCACTGCTCCGCAGCCCACGGCGCATTCCAAGACCCAGGCCCCCTCGCCGATGGATGCAGGCGCGCGCACACAACTCCCGGGCTTCTTCTCTAGCATTGCATAGGACTCGGCGACCTGCATTGTTCACACATGAAACAAATGTTCGCAGCCCCATTATACAGCCTAATGAGACGTCAGCCTTTCTGAGACATCGGATATACGTCAGTCCATTGAATAGTGCATGTCTGTGCGTTTCTGCTGGTGCTTTTGACATCTCTAACAAAGCACAGTGTAAACCCAGAGCCACAAATTACACTGCTTGTTGTTGTCTCGCCAGTAGCAAAGCCAATGTTAATTGTAATATCAATACATCTAAGTAAAGGCAATACAAAACATGTGACATTACAAATACTAAAAGTGTCACATATGCTAAAGTTAAAAGTATTGGCATTGTAAATCACAAAACATATATATAAAATGTCATTTACAAAACCAATAGCTCCAACTTTCCTACTGCGAGACCTATTGGCAACGCCAGTGCGTGTTCTACTTGAGCGGCAGCTTTTTTAATGCAGACAGTTGTAACCTGCTGCGACTGTCTGCAATAAGAAATCTCGCCGGGAGGCGTTCTAGCACCCGAAAACCTCACTATGGGATACAAATTCTTGCACACCAACTTAAAGTTGGCGAGCCATGCTACGCGGCGGTTGGCAAAGCTTTGCCAGAACTCCACGTTACAAGCAGGATGCGTTGTATGCAAAACTACGCCGGCAGAGCGGAGTTTATCATCCACCCCTAGTTTTACCACAAGCCTATGAAATGAAAGAATTCCTTCTTATTTAAACCAGTGACCGTCCCGTACTTCAAAGAGAGTAAAATCCACAGTGGCTTGCCTCACACAAAACTTCTCGCTTTGCCCTGATCTTTCCATACATCATTACTGTCTTTAAATATCCTTGCAATACAAGTCATGGCCTTTCATAACTCTGCTATTTACCAGGAAACCCGCTTCCTTGCATTCTTTGTCATACATAGCCCATGACTGCTGAGAGACTGATTGAATACACAACATTCCACATGATATACGTATATATTAATCATTGTATTACACTTGAGAGGGGTGGAGATGTTCAAACAAAAACACATGCTAGGAAAAACGAAAGCACTTCCATGAAGCATTTGATTATTGTAGTGTAGTTAAATGGAGAGACACACATAGAAACATGTAACTTTTTTGGTGATAAGTCGGGCAACTCAGAACAGATCGGAGGACTTATCCTGGAACTAGTCCCGGGCAGAGTTGCAGTGTGCCTGCCTGCTGCAGCTTGTGCCATCTGCGACCGGATCACTCATAGCTGCCAAGTTTTCAGATTGCTCATGTGTGACATTTTCATGGCAACAGTGTGCATATGAATGGCATTCAATTGCCAAATGTATGACTTGGCAAATGACACGATAACACAAGTAAAACAAACTATAAAGTCTAATAAAACAGACAAACGGTGTAAATTACCCACTTTTGACCATTATGAAGCTCTAGAAAAGCCCTGTATAGTGGCTAAATTGTACAATGTGAAATCCCAGCTTATCGACTTCACCAAACTGTGATCCTAAGCAACTATTTTTTATTTCACTGTTCCTCCTTTTTTTTCATCATCACATATTCGAGTGCCTTCAAATATGAAAGTTAATGATATGCGTGCCGCTGTACAAAAACAATCTTGTGTTTTGTTTAATGGTATATAATTTTGCTCCATCTATAATGAAAATCTAGATCACTTACAGAGTGTACACGAGAAGCCTCCTCTACTAGTATTAGACTTTTGTGACTGCTGGAGGATGAGTTTGACAAAGGATCCTAGGATTGTAGCAGTCGAGGGACAGAGCATGGGTTCCTCATGTGCACAAAGGACAAAAAATGTTTATGACTTCCTACAGCCAGCTTCGGGTAGCAATAAAGTGAGGAGGGAGAAGCTGTGCCAAAATCCCAGCCACCACCAAATGTTTAATGACTGGGTTTCAGTATATTCATGAGAAACACTCCTTTTCTCAACCTGGTAGGCTCTGACAGTGTATCAAACACCTGTAGGCTCGAAGCTGACACTGGGAATCACACAGTCATGCTAAGAATGCCTCAAGCAATTCAGAGGGGCAGATAGGAGCTGTAAACGTGTGAGAATGCATTTTAATGCGGTGATGTGGGAACCAGCGTTAAAATGTGTTAGTGTCACGTGTGATGCGTGTCACTTTGCAGGCTGGTGACTGGCACTTAGCTTAATCCAAGTGCTGCCGCCCTAAAGACGGCACTGATAGTGAAGCCAAATAACCATGGGAGGCTGGAAGTGAATGGTGGACGCCGACGGCCTACTGTCAAATCGGCCACACATAACAAAATCGGGGAAATGCCGGTGCCGGTACTGCCAGTCCAGTTTTTTTATCAGGACAAGTGCGGGAACGCTGGATGGTACAAAATTTTAGGCTCCTTACAAATTCCATAAGTTTTCGTCACAGAATATGGAAAAAATTAAGGATTTTAGGAAAAGTTTGAGCTTTGCAGGGCTTTGTAGGTAAGGAAATATTTTGGGATCAATGCAAGGTACACACTGCTGGACTCTCAGAGGCATCTAGTTTTAAAAAAATGTCTGGGATTTGTAGGTTTCTCTGGTTGGCTGCTGAGCCCAGGCTGTGCCGGCTCTAGGCCTATGCGATTGGAGGGACCGCACCGAGCGCTGACTTTGGGTGGGGCCTAAGGTTTGCATGTATTTTATGGTTTTAAAAGCACCTGCTACCCCGTTCATGGCCTCCAGAAACGTCCAGGCAACAATATAAATATCAAGATAACTCCAGTGATTAATGTTCTTCCTAGAGAAAGAGATCGGAGGTTTCCATAGTGGAAGTTATGACTCATGGTAAGGTAGTGCCAGGGGTTAATATACCTGCTGCAAAGAACGTGTACTATTTAGATCACAAAGTGCATTAAATGTAAATAGGTCAATGGGTTACTGCTTTTGTCTGAGAGATTGCAATTTAAACCTTATAATCCTAACAAAGAATAGTGAGCTATTAACTGTCATCAAAGAGCTGCCTGCAAACTGTAAGTTATAGATCAGAGCATAATGATTTTTTCCCCAGTCTTCCATCATCCTAATGTTGGAAAAAGGGTTAATTTGGATATAAATCAATTCTGATTATTAAAGAGAACCCCCAATCATGGTGTTACGTTTTAAATTCCTAGTTTGTGATTCTCTAGACCAAGCACTATTAAACTATTCTGTCTACCAGTATGGGAGACAGGTGACTCCTACACCTTGTAGGCCTCTGTCTTATGTAACATTTCGAAACACTAATTTACACACCTATGATTGATTGTCTCAGTGTAGAGTGTGTGATGTAAAGTGCTCTGACACCCTACAGTGTTATGACTGGTGGCAGCACTATAAAAATCATTAAACGCATTTGAGAGAGAGAGTGGTTATGGAGACTTGAGGGACACTGTTAAAGGGTGATAGTGAAGGAATCTGTGGTGAAGGTGGTCATTGGAGGGCACCAACAAACATTGTCACACTGGGCGCCACCAACGCTAAAGCCAGCCCTGAGCCTAGGCCCAAAATTTACAGCTACCCACATTGTACAGAAAATGATCGGTTTCCAATGAAACAAATGTGATCTCTCTGTGTTGCATTTTAGGGCCATGACTGTTATGTGCGCTGGGTCCACCCACACAAATGGGTTACCGATTTAATGGGGAAAAGTGTGGAATGCTGGATGATAGGAACTGTGTGGATCCCCATAGCTTCTGGAGCTTTCTCAAATGTGAGGAAAAAGAGTGTTTGTAGCCAAAATTTGAGGTTTGCAATGCCTAATGGGTCAGAAAACTCATGGAATCTAAGCGAGTCACACATCCCTGAACTCTCTGGGTGTCTAGTTTTCAGACATATTTGGTTTTCATAGGTTTCCCTGGGTGGCTGCGGAGTTCATTTTCCGCAGCTTCCTAGATCGCTACATGGGGTAATTTCTTTCTCTAATTTGTGATGCCTTCACATTTGTGTCACGAGCGCTAGGCCCAACCACACACTTAGAATACCACTTTAATCAGGATAAGTGTAGAAATGCTGGGTGGCAGGATTTTTGAGGATCCTGTTTCCTTGATGACGTTTTTAGAACAAAAACCATACATTCTCTTGTACAGCATTTTTTCCCATAAAACCCTAAATGTAGCTATATTTTGGCTATTCTCTCAGTGTCATCCATAGTAAACCTCAAACCCTGGGTACCTTTAGAATCCCCAGGATATTGGAAAAGAAAAGGATGCAAATTTTGCATGGACATCTTATGCGGGGAAAAAACCTATGAAGGCATAAGGATAAAGTACTCCAAATATCAAAAAAGGTCTCAGCACTGGGAGTAGAAAAGCCTCAGCAGTTAAGGCATGAAGTAGTGCATCAAGATCCCGTCTGATGTCAGAGACAACTGAAATCCCTTCATAGCTAGGTGAACTCCTCTGAGTTCCAAAAAAGTGATGTGATATAAACTCTCTTTCAGAGTCCACAAGCCTTTCACAGGCACATACTCTAGGTGAGTGCCCCATCCCAATAGCAAGGTATTCGTAACAAGCGTCTAAGTAGGAAGATCTCATTAAAATGGAACTCTCTGCAGTAGGCTGTTTGCTTTACCCCATTATGCCTAAGGCTGCCTTGCTCCTTGAGACAATTTCAATTTTTCGTCTAGTTCTCCTTCTGAGCCCACTGATCCTCTAAATATTTTTGTAGTGGCCACATATACAGCCTTGCATTTGGCACAATTGTAATGCATGAAGCCATTGAACAAGCAGTGATGAAATCTGACAATTGGCAGATTTAGAGACCTCTGAGAAGCTGGCACTTTTCCCAGATGGACGATACTTTGTCCTACGAAGGAAACACTCTTCATTTGCTTCGTATCTAGAGTCACTACCTTGTTAGCCATGGTCTGAACCAGTTAGTGTTGATAACTGGTAACTGAATTTTAGGCCCAATCAATGAAGGCGCAATATTGTGATTTGCATTTCTTTCTTTAGCCTGAATGAGCTGCTGGGTTTGAGAAGACAATCGTCGAGGTATGGATACACATTGCTCTCCTGGAGATGTAAGTGACAGCTACTACTGGCATGAATTTGGAGCAGGTCTGTGAAGTAATCCACACAGGAAAAGGAAAGCTAAAATGCACTTTCTGCCAGGATTCAGAGGAGCACTGAGATCTTTGCATGCAGAACAAACAGGACTTCTTGCTCTTACCACACACCAACAGCTTTTGGTACCTCCTTACCTGAGTTTTGTTGAGTGGAGATTTCTTGGCCCATTCAAACATGTGCTCATAAACATTGCCATCGTAGCGGCCCAGCACTGAACCGAGCTGAGCATCACTGTAGTCAAACGCATCTACCAGGGCTACAGCATTGGGACGGATTACAGCCAGCAGCTCCTTGATGCGAAGCTGCACATTTGCCAGCTGAGGAGCAGTGAACAGCCCTCCCTGGAAGAGGAATACACAAGAGGTAGAGAGCCATCAATACATGTAAATGCTAGTACACTCACAGGGAAATGGAGGGCTACATTACGGAGACATGCAACACACAGAAGGTGCACTGGTGATAGGAAGGTCTGGATTATGATGCATGTTAGAAAGAAAGGAGAATCTAAGAGACACATAGCTTCACTAAAGGTTTCCTATAGAGAAAGGGGGTCAGAGAGCTGCAGGTCTCCAGTACAGATAAGAGGACAGAGGTGTGCATGCATGTTTACCTCAAGGGTAGGCTACATCAGACTATTCAAGGTCTGCACTAAGGTTACAAGCTTCGGAGTAAGGGAACCCAGAGATCTGGGGGTACATTTGACTGAAAAAGTGTTGGCCAACAAAATGAAGATCTGTGCTAGGAATACATGTTACAGAGAAAGGACAAACAGAGCTATACATGTCTCCCCTAAATATGCATGCTAGAAATAACAGATGGCAAGGAATCTGAAGGTCTGCACTATGGCTATATGTTACAAAGAATAAGAACCAAAGATGTGGAGTTCTTAGCCTGGTGTACATGCTAAAGAGTACCAGTAACCAGAAATGCAGGGCTGTACTCCTGTACCAGTGGTAAACAGATCATAAATACACCTGAGAAGGACAGCTTCACAAAGTTGTGTGTCACATAACACATAGGGCAGTTGGGAGTCTACAAGAAGTGTTTAAGTTACAAAGATAGGGCACTGAAGATGAGCGATTCTGCATGAGGCATAGCTGACACAGAAAGGGGAGGGATTGGAAAGGAGAGGGGTATGTGTCTACCGAAGGAGCACCTACCTTGGACTAAGTGACGGAGGAGGTCAAAAAGGGAACCAGTGGTAGACACATGCATCAAAGAAAGATGAATCTGCCACATTCCCACCAATATAAAGGGACATGATACAGTAAAGGGCAAGGGGGAGTCGGACGTGGACCCCAAGTTTTGTGTGTACTGGGGATACATGGTTTAGAGAGGCTAGGAACCTATTTTCTGCATAGAGTTTGTATTTGGCTAGTCTGCGCTTGACAGCAGATACACACTCTACAATAAGGGAAGCAAATCCTGAAAGTATCTTGGGTAGAGGCTGAGGAATAGGACGACTCACCTGCAAAAAATCCCCAGTGTTTCGGTTGATGCCCTGCAGTGCATAGAGCAGACACAGAGAGTTGAGCACGTTGTGAACGGCCACATCAGCAATCTCTGCGAGCTTGTCTGTGAAAAGTTTCACCACCACATAATGACAGTGCGCCTGGAGAGGAAACACGGATTTGTGAGAAAAGGCTATCTGGTGCACATGCCCTCATCCTGGCGTTGCATGACCCATTCCCTACCACCAATCTCCCCATAACAGGAAAACAGACCTCAGAAGCTCGCACCAGCTCCACAGAGCTCAGATTCCAGGCATCCTCCTTGGGCCGCCGGTGGTTCAGTTCTGTCTGCACACTCTTGGCTGCTGCCTCCACAAGCCTATGTTGCACCAGGGGGAAGAAAGGAACAAGCATTGGCAATGCAATCAGTCTTATATCACTGAATGTTAGAGCCACTGGCGCTGCAAATGACAATGTTTCTTAGTTATGTTTTTTGTGTGCAGTGGAGTGATCATTTGCCCTATCTAAAGAGACAGGAAGGAAAACGAATAGAGAGGAGAAAGTAGGGGTGGTATCAGTAGTGCTTTAAAAGAAAGAGGATTGATGGAACAGTAGCATAAGCAATAAAAGATAATGCACGAAGCAAGGAAAGGGTGCAGCACCACAGTCTGTTACTAGGTGCCCCTGTGGCGTTCTGAAGGGACCACTATTAGCCATATAAGGTACTGCACCCTTAATGCAGCATACTAAAGGATGTTGTTCCAGCATTGCTGTTTGTTGAATGCAGTATCTGAGGCACAATGCTCTAATGTTTATATGAAACAGCAACTTTAACGCAAGTGTTCCGAAATGGTTCGCGGCACCCTATGCTTTTTATGTTTAAGTTGAGTGGAGGAGTAGTAGGGAGGGGAAGAAAAATGTGGCGCTATGGTCAGAGCAATCGGAACTAAAGAACAGAGGGTTTGAGTCTTAGCATTGCTTCACCATACTGTGATTCTGGGTAGTATCACCTAATCTCCTGGCTTTAAAAAACAAGCCGTATTCAAATAGTTTTTTTCATAGGAAACTTTCCACCCTGTACACTTGACTTCACACTGTCATACACTGTGGGCGGCTCATTGGCATCAGGCTGACTTTTCTGCATGCCCCTTCCTTAGTGTGGTAATGCCCTCCAACATATAGCAGGCACAAGATAACACCATTTTTAGGTCGAGCATCGAGACCCTCTTGTATACTTTAGTATACTTACTTGAATGTGGACACGAGTCGGACGCGCGCTTTTTCAGTGGCAGATTTGTCCTTGTGAGCGCGCTTCTCTCCCCCTCCCTCCCTGTCTACGCGCACGCGGACAGGAGAAATGCATTCAGCAGCCTCTCGCCTCTCTCATTCACGCGCGCACACACAGCCACACTCACGCATGCGTACACACATTCCCACGCGCACACACTCACCCCCTCCTCCTACATCTTTCCGTCCAAAACTACTGCCAATTTACCACACACGCGAAATAAATAAAAAAACGTTCACACACGTAGCAGCGTACTGAAAAGAGCATCGATAGAGGATCTTTTCTTTCCCTGAGTCGGCAGCGGTCGAAGTGTGAACATAAAGGTATGGGATCCAGTGCACTCCTGACACGCATCGCCCCGTGCTTCCCGGGGACATTTTATCATGCGCATACCTAAGAAGCGTCACACTCTGCAGCCCTGAGGCCTCAACCAGTAAGTGCTCCCTTGGTGCTCTTCACCACGCATCCCTTGGTGCACGCCAACTTGTTGTCCGACGCTTCATAGCCTTGTGTGCCTCGAGTCGTGCTGCACGTGGTTATTTGTTTCTTTCTCTCCTCGTTGACGCACGTGTGGTAATATGCGGGCATAAATGCAAGGCCTTACTTGTGTTTAGTTGGCCTGTGTGCATGCGCTCTGTACGTTTGTATTAGCATGTGTGCCCCTGTGTGTGTGCTCTACACAAAAAGACATATATTGGCTTTGTTAATGTTTATTTGCCTCGTTTTATTTTCCTCTTGTGTTTTTTAACCTACGGGCACATGTTCACGGACAACAGTTGTTGTTGGGAAAGTTAAAATCACCTGTCTGATATTTTTTGAATTCCCTATGGCATTTTTTTCTATTCTTTTAATTAAAAATTTTCGATTTTTAGTTGATTATGATAAGAAGTGATTTGTTTTATTTGAAAACTATAATTGCCATTTTTATTGCCCTTCTCTGTTTTTTACCGCTGAAACGACCTTCTTGCACTCTAAATGCTAGTTGCATGTAAAGTGTTGTCTCCGTTTATCTCCTTTTTTTAAATCACTTTTCATACAACAATTGAACAACAAGCAAGTGGACTGTAATATTCACCACCTCACTACGGGTTTGTTACCTGATGAGTTGTGTTCCACGCCTCCTACATCTTTCCGTCCCAAACTACTGCCTAAATTCTTTTGTGCATTTTCCACATAAAAAAAAAATCAATTTACCACACGGTGTGCCAGCAGAATTTGTTTCCATTGTCTCACATACCATACCCACCATTGAATTAAGATACTGGTTTATTTTTACAACAATAAAAATGTTTCTCGCATTTTTGAATCCTGCTAGGAGTTAAATCAAAAAGTCACATCGCTCTCCAGACAAATTTTCCAGAAGAAACTGCAAATCATTAGGTTTAGCACATTTGCATTTCTATCCGAGGCCTAGGGCCTGGCAAGGAGAGTATAATAGAATTTCCTATTTCTTCTTCTAGTTCTCTCTCACGCTTGAGCTAGAAGACACCTCAGCGATGGGCTAGTTAAAAGCAACCTTTAAGGAACGGCAGTTTAGAAGAATTACAGGGACTGCATTGTTCAAAGAAAGCATGAGAATAACGTTTTCATTAATATAGAAGATAATGGCTTCCTCGTAGATATATCAAAAACAAAACTCATGGTGAAGTTCTCACAGATGCTCAAAGAAATGCTGAAAACATCAGCTGTCACATTCCAAGACCCTGGTAGGGCTAGAATTACCCCCCCCCCCCCCGAACACGTGGATAAAAACAATATAAAGCAGCCCCTACGATCCTAATTATACTGGGGACAACTACTGCCTGACTCTTTACTGCTGCATACTGCACTGCACGTAAGCGTGCAAATGCACAAGGCACAGGGGACACATTGCCCGCAAACACAGAGAACAAAACAAGCATTTGCAATGCAATAGGTCTCGCAATTGTGAGAGTTTGAGCTATTGGCATTGTAAATGGCAATGCCTTTTATTTACGTGCTAGTTTTTAAAACATAAAATAAGGCATTGTCATTTACAATGCCAATAGCTCAAACTCTCACAATTGGGAGACCTATTGCATTGCAAATGCTTGTTGTTGTTTGGAGACCAGTGCCACAGTCTACACAAACACACATGCTCCTTGGCAAACACTCCATGAATTGTGTGTGCACTGCTGCAGTGTCTGTGCTTGAAACAAGGTGCACTTCCACGCCACTCACCACATGCCAGCTTGCAAAATGACCCCCCTCGTCTCCATAAACACAACAAGCCTTGTTGCTTAGTCATGGGGAGCATACAACTGGTTGGTGTGTGCTGTCCCACTGAACATGCCATACTGGGTTCTGGGGGGCGCGTGGTCTGGCCACAACGCAGGATGGCCGCTTGACACCGGAGCTGAGGGGAGCCCCGGACAGCACTGAGCAGCCTTTAAAATCATGGAAGGAAGCTAATTTCAACAGAAAACGCTGTCTAAATTGCTGCCCTCACTGATGGAAGACTTACAGGTTAATACACCAATCTCTTCAGAAGATATATGGCTGTTTCTATTTTCGGCACCAGCACTTCAACCTCTGACAGGAGCCAGCTGTCTGAGCTTGAGCCTTGTGGAATGTGGCAAGAGGCTCCTTTCCCTCACAGAAGCCTGAGAAGATTTTATGTTTATCAGCGCTGACTTCCTGAGACAGAAACTTGCTCTTTGGGAACACTTGCCTGCTGCCCTGAACAGTGGCGTAATGAACCTTGAGGGGGCCCCCCTGCAAAGCACATGGAGGGGGGCCCCCTCCCCGGAGGCTTGGCTCACCACCTACCACTCAGAAATCTAGGCAAGGAGGCAGGAGCTAAAGGACAGGGCCAAGAAAACAGGGGATGGAGCGGTCTTGAATGTGTTGTATTGTTAAATTTATAGAGGGCCTACTACCCGTATGTGGAGCACTGAAGCGCTTGCGTACATGAGTAGCAAGTTACAATATGTGTAGGGTGTGTGGTTGGAAGGGGCGTTGTATTTATTTTGACGCTATGTTGGAAGTGTTCCTATTCCATGTGGTGCACGAGGACCACTGACTGGGGTGCATGCAGCTTATTGTGCAATAGGATGTAGCGCTTAGCAATGGCTTAAGAGGTGAGAGATATGCACACTATTTTGTTTTTCATCTCTCTGCAGGTCTCTTTATGGTATTTATTTTGTTCAAATCCCACCTTGGTGATTACTGCATAGAGTCGTCCAATCTAAAAATACTGTGCCTACTCTTTAAAGTTAATGGTCCTGAGTAGGCATAGATTAAAGAGTACACAGTGAGTGATGCAACAGTGTGAGAGTAGGGTAGGAGGAGAGACTACAGGGTGAGTGAGGTGACCATATGTAAGTGCAGAGTTGGACGAAAGAATGCATTGTTAGTGATTGGCTTATTTGAGTGAGATTGCAGATTGAGCAGTGAGGGGGACAGGTGAGTTCAGTGTGACATGAGTGCAGTGTGAGTAGTGTGCTCGTGTGACTGCAGGGTGAGGTACAACGTGAACAGCGTCAGTCACAAGTGCACTGCCAGTGCAGAGTAATGACTAAGTGCAGGATGAGCGGGTGAACAGTGGTACTGCATGGTGGTCAGTGTGAGTGCATTGTGATTGCAGTGAGTGCAGGTTGAGCATAAAAGTGAAGGGCACGAATGAGGAGTGAGATGTCTGAATGTGGGGTGCATTCCCGGACACTTGATGTAACTCAGCATGTGATTGACGGCGGCGTAGGGTTTCAGGTATTGTTATTCTGGCATTAATAGGGATCGAGGACATAGGAAATAATGTGCTGATCGTGGAGCAAACTTCCAGTCTTATGATTAGGGGGTGCCGCTCGCCAAGGAGGTTGGATTCCTGTGCTGCTGCTGCCCGTTTGGAGCCCCGCTGGACCTGGTTATTTGCGAAGGGGGAGAGCTGCTGCTAAGGAGAACGGGACTGCGAGGTCCGGCAGGCTGTGCGTGATCCAGCGAGCACACCTGCCGCCTCTTCCCGTGTCTCCGCCCTCTGCCCTGTGTGCGCCTTAACTCCTCGCGGCCCCCGCTTCGCGGGTGCCGCTCGCCAAGGAGGTTGGATTCCTGTGCTGCTGCTGCCCGTTTGGAGCCCCGCTGGACCTGGTTATTTGCGAAGGGGGAGAGCTGCTGCTAAGGAGAACGGGACTGCGAGGTCCGGCAGGCTGTGCGTGATCCAGCGAGCACACCTGCCGCCTCTTCCCGTGTCTCCGCCCTCTGCCCTGTGTGCGCCTTAACTCCTCGCGGCCCCCGCTTCGCGGGTGCCGCTCGCCAAGGAGGTTGGATTCCTGTGCTGCTGCTGCCCGTTTGGAGCCCCGCTGGACCTGGTTATTTGCGAAGGGGGAGAGCTGCTGCTAAGGAGAACGGGACTGCGAGGTCCGGCAGGCTGTGCGTGATCCAGCGAGCACACCTGCCGCCTCTTCCCGTGTCTCCGCCCTCTGCCCTGTGTGCGCCTTAACTCCTCGCGGCCCCCGCTTCGCGGGTGCCGCTCGCCAAGGAGGTTGGATTCCTGTGCTGCTGCTGCCCGTTTGGAGCCCCGCTGGACCTGGTTATTTGCGAAGGGGGAGAGCTGCTGCTAAGGAGAACGGGACTGCGAGGTCCGGCAGGCTGTGCGTGATCCAGCGAGCACACCTGCCGCCTCTTCCCGTGTCTCCGCCCTCTGCCCTGTGTGCGCCTTAACTCCTCGCGGCCCCCGCTTCGCGGGAGCCGCTCGCCAAGGAGGTTGGATTCCTGTGCTGCTGCTGCCCGTTTGGAGCCCCGCTGGACCTGGTTATTTGCGAAGGGGGAGAGCTGCTGCTAAGGAGAACGGGAGGACTGCGAGGTCCGGCAGGCTGTGCGTGATCCAGCGAGCACACCTGCCGCCTCTTCCCGTGTCTCCGCCTCCCTTTCCAGAGAACGTTTAAGAATCGGTGCACTCACGCGTTAGCGGGACGCGTGTGCGGGACATATCCCGGGACAAAGCCCGGACTAAGGGCGGACCCTCTGAGACCCTCCGAGAACCGAGGAGACCGGACTGGACCCTAATCCCTGGTATTTATGCTGTGACTCATTGCTAACATATTTGACACTTTGAGTGACTTTGTATTTTATCGCTGTGGGATTTTACTCCTATTTTCATATACCATGGCCGAAAAGCAGGGTGCTTTTTTGAACAAAACCCTTGATGACTATTTTACTAAAGCTTCACCGGATATGCCATTAGATATTGTTTTGGCAGAGCGCCGGGCTGAGCGTCGCCGCTCTGTTGAAAGTTTAAAAGATTAGGGTTGCCAGCTCATTATTTTGATGCCTCTACAGGACAAAAATAAGCATCACCTAAAGCCGTATTTTCAGCATTTATCTTTGCATACTTCGAACAGCAAATAATAAATAAAAACACTTTTAATTGTGTTCTAGGGCTGCCTGAATGATCCACAACTGATAATTAAAGGGAACAAAGACAGAAAAGTAGCCTTACAAATGAATACATTCATTTTTATTTATAGCACTATTTAGTGTCAAGACGAGGTCTTTCAGTGTCTTTAAACAACACATGGCTGGCATTTTTCTTTTGGCAAACCCTACTTTATAATCCTTTTCATGAAATTCATTCTCACACTACAGCAGTAAATGTACATTTCAAATGTAAGGAACAGGCACAGTGGGGGCTCAGTGGGTACTGGAACCAGCAAAAAAACTGCGCCTAGGTAACCAGTTTACAAAGGTATGTAAATATGAAAATGGTCTCTGGCCTCGAGGCAGTTGCCTTCAACCCTCTTGCTTCTGGGCCTGGTACCTTTATACTAATCAACAGCCTTTGATATTGTCCATCATCAGACACTACTACTGTGACTTGAGAAGCTGGACCTATAAATAAATTATCACCTCCCACCTCAGCGACAGATAAAGCTTTGTATCTAAATCAATATTTACCTCAACTGCTCACATCCTGCTCTGCGACATCACTACATTTCACTAGTCTTGTTCAACCTCTAGCTTACCTGATCAGCTCAATCAACCTCACTTGCTACAACTATGTAGATGACATGTAGATTATTCTAAAACTAGGAGACACTACAAGCGTCAATAGTCAGGTGTTCTGTCTTTAAGGCATTTTACAGTTCCTTCAAGGGGAAGGCACACAGCAGTGGGGTCCCTGAACACCTGGTATGTCACGTCTCTGAGATTAAACGTGGTGTTTTCATATTTGTTGGGAACAGCTGAGCTCCTCTCTTAAAATTACTGTGTAGCCAGAGAAGACAAAGTGGCTTTTCTTTACCAACTGCAACACTTTGGATCTTGACAGAAATTAGCTGTCTGGATTCATGTCTTTTGGAATGCAGCTTTATCTGACTGATTGGCAGAGCGCTGTCCTGTCTTGTATCTTTAGGGACAGGCCAGTGGCGTCACTAGGGGGGTGCGGACCGCACCGGGTGACACCCTCACATGGGGGTGACACCATCTGGTTGCCCCCCCCCCAGCAGGCCTCTGTACATGGCACCCCCTGCACCGCACCCGAAGGCCTCGGAGAGACTCGATCCGCTTTAAAAACAAAAGCGAACAGAGATATTTTCTCACCTATTCGAATTAAAATGTTCTCATTAGTTAAAGTTTGAAAAGTGTAGTAATGAGGGGCCCCCGCCATTTATATGGAAAAAGACACGGTGCTAAAGAGGGGGGGCCGGGGAGGGGGGGGTATTAACCGCTTGGAAATTAGCTTTTACTTTAGCTGCCTGTTTCATATCGTAAAATTCTCACGTCTACAAACTCGCTGGTGCCTTGTACACAGATTTCTTTTTGCATTTTGAAAAGCTTTAAAAGAGAAACCACATGAAAGCAGCAGAGAGTGTAAAAGGGGGGGGGTCCTGCTCCCCCCCCCCCCCCCGGGTTTAATGTGCGAGAGAGAGGGAGCTAGAGGGAGCAAGAAGACAGAGAGAGAGAGAGAGTTAGAGTGAGAAAGACAGAGAGAGAGGGAGCTAGTGTGAGAAAGACAGAGAGAGAGGGAGCTAGAGGGAGTAAGACAGAGAGAGGGAGACAGAGGTAGCTAGAGGAAGTAAGACAGAGAGAGAGAGAGGGAGCTAGACAGAGAGAGGGAGCTAGAGGGAGTACGATAGAGAGAGAGAGGGAGCTAGAGGGAGCAAGACAGAGAGAGAGAAGGAGCAAGACAGAGAGAGAGGGAGCTAGAGGGAATAAGAGAGAGGGAGCTAGAGGGAGCAAGACAGAGAGAGAGGGCGCTAGAGGGAGTAAGACAGAGAGAGAGGGAGCTAGAGGGAGTAAGACAGAGAGAGAGGGAGACAGAGGGAGCTAGAGGGAGTAAGACAGAGAGAGAGAGGGAGCTAGACAGAGACAGAGGGAGCTAGAGGGAGCAAGACAGAGAGAGAGGGAGCTAGACAGAGAGACAGAGAGAGGGAGCTAGAGGGAGTAAGACAGAGAGAGAGGGAGCTAGAGGGAGCTAGACAGAGAGAGGGAGCTAGAGGGAGTAAGACAGAGAGAGAGGGAGTCAGAGGGAGCTAGAGGGAGCAAGACAGAGAGAGAGGGAGCTAGACAGAGAGAGCGAGCTAGAGGGAGTAAGATAGAGAGAGAGGGAGCTAAAGGGAGTAAGCCAGAGAGAGAGGGAGCTAGAGGGAGTAAGAGAGAGAGAGGGAGCTAGAGGGAGGAAGACAGAGAGAGGAGCTAGAGGGAGTACGACAGAGAGAGAGGTAGCTAGAGGGAGTAAGACAGAGAGAGAGGGAGCTAGAGGGAGCTAGACCGAGAGAGAGGGAGACAGAGGGAGCTAGAGGGAGCAAGAGAGAGGGAGCTAGAGGGAGCTAGACAGAGAGAGGGAGCTAGAGGGAGTAAGACAGAGAGAGAGAGGGAGCTAGAGAGAGTAAGACAGCGAGAGAGGGAGCTAGACAGAGAGAGGGAGCTAGAGGGAGTAAGATAGAGAGAGAGGGAGCTACAGGGAGCTAGAGCGAGCAAGACAGACAGAGAGGGAACTAGAGGGAGTAAGAGAGAGAGAGGGAGCTAGAGGGAGCAAGACAGAGAGATGGAGCTAGAGGGAGTAAGACAGAGAGAGAGGGAGCTAGAGGGAGTAAGACAGAGAGAGGGAGACAGAGGGAGCTAGAGGGAGCAAGACAGAGAGCGAGGGAGCTAGACAGAGAGAGGGAGTAAGACAGAGAGAGAGTGAGCTAGAGGGCTCTTGACAGAGAGAGGGAGCTAGAGGGAGTAAGAGAGAGAGGGAGCTAGAGGGAGCAAGACAGAGTGAGAGGGAGATAGAGGGAGTAAGACAGAGAGAGCTAGAGGGAGCAAGACAGAGAGAGAGGGGGCTAGAGGGAGTAAGAGAGAGAGAGGGAGCTAGAGGGAGTAAGAGAGAGGGGGCTAGAGGAAGTAAGAGAGAGAGCGGGAGCTAGAGGGAGTAAGAGAGAGAGTGGGAGCTAGAGAGAGTAAGACAGAGAGAGGGAGCTAGAGGGAGTAAGACAGAGAGAGAGGGAGCAAGAGGGAGTAAGACAGAGAGAGAGGGAGCTAGAAGGAGTAAGAGAGGGAGAGAGGGAGCTAGAGGGAGCAAGACAGAGAGAGGGAGCTAGAGGGAGTAAGACAGAGAGAGAGGGAGTAAGGCAGAGAGAGAGGGAGCTAGAGGGAGTAAGACAGAGAGAGAGGGAGACAGAGGGAGCTAGAGGGAGTACGACAGAGAGAGGGAGCTAGACAGAGAGAGGGAGCTAGAGGGAGTAAGACAGTACCTAGCACCGTACATTTCCGACAGAGGTGGTCCATGCGGTAAGTCGTGAGGGGGTGACACCATGAGTTACCCGCACCGGGTGACACCAACCCCAGTGACGCCAGTGGGACAGGCAACTCGTTATGTTATGGTGTTCTGACCGTTAAGGGAAGCAAACTACAATTGGAGTATCTTGGACATGCATGGAACAGAATAGAACTGTTATTAATGCGCACCCCATGAAGTGTGGTAAATGACCCTTTGGCCTTGCAGATGCCTGAGAGGTTTTTTATAACCATTGATACTGGCTTCCAAAGAAGGAAAGCTACTAATTAAAATATACTTGTCTGGCCTGAATGCCTGGTGTGTCACGACCCCACTATTAAAAGTAGTGCTTTTAAGTTAATAAGAGCAGCTGTATTCGCGCCTCCTTTGACTGGATCAAGTGTCTCCTACATTTGAACTGGCAAAGGAGACAAAGTGGTTTTTATTGTTGTTTGTAATAAATCAAATTTTGACAAGAGTGGCCAGCAACTCCACAGTAAGTGGCATTCTACTTCTGTAAATACCCTTTGACAGACCTCACGCCTCCGAAATGTGGTGAGTGACTCCTTAATCTTCAAAACATTTTTTTTTAAACTTTATTTTCCAATTTTGCAAAAAGAAAGGACATGCAATAAAAATACGACATAATGATATGATGTGACATTCGTGGAAAGTCTAAAAAACATATCAAACTTAACAAAAATACGTAACATGTTGACAGAAAGCAATGCGATACATGAGTACTGACAAAAACCAATGTGATACACACAAGGAATAAAACAATCTTGTGACATGGCTGAAAACAATATATACTATCGGGGACAAATACAAAAAACTATACAAACATGTTATAAACCATTCCCCCACATCACATCTCTGGCGTCTGTAGGGATCTATCCCACGCCGGTAGGGGTAATGCCGGCCTGTACCTGAGAATTATGCGCTAACTGGCGCCAGGAGATGTAATTCCTGAATGGGCCCCAAATGTCGATTGGCCTGGAAGAGTTGGGAAGTAAAGTACTAAATTCCTCACAATTCACATTACAGAACGCTAGGCTTTTTAACCAGGAGCGGAGCGTAGGGGCGCGTTTACTGCCCCATAGCAATGCAATGTCCCATTTGGCCAAAAGGAAGCCAAGTGCAGCTAACCTGCGAACCTTCTTAGGAAAGTTCACCGCATAACCCAGTAGTGCAATCTCGGGGGTAGGAAGGAGAAGCATGGACAGTATATCTCCCAGGGTGGAGTGGACTTCCAGCCAATACTGGTGTATTTTAGGGCAGGTCCAGGTTAAATGCGCAAAATCAGCAAAGGGGGCCAAACATTTCCGACAGTGGTGTGGCCTGGAATTGTCTGTGTGCGTGGGGCGGAGTGAAATACATCCGGCGAAGGAATTTAAACTGAAGCAACTTATGTCGACTGTTCAAAGAGACGTCAGTCGTGGCTCTGCAGCAGTACTCCCACTGATCATCTGAGAGCGGTCCACCCAAGTCCGCCTCCCAGGTAGCCCGAAGCCTTGAGTCATCTATGGGTTTAAGCGTCCCACACTGTTTATATAATTTGGAAATCAGGTGTGCACCATCTGGGTTCTGAATCAGCAAGGTAAGGGGAGGGGTCTCAACCGGGGCCAAAGGGAAGGAAGGAAATCCGGCTCTCAAAGCAGAGTGCATCCGGGTAAGTATGAATGTGTCCATAAAGGAGCATTCACTAAATTGAGCCTCCTCAGTCAGTGAGAATACATGCCCATCCGGGAACAAGTCTCAGAGGGTACGTATGTTGAACTTCGCCAAAGTGCGCTCGACCAAAGTTTCCCCGGTGATCGAGAGAAGGGAGGCGTTAGGCAAGGGAATACAAAAGATCTAATCTCAAATGTCTACGCAGTCTGATCCAAGCCCAACACGTGGTGGAGTCTGTTTGGATGTCTCGAGGGTCCCGAGGGAAGCCGGTGGGAAGGAGCGTAAGAAGCTGTCTCGGGAGAACCAGATCTGCCTCTGGCTTCAAATACGGGATGCGCGCGTCCGGATGGAACCAGGCGTATGCGTAGCAACACTGCGCGACTAAATAATACAAATAAAAATCTGGAACACCGAGCCCCCCTCTGTTCGGTGGCAAAGTCAAGATCTTCCAACTGACACGGGGTGTCTTATACCCCCAGATCAAGCGTATCAGAATAGAGCGGAGCTGCGTGAAAAAGACCTTTGTTAGGGGAACTGGAATGTTATTAAAATAATACAAAAAGCAGGGCAAAACTACCATTTTAATGATAGCGATTCTACCTGCCATGGACAGAGGTAATCGGAGCCACCTTGTGACCTGTGATTCTAAGGCACTAATAGCAGAGCCATAATTAAGGTGGATTACCGAGGTGATGTCAAGATGAATGTGGACACCAAGATATTTAATTGAGTCATCGCACCATTCCAGCGGAAACTCGCACTGCCAAGGCGTGGTACCGGCTGTAAGTGGGAAAATGACCGATTTGTGCCAATTAAAATGGAGCCCGGAAAAATTGCCGAATCATATGATTTCCCAAATCAACGGGGACAGATTGTTTTGAGGCATGCGGACATACAGCACCGTGTCGTCTGCGTACATTGAAAGCAACAGGGGACCAGTGCGAAATTGCAGACCGCGCTGTAGATGTTTTTCCTGAAATTGCCGAGCTAAAGGATCCATGGCTAAGATAAAGAGGAGAGGGGACAGAGGGCAGCCCTGTCTAGTGCCGCGCGACGAAGGAAAAGGGTCAGACAAAGTGCCGTTAAGACGCAACCGGGCCGCGGGTTTAGTGTATAATAGGGTAACAGTGGCGATGAAACACTCCGGCATGCCCATACGACGCATGACTGAAAGAAAAAAGGGCCACTCGAGGGAGTCCAATGCTTTCTCCGTGTCAAGTAAAATTGCGGCGGCAGGAGTGGAAGGGTCAATATCGTGCAACACGGTAAATAATGTCCGGAGATTGAGAGAGGTGGACCTGTGGGGAACAAAGCCCGACAGGGGAGATGATAAATTCCATCACTAGTGATAATCTAATGGCAATAACTTTGGCCAAAATCTTATAGTCCAAATTCAACAGGGACAGCGGTCTGTACGAGCCACACAGCATAGGATCTTTTCCGGGTTGGGGCAATAAAATGATCACCTCTTCTCGAAATGTCGGGGGGAGGATACCTACTTCAAGGGCCTCGGCATAGACCTCAACTAAGCGTGGCACCAATATGTCCTTATAGGCTTTATAAAAGTCCGCCGAAAAGCTGTCAAGTCCTGGGGCAGAGGACGCGCGCAAGGCATCAATCGCCTCTACGATGCTGTCAAAAGTGATGGGGGTCTGAAGAAACTCCTGCTCTAAATAAACCAGAGCCACCTCGGACAAATAGGCCTCCTGGTGGCTGGGGTCCCCGGAGAGGCGAGAAGAGTAAAGGGATTTATAATAAGTGAGAAATAACTCGCCGATCTCAGGGGTGGAGTGGATGGGGGAGCCATCAGGTCCTGTCATAGAGATGATATATGTGGGGCCCCTGGGAGGGCGTAACGTGTTGGCCAATAGGCGTCCCGGGCACTCACCCTCCCCGTACCGTCGTGCTACGCAGTGTTTATTGAGGAACGATAGTTCCCTATCAGCACCGTCCCTAAACTCAACACACAATTCCAGCCGTCAGGCAGTAAGAGATTGAGAGGGAGAGGTAAGCATTTCGCGGTCCGCTGTAGCAATATCCTTCTCGATCCGGTCCAAAGTGGAGCGCAGATCGCGAAGTACTCTGGCATGTTTCGAGATACAGACTCCTCTCATATAAGCTTTGAAACCTTCCCATAAAACTGCCCACGTGTCAACAGAACCAGTGTTTAGGTCAACATAATCTTCGATGGCTTGTCTGACTTCCTCTCTAAAAACGGGGTCCATCAAGGCACGGCCGGGGAAGCGCCACTGCCGCTCAAAACCACCTGCGCGGGGAATAAACAACTGAAGGATCACATGGGAGTGATCGGAAAGAGTGCAGGGGAGAGTCAGGATTGCTCCCTTCCAGCCCGCAACCCCGGGGGAGACCAGCCAATAATCAATTCTGGTCCAGGCATTGTGGAACCCAGAGAAGTGATTGAAAGCAGGATGGTGTGCGTGCAGATGGGACTCCACGTCCACCAAGGCGTACTGTGCGCAAATCTCCCGAAGTGCCAGTCGGGCATGGGGCTTGGAGTCAGGTGAAGAAGCAATACTGTCCCTAGAGTGGTCCGAAAGGAGGTTAAAGTCCCCACCCAGGATCAGAAGCAGTGTCTACAGAGAGGAGGCGGGTTAATAGGGAATGAAAAAAAGAAGGAGAATCAGTGTTCAGGCCATATACGCATACAAGGGTAACCCTATGTCCCATCAGCAGACCAGTAACTATCAAGAACCGGCCAACGGGGTCCTGATGCGTGGTACAATGTGCAAACTGAACTCTTTAGTGTACAAATATGGCATCACCCCGCGAATACGTGCTATAGTTAGAAAAGAACCTGTGTGGGCCCCGCCCAGAAGCCATCAAAGTAACATCCGTGCCTGACAAGTGGGTCTCCTGCATAAAGAAGATATCCGTTTTGTGTCTGGCTACATAATTCAAAACCTGTCTGCGTTTCCTATTATTATTCAGACCATGCACATTCCATGTTAATAGCGAAAGCCCGGAAGGACCGGGCACATTTCCTAACTGTACCATTTATACCGCAACAAAAAAAGGAGGACAATATAAAAATGCATCACATCACATAAGTCAAACTTCATCTTCTGCAAATTGGAATAACCATCATTAAACAAAACATAAACCCCCCACCACCCTCCACCCAACCTCTCACTCCCCAAGAAGAGGCAAACCCAAACATAGCAACCCAAAAAACAAACCATGGAGGTATTCACCATGGGGCATGGCAATGCCACGCCAGTCGGGCAAAGCAGCAACCAGACATCATAATAAGCGGAAAACATGAAAAACTGCGAAAGAGCCAATGTCAATAGGACACCACAAAGGAGCATAACAAAAAAACGAACTGCACTTAGCCAGTCCCTGGTGGGGAGAAGAGGTCCACGCTGGACTGTGACGCCTGCCGTGGTGGAGAAGCAGAACTAGACCCACCCGCCGCCCCGTTCTTATTGTTCTTGAAGTCGCAAAATAATTCCTGTACTGCATTCGGAGTGTCGAAGATCCTTGGCCTGCCATCAATGTCCACTTTGAGACGAGCCGGATAGGGCATGCCGTAGCGGAGCCCCAGATTTCTAAGCATTGCCTTGACACTCTGATACTTGCGCCTGGCCTCCTGCACCATGACGGTGAAATCTGGAATGAAAGAGAGTCTGTTCCGCTGCCACTGGACCTCACCCATCTCGCGAGCCGTGCGTAGGGCAGTGTCCCTATCTCGAAAGGTCATGAGCCTGGCGACGATCGTGGCCCTGGACCTTCGCGCTCATGTCGGAAAGTTTCTTATCCAGGTCGTCGAACCGGGCATCCAGAGCCTTAAAGCCCGCTCTCATTTCGGTCAGCATGGCAGCAGCCAGGGAGGCCGAGCCGGTCTTGTCCTGAGGGGGCACAGCCTCTGCGGCCGAGTCCGTCGTGGCATCAGATGCAGCACCAGGCGTCTTATCAAATTGGAGCTTGGGCTGCCTAAGGTCTTTCTTAACCATTGCAGCGAACACGGAGATCGAGAATACTGAGGAAATAAACTAGTAGTTAAACCACTGAGCGGGCCACGTGTGGTGAGACAAGAAGGTGCAGCAAGGCTAGGCGGGTGCGCAAAGCTACGATCCCAGAGACTGGGCAGGGAAGTCTGCATGTGCAGTGTTGCAGGCACAGTGAAAGCCCCGATTTAATCCAGGCAACCAGGAGGGCAGCAAACCAAGAGGAGAAGGATAGCCACCAGGAATGAGCAGCAGGATGTCGGGACCGGGACAGCACCCAGAGGCAGGAGCAGCAGCAGCGTCAATATGGCAGGACAACCAGGCGGGGGTCAAACAGCAACCAGTTGCGGCAGGATGTGGTCAGCGGTCCCGGATTGCAGGAGGGCCATGGAAACTGCAAACAGCCAGGCAGGCCAAGATGTCAATGCTGGCGCAGCAAGCCTGAACAGCCGTGTGTTGGGGAGACCAGGCAGCCACCAACCAAGCCCGGTGACCAGGACCACAGGTGCACCCCAGAGGGGCCCCAAACCGGAGATGAGGGGGGCCAGAGAAGGCCTACAGCAAGGCCGGCAACGGAGCACCCCCAAGGCGCCAAGGGGGGGGGAACCCAACCGCCCACCGTCACAAGCCCACCACATGTGCCTGAGCCCCACCCTATCCCCCGGATCGCCTCCCCACCGGCCGGCACCCAGGACCGGCACACTCCCCTACTCGAGGCCCCGGCTTTGCGCAGCGCGGCAGGCCCAATGGGCCAAGAACCGCTCTAGCAGCGGGGGCCGGGCAGGGGAGAGGCGGTCAAGGAGCGGGACGCGGGAGCAGATCCCAGGGCAGGCGGAAACGGGCAAAGCGGTCAGGCGAGGGGCAGCAAGGGGCGCGGACTCACCCCGTCCTAGGCGGCACCACAGTCGAGGGTAGCAGGCCAAAGCTGGAGCTCGATGTCATCGGGCGGCAGCGGCGTCTCCAGCGGGGCCCCAAGGTTCAGATAGGCATCGCGTACTGTCGCGGAGGTCACCGGCCACAGGAGGACGGTGCAGGCATGGAGAGAGGCACTCTCACATCGGGATCGGAACTGCTGCAATCGCCCGACCGGCGGAGCTCTAGTCGGATGCGGCCATCTTGGTCGCCTCCGTAGCCACGCCCCCTTAATCGTAGAAACATTCACAGAGACTTTGTAATTACTGTTACCGGCTCTATAGGACAAGGATTCATTGCTTTAGCTATGTTTATCTGCTGCTCTGTGTATTCTATGTGATAAGACCTTACTATTAACCACAATACTTGACTCTGTCAAGAGAGTAGGACAGCCGACTGAGTTTACATCTTCTTGGATTATACTTCGTGATTCCTACATTCCTAAAACTGTCTGAAGAGGCTCCATTGCTGATATATTGCTGATACGCTGAAACAGTGTTGGAGTCTGACTATCTTTAGCTTCTGCGCGTTTCTCTTTGGTGCTGAAAGTACTTGCGCGACAATTTTTATACAGAAGTATACAGTGATGCCTTCTGGTAAAACGTCTGGTAAATCCACAAAGCAACTTTCATACTCTGAAGTCCTAAATCAAGGTCGTTCCACTTCAGATACTAACCTCCCAGCCCAAAAATCATCTAATTCCCTGATGTCTACCAAACCAGACCCCACCATAGAAAAAATACTTCAAGAAATCAATGCAATCGGACGTCGCTTAGAAGGAATGGAGGCATCCATAACAACCCTTGCTATTAAAACAAAATCAATATGTGTAGCCATCGCCGAATTCCAAGGAAATCTAGATGGACTTACTGAACGTATCGCTGCAGTTGAAAACCGCATTAACAACTTCCCGGATCGTGACCAAGAGCTTCTCTTCCTCAGAAGTAAGATGATAGGTTTGGAAGATAGAAATCGTCGTAACAATGTGCGCTTCTTTGGATTTCCAGAGGTATTGGAAGGATATGATGCCAAGTCCTTTCTCATAGCAACCCTCCCAAAAATGACAGGACTCACTTTTAATCCACCGTTGGAGATGCAAAGAGCACATTGTATTGGTCCTTTTAAGAGTGGGAAAAGTTTACATCCACGTACACTTATTGTTTGCTTTCTAAGACATGAACAGGTTCATCAATTAATTAAGGCAGCTCGAATACATGGTCCATACCAATTTGAGGGTTATCAAATTTGAATGACAGCAGATATCTCAAAAGAAAAAAATGATCGCCAAAAAGCCTTTCTTTCTTTTAGACTCCGCTTCTGTCAGTTGGACATCAAATATGGCCTCCTTGAACCAGCACATCTACAGATTACAACGGATGGCATCTGCAAAGACTTCTTTAATCCAGAGGATCTTCATATTTTTCTTGACACTCCTTCCTCAAAGTATGGAATGCAACACGCCTATACCTGAACTTCAATCTACACTTTTTACCCTGAAATCTAAGAAAACCTCTGATGAATCCTATCACTATCCAAATAGATCTCAAAACAGAGGAAGAGATGCAGATCGACATATTTGCTCTTTTGCAGATCGAGCTCAAGCCCTACAAGCAGTAACTACTATTACACAGGAAAGAGACAGAGATAAGTCACGTTCCCCCTTAAAATCTTGTCCATCATCTGAAGAAGTTACCTGAACTAAAGCCCATCATTTGTTTTGATTACCACTCTAAGGCAGTAAGAAGTAATTTACTTCACTATTTGCTGACACTGTGATCTGATGTAACAGTCACTTACTTTGATATATATTGAAACTTCGTTTTGATGAATATTTCGATATTTATTCATTATAGTATACATTGTTTAGAGGGTTACATCCATTATATTCTATAATATATTGTCTTAGACTATATCCCATATTATGCTATATTATATTATATTTCTTCTCCTAAATCTTCTCTCCACCCCCTTCTTTCCTTTTTACTAATGTATGAATATATTAAAATCCAACTATCTCATAGTGTTATAATAATATGTATGTTATGAATTTTAGGAATTATTTAAAAAAAAAAAACTTGGTAAGTATAAATATTTAGTTTTAAAGCCATAAAAATGTTCTCCTCTCCCTCTCTTTACTCTATAAAGTTCTACTGACATATATATCCTACACATTTAAGGATTACAGTTCTTTTATCCTTACGTCTCTTCCTTTTCTCCTTTTCTTCATTATCATATAGTATTTATGTTATGATCTAATATAAGATGTTTAATACTGATGTTCTCTTCTCTTCACATTTCTTTTCTTTTATTCTTTTATTCGTCGACTTTCCATTTCACTGCTTCTACCTATCTAATATTATCTGGTTGTATTAAAATGTATTTAAACATTTATGAACAAGATTTAATTGTTCGAATATAAAAAAATTGCATTATTTACATCACTCAACTTCATCATCACATTATTTAAACTTTATTATATTTAATATTAATATGATACTATGTAAATTTCATATATGTAATTTATACATGTATCACTCTGTTTTTCCCTTCTTTCCTCTCTATCATTATTTATATTACACTCTTCTTCTATTCCGTCTCTTAAATCTTTTCTTCCCTCCTTTATCTCCTTGCATTTCCACATAATAGGATTTAAATTATTTTGTAATTTTACAATGTTATAATTTCAATGTTATGGATTTTATATATAATATAGACTAAGACAATAAATATAAGTTAAAGTGCAAAAATACTCATTCTCTTTATTACTTTCTGGAATTCCATAAATATGTATAGTACACACATCTGACTCTAACTCTCTCTCCTTCCTGCTTTTCTTCTTCCTCTATCAATTTTTCATTGCATCACTTATTATGTTACTTTGATGTTTCAATATTTACTTAACTGAATATGGTAACATCTTATCATATTACTATGCCATTATTGTATTATATTACTCAATGTAAATGTCCTATTACTTAAATATGTTCTTATCCAATAATTATTACCATTACCATACCATTCACGATTTTGCATTTACAATTTCTATACGTTCATCTCTTTACTTTCCTTCTTCTCTTTCTTTCTTCCTCTTTTATCATATTGTAATTTCTTTTATGTCTATCTCTATTTATACAATGCTATATATATATTGCTATCTGAGGAGGGTGTTCTCTGAATTTTGATTTCCTGTTTCATTATTTAATCTTAAAGTTGTGATAAGAATCTATTTATAATTTTCCAATATGGCAACCAAGTTGAAATATTATGAATTTAGAGTTAGTATTTATAAGTATTAAATCCTAAACTTTAAACTTTTCCCTTCTCTCTTAAACAAAAATTGCAAGTTATATTATTATTGATTCATCTATTTATTTCCTACACTGTTTACATATAAGATAATACAATTTTGATCTGTTTCTGACTAGATGAGTTAACAATCTTTCCAGTGAATATTTTTTAATACTGTTATATTTTATCTGGTTTACCTTATTATGTCATTCATATGTCTTATATCTTATTTTCTCCTGTACTGTATTCTCAGGATACTTGTCTCCTTTTCTTTCTTCATTTCGACCTCTAATTTCCAAAAATATGTTGGAATGCGATTTATATTATTTTGTATGTGTCTTCCTTACTAGTCATGGTCCCATCGGATGGGGCTCCCCTGGCGTGAGTAGCCCACAATCCTAGACTCGCAGCTAAAAGATCTATTTTGATGAACTGTGTTAATTCTACACAGTACAGTACATTAATCTCCTTTTCTTCTTTTATATTTATTCTTTCCTATGTTTTCTTATTACTGGTCCTATTTTTTTCTCCTCCTCTTTCTTGATTGTTCCTGCATAACCACACATTGTTGTCTTTCTGGTGAGCCAGAGTACCTCTTTTCTATCTATCCTTTCCTCCTTATATTCTTTCTAATCTCCTATTCTCCTAACTTCGGCAAGGATATTGTGTACTGTATTATTATTTTTCCTATTGACATTGCTTTAGCATGACGAGCACCCATCCTTTATGTACCATTACATGAATTGTCCATGGTCTTACCCATTACATTAAAAGGAAAAGGGTGCTTTCTTATCTCCAATCCAAGGACGTAGATGTGGCCTTGCTACAAGAAACCCATCTAGATACGCTAGAATCTGTTAAAACTATGCAGAGATTGGGTGGGGAACGTCATTCATAGTAGTATTCAAAAGGGTGAATCCAACGCTGGCCCTTTTCGCAAATGTGGAGTTCAAATCCTTATTCGCAAATCACTCCCAGTCAGGCTCTCCAAAACATGGTTGAATTCTGATGGACGTTATACGCTTGCTAAATTGAGTATTGGAGATGCTACCATTTGTGTGGGATCAGTCTACATTCCGACAGGAACCAAACAATCATTCTCCCTCCAGTTGAACCGTCTATTAACAGAAACAGATGCCACACAGTACCTCATTGGCGGGGATTGGAATCTGGCTTGAGACCCAATTCTAGACAAAACAGGCCCATTTGACAAGGGGAATCCTGCAGATAGATATCTATTAGATGATGTAATATCGGATATTGGATTAGTCGACCACTGGCGTCTTAGTCATCCAACAGACACAGAATACACCTTCTTCTCTCCCACCCATGGCACATTCTCTTGCTTGGACTTTTTTCTGACATACGAGACCTCAAGATTTTGTCAATTAATTCACCTCTTTCTACCAATCTCTCTATACCCCAGGTGCTCAGATAGATCTGAATAAGATGTCTACTTTTCTTACAAAGGTGCATCTTCCCCGTCTCTCTGATGATGGTAGAGCTCTGCTTGAAGGTGAAATTACCAAAGATGAGATTTCCCGAGCCATTGTTAACCTACCTTACCACAAAGCTCCTGGGGAAGATGGATTCTCTGCTGAATTCTATCGATGGGCAGGACACAATGTTATTGATACACTACTTTTTAAAAAATTTTTTAAGTTATTGATACACTACTTGTTGCATTCAAGAAGCATATACTATATCTTCATTGGGTCCTCTATATAACAAAGCACTCATCGATGTACTACCCAAACCTGGTAAAGATCCCCTGCTATGCAGACGTTATCGTCCCATCTCGTTATTAAATTGTGATATTAAAATATTGGCCAGCATCCTAGCGTCCCGCCTTCATAAAGTATTACCTTCCCTGATACATCACACTCAAGTAGGCTTTGTCCCAAGGCATTCCTCTCGGAATCATCTTCATACGTTAACCCATACCCTGTGGTCCGCTAAACACCTTCCAGATGATGCATTAGCTGTTTCACTTGACGCAGATAAAGCGTTTGATCGCATTGAATGGGAGTACCTTTTTACAGTAATGGAATGATTTGGGTTGGCTGATCAATTTATAACCAAGGTACGCTTATTATATGACAACCCATCTGCTCAGGTGAATTGTGGTGGCTTTCTATCTGACATTTTTCCGATTCGGAGAGGAACACGCCAAGGGTGCCCTTTATCCCACCTTCTTTTCCTTTTAGCTATGGAACCATTGGCTGCTACAATTCGTCAAACTGATGAAATCACAGGTATTCCCCTCTCAATCGGGCACTCTAAAATGTACTTATACACAGATGATATCCTATTCACCCTTACAAATCTCCCTCGATATACTCTGTCTCTCCTTCAAATCATCAATGACTTCTCTTCATTTTCAAGTTATAAAATTAATTGGGACAAGAGTGAGGCATTACCCATCTCTGATGGAACTACAAAAGCAGCTAAATAGCTTCCCTTTTCATTGGCAATCTACACACCTAAAATACCTAGGTGTTCTATTCCATAAAAGTTTGGAAGGCATGGTAATAGACAAGTTAGCCCCTCTAATTTCTCCTATGCAGTGTGATTTTGACAAATGGAAGGCTTTAGGCCTTTCTCTTTGGGGTAGAGTCCAAGCTTTTAAAATGGTCACACTTCTGCGTTTCATCTACATCTTGGGCATGCTTTTCTTCCAGATCCCTTTATCCACACTTCGATAAATAGACTCCAAGATTAAAACCTTTATATGGGGTTCGGCTAAGCCTCGTCTTGCCGTGCCAACATTGAAAGCTCACCAACTTTATGGAGGAATCGGCCTCCCATCGATTGAACATTATGCCCTTGCATTACACATATCTCAAATATCTTATTTGTTACCAGGAATCAAAGGTGCTCCACAATGGGTTCACATAGAACGCCACCTTTTATCAATAGATTCAGGCCTTTCTCTTTTGTATGGAAGCGGCAATAGTCGTTCCGACCCCAACAATCCGATTTTATCCGCTATGCATAAATCCTGGCAAAGGGGACATCGTTTACTATATTCAAACCAGCGTATCCACAATAAGGCTCCCTTATGGAATAATTCAGGTATACGTATTAACGGTCGAACTCTATTTTGGCCTTTGTGGCAAACAGCAGGCATTAATTCTCCAGACCAGCTTCTTCATATTGGTGATTTCAAATCATTCTCGCAATTAATGGAGGAATTTAATCTTCCTGCAGAACATTCTTTCAAATACCTTCAACTCCAACAGTGCTTGAAGAAACATTAGGGATTGCCCCCTTGGTCGTTTCAAATCTCACCTATATTATCATATTTAAATACATGGGGGAAACATAAAGGAGTGACTTCTGGCCTTTATAAAACCTTTACGTTTCACCTCTTTTCACAATCCCTCTGACATAATCTTCACCTTAAGTGGCAATCCCGTTTATCGAACTGTTATTCACATAATGAGTAGGAACAGCTATTGGAGAATCTGCAAAAAGGAATCTGTGAAGCAAGGCTTACATTTTTATATTTAAAATACTCCATGATTGGCATTAGTCGCCAGTCAAATTGCATAAAGCTGGCCTACTTTCACATACTAATTGTTGGAGATGCTCCAATTCTGGCTGTGACACAACTCACATTATCTGTGAATGCCCAAGTATACAACCATATTGGAACTGTTTTGGTAACATTTTACATTCCACAAAGCCCTTACATTTGCCACTTACACCTGCCAATATTCTTTTACATGATTTACGTCATTCCACAAAGCTCTCTAAACCACAACACCGTCTTTTCCACACTGCATTGGCTACAGCTAAAATATGTATTCTACGTCATTGGAAATCATCCTCTCCACCCTCACCAGAGGAATGGTTAGTAGCCATGATACAAACGACTTCATATGAACGAACGATCTATAACCTTCAGGATCAAACTGACATATTTCTCCAAACCTGGTCACCTTTCCTAAACACGAAAGCTGATGATATGACTAATTCTTCTGTTCCTCTTACTGCATCCAACCAAGGAGACTAACTCATTGTTCTAAATTTTTGTTTATTATGCCTTTCCTACTATTAATTGCTCTGTTTATTCCACTTTTCCCATATTCTTTTTATTAATAACTTCCCTCTCCTCCTATTTTTCTCTCTCACCTCTCTATACATTGGCTCCAATCCTCCACATTATCCTTCATATTTTATTCGATTCTCCTTTTCTCTTATTTACACTATTTTACTAGTCTCTCCTAAATCTACTTTGTCTTAAACGCTTTGCAAAGTGAGTTTTTTTTCTTCTTTTATCTATGATAACATATTTCTCTATGATTATTTTGATGATCTCATATACAGTCACTGACTCATATTTATATTTGGTTTATTTATATTTAATCAATTAATAATATATGCTATTTCACTTTCTTATTTATGCCATTTACATATTTATTATTTATTATCCTCCTTGCATTCTCCTCCCCTCCCCTTACTTTTTACTTCTTCTTCTCTGCTTTTTCACCATTTCTCTATTTATTTATGTAAATATTTAATTATTTATTCACAATATATCTATTCTATATTCCATATTTATATGCTTTTATTCATCAACAAATGTAATGTATTTATTGTTACTTTTTATCCTTATAGCACCTGTCATCTATTTTTTCACAATTTATTTCTGCCTCCTTATCCTTATTCTTCTAATGCATTTTCATTGTAAACCTCAATAAAAAATGTAACACTCATACTGGGTTCCGCACCAGCTCCGGCATCCCTGAAAATTCAAGGATACAGTAGAAGCTAAAGAGCAGCGCAGTATGGGTGGTATGTGCAGACATGGAATATGGAATTTACTTGCCAGTCTTCCACACATACATCACAGGCCTGCTGTCCAGTTCACTCTGCGCCTTGACTCCCCAGATTCCAAAAAACACAAGTATGAGCACTCCTGTGCACTGAGCAGGAATGCCAAACCCCTGTGACGTACGTGATAAAGCGGTTAGGCACAGACTGTCCGCCGTAACCAAAAAAACTGTGCAGGAGGGTTGGAGAGGGGGGGGGGAGGGTTAGTTTGCACTAAGCAACAACAAGGGTTACGTCACATGATCGTTCTTGCTTGTGTTACAAGGTGCCGATCAGTCTGAAAGGTCCTGCATTGCCTCTTTGATACTGCAACTTGCCCAAAGTCACTGTGGATGTATGCAGGTATGAAAGTGGAAGATAGTGGGAAAAGAAATTCTATTCAAATAGCCACGGTTTCCGAACACACACTGCAACTATGGCAGAAAACAACTTCGGCTATATTACAACTTTTAAACTATGTCTATCACCATACACACTGTGGTACGAGTAGTGCTTTAAAAGAAGGAATTAGGAAGCAAAGAAAGGTTGCAGTACCACCAGCCGCGGTCCGTAGGGGAGTACCTGCCAGGGCAGTGACGTGGGGAGTGGGAGGGGCAGGGTGGGAGTTAGTAATGTATGGATAATGGAGGTTTGCAGGTAAGTGAACATTTAAATAAATCAAACGAATTTCGTTGCGCGCACTGCATCCCCAATTGCAATGCAGTGCGCGCAATGAAATTCGTTTGTTTTATTTAAATGTTTACTTACCTGCAAACCTCCATTATCCATACATTACTAACCCCCACCCTGCCCCACGTCACTGCCCCAGCAGGTACTCCGCTACCGACCGCGGCTGGCAGTTACTAGATGTCCCTGAGGCGTTTCTGAAGGGACCTCTATTAAATGTCCAGTATTTGTGCGAACAATTACCCGAAGGTGTCTAGGCGCTGGGGGCCGTTGGGAAGATTAAGCGAGCTATTGCCCAGAGTCACATGGTGCTGGGCAGACCCCTGCCAGCAGAGCCGGGGATCAAACCGTGATCCCCAGCGTCCAGCCTCAGTCGCCCTGGCCGCTGCGCCACACCTCTCCCATATTAGCCTCATAAGGTACTGTTTCTGTTGCATGCAGTATCAAAGGTGCAATATTTTAATGTTTATATGAAACAGCAGCTTAGACGAAAGTTTTCCCAAAGTGTTTGTGCATCTGCTTGCGGCTCACTCTGCTTTTATGCTTTTCCTGAGTGGAGGAACAGTAAGGATGAGGAAGAAGGATATGGCGCTATGGTCCGAGCAGCCAACTTTAGAACTAAGGAACAAAGGGCTCGAGCCTCAGCATCGCTTCACCATCCTGTGATTCTGGGCAGTATTACTTAATCTTCTGGCTTTAAAAAACAAGCCTTAAGTAGTAAAAGCAGTCTATGTCTGCACTGCAGCAACCTACGCCTTCGCTGTGGCAGCCGCGCTGATTATAATAAATAGATGGTGCCGGCAGAGGGAGAGATGGTGCAGGCAGAGGGAGAGATGGAGCAGGCGGAGGGGAGATGGCTTGGACAAACGGAGAGATGGTGGAGGCAGAGGGGAGATGGTGCAGGCAGAGGGAGAGATGGTGCAGGTGGAGGGGAGATGGAGCAGGCAGAGGGAGAGATGGTGCAGGCAGAGGGGAGATGGTGCAGGCAGAGGGAGAGATGGTGCCCACAGAGGGTGGTGCAGGCGGAGGGGAGACGGTGTGGACAAAGGGAGAGATGGTGCAGGCAGAGGGGAGATGGCGCAGGCAGATGGGAAATGGTGCAGGCAGAGGGTGAGATGGTGCAGGCTGAGGGAGAGATGGTGCAGGCAGGGGATGAGATGGTGCAGGCCGAGGGGAGATGGTGCGGACAGAGGCAGAGATGGTGCAGGCAGAGGGTGAGATGGTGCAGGCTGAGGGAGAGATGGTGCAGGCAGGAGATGAGATGGTGCAGGCCGAGGGGAGATGGTGCGGACAGAGGGAGAGATGGTGCAGGCAGAGGGGACATGGTGCAGGCAGAGGGTGAGTTGGTCCATCCGGTAAGTTGTGATGGTGTGACACCATGAGTTACCCGCACCGGGTGACACCAACCCTAGTGACGCCACTGGGCTGCAAGGTAAATACACCACAAGGCTAATGACATTTTCACATTCTTTCCGAGCTCCGCTCTGTGCAGGTTGGCTTGGCTATGCTGCTGCTTGGAATGTATGACATTACAACGCATGCTTTTACATCGGATGCTTTTACAACGCGGTTTTTACAATGCATACCATTACAACGCACAGTGCTTTTAGGCGCTAGATAGTGAATTGTTTAATTTACTATTCCAACTCCAGTCCCCGTGGATAGTAGGGAAGGTGTTGGATAGTACATTAAACCTATTCCCTATCCTAGAGCGCCCCCCAGGGCAATGCGTTGTAAGGGTTTGCGTTGTAAAAGTTGCGCTGTAAAGGCACTGCGTGGTAAAAGTTGCGTTGTAAAGGTTGTTTACCTGCTGCTTGCTTTCATTTCTGCACTTATGAATTTGTAATTCGAAACTGATTCATGCAGATTGTATGCACTTAGTTACATTGTGTGCACTAGAGCAATTTATGTATCAAGCCACATAAACGCGTTTGATAACAAGAAAAGTATAGTTGTGCATGTAATGTAAATATGAGAGCAACAGCAGCCGTGATAATAAAGTTCTTTACATTATGGACGTTAATACTGGTCTGCTCTCAGAGTAGCAGCGCGCGTCATTTTTTTGCTTTTATGATAAACAACACTGTGATTTAAAAAAAAAAGTTTCTTGTAGTACCATATCTGAGTAATTAATTCCATGCTAATACTTAACTTTCTTTAACAAGCATGGGCACTTTAGAGATTCACGGCCCGGGGTGTGAGGACAGCTCTAAACCGTGTACGTTTAAAGTAGTTCCGTATGATGCGTTTTCCGCATACTAAGTGGGCACGAAACCTTATGTTTGGAAAAATTGAGTTTTTGAAATGACCTAATGATGTTAACATTTTGCAAGACTTCATTTAATCCATGCGAGTGAATCATCGACTTCGTCATGGGGTAGACTAGGTTTTTGACCCTACCGCAATTTCAGAGGCCCTGCAGGCTCCGTAAAATGCAAGAGAAAACAAGCATTGGCATACCAATAGGTCTCACCTATGGGACCTTATAAGTTTTTAGCCATGCAACAGTTGATGTTGTTGTACCAAGGATATTGTACTGCATAACTAAATACTTATAAGGTTCCAAAGGCGAGACCTATTGGCTATGCCAATGCTTGTTCTTGTTGAATAGACTTCTTTTCCCTCATACACTTCTCTGATTCCTCCAGAACTTTTGCAATAATAATAGCTTCTTATAAATTAGGGTCACTAGCAGCCCACAACCTCTCTTGTACCTTCTTGCTGTCTGTAGCACTGGACTAGTAATTGATCCCTGATCATCTCTTCTTGCATTGGCCCAAATTGGCAGTTCGTTGACAACTCCCTTAACCTGGACCCAAATTCATCAATCGATTCATTCGCCCTTTGTGGTTGTGTGTAACGCTGTCTCCTGAGAATAAAGCTTCTACTTCAAGTAAAAGGACTCTGCTTCGGTTTGTTTACCACAGTTTCCAAGATCTCTGGATGCCCAGCACACCTATTAGGGCCCATCCTAAGGCTAGATGTGATTTTGAGCTATTCTGGCTTGTTTTCTTTGTTGAATTCTACTTAACATCTCTTCCCAACTTTTGCTTTTTGTAAGATTGTATTGTTTCAGTAAACAGTCCAGAAAAAAATGAAACCATACAGCTCAAAGCATCAGTATAGTCTTCTGTACAGCATCATGTATATGACAGACAGTGACATGGTACGTTTCTAAACAGCACATTAAAGCTTATCATCTGGACAAACATCAATTCACTGGGTGCTCCAACAAATATATTGTAAGGGGAGTCCATATGTCCTTCGGCCTTGATGCCATAGGCTGTTCCTCTGAATAAATTGCTAAGGTATCCCTGCAATATGCCAAATCTTTCAACCATCACTTACATTTTGGAACATTACGCTGACCCCAGGGCACAGCCACCTGCATTTTAGCCAATAGGAGCGCAACTGCCACAAACCGGAGATCCTGAGATTTTAGCTTCATAACTAAACCCAGCAAACATACCTGGATAGTACCGTCAACTGAGTCTACTGTCATCAAGCACAGGTCACACACCACCCTTCACCAAAACCTCAACATTTCTGCACAACTCTACACAAGATGCACAAAGTCTGCATCTTGTTCCCCACATGTCTGACATTGTGCGTCTTCACACAGCCCATATCTATACAGTCTGGTAGGTGTATAGTACATTTGCTGCAGATATTTAAAATGTATATGTCGTAAAGTGCCATGTCTGAAAGGACTACCGCCAACGACTACATAGGAAAGGGGACAGGTCGGAGCACATGCTCACCTGGTTGCTGAAGAGGGAACGCCCTGCCCCTAATATACTAACTCTCAGGGCACCTGATGGTAAGATGGTCGTGGGCCAGTCGCTGTGGTAGAGCTGGTGCAAGCTTATCTTGCCAGTATATATACTGCCCCAACACAAGAGTTGGATTCGGTGGCTGCTGACTTCCTAACACAGGTTACACTGCTACATTTCACGATGGTGCAGGCAGAGGGATTGGGTGAGGGTATAATGCTTGATGACCTGAAAGTGGCACCCTGCGAGCTGGCTAGGGGGAAATACCTGGGTCCCAACGGGCTCTAGGTAGAATAATACCAGGCACACGCTGCTACTCGGCTCCTGGCATTGTTGGAAACCCACTTTGAAACACGTCAAGGGCGAACTGCCGCTGCATATGTGGGAAGCATTAATACTTAAGCTTCCTAAGCCGAGTAGGGACCCTGAGGATCCAGGATCATACAGACCTTTATCCATGCTGAACATAGATGTGAAATTGCTCTCAAAGATATTGGCTTTACAGCTGGGTAGAATTATTACACATCTGGTGGTGAACATCCCAATCAGAATGTACCCTCCCTCCCGGCCAGGGTTAGTTCTAACCGCCGGTTTTTGTAAATATTTCCCACAGCTCTAGCATTGATTGCACAAATATTTGAACAAGTGGGACACACTCTTCTCAATCATGTGGCCTCAATCACTGGTAAGAGCATTGCCTCATAGGTATCCATGACAATTGTGCACGGTATGGGCCACCTATTTTAATTAGGTATTCTATTCACAGATGAAGATGCCCACCATGATTTAATGGTTTTTGAAGAACCCATGCCCTGCTAGTGTTTTGCGGGTAAGCAAACTATCCTTTTTAGCTTAATTTTACCTCTAACTATTTAGTGCAACACCCTGACCCCCTTCTCATTTTGTAGGTTGTGATACGACTAACGCAACTTTATAAGGTTGCCCCACCCAGTCCTAAAGAAGACCCGCAAGGCCAAGGTCTCGAACTACCCTCGTAGGCCCAAGTCGGGTCGAAACATCGACGCCCACATATTTAGCCTGGATCACAAGCCCCGAATTTTCATGTGCCACACTCAGATATATTCTGTGTACTTGTGAATTGTGTATAAAAGGATCTTGATTTTCTCTACGTGGCCAGGCCAGAGGAGATGGAGAACTGTGAATCAGTCTAGTAACTAAATGTTTTTAAACATTTCTCTTTATTTTTTAAATTTCCTTTTTTCACCATTACGCACCAGAGCACCCCTTTTTTCTATTTTGCACGTTCCCTTGGAGCAACCTTTCCAATACACTTCCTACTTGATAAAGTAATTAATATACTGATCACCTTATGACATTGAATACATTCTGGGTGAGAAAAAATAATTTTGTTTGATTGCACTATTTCAGTTAAAAATTACTGGATTTAATACTGTGAGCTAAAACATGATGCATGCTCAGAAAATTGTCTTTGAATTACAGATTTAGAATAGATATATAATTTGGAAATCTAGGTCTAGGACCGCTGTTTTATGCATCATAGTTTTGTCCCAGGGCAGGGCTTGTACATGAACCTTAATAGGCTGGCTCGTGATACACAAAACATGGGAGTCTGCCTTTAAGGCCGCCTTGGTCTCATTGGATATAGAAAAGGCCTTTGATACCCTGGTGTGGCTGTACCTCTGGGAGGTCCTGAAGCGTATGGGTTTGGGGACTGAGTATGTGTCGTATGACGGGCTACTTTATACCTTGCCTACAGCGAGGGTGCAATTGGGGTCTGAAGCCTTTGGTATGGAGAGGGGCACTCGACAAGGCTGCCCTGCTGTTGTTCGCGCTCACGATGGAGTCACTTGCGATCTTTCTCAGGCATTGCCTTTCGGGTCCGAATGTTCTAGTAGGTGACAGTCGTCATATTGTCTCAATATACGCTGACAACACGCTGGTATATGTGAAGAACCCAGCGGAGTCCATCCCGCTTCTCATGTAACTACTGGGGCATTTTGGTGCGGCGCCCGAGTTACGAGTAAACTGCTACAAGACTGCGCTTTACACCCTGGCCAGGCTGGTGGGTAAAGAAGTGATGCAACTTCCAGCAACTGGCAATGGCATGGGAAGCGCACAGTTTTAGGTATCTTGGACTTCAGATCACTTACGATAGTGGCCTCCAATATGCCCTGAACATAGGGAAAATGCTGGAGAGCATAGAGTGTTCAATCCGCTTCTGGACCACACTGCCATTGTTGGTCATGAGTAGGGTATCCCTATGCAAAATGGTTTTCCTCCCATGCTACCTCTATTCGAAGCAGAACTCTTTTTGTACACTGCCCTCTGACATGTTTAAGCCAACAGAGAAGTTACTAGTCGATTTGGTATGGGTGGGGAAGAGATGCAGGGTGCGACTTGATATGCTGAAGCTGGATTTGGGTGAGGGCGGACTGGGGCTTCCTGATCTGCACTTGTACTATCTGGCTGGTCTTCTACATTTGGGAAAAAAAGCTTGATGGCGGGGACCACGGGTACTGTTCAGCTTCTCCAATTGCTGATGTTTGGTAGGGATCTGCCGCCGTACACCCCATTTTGCCCTGCCAACGTGGCAAAAGCATGGGACACTGCGATTTGTAGGGTTATAAAGAGAGTGCCTTACAACACGCTTCTCCCACTTCGGTGTCTGTGCCCCTTTTTGCATATCGGTGAAGCCATGAATGTTGAGGACTAGATCACGGGAGCTGTGAGACGGCGGGTGATCTGTATATGAATGGTACTTTCAGGGCCTTGGCAGAGATGGGGACCCATTACGGGGTGGATGACTGACAGGTCTTACAATATGCAAGCATATCAAACTCTGTGCCTGGTATCGGGCACACCTTTCCGGAAGATCCGCAGAGATTTCATGTTCTTGGTGTGATTCTAGACCCGGGCTCCTATAAAGGCATTATCTCCAGATTGAATGTAGCACTGAAGGCAGATAGGACGATGGTCGTGACCAAGAGTCAAGAGGTGTGTCACAGAGTGGTAGTTACCCCACTGTCTGAAGGTGAGTGGCGTGGTGGGCGCAAGCACAGGTTCCCGAGGTGGCAAGCAACGCCTGCTTAAAGTTAGTACACTTTTACTTCCTTTATCAGTCATATCTGACCCGGCCCAACTTCACAGAGCATATCCTGCAAGATCACCGAGCTGCATTAGGTGCGGAAAAACTCATGCAGACTTCTGCAGTGTAGCTTGGTATTGTGCACAGCTTCGGCCACACTGGGGTGACGTACATGGTGAAATGTGTAGGATGACAATGGTGGCAGTGGATATTTGATTTGAATCCATCATTGTCTACTGGGTTTGCTATCCATGCCTCAGAAGGGATGAAAAAAGCGTTATAAATTTGCCCAACTTGGCTTACTATTAGTACATCTCCACATAGCTATCCACTGGAATACCCCGTACCCCTGGCGCTCCCTAAGTGGAAAGCAGACCTGAGAGAGGGGCGTAAGAATGAACATGCAGAGAGGGATATTGAGATGTAGTCGAGCATGCTGGGTGTCCTTGGTGACAACAATGGGCAACAAGATGAGGAGGTGTGAGGTTCTGTAATTCTCGAGTCTGACTCCATTTTGTTCTGTGCCACCATTTTGTGTTGCCCTCACGTAGGCCTGTAAAGGTAACCTGGCGAACGAAGTGGCCTGGCCTTCTTAGTTCATGTATACATTAACTAGGTTTCTTTTTGACTCTGAAATGAACTGTAAGAAACTGACCTCTTCACCTGAAACTGACCTCGCAAAGCCAATTTCCCTGATCGATCTTTTATCAGAGATTGCCAATCAATGTTCAGGACATCGTTAACTTTTTAGTTTCCTTGCACGTACTTATCTTGTTCAGTATCTGTTACTGTTTTTTTTATGTTTCTTCATTACATGGGTTATGCTTTCAATTATAGGTTTGTCCGGCTTGTGGAGATTCAATTTGGGACATTCCTAATAATTAACTTTTGGGTTGGGAAACTGTAAATTGAGTTTTTGCTATGTGATACTTTGTTTGAAAATGTATCTTATTGGCTAGAATTTTGTGCAGTGGGTGTACATTTAGAATGTGAATATTGGGTATAAAAGGAGATGTCTCGCCTGAGTAAAATGAGCAGTCTCCTGAGAATTTACACCGTGATGTATTTCTAGGATCACTGTTACTAGCTGCAGCTAATAAACTTGGTCTCTGACGCCATCCAGAAGTATTCCGTGCCTTTGAATACCAAGACAGGTGAACTCGAAGATCTTAGGCGTGTCCCTGACGCCGCTGGGTTAAACCCCGGTTCTTCAACTGGAGAGTGATGGGAGGGGTGAAGAGGGTGACATGGATGTGACTGGTGAGAGCAAGCAGGAAGGCAGAAAGGACTAACACATCTAGCTTGATAGGACACAGAGTTGGGTGGGGTTAGTCGGTGGCCCTTCCCATAATTATACTCAGGGAGGGGGTGAGTATGGATGGTGGTCTCTTTGTACTGCATATGTGCCACTCTACATGGTACTACGAAATGGGGGTGAGGGGCGAGAATTGTTGTCTTGCCTCTCTTATCCCATATAATGAAGACATATATCAATATATAGAACGCCCCCCTCTACCCCCCCCCCCCGTTCTGCCTGGGACCCACCTACACCCTCCTACCAATGGGCGATGTTATTTTGTATTCTTTATATGAAAAACGGAATAAAAAATTATTTTTTTTAAAGTCGTAAATTGCAGTTGGGGGTAAGCATTTCCATGAGTGTGCAGCAAAATATCCAGTCCTCCCATGTCAGGGGTGTGTCTAGTATCATATTTCATTGTGCCAGCCATGTATCTGAGCACAGTGAACCCTCTACCAGTACAGAATTATACAATTTAGATGCCAAGTTTTTGCATTTTGGGCTAGTAATTAATATCTGCAGTGCATTTAGCGCAGGGGGCTCCTCTGGAAAAGAGGGATAAAGAGCTCTGATGGCTGATCGGAGGCGGTGAGATGTAAAAACAAATAGTAACATCTTATTGATGATAAAGGCCAATTCTTTGGGTTCTATGAATTTCCCATTCAGGTACGAGTCTCCCATTGTCATAATGCCCACCTGTTTGAGGAGCAAAAGGCACCCCTCTTCTTATGTCACTGAGGGAGCCAATGGTGCCCTTGGGGAAGTGTAGGGGCGTATAGAGGTAGCTTGTGCATTTTCGCGCCTCAAGCATGCCATGCCGCTGTAGGGGCAGCTAATTGTGTTTATGTCAGCGCGTGAGGCCTACCTATGAACATTGAGAAGGACATTTCGGAACGTTATGGGGTGTGCATTTTTTGCCTAAACTGCCTGATGAGGTGTGAAGCCCGGGGATTGTTACCAGCAGTGTATGTATTATGTCTGCACACAAAAATAATACAGATATAGATCTGGTGCGCCAAATCTGCCACATTCATATGGCAATGCCATTATCTGCCATGCAAGAGGAGGCTGCTTGCCTGCCCACGCCAGCCGTATTAACTGTGTACAAAACATTTTAAAGAGGCTCTGACTTAGTCTTATAGTCTTATAGGGATATCACAAAATAGGTAGAGGAGAGTGGCAGTATTACTATTTTGATTATTGCCACTCTGTCTGCTAAAGACAACAGCATCCTTATCCATTTATCCACTTGTTCCTCCAATTTTTCTATGGCTGAACAAACATTCTCCTTGACCACCCTCTTGGGCTCATGATGTATCCACACCTCTAGGTATTACACCAGGTCAGTACAATGTAGTGGATAGTCCAAATGGTGAGGTTGTGTGCACGGTGTCAACGGAATTATGTACAATTTATCCCAGGTTACATTAAGACCAGAATGCCTTTCAAACTGAATGCACTCTCTGAGCAGTGGTGGTAGGTGCAGATGGATGTCTTACATAGAGGACGATGTCATCTGCATATAATGACACACCTATTGGACGCTGCAGAAATTCGAGCACCACCTCCACATCCCACTGACGTACCAGGCATGTCAGCGGTTCCAGTGCTATTGTGAAAAGGAGTGGGAAAGTGGGCATCCCTGCCTGATGCCACGATGTATATGCAATTCCGACCATGTGTGCCCGTTAAAGTGAATCCTAGCCTTAGGGTCTGGGTATAACAGTGAAACCCACCTCACAAATGCATCAGGTATGTTCATTTACTCAAGGATAGTGAATATGTATTCCCACTGTATCGAGTCAAAGGCCTTGGCGGCATCAAGTAAAACAGCTGCGGGCCTCCAGCTCTGGGTTCACCTAGTGTTGGCGTTAAGATATCATATGGAGGTTGTGAGCAGTGGATCGCATTGGAACAAACTTGACTGGTCTGGCATTACTATAATTTGGCCATAGCGGTTGAAGGCTGTTAGCAGGGTCTTCACTAGGATTTTTGCATCTACCTTAATGAGTGAGAGGGGTCTGTAGGATTCACATTGCTACAGCTTTTTATCTGGCTTGAAGAAGGTGGCAATCAAGGCCTCAAGCAGAGTTGGGGGGAGAATTTTCATGTTATAAGCTTCCTCATACATTGCACAGAGATGAGGAGCAATCATATCTACATATTCTTTATAGAATTTGCAGGTTACCTAGGGGCTTTCCCATTGGGTAATGTCCTCAGACCTACACGCATGTCCTACAATTCTATAGGCTGTGATAGGTATTTTCATTGCCCTGTCGAGAGCCATGCAAAGGCAATATCCTCTAAATACTAATTTATTCAGGCAGATATTAATGTTGCGTGTGAAGTATATAGGGTCCTTTAAAAAGTCTGTAAATTTCCTCAGAATTCCTGGTGTATCATAATGAATCTCCCCGTTATCATTCGTTATTTTTATCACCAGTCGGGCACCGCGCGGTTTCAGTTTGGCCGACCAATGCACGTCCTGGTCTTCCCCTCTCCCCATAGACTCGTGCCACATATCTGCTCAAGAGATATTTCAGTTCCTTCTCAGATAAATCATGATAGTTGGTGATTTGATCTCTGATGGTATCTAAGGTGTTGGTGCAAGGTTCACGCTTGTACTCCCCTCCCAATTGCCACATTTTATTTTCAAATTTAGAAATCTGCATTGAAATATCTTTTAGTATCCTCGCGTTAGGACCTATACAGCCTCCCCTTATCGTAGCCTTGAAGGCTTCCCAAAGAGTTGTGGTCCCTGATACAGAGTCCTGATTTATAGCAAAGTATTCAAGAATAGTTTTTTGAATTGTCTCTTTGTAAACCGGATCAAGCAAAGAAGTGGTCTTAAACCTCCATGTGAATGGGGGGGATATATGTAGGAACCTCGATCACTAGGTTGACTGGCTTACGATCCAACAGTGTCTATGCGAGATGTTGTATGTCCGTTACCCAGTTACTGATCACCCTAGTTATCTGCCAGCAATCAAGTTGGGACCACATGGCATGTACAGACTAAATAAACGTGCCCTCCCTGCCCTCAGGTTTACACATGTAGCCACCATATTGAAATCTCCCATTCCCTCTCTTAGCACTCTTGACATCTGTCGATCCGGCCCTGAAAATTGTGTTGATTTATCAAACCTCATGTCAAGTGTTGTGTTTAGATTTCTCCCCCACAGTACTCATGATCAGGGTAGCGTGTTCCAAATATTTGTGTAGGAGGGGTCTTCAATGATGGGGCCATATACTTTAACTAAGGTGACGAGGGTGCCAGCCAGCGAGCCCTGCAGAATTACACATCTACCCTGAACATCTGCATGTTCATGAGTGACTGTGACTGGAACTCCTTTCTTGATCAATATCATCACCCCCATCGAGTATGAGGAGTAAAATTATGCTAGTTTGACCCAGACCCATTTTGCACCCGCTGAGCTTCCGGTGGACTCTGTTCAGTGTGTCTCCTGAAGGAGCTCTATTTGCACATTGTGCCTGTCAAGATATACTAGCACCTGACGTGTCTTGAGGGGGTTAGTCAAGCGACTATGTTGTTTTGTCTCAAGTGCTCCAACCCCAAGCCGCAGGAGGGTCCGCTAGACATTCCCAGCCACCGCCATCTTGACAGGCACGGCCTCTTAGCTCGAGCTATTCTTTCATGATCCTCTGGCCCCCTGCAGCAGTTTTTTGTATAATTTTGGCCCTCTCGACTGACACTCTTCACCCCCAACGGATCTATACCAATTGCATTATTTAGCACCGACGGATTGCAGGATATTTGATGGATTGTAATCTCTCGAGCGGCAGAGCTGAAATACAGTGAGGCTCACTAATGCCCCCCAACATCTCTTCCCAACTCAAGCAGTGTACCAGCCTTGAGGCATGCCCATCCCTTCCCAGTTTTTTTTAGGCCAATCATTTTAGGTAAATCGCCTGACTGGATCACTTGGTTTACAAGAAATCAGAGGAGCAAGTGCAGCTCTGGGCCAGGTTTTAGGCACTATAATAACAAAACACAGAAATTCAAGTTAAACAAGAAGACCACGAGAAACGTTTCATGGGGAAGAATACACAAATATGGGACATTCTAAGACATGCAGAGTGATACTGTCAGACCCGAATCAGAGCAGGGGTGCACAGGGACTACTGGCTTCCAATCGTGGTAGTTGAAGTTGTTTGACACTGGTGCTCTAGGATCTGTCCTACTATGGCTCTGTAAACTGTGCCAAGTACAACCCTTTTTACTCTTGATATTCAGGCTATCAACAGTAAGCAGTGGCCGGCTTCTCAAGGAGGTTGTGTGTGGTGGTAGAAGCTCAGAACTCAATAGACACAATAATTTTAATGTCCAACCTAGTGCTTGGCTTTTGGAAAAATAAAGTACTTTTTAAATACAAAACAGTGCTCACATCACTCTTGCATACAAGGTGATACCCCTGATAACAGTTCTGTGGGTGCTACATCAATTTGTGCCCTCTCGCACCCCAGACTGCATCCAGTTGGATATTTTTCATAGCAAAACTAAGGATTATGCCCCCCCCCAAATGTCAAATCCACAACAGACATTGTTTCCTCAGGTTCTGACCCTCGCGTGGTGGTGGGTAGAAAATCAAACATTTGGCCTTTGTGCTTTCTTTGGTGCAAGCACAGCCGCTCAGTTCTATCGCAAGCGGAAGTTGGGCAAGGCTTATGTCTTCTCCAAGCACAGCCAACCTGAATTGTCAGGCGTCGCTGGGCGGGCATGGCACAACTGCCCAGGAGCTCCTGGCAGTCTTAGCCGCTTTTGGTCAGACACTCGTCACAACAGTTGTGGCCTCTTGCCTGTGCTGATGCACATGTCAAGGCCCAAAGTAGGCTGGTACGCACATAATCAAGCAGTAGCCTGACCTGGTTCAGAACACAAGGCAAGGCAGATGCAGCCTCATCCTGGAGGAATACACACTGCAAAATAGATACAGCTCACCTTGGGCCAATGTGTGGTTGTACGTAGACTTTTGTAGTTCTTGCCTTGATCTGTCGAAAGACCAGGAGACCCTCTGCAGTGCAGCTGCTCGAGCCTTTCCTCCCTCAGACTTTGCACTTTCTTTGGGTTTTCCTCAGGCTAGGAACATGGTGAGCTTCTCTGGGAAGTCTCGGAACGTGCAGGTCTAGGAGGAATCCTTCCCTGTCTCTGCAGGCAGACTTTCAGGCACCAGATAGACCCTGAGCTCTTTCAGTAGAAATCACAGACTTCATGTGATGTCTTTTCATCTCTGGGAGCCTGGCTAACAAGCAGACACCAGCCCTGGTTACACAGCAGGCCACCAGGTACTCTGTGAAGCACTCCTTTCCTTTATGATGAAGAACAGGGAAGTGTAACAAAGTGGGGGATGTTGTGTCGCACTATTAAACACATTTTCAAGACAAGGGATTTGGATCCACTGTCTCGATCCTTAGAACCAATTTAGGTTGGTTATCTCCGAAGTGTCTTACTCGAGCTGCTCTCCAGACAATAATGTGTAAAGTAATAATTATTACAGCAGGTAGCACTGGACTGGCTCCAAACTGGAACACCCTTAACTTGGGCACAATGAAAGGTGAGGTTTCTGAACATTTCATCAACCTCCCTGAATGAATAGTCACAGATAGACAAAAGGGCAGATCTGACCTAGAAACATTTTCACCTTGAACAACAGACACTGAGTCCCACCCTTCACAACTACTAGGTACCAAATAGTAGTGATCAGCAAGAACTAATCAGCAGCCCTTTGCTAGCAAGGTTTGTATTCAATTTCTAAAGGTAGCTTTTACTCCAGTATCCTCACTTCAGTGTCTGGATCTCAACACTCCGGCCATAGAAACGCATACAATACCCTTCCATTATCTGGGGAAGCTGTCTTCAGCTTCCACATGGTACCATGGTAAACCGATGGCATACAAAGTGAATCCCACTGGTTTCAGTACTAAGACTCTTATGCAGCCCTACTACAATAAGTGAGCTACAAGCATTCTACACACACATACACACACACACTTGACATACACACAGGATGGCAGTAAAATGTTTTCCCATAATAGCAGAACTTTACACGAGAGAAGCCAGCTGGCCACCCTCCCATCGACACAGATAGAAAGGTCAGGTAAACTATATGCTATCATAAAACATAGAATGCGGCTACCATTGTCTTGAGTGATAAATCGAAGACAATGACAAAAATCCATCTCTACGCTCTGTCCTGCCTGAGGGTACAATTGCAGCGCCCCTCCTACTCACAGATTATGAGCTTTGCATTGCCAGGAACATGCATAGGACTCTGTGCACATGCTATATTAGGTTTACACCAGGCCAAAAATAGATCTCAGGATACCAGATACACACACAGTGCCGGACACATTCCCATCCCATTAGAGACAATATCAAAGATTATATGGCAACCCCCTGTACACCATATGTGACCTCCCCGATGCCCCTCTGATCAGACTTGGTCCCACTCACTGAATAAAAGCACCGGCTATAGAAAGACATAACATAACACCAGATGTTGTAAAAAGAGTGCACTTCTCTGCAGACAAAGATCTGACCATGCAGCAAGTTTGGTCTAATGATGTTGTTATCTACAAGGGATGCAAACTGTAACGATACCAAGACCTTTCACCTACCACATATGCAAGTGTAGAGGCTTATGGCCACAAACCTTCTCAGGGAACAGCAAATAGCCAACAATGGAGTCATCTTTTCTGCATCCTCCTCCAATTTAAAGGATATCCAGTGCTTGAAAACATACAGGGGGCTGAGGAGTACCTCTCCCGTTGGAAAGACATTTGGCCTACCTGGCAGAATATTAAGTGCGCCTGGGGTGACAGAGGGATAGCCAGGGCTGCATGGCTGAAGGAAAGAAAGATGTTTAACAACACTTGATGAACCTGGGATCTGGAGCAGAACAGCCACAAGAGAAGGCTTCTTACTGAGATCAGGTGTAACGTGTAATGATTTCCTGACTCCCTGTTGGTAGCATAGCTGAAATGTTACACTTAATTTCATGTTGAGGGCAAAGGGTTCGTTGCAGCCAGGTGGAATCGGCCAACTGAAACCCATACACAGTCCCCACTACTGGAGGCTAACACAATACAAACTTCATGAAGCTGTTGATGTCAATAAGGAGAGATTACAATCTCCAGGACTCAAAGTGGTTAGTTATATTAGACTATCCAGACTTAAGTGTTGGCCCCTATTTCCCCTGCTTCATTTAAGAAGGAGGAAGGAGAAAATCGGCTTTTACAGGAACCGGGAAAATAAATAGGGTAACAGAGCTTTCAAGGGTGGGAAGTCAGGAGCTTTAGCTAACAAGATGTTATTCAAAGTTATATCCTTCAATATAAAAGGGCTAAATTCCCTGAACAAAAGACAACAGCACTTGAGTTATACTAGGAAGCATGACCAAAATGTTGTCTTCTTGCATTAGCACCATCTCCTGTAGATGGACAAATTTAGCATACGCCGCAAATTACTCCAATAAATACTGGGGCTCTTGCCCGTACTGACCTCCATTAGCTCAAGCAGGGAGGCCCTCCTGGTGGGGGCACTCATCTGTCTTGAGGCCTATTGTCCATTAAGCTTGCTTCTAGTGCTGTGCTCAGTCTGCTCTTCCAATATGCACTACAGGTAATTTCCTGACATTGCCAAGGCACATTCTGGGGTGCTCTTGTCCCTCAATGCTAACGTGTGCAGTGTCTCTGTAATGCCGCATATGGTTGATATGTTGCATCAGTTCCTGTTACCTAATAGTCGAGTCCTCAAACTTTGACTGGATTAGTTTCATTTGGTCCCATTGAGTGTTCTTTGTTTTCCCATGACAAGATAGAAGGTATTTACTTTCTGGCCACAGGGATGCCTCTTCCTGCCAAATTACTATAAAAGAGGACTTGAACAGAATGCCAGAAGTTTTGCAAGTTGTCCTCTGTGCTTGTTGCGTACTTGTGGTTTTGGTTCCTTTACTCCTCCATGCTCTCCAGCTTCTCTGCTCTCATACCTTGTTTGGCTTGCAATTTGGAAGGTTTTTCTGCTTGTCAGTTTTATTCATTCCAAGCCTCTGATCTGCATTTGCAGGTAATCTCAGACTTCTTACAGCTGGAGTCTGAAGTTGTGAAGGAGAGGAGGCTCTACTTGTACTCCAAGAAGATCATCAGGTTGTTGCCTAGAAGACCTGCCCTTCACAGCGGGAGGATCTACCCTGATTAAAGTTGATCTATACAATTTGCAGTTTGCAAGCCGTGGTGACAAGCCAGTCCTTGAATGCACTTTTTGAGAGGCAATAGATGTTTGATGTGCTCATTCCAGAGTGGCGTTTCCAAAATATAGTATGGCCATGACCATTGCCAGCAGGTTTCAGGTACTCAGGGGCAATGATGTGACAAGTCACCTTATGAAATTCTTTAAAATGTTAGCAAGTTCTTGCAAACTACCCATTTTTCTATGCACCTGTGTGCTTCCCTTAAGTAATATTTTTGAAAATGTACATATATACAGAATATTTATATTGTTTATTCTGTAACTCTAAAATATTTGAATTAAAATGAAAAAATAAGAATCAGTGGCAAGGGAATTATTGATGTGTACTTATTTGCTGCAATTGATTGTTGTGTGTTTTTCCTCTTGGTACAAGTTGGCTCTACATTCAGGCACACAATGTTCGCTATAAACTTAAGGCTGCAAAACCAGACTCTCACTATGTATTAATTTGATCACGTAGGGTGGCAACTTTAGTAGGCACCAATTTAACTCTGCTCTGGTTTACAGTGTGCAATGCACTTGTGGACAAAAATGTAAGAATGATACCCAGAACACACCAACTTCATACATCGGCCCGTTGAGGAATACAATACCGCTTTTCTGCCAGGCCTAGGGATGTTCTTTCACAAGAGAAGAAAAGTAAGACAAAGACTGAGAGTCTGTGAAAGCAGTACTTTACCAAGCTGCCCGCAGTCTGTAGGCCTTCACCAGATCAGCCAGGTCATTAATGTCCACCACCACAGGCCGAACAGCCACTGGGTGGGGGTGGACATGCTGCAGTGATAAATCATTGAGATAGGAGACCATGCCACCCACTGTCTTCCCAGTGCTGACCTGCATGTAACTCTTTACCAGGAACCTGCAAAGGATAAGAAACAAGATTTCTGTACTGTTTCATTAAGAATGCACAGCATATTCCAAGACCTCGCCCAATCAACTGAGGCCGCGACCAGAGGGAAAGAGTAAGGGAATATACCCTTTATGCGATGAGAGCAAGTTAGTGGCAGCTGAGGAGATTTAGACTGGAGAGAGGACAATGGGCTAGGGTATGAAATATCACAACCAGGAGCAATTCCTTGAGTAGCTATGAGGTATGCACAATGGGGCAGAGATTACAATGCAACACATCCTTTATAATTAAAGCTTTATTTGTGGAAATGGGAGACTCTAAGGATCTATCTTTCCAGTCAGCTAATACAGGCTTCATGTTATGTTAATAAATGTATTAAGCGCACGAATACCCAGAGGTGTCTTGGCGCCGGTGGTCCGGAGTAAGCAAGGGGCTCTATTTATTCACCAGCCAGGTTTTCAAGGCCTTCCTAAAAGCAGACAAGGTCGGAAGTGTTCTAATGGGAAAGGGAAGATCATTCCAGAGTTTAGTGTCTGCCACCCTAAAGCTTCTGCCACCCCAGCTGGTTTTAAAAAATCTCGGAGTTGCTATTGATTTAGCTCTATCTGAGCGAAGATGTCTTTAAGGGGCATACCAATATAGCAGGAGTCTCGGGAACTGAGGACCATATCATGAAGTGCCCTATAGGTAATGCAAATGGCCTTAAAGACGATACAGCTTGTAACTGGGAGCCAATGCAACTTTTGCAGGTGTTTTCTGACTGATTGAAACTTAGGGATTCCTAACAAGAGCTTGGCGGCAGCATTCTGAAACATTTGCAACTTATATAGTTACTTCTCATGCATACCAAGATAGAGCCCATTGCAGTAGTCTAGTTTGGCAAGGACCAGTGAAGTAATTACTGTTTTCTTGCTGTCTGAAGGGATAAATGGTAAGATTTTTTTGATTACCTTAAGAAAAAAGCTAGATGAAGAGATGGCGTTAACCTGTTCCTCAAAGTTCAGTTTATTATTAATAATCACGCCGAGGTTCTTTGCCTTGGCGACTGGGATGGGTGCCTTCCCCAGTTCATCAGGCCACCAACTCTGTAGCCAGCCTGGTGAAAAATTGCCAGAAATTACTATTTAAGTTGTATTTGAATTTAATGTAAGACACTGTGAGCTTATCCAGGAGCTGACTACCAACATACACTCCCTAAATCTTTGCCTCGGTGGCAGTGTATTTTTAAAAACAGAGAAGACAATTTGTGTATTGTCTGCATGTGATGTTAATGCCAATACGAAAGATCTGATATGTGTAGCTAATTCAGATACATAAACATAAAAAAGAGTGGGACTCAAGGAAGAGCCCTGTGGGACCCCACATGGAAGGACAAAGGAAGGAGAATCATAGCTGCCCAAGGCTACTGATTGTATCTTCCCGACAGAAAGGAAGAGACCAATGTGAGAGCTTTGTCGGAAATGCTCCTTCATGAGGACCAATTCAACATGTTGTCTCTGCTGTGTTGCCCCATTGGAGCGCCCACTCACAACGTCTTAAAGGCTTTTTCCAATTACAGATTATCAGGCAAGAGGTTTTCCAGATCCCACTGAAAACATGCAAATGGAGTCTGAGCAGCTGGTCCTACATGGGAATTGGGGTATTGTCATTCATAGCAAAGAGGGATTTTGTCACATACACTTAATGGCAAAGTCAAATAGCCAAGGCTGTTTGACTGAAGCAATGCAATCAAATGCATAATCCCCGGGGGTGAGACACTCCTCCTCCCAAGGAAGATTAAAATGACCAGTCACTGTTTGCATCGAAATGTCAGACCAGAGAAAACAAAAGTTTAGTGAGAGAAGATATGTTGAAGTATAGGAGTCTGTGGATGCAGTTTGTTACCTGGCTATCTGCAGCATCATAACCGTGTTCTCGCCTTCGTAGGTGCACGCTGGGGTGAAGTTTGCATAGATATCCGGCAGCCCACTACAGCGGGAATAGCCGTGCCCTCCACATGCCATCCTGCTCTCTTCGATCCCAGCACTGGCAATCCAGCTAGTGAAAGCTTTCAGACCAGCAGACAGTGCGTGGAGCTAACGGTACAAGGAGAGAAAGCGTGAGATGTCAAAAACCTAACAAAATGCTTTCTTTTAGGTAAAATGCGCACCTGTGGTTAACCCTATCACTGTCTAGCCTTTGTCAGGCCTCTATGAACAGCACATCTCTACCCTGAGTCAGTTATGTCCCCAGCAACACCCAGTCTTCTCATCAAGCTCCAGGCACTGAGAGCTAACTAGGTGCGGCAGCATCCGACCCTTTTCGAATGAAATGGGCAGTCTCTGCCCAACAGTGTTAAGAGTGTGAGGTTTCACCAGATGCATGCTGAATCTGAAAGACCTCTCTATGCACAAACTGCTCAAATATAAACTTAGCATGGCAATTCTGTGGCTCTCGAATTAAAACACACCATGGTTTATTTAGGGATATCGCCTTTCCAAAATGTCCGCTAAATTTGACCTCATCATTTCATACCTACAGATCTAAAAATGCCTCTTCTAGATAGCCCACCGACACCAAACCACAAAGATCCAATGCTAGCTAGCATATAATCCCCTACCCTTCCCCATGCCACTCCCCACTGCTTGATGAGACGATTCCCTCGATGCAGGGCCAAAGCTTTAACATGGACATCGTAGACTTTGCTCACGAGACTAAGATCAGCAGCGCAGGACCCACCACCTCAAGCCCTACACCTAATTACCCCAGCACAGACTGTTACACTCGGGCTGCTGACTCAGACCTACATATTCTGTAACTGTTTCTGGTCAGCCTACACCATAAACCATTAAGGATGGCTAGAGCTTATTTTTGAAATACACTACTTTGTTAACAGCAAGCAATTCCTAGGTGTTTTGCTTTGAAGTTAATGATGCTTTGCAAATTTATAATCCTTGTTAAAGTAAATAGGCAACTGGCTGAGACCTTATTGAAGTCAAGAGTTGTAGCTAGGCACATATTTATTGGGACGGAAGTGTGTACATTTTAATCTTAGTTTAAGGGAAAGGTTTTATTTGTTGACATTTGAAGCAGATTAAACTTGGACTTTCTTCCCGAATTGTGGCATACTCATATGAAATGTCACTCTCTTGTTTAATGTCCATTAGGCTACAAGCACAGTATTATAAGACCTATTTTTCATTATATTATACTCCATCTAAAATAGCCAAATGGGGAACCGGTAAAGGTACAACTTGCCAACGCTGTGCTCTACCAGCTGCTAATATCATTCACATGTTTGCTTCCTGTGACTCCTTAACTAATCTACTTGCAGAAAATCAGGCTTTCTGACAGGGATAGCGCACTGCGATGTAAACATTACAACAGCAGATGTCATGCTGGGTGTGTCAAACATTGATAGGCCAAAACAGATACAAGGGTTAATACAAGGGTTAATTTTTGTTGCGATGGGGGTGTTCTGGTTGTGTGTCGCATCAACCTGGCCTTATATGATACCACCATCGTTTATGCAGTGGAGGGCCAGATTGCTGGCGACCTGTAGCCTGGAGGTTGCCATTTATAGGAATAAAGGGTATAACACTCGAAGACGAGGAATGAAGATATGGGGCCCCCTGCTTGACTGGATTCAAGAGAATGATTAGTGGGAATAATTGGAGATATTCAACATGGGCATATGCTGTCTGTTTATCATGATGCTCCTTTGTCTCTGTTCTTTATTTTTTTTGTTTTTTCTTTCCTCAGAAAATGATGGATTTGCAATGTGTATGTACCTCTGTTTGGCTTTCACATATTGATACCTGGTCTCATGGGGGGCAGGGGGTGGGAGGGTTGTTTGTAAAATTTAAAGAAAAATCTGTAATAAAGATTGTTAAAAAAAAATGAAGTTAATTAGTTACTTTTACACACCATAACCAGTACCACATTCCAGCATTTTTTGCTCTTTATAGAAAATTAAAGGACACACCAAACCATTAACTGGAACTTGCTGCTGCCTCAACCATACCCCGCCACTCCCTTTTGCAATCACAAGTTACAGCCTCCCTCCCCTAGCCCAGACCCCTTCCTCACACCCTCTCCTTCCCACTATGATGGGTTTACCATGACCTATTAGCGAATAATCCACCCCAACACAATACTGGCTAGCCTCTTCCTTCCATCATTACAGTTTACCTCATATAGCTTGTTGAGGCACCCCGGCTATCAGTTCTAAACCACAGGCTCTCCTGCTAACCATCATGGCATTACCTTGCAGTGGTGCCTCCCACCTTACACTCTTTTTATCACCTTAGCAAGGTTGCCTTAGGCCGATTACTGATCGACATACATCTCTCCTTCCCAGACCTTTCAAATTACTTTTGGAACTCATTAAGGCACTACAACTCTGCTTGTCCACTTTGTATCTTGCTCAGGTCGCCTACCCACTTCATGCAATGATTCCACGGGCCACTGCCACACTACCTGGGGCAGCTCAATGAGTTTGTTTTGCACAATTATTCTTTGCACATTTCTCTACTTTGAGATCAAAAGTACCTCAAGCAGCTTGCAGAAGTCTCCCTGACAACTCTCTCCAGCCCTTGTGGCCTAAACTCAGGCATCACGCAGTACACAATCAACCTCCCTACACTACACATCTGTGAGTCTTCCATGTATCACACCAATACCTCTGGTAGTTCATTGAGGTCCCCTTGGTTGATGTCTCCTGTGATGCGGTGATATGTATGTTTCATGTAGTCCCACACAAACCAGAAGGCATATGCAGTAGCCAGCAAAGGAAAGAGCTTGTACTGCTGGGTCTGATAGTCCAGGATCTGGGGCTCAGGCTCCCTGTGGGTCAAAAGAAAAGGTGACAAATAGGAATTGTGATGAACAATGCAACTCAGATTATGTGATTGCCTAGTAAGCAAAGAGGACCACAGGATGCAGATTTGAGAATAAGGGTTTGAATTAGAGTTCAGCAGAGGAGTTACTCCATCACAATCGTGACAGATATTATCCTGTGTGCTGTTTTATAAGTGGCAGTAAATATAATGTGTTAGAACCGGGGTCTCTAGTTGGCGGGGGTATGTACCCTAGTCCAAGTAGGGACCACCGCTTCCGACAGGGTAGCTTGGCGCAGAGCAGGAAGGCTTAACTTCAGAGGCAATGTGTAAAGTATTTGTGGAACACACCCCCAGCAGTGACACAGTAACAACATTCACAAAAGGACACTACACCAGTGATTTATTTAGAAACTAGCAGCCCGTCCCGACGTTGTTCGGGTATGAATTGCTGCCGGACAGTAGTATATTGTTTTGTAGGATTTCGTTTTGATAGCATTTCTTATCTGTGACAGGCCTGTGAAACGCTCCGATGCACAGTGCACTGCTGATGCACTTAAGAGTGCGCGTTCAGTAGTGTGTGAACTCGAGTTTCCCTACTTTATTTTTCCTTGCAATATTATATAGCGCTAACTCGACAACATGGCATGAGCACAATTTACATTACAGAACACATTCATTTGTGGTAGGCACGGGGAGACAAAGCGATTTGCCTGGAATCACAGGATGTTGAGCTGATGCCGAGATTCAAACGTAGCTCCCCAGCTCTAAAGTTCGCAATTCTAGAACTTGTGGTGGGAGGTGTGTCTAAAAGTGTATGTCGGTGCTGGCCATCAATGAGAGAGACCTGTGCATTTTTCAAATCGGTAGTGAAAAAATATGAGTATGTTGCTGGAGATGTGGGCCGCCGTGCCACCAATGTACTTACGGGGGAGGGTAAACACCCATTATTCCGCAACTTTCTTTCCGCATACCATCACTCCGCATACTTTTATTACGAAAGTACCATGACTCCGCAATGCCATTATAACGCATGGCATTACATTTTATATGCTTTTACCACGCATACATTTACAACGAAATTCGTTGTAAATGCATGAATGGTAAAAGCATGTTTTTTTTAAATGTTTGGATAAGGTAAGTATGGGTATAGGGGTTTATGTTTTGGAGTACTGAGGTATATGTTTTGGGGAGTTTGGGTATTTTAAGGGTTCAGATATAGTTTTGGGTTATGGGGTACAGGGGTAGTTTTAGGATTTAGGGATAGGTATGGGTTTTGGAGTACAGGGGTATTTTTAGGGTTCAGGGGTAGGTTTGGGTTTTGGGGTACAGGGGTATTTTCAGGGTTCAGGGCTAGGTTTGGGTTTTGGGGTACAGGGCTATTTTAGGGTTCAGGGGTAGGTTTGAGTTTTGGGGTACAGGGTTATTTTTATGGTTCAGGGCTAGGTTTGGGTTTTGGGGTACAGGGGTATTTTTAGGGTTCAGGGGTAGGTTTGAGTTTTGGGGTACAGGGGTATTTTAAGGGGTCAGGGCTAGGTTTGGGCTTTGGGGTACAGGGGTATTTTAGGGTTCAGGGGTAGGTTTGGGTTTTGGGGTATAGGGGTATTTTTAGGGTTCAGTGCTAGGTTTGGGTTTTTGGGGTACAGGGGTATTTTTAGGGTTCAGGAGTAGGTTTGAGTGTTGAGGTACAGAGGTATTTATAGGGTTCAGGGCTAGGTTTGGGATTTGGGGTACAGGGGTATTTTTAGGGTTTAGGGATAGGTTTGGGTTTTGGGGTACAGGGTATATTTATAGGGTTAAGATGGGTTAGTGTTTAAGGGTGTTGGGGTATTTTAGGGAGTAAGGGTGGGTTATGATTATGGGGTGCAGGGGTATTTAAAGGGAGCAGGGTGGACACCCGGAGCTGGAATGTACAGAACCTGGGAAGAAAAACAATGAAATATTGGGCACAACGCTCGCTTTTTTTTCCTGTAATCCCGCGCCCCGCATACGCCCACAGCACACGATGTGAGACATAGCATGAAGGGCAGAACGTACCACACGCCCCCAGCGTTTGTCACGCCCCCAGCACACGCCCACAGCACAACGCAGACACGCCCACAAGGGACTACTTTGCTGGCATGGTTCTTTTACCTTTTAAATGTAAATGGGGGTCGTCTGCATAGCCTATGTCCTTCTGCTGCAACTGCCCTTTCCAACGCTGTATTGGGTGTTGTGATTGGTGCTGTGGTTCCTGAGATTACCCGCCTCAAAGGTTTGGGCTCTCTCTTTATTATATTAGTATAGATAAGAAGTATCTTTATATAAAAATTAGGCAAGATCCAAAAAGGCAAGAATCCAAGTATAACCAATTAGAGACGACAGTCAGAAGAGGGGTTACAAGTATTCCAGTAGGGTGGCTCTTTTAGCTGGGAAATACCAGAGCAGAACAGTTCCTCAGTTACGGGCAGCAGAATCAGCCAGCCCCTGTTATCCACACAGTTCGTCCATCAGAGGGAGAACCTCTCAAGCAAACAGTTCCCCCAGATGCGGCAATTTTAGACACTGTTCCCAGTCTTGGGCACACCAGAACTTTGCATTTAGGCCAAGCAGTTCCCTGCACGATGTTTCCCCTGCTCGTATGGATAGACATATGTCCTAGGTGACCTTAAGCAGCCAGCGGCAGGGTAATTAGGCCCCCGCTGGTCTGATGTGCACAGTTCCCCACAGGCTAGCGACAGAAGGCAGAGTCAGTTCAAAAGGGCAACTCGCAATATTCCCAGCACAGTCAGTCAGCCCCCTATTTTACAGGAGAGGTGCGCAAGTCATCCCGGGCAGTCTATGCATTTCCCGGTAGGCGTGTGGTTAGTTCAGTGTAGCCCCCGCACGTCATGCCACCACCCACCCGATCTCCAGCCTCCAAATCAATTGGCGTTGTCCCCGCCAGGCCCACTATGCAAACACAGGGCTCTGGTTTAAATGCAGCAATCCCCGTTACTTATTTGCACAGCCCCCACATACAACTGTGAGTGGTTACCTGAGGGAGGGTATGAGACCAGCACTGGCGCGAGGCTCCGTTAATCCCCGGTGTGTTGGATCCTCGCAGGTGCTGCCCGGGTGAGGAGAGAAGCAGCCCCTCCCGTCCGGTGTGAAGAGTTCTCCGTTGCCAGGCAACGCCTCCCAGATAGTTCGCTGCGGCGCAGCCTCTTTCTTCAGACCTGGGCCGTGAGCAGGGCAACGCCCCCGCAGGGCTTTGATATTCGCGCTGCCGGCTCTACACGGGTCCCAGACTCAGCCGCGCTGACTGCAGGCACACGCGCCAGGTACTTTTGAGGCCGAGCCTGGCGTGCAGTGACCACGGCAGCCCTTCTCGGGTCCCAGGGCCTGTGGCGCTGAAAGGAATCTCGCAGGCTCGGCGCGTTTTCTCCGTCGCGCTCCCCGTCCCACAGACAGCGTGAGCAGGGCACAGTGAAGCCGTGGTGATTTCTAGTGGAACAGCGCTCCAGTCGGCTCATCGCTTCTCAGCGCATTCCTGTCCCGGGCGGCGGCGGTGATCTCGCCAAAGCGCTTCAGTTCAATTAGGACCAAGGTTAAGGCACTTTTCCCCACGGCCAGCGGCAGTGACTTCAGACTTGCAGCGTCTCTTCCCCCCAGCACTTTCCAGTTCAGTTAGGGGTGATAGAGTTAGCAACAAACACCCAGGGCTGCAGAGGTAGTTTCTGGAGAAGTCACAGGGCAAGCAATGCTGCACGCAGGCACAGTGTTGCAGGGGCAAGTCTTTCCAATGTGGCGGGTTGCAAAGACGGTCCTTAAAAAGTTGTAGTCCCAAAGAGGAAGTTCATAGGAATTTGGTGGAGACACTCTGGGGATGATGTTTCAGTCTCCCATGCAGGGCAGGATCAGCAGACAGTAGGGCAGCTCAGCAGGTTGTGGGGCAGTAGTTCCTTGGAGCAGTCAGCCTCCTTCCCAGGGGCAATCCTCTTGTGCAGCAGTCCTCACTGCAGCAGGGATTCTTCCAGGTCCAGCAGTGTAACAAGAATGTGAGGCCAGGACCCTCCCTTATATATTCTACAGTCCAGTGGCTAGAAAGTGGTAGAAGTCTCTGGAAGGGTCTGGGGGCAGGGGCTTCTGGAAGAGTCCAGGGAGTTCTGGTATGTTCCCTGCCTTCCCTGTCCTGGCTGTCACAGTGACGAAAGACAGGCCGTTAAGACTACAGTGGGCAGCCCATAACAGCCCATCCAAGGGGAGAAGGTGTGAATAACCACTCCCTCCTCCCAACCCAGGCAGCTATCAGTATGCAGAGGGGAGGGGGGAGTCTGCAGTGCCCAATCTAAGTGTAGGCAGAAAAAGGTCCACTTTCTAAAAGTGAGTTCCCTAACATAGTAGTGCCCAAACCTCATATATCACTGGAAAGGGTTCCCCTCCCCGAGTCCAACAAGACCAAACATGACAGACTTATTAGGTCCTTGTCAGAAATTATCCCATAAGGGGGGGGTCCCCAATGTTAGCCTATGGAGGATTAAGCCTTACTGCAGAAGCAGGGGCTTGTGGCAGATATGCCAGCGTCCTATGGTGTTAGAGGAGAGCACCTGCACCTCAGCACTGTTTAGCAGTGGTGAGGCGCCCAGAGTCCTAGGTCCAACAAAAAGGTACAGGGAAAATGGGAGGCGCAAGGGCAAAAAGGTAGGGGAAGACCACCCTAAGGCTGACAGGTCCAACATAATGCATTTGTAATATGATCGACGAGATATCCTGTCAGGCCCGAAGTGAGCAATTTCAGTTTTGCAGCTTTGGTACTCTTAACAGATTCACATGCTTTGCATTCGTTTTCATTGTCAGAGTGGGAATCCCTCGTAAAATGTTATACACAATAGACCTAGCTTGTCCGCCTTACAGTTTGGTTCTGCATTGCAGCAAATGAGGCCCATGTACCTGTGAATTTAACAGTAGTGGCACACAAGGAAAGTAAACATGTAGCTTCACATTGGAGGAGAGTGGGACGATTTTCCATATAGAAAATACCAACAATTGCGAACTGTAGTCACAGGTAATCCCCAACATTAGATTGGGCACAGATTCACATCTTTTGATCCATCTGGCACTTCTGCTATATTACATCTTTTTTACATGTCCAACTGAGGCATTCCTAGAAAGAGTGTTTCTGTAATCTTTATCCCTTTGGTGGAATGTCTGTACATTATTAAGCAAACATACTATTCTCTTTTTTTATACCAGAAAACTACATACTGGAGTTTTAAGATCAATAGACCCTGTCATCTGCTTGGCCACGGGGCCAAGGAAACCTGCCTTTTATAAAGGAAGGGGGTGTTATACACAAAGTGGAGCCTTTCCCCGCAGGGGATTGGAGCAGGTGTGGCCTCAAGGGTTGGATATTGTCTTTGATATTCCATGGTGGGGGTGGACTGGCACTGGGAGGCTCTTGAACAGTGAGCTCAGTGTAGCTCAAGCCTGTCATTTAACATTTTTGGAGCACATACTTTCTGCCAAATAAGTGCTCAAGTGAAGGAGGAATTCTGTCATAGTGTTGAAAAATGGAAAGGATGAGAATGCACAGGATTGCCAACTTGATTTGCTTTTGAATATTTGCCAAGCGCAGCTGGATTTACAATATAAAACCAACAGCTACACTTCAAAAGGCATGGTGCAGACCAGTACAGGAGAAGATTGAAGACGGCCAGATGTATGCTTGAGGAATTCCCCTCTGCACAATGTAGGCTTTAGGGGAGGTGTCTCCTGCTTCATTCTGAATCCAATGAACTGCAAGGCTGCTCTGGCCCTAAGGGTGAAGGGAACTAGGACCCGACCAGAGAAGCATGCATGCTGTTTGGAACTTCTTTCACTGTGGCAGAAATGTACGGAAGATCATAGGAAAAGAGAAGAAAAACAGCAGGACCAGTGGGGAGAAGCACGTTTCTTATTCGAAAGTTTGTTGTCTGATCTCCAAGGAACATTCCCTGGATGTTTTGGAACTTGTGGAATACCAGAGAACAAGTTACGGCCCCAGCGACCTGACCTTTATTGATTGACCACTTTCAGAAACAGGACGGCTGTTGCAAGTGAAACCATGATTTTAAAGGGCAACACTTCCTCAAACATACTCCATTTGGAAACAATTTATTGGTCTCAATGCCTCAAATGCACTGCTACCCCTTATTAGCCCTTTTTAAGAATCACAGTAAGTGATTTGGTGTGTTTAAATACTTAATGCCAGATAGTCTTAAGGTCATATTTTGTTTCTTAAGGTAATATGGTAAGCTACGGAACTCTCGGGCTCTGATGAGTGTTCTAGTCAGGCTAGTATGATATATCTACTGGACTGGACTGGAATGAAGACTTTGTATCAACTACAGTTTGACTTCCTCTTAGGAGTGCCAGAAATCGTTAACCACATCAATGATACAGGAATTCATCCTCTGTGCTGATCATCTTTGAATCCCATTGTTCATGACGAGCTCAGCTCGTCATGAGCACACGAGCAGTGTACTGTGAGCATGGAAGGGGTTAATGTAAAAATGGAAGCGAATCCTCCCCAGTGGCGTAGCTAGGGGGGTGCGGGGTGGTCCGCCCCAGGCGTCACTATTTTCAGGGCGGCGGCGCGCGGCACTGGGCTGTTATGGTGGCCTTTATAATGTATTTGGGTACACTGTGTACCCAAATAAATTATAAAGGCCGCCGCAACAGCCCAGTGCTGCCTGGCCGCCGTTTAAAGTGCAGGCGCTGGCTGCGCACCGCCGAGCACAGCCCCGTGCACCCCATTCCCGAACCTCACGTCATCACGCAGGCGTGAGGTTAAAGTCTCACATTCGTGTGTCGGCCCAGTTTAACTCCCTGCCGTGAGTACAGTGATTTATTGTCATTCATCAGGACCCTCTGCCAGATAGCACAAATCCCGGACCGGTCATATCCTTCAAACGTGCAGTGTTTTTTTGCGGGTGAAGGGGTGGATTTATGAAACCGGTTGGAATGTGTCGACCGCCTGTGCCTCTCATGCCCTGCTGTGTCTCACCCGGGACAAGGCGTCTTGGAGGTTCCTCGTCATGTCCGTGGGTCTCTCAGTCACTCTGAAGACAAAGGGCTGACTGCTCTTGAACCCGCCTCAGCCAGTGCTGCTATCATGCTGCAAATGAAATAAAACTAAAAGGTTTTCAGGACACACGCACAGCGCTCTGGTAAAATACGAAGGGCCATCAGCTACCATGCCAGAGAGTCAACCACCCTTCAAAGGGGTGTGCTCGGAGAAGGATGCTTCCACATACATGTGGAATAGCTGACACAGGAACCTGACCCGGAAGACTCCGTCCATCAAGATCAAGGGAGAGCCTCAATTATCTTAGATTTAATTATATCAGTTACTCTACAGTGTGAACGCATGAGCCAAGCAGTTCACGTCTGGTTTGTATCAACAACTTTGTGGCCAGTTCTATTGTCATGATTGCTGAAGTACTTCCACGTCTGTCCATGTACGCACTTCAGCAATCACGAGACAATAGAAGGCCACTAGGTTCGTTGATGATGCAAGCAGCCAGAGGCGTGAAGTGCTTCTTAGCTCATGTGATCGGCGTAGCAGGCACAGTCTCGTGGTGACAGCAGAGCACTAGATGCTGACACTGCTGGGGGTGCATTCATCAGCGCTCCTGGGGGTGCATTTAAACAGGACACTCATGCGCTTTTCTTATAAAGTTGAGGCTTCAATGTGCAGAATATTCCAGCGCCCTCTAGAACACCAGGCAGCTGCAAATTGAAACAAAGACTGACTAATTGTGATAATTTATTGTAACTGAGAACGTGCGCTGGGGCCTCTCACATCCTGTTTGGGTCAGTCCGTCTCACAGTTCCCTTCCATTCCTGGTGCTTTTTGGAAGCAGTTGCTGCGCCTCTCACCAGGCCGGGTCACCCCCTTGCTCCTCCTGCCGCCTCCTGCTCCTGACAAGCCAGCCTTTTGCCGCATTTTCCGCCGCCGACGCCCCCTGCCCCCCCGAGCGGCCCAGCCACAGCAGAGCCGCCCGCTCGCCAGTTTTTCCCGCCGCAGCTCCACACAGGCCCCGCCCACCACCGGCCCATTGGCCGAACCGCGACCGACGCCCAGCTGACCCGCCCTCCCGTCCCCCTTCTTATGACGCCCCCAGAGTGACCGCGCAGCGGACGCGCGCAGCGGGAGCACCGATTGAGCGCCGAAGGTGCGCCAAAGGTAAGCACGTCTGCGCCCGTCCGTGCCTGGACCGCGCCCAGCGCCAGGACCCCTGGCCCCCGCAGAAACCAGCCCACCCGCCGGACCTACGACGCCACCGAACTCTACGCACTCAACGCCGGTAGATTCCCGGGCTGCTACCGAGCCACCCCGAGACGCACCCACGGACCCTTCTGCTGCCACTCCTGCAAGTTCACCTGCATCCGGACCTGCACCTCTCCAGCACCGACCAAGACCAAGACGAGCAACAGCAGCAGCCACCTGAAATGCATCCTGCTCAACACCCGCTCCGTCCACAGACACGCCGTCGAGCTCTGGAACCTGCTCGACACAACTTCACTAGACGTCGCCTTCCTCACGGAAACCTGGATGAACGCCTCTTCAGCGCCCGACATCGCCATCGCCATCCCAGACGGCTACAAGATCATCCGTAGGGACCGTATCAACCAGACCGGAGGAGGCATCGCCATCATCCACAAGAACACGATCCACATCACGACCAACACCGACGACTCCCTCGCACCCGCCGAGCACCTGCACTTCCAGGTCCACATCAACCCCAAGACCACCCTCAGAGGCACCCTCATCTACAGACCCCCGGGACCACGCACACAATTCAGCGAGGACATCGCCGACTTCATCAGCCCACACGCCCTCCTCTCCGCTGACTACATCCTCCTCGGGGACCTCAACTTCCACCTGGAGAACAACAACGACCGCAACACCACCACCCTGCTGGACAACCTCGCCAACCTGGGACTCAAGCAGCTGGTGACCACCCCCACCCACTACGCCGGACACACACTCGACCCCGTCTTCTCATCCAACAAGGACATCACCTTCAGCCACGCCACCGGACTCCACTGGACGGACCACAGCTGCGTCCACTTCAGCTTCAGAAGGACCACGATCCACCACCACCAGCAACAGGTTACACGCAGAAACTGGAACAGGATCTCAGCCGACCAGCTCGCGACTTCCCTGAGCAAGAACCCACCCACCAGCGCAACGAACCCCAGCCAAGCGGCCAACAACCTCACGCAGTGGATCAGCGACTGCGCAGACGACCTCGCCCCCCTGAGGACCCCGCCCAGCAGACCCGGCAGCAAGAAAGCCCCATGGTTCACCGACGAACTCAAGAGCTCCAAGAAGAACTGCCGAGACCTCGAGAGAACCTGGCGCAGAGACCCAACACCGGACAACATGACTGCCCTCAAGCTCGCCACCCGAAAACACCACCAACTCATCCGCGCCACCAAGAAAACTGCTTTCAAGGAACGACTGGACTACAACGCCCACAACAGCAAGGAACTCTTCAACATTGTTAAAGAGCTCTCCAACCCCAACGCCGGAAACAACGACATCACCCCTTCGCAAGACCTCTGCAACTCCCTCGCCTCCTACTTCCACAACAAGATCGCGGACATACACAACAGCTTCAGCACTCAACCAACGCACGCCATGACCGAACCACCGCCCCCCACCACCACCCTCCGCGCCTGGACCCCGATCAGCACCGAAGACACCGTCCGCACGATGAACTCCATCCACTCCGGATCTCCGACCGACCCCTGCCCCCACCACGTCTTCAACAAGGCCGACGCTGTCATCACACCCCACCTGCGGGACATCATCAACGCCTCCTTCGACACCGCTACCTTCCCGGAGAGCTAGAAGCACGCCGAACTCAGCGCTCTTCTCAAGAAGCCATCAGCCGACCCCACCGACCTCAAGAACTACCGCCCCATCTCGCTGCTCCCGTTCCCTGCAAAAGTCATCGAGAAGACCGTCAACAAGCAGCTGGCCGCCTTCCTCGAGATGAACGGATCCCTCGACCTCTCGCAGTCTGGATTCCGGGCCAACCACAGCACCGAGACCGCCCTGATCGCAGCCACCGATGACATCGGAGCACTGCTCGACAACGGAGAAACAGCAGCCCTCATCCTCCTAGACCTCTCCGCGGCCTTCGACACTGTCTGCCACCGTACACTAGTACAGCGTCTCAGCAACGTCGGAATCCAGGAGAAGGCACTGGAGTGGATCACCTCCTTCCTCGCCGGAAGGACACAGAGAGTCCGCCTCCCCCCGTTCAGATCTGAAGCCACCGAAGTCATCTGCGGCGTTCCCTAAGGCTCCTCGCTCAGCCCTACCCTCTTCAACGTCTACATGAGCCCCCTCGCAGCCATCGCACGCCAGCACAACCTCAACATCATCCCCTACGCCGATGACACCCAGCTGATCCTCTCCCTCACCAACGACCCCGCCACCGCCAGATCCAACCTTCACGAAGGGATGAAAGAGGTAGCCGAATGGATGAAGAACAGCCGCCTGAAACTGAACTCGGACAAGACGGAAGTCCTCATCCTGGGATCCTCACCCTCCGCCTGGGACGACTCCTGGTGGCCCCCCGCCCTAGGCAGCTCACCCAAACCAACAGACCACGCACGCAACCTGGGATTCATCCTGGACTCCTCCCTCTCCATGACCAGACAAGTCAACGCCGTCTCCTCGTCGTGCTTCAACATCCTGCGCATGCTACGTAAGATCTTCCGGTGGATCCCCACCGAGACCAGGAAGACGGTCACCCAGGCCCTTGTCACCAGCCGCCTGGACTACGGCAACTCCCTCTATGCCGGAACCACCGCCAAACTCCAGAAGAGACTCCAGCGGATCCAGAACACCTCAGCACGACTCATCCTGGACATCCCCCGTCGCAGCCACATCTCCGGACACCTGAGAGACCTGCACTGGCTCCCGGTCAACAAGAGAATCACCTTCCGTCTCCTCACCCACGCACACAAAGCCCTACACAACCAAGGCCCAGGGTACCTCAACAGTCGCCTCAACTTCTACGCTCCCAAACGCCAGCTCCGATCGACCGGCCACGCCCTCGCTGCCGTCCCCCGCATCCGAAGAGCCACCACAGGGGGACGGTCCTTCTCCTACCTCGCCGCCAAGACATGGAACTCCCTCCCGACCCACCTCCGCCTGACCCAGGACCACCTCGCCTTCAGGAAGCAACTCAAGACCTGGCTGTTCGAGCAGTAGCGGACCCCCATCCCCTAGCGCCTTGAGACCCTCTGGGTGAGTAGTGCGCTATATAAATGCTTTGATTGATTGATTGATTGATTGAAGATGATCCTATAGCTTCTCATTGCTCAAATAGTTGTGATTTCTGATATTTATATGTTTGCCTTGTCTTCATATCTTTGATTTTGCTCGCGAGAAAGTGTCACTCATAATCATTGAATGTCACTCATAATTACATTGAAAGTATGAAAATGTCGCAATCTGAAACCTTGGCAGCTATGTCGATTGGGTTTTGAACTTGGTAAAGTTGAATCGAGCCAGCCTGAGTCCTCGTAGGGATTTCCAACAGGGGGTCCAGTGATTGAATAAAGCCTCCTCCTGGCCTTACGATTTGTGGCAATTGTTAATGATTTTGAACTGGCTAGAACAGATGATTAAAGTGTACCTGGCGCATACCGTGAGAGATGTTGATGGGTATGCGGGTTCCCCACCCAAGTGCTGCAAAATGCTTGCTTGTTTTAGATGGAGCAATGAGGATTCTTGTTCATGTTTCTGTTTTTGGAGAGCTTTAGCATAGTAGGGCTTCTTTAGGAAGGTGATTAGCATGCCCCATTCTGCTAGAATCTTCAAATTTTCACAAATGGTGTCAGACGCTGCAAAAGAAGACCTTGTCACTGCGATAGCTTCCTTATGGCATGAGTTCAGATGGTATGAATTGAATAGCAGTGATATCATTGGAATTCGGATGGCAACATTTTGAGTGGGATGCTAACATTTTGGTTATGTTTCCATGATTCAGGATGTCACCATTGCCTTGTGGGGCGTATTGAGGATGCCAAATTGTAGTTAAAACTTGAGTCTCTTGTAGAATGTTGTTGGGGGAAAGATCCACATTGATTAAAGATGACAGTGTTGTTTGTCCTAGAGCCTGGGCGTTACTTTCAGCGTAACTCATTCACAGAGTGATGCTGAGTCATGGAGAGAGGTGGATTCTAAATAGGGTTTGCAGACACTTAAACCAAGGATGAGGGCAACCCTGGTGGGTGTCGCAGGACCCAGGTAAGGTTGTGAGAGGCAGGGGAGGAGGGGGGTTCTTGTAAATTTAACCAGATCAGCATACCCAAAAAACAGTTCTCTACGATTGCAGCTTATGCCTAGAGGAGTAGGTCTTCGTGCCACAGATGCTGGGCACATGATGGGGTAGGTGCCTTGAATATGACCAGAGGACAGGGGTCCTGCACCAGCTGTGATGTCATGGATGAGATGTCATGGATGGGACAGGTAAGGAACAGAGGTCCTGCACACGCTGTGATGTCATAAGTGAGAAGTCATGGATGGGGCAGATAGGGGACAAGGGTCCAGCACAAGCTATGATGTTATGAGTGCGATGTCACAAACAGGGTAGGTAGAACTGATTAGTACACAAACGACCTAGACCTTGTAGGCACTTATACATTTATCCTTTTTAGGTATACCATATGTTGCATGATTATTACAAAACTTACTCCCCTTCCATTAATTATTGGCAAGTAAAGTGGTGTTGGTTGGATAGTTAGTAACCACACTTACTTTTTTAGATTCCACTCCCAACACAAGAGACAGAATAATATTGCATATCTGTGTTGCCGTGTGGTTTATATGTTGTTTGACACTTTATTGGTTGTCTTGTGGTCTTCTTTCACTGCATATCTTCACAAAACACTTTCCTATTGTGTTTCTTGGACACATTTTTCTTTTCTGAGCTTGATGGTGCCAATGATGAGAACAGGGCAATCCTGGTGAGTACCTGCCAGGTTCCCGTTGGTGGTGCGCCCGTGAGGTGCCATCTCACTCCCACACACTTTTTTCATTTTTCTTGAGTAATAGTTTGACACTAAGGTGTGTGTTTTGTTGTCTCGCAACTGGATTTTTACTCTTAGGGAATGGGCGAATGTTAAAGGAGGCACATTTTCAGGATATACCGACTACCCCAATAATTAATGGAAGGGGAGTAAGTTTTGTAATAATCATGCAACATATGGTATACCTAAAAAGGATAAATTTATAAGTGCCTACAAGGTCTAGGTCTTTTGTGTACTAATTGCATTGTGAGTGGAGGGCGACCTATGACTAGCTTTACCCTCTAAGCTCCTGTTTGTTTCAATAGGTAGAACTTATGAAAGTTTTGGGTTTCCTTCTGCTTTTCCTTCAGCGGCGTAGCAAGGTGGGGGCAGTCCGCCCCAGGTGGCACTATTTTGGGGACGGGGGCTGTCTAGCCCTGGACCGTGTCCTGTATGTGCATTAAACTTGCATGATCGAGGTAACTATTAGGGGCTATACTATGTGTCTCTCAGACCTCTTTCAGGTGCTCGCCGTCCTTTTTCCCCAGCACCCCCCAGGGGGCGGCAATCTGAAGGATAGCCCCTGGCACCACAAGCTCTAGCTACGCCTCTGATCCTCCCTCACTGATGGTGACATGTTTCATGATCAGGGTTGCTCTTTTGGGAGTACCAATAGTGGTGCTCCACAGGCTCAATGTGATCTTTTGGAGAACTTTTTGTTCTTTTAGGTTGTTCTGTATTGACTGGGATAACTACAGTCCAGAACTGATGGCATTAAAATTGTGTCAGGTTAGAGACTGTCAGTGTGTACGCTTATTGAAGTAATAAATAAAAAGCCTACACTGCACAGGATGAAACGCAAAAACTAAGCATGAGGATGTTGACACTATTACTCTCTATCCTGACTGGTCAACAATTTTTGACCGTCTAGTGAACTCAGCCTTCAGTGGTGTTTAATATGACCTTACAATGGGTACTTTATTTAGGTCCTCTATGGTGTTAGTAGCTAAAGATTCCATCTTATAGCCTTGTGTTTGTTATAATCAATGGTATTCTGCAGGGGAAACGACACAAACTCAACAGCAACATTAATTATTTCTTTAGATCATGGCACATTATGTCCATATTTTTACCACCAGAAAAGCAACATCCAAAGTAGTACACTGCAAGTACACATATACAATCAAATTGTATGAAAGCTGCTTAGTTATATCTAAACAGCAACAGTTTTCCAGGTACTGGTAGGAAGAGCACAGCGCTTACCCTGTGCAATACAGTGCAGGATGCTGTGGAACAGAACACTAAAACAGCTAAGTTTAGACTTACATAGGTTAATAACCAGTTGTGGGTTTTATTAATGCACTGGCATTTAAGCATTCTTGTATAAAACGCGGTATTGCACGAGGGGCCAACTTAGCTTTCCAATTTATATGTACTTTGAGAATTCATAATTTTACAGTTAACAGATCAACAATGGGAGTTGTCATTTAAAATTAGGCATATCACTGGATTTGTCAACACCACCTACTGTGTAAAAATAATGTACATACGGTTACAGTCGGGCGGACCGTGTAGCAATTAATTCTGGTTCTGTATTCAGATGACAATTCAACAACAAAAGAGTGACTAGCGGCGCAAATCAAAAGAACCAAATGGGAGGGCTAGTGACTGCGACCAAACGAAACAAGAATATGAAGAAGGTGTGTGGTTTGTGGAAAAAACCCTTTGTTTTTAAAAGAACCCTCACCCACCAACCTGGTAAAATGGTGTAACTGTCATGAACTATAGCGGGTCTTAGAGGCGAGTGAGACACCGGATCAAATATTCTGGCAGTGTCGATTTAACCATTGTCGTGTTCTCCAGTTAAGTTTACGCACAAGCGGTTACAGCCGGGCAAACAGTATCATATTTATAAATGCGTATTCAAATGTTCCATACCACTAATTTTCTTCTCTTACTAGAGTCAGGGGACTGTTTATCAAAGAAAACATGAGACACTTATTAATCTAGTCCATCATTCAATAAGGTCTTAGAGGAATGCAAACTGTTGATGAAATACTCTTTGAAGCTTGCAGTGTCAAATTAACTACAACTGTGTTCAGAAATTACAGGCAGGCATGCCTACTTACCTTATTCTTGTGTTCTGCAGTCCCGGGACATGCTCACACCTCCAGTACCCCCTCGAGGCAAGCATTATCAAGGGACGCACACCTACAGCGTGCTGTGTTTTGTTGCCATAAGCTTCATGACGTCAGAGCTCTCACACCAGTAGATTTTACAGAAATCAGCTTGATGTAAGTTGCTTACGTTGCACCAAATGTTCCAAGGAAATCAGTCCAAATGTTGTGGGTTGTTTCAGCTGTATCAAGTGCTCATAAAGACCATTAGAATAAATGTCCTCTAGACAATATAATTTGAAAAAACATAAATTGCGGATTCCAGTGCAAATTTGGCATGTAAAATATTTTACAGATGAAATGGTGATGACAACGGCAGGTAAATAACTGCAGAACAAAATGGTGTAGAGGTCTACAACAACAGACCCATGTTTCCAAAGGAAAAAGTGGAATTACATTTCAGACTGTGGCACGTAGAAGAGGTATCACTGAATCTCCTTAAAAGCAAAAAGAAGGGGTGCTATGTTTATACTATAAGGATAACCATAGAAATAATAAATGGTTGGGCCCTCCATTGATAGATATGTCAACAAAGCGATCTGGTGGGGTTAATCCAGTTTAGGGTATAGGAGGTCTATAATGATTTGTATGATATCTGATCAAAATATGCCATTCAAAGTCATTTAGGGGTATATTCTCCCTGCACAATCTAAGAATCCAGTGTTGTTGTTCTTCCAATAACAATGTTTATTGCAATTTTTAACATCAACTTTTTCTAAAACTATCTAGTATGAGTTGTCTGGAGAATGCTATCTTTCCTTAAAACATGTGACTAACTTGGTGGTGAGGACGTCTTGTTTCAGGCTAGATTTATGTTCTTGTATTTAGGTTTTAGCCCTTTTAGTGGACTTACGTAATTATCCAAGTTTAGAAGAGCATTCAAGTCGGTAGGTCATGTTTGAGCTTTTTCAACTGATGAAGGGGCTTTGTTATTATTTGGTCAGCAGTCCCACATCAGCTTCTTTAGAAGCTTTTGTCTGATTGCAGAAATTATATTCCCCATAGGGATAATAGTTGGATTTCTTAGATATTCCCTATAATGTACTCTGATCAACCTTTCTGGTTCTGTCCACAAGGGGCATAGGTGTATTAAGCCATTTTTTAACGCTAAGAGTGATGGTTCTAGTTCAAGGTCCACATATCATAGTCCTTTCCAAATATTTTTTATGGTGTGTGAGAAGTAAGTGATATGTTATTCAGGTAATGATTTTTTTTTTACAACTGTCTGTATTCTCTTTCAAAAACTTTCTTAGAAGATCCTTGTTTGTTCCGTTTCTTACTTAAGGTATTGGTTTCTGTAACAAAGTCTTGAAAGGTAGAATCATTTCTCCTCAACCAGAGGAATTGTCCTACCAGCAAATCATCCAGTAGTAAACTTTTACATATTAGCAGAGAATTTCGGTCAGTAGTGTTTTCGAATATAATTGTCACTTTGCCTTATGTCATCTCTTTCTTAAAATCCTGAAGTTGTGGTGTTTCTCTTATGTCTGGTAGAGTCAGCAATGGTGTCTCTCTCATGAATCGTTGAAATTCTGCAGCTGCCACTGGTGTATCAGTCCGTGGGTTTTGGTCTGCAGTTACCACCTGTATTTCAGCCTGCAGCTTTGGAACTCCCCATGATTCACCAGTTCCCTCTCTGCATGTTCTGTCCTCTGTTCCATCCTCTCTCACGTCCACAGTTCTGCTCCTGGCCTCTTGCCCTGTTGGGCATTCGTGTATTGTCCCTAAAAAAGGCACAGTGGAGTTGCCGTATCGATTTTATAGATAAAATTGATAACACACATGGGGCTTCAAAGAACAAACAAATCCGATTTTAGGTTGGAAGTAGTAGATTCATCCAATACCAGAGAGGCTGCCATTACATCTGATTCCCTAAGCAATCCTAGCTCCCACCCCAAATTGTCTTCCTGGGCCCCCATGGACTCCTCTTCTTTTAATCGCCTTCTTTTAAATACGAAATTAAGATCCCCAAGGGGCCCTTCACCTCAAAAGGTTCTCTGGAGACTGGATCCCTCCATTTTATCAATAATAATGGAATTTTAAATGCTTATTTGACTGATGAGATAGTTCCACATAGTTGGAAGAATGTGATGGTCCTTTCCTTTCTTAAGAAAGCCAGTTCTGATCCCTCTATCCCGTCTAACTTCCGACCCATATCACTGCTTCCCATGTTTGCTAAACTTTTGGAGAAGCATGTAAATGGCCAGCTGACCTCTTCTGCGGAAACCCGGAATTTTCTTCACACCTCCCAATCAGATTTTAGAGCTGGTTTCTCTACAGAAACCACTCTGTTGGGGGTGACTGAAATGCTAAGGCATTGTTTAGATGAAGGCGAAACTGCTGCACTTATTTTATTAGATCTCAGTGCCGCCTTTAACACTATATCTCATCATATCTTGGAGAAAGCCCTACAGTCATTAGACCTGGAGAGAATACGTTAGAATGGTTTCGCTCACTTCTAAGGGATCGGTGCTTCCAGGTCTCTTCAACAATGGCCTGTTCGAATTCCCATTCTTTCCCTTATGGTGTCCCTCAGGCCTCAGTGCTGAGTCCGCTGCTATTTAATATATACATCTGCCCATTGGCGGAGGTGGTTGAACAAGCAGGACTGTCTCTGTTTTCCTATGCTGATGACACACAGATTAACTTCTTGCTCTCTTCGTCACAAGAACACACACCCTCAAATCTTAACTTAGGACTGTGTAAAGCAGATTGAACATTGTAATACACAATCATAGTTATTATAAGGTACGCTCATTCAAATCACATGAGCATAACTCTAACTACAGAACACAAAAATAGTTACATTGGCACTGTGAGCCTTTATAGAATATTTTTTCATTGGTCCAGCCCGCCTCTAAGGCTTTGATGTATTTCATAACCAAAAGACCATGTTAATGACTGGCTACTGAAAGAAAGAAAGAAAAAAATACTTTCTTTGATTTAGTTTAAATCATAAAAAGAGCAGCATAACCACTAATACGCGTAAAATTCATGAGCAAGGTACAGATTAATTGATAAATTCTCATTAAAATTTATAATAAAAGCTTTTTAAAACAGAGTGCAGTTGATTCCTTCAGTCTTGTGATAGCAAGTCATGCTATAAAATACATAGTTCTTAGGTGGTTATGCTTGAGCTGTGTCCGGCAGGGTTAGTTAAGTGATCTCTCAGAGTAGCGTTAGAGCGATTAACAATAAAGTGACGATGTTCATTTAAAAATAAATATTTGTTTTTTAGACAGTGTGTCTTTGTGTGTATATTTCATATATGATGTCTTTTAAGTTCAGCTTGGTGATCTGAGATAAAGTGCTGATGCCATTGATGTATCCCTGTTGTTTCTCCAAGGAAAAATACATCATGCTGTAAGCAGTGAGGCTGCGGACTGATTAGCTGCACTTTATCTCCTTGCATGCCTTGCCGGTTCAAGTTCTCTGTCTCTCTTTTCTAGTTCATTTGCAGCTAAGCTCAAAAACTTTATTGCTTTACATGCCAATTGTACTGTCGAGCCTCCTAAGCATTTTATTACAGCGGTTCTACAAGTTCTTATTTGTTCTCTTTTCATTATTGGCCGCAAGAGTTCTTTCCGTATGGATAATAATGCCAGACAAATGCAAAGTAGGGGGAGCAATGATTCATCTCCTTGTCCACTAAGGCGGCAGTCCATTGAGGGCCAGGTCCTTTCCATTTTGGGATTAGGTCTTTAGATGAATACACTCCCAGTCTCAGTAAAATCAATTTCTGCTTTATGCGATTTGCAAAATGTTCCGACAGGTATGGTTGAGACTTTAACATTTTATATGTTGGCAACACCATCCAGGCATTGATTTTCGTGATCAATGAGGCTTTATCCTTTTCCTGAGATAGTTGATTGATCGTTTCATTGACTAATCATTTGAACTCCGAATAGGATGGTGTTATGTGCCAAGCTTCCTCTAACTTTAAGAAAACAAAATGTAGGTGCCAGTACTGATACAGAAATTGTTTAACAATTAAACACAACACCCGAAAAAGGAATTCAAGGCTGGATGCTGATTAGTAGCTTTTATTATTTAGTTCCAAAGAACAACTATATTTTAGAAAAACATATTCAAAAAAATAAGCAATATTACATGCTAAATAGAAAAATTTGGGGTAAGGGGAGCTTTCATCATATCAAGCATGTCACAAGCATACAACATTCAACCATTCAGGAACAACAAAAGTTTTAAACAAGTGCAATATATTACAGTGGTTAATATGTTTGTGATAGACAAACAAACACAGCAAGGCTGGAGACGGCCACGGTCTGCAAAATATTTTTTAAAAGAATATTACTAGAGAAATATATACAGAAGTACATTCATCACACCAATTGTGGTATTCTTAGTTTTTTTTGTAGTTTTAAGGAAAAAGTTAACAGAGTAATGTACAACACTGGTGAAAAGCAACAGAGCGGTTCAAACGAGCTTATCACCCATGCAGACTCAAAGGTGGCTAGGGCCTACGCGTTTCGAATCCTGCAGATGTAGGAGGATTCTCATCAGGGCCTTTAATTATATCTATAACAAGAGAAAAAGAAAAGTTTTTTTGAAAAAAGAGTTGATATATACAAACAGTGGATCAACCTCAGATTCCCCACTCAGGTCACCACCCCTCATCCGCCGCTTTCCAAAGTGTTAGGAATACTAAGCCGGAGCGAGTGCATAATAATGGAAGCAGGCTCATGGTACGGGGCCTAATCAAAGTGGCTGAGGTTTAAGGACATTTTAAGATCTTACCTGCCTTGGGGGTAGGCGGAAATGCTATGTGGGAGGCTGCGTCGCTTAGAAGAACAGAACTGGTACCTATAAATAGATGGACACACATTTAATCAAGGCATGCATTTTAGTGAAGCAGGGCTGCAAGTTCTAAGGACCACTGTCTTTACCTATTCTTAAAGTGCCTTTAATTTCGGGTGCGACGTCCGTCGAAAAGGGAATACAAGGAGCACGAAGTCTGTAAACATGACGGAACATAAGCCTTGGTTTAATAGAATTACCTTGAAGCGCTAACTAGTAGAGGAGTAAACGTTGTCATTTCTTACCAAAAAGAATGGGCATTCAAAGGTGAAATTGCTGTACTCGACACCTTATCTGAGTTGTTTTCGGAGACCGTGACTGGTTGCGGGGGGCGTGGTCCACCGAACGCGGTTTGTTAATTGCACACGGATCAGAAGCCCTGCAACGAGCAACACAGTGAATGAAAATGGACCATTTACACGAGTCTGACTTAGTTTGAAAAAATGGTCGGTATATTACCATAAACGCGGCGTGACCCGCTGGTATCATTTTAAAAGAAAGGTTGCTGTAGAAAAAACAACAAAGACCAAGTCAGTTACGGAGCCGAGTGGTGTAACTGGCTCACACTACGAGGCAATACTTATGCTGCTACTTACAAATAAATCACTCGATCGACGGCGTGGGAGGAAGTGAGCACTCTGGCACGGGCGTCTTAGCTAGCAGAGCTGCTGTGCAACCGCCCATATATGCAGGTCGTTAATTGGTAGACGCCTACTTAGTTTCCAGTGTTCAATATGGAAACAGAAAACCCGGGACGGATTTGGGTTCTTCAGTGCTTCATCAGAAAAGAAGGATTTTGCATGCATAGGGAAAATAAAAATATTCACAGCTTGAATATTTCACTCAGTTCGTTCAGCCCAGACACCGAGGTGTCAAATTTGACTATTAAAAAAGCTTCCCGTTTTGACAAAGCGAGATTATGATCGCCACCACGAGGGTTTTTTTCCACTTTAGAAATTACAGTCCATTTAAGGTCACTCACAGTGTGTTGCGTCCGCGTCCAGTGGATCATTGTCCAGGGTTCATTGTTCCAGCACAACGGTACTTTCTGGAAACACGAATCCTTTAGTAACTGTAAGAGTAAGTTTGTCTTGTATGGCATTACATGCCCCTGCCACCTGCTGTATATAGGTAAAACCAATCAAGAGATCCGTCACCGGATCTCGCAGCACAAATCGAGAATTAAAAACAAGGTCGAAAATGCCCCACTGGTGCTCCACTGGACGCGGATGCAACACACTGTGAGTGACCTTAAATGGACTGTAATTTCTAAAGTGGAAAAAAACCCTCGTGGTGGCGATCATAATCTCGCTTTGTCAAAACGGGAAGCTTTTTTAATAGTCAAATTTGACACCTCGGTGTCTGGGCTGAACGAACTGAGTGAAATATTCAAGCTGTGAATATTTTTATTTTCCCTATGCATGCAAAATCCTTCTTTTCTGATGAAGCACTGAAGAACCCAAATCCGTCCCGGGTTTTCTGTTTCCATATTGAACACTGGAAACTAAGTAGGCGTCTACCAATTAACGACCTGCATATATGGGCGGTTGCACAGCAGCTCTGCTAGCTAAGACGCCCGTGCCAGAGTGCTCACTTCCTCCCACGCCGTCGATCGAGTGATTTATTTGTAAGTAGCAGCATAAGTATTGCCTCGTAGTGTGAGCCAGTTACACCACTCGGCTCCGTAACTGACTTGGTCTTTGTTGTTTTTTCTACAGCAACCTTTCTTTTAAAATGATACCAGCGGGTCACGCCGCGTTTATGGTAATATACCGACCATTTTTTCAAACTAAGTCAGACTCGTGTAAATGGTCCATTTTCATTCACTGTGTTGCTCGTTGCAGGGCTTCTGATCCGTGTGCAATTAACAAACCGCGTTCGGTGGACCACGCCCCCCGCAACCAGTCACGGTCTCCGAAAACAACTCAGATAAGGTGTCGAGTACAGCAATTTCACCTTTGAATGCCCATTCTTTTTGGTAAGAAATGACAACGTTTACTCCTCTACTAGTTAGCGCTTCAAGGTAATTCTATTAAACCAAGGCTTATGTTCCGTCATGTTTACAGACTTCGTGCTCCTTGTATTCCCTTTTCGACGGACGTCGCACCCGAAATTAAAGGCACTTTAAGAATAGGTAAAGACAGTGGTCCTTAGAACTTGCAGCCCTGCTTCACTAAAATGCATGCCTTGATTAAATGTGTGTCCATCTATTTATAGGTACCAGTTCTGTTCTTCTAAGCGACGCAGCCTCCCACATAGCATTTCCGCCTACCCCCAAGGCAGGTAAGATCTTAAAATGTCCTTAAACCTCAGCCACTTTGATTAGGCCCCGTACCATGAGCCTGCTTCCATTATTATGCACTCGCTCCGGCTTAGTATTCCTAACACTTTGGAAAGCGGCGGATGAGGGGTGGTGACCTGAGTGGGGAATCTGAGGTTGATCCACTGTTTGTATATATCAACTCTTTTTTCAAAAAAACTTTTCTTTTTCTCTTGTTATAGATATAATTAAAGGCCCTGATGAGAATCCTCCTACATCTGCAGGATTCGAAACGCGTAGGCCCTAGCCACCTTTGAGTCTGCATGGGTGATAAGCTCGTTTGAACCGCTCTGTTGCTTTTCACCAGTGTTGTACATTACTCTGTTAACTTTTTCCTTAAAACTACAAAAAAAACTAAGAATACCACAATTGGTGTGATGAATGTACTTCTGTATATATTTCTCTAGTAATATTCTTTTAAAAAATATTTTGCAGACCGTGGCCGTCTCCAGCCTTGCTGTGTTTGTTTGTCTATCACAAACATATTAACCACTGTAATATATTGCACTTGTTTAAAACTTTTGTTGTTCCTGAATGGTTGAATGTTGTATGCTTGTGACATGCTTGATATGATGAAAGCTCCCCTTACCCCTAATTTTTCTATTTAGCATGTAATATTGCTTATTTTTTTTAATATGTTTTTCTAAAATATAGTTGTTCTTTGGAACTAAATAATAGAAGCTACTAATCAGCATCCAGCCTTGAATTCCTTTTTCGGGTGTTGTGTTTAATTGTTAAACAATTTCTGTATCAGTACTGGCACCTACATTTTGTTTTCTTAGATACCGGCTCAGCCATACTGATTAGAGCCATCCCTTTTCTGTTTTTTGGTTATAATTGCGGGCGCAGGCCCGCGAGGTATTGTTGTTCATTTACTTGAAGCAAGGATAGACTTTTTGCTAGCCTTCTAGACTACATTGATTGTGTGATTGTGTCTTATGTACATGCTACTTTCTAATCTTTTTTCTCTTTTGAGGTCTCTAAACTTTTCTTTCCTTTCATTGTTTCTTTAGAGTGATGGCAGAAAAAGATACTTTCGCCTATACAGAGGATCATATCAGAAACTTCCTCAGTGACCCACCCATCTTCGCCTCTGTAACCTTAAGTGAGACAGCTACTACATCTAATGAATCGGATAAATTAATTCGTTTAAAAAAGAAGCAGATAAGGACAGACCTCCACGGTCACTTTCTATTGCAACACCTCCGGGAAGGCACCATTCCTGCTGGGTTACAAATTAAAAACATACCTGTAATTTTTACAGAGGACCCAATATTTAAGAAAGGTTTTTCCATGATAGAAACTAAATGCAGTAGAGATTTAATGGTTCTAACAGTTGAGACAGCTGTCAGAATATCTAAAGAAGAACTAGCCGAGATCTCTAAATTAGAGTCAGATATAAGTATCAACCCTACCATAGCCGACGCCAAGGCACTCTTGGAAAAAGTCAATAAAGAAATCCAAGAGTTCAAAGATTACACGATAACTCAAAAATCTAACCAATTTGAGAAGGACAAAAAAGGTTTTTCACTAGATAACATATACCCTTACTTGCAGGCCGACTTTTATTCTAAAGCTGAGTCGAGACGTTTCCTTCCAGGTAATCAGGGAAGATCAAGAAAGCAGTTCATCTCCTTCAGTGATACATCGTCATCAGGAACTGACAGTGAATCTACCAGTAACTATAACCGTCCAAATAGGAACCGGAACTGGAACGTTAACCAACAACAACAAAATCAACCGTCAAACCCCCATTTTTTAGGGAGAGGCCAAACATTACCCAGGGGACGAGTGAGAACCAACACCCCGTGGGAGATGAAAACCAGACGACAGCATTACAAAAATTAGATGCGTCGCCCATTTTCAATCTATCAAAAAAAGTTCTAACATCTGACGAGGAAAGTATGTTGGCCAAAGGACTGTCATTTGTCCCGTCCAAAAGAACAGACTTCGTCAAAATGAAGTCAGAATTCATTGAATTCTGTAGGAAACTAAGATTAACCCTGTTCTTTAGGGAAGCCCCTTGTAACCAGCCTATGGAGGTTACGGGCCTCAAGAACAAATCCACCTTCTGCCCCCCAGCAAGTAAAGTTCCAAAAAACCTATTGACCTTCGAAAAAAGTGTTCTGTCGGCCATATCGGCGATGGAAAAAGAGAAGAAATATGTAAAATATAATACCACCAAGGCGCAGATGACAGCTCTTAACAACCTTAAAACTGACAGTACGGTCATAATAAAACAGGCCGACAAAGGTGGAGCGATCGTAGTGTGGGATATCAATGATTATACCACCGAAGTCATGAGACAGCTGGCAGATAGTAGCTGCTATCGCAAAATAAATAAAGACCCTACTACTGACCTCCAGAATGAACTTTTTGTTATCATACAAGAAGGATACGACTCAGGTTTTGTTGGACCAAAAGAGCTTGAATATCTCAAAATTCTACATCCGAAAGTGCCTATGTATTGCCTAAGATACATAAAGATCCTGACCATCCCCCTGGCAGACCCATCGTTGCTGGGTGCGGATCTGTGCTAGAACCAGCAGCTAAATATGTAGACTGTTTTTTAAAAGAATTCATGACCAGTGTAAAATCCTATCTTCAGGATACAACCGATTTTATCAACCAACTAGAAAGAATCGAGTTCTGTGAAAACAGAGACAGACTAGTTACTTTAGACGTAACTGCTCTCTATACTCAGATCCCTCAAGATGAGGCGATAGCAGTACTTACACATTATCTTGATTCCAGACCTAGACCGATGCAGGTGCCCACTAAATTCATTGTGGACCTGGCAGCTTTCGCCTTAAAGAAGAATTACTTCTGTTTTAATGGCGAATACTACTACCAAGTCAAAGGAGTGGCTATGGGGTGTCCCTTTGCGCCAGAATTGGCGGTTTTGTTTATGGCAATGTATGAAGAGGCGTATATCTACCAGAACAATCCTTTCATTCAATACATCGGAGCGTGGCTCCGGTTTATTGATGATGTTTTTATGACTTGGACAGGTGATAGTGACACTCTTGACCAATTCCATCAATGGTTAAACAACAGAACAGCTGATATAAAATTCAGCATTTCCAGTTCTACTAGGAGGATCGCCTTCCTAGACGTGGAGGTTTTCCCTTTTGAAGGGAAACTAGCCACAACTCTATACAGCAAGCCAACTGACAGAAACAAGTCTCTGATGTTTTCAAGTAACCACCCCAGGAACCTCAGAGAAAATCTCCCCTATGGGCAGTTCCTTCGAGTCCGCAGGAACTGCACATTTAAAGAAGACTTCCAACATCATTCAGCCAAATTAACATCTAAATTGTGCGAGAGGGGTTATCCAAAGAAACTTGTGAAGAGCTGTATGAAGAGAGCACAATGGACACCACGGGAAACCACTTTAGAACGAAAAATTAAACCTAAACTGAACCGACAGGTGTGTGTCACGACGTATTGTCCAAATGCCAACCACCTGAAAAAAGTCATAAGGCAGAACTGGCATCTAGTAAAAGACCTGGATGAAAGCCTTGTAGACATGCCCCTCTTTGCCTTTAAAAAGGAAAATAACATTGCGAATCACATTGTTCGTGCTGCGATGCCAGCACCCAAACCGGCGACATTGCGCCAAATGATGGGGATGCCTCCCATCCTCGGCCACCACAAATGCGGAACTTGCCTTTGCTGTGAATCTTCTATCGAGGGTTCATTGTTCCAGCACAACGGTACTTTCTGGAAACACGAATCCTTTAGTAACTGTAAGAGTAAGTTTGTCGTGTATGGCATTACATGCCCCTGCCACCTGCTGTATATAGGTAAAACCAATCAAGAGATCCGTCACCGGATCTCGCAGCACAAATCGAGAATTAAAAACAAGGTCGAAAATGCCCCACTGGTGCTCCACTGGACGCGGATGCAACACACTGTGAGTGACCTTAAATGGACTGTAATTTCTAAAGTGGAAAAAAACCCTCGTGGTGGCGATCATAATCTCGCTTTGTCAAAACGGGAAGCTTTTTTAATAGTCAAATTTGACACCTCGGTGTCTGGGCTGAACGAACTGAGTGAAATATTCAAGCTGTGAATATTTTTATTTTCCCTATGCATGCAAAATCCTTCTTTTCTGATGAAGCACTGAAGAACCCAAATCCGTCCCGGGTTTTCTGTTTCCATATTGAACACTGGAAACTAAGTAGGCGTCTACCAATTAACGACCTGCATATATGGGCGGTTGCACAGCAGCTCTGCTAGCTAAGACGCCCGTGCCAGAGTGCTCACTTCCTCCCACGCCGTCGATCGAGTGATTTATTTGTAAGTAGCAGCATAAGTATTGCCTCGTAGTGTGAGCCAGTTACACCACTCGGCTCCGTAACTGACTTGGTCTTTGTTGTTTTTTCTACAGCAACCTTTCTTTTAAAATGATACCAGCGGGTCACGCCGCGTTTATGGTAATATACCGACCATTTTTTCAAACTAAGTCAGACTCGTGTAAATGGTCCATTTTCATTCACTGTGTTGCTCGTTGCAGGGCTTCTGATCCGTGTGCAATTAACAAACCGCGTTCGGTGGACCACGCCCCCCGCAACCAGTCACGGTCTCCGAAAACAACTCAGATAAGGTGTCGAGTACAGCAATTTCACCTTTGAATGCCCATTCTTTTTGGTAAGAAATGACAACGTTTACTCCTCTACTAGTTAGCGCTTCAAGGTAATTCTATTAAACCAAGGCTTATGTTCCGTCATGTTTACAGACTTCGTGCTCCTTGTATTCCCTTTTCGATGGACGTCGCACCCGAAATTAAAGGCACTTTAAGAATAGGTAAAGACAGTGGTCCTTAGAACTTGCAGCCCTGCTTCACTAAAATGCATGCCTTGATTAAATGTGTGTCCATCTATTTATAGGTACCAGTTCTGTTCTTCTAAGCGACGCAGCCTCCCACATAGCATTTCCGCCTACCCCCAAGGCAGGTAAGATCTTAAAATGTCCTTAAACCTCAGCCACTTTGATTAGGCCCCGTACCATGAGCCTGCTTCCATTATTATGCACTCGCTCCGGCTTAGTATTCCTAACACTTTGGAAAGCGGCGGATGAGGGGTGGTGACCTGAGTGGGGAATCTGAGGTTGATCCACTGTTTGTATATATCAACTCTTTTTTCAAAAAAACTTTTCTTTTTCTCTTGTTATAGATATAATTAAAGGCCCTGATGAGAATCCTCCTACATCTGCAGGATTCGAAACGCGTAGGCCCTAGCCACCTTTGAGTCTGCATGGGTGATAAGCTCGTTTGAACCGCTCTGTTGCTTTTCACCAGTGTTGTACATTACTCTGTTAACTTTTTCCTTAAAACTACAAAAAAAACTAAGAATACCACAATTGGTGTGATGAATGTACTTCTGTATATATTTCTCTAGTAATATTCTTTTAAAAAATATTTTGCAGACCGTGGCCGTCTCCAGCCTTGCTGTGTTTGTTTGTCTATCACAAACATATTAACCACTGTAATATATTGCACTTGTTTAAAACTTTTGTTGTTCCTGAATGGTTGAATGTTGTATGCTTGTGACATGCTTGATATGATGAAAGCTCCCCTTACCCCTAATTTTTCTATTTAGCATGTAATATTGCTTATTTTTTTGAATATGTTTTTCTAAAATATAGTTGTTCTTTGGAACTAAATAATAAAAGCTACTAATCAGCATCCAGCCTTGAATTCCTTTTTCGGGTGTTGTGTTTAATTGTTAAACAATTTCTGTATCAGTACTGGCACCTACATTTTGTTTTCTTAGATACCGGCTCAGCCATACTGATTAGAGCCATCCCTTTTCTGTTTTTTGGTCCTCTAACTTTAAAGCTTCGATCTATTACTTTAGAGATGGATAAACGGAGTTACTCAATCTGGATTGCCTTTCAACCTCCAGCCAGCAGTAGTGTGCCAGAGACTCTTCCTCCGCTGCCCGCATTCTCCAATAGTATTTCACCAACGCTCCTTGTCTTGATGGGATCTGTTTTTTAAACCCGAATTCTAACCTAATCCGGCTTGAGGGATGGGCGCGGAATTGTGAATAGATTTTTGAAGAGGCTGGTTTGGGCGATGTTCAGTATTATTGCGTCCTTTGTGCTTAGGAGTTCCGAACCATACGTGATTGATGGCAAAAGATTTGCTGACAACCTATAATAAGTGGGTCATCGAACAGTCACTACGTTTTTTTGCAAGGTTTTAAATGCAAATAGAAGCTGTTTTGCTTTTGTTTTCCGCTGTTCTAGGTATTGCTTGTAGTTAAGGTGGCGATCTAATGTTACTCCCATATATTTATATGTTCCCTCCTGATCCAGGCAGTTGCTGTTGATCGTCCAAGTGAATTTTGGTATCTTTTTGTGTGGGCTTGAGAAACACATAACCTTAGTTTTTTTGAAGTTTATGTCTAATTGGATCAAAGCTGTATATTCTGCTAATTGGTTTATCAGACTTTGGAGGCCGCTGGGTGTTTGAGATAACAACACAATTTGCTATTCTCACTTTCCCCAGTTTTGAGGAGACCCCTAATATTAAACGTAAATTATTGTCTAAGTCGGCTGTATATATATTAAATAAACAGGGGGCTAGAGCACACCCCTGTTTTAAGCCATTGGTGGTGGTGATTTTGTTTGTTAAACTTCAACCATCCCCCATTTTTATTTAAACCCATGTTTTTGAATAGAGGTTGAATATTGCGTTCAGTAGATTTGTGGGGGCTTCCCAGGATTTCATTTTTGCCCACAGGGCTGATCTGGGGACCTTATTGAAGGCTGCTTTGAGGTCCACGAAACATGCATACAAAACGTTGGAGTTGGCAATAGCTTGGTTGGCCAGAAGCGTGACAGCAGATTTGTTAAGGTGCCCATTCCTGCTCGGAAACCTGTTTGTGTATTGGGGATCAGTTTGGAGCTGTCGACCCAATCCTCTAGATCTTTCAGCAAATTTGCGGCATATATTTTTGCCTCAACATCAATGAGGGCTATTAGCCTATAATTAGAAGGTTTTGAATGGGCCCCTGATTTACATATAGGGTGTAGTATGCTTCCTTGCCAAGAGGCAGGGATAGTGTGAGGTTCCAAAATGTGAGCAAACAGTAATGATAGATGATTAGACCAAAATACGGGGTCTTTTTTAAATAGGGCGTTAGGCAAGCCGTTTGGTCCCGGCGCCCCGTCAGACCTCTGTTTTTTTTATTGCATTCAGTACTTGTTTTTGTGTGATCTGTAGATCAGGGATTGATTGATCTGACCCTGGTGTTTGAAATGGACCTCGCTGGTGTTTGCCTTCAGGTTGTTTGACTTGGAAGTTGCTGTGATCTTTCAGATTCGATATGTAGGTTGTGGAATCTGAGGCCTGGAAGGTTAGTCTCAGTGTCTCAGCCATCCAGAGCTCTTTGATTGGAGTGTCTCTAGGGATGATGGCGCTAAACCGTCTCGCCTTCAATGTGTTGTTGTTGACAGGAGTGCTGGGGACTATCTTGGTGTCAAATGTAGCTTCTATATGAGCTCTCCATGCGTACTCGGTTACGTCAGAGTTATAATGCCGATTTTTTCCGTTTAATAGGACATTGATTTGAGCCCAAAACTCTTTTGAATTTTGTTGTCGGCTGACATAAAGCATTTTCATCCAAAATTGCTCATTGTGTGTGCGCTTTGCTGCACAAATCTCTTTTTTTAGGTGGCTTTTCATTTGCTTGATTATGGTCGGGGCCTGCCAAGAGGGTTGTTGGCCATGAGTTCGCATTTGTCTGAGAGCTTTATTTTGTCTGTTTTTTTATCCTTAGGGCGTGAGTATACCATACTGACCCACTAGTCCTAGCAGATGTTTGGTTTTTAGAACTGTTTGAGAACTTTCTGTTTAGGCTGTTGACAAAAGACTCCCAGGCCTCTATCCGTAATGGTTTTGCATCGGTAGAGGCCAATAGAGCAGAACAGGACTCCATAATTGCATCTACGGTGTTGTTGTTCCATGTTAATCGGTTTAGATGTACAGTTGGGTGAGTTGTGTAAGGGCACTGGTTGTCCGGGACTTTTCTCGAATGTTGGTTAATATAAAAGATTAAGGATAGCGGTTTCTGTCTACACTTTCTATTATTTGAAAGTTCGTAATGAAGGGAAATAGATCTGGATCTTTTAGAGTGAAGTCGATAGTTGCTCCTGATTTTGCCGTCACTCTTGTAAATGTTGCCGGGCTATCTTGTGGACCTCGACCTTTTAAGGTGTACAATGATTGATTATCCAGTAGTACAGACTGGCTACTGTTTATTGGAAACAAGCCTTAACAAGGGTTCCCCCACTAATAAGAGCAGAGAAACAATAGTATTGAACATTTGAATACAAAACTTGATTTTATTGTTACATGGTCTACCCGACTTTAATTACATGGGCATAATTTTACACTTCTGGTGAAGTTGCTAATTTTGCATTAGTGCAGTGGTGTAACGAAACTTGAGGGGGCCCCCTGCAAGGTATATGGAGGGAACCACCTCCGGACTCAATCAGGAGCTCTCAGGTCAGGGTACTGTCCTGAGGGGAACCCTGGAACTTGAGGGACACCCCGCACCGCTGAGGCTGCGGGGCTTATGTAACGCCACTGCATTAGTGATCTGCCTAATTTTAAAGGGCAGCTCTCCTTGTTGACATGTTAGTGGTGAAATTATGAATTTAATGCAAAATGCATATATATATATTGGATCACTAAGTTGACCCCTCATACAATACCTTGTCCTGTACATGAATGCAGTGCATTAATAACACCTGAGTTATATTATTTACCTTCATCAGTCTAAACCAGGGGTCTCCAGCCTTTTCTATGATATTTACTTTTGTTTAAGAAAAATCATCCCGAACTACTAACAAATGTTATCACTGCACAATAGTGACCGATTCATTAACAATACACTAAACACCAACCAAGCATTTCAGGCGGGGTTACGAGCGGAAATGCCGGGAAAAGCTTTATTATGCAGTGCCTCCACATGGCTAATGAAATAACACCAGAAGCAGCACGTGAGCTCCGTCAGAAAGGACATAACAATAACAATAAAACACCATTTAACTATCAGCTTTAAATATGTTTTGGATATGCAATAATTTTCTCTTCATCAATGTATCAGTTTCTGGAAATAAACATATTTTTTCATCAAATACTGCTTTCATTTTGGGCAAACAAACTTTCAGAAGGAAACATAATTTTGGGCTTTAAAATACCAATTATTATTTTTAGTAAATACGTAGTCCAGAAACATTACCTTATTTTGTTCATTAAGCACTCACATGTACAGAAGCTTCACGATGCCGGATCTCATTCAAATGTCCAGGCTCTACAATCACTTTGCATGCTTTACATGGTCGTGGTCCGTGGCGTAACGAACCTTGAGGGGGCCCCCCTGCAGGGTACGTGAAGGGGCCCTTTACTGACTCAATCTAGAGGTCCCCAGCAGAAGTGCGGTGCTGACGGGCCCCCTGGAGGGTGAGGGCCCCCCCGCAACGCGGGGGCTGCAGGGGCCTGTGTTATGCCCCTGGGTCCGGTGGAACTGTCACACCATTTTAAACCGTATACCCCGGCCAGATCACTTCGGTCAGCGAATTGTGGAAACGTGATTATCCTTAGGGTGCGCAAAGTAAAATGAGGGGGGGGGGGCAGAGAGGGGGGAAAAGTTTCACCAACACTACAAATAGACTTTGGAACTCCCTGCCAACAACTTTGAAAAAAGAAACCACTCTGTTTAAATTTAGGAGAGGGCTGCAAACTTGGCTTTTTTAGATGGTGAGTTCAATGTAATACCTCTAATTCCACTAGTTTGAAAGTAGCGCCTAGACACCCTCGGGTACATGCAGCATTTACAAATACTTTATTTAATTTCAATTCATGTCACAAATGCCTTCCATAACACCAAACATGCCTATATAACATGGCCATAATGCTCAACATTATATAAGAGGCACAGCTGTGCGAAGGATGGACACTATACCAGCCAGGAAGCTCACAAAAGTCCTCTCATTGACCATATTAGGCTTGTGGCGACCAGTGTCATGTTATGAGGTGTAATATTAAGTCAGTCAAGCTCACAATATTATCAACGATGGATGTCAGTATGCACAACTAGGCCAGGAATGTACAATATATGTGAAGGACATCAACAGTTATGAAGAAATAGATATCATTGTGCCATGCATGTCCCCTGTATGATAGTATGCAACAAACATTTGGTGATCATTCATACCGGGCTTAGTTTCCGGGGAGCAAGAATGTGTATCAAAAACACCCAGACAGACATGCACATATATGTGCACATATGCATGCACAAAGGTGCATGTACAGTGAAAGTGGATCGTGGCTCTGGATCCAGTCCCTGCGCTCCTCAGCTCCAGGAAATGTACCCAACTCGTACACTTTCTCTCAGGTTACTGTCAGCCCACACACAGGATGCTCTAAAATGGCTCCAGCTCTGGCTATTGCTGACACGCTTCATTCCTGGTCCTTTGTTCACACAGATAGTGTGATTAATATAGTGGGGACTAAAATATTTCCAATCTCTTTAAGCCTTACTGTATTGAAACTCAATACATATGTTCATGTTGCACACCGCATAGACCAATACAGTGTGTGGTTGTGTCTTAGCCTGAGTCCCTTCTGTTGGGCCGCTGTAGTGTATTGATTTGAAGTTATGTCCTCACGCTTGTTTACACAGACGTAAGCAATCACCACGTCATTTCGCAGCGTTAGGCGGCCATTTTGCAGTTTGGTTACCTGGCAACATAGTCAAACGCTAGCGCTGCGCTGACGCTGCAGGATAAAGACGGATATTGCTTTCTGTTAAAGGTATTTTATTCGTTTTAAGGTACGATCTTCAAACATCTTTCCACATCGGTGACAGGCACACCATTTTTACTTTAAGACTTACTTGCCTGCATAAATACTTAAACTTTCAAACTCACATTCGGCTTGCACCTTTTCACGGTGATAAGCACACCTGGCACAAACTTATTATTACTTCACACTTGTAAAGGGAAAAGACCATTATTTTGATTCAAAAAGCATTTTCACATGTTTTATTGATTTTTATTCATGATGTTTGTCCTATATTTATTCATTTACAGTTTTATTGGATGTTTTAACTGCATAGCTTTTTGACAAAAATTTCTATCACTCTTTCTTCACTTTTGTCATGGCCTCCTCTCAGCAATTTGCTCAACCTCCTCCTTTTCTACAACATCCGGGTAAGCCAGCCATTCCATGGCGTCAATGGGTCAAGGCTTTCGCTAATCACATTATTGCTATTGATGGTGTTAAGTTTAGCCCAGAAAGGAAAGTGGCGATTCTATATGGTTGTTTGGGCGTTGCGGCTCAAAATGTTTTTGAAAATCTGCCAAAATGTCCAACTCCTGCCGGAGAGGCTGGTGATGCTGATCATTGGGATGTTTATAAGGAAGCCTTATCTCGCCTTGCAAAACAGTATGATGAGGAGTCTAATGAAATGCTTGAGAGACATAATTTTTTTTAAAGGAGACAACGTGAGGATGAGTCAGTAGAAGAGTATATTGCACAATTGAGAGTTTTAGCCTCAACATGTGAGTTTGAAGCAAATCCATATATATATATATTTGGGATCAATTTGTTTTTGCCTGCTATTCGAAAAAAATCCAAGAACGTTTATTGAGTTGTAGAAATCTGACACTTCAAGAAACTATTGACATCGCAAAAAGTATTGAGAGGTCTGTTACTACATCCAGAGTTCTGCAGAATGATCAACCTCGCACTCCTAGTCAAAGTGTTTCATTTGAAAATCCAAGTTCTGTTAATGTTGTGAATGTCAACAAGCCGTTTAAACAAATGTATAGGAAAAGTAATGCTACTTGTTACAGGTGCGGGTCGAAGTCACATCTTGGTAATAGCCCCACTTGTCCTGCTCTTGGGAAAAGATGCATATTATGTAAGAAGTTAGGTCATTTCCAAGGCTCTTGCAGGTCCGTGAAGAGACCTACCAGAGTTAACAGCATTGAATATCCTGAGAATGTGGAAGATTGTGTTGATCAATTTCAAAATATGGTAGTTTCTATTGAATGCAACTCAATTGTTTCTTCAAAATCAGTCAAAGACCCTGTAGGTACTGCACTTTTTGGTGATGTTGAGATTACTATAATGGCTGATTCCGGTTCTCCTATGACCATTTTGTCAGATGTTGTATTTTCTGAGAAGTGGAACAATTCTATTTGCTTATCTAAAACTGATGTCAACCCGAAAGCATTCGGCAAGTTTGACATTGACATGCTGGGCTATAATAACTCTAGATTGGAATGTTTAGGTAGGTCCATCATTACAAAAATATATGTTTCTGTCAAGGGTCGCAATTTAATTGGATGGCAGGACCTTGCGAGAATGGGTCTATACTTAATTCCTGGTTCTGAAAATCCAATTGTGGTGGGTGAACCTCCCCAAGATTACATCCCCATTCCACCGGTGAAATCCGTATGTCTAGCTCTCACTGATCATAGTTCTGACATAAAACAAATTTTAGATAGGTTTCCCAAGGTCTTTTCTGACAAGCCAGGTACTGTAAAGGGATTTCAACATCAAATCAGACTGAAGTCTCAAGCAAATCCAGTGGTTCATAAGGTTAGACCTGTACCCATTAGCGCTAAGGATGAACTCAAATCTGTCCTTCAATCTTTATGTGATAATGGTGTTATTGCACCTTCAAACACTTCAGAATGGTTTTCTCCCATTGTTTTAGTTAGAAAAAAAAAGGGCGAGGTGAGATTATGTGCCGATTTACGCACATTAAATAAAAATATCCTAATTGATTGCCACCCCCTCCCGAAAATTCATGATCTGCTGGCTAATTTAGGGGGTGCAAAATATTTCTCAATTATTGACTAGCGATCAGCTTACCACCAGGTACCACTAACCAAGGAAAGCCAGGAACTTACCACATTTGTTACTCCCTTTGGAGTTTACAAATATTTAAAACTTCCTTTTGGTTTGGCCTCCGCGGCCAGTGTTTTTCAGAAGATTATGGACAATCTTTTCGAGAACATGCCCGGAGTCCAAGACTAACAGGACGACATTTTGATTTTCTCTGATGATTGGGAGTCACATTTGTTGAATTTAAATGCAGTCTTACGCAAACTTGATGAATCTGGTATGTCAGTCAGAGCTGATAAGTGAAAGTTTGGTACCCAGTCTTTAGAATATTTAGGTCATACCTTGTCACCAGAGGGCATCAAACCAAAAACTTCTCTGATCAAAGCCATCACTCACGCCACCCCTCCTAAAGACAAAGATGCTCTTTGATCTTTTCTGGGCCTAGCAGAATATTATGCTCGATTTTTCAAAGGCTATGCTCAATTAGTAGAGCCATTATGTGCTCTTTTACGTAAGGGGTCAAAGTTTGAATGGTCAGAGGATATTGCTGGCTATTTCAACCAAGTCAAGAACATGATTTTTGAAGCTCCCGCTTTACATCCTTTTCATGATTCTTCAAAATGTTTCTTAATGGGAGCTGTCTTAGGTCAGTGGGTGTCAGGAAAAGAGCATACAATAGCTTTTTCATCAAGGAAACTTAAAGTTTCGGAAACACATTATAGCACCATAGAACGCGAGTCACTCGCTTGTGTGTGGGCTATAGAGAAGTTTAAGAACTACATATGGGGACGTGAGTTTGATTTATATACTGATCACAAACCTCTCACTCAACTTCTCAATGGCGATGGTCTTGGTAAAGCTTCTTCAAGACTTGTCAGACTTTTGTCTAAATTGCATGAATTCAGTTTTTGCATTAAACATATATCTGGGGGAAAAAACTTCAGAGCTGACTGTTTGTCACGCATGGCCCTTCAAGATGTTTATGGAGATGAGGAAGCTGGGGATATCGAATGTGTGGTTGCTGCCCTTGAGGCCATCAAACTGTGTCCTAGTATTACTGAGCAGTCTTGGTTTGAGGCGTATAATAAGGATGAAAATTTGAAATTAGTTGCTGAGTAAATTTCAAAGGGTTGAAAGGGTTGAAAGGGTAGAAAGCTTTCTAATGAATTGAAGGCTTTCGCTATGGTTGCCTCTGAGTTGTCCATGGTTAATGATTTGGTAATGAGACATGAGGTTTTTGTTCCTCCCTCTGGCGTCAGAAATGATATTATTCAATTTGCACACCAAGGTCATCTTGGTATATCGAAAACGTCTCAACTCATTAAATCTCATTATTGGTGGCCATCCATTGAATCTCAAGGTAAGTTTTTCATTGACTCCTGTCATGAGTGTTTGCTTTCTGACAAAAAATGGAAAGTTATGAATACTCCTCTTCATCCTGTTCCCTTCCCAGAGAAACCTTGGGAAAAGGTTGCTTTAGATTTTTCAGGTCCGTATGAGGTACTTTCTCATGATATGAAATACCTTATTTTATTGATTGACTAGCAGCCCGTCCCGACGTTGTCCGGGTATGAATTGCTGCCGATCTAGCGGATCTCGCGTACGCGAATTTGCGAATTTACGGATTCGCAATCCACAAAAATCCGCGAACTCTCGCGGATTTTTACGTTTTTTGTGTTGGCGAGCGTTCGCGAGGATTTGTGGACCATTTCGCAATTGCGAACGTACTTTTCGGCTCGCAACGGCCGCGACTATGTTGTTTCTACGTCTGGTTTATCATTACAGGTTCACAGCACCCTCTGTTTCACCACTGCCACCCTCTGGTACACCCATGCCACCCTCTGGTACATCCTCACTGCCACCCATTAGGTTTGTTTATCACTGTAGATTATGGGGGTGAAAAAAAGCAAGCACACCTGGCCTACTTCAACTGCCATGAATTAATTTGGGGTTCATTAATGTGTCAGTGATTTTGAAACTTCCAGTCTGGCTGGCACCTGCTTCCTTCCTTATCTGTAATTTGCTTTCTGTTGCAGTGAAAGCAAGCACACCTGCCCTTCTTCAACTGCCATGAATTAATTTGGGGGTGATTAATGTGTCAGTAATTTTGAAACTTCCAGTCTGGCTGGCACCTGCTTCCTTCCTTATCTGTAATTTGCTTTCTGTTGCAGTGCAATTTTTTTTCACAGGACCTTTATGGTCTACTTGTAGCTATTCTATGAGCCTGCTGTTTGGGTCATAGCAGGGTCATAGAATAGTTGCAAATAGGCAACTGAACTCTGGAGGGGCCCCTCAGGAAGCACTAGAGTGAATGGTTACTAATGTTAAGTTTGAACTTTTGCACCTGGTGATTGCTTTCAGTTTAGCAAAAATCGTTTTTCTGCAATTTCGCGCGATTTGCGGGGCGCGAATCCGTGCGAGATCGTTTTCGGAAGCCGCGAATGCGTGCGAATACACTATTTTTTTTTTGCGGAGTGTATGTTCGCGTGATTTTTTGCGTGTTCGCAAGGCGCTTGTAGTGATACGTTTGTGAAGTTACCCTAGCGGTCGTACACGGGCGCGGCCATCTTGTTTGCGTGACGTAATTCCGTTTCCGGCCGCTATGTGTAATCTCGCAAAGTGTGCTGCTCGCTAGTACAATTTCGCGCGTGATCGCGAGGAAAATCTCGCGCGAACTTACCCACGCGGTCGTGAATGGGCGCGGCCATCTTGTTTCTCATTCATTGCTATGGTTCTGGGCATGCTTTCTGTATCCTCTCTGAATCTCTGTCATCCTTTGCTTGTTTGAAGTTTATTTGATCTATTTTACTTATCTATCCCTCTATTTTTCTAGCTCTATATTTTTGTGTTTTCTGCTACTTTTTGTTAATTTTAAACTACTTTTTTAAACTCTTTTCTTTTCTTCTTCCCTATTCTATTTCTTCTTTATTATTTAACTTCATTTCTGCCCAGACCATGGTAAAGGGAGCCGGGAAGCACCCTGAGAAGGGGAAGGGTCCCGCACCCCGTGCCCGGCTCCCGTGCAGGCGTTTGAGGGGGGAGCTAGTGATGCCACGGGAGATCTTTAGCGCGGAGGAGGTGGCCGCACTAATCTTCCACGTCCAGCGCCGCCTCCCCAAGACCATCCTGGGAGGCGGCAAGATCGCAACCGGCTGTCAGGAATCAAGCTTCGTGGGCCGCTGTCCGCGCTATGCGTGGTAAACGGCAACCACGTTCTTTTGGACCACAAGCCCCAGAGGGCCAAGGGTTACGTTGCGCATGACGTCGGACGCGCAGTACAGGAACATAAGCCCGGAAACAACAAAGAACGGAGCCGATAATTTTACAGAAGGTGAGTCACGTCTTGGAGCGGACATTAGGACATCGGAGCTACCGTGAGTAGAAGTGTTTCCGTGTGTTTGCCGGCTGGAGGCACACGCAGAATTAGCGTGGTGCCTTTCTGGATGCACACACGAGGGTATGTGTGAAACGCTAAATTCCTGAGGAAACCTGTGTTTGTTTTCCCCGTTCTTGGAGGAGAAAAGCGGCTGCTTTCTCTTGCGGGGAAAACGGTGTTGAAACTCGCTGTCTGGGAAAAAACTCTTTCTATAAACAATTGTGCGAGTTGGAAGTTTACCTGGGTGGTTTTGGAATCACTACCCAAGTCCCACCTAATTGAGAGTGCTTTATGATCTTTGAAGAGTGCGGTGCTAAAGCAAGCCTGAGGGGTACAAACTCTTCTCTATGTACTATATTACCTTTTTGGTGGATGCAGCTATAAAATTGGACAAGAGGGTGACTTGAACCTGGAGCATATTGCTCATCATTTGTTTTGAAGACAACCTGTTTGTGCTTTATTTTACGGTGCAGGAGAGAACTCAATGGGGGTACCTATGTACAAAGAAAGAAGTGGCGTAAGGCAGAGCATTGACACTAAGTGGTAGGTGTGGTGTTGGAGTAGTTTATGCACTAGGTGCGAATGTTATAAATTCTCATGTTCATTCTCGTTCCTTTTAGCTGATTGCTGCCACTGCTAGGACCTCACCTCCCTCTCCTGCATACCAAGACTCTGTATTTTCCTTTACAGGTATGCCAGAGATTTGAATAGACAGGAATGTTCTAACACTGATAGTGATTCAAAGTGATAGAGAAGATAGGGAGGGGTGTGAAGCTAAACACCTAGTCTTTGTCATTTCAGATCTCCCTCCCCGCTGTCCCCTTCCTTTCCCGCGCTCACGGGATCATCCTGTTGGTCTGTGATATAACTATCGGGCCACGGGGTGGTCGCGGGGGTGTGGAGAGAGGTCTTTCAGCACAGCCCCGAGGAGTATCGCGTGGAACCTGACACCGGCTATGGCATCCGGGAGCACCGGAAGCGGCGGAAGCGGTGGGAGAAGGTGTGCCGGGCCATGTTTAAGCTCTCCGGGGTCCGGCGCACCTATAACCAGGCCACCCACCGCTGGACGGATGTCATGGACCGGGAACGGGACTTGCTGGACGCGCTCGGCGTAGAGGTCCCCGGGCTTGGTGAGTAGTAGTAGCTATTTCTAGCTATTTCATCACTACTCTGTTTTATCCGGCTCTGTTATTTGCAAATCTTTGTTCTTTACCAAGAGCAATAATCCTGCCGATTACATTGTAGGCAAATTATATTTCAAAATCTTCTATGCATTTCAGGTGCACTGCTCTCCTTCTCAGTAGCCTTGCTTGCTACTATGCTTATTTGTTTTGTATTTTGTGTTCATTTCATTGGCCTGAGAAATTATGTATGAGTGTAGTGTAAAGAACTGCGTAATGCTAGACACTAAGGGTCATATTTTCAATTACCGGCGCATCCCTGCAAAGTAGCGGGGATGCGGCAGTAATTGTGCGTCATGCCACCACCACCACCCATGGGCCCAAAACGTCACAGAAGCCTTACGCATCTGTGCCGTAAAGGCGGCGCATTGCTGGAGTTGCGTGCCAACGATGGCGCAGCTCCAGCAATGCTCTGGGGTGCCCTATCTCCCCAATGCTGCATCAAGCCGTACGTCGGCTTCAAGCAGGCGCAGGGTTTCAATCACGCATCATTGTCCTAAAAGTGACTGATTGACATCTTGTAGATTTCCCTCAGCCACTTTTAGGATTCGTTCCTGCGCAGGAACGCCCTCCCTTGCGCCGGAACGCCCCCTGATGGCGCAGGGCTTTACAACGTGATGCATCTCCCATATGCGTCATTTTTTTTTTTATATACGCCGCACCATGGCACCTCTTTTGTTCTGCCGCTGCGTCACAAAAGTCACGCAACAATGGAGGAAAATGAGCCGCAAGGGACTTCTAAATCAGCCCCAACAGACTGAAGTCCAGTACTTCCTTTAGACACATGGCTATAAGAAGAAATAGTGGTGGTGGTCGGTGGATTGATAGTTTGAGTATTCACTGATCTGCAAGCACGATGGACTTTGTCTGTCACTTCGCGTGCTGCGGACTGCTGCCTGCCAGGCCTAGGCAAACCTTTTTAGTAGTCTGTTTACTGTTTAGTGAGTTACATAGGAACTTTCAAAGTCAACGGTCCGCAAATCAGGCAATACGAATAACGTAGTATACCACATGAGATTGGTCAATATATCCCGTGGAATAGTTGTCTATCTATTTGCTATTTCTCCAAAATATTTTGTTATTGTTCTTTTGAAATGTTTGATTTGGTTGACAAATCTCATCCATGTTTTCTGGTCTTTCTTTCTTTCATGTTGTACATCAGCTCCCCCCAAGGGCAAGAGGACACAGGAGGAGGAGGAGGGTGCTGTTCAGGAGGATGCAGGCCAGGATCGGGCAGGCGAGGGCACCTTTGCTGGCCCCAGTAAGTTTTAATTTTAATATAGAGTACCTATTTTTTCCTAGCGTTCCTCATTCGATTTTTTCTAAATCGTCTTTGATCTTCTTGTAGACTGGATCTAAATTCTTATCCTGCCTCCCTGTGGTATTACTAGATTCTTCTTATTAGTCTGTCTGTGTAGCTAACTAAGATTGCACATTTGGCAATTCCATTGGACTCCCATTCTAGTCAGCAATAGCTCTATGCACTGAGAGCAGTCCTCTGGGATTGTCCATAATGTCTTTTCAAGTCTTCTAAATGTTTATGCTTTGACAATTGCCAACAATAAAAAGGTGAATGACCACCAAGAAAGAATAAGATACTACTTTACTTTTGGTTTGGATAGGACAATCCATTCTACTACTGTTGCAGGGACAAATCTGCACAAACCGAACTATGAACACTAAATAGTGCATTGTTTATCAATTATAATAGGCGCAGGTAGACTTTCTTTCCACATACCTCAGTGATATCAGACTTTGAAGAACCCCCAATCTCCTTACTGATTAGATAGTGTGGCAGAGTCATTTAGCTCCCAAAGTCACCGATGATTGATCCCCAATGATGATTACATTATCCAACGCAGGACAAGAGTACGGAGTCACAGTCAAGAAGTGTCAGAGGCGGAGGGGCGTGGCTAGCAGCCAACGATGGCGGCCGCAACTTAGGGAGGCTCCTGGGCAGAGGCGGCTTTCCGCGATAATCCGCAACACAATCCTGTTCTTTGCTGGCGGAAAGGGGCGGGCCGGACCCGTTGTCCGTGCGGCGAGCAGCGCTGAAGTTTCTGGAAGCGGCGGCGGCCGGAACGGGCATGTTCTCACTGTCGTGCGGCGGAGGCGGAGTTGGGCCCGACTGCAGCCGTGACGCCACGGAGTGACGGTGCGACTGAATCCGGCCGGAAGTGGCCTAGAGGCGGGGGTGAGTGGCAGGAAGCGTCGGTCTTCCGAGAGCATCACCCCGAAAAAGCCGCGAAACTCCCCTCGCCTCAACCCAAGCACCCGGGCAAACAACGACACGGCCTGGCATCTCTCCCCGGTCCAGCACGCATTCACCAATAGCGCAAAGGGAGCTGCGCAAGTGCATCCCCGTGCCGCCATTACCCGGCCACACCGACGGAATACGCCAGGCCCCAGCAGCGGCCAGCAAAGCCAAACAACGGCCGGCGGCGCCACTCGGCGACTTCTGCGGTCGACGGGTAGTAGGCATTGCGGGCTTCCCACCTGGAGCACCGGGAGCCTTGCGCAAGGGGAGCCGCCAGAGGGGCGGACACCTGGGCAGCGCCTATTGCAGGGGGACACTGAAGAGGACAACCGCGACAGCCCCTCCCGGTGTGGGTTGCAACTTACAACGCACCGCCGGACTCCCCTTTGAGCCCCTTGCTGGGGGGCGACTCGGCGCCGGGCCTGCACGCTATCGCCAGGGGAGTGTTACACCACTGCATGCCTAAGGGGAGACGCCACCCCCTACTGTAGTGACCACGTACGCAGAGAGGCAGCCCTGCGCAACCCACAGACGACCGTTCTGACCATCTGGCAATCGAATTCACGGCGGCACCATGTCCCAAAGGGGCCCCAGACACAACACAACCCAGGCCAAGTTGGACAAATTTGCATATGAGAGGCACTCGCCGCCCCAAGACCAACGCAAGACCACCGGAAAGACGGCTGAACCCGAGGGGGCGAGGAAGGCCACGCTTGATGATGTCCTAGCAGCACTGGCCCAAGTACAAACGACGGTGGGCGCCACGGCAACGGAAGTCACCTTGATAAGGGCGGATCTCCAAAAAATGAACGAGAGGGTCAAGCAGGTCGAGGTGGTCACTAAATCACTGGTCGAGGACGTGTCCGAATTGCAAACAGCAGTGGAACGTCTGCAAACCGATAACAAACTGCTCAGGGACAAACTGGATGACCAGGAAGGGCGCTCCCGACGCAATAATATCCGAATTTTGGGTGTGCCGGAATCAGAAGACACGGGGGCGTTGGACCTCTACGTGGAGGACTTGGTCAAAACGCGGCTCCAGCCCAAGGGACTCTCAAACTTCTTCTCCGTCGAAAGGGCGCACCGCGTTCCTGGAGGTAAACCCAAGTCGGGGGCCACACCGCGACCAATACTGGCTAGAATGTTCAATTTCCGAGATCGGGACGCCATTCTACAGGCCGCTAGAGTGGCACCGGCCATCCAAGTCCAGAACTCGAGGATTGCTTTCTTCCCGGACTATACGGCGGAGGTGTCTAGGAGAAGAAGAACGTTCCTGGAAGTAAAAAAGACCTTGCGAGAAAAAGAACTGCCGTACTCAATGCTCTTCCCGGCTAAACTGCGGGTGGTAGTGGACAAGAAAGTGTGGATCTTCGACTCTCCTGGTGCAGCCCGGGACTGGCTGGAGGGTTGGCAAACCGTTGGGAGACAGCGCAAAACACACAGACCGGATCGAGACCGTGGAGAAGGCAGTAGAACTGGCTCACAAACATCAGGTCGAGTGGAGGGCGCGGGTCACTCACCCTCTCACGGATTTGACGGGGGAGGCGAGGAAGAGTGATTCCGACCGCGGACTCTACACACTAAGCATTCGCCGACCGCCGAACTGCCTTATCATTTTCACCGCTGCACGTAGATGATGGCGTGGCTGCCCCGAACGCCTTCTGGGAAGCCGCCTGCCTGGAGACACACTCTCCCCCCCTACAAGCAAGTACTCTGGTTTTGGGATGGGTAAAGCACTCTGCTCAGTTGGGGTGGCGGGCAGTTCGAGGTCCGTTAAGCAGGGGTGCAGGGAGGGGGGTTTGTTTTGAACTGTTTATGTTAGGAATGTGCATGAAGGGTCGAGGACAATGTTTCAGTGCTTATGGGCATCAGGGTACCTTGCTGGGTACGGACAGTGACATTATGCCCCCATGATGCCTCTGAACGCTTTGCTGCACGACGACGCGGCCGATGAAACGGTTGCATTACTGAGGCAATGCATCATGTACCTACTACCCCCCGATGGCTAACAGTCCCGTACCGACGGAGGGGGTGAATCACTCTGACACACAATGCCCACCTATGACCTTGCTGTCCTGGAATGTGAGAGGTTTGGGGGATAAGGTTAAACGGGGATTGGTACTAACTGCTATTTAGCGCCTGCGGCCTACGGTAGCCCTGTTGCAAGAGACACACCTGGTGGGGGGAGCTACGAAGGCCTTGGATAGGCGAGGCTACAAAATGTGGGCCCACTCTGCTTTCACGTCAGGCTCCAGGGGGTCCGGTGTTCTAGTACAGAAGAACTCACGTTTCATGCCCCTATCTATAAAAACTGATGATCAGGGCTGCTTCGCGGCCGTGCAGGGACAATGGGAGGGGAAACTCTTTAATTTGGTATCAGTGTATATTCCACCGGCTTTGCATTCGGTCCACCTCCCAAGACTGGGGGACTTCCTTTTGACACTCCCCGAAGGTGAAACCATTCTAGGGGGGGACTTTAACGCGGTCATAGACCCGCAACTAGATAAATACCCCTCCCCCACCCAGACAGGGGGGGAAACATACTTTCGACGATTTATCACGGCCATGGGCATGACAGACATCTGGAGACACTTGCACCCGGGCATGCAACAGTACACATTTCACTCCACGGTGCATGGCAGCCTGTCTCGCATCGATTATTTCCTGTCGCTGGGGGGGGCCCTTTGTCAGGTGGATACCCTGGTGATTCACCCTCGTGGTATTTCGGACCACTCACCGCTCACATTGACGCTTTCACTACAGACGAGAGCACGTAAGCGCATTTACCCCATGCACGCATCATATTTTAAAATTCCACAGGTTCGCAAAGAACTCAAACTTGCCACGAAACATTACTTTCTTGAAAATACCCATTCAGTGCGTTCCCCAGCAATGCTCTGGGAGGCCTATAAAACGGTTCTGCGGGGCCAAGCCATTAACACCATAATCGGACATAAGAAACAACAATCACAGGAACTGGCCGATCTAGAGATTACGTTGAGGGAGCGGACCGCGGCACATGAGTCTCACCCTTCTCCCACTGCCCTGCACGCACTCACTCTCCAGCAACAGCTGTACAATGATCACCTACGGCTGGTAGTCAAGGGTCTCATAACCGACACGCAGAACAGGATTTATGAGATGGGGGACAAAGCAGGGAAAATGCTAGCATGGCTCGATAGACGTGAGGGTGGCTCCAGGGGGGTCCAACGTCTAAAGGATGAGCAAGGAGTGCAACACACTGATCCGAGGCGTATAACTGAACTGCTCGCGACCCATTTTGAACAAGTATACACCCCGGCTCGTAATATTACACCTGAGAGTGCCAGGGCGCTCTTGGCACCAATCGATGTTCGGACCCTCACAGCGGAGGCGTCGAGCGAGCTGGAGGCTGACATCACTGCCGATGAAATTCAGCTGGCCATTAAGGCACTAAACCCGGGTAAGGCATTGGGACCTAATGGGATACCCGTGGAATGGTATCAAGTGATGCCGGACACCCTCAGCACGCATCTGCTGGGGATGTTCAAGGACTGTTTGGAGAGGGGTTCCCTTCCCCCGGACCAGCGTGCGGCTACTATAATACCAATCCCCAAGCCGGGTAAACCCCCAGAGGATTGCTCCTCCTATCGACCCATTTCCTTATTAAACGCAGAAGTAAAGATCTTGGCCAAGCTTCTGGCACAGAGGATCCTACCCCATCTGTCTGCAATTATACACCCGGATCAGTCCGGGTTTATGCCGCACAGGAACACAGCGCTAAATTTGCGGCGACTGCATGGTATCCTGGCCAGAGCCGACACCATCACCACGCCGGCAGTAATCCTGGCACTTGATGCCAAAATGGCATTTGACCTGGTGGAGTGGGAGTACCTTTTCGAAACGATGTCGCGTATGGGGTTCGGGCCTCGGTTTTTAGCATGGGTCAAACTGCTGTACACAGCCCCTGTGGCCCATGTGGTGGCGAACGGCCACATTTCCCGCACTTTCCCGCTGGGACGGGGCACGCGACAGGGATGCCCTCTGTCACCCCTGTTGTTTGCCATTTCATTGGAGCCCCTTGTGACTCTCCTACGAGCCACCCCCCTCCTCAAGGGTATACCGGGGACCGGGGGTTGGGAAGACCGTCTGTCCTTGTACGCAGACGACATGCTGCTGTATCTAACAGACCCCGAGGAGGGAATACCGGCCTTGTTACGTATTTGTGACACGTACGGCAGGATCTCCGGCTACACGCTAAATTGGTCCAAGTCTGAGATATATGTCTTACGAGGCCCGGCTCCGGATCTCGGAGATACTTGCCCGCTGCGACTGGCGGGATCCTCTTTTAAATATCTAGGCATACACGTTACTAGGGACCCGACTGAATTCATAGATAAGAATCTGAAGCCGCCCTTAGATAGACTCAAGCGGGATGTGGAGTTCTGGTCTGGCCTGCCATTAACGCTCCTCGGCAGGGCAGCGCTTTACAAGATGATGGCGTTACCACGCTTCTTGTATGTCCTTGACAATTCCCCCTATCCTGTGCCACCCAGGTTCTTCCAGAAAGTAGCGGCTCTGGTGTCCAACCTACTTTGGGGAAACCTCCCGGCGTGAGTGGCGCAGTCCAAGTTACACAGAGACTGGTATAGCGGAGGCATTGCGCTACCGAATTTAAAACTGTACTATTGGGCTGCGCAGCTCAAGCCCATCAATCAGTGGATACACGCACCACATACCAAGCCAGCGTTTTGCTCGGATAGGGCGCAGTTGGGCGCTGATAGTCTATTGGGTCCACTGTATGATCATCGCAAGGTGCGCACTCTGGTCGGCCCCACCAAATTAACAGTGCAGATATGGCACGCAGCTACGGCCGCTCTGGGCTGGAAGGGGAGGGTCACGGGGATGACTCCGCTGTGGGATTCACGCACACTGGGCAACCTGAGGAACACCAAGGGGTTCGCACAATGGGACATGATAGGCATCTCTGCGGTGGGTGACCTGTGGGAGAGGAATGAAGTGGTCCCCTTGGCCCGACTGAAGGAACTCTATGAGCTCAATGACAGGGAACTATACAGATACATTCAGGTCCGTCACGCGCTGCTGGCAGTCATTCCGGCAGGCACACCGCTCCCTGAGTCCTCACCTTTGGAAGATCGCCTCCTCACCGATTACATGTTAGAACGGGCGACATCCCTCACTTACCGTAAGCTACTCAATAACAGCCCTGACCCCACGTCGCACCTGAAAGAGAAATGGGAGGGTGAGATTGGCGACATGGATGAACCTGAGTGGCACGAAGCACTTGGGTCCCCTAGAGAGGTGGGCATCTCGGCACGCATGCGGCTAGTGCAATTTAAGATTTTACACAGGGTTTACTATACCAGGACGATGCTGCATCACATACACAGGGCGCCTCATCCCTACTGTCTGCGGGGGTGTGGGGAGGAAGGCACGTTCTTCCATACTATATGGGACTGCTCCAAGATCCAGGAATACTGGAAACAAGTGCTCCGCACACTTTCGCAGACATTGGATCACTCCATACTACCTGACCCGAGGAGGTGCTTGCTAAATATATGGGAACCTACCGACTTAACCAGATACGAGCGACTTTGGGTCACGGCGGGACTAATGGTAGCGAAACGAGACATAGCACAACGCTGGGGGGCTGCAGAACTGCCAACCAAGTCCATGTGGTGCTTGAACATGGATCGAGTAATGTTGACCGAGCGAGCAGTGTACATCAACCGAGCCTGTCCCGGGAAATGGAATAAGATATGGCTGAAATGGAATGAATACAGGGGGGACATCTGCGAACCTTTGCGCGAAGATGATCAGGATGAGTCAGACGAGGAGGGAGAGGAGGGCTAAACCTAGGCGGGAGGAGGAGACGGGGTGGAGGCCCGGGCTGCTGCAGGGGATTTCCTCTTAGAGCTTAGGCAGGTGAGCCGAGGGGGCAGGGGCGGGTGAGGTGCGAGGAGGCATGCGCGCATGGTGTAGGGCTGTTAGGTTCCCATACTCCCAAGAGGCACTAGAAACTTGAAATTCTTTGATTTGTGTTGGACCACACTGTCATTCCTAACTGTTGTTGTTATGTGTTTGTTGTTTTTCGAACATCGATCGAAAACCAAAAAAGTGAAAAATCCATCAAAACCTCAATTTCTGCCTTGAATAATTGCTCAACCTGCGCTTTATTTTTTTCAGTACACTACATCTCGAATTTATTGTAACTGTAATTTTGTTATCCTTTTTGCTGAAAATCACTGTATACAACGATCCTCTGATAGCGGCCAGCCCACAGGGTTGTAGGCATTCCGCTGTGTACTATGCAAAGTGCAATAAAGGTTTTGGAAAAAAAAAAAAAAAAAAAAGAAGTGTCAGAGGCACTCATGCTTGCAAAAATTCCAAAACCTTTAGCTCATCCACTCTAGTCTGGAGGACCAAAAACCACAGAGTCTATTTAAGTTTAAAAGCTTTATTAAAACTAAACACATTTATTAAAATCAACTTTGTCATAAAAGTAAACATTTAACTGAAAATGGAAAAGTGCTTAGTGCTAACGATTAATTGGACACATTTCTTGTGGTCGAGCTGAGCTCTCACCTGGTTTGAACTTGAGCTTGACCCTGATCGTGTTCTTAGAAGTCAAGCTTCTGTTACGAGAAAAAGTGGTGTGTGTTAAAAATAAAAAGCAAGCATTCATCAGTTGTGCCAAAAAGTGCTGCAAGACAACAGCCTTCCCTGGAAAAAGGGACATTTTTACTTTAGAGTATACAGTTACAAATTATTACATTGTATTTAGTTTTTTTAACATTTCTTTATTCCTCCTAGACCAAATATTATATAGTAGTGAGTGGTGTATTTCTAACATTCTTAAATGTACTTTGTAGGTGTAACATCTGGTGGCGGGGCCAGCGCGGAGGTGGTGGTGTTGGACGAGGACTCTGGGGAGGATGCGGTGCAAGTGCCGGACGTTCCTGTGAGGGTTCACACGGTGGTGGCGGGAAGAGGTAAGCTATATATTCCTTACTTATTGAGATTGAAGACTGCATAGTGTGCTTTCTGCACGGGTGTATTATAAATCAACCAGGTAGTATCCTCCTCTAAATGTACTTCGACTTAGCTGTGAAGTTTTTGGTGAGAAGAATCCCAATAAGATCTTAGATGAACTTGATGGATGGGATGATCGAAAAGCGAAAGAAGGGTGTAAGTAAGTGTGGAAGGACGAGAAATTTTATGATGGCTGGCAAAGAAGAATGATATGTGTTTGCTTGGTCCCCGAGGTGGCTGGGAAGGAAAGAATATGGTATGGTGCATGGCTGGGTCAATGATGAAGCAAGGATGGGTGGAAGGAGAACAGCCTGGGTGGGTGAAACAGAAACTGTATGTGTGCATATACTTTGAATGGATGGATGCCTGGAGCATGGTATTATCTGACTCTTAGATAGCATATGTGTATCTAGAGAGAGTAGATGGTCACTGGATGAACTAAGTGTTACCTTGAAGAGCATGTAACACCGCACCCACACGTCCGTTCCAGTGTAGGGAAGGCAAGGAAAAGAAGTTGTAAATTTGTCCAATACTACCATGAATAGTAGCAGTAGTTTGTATTGCAACTGCAAGCACAGCATATATCCGGTTATTACGGTGGACACTCCGTACCTCTCTTAATAACTCTTAATAACTTTAGTTTAGTAGTAGTACGTCATTCATGTGTGGGTGTATCACTGTTCACTCAATAATAAGCAAAGCACCTAAAGTCATCCCATATGTCATCAAATACATCCCATGTGAAGTGATAGATAATCAAATTATTTAGCTTCTTCATTTTCCTTTTCTAGTACTTATTTGCACTGTAGGGTGAAAGGTAAATTAATTAAGCAGTAGCCCTTGTAACAGAGTATTCTCAGTGCCACCCGTAATAGAAAAGTAATAGCTTCACCACCTGCATGTACTGGACTGGTACAGTAACGCAAGTCTGTCTCACTCATCATGGTGTGCGTCTGTTTTTCTCGGGTGCAAGTTCACTGCGCTGGCATTCTGCCGGCTTGCATAAGATAACGTACCAATTTTCCTAAAAACAAGAGAGAAGAAGAATAAGACTGGTGTACTGTCATAGTCGACTGTAATGGAAGTCCATAGTGGTCGTAGAATTTGTTCATTAAACTCCCACTAATCTTAGAGCAAGGATGCAGAAGTGGGAGGTTAGATAGATACTGTCCTCAATAGTTATGTACTGTGCTTTCAATTTGCTACTTGTACTGTGACACAACTTTCGGCTCAATCACTTTGTGTTATTAATGTTAAGGAGCATTGGTTACAGACTATGTCTTTCTTTCTTCATATAGTTGCTCCTTCCAAATCGACATCACGGAGGGAGCAGGCTCGAATGGCCCGGCAACGGAGGCTGGATGCCACTGTCGCCGAATATCGGCAGCTGGTGGCCCTGGAGGAGGAGGACACGCAGTCAACTGGTGGAACCACAACATCCTCCACTGGGACAGCTGCATCCTCCTCCGTGCCCCCACGGGCTGCCAGACAGCGCAGTGCTCCAGCGGTACGGAGCCGGGCTACCAAAGCCAACCGCCACCGTCAAGCAGCAAAGACATCAGCTGCCCCCCACAGGAGTTGCAAGGCACGCCAGCGCCGCTTATCCCTAAGAATGTCCTACCTGGAGCAGGAGGTCCTTAGCTATAAGAACTTGGTGGAGGGCCTCCGCTTCGACCATGCCACCCTCCAGTAGTGTAGTGTCCATTGCCCTTTTTTTAGAGACTTTGGGGGGGTGGGATTTGGGAGTTGGGTTCTTTTTGGGACTTTTGAAAGACAATCGTTGGGGTTAGGGAGGGTCTTGAGGGAGATTATTTTGTTAGGGCTACATAAATATAATTTTTTAAACTTTATCTGACCATACCTGTTTTTTACTGCTTTTGAGTAAGTTTGTTTTCCTGAAGAGTCCTAGGACTTTAGTAGTACTACCGTCAATCTCTCGTCTAGTCCTAATAGTCCATTATACTACCTCCCACCAAACGCTTATCTTACCTGTAATTTGTGTTTGAAAGTAGGGCTAGGCCCAGGGCTGGCTCCACGGGAAATGGGGATTAAGGTTGGCAATCCTGGGTGGATGAAATGTCCTCATTGCGGTGGTACTAGTGGTGTGACACAGTGGCCGTTGCATGCCTATGGAAAAAAAGAAAACGAAACCTGGTTTGTCCTTACTGTAGCATTACAACGGTTACGGTACAATAGAGAATATAGCAGGTGACAGTACACTAGAACAGTGCCACAATGTAGCCTAACAAATGGTAAAGTATTGCAAGTATAACTAGTACTTGCGTTGAATTTATTTGACATTGGCTCCTACTACTACAAGAAATAGTACTGAAGCTGAGTAAGTCTAGAATATATCCTCGGATTCTTCACCAGCCTGTTGCTATGACCTTATCCTCCCCAGCAAGTGTGTGGAATTATTGATGTCATTTAGTCACACATCAAGCAAAACCACACAGCCCGGGGGAAGAGGGTTAGGGTTTGGAAAATGGATGGGAATGGGGGTTTCTTTTTGGGTAGGTTTTGTTGAGAGAAGAAAAAAAAAAAGCACAGCATGGACAAACAATAATTGAAGATAAAGAAATCTTTGGGTACAAACTAAAGCTAACCACAAATCTTTTAAGTGACATAAAGGAAGTGCATGCCCTACTGCATGCATTGTTAGTTACTGAAAAGTAAGTAGTACTAGAATGAGACAGTACAGGGCTGCAGCGTTTTTGACTAGCCTATCTCTGCACTCAGAGAAACACTTCTTACATTAAATTAGGTTTAAAAATTAGCCAAAGTAAAACCTATAGAATGGCTGTAGGGATCAATTTAGAAGCAGAGAGAGATCCAAGAAATGCAGTCACACTCATAGAAGAAAACAATGGATACTGTATCTGTATGTTGTTGGAGTTGTCCTGTTGAATTTGGTAAGTAAGTTGCATGCAGCAAACAATTCCTCTTATTAGCGGCACTCCTCCATTCCAGCTGACGCTTCGTCCATCAATGTTGGTGACCACTGACAGAAGACACCCTGTCCACTGCCTGCCTGGCGGATGTTGAATTGCGGCTCGTTAATGTGAAGCCTGACTCCATCTTTTTTCCCCATTGCACAGACTGAAACCCGGCCTGTAATTATTGAACCGAAAACAGTAAGTGCTATTACAATACCACTGATAAATCAATATAAGGTATGTACGCTGTGTGGTGCAAAAAGTCACACTTTGATTTTCCTAATAGACAGTACAATATTTTTGAAATTGCGTACTCTGTCTGAGTCACCTTTTGAAGGATAAATAAGTATGGCCAAATTAATTTAGCGGACCTTTCCCCTCAAGCTCGGTGTGCTGTAAACTGTGTTTTAGAACAAAATTAGACCTTCCCAGCAGTGCTCCCACCCAGACCCTTACTAAAGCCAGTCGCAAAAATGTAGAAGACCCCCAATCAGATCTCAAAAAACGAGGCCTAGCAGAAAAATGGTGACAAAACGTACTTTGAAAGTAAAAGTAGGCCCAAATACCCCCTTACCCACCGTGGATTGTATTCAAACCACTTGCAAGCAAGCAAAAGTATCCATAGCCAGCATCGCCCCAAGAGTGCTCTAAGACCCCAGAACTCAGTTGCAAAAATCTAGAACACCCCGAAACACATGCAATCCTGCTGCTAGGGCTAACCCTAACGAACCCTAAGTTACAAAAAGTGCCAAAAGGCTTTTCCTTATGGATTTTGTCCAAACCACTTCTATCCGGTATTAGACCTTCACAGGAATGCCCCAAGAGACCCACCAACCCACCCGCAAAAAAGCACGCGACAACACCCCCAAACAGCCAAAAAGCAAAATCTCATACTTACAATATCTCTCGGCCTTCGGTCCAAACGCGCTGTGCAGCTAGGTCATCCTCATAACTACTGTTTTCCACCACGGATTTCCTGAAAAGCAAATGCAATCAAGATTAGACTGTCGCAGCAGTGCTCCGACAGAGACACCAAAACCCACCCACAAACACCAGGAAGCCCCCCAAACAGGCCCCCGAAAACGCTACATTGAGCAAGATGTCAGAAGAAATAGCAAACAAAAAAAATTCTGCATGGATTTTGTCCAAACCACTTCTATCCGGTATTAGACCTTCACAGGAATGCCCCAAGAGACCCGCCAACCCACCCGCAAAAAAGCACGCGACAACACCACCAAACAGCCAAAAAGCAAAATCTCATACTTACAATATCTCTCGGCCTTCGGTCCAAACGCGCTGTGCAGCTAGGTCATCATCATAACTCCTGTTTTCCACCACGGATTTCCTGAAAAGCAAATGCAATCAAGATTAGACTGTCGCAGCAGTGCTCCGACAGAGACACCAAAACCCACCCACAAACACCAGGAACCCCCCCAAACAGGCCCCCGGAAACGCTACATTGAGCAAGATGTCAGAAGAAATAGCAAACAAAAATTCTGCATGGATTTTGTCCAAACTACTTCTATCCGGTATTAGACCTTCACAGGAATGCCCCAAGAGACCCGCCAACCCACCCGCAAAAAAGCACGCGACAACACCCCCAAACAGCCAAAAAGCAAAATCTCATACTTACAATATCTCTCGGCCTTCGGTCCAAACGCGCTGTGCAGCTAGGTCATCATCATAACTCCTGAGCCGTCAACTCACCCGCAAAGAAGTAGAACACCTCCACAAGTGCTGAGTCTTTCTTCATTGGGCGTAATCCAGCCCTCTGCTTTGAGGGAAATAGGAGTCTGGAGGAGGAGGATAGAGGAGCATGTTCTTCTGAACTTGTGAACCTGAGGAATGTAGACTGCGGCACCTTCAAATCAATAAGCAAACAAGTGAAGACAGTTCTGCTGATGGGCTTGTTTTTGTGATTAGGTGATTAAAGTTTGAATTAAATTAACTGTGCAAAACAAAGAAAGACAGACACACAGGAATAAAAGTTAATAAGGACGAAAAAGAAAGTTATTGATTCATTGTCTCATTTTCAGGGCTCGGTGTCAGGGAATAAGAATAAGAGTTCGTCATCATACTCTGCGAATTCAGGCAGGATGAGGTCAGCGTCACCGAACAGAGAACAAATTCCCTCATCTACGTTGCTGTCCTCCTCGTCTTCATGCGGCGTGCTTTCTCGTACTTTGTAATCTGGTGGTATGAGGTGCTGATTCATCTTGATCATTGTTAGCCTCTCCACATTTTTGGGCGAGAGGCGGCTCCGTTTGGGAGTTACAATGCCACCAGCAGCACTGAAAACACGTTCAGAAGACACACTTGCGAGTTGGCAAGACAAGTAGTTTATAGCCAGGTTGGAGAGCTGTGGCCACAATTGTTTTTTCCATGCCAATACTGCAATGGCTCATCATTAAGAAAGACCTCTGTTGAGTCATTCAGATAGTCCTGCACCATCGACTCAAGGTCCTCAACGGTTCCTCCACTTTAGTTACTTTTTGCTGTGCTTGTGACCTCTTTTCGAGAACCATACCCAAGCCAAGTTAGCCAATCCTCTTCAGCAGCCAATGTTACTCTTGTGAGTGGTGCAGATGATCCGGTTGCCGGTGTCTTTAACGGCTGAGAGGTCACTTGTGCCACAGCCACAGGTGCAGAAGTGGATTCTTTTGACTGGGGATGGCCTGCTGATGCTGATGCTGATGTACTGCCTTCTCCTTCAATATCCTGCCGTTCTTTTTCAAACCTCTTGGCTGACCAGGCTAGCCAACGTTTTCACTTTTTAACATCTTCATCAGCAAAAGGAAAGAATGCTTGGCCTGCCAGCGCCTTTTTGTAGCGTGGATCCAGAATGGTAGCACAAATGTAATGCTGTTCTGAGTTGATCATTTTAAGACGTTCATCACCACGTAGGCGCTCTAATAATTTCTCCGACAAAACAAAAGGGTCTTTGTTTTTTTCATCTTTTTCTAACTCAGAAGACACCGCCTTCAGTTGGTGCTCCAGCATGCACAACTATGGGATAGCTTTTCCCAAATTACAGTCCTCCTTGCTGACTGCACGCGTGAAGACCTCAAAAGGACGAAGCATGTCTGTCAGGCTTTTAACTATGTCCCATTGCGCCGCACCCATCCTCAGGTCCTTCTGAGCTGTACCCTGTTTTAAGAAATAGTGATCGAGTACCGTATACTGCTCATACAGACGCTCAAGCATGTAGAAGGTTGAGTTCCAACGTGTTGCCACCTCCTGGATGAGTGCTTTCACTGGCATTCGACGTTCATGTAGCAGGCTCCTCAGATGCTTCCGGGCCTTAAAAGAATGGCTGAAATGGTTGCACATTTTTCGGCAGGTGGCCATTACCTCGCACGCTGGACTGTCTTTATCACTCAAGAATTTTTGAACTACCAGGTTGATACAGTGCGCCAAACACGGCACTCTGAAATAGTCACCCAGCAACATGGCCTTAACTACATTGGCGTCATTATCTGTGGAAACATAACCAATCTTGCGTTTTTTTGGGGACAGCCAGTGAAAGACCTTTTTGTTAAACTCGTCCAAAATGTTTCGTGCTGTGTGACTTTTCTCCAAGCCAAACATGGCTAGTGTTGCATGTTTCCGAGCAGCTTTAAAAACTTGGTCCGGGTCAACACCTGCGTTTAGCTTTGCTTTAACCCCTGAAAAAGAGACCCAGTGTGCAGTGATGCACATGTAATCAGCGCCTGCGCCACTGGTCCACATGTCTGTTGTCAGATGTATAGTGTGAACAGCACTCTTCTGCAAAGCTGCCCCAATCACCTCCAGCACATCTTCATGTAGTGCTAGAACCGCAACTCTGGCAAAATAGAACCGGCTAGGAACCTTCCATTTAGGGCAGAGCGCTGCCACTAATTCTAGAAAACCTACCGCTTCTACAAAAGAAAAAGGGAGAAGGTCCACAGCTAGCATTTTAGCCAGCTTAGTGTTATACAGACGCGTCAGTGGGTGGTTGCGTTCATATGGCGCGTCTGAACAAAACATGGTTCTAATGTTGCCCTGGACCAAGCATTTACGGGATGATAATGACTTCGTTGACCCAATTATGCTCGCTGGTGAACTTTTTCGCGTTGGTGTCTCACTCGCTCCAACACTCTTAGTGTGCCTCACATGGGGTGTGCTGCTGACAGGGGTACTGGGTGTAAGTGAAGTGTTTGACACGTCTTCTTCCTCCTCGTCATCATCAGATGAAACATCAACGTTTTCTTGACTTCCAATTCGGGCTTCCTTGATCGCCTTTAGGTGCGCAAACCATTGGACAGTGTGCTGTCTCCTAAGATGACCTCTCTGGCCTCCGGTACCATAGTTGGTACCTAACTTACCACGACTAACTGCAAGCTTACAAAGGGTACAAATGGCGAACTTTTCCCTTTTTGGGCAAACAGTAAAGAAGTCCCAAACTGGGGACTTGAAGTGTCTGTGGGGCCTGGAGGAGGCGGCGATACTGGTGGTGGTGGTCATGCTGCTAATGCCAGATGAAGTGGAGGATCTGGAGTGCCCAACTTTTGTACGTTGTGCACTTTCACCGCCACTAATTAAGATCGAGGTGGATGGAGGTCCCTTCTTGTGAGAAAGAAATATGGAAGCGGTACGAGTTGGTGTACTACTTAACTCCAATGATTGTGGTTTTTCCACTGCCTCCTCGTCGACAACATCATCATCATCACGCTCAGCAGCTTTTCGGGCTAGGGTCAAAATGTCTGTTTGCTGCATGCCCGCTGGGGCTGCAGTGAGCTTTATGATGACTGGGTCGTCGTTGTCAGAGTCTTCATCAGCAGCAGTATCCGCCACTTCTTGTTGAGCCTCATCATCACACTCCATAACTCTGAGACTTTGGACGAGCTTCCTTTTACGCTTAACTACCTTTGTCAGATCATGGTGTGCCTCACTCTCAGATGGCAGTGGTGCTGGTTCCCAATTTTGATCCGTATCATCAGAAGGAGGTGTGCTTGAAGAAGATGTAGACACCACCCTTGATCTCTTCCTTGCTAGGGGTGTGGAAGACAATGAATGATCATCAGGAGGAGTGTCTTCCTCAAATGATACCTTGCCTTGATTGTCGATTTCCTGATGTGCCCCTACTTCGGGAGGGACAACTATTGTGGGCACTTGTGACCCTCCATGCACCTCTGCTTGCGCATCTCCTTGCGCTGCCTCTCCTTCCACATGTACTTGGGCTTGTACTTGCACATGTGGTTTTTGTTGCGGCTGTGGTTGTTCAACACTCGTCAGATGAGTTACAACAACCTGTGTTGATTGAGGGACATTGCTGCTACTTTCTTGCGATGAGCCAACATCACTGGTCGATGGTGATTGAACAACTAGACTAAGTGCCTCTGCAGCAGTCAAGGGCTTGGACTTAAGTTGGCGTGGTGGTGGTGGTGGCACTGAGCCCAATGTAGCGGGGGTGCTGCTCCCAGCTTGGTCCCCAGCAGATCCCGCTGCTGCTGCAGGCGTACTTCTTTTTTTCCTCCCAAAAAAAGGGGCGGCCGGCACACCAGTCTCCTTGGTAACTTGCTTCTTCTGCTCCTTACTGGCAACTTTCTTGCTAGAGGAGCTACGGGGAACTTTTTTTGGGGCCATCTTCTTCAGAGCAGGTCAGAACAGCAGGCAGCAGTTGCACGAGTTGCAGAGTTGTCTGTGTCCAGACGTGACGTCGCGTGACGTTATGCTGCACACACACACCGCTGCAGGACTTCTTCCTGGCACTGGTGGTTCTCTTGAGTCTTGTGCACCTAAAAGCAATGGAAGACAGAGGAACATCAGTTCAGTTATACACCCCAAAAAATGGAACAACACAGAAAAATCAGCACAATCCCATGCCATCCATGATGTTTACATTCAAGACACCACACAGAAATACTAGGCCCATGCAACACTCACTACCCCTGGGCATAATGGATGAAAAGTAGGCAAAATAAGTGCAGGCCTCAGACACTGCCTCTCTTCAAAATGGCCCCTTGCACCCCAAGCACATGTTGCCTGTACCAGCCAGCACTCAAGATGGCCACCACCACCACCCACATGGTCAGGCCACCACCACCACCCACATGGCCAGTCCACCCCAAAAAAAATGAAAAACACCCAAAAATCACCACAATCCAATGCCATCCAGGATGTTGACATTAAAGAGAGTGAGACCCCACAGGCACACTCAGTCCATGCACCACTACCCCTGGGCAAAAGGCCACACCAGCAGCCCCAAAATAACGACAAAAAACACAAAAATCAGCACAATCCCAGCCCATCCATGGCCTCAATGATGTTTAAATTCAAGAAGACACCCCACAGAAAGACTAGGCCCATGCAACACTCACCACCCCTGGGCAAAGGGCCCCACCAGCAGCCCCAAAAAACGACAAAAACCACAAAATTCAGCACAATCCCAGCCCATCCATGGCCTCAATGGTGTTTAAATTCAAGAGGACACCCCACAGAAAGACTAGGCCCATGCAACACTCACTACCCCTGGGCATAATGGATGAAAAGTAGGCAAAATAAGTGCAGGCCTCAGACACTGCCTCTCTTCAAAATGGCCCCTTCCACCCCAAGCACATGTTGCCTGTACCAGCCAGCACTCAAGATGGCCACCACCACCACCCACATGGCCAGGCCACCACCACCACCCACATGGCCAGTCCACATCAACAGTACACCCTAAAAAAACAGAAAAACACCCAAAAATCACCACAATCCAATGCCATCCAGGATGTTTACATTAAAGAGAGTGAGACCCCACAGGCACACTCAGTCCATGCACCACTACCCCTGGGCAAAAGGCCACACCAGCAGCCCCAAAAAACGACAAAAAACACAAAAAACAGCACAATCCCAGCCCATCCATGGCCTCAATGGTGTTTAAATTCAAGAGGACACCCCACAGAAAGACTAGGCCCATGCAACACTCACCACCCCTGGGCAAAGGGCCCCACCAGCAGCCCCAAAAAACGACAAAAACCACAAAATTCAGCACAATCCCAGCCCATCCATGGCCTCAATGGTGTTTAAATTCAAGAAGACACCCCACAGAAAGACTAGGCCCATGCAACACTCACTACCCCTGGGGATAATGGATGAAAAGTAGGCAAAATAAGTGCAGGCCTCAGACACTGCCTCTCTTCAAAATGGCCCCTTGCACCCCAAGCACATGTTGCCTGTACCAGCCAGCACTCACGATGGCCACCACCACCACCCACATGGCCAGTCCACATCAACAGTACACCCCAAAAAAACAGAAAAACACCCAAAAATCAACCACAATCCAATGCCATCCAGGATGTTTACATTAAAGAGAGTGAGACCCCACAGGCACACTCAGTCCATGCATCACTACCCCTTGGCAAAAGGCCACACCAGCAGCCCCCAAAAAACGACAAAAAACACAAAAAACAGCACAATCCCAGCCCATCCATGGCCTCAATGGTGTTTAAATTCAAGAAGACACCCCACAGAAAGACTAGGCCCATGCAACACTCACCACCCCTGGGCAAAGGGCCCCACCAGCAGCCCCAAAAAACGACAAAAACCACAAAATTCAGCACAATCCCAGCCCATCCATGGCCTCAATGGTGTTTAAATTCAAGAAGACACCCCACAGAAAGACTAGGCCCATGCAACACTCACTACCCCTGGGCATAATGGATGAAAAGTAGGCAAAATAAGTGCAGGCCTCAGACACTGCCTCTCTTCAAAATGGCCCCTTGCACCCCAAGCACATGTTGGCTGTACCAGCCAGCACTCAAGATGGCCACCACCACCACCCACATGACCAGTCCACATCAACAGTACACCCCAAAAAAACAGAAAAACACCCAAAAATCACCACAATCCAATGCCATCCAGGATGTTTACATTAAAGAGAGTGAGACCACACCACAGGCACACTCAGTCCATGCACCACTACCCCTGGGCACAAGGCCACACCAGCAGCCCCCAAAAAACAACAAAAAACAAAAAAATCAGCACAATCCCAGCCCATCCATGGCCTCAATGGTGTTTAAATTCAAGAAGACACCCCACAGAAAGACTAGGCCCATGCAACACTCACCACCCCTGGGCAAAGGGCCCCACCAGCAGCCCCAAAAAACGACAAAAACCACAAAATTCAGCACAATCCCAGCCCATCCATGGCCTCAATGGTGTTTAAATTCAAGAAGACACCCCACAGAAAGACTAGGCCCATGCAACACTCACTACCCCTGGGCATAATGGATGAAAAGTAGGCAAAATAAGTGCAGGCCTCAGACACTGCCTCTCTTCAAAATGGCCCCTTGCACCCCAAGCACATGTTGGCTGTACCAGCCAGCACTCAAGATGGCCACCACCACCACCCACATGACCAGTCCACATCAACAGTACACCCCAAAAAAACAGAAAAACACCCAAAAATCACCACAATCCAATGCCATCCAGGATGTTTACATTAAAGAGAGTGAGACCACACCACAGGCACACTCAGTCCATGCACCACTACCCCTGGGCACAAGGCCACACCAGCAGCCCCCAAAAAACAACAAAAAACAAAAAAATCAGCACAATCCCAGCCCATCCATGGCCTCAATGATGTTTAAATTCAAGAAGACACCCCACAGAAAGACTAGGCCCATGCAACACTCACCACCCCTGGGCAAAGGGCCCCACCAGCAGCCCCAAAAAAACGACAAAAACAACAAAAATCAGCACAATCCCAGCCCATCCATGGCCTCAATGGTGTTTAAATTCAACAAAACAGTTGTATCATGCACCCATAACCAACCCTGGTCCTACTGGATACTGTGGCTACCCACAATATATTTTATTTAATGTTCTGAAAAAGTTCCAAAATTGTAGTTGCAGCAACTGTAATGCCCCAAACAAACTTACTTGTGAAAGTTGATTTCTAATCCAAAAGTGATCCAAAGAAAGTCAAAAAGGCCTCAAATCCAAATATCCAGCAGCACCCACAAAAAGTAATCCTTCCAGGTCAAGGTCCAAATGAAAGTGACCAGCACATGAAGAAAGCACTGGGAGGAGCCTGCTGGACAGGAACAGGAAGTTGGAGACTGTGGGGCACTTCCTTCCTACCCCCCCACCCCAAAAAAATGGACTCCTTGCAAAAAAAAGGTCATGCAAATGTCAACCTGAGGAGTGATTCTGATAAAAATCATCATTTTCTGAAGGTTTATCCTGTTTGCTGGTGAATTTCTTGTGCAGAATTGCAAAATCTCTATTTCGCGAGTGCGAGATTGTTCCTGTCCGCCGCAACTACGTGTTCGCAATTGCGAACTCTCCCGAGGCGTGCTGTGCAAGGTGGCAAGCCGCGATTACGTATTCGTGGGCGCCAAACTCCCGCGGGATCCCGCAGCAAGATCCAAAATGGCGCAGCACTCGCAAAATATGATCGAGAAAAACAACTCGGCAAACGCTAAATGACGGAAAGTGAACGCCGTGCACCACGCCGCGCGCCGCAATATTGTATCACCAAGCAAAAAATCCGCCGCGAGCGAATTCACGGATTTTCGACAAATTCGCGAGAGTTCGAGGATTGCGAATTTGCAGAAAATCCGAAAAATCCGCGATCGGAGCGGATTTTACGCCCATGCTTAAGTAGTATATTGTTTTGTAGGATTTCGTTTTGATAGCATTTCTTATCTGTGAGAGGTCTGTCAAACGCTCCGATTCACAGTGCACTGCTGATGCACTTAAGAGTGCGCGTTCAGTAGTGTGTGAACCAGAGTTTCCCTACTTTATTTTTCCTTGCAATATTATATAGCGCGAACTCGACAACATGGCATGAGCACAATTTACATTACAGAAGAATACATTCATTTGTGGTAGGCACGGGGAGACAAAGCAATTTGCCCGGAATCACAGGATGTTGAGCTGATGCCGAGATTCAAACGTAGCTCCCCAGCTCTAAAGTTCGTAACTCTAGAACTTGTGGCGGGAGGTGTGTCTAAAAGTGTATTTCGGTGCAGGCCATCAATGAGAGAGACCTGTGCATTTTTCAAATGGGTGGTGAAAAAATATGAGTATGTTGCTGGAGATGTGGGCCGCCGTGCCACCAATGTACTTACCGGGGGAGGGTAAACACCCATTATTCCGCAACTTTCTTTCCGCATACCATCACTCCGCATACTTTCATTACGAAAGTACCATGACTCCGCAATGCCATTATAACGCATGGCATTACATTTTAAATGCTTTTACCACGCATACATTTACAGCGAAATTCGTTGTAAATGCATGAATGGTAAAAGCATGGTTTTTTTTAATGTTTGGATAAGGTAAGTATAGGTATAGGGGTATATGTTTTGGGGTACTGAGGTATATGTTTTGGGGTGTTTGGGTATTTTAAGGGTTCAGATATAGTTTTGGGTTATGGGGTACAGGGGTAGTTTTAGGGTTCAGGGCTAGTTTTGGGTTTTGGGGTACAGGGGTATTTTTAGGGTTCAGGGGTAGGTTTGGGTTTTGGGGTACAGGGGTATTTTAGGGTTCAGGGCTAGGTTTGGGTTTTGGGGTACAGGGGTATTTTTAGGGTTCAGGGGTAGGTTTGGGTTTTGGGGTACAGGGGTATTTTAAGGGTTCAGGGCTAGGTTTGGGTTTTGGGGTACAGGGGTATTTTAGGGTTCAGGGGTGGTTTGGGGGTACAATGGTATTTTTAGGGTTCAGGGCTAGGTTTGGGTTTTGGGGTACAGGGGTATTTTTACGGTTCAAGGGTAGGTTTGGGTTTTGAGGTACATGGGGTATTTATAGGGTTCTGGGTTAGGTTTGGGTTTGGGGGTACAGGGGTATTTTTAGGGTTTAGGGATAGGTTTGGGTTTTGGGGTACAGGGTATATTTATAGGGTCAAGATGGGTTAGTGTTTAACGGTGTTGGGGTATTTTAAGGAGTAAGGGTGGGTTATGATTATGGGGTGCAGGGGTATTTAAAGGGAGCAGGGTGGGATTAGCACACGATATGAGACATGGCATGAAGGGCGGAACGTACCACACGCCCCCAGCGTTTGTCACGCCCCCAGCACACGCCCACAGCACAACGCACACACGCCCACAAGGGACTAATTTGCTGACACGGTTATTGTAAGTTGTAGTGTATTGATTTGAAGTTATGTCCTCGCGCTGTACCACAGTGCGAGGACGCATGTTATATTGTATGCCTTTGAACTGTGTTCCATGTTCGGATGACGCCGTCCTGCTCTTGGATTCTAGCAACGTTAACCAGTTGCTTGATGTCCTGGAGCGGAGCGGGGGCGTCCGGTCGTGGGTGCTTCCATATTTAAGAATCAATTCCTTTTTAAAGAAACTCAACCTGTTTCCTGGAAGTCTTACTACAGCCACGAAATTAGCTGTCTTCTTTAAAACAATCTAAAAGATGTAGCTCCTAAGCTACATGTAGGATACTCATGGTCAAAAGGTACTTGGACTTCTTTTAGTTTACTGTTCCACAGTGTGCTGCACCATATTGCAATGGGTAAGAACTGTGTTCTTAAGAGCTGGTTTCTTCCTATCAGTACCTTAACCCCTTCTATGCTGGTGACGGAACCACTCCATCAGCAGCCACGAGTGGGTTGGGCTGATGACGGAGTGGTTCCGTCACGGCCCGGCCTGCGCACCTGCGCGGCGTTTATTTCGCGCCTGCGCGTCGCGTTCTATTAGGCGGGCGGGGCCGTGACGGAACCACTCCGTCATTAGCACAGCCCGTGGCTGGTGACGGAGTGGTCTGTCACCAGCATGTCGGCGCCGCGCAGCCCCCTCTCCCCCCTCTCCCCCCAGCGCCGCGGCCAATGGGTTAAAGGGCTGCTGATGTTTAGATATAGGTGATCAGCTTTCATACAATTTGATGTTCATGTGCACTTGCAATGTACCACTTTGGGTGTTGTTTTCCTGGTGGTAGGAATATGGACATAATGTGTCATGATGATTTAAAGAATTAACATTATTAGTGACTGTCTGTCTTTCCGTTACAGGTTACCAATGAGGATTCCAATGACAAGGTTGTAAGGTGTGATCTTTAACAACCAGTAAGGTCCTGAAAAAAGCCTATAGATGACTGAGTTGACCAGCACGCCTGAAACATGTTAACCAATTCGGAATATGAGGAAGATCCCTAATAATGACAACATCCTCGTTCTCAGTGTTTGCTTTTAATCTTGTGCAGGGTTGGCTCTTTATTTATTACTTCAGTAGACATACATACTTACAATCCTTCACCTGACACAATATTAATACCATCAATTCTGGACCCTAGATAGCCCAATCAATACATAACAACATAAAAGACCTCAATGCGCTCACATAGAGCCTGCGGGGCACCATAATTAGTACTCACTGTGGAGTAACCCTGATGATGAAACATGCCACTATTAGGGGATGAGGAATCACTTCCATTTTCATACTAAAGGTTTCTGTCAGGGTTGGAGCTTGACCGAGCTGCAAGATGGCCGCTCGATAGAGGGCTCTGCCGATTGGATTAAAAAATCTGACATCTCCCTGCATCAACAGATCCTTCTAATGACATAATCGGCACATAGATTCGTCACAGAACAAAAGTTCCGGAGGGGCGATGCTTTGGTTGGTGCCCTCTACCCTATTAAGACGAGGGGGGCGCTCCAACCTACTCGGGTGACCCACAACGTACAGACGAGGACAAGGAAAGCCCTTGAGGCATATTACAAGTTATCTAACGCAGTACGAGGTAGGCACATAAACACATCCCGCGGCCGCCCGTAGGGCCTCCCTACAGTGGATCCTGGAAGACGATACTTTGAAGTAGCTTCTTTATTTAAGAAGTTTGAGAATTAAAGATACCAAGTATCAGGACACACAGCGGAGTCTCCTGTTCAAGCTGAAGTCTGGAGAAAGATGAATCAAGCCAGATTCTAGAATATAGAATGACAGGAGGATAGATAGAAAGAGACAAAGGGCAAAGAGTGGAAATAGAAAAGGAGGAAGGATAGGAACATTACAACATCTTCCCCTTTACAGAGAAATTAGGACATAATAAAGTCTTTAAAATGTGTAGGCAATCTACAAATTCTTCTTGGTGGTAAAACAGAACTTGTGGAAGAAGGACAGCTAGCAATGGAAGGAGAAACAACAGGAACAAAACTTTGGGAAGGAGATTCAGGCATACGTGAAATTACATCGTAACTATTCACATTAGTAGAAGACACAATAGGGTCATTCATAGTGTTATGAGGTGTTTCAAACAAAATAGAATCATCTGAACAAGAAGGTACAGCAGTTTTCATGTGAATAATAGCTTGTTCATTAGAAATACGAACACGTCTACTTTTGTTCCACCATCCCCTGTCCTGCAACAAACAAGCACTTAGTCCAACCTTCACAATTTTGCAAGGAGAAGTAAAGGTAGATTATCCTTTTTTGACACAAAAAGGTTTCTTGACAAGCACCCAAGAACCAGCAACAAACGTGCTTGAGATGATCAAAGTGAACTTTTTACTTGTTTTGTGCCAATGAGACAGAATGACGTAGAATGGTATCTCTACTAGTATTTTAATTATTGAGGACTGAAGAATGTCGCTCCAACCAAGAAGGTAAAAGTTTAGAGCGGCATTTTCTGCCTCTCAACAATTCAAAAGGAGTGAAAACAGTAGTGGGATGAGGTGAGTTGTGATAAGCGTTGATCTTGTCTTTAAGAAAAAGACTGAAATCTAATCCAGAAGAAAGAGCAGTTTGAATGCCTTCTTTAAGACAATGATTAGCTCGTTCTACTAGACCATTGGCAGAAGGACTATATAAGGCAACTTAAAGATGTTGAAGGTCCAAATTTTCAAAAAATCTTGCATGGCATTGGAAACAAAGTTAGTGCCATTATCAGTAACCAATTCTTTTCATTATCAGCAACCAATTCTTTTGGAGGGCCTTCAAGTGAGAAAACATTCTTGAGAAATTGTAATACAGATTGAGTGGAGGTTGAATCAACAAAAGAAAAATAAATCCATTTTGAAAAATAGTCAATAAGTACCAACAAATATTTTGACGAATTAGGTAAAAGATTGAAAGGACCAGCAAAATCCAAAGCAACTTTCGTCCAGGGATTGTCTGGTAAAGAAACTGGACGAAGAGGATTTTGCGTGGTCTACCAATGTTTATCAGAGACAATGCACTGAGGACACAAATCCACAAAAAGAACACTTGAGAATTCAAGGAGGGCCACCAATAGTTTTCCTTGAGTTTTTTACATGTGGCAGTAACCCCTAAATGTCCATTGTGCAATGGAAATGAGTTTATTCCTAAGAGAGGAAGGAGGAATGAAACAACCATTTCTAGTGCAAATATCATTTTCAAAAGACAATTCGGAGAAAATTTGAGCATAGGGCTTTAAATCATGAGTAACATTTTGAATGGGAGGCCAACCTTTAACAATAAAATCAGACACTTTTTTCAAAGTATTCTCAATGGAAGAAGCATCAAGCCAATTCTTCTCAGATATGACACCATTGGAGAAGGAAGAAGCATCAATAGAAGCTACAACACAATCAAAATCACCAACAGTGTCGTCAGTTAAACACAAAGGTAGACGAGAAAGGCAAATCAGCCCTGAAATTTCTTCCGCCTTGAATGCACTTAATAGCAAAATTATATTCTTGCAGTTTGGAAAGAAGGCGCACCAGATGGGCAGAAGCTTTGCCTAAACCGTCACCTTGCAGTAAGTAGACAAGAGGCTTGTGATCAGTATAGATTGTAAAATGGCTGCCTCAAAGATACGTTTTGAATTTGGTAACAGCCCAGACACAGGCTATGCTTCTCTCTCTATTGTGCTGTATTTGGACTCGGCTTCAGATAAAGATCTAGAAGCAAATGAGACAGTGTGATCCTTATTAAAAATGTGCTGGTCAGAAACAGCACCAAGACCATTTAAGCTGGCATCAACTGTAACAGTGCACTGATGACCAGGAACAAAAGGACTTAAAGCAGGAGCATGGACATATAAACTTTTGATGTTTGTGAAAGCCGTATTGATATCATTGTTCCGAACAAAATTAGTGCCTTTTGTGAGAAGTGATCTCCAAGGTTGAACAAAGGAAGGGTAATCAGGTACAAAGCGAGCATAATATCCGCAAAGACCCAAAAATGATCTAAGTGAATCTTTGTCAGAAGGAGGCGGAGTTTTGACAATGGCTTCCACATTGTAAAATTTTGGTTTAATGCCTTCCAGAGTGATGGTATGACCTAAATAGTCAATATGTTCAAGCAAAAATGTACATTATTCCGATTGAATGGTAACACCTCTGGTATTCAAAATGGAAAAAAATTATATAAAGTGTCCAAATGAGCTTCTTTGGTTTAGGTAAAAACTAGAATATCATCCTGAAATGCTTGAACATTGGCAACGTCTTTAAAAAGAACATCCATGACTTTTTGAAATACTGAGGCTGCGGAAGCCAACCCAAAAGGTAATCTCAAGTACTTGTACGCCCCATAAGGAGTGACAAAGGTGGTAAGTTCTTGAGATTCAATATGTAAGGGTATCTGATGGTAGGCAGAATGCAAGTCAATGGTGGAAAAATATTTAGCGTGACCAATGTTGGAAAGCATTTCTTGGATATGGGGAAGCGGATGGCAATCAACGATGATGTTGCAGTTTAAGGACCTGAGGTCTACACAAAGACGAAGATCACCATTCTTTTTTTTTAGCAAGAACGATGGGAGATACCCATTCAGAGGAGTCAGTAGTGGCAATGATGACATCTTTGGTAAGGTTTTCCAATAGTTTTTTAAGGTCTGGCCTAACATTAATGGGAGCTGGTCTGACTTTTTGAGTGACGGGTGTGGCATTGGCCTTAAGCTTATTAACATCTTCAAAACCTTTGATTGTGCCAATGCTGTTGCTAAAAACAGAAGGAAAATTGTTCTTAAGTAAATTACTAGGATCAATATTGTCAAAATTACTGTTGTCAATAGAAAGAATAGGAACATCACCTAGAACAATAGGGTCCTTATGGCTGGGTTTTAAAATAATACCTAATCTGGCTAGATCTCTCCAACCAACCAAATCTCTGCCTTTGACTGCAACATAAATTTTTGTTTCAGTGGATCTTCTCAGAATTTGCAAAGAGCCAACAAAGAAACCCAGAAGATCAATGTCCTTCTCACCAAAAGCTGTGGGAGAGATATCAGGAGCTTGAAGAGTAATAGAATGACCCCAAAAATTATAGAAGGTGGTATCAGCCAGTACGGTGATGGGAGCTCCAGAATCAGCCATGACTTGTAAGGATTTGTCATTAATGAAAGCTTGGCAGAGGGGACGTTCATATTCAATGGAATGGAAAGGTTAGGCTTATAGCTGTTGCAATGAGCAAAAGCAAATAGCGGGATTGCAGACTGTAAATACCTCACGTAATAAAAATAAAGATGCCTAGAATAAAGTGTCATAAATACTGGAGTCACAAAGGAGCATGGAATGTAGATGACATAATAATAAAAACCAAAAAAAATAGTCTGCAGAGAAAATTTCCAAGAAGTAGAATGCTGAAACAATCAGGGCGCATTGGTTACCATGAAGACGCTGATGTAATAGAGACTAAGCATCATAAAACCAAAGCCGTGTAGATTGAAATGAGCAGAGCGCTGGAGAATGTAGAGGCGCGTTAGTTGGTAAGAAACGCAGACGCATATGATGCAGAGCACAATAAAGCAACACACACGCAAGGAAATCACGCTGGCTCAAGCAGACAGACTACGGTTGAAGCTGAACAGAAAAGGCCGTCAAATTTGGAGAAAGTAAATGAAAATAAACAGACCTGACAGCTTGTGGGTCCTTTAAACGTGTAGGGCAAATCAGTCCAGGAAACAGCTGCTAGCTGCAGATGACAGGTAAATAAATCACCGCAGTGAAATAGTCGATGTCCTTTGGTGGAGAGGGGAGAAATATTTTTTTCTCAACTTTACTCCTGGTACCAATTATGTAGCGATGAAAGAGCAGCAAAAGCAGACGATCCTTTGAAGTAGCTTCTTTATTCAAGAAGTTTGAGAAGTAAAGATACAAAGTATCAGGACCCACAGCGGAGTCTCCTGTTCAAGCTGAAGTCCGGAGAAAGAATTAATCAAGCCAGATTCTAGAATATAGAATGACAGGAGGAAAGATAGAAAGAGACAAAGGGAAAAGAGTGGAAATAGAAAAGGAGGAAGGATAAGAACATTACAGACGCACGGGTACCCCAGTGAGTAGACCCCGGGATCGGCCCCCACGGGGTAGGTGGCATCCGGAGAGAGCAGAGAGCTGAAGGCAAGGAGGAACCTGTGCGCCACGCGGGGTCTGCAACGATCTCTTGGCCTGTATGGCAGTGGCCTGCCCGATGGCCCAGGACCAGGAAACCTGAGGACCGTGCGCCAGGCGGTCTTTGAAGAGCATGGCCTGTGAGGCGATCTGTGCGTGGGGATTCTCTCAGAGGTGTGGCGCGTTCGGCCTGCTGCAACCAAACACACAGAGGGGGAAAGAAACGTGCCTGACTTAGAAGGGCGGTGGGCTGACTTGGCTGCCTTGCTCCTTCGACCTGCTCTCCCCCTCGTGTGTCCATTTACCGGAGACATGGCGGTCCTGGGGCGGAAGTGTGCCGCACCACATTGGATCCCTCCGTGGCTGGGCGTCCACCAAGTGACCCTGCACGGGGGAACCGCTGAAGGCTGCAATCTGTGAGGTGTGATCTGGTAGGTACAAAGGCGCACTGGTGCCCCCCCTGCCACAGAGGACAAGGGGTGGGGAAGGGGGCTTGTGCACTAAAAATTGGAGTACACTGGCTGAATGCGCGAGCTGAACCCTTCAGCACCTAGGGACTGGTGCGTTCTGCTTCCTCCCCCTAACAGACTCAAAGGCGTGCTGATCCGCAATATGCTCAGCTTTAACCTAAACTGAGCAACTTACCCCAATGGACGTGGAACCAGGGCCGTGCTGCACCTCCAGGGAGTAGAGGCTCGGACCTAGACAGGGCCTGCTGGTGACCTGGGGTGAGGTGGAGCCCCAAAAGCAGAATAAAAGATTACCGGAGCAGGAAGGCCTGCACCTTGACCACATACCCTGCCACAACAGCTGTAATGCAAAACTGGTAATTATGGGCAAGCAAGACGCTAAACAGACCAGGCTCTCTTTTGAGAGCAGGCCCTACACATGTCAGGGAGACCCTGAGACCCAGGCGGGTGCACCGAGTATTCACAGGACTACGGCATCAAAGAATTCCTCATCAACATAAAATCCAGCCTAAAAGCTATACGCCAAATTAGATACGCTCACTACCAGGCTCAACCACATGAAACACAGGGTGGACAAGCATGACGATCGAATAATTCAAGCTGAGGCGCGTATCTAAGAAACTGAAGAAGCTCAAGCTGAAACTAAGGAGCGCCTTCTCTGAATGGATAAAATTAAACATGTTATGTATGATGGTACCTCCAATGATATTGTAAATTGGAACAAGGCACGAATTCAGCATAGAGCATTTCCACTGAGTCATGTTGTCCGGCACACTGCACTCTACTCCATGTGATGTCTATCAAATGCCTAACCTGGAACATAAGCGGCATAAATGATTATCGGAAACCGAGACTGGCTGACGCCTACATCACACGACACCACATTAATATCTGATTTTTGCAAGAACTAGACTTAGCAGCCCACACAGCTCCAGGTTTAAGATGGTACAGCCAGGAATACACCTCTGTATTATCTAATTATGCCAGAGGAGTTGCTATCCTAAGAAAAGGGCTCCAATGGCGCCTTAGAGATGTAATAGTGGACAAAAAAGGCAGGTATGCCATGGTCACAAGTACTCTGCACACACTGCCTCTGACCCTCCTGGCAGATTAGGGTCCAAATTCGGATGACCCAGGGTTTTTCATTAATCAATGGTGCCTGGTCACAGAATGCAGTTGTGGGGTACAAATATGGGGAGGGGACTTTAATGTCGTTCTCAACCATAGCCATGATAGATGTGGCTCCGCGCGGCATCCCCACCCAGGAGCAGCTGACACTCTCAAGGCACTCCTGCGGGATTACAACCACCTTGACATTTGGAGGTAGTCCCATAAGGACCAACAGGAAGAAACTTGCTTCTTAGCTCCTCACTGTTTTTGGCCCAGGATAGATTATTGGCTTATATCACAGTAAACTAAATTATGGGACGCCAAGCCTACTCACATGCCCCAGACGCTATCAGACCATGCACCGGTCATGCCTGAGTTTCGCTTACCATAGAGCCTTCCAGGCACCTTCACCTGGCGGCTCCCGCGGGGGGGGGGCACTGCAGGACACCGCCTTTAAAGAAGAGATACAGGCTTAAATTCAGGTCTATTTTGCCCAAAACTGCACAGCAGACTTTTACTCTTCCATATTTTGGGAAGTATTCAAGGCGGTGCATTTCCAGACAGGCAGGTATCCTTAAATCAATCCGTTATCAACTAGCCACAATCAAAAACAACCTTTGAACCCTGGAGGCAGAATATAACAGAACCCACCACCCTGACACACTAGCCACAATCAGGGAGAACATTTCTGAATATAATAATGAAGCAGAGCGTGAGAATAAATACCTAAACAAAGACGTTTACGCGCGTTGCTACAGGGAAGGGGACAGGCCTCGCAAACATCTTCAATCAGGCACACTCTCCAATGTATTTGAACTCAAAGACTGTGAGTCAGGAATGCAGGGCACCCCCGCTGCAGTGTTAGACACAATGACCAAATTGTATCCTACACTATACACTTCAGAAACCAATGAAGATGCTGATCTACTCACTGCAGCTGGTATGGCTGGAAGACACTCACAGAGAATTCTTAGACATGCCTTTCACAACAGAGGAAATCACACAAATCATCAATGCTCTCCCAAATGATAAAGCACCAGGGCTAGATGGCTTCATGGCTCCCTTTTATAAAGAATATGCTGATCTCCTCGCATCTCACCGTCTAGCAATGTATGAAGACTCCCTTCAGAAAGGTGTACTCCCGCCCACATTACGCAAAGCAGTCGTCACATCACTGCTCAAGCCTGATAAACCTACCCCAAAAATGCGATTCCTATTGGCCGCTTTCATTAATCAATATAGACAATAAGATCCTCACCAAAATCCTCGCCAATCGCCTCCTACCCACTCATCCCCAAAATAATTAGTCCTGATCAGGCCGGGTTCATACTGGGACATTCCACATTGCACAACTTAAGAACACCGTTTGCGGTGAGGTGGTTTGATTCCCTAGCATGGGACTATTTATTCACACTGCTACAGCGATTAGGCCTCAGCCCCACCTTCATCAGATCTATAAAATTATGATATACCCTCACCACGGCCAGGCTACGGCTCAACTGGCTACTCTCTGAACCAATCACAATAACACGCGGTACCAGAAAGGGATGCCCCATTTCATCACTATTGTTTGCCATTGCCATGAAGCCTCTGGCTGCTCGGCTCAGACAACATCATGCGCAACGCAGCATAGGCTTTATCTTGAGAGCACTGATAATTTCACTCTACCCAGACAATATCACCCTCTACATCTGTAACCTGCGCAACAACCTAGCCCCAGTCCTCCTGGAGATTCTTAAGTTCGATGGCCTCTCTGGGATAAATATCTATCAGAATAAATCAGTGCTGCTTCCCCTCACCAATAACACATCCCCATTCCACAGCGACTATCTGATGACGTGGGCAAAGGGCCCGTGCGTTACTTAGGGGTATGGGTGAGCTGCGACATCCAGGAACTATGTGCTGCAAACTATGGCTGTGTGGTCGACTGGCTTGAAAGCAGGATCCCAATTTGGTTCAAACTTCCGTATTGCCATCGCCAAGATGGTCATTCTGCCCAAGTTCCTTTATTTATTCCAAAACATCCCGATGCCACTCACGCATGCGTTCTTCTGGTGACTCCGGTCCAACTTGATATCCCTGAATTGGGATGCAAAATAACCACGTATCTCTTGTGATGATCTCACTTTGCCTCTTGCGTGGGGAGGGCTAGGGGCGCCTGACCTGGAATTATACGCCATTTGCACACAGGCTCAATTTTTACATTTCTGGATACACCCCACCCCATATCAATCACACGTGGCGATAGAACAGGATCTTGCATCCCCTCTTTTCCTTAACCCTGCCCTCTACTCTCCATACAATGCACTGTGTGGAGAAATAAATACTGTAGAAAGAGTCCGGTGGGCCTGGGAGGAAATAAGAAAGAGGGTAGAAATACCACAATTGACGGTACTCCTTCCGCAAATCTGGAACGAGCTACCTGCAACCTTGCAAGGGGGGTCAGCGTTACTGTCTTTCAGAAAGGAGTTAAAGACCCACCTGTTTAAAAAGATAACATCAATACTCTAATTGTTTGGTTTGGTGGCGGATGGCCCTCCGGTTGTAGCATGTTGTGTACTTTTTCTGTGAAAGCGCTTAGAGACCAGTGGTGATTTGCGCTATACAAAAACATAGTAACATAACATAACATAACAATTATCTGCCCCATCTATCCCACTTCGTGATAACCCAATTGTGCCCCCTCTTCAGGAGGTTGGTGTGCAGAAAGGGCGCAGTGACTCAACCTTCACAGGTTTTCGATCTTAGACCCAAGAGACGAGTTCCTCCGAGCAGCCCTCTTTGCAGACATACATCAGACGAACGCTGCAGACACACTACTTTATTACCAAATTAGGGCCACGTGCCACGAACGGAACCCAGCGTTTCCATCGCCACCCCAGATGCTGCTCATACTAGAACAGATGATCACCACACCCTCAGCTTGGAAATTAATAACTCAACTGTACGCTTGAGTGCAGCAGCACACGCCTAAGACAGAACTGCGCGCAAAGTCCTACTTGGAAACCAACCTAGGATCAGAATTCACAGGGGCACACTGGGATTTCTGCTGTGGGCAATTAGACGGACTGTCCCCAAACTACAGGGGAAACAACCTTTACAGCGCAACTTTTACAACGCACTACCATTACAACGAAACTTTTACAACGCAACATCCATTACATCGCATGCCATTACAACGCATGACACTACAACGCATACCACTACAACGCATGTCATTACAACGCATACCATTACAACGCATAACATTACAACGCATAGTACCCTTACACTATCCAACACTTACCCTACTGTTGCACCCCCTAGAGTTAAAATAGAAATTTTTACCCCTACTCTATCCAACACTTATCCTACTGTTGCAGCCCCCCTGAAGTTAGAATAGTAATTGTTACCCCTACACTATCCAACACTTACCCTACTGTTGCACCCCCCTGGAGTTAGAATAGTAATGTTTACCCCTACACTATCCAATACTTACCATACATGCAATGTAATGTTATGCGTTGTAATGGTATGCGTTGTAAAGGTAGTATGCGTTGTAATGGAATGCGTTGTAATGGTAGTTTTTAAAAATTCGTTGTAATGGCATGCGTTGTAATGGAATGCGTTGTAATGGAATGCGTTGTAATGGAATGCGTTGTAATGGATGTTGCGTTGTAAAAAATGCGTTGTAAAGGTATGCGTTGTAAAAGTTTGCGTTGTAACGTCATACATCCAACTACAGGCATAGGCTGATACACTTCCACTTCTTACACCGCCTTTATCATACCCCGCTGCAGCTACACTGACTAGTGCTAACGGACACCGAGAACTGTCCCAGATGTGGTGCCCCAGGGTGGACTTCCTTCACCTGGCATGGGCCTGCCCAGTGATTGCGAGGTATTGGTCTGGATGTTTGTGGTCATCCAGGCCATGGTAGAGTTTTGTCTGGAGGGTGCACTGATGCTTGGCCTCCTAGGGTACGTAAGAGGTGCTGCCTAATAAGCGCAGATCAGTGGCCACACTCCTGCTTCCGGCAAAACCCAGAGTAGCTATGGTATGGGGCAGACGACGTACACCAAGGGAGGGGGTTTGGCTCCTGGATGAGGTCTACTGCATTGACCAACTTTCGCATTAATGGGATTAAATGACACCGAAATCCCTCCCTAGAGACATCTGGGAACCACTGCGAGAATACTTAAACACTAGAGAGGATCAAAGAGCACCTTCTTCACATAGGGGGTCCCCGAACCACATGAGACAAGCCAATTCAGACATAAGTCCCCCTCAGCAAGCGGCCTGATCTTTTGCATGCCAGAAACGGACCAGGCACAATCGAAAGGTAATGTCCAAATAATAAACACGGGAGCAGTTTCAGATATTACTTCAACGAAAGTAGAAAGGTGTCGCCACCAGGCTCAGAATTTACAAAATTGATAAGGCGACCCAGTGGGACATCAATATGACGGACTTATGGATCACAATGAAAGACTTTCCCGCTTCCCTGTTTCCATTTTCATTTGTCTCGTCTGCTTCATGGGGTGCCATTTGTGTTCGTTTCTTTTTCTTCTTCAGTGTATATTACAGTTATGGGGCCTTTAGGTATACTGACTATGTAATCTGTCCAAGCCGCAATGGGAATGATAAGGCCCTGATGTATTTTATATGATTGTTAATAAAGAAAATTCATAATTAGCAAAAAAAGGTTACCTTCACCCTGAAGACCCTGAAGAGCAAGTTCAACAGGAGTTGATACGCAAGTGAACCATCCAATGACACAATGATTGGGGAGTATATATATTATACAAGTCTGAGTTTAACACCCATTAGATCCTGATAGTTCTGTAGTATGTAGCATTTTGGGAGAAAAACTAATTGGGCACATTAACGTTTCCTTTCATTCCCTTTTTGTATTATAACACCATATGGTACCTACATCCCATTGGCTTAACATCTGTAGCCTTCAAATCCATAAACTGTTTTCTTTTAACTACTTCTAGTTTGGAAATAATATAAGTATTCCTTAACTGTAATGTTTTGGTTTTGCTGTTCATGTGTTACATGTATGACTTGCTGCTTTTGCCAAGGTACTATCGGTAAGCTCAGTATTGCTTCCAGAAACCAGTATACTTCAAGGCACTAGATGTGAGAGCTCAGCCACATATTAAGACTGAGGCCTCTCATCCCAGTGGTCTAACATTCTGGTTCCCTTCAGTTGGGATATGCAATCTTTTGAGACTAAGAGTAACATAACAGTGGTGATGGAAGTAGAACTGGAAGAAGGCCCGATCATCCACCTGCATTTAAAACAGGCGGGCCCTAGTCTTGGCGGGGAGGGAACTCCGTCTTTGTTGTGACAGAGTTCCCTCTCCGCCAAGATATATATCTGGCCCAAAGTTTTGGCAAGGTCATGTATTGTTTTGATTTTTGGGTTATCAAGGCATTCTTAATTATTGTCAAGGGTGCTTAGGTTCATGAGTGTGTTATCAATGGAAGAGTCACAAATAATTATTTGGTTGGTGTTAGAAATGATTGGGAAGTCGTCAATGCACGAGTGGTGGGTGATGGGCAAGGCTTTTCAGTTGATGATGAAAACAGGATGAGACAGTTGCCAAAGAGCATATACTATGTTGTGGAGGTACAAGAGACTTTAGCATATTTTTGTCATTGATAAGTAAGACCGTTTTTTTTAGTAAGTGGGAGAGGGAATGATTTTCACAGAGGAAGTATGGGTTAGTCATGGTAATCAACAACAGGCTGACATGTTTGTGCCATTGTTTGATGCAGAAGATGCAGAAGTAGTAAAACCATTTCTGACAGATCTGACAGAGTGTTCGCCAAAGGAATCAGCCTCTATCAGGGCATAGCGAGCCAAATCTATTCTCTTATCCTTCAATATTTTAGCTCAAAATAATTGGTTATTCTTGCAATCCTAGGTTCATGCTTGAGATGCAATGCAAATATGTGTTATCTCCTTAGATATTTTTCAGGAACAGTTTGAGAAGACTTTGGGAATGTCTTCTCAGCCTTGACAGGAAGCTCCGCCATGGCTAGAAATTACCCCATCTGAGCTATCCAGAGACCGTTACTTAAAGAGTAGAGAAAGGCTACAAATGCCATTTGACTGATACGTAAAATGCTAAATCACTTCCCCTCCTCAAATACTTATACATTGTTGAAAATCCTGAAATGTGTATTCCTTTTACAGGAGGTGGAAAATTTGAGCCATGCTGGACTCCAGGAAATGACTTGGCCATAGTGCAGACACGGACACTGAGGTGGATAAGCTAAAAACATTTTACTGAGAGATTTAATACTAAGGGCATTCCAAGTCTAATGGCAGAGAATGATTCAAAGCAAGCAAGTCTATGAAAGATTCACAGGTAGAGAAATGCAGAATATCTTGTTTTCAGACCAAATCCTCACCGAGTTTGTGAGGTTTTCAATGTTTCTTTTATCTGCTGTGTCTTACCTGAAAGCAGTAGGTGGTTGAACGATACACTACATAAAAACAGTTTCCTCCTTACCCAGGCTTCAACTCAGACTGGTGTCTCACAGCACTGTATCGGATTGCGATGGTGCATGCTCTGGACAGGCTGTGGGCGGCCGCTCTGACAGTGATGGAGCGCATGAACACCATGGTGCCATACGTCAATTTATCGCTCACCGGCTTTACATATGTTCCATTGGGCTCCACCTGAAGAAAGGCAACAAATATCTATGCACAGGGTTCAATATGGTAACTGGCAAATCCTGCAGCTACTAATAAGCAAAGATGGCAGAGTCCTCACTGGTATGGTGGGCCAATGGAGGAAAGCAGTCAGACTGGCTATTGAGGCATTGCCACAAGAGGACGATTGCAGCAACATCACCAGGGGGACAAGCAGCAACAGTAGCAGTTGGGTAAAACGCCTTATAAACATACCTGATGCTGTGTTTGACAGCACACGCTTTCCTTACCTGGGCATACTTCATTAGCATGTTCTCCCGAGGGATGCGAACGTTGTCCAGTTTCAAAAAGCCATTATCACTGTCCTCAAAGCCAAACTTAGGCCCGATGTCCCCCACAGTCACACCTGTGTCAAAATTACCATCAATCAGACCTTTGCAAGGGAGTATTATTTTATCATTTGTTAAGTGTAAACATTCACCTGAAGGTACTTTGGTGCCCAGTTCTACTTCAAAAGTTCCTCACTAAAGCATGTTATGCCAAGAATCACATTAAAAGCTAGAAAGAGTCAGTCTTCAAAAATGTACTAAAATTCAACAAAACTTGTTCCACACATTGTTTGATTGCCATACTATTCCTCAATTTTGCTGCATGCATTGAACAAGTTCTGACCACAACATAGTTTTATGAAAGGTAGAAATAGCAAGTACAAAGACCTTTTCAAATCTTCAAATCCTTGCTTTGTAAAAAGTGATTCTCTTGAATATAGGGTTTGTGCTATGGCCATAAAGTGATTTGCGTACTAGAGAGAGGGACTTAAATGCTATCCATTGCTTACTGCAAGCCAGTGGAGTTTGGCAGAGCTGGAGATACTGAATAATCTTTTTTTTTTAATTATACATTTGCATATCTGTGGCATTTTGGGTAAGTTGTAATTTATTCATTGATTTCTCAGGAAGATCCAGGTAGACTGTGTTGCAGTAGTCCAACCTGCCAGAAATAAAAGCATTCACGATCTGGATTCTTTTGCAGTATAGAAAATAGATCGATGGTCAGTTTCAGAATCTTCAGTTGAAGAAAATAGGCGCTCACTACATGCTTAATTTGATCGTCTTTGTTAATATCCATGTTAAAGTTTACACCAACCTTTCTCACACATTAAACTGGTACAGGGTTTAATCTAACAATGGTGACTAAAATAACAACTCTACACAGTTAACAGATGAAAGGGAGCTAGAATTTGTGTTTTCATTTGGTTTAGTTTAAATTGGTTTGGATTATCCACAGCTGAACTCTTGTCGGGGAATTGCGTAGATTTTCAGCTTTAACGCTCACAATCAACTGTAAAATGGATCTGAGTACCATCAGCATATAAGAATTGCAATAATCCCTAGAACTAGCCCAAATGGGCCCCTAAGACCCTATATAAATGGAAAGGCATGGGGGGATAACACCAACCCCTGTGGTACTCTATGGTTTCAGACAAATACGTCCATCGTGATTTGTTAAAAAAAAGACACTGATCATCAAGCCAAATGAGATGAGGAGGAAGTGAAATGCCCAATGCCACAATTAGTAACTGGATTAAGAAAGGAAGCCTGAAACATTGCCTGAATCTGAGGTTATTTTGTCGCATCCCAAGTGTTCTCAGAAAATGTCTGTTTGCACCACAGGCCCCATATATCTGATGAATCCTCTTCTGGGAGCCCAGGCCTTGGCTTTTCCATGCAGAGATTATATATTTATGCAGCCCCCAACCTATGCTCTCGCGCTTCCCCCACCCCCTATTGCGGAGATATAATCTCACCTGAAAGTGGTTGATGAGTGTCCATGTGGCGTATGGGCACAATGAAAGCATGAAGGCCCTTGCACTGTCCTTGGGTGTACAGCTGAGCCAGAACAATTGCGTGGTTTGAGGTCTTTCCAACTACAAAGCAATATGGAAGAGCACAGAGAAGGGTTACAGTTAACAATGCATACAGAAGTACAAGGTGGTACCATCTTCTTTACCATCCTCCTTCATGTGGACACTCAGGATACCAACTCACTATTCCAAACTTGGTGTGTTGCCCATACCTTAGTACTAGGAATTTCTATCTTATAACTCCAACAACGCTTCCTGCTGTTGTACTTTTATCTCATATTTAAATCACTTTGACTATGTCACTTCAAACCTTTAATGAGTTACTTCTTCTGCTCCAGTTCCTTACCTCTAGACTGGACTTCCTCTCTTCTTATTATTCAATTTTGTTTACGTTACTCCTCAGACTCAGATTACTGCTTAATGTTTAACCTCATAGCGATGGTTTTCAACCCCACTTCTTCTCAGGGCTTCAGCTCCCTTTGTAAAGTTTTCGCTATCACGTCTTTCGCTCACCCAAAGTTCCTTTCATCTCAATCACAGAGCACTCCAACGTCAACTGTCCAGATCTGTAGGGCCCTCCTCCAGCTTCCGCACTACACGTGATCCCTCTCCACTAAAAAAACCAGCCCACACATTTCTTACATCATCATTAATACTGGAAGAACGGACAGTGTAAAGTGGACTATGGATAAAGGCCTGCCAAGGAGACTATTCACTGAATTCACTATTCACTATTACCTACCCCAATCCAGCACATCTGTTTGGGCCATGGCACGACCCCTGCTAACTGAACAGGATGAATACACTGCTTTGAACCTGGATTTTAGGCTACATACCATTTACACTCTCCAACCCAAGGAATGGTGTGTGCTTAATCTTTCATTTTGTGCTAGGTTGGCACGTTGGGGGTTGATAGATTATCATTTAAAGTGCTTGTCCTGTTGTTTTTGCTGATTTTGGGGACTTGTCCCTTGATATAGTCACGAGACACTCTACCGCCTTCTATGCTCACAACAATTCCTTGAGGCATTTTGGAAATGAACAATTAATTATGCATTTGATCTATGCAATAAGGAGATTGCATATTGAAGAAAATTGTTTGTATCCTTCGAAATCACATGCTTATTGTTTTCTTAGAGTGGAGGTATCATTTTGTAAAATGTCCAGAGTTAGCATGATGTTCTGTCTTCGAATACTGGACACAAATCGGTAAAGATGGCCACCAGGGGTGCTCAAGACTGGGCAGGCGGCCTCCAATGCTAGTTATTTTATAGTGATGATGTTTGTTGACTCCTCTACTCACTACAAGCAGATCAAGGGGACTTAATAGCCTATAATATAAAAAAGTTGATTCTGTTAATCAACATGTCTTCCAGGCTTTGAAAGTCTCCATTACTTCTATTCCATAAACGTCTAAGGGTCTCTCATGGAGTATTCTAACTTTGTAAAGCTTGAGGCTGCACCGTAGTCAATGTGACCAATGAACATTTAATTTGGCACTAAGTTTTAAAAATTGATCTCCAAGTGGCCACCAAACTGTAAAGAACTTGACAAACTCTGTCCCAGGACACAAAACGACAGCGTCTGCTTCTAGGCCAATTTCTTTAGTGCAAGGTTTGCCTCCTTTAAAAAGGTAATATATGTAAAATAGTTAAAGAATCCACCTCAACCTTGTCCAGCAATACCTATGACTTCATCATTCACACCAGCCACCAAAATATCCCTATCATTCTCATCTGACTGTTATCAATACTCACTCACATAGTCACCAAACACCTTGTGAAATAAGAAGTGACACTCACGTCCACCTGGCCACCATTTGATTGAGGTTACAGTGGGGCTGTTGAGGGTGAATTCCTGCGTTGATGGGTCGTACGTGGAGGTTGTCTCAAGGCCGCGAATGTGGGTCCCTATGAGTAAAAACATGTTAGGCACACATTGTGAAAGCTCCTGGTTTTGTGAAAGAGTAAAGTAAGGAAACAAACAGAGAGAAATATCCTCCCCCACTAAGAAAAGGAGCCAACAGATTCCATTCAGCCCCCTCCCACGGGACCGGCCTATCTGTTCCAGAGGTCAGGTTACTAAGTCACCACCTTGAAGGGCCATCTAGAAAATGGGAACCGGAAGTCATCTAACCGGAAGCAAGAGGAGTAGCAATGATGAAGTAAAAGTTTGAAAGCAGAGCAAGAAACCAGAGGTGAACAAGTACCACCATGTTGATTAAGTTATAACCTCCATTTAGGGTGTGGGAGGTCTTTGCTAGACACAGCAGTCACTGCTACTTCTTTACATAAAAGTATGTTGATTCAGTGGGATGGGGGGGAACAGAGCAGTACTGACATTACTTTACAATAGATTTTCCATCCTCATACCCAACAATTTGACTTTAGAAACAAACTGGTGTCTATCTCCCTACTAAGACCCCATGAGGTGAGGACTCTTCTAAAAAGAGAAAACAAATTGTCTGTTGTTCCACTACTCGTAATCAAATGATAAGAAACGCTTACACCTGCCAGAAACTATGTAAATCTCCAAATGGTGAACATCTGTGATGACTGCAGCATCTGCCCTCTTTTTCTACTGAATGAACTGCTGTTTTTACGCCATCCATAAAGATACTTGCTGTTATTTCATGACTTGAGTGTGATAAAGACGCTAAGGTGAAAGGGATTGTCATGCAATGTACTCAAGGGGCACTGAAGAGAAGATGAAAAGGTTAAAATAGCCACCAATTGCTTCACAAGGCGAGTGACTGGCTGTTTAAAGTGCAGTCTCTTCCCCAAGTTGAGTAAAAATGAACAAAGTCCAAGATGTGCTTCAAACTATCAATGTCAGCTGCAAATTTTATATGTAGTTTTTTCATGTTCCACTTGCTGCCTGTGAAGTAACTGATGTAATTGTGGCACTGTTGCAACCTTGCTTCCCTAGTTTGTGCCGCTGATGTCAGTTTCTTGTTTTTTCCCCATATTCCATATCCGCAGAAACAGAGGATGAACAATTCTTGGATGGATTGTGCTGAGTACTTAAACCCGAAATGTAGGTTTATACAGCTCATTCTACTACATAGGGCCTACCTGACCCCGCGTAAACTGAGTGTTATGTTCCAGGATGCATAGGATGGTTGCCCGCATTGTCAATCGCCGTCAGCGGGTCTCCTACATATTGTGTGGAGTTGCCCACGATTGCGACTCTACTGGGTAATAGTTTGTGAGATATTAACAGATATAGCTCCGGTGCGAAATAACGACCGGATGGACTACTGCCCGTTAGGACTAGGTCCAAAAGGGAAGAAAGATAGCCCAATCATCAAATTCAGTAACCTTGCATTTATAATAGCAAAACGTAACATTACCATGAAATGGAAAGCTGCCTGGAAGCCATCACTGCAGGATTGGCACGCTGAGATGGTGAGGTGGGGAAGGGCGGAGAGCGCTGAATTAAAAAGGGAGGAACAACGGGGGCTGTGCAAGAAATCCATCTCTATGGATTGGATTATGTTATTGGAAGAATTTATCGCTATAGACATACAAGAGTATTGACAGAATTTTTATGTGTCCCCTCTTCCTCCCCTTCCCCTAGTGCGTGTTTTTTTCTAGGCAGCTGAGATAAATAATTTGAGCTACAATACAACCTTATAATATAATGAAGGATGATGCCGAGGTATACACTGTTGAACTTTTGAGTCTTTGATACATTGGGTTGGAATGCCTAACTGGTTTAATTTTTGCTGAGTCTACAGGTGTGGGAGGTGGGTGGGTATGTAATTGAGTTTACATTAATTTTTCTATATCACAACATGTAACTAGAGGAAATGTGATTTCCGAAAATTGCTCATCTGCTCGAGATATCTCGTTACAGAATTGAACGAATAGAGATCATACCGAACAGCACTCAAAAAGTAGTGTGAAGGTGTGATTAACATTGTGTGTTATAAACAGGCTATTGTATGGTTCACAACTTAAATTACCATTTGAGAATACGCTGATAATATTGCTTATTACGTAATATGTAATGTTATAATGTGAATGTAATGACTAATATCTTCTGCACTACGATGTGATGGCAATCTTTAATAAAACAATGTAAAAACAAAAAATAAAAAAAACATTAACTGGTACTTGCTGCTGCCTCAACCATACCCTACCACTCACTTTTGCAATCACAAGTTACAGCCTCCCTCCACTTGCCCAAACCCCTTCTTCACACCCTCTCCTTCCCACTATGATGGGTTTACCATGACCTATTAGGGAATAATCCACTCCAACACAATACTGGCTAGCGTATTCCTTCCATCATTAGAGTTTACCTCATTTAGCGTGTTGAGGCACCCCGTCTATGAGCTCTTAACCACAGCCTCTCCTGCTAACCATCATGGCATTGCCTTGCAGTGGTGCCTCCCACCTTACACTCTTTGTATCACCTTAGCAAGGTTGCCTTAGGCCGATAACTGATCTACATACATCTCTCCTTCCCAGACCTTTCAAATTACTTTCGGAACTCATTAAGGCACCACACCTCTGCTGATTCCGCGGGCCACTGCAACGTTACCTGGGGCAGCTCAATGATTTTTTTGGCACAATTCTACTTTCCATATTGCTCTACTATCAGATCAAAAGTACCTGAAGCAGCTTGCAGACGTCTCCCCGATCATATCGAACAGCACTCAAATAATAGTGAGAAGGTGTGATAAACATTGTGTGTTATAAACAGGCTATTGTATGGTTTACAACTTAAATTACCACTTGAGGATACGCTGATAATATTGCTTATTATGTAATACGTAATGTTATAATGTGAATGTAATGACTAATATCTTCTGCACTACGATGTGATGTTAATCTTTAATAAAAATGTTTTTTTTTAAAGTGTGCTGAGTACTTACTTGGTACCATATTAGGTGTTAAAGAGTGGCCACTTGACAGAACAAGGGGGAGGGCAGTGAGGAACCTGTGGTTAGATAGAATATCCAACAGAAGAGAGATGCAGAAGGTAAGTAACAAGGTCTTCAGAAGGATACTTCTAACTGTAGATTCCTCACCTTAAAAAAGATACCAAAGCAGTAACTACCCAAAGTGGAGAGTCAGTCGAATAGACTCAGACCAATAAGTCCTCCAGAACCGAGCAGGCGAAGTGTCCCATCAGGCCAGATTGTCAAGGCAGTAATGCACCAACACTTATGTCACAGTCTGGCAGATGTCAACGAGAGGCTTCTCTCACACAAATGCATTAGTAACAGCTTTGGTCCTGGTAGAATGGGTTTTCAGACCTTCTGGGGGTTCTGTCTTGGTCACTGCATAGCAGATCCTAATGCAGAGGACTATCCAGGTCAACAAGGTCCTCTTCTATACTGCCTTCCCTTTGTTTGCTCAAAAGCAAAAAGTTGATCATCCACTCAATGACCCGAAGTAGGATCTATGTAAAAGCTTAAAGTCCTTTTGAGGTCCCACCGATGAGGCCTCTCCTCCTATTTTGAGTGGGGAGGGGAGCAAACAACGCTGGAAGATTGATTGATGGATTTTCCATTATGAAAGGGAGTCATGACTTTTAGTAAGAATGCCTCCTGAGTCCTCAGCACCAATTTGGGAAAAGATGGTGTAGAGCTGTTGCACTGAGAGTGGCAGTAGTTCACTGAAGCAACAAGCTGACATAATTGCTATGAGTAACACAGTCTTCAAGGTTAGGCGATGCAGTGAGCAGCTGTGCATCAGTTTGAAGATTGTACACATAAGGCATGTCAAGACCAAGGTTCCACTATGGCATATCAAACGGCTTGAGATGAAACCTATGTCTATCCTTTAACAAATCTCATCAGGTGACTTGAACATGGACTGTTAGTCAAGCAGACGTAGGAAGGCTGAAAGGGCCTACAAATAACCTTCTATAATGTCCACTGTAAGGCCTTGCTAGGCTAAAGACTAAATAAATAAAAGCACATCCAATAGCATGGCCTGTTCATTATTCCAAGCACCTCACCAGGTCACAAATGTGTTCAAACTTAAATGGATTTTGTGGAAGGGCACCTATCAGCAACTACGACATCCACCACCTCAGTTGGCACACAGAATGCAGTCAGTTGCCGCTGCTACATCTCCATGCATGGAGGTGTAATTTACATAGATTAACAGAGAGGACCCTGCCCTGTTGCTGACACAGGAGGTCCTTCCAAAGTGGCAGCCTGAACGAAGGACTGACACTCAATCCTAGGAGTTCCAGATACCACACCCTGCTTGCCTAATCCGAGGTCTACAGGATGATCAGTAACATAGCTGAATATTTTGCTGCCCGTGGCGGTCCCTCTGGTCCCCGCCCGTGGCGGCTGTTACGGGGACTATCGGGGGGTTCTGGTGATTCCTGCGGTGGCCGCCAGCAACAGCTACAGGCAAGTGAGGGGGTTGTCGCCGCCCCCAAAACTTGTGCCGCCCTTGGCAGAACGTCCCTCCCCCTGCTACACCACTGAGAATGACTTGGGCCCGGTGGTTTGTGATCTTCATAACTCGGGGCACAAGAGGAAGATGTACAAGAGTCCCACTGTCCATTCCAGCTGGAAGGAGTGTTCATGCGAAAACTCCAGGGTGCACCATATTTCTTTTTTTTAAAACTTTCTTTATTGAAATTTCACACAAGAGATGATTTACGACACAGTACATACAATTCTAGATGCGAAGAGCCCAGTACAGCAGTAAATGACACAGAGCAACATGGCACATGTTGAGGGGCATTTCACAGTGGCAGTGAGTCTCTACTGCAAGGGGATGGCACAGCCAGTACAAAGGTGTGCAGGGAGGTTAGCAGTGACCCAGTATTGCGCTGTAGATAAAGATAGAAGGCTGCCCTTATGTCCCTGGGTCGAGCAGTGTAATGTGCCGTCTCAGCATACTGTTAGAACCTGCCCTAACTGTAGGCAGCATTTCGTAACCACCACCCCCTCAAAGTTGGCACCCTCCTCTGCATCCACCTTATGGCCACACACCTCTGGCTAGTACAAGTAATGTGGAGGCAAGGTGGCGATACGAGGGGGGTATATGTGAAGTACCACCCAATAGAGCTGTTTGAGGAGATGGGTCGACCGGAGACTCCACAATCTCACAATCTCCGAGACTACCAGGAACATATTTTGTCAGAACAAAGTGAGTTCAATACAAATCCACGCCATATGGAAAACATTCACATTAGGAAAGTCGCCTCAAACATATTTGTTTTAGTGCCCCCACCAAATGTGGTTATTCGTTCAGGTATGTAGCAGTATTGGTACAGGTATTTCAAATGTATCAGTTTATGTTTGTAGGAGAGTGGAGTGTTTTTTACTTGAGCGCAGCAGTATTCCCATACTTTATCAGAAAACTGATGTCTACCACTTAAGTTTGACTTTCGGTAGGTTTCCCAATGTATCAGCTAAGAATGGAGTGTATAAATATGATACTGAGTGCTCCACTTCTGCCATTTCAATGTATGTCGTAAGGAGCTTTATGTCGGGCAATGGCGCAGGGTATGTGGAGAAGCTAAATTAAAGAAACAAATATGGTCTGCCCCTAATGATTTATAATACGGCTCAAAAAGTGTCCTCAATTAACGCAAAGCAGGTATAGGCTCACAGTAACCAGAAACAACAACAACTGATGTCAGGACAAGAGCTTATATGAGGATAGTCATATTTTATTTTCCTTTTTCATTATAAAATATCATTTTTTTTGCAAACAAAAAGATCAGGTTAGCACAACATCAAAACCACTGGTAAATCACAACATAATTAAAAAACATCCCGCACAGTGGAGAGGCTAGTCCTAGTCACAGATTAGAGCCGGAGTTAGCAGTAAGATGCCAACAGAGTCTCATTGGAGTGGGCACAGAAACTACTTTATGAGATGAAAGCATTTTTTTTTAAAAGGTCCCCAGAGGTGTGTATATCTGCCTGCAGCTGGAGTCCTTTAACAGCCTTTTCTCCGGTAGGAGGCTATAGGAGATTATCAGCCAGTGGCAGCACCGAAGAGTAGGGAATATCAGGGGTAGCTCCCACCATGCATGGCTCATCAAGGCAAGCACATCTACATTCTGCCATGTCACTCGAAACATTGCACTTAGATGATCCAGCAATGAGTGTGTTTGAACTAGTGCACATTCAGCCCTGCCGTGCATGGGCGTGTATTTAGCTAGTGTCTAATATTTCCGATAGATTTCCTTCCTTGACCATCACCTACCCAGCCGGTCCTTGGACAAACCGCCCTGCGTCTCCCCTGACCTTATCTCCCTCCTCCCCCTTCCCCCTACCCCCTACTCCTCTCTGCTCTACTCCTCTCCTCTTTCCAGCTACTGACCTTTGCCGTCACATGTCCTTGCCCCCCTCCCTGTTTATCTGTGAACTTTTCCTCATCAACTGAGATCTAGCTATTTTGACTGATGCCCGATGGAGCTACCTTGTTTAGCTATAGGGGAGACGAGCCGTGGATTCCCTCCTTGGACTGCACCTACCCAGTCGGTCTGTAGACAGACTTCCTTTCATCTCTCCTGTCGTCTGTGCCCTCATCCTCCCTCTTCACACTTCCCCTCCCCCCTCCACTACTTATGTCTCTCCTTCTCTCCTCTCTCAATGTATTGCTTATTGTTTGACATAATGTGTAATTGTTATAATATTCTGTTACATTGTGGAACCTAATGTAAAGCGCTCTGATACCTTTGGGTCTAGCGCTATATAAAACTATTTAAATAAATAAATAAATAAATAATATATAAAAAGTCAAGCAGCCTAAAACCACCACACTGCATTGACATATCACAACTTTCACAGCTTATCCAAATGTACGTTCTTGACGATTGCGAAAAGATAAGCTATGCAACGTCTGATCAATATATCAGCACTGGATTCAGAGACTGAACCAGAAGGTTGGTGACTAGAAAGATGTTCTGCTGCTCTACTCACCTCCAGAGATACAAAGCCTCTTGGCAGAGGACCTCAGCCACCCTCTTTTTGCAATATCACATGGCAGTGGTGTTGTCTGTGAGAACCTTTATGGATGGCAGGATGGCTTTTAGTACCAGATGAAAGGCCTGCAGATCCAAAAGCTTGATATGGAGCCTGCCTTCCACTGAAGACCAGACTCCTTTCATGTACATCTCCCCTCCTCACCCCCAAACCCAGTAGTGATGCGACCATTGCCACTATCAACTTCTAGTGGGAAAGGAAGAGTGCCCTGCCACAGGACAAACTGTTGCCGGTTAACCACCTTTGCAGATCTTGTACTGTACTTCCGAGACCTGGATGGTGTCAGAGAGGCAGCCCTGGTGCTGAGCCCGTGGGGATTTTGAATTCCATGGTAGGGTGCACATGTGGCACCTGTCATGGTTGACAAGGAGGATGCACTAGGCTAAAATGTCAAGAAACATCAAAACCACCTACACCTGGATCCAGGAGCAAGCCTGAAACATCAGGATCATAGCCTAAATGCCCTGGACTTTTTGATGTGGAGAGAAATCTCTGTAATCCACCAAATCCAGAATGAATGGAAGACACCGATTAGGAATTAGGAGGGACTTCGGCTTGTTTATGTTGAAATACAAAGATGTTAAAAGTCCCGCCTTTGCCTCGAGGTGGTCCATAACTGACCGCAGTGATCGCACCTTTAACACCCAGTCATTGAGATGCAGGACACTCCAAACCTCCGAAGTGCAGAGCAGATAGGATCTGGGTCAACATGAGCCCTTTGAATCTGTCCTACTGTAGGAACAGGTTGAGGAGATGAAAGTCCAAGATAGGCCTGAGCCCCCCCATACTTTTTCAGGTCAAAGGATTAAGGAGAGTAACATCCCCCACATGCCTCAGAGTCTGGACACCTCTCTATGGAACCTTTGCAAAGCAAAAGGCACAACTCCTACAGCAAGATGGATAGATGCTCTTCAGAAATCTGTTTCAGTGAGGGAGAGATATTGGGTGGGGAGGAAAGAAAAGGTTGGCCATAGCAGTTTTGAATAATTTGCAAGACTTATCTATCCGAGGTGGATGGATGGGCAACCAGGAAGCAAGTGTTGTATCCTGCCTCCCACTGGGTGGGCATGTGCAGCTGAGGGCAAAATAAAGTGGTCTGTTGGCTGTTGTAGGAGTGGATGAGTTGGGAGACAGGGATATATGTTGCCTGCAGGTTCACTTGCAGACATAAAAGGACTGGGCTGTCTGGTGCAGGAATTGTTTGCCAGGGGCCAATGTACCCAGACAACATGATGTAGCTCTACTGTCTTTAAATAATTTTAAATTGGAATCTGCCTCCTCACCAAAGAAGTGGGGCCCATAAAAGGGCATGTCTGTCGGCAAAGCCTACACAGTCCTGAAGAACCCAGTGGACCTCATCCAGCCTTGTCAACAAAGAGTCACACTGATATCAACCACCCTGCCAAGGTAATCCGTTGTATTCAAACCTGCACGGATAACATGTTTGCCCGTGCCTGCCCACCATGTATCACCTGGGCAAAAGAGACCATAGTTCTCTGGGACTGTCAGCAAGCTATCGCTGGCCATTTCCCAAAGGGTATCAGTGGATTGGCTCAACAAACACACCACATTTACAAACCACAATACCAGAATGGCAGAAGAAAACATATATTTGCCAGAGGCATCAATCCTTTTAGATTCTCTGTCTAGAGTAGTGGTAGGGTATGAATTAGGATTTCCTTTACTGGCAGAGATCTGTACAATGGAGGAGGGTGCTTGAAGATAAAATCCAGATTACTGTGTGTCGCTTCACAAGGGCTGGCCACCCGCCGGTTCACAGGTGGGCAAGCACATGGTGTCCACCAAGTAGCAATCAGAGTCTCTGTGATGGCATAAATGAATGGATGTAAGGGCTCATAATTACATAGCCCAGGCTGCGAATTTCTGCTAAAGCATTTGTTTTAGCCTCAGTGCAGCACATTTGTAACTCTAGCACCTCAGCTTTCCTCCAAACTACCACTGTGAAAGAGAAACACTTTTCCGTTGATGGTCCATGGAGAGAGTTCAGCCCTGTCTCAGGGGAGGTGTCAAACACCCTGCCATTTTGTACATATAGTTATAAGTTACCAGTCTCATGAGGGGGATCAAGCCACCCCTCTAATCAGCTGTGACACAGTATGCATGACAGGCGGTCGAGCTTTTGTAATTTCACAGCGAGACATCAAGCTGAGGCTGACGTTAGTTCTGGCACTGAATTTAAAATGCATTTGGGCAAATAGTGTGCTGGTATGCCAGACAGTGTGCTCTCTATTCCCTTGTTTTGATTGGCTCCTTGATGAGTTATTGGGGTGACAAGCTCATTGGGATACTTGTGTTCTAGGAGTGGTGCAGAAACCTCAGAGGACTGTGAGTAGCATTGCCAATGCACCCCACATTTAAGGTGTCTTTCTATACTGAAGGACAAACGTCCAAAAACACGTGTCTAGAGATACACCGCACTGGCTGCCCAAAAAACGGTAAAAACTAAAGACTTTAAACTGAAGTGAGTGTTATTAAGCTCCCTCATTTACCACATTGCATTTGGACAAATTGTGTGCTGTATGCCAGGCAGTGTGCTCCACCCCCCTTATTTTGATTAACATATTTATAACCTTTGGCTGGGAACGAAAATGGCTAGGCAGGGAGCTAATAAGTGTCCATTTGGCAAAATACTCAAAGTTAATCCAGTCCCAACATTTGTAAAGCATTGAAGTTTCAACCCCCTCTGCTGCTTAGGGCAATGTCCTCATCTGGACAAAGGGATGCACCCTCTCACCATGTGAGTTTAATGTTAATATGACAGAAGGTGTCAGCACATATCAGTAGACAACAAGGATTTCAAGGAGCGTTCACCAAATCTCTTGACTCAGAAGACAGCTGTTATTCTGACTGCAGTTGCCTAGTGTCATTGCCAAGTCTATTTAATTCATCCTTGTTTACAAGCTCATGTGCTGTGTCATGGGTTTGTTAGTCAATTTAATAAACTAACAATTGTAATACACTTGATTACTTCTTATGAGACCCTAGCTAGGTATTCATTTTCTTTGCTTTTATGGATGATTATTTCGATTGATACACATTAAGGTGTGTTCTCAAATCAGTGATTATGTATTCAATAACCATATATATGAAGAAGCAGCCACTGCTCTGGGTTTCCTAGTATGTGCTGCAAGTAGCATAACTTAAACAAAAACAGATGCGTGGACCTGTTCAGCGTCTGCTTACATAAGTAGAATGTGCTCATGAAACAGCCCCAGGATCACCACGTTAAACTTTCATTCTTATAGGTTCCATGTCAAAATGATCTTGGAACTTTTGGGTGCTGAAACAAAGCTATCCACTGGACAAAATCATACGTACAAACCATGACGACCATATTTAATGTAACATATTGAGCTGTGCTTGTTCTTTCCTTCAAAATGGAAAATGCACTAGAACAGGGAATGCTGCAGAGAACAAGAGATGATGTGCTCTCAAATATGGCAGGAGTTCAGTCCTTCCAATGCTTTCAAATAACCTATGGCCCACACGGTATTAATCAATGCTTTGCATTCCATGAACTTGCATTCAAATAAACACAAAATAGCCCATAAGCATGGCCCAACAATGTAAAATAAATGTCATTCAAAATGTGAAATGCACAGGCAAATGACCAAGACAACTACTTCTGTGCATAGCATTAGAGGCTGTTGTTACCAAAGACCCTACAGTTACCAGTATGCATGCTAATTTCTTAGCTGAATGGACAACTAATACCACATTTAGTAGCCGAGCTGTTTCTTGGTATCTAGAGACAAAGAGCAAGGTAGTGCGACAGAGGCTTGGAATAACAGAGAACTCACAATATATATCTAATGGGCTAAATGAAAACCTTCAGCCAATCTTAGTTATCTGTATGAAGAATAGAACAGCAAGTTGGGGTGTCAATTGCGTAAATGTTTTATGTTGTAGCAAACCTAAATGAGAATAAAGGTTACTTTCAAGAGTAAATTCAAGGACAACGTATAGAGAAGGGAATTAGAGGCAGGAAAGAAGTAAGAAAGAACGGAAAAGCATGGCCGTCCTTAGAAATATTTCCAGCGGGGGAGGGGGGGGCAAAATGTTAACGTCATCACCATCCTCCGACATGATGTGGGGCACAAGAAACACTGGGACGCAGGAGGAGCCATGGGGGACTGGAAGCAGGCCGTATATGATCTCATACACAATAGGGTTGTTGTGCCATAGCCATCTTTCTTTTGTGGCACCCCAAAATCCATACCCGCCCTGGTCCCTAAAATTACCCCCTAGAACACCAAAACCCATACCCACCCTGAACTCTAAAATTACGCCTGCCCCCCCCAACCTCATACTCGCCCTGAACCCTAAAATTACGCCCCTGGCACCCCAAAACCCATACCCACCCTGAACCCTAAAATTACCCCTGGCCCCCCCAAAACTCATACCTGCCCTGAACCCTAAAATTACCCCCCTGGCACCCATACCTGCCCTGAACCCTAAAATGTCCCACCTTTGCACCCCAAAACCCATACCCACCCTGAACCCTAAAATTACCCCCCTGGTACTCCAAAACCCATACCCATACTGAACCCTAAAATTATCCCCCTGGCGCACCAATTCCTAATCCACCCTGAACCTTAAAATTACTTCCTGGCGCCCTAAAACCCGCACCCACCCTGAACCCTAAAGTTACCCCCTGGCACCCCAAAAGCTGAACAATACATTCTGATTGTGTATCGCGCCGTCTTCCTGCTCAGGAGGATCTGCTGGTCTGGATCTGCTCGCCCTACTCTGGAACTGTTCTGCCTGCCCTGTCCCTCTTCCAGGCCCAATGAGCCTGCCTCCGTGCACACTGCCTGGACCTACTCTGTCTGGCCTGGTTCTTTCTCCTTTGGACCCACTGTCTTCACTGGCGGAGTTAGGACACAGGTTTCACTTCTCTGAAGCTGCTCTCCCTCACCCAGACCTCCGCAACCCCCCCTACACTTGCTCTCTCATCTTCCTTCCTCCCTACTTCTCGGTCTCTCTTTCCCCACTGCTTCCCTTTCTCTTTCCCTCCCCACCTTCGTTCACACTCACCCCCCACCATATCCGTCTCCCCGACCCCACCAAGTCTTCCTCTGTCCCTCTCACTCTTCCTCCTCCTCATGTCGGTGATAGGGAGCCCGGGCCCTCTCTGAAAATGCGAGCTGGAGGTGACGTTAAGTGTGAAAGCACCAAGGTGTGAACCGGGAGAAGAGGCGAGGGGGTGGGCGGCAGGTAGAGGGTTAAAGGGGGCACTCGCTCTCAGAGAGGTGAGAAGGGGCTGGGAGCAGCCCGAGGACAAAAACAATACCAGAGCAAGAGGCAGACGCTCTGCGGGGAGCCTGGTGTAGTAAAATGAAGAAACGCACACTTCTTAGCACAACAAAACAGCCAAAGGGTGCCTTTCACTAGAGCCAAGAACCTGACCCATCGCGAACAAACAGTAGCTACCGGAGAAACCAACAGTGTCATGAAAACAACAAAGGACAAAGACAGATGACTGCCGCCGAAACCTGGAAGTACAACTTACACCTTTAACAAAAGGCAATTCCTGATGCAAGCACCCCACGCCAGAACACTATAAATATATAAATCTCTCATCAATGCACACCTGAAAGTGAATAAAAAGATGAGCAGCAAACTAAGGCAGTGACTGATAGACACTAAGCATGGGCGTCCGCAGGGGGGCAAGGAGGGGCGCTAGGGGGGGGCAAGCGCCCTTCCTTGCCCCCCCGCGGACACCCATGATTAAAAGCTACATTTGTCATTAGCAATAAGAAACACCATCCCATAATTTGGAATGGAGAAGAAAGAGCACAGTATAAAATAATCTCCTAGGCAACTGAACAGTTTAAAATATCACTCAATGTTATTAGGCCCAGTGTAACACATCTAAAATGCTCAGATATATTTCAAATGTAATAATCAATTGTTAAAATCATCTTTAAAAAAGAGCAAACACTGATAACCAGTGGTGTTTACAGTTTTGAAAACACTGGAAAACCCTAAAAAAAAAACTCTACCAGAATTTACAACAAACAGAAACTGAAAATAGGAAAGATTAGAAATATTCTAAGGAAAGGAAGCTGTAATAAGAAGTATCAGTAATACACATTACACAATACCACTGAACAGACCGTTTAATGCCAAAATCAAAGAACTCAAGACAAATGACCAACTGAGTCTACATAGCCCTTCATAGTTCTGGTTCATCATCAGTAAGAGGCGAAGGTCGAAGCAAACGTCAAAGCCCTACATGAGGTGTTGTCAACAAAGGCTATGCTAGGTCCGCCACTTGCAGGGGTAGGACTTGTGGGATTTCTGCTACGCTCGCATTTCCCAGGGCATGGATGTCTACCAAAAGGGCAGCCAGCTCTAGTAAGGGTAGGCTGGTGAGACAGGCTGCGCTTTACAAGCGACCGAGGAAGCCTCTTGGGCAGGGCGGGAAGGACGTAAAGGGGTCGGTCCCAGAGGATAAGGCAGTGGTGGAGGGGGGCTCTGTGGACACACCCATGGGTAATAATAATTGTTCGTCCCCTAGTAGTAGTGCTGTTAATGTCTCCACATTTATTGACCCCAAGATCATTGACAGCATTATGGAGAGGGTAAACAGTCTCTTGATGCCCCTGTTGACCCAGGTTAAGGGTTTGGGGGCTAGAATAGATAAACTAGAGCAATCTACCCTCGACGGCTTTTTCTCACTTAAATCTACAATTAAACAGCATAAAGGAGTGAGTGAGAACCAGGCCATGGGACTAAAGGGGAGTGTGCCCCCAGTAGCTTCCTTGCCACTACAGGCGGATTCTAATCCTCCAACTAGGGCAAATAAGGTAGATACTAGCAAAGTGCAAGTACCAGCACCTGTAATTCCTCCCCCACCAAAAGTAGGGCCCCAACACAAGGGAATGGAAACATCTTCTGAGGTTGCCAAAAGTACACCAAAACTAACACCCCAATTGCAGCCCCCGACAAGTAGAGGGACGGTAAAGGTTAGCCAAGCCTCTGGTACACAAGACAAAGGCAAGGGAGCAGCGACAGAGATGGTCGCCAAAACTGCCCCTCAACCTGCAGCCCCAGTTGCTACCACAGTGGCCCCCCGCACATTCCCACGGAGGACCCCCCCCCCATAAATCTCCCACCAGATTGTCATCCTTTTGTTGCTGTACTAGTAAACGTTCCCCCACTGAAGGAAGACCAGTTGGAGAATCACCAGGCCCTCAAGAATAAGTGTATCCACTGGCTAAAGTTAAACAAGCCAATCCCGAGTGGTGTGGATGGGCTAATTCTAAGTGTTCGTAGAGTAGGGTGGGTAGGACAAGGAAAAAAATCACAGGAGGGGGATTGTGTAATAATAAACTTTCAAGATCCCAGAGTGGTGAGCTCCATCTGTGGCCCTATAAAAAATATGGATGTGGTAGGGGTTAAATTAGTGGATCTAACCTTTTTTTACCCCAGGCCAATTGTTATGTCGCCCTGGGCGGGCCCTAGCGCAACTGGCTTAGGCCAAAACCGGGACCCATGTTGGGTTGGGGGTCTTGGGTATAACGGGTTGAACCCCCTGTGGGGGCCAGGGAGATGTTGACTGGAGGGGGGTGATACGAGGGAAATTGTAGTTTCTGACATGGTAACTGGCAATTGAATAGGTTTAATGACAGCACCACCACCCCGAATAGTCTCACCTATAAGTACAGGCGACAGTGGGTTGGTAGACCCTCTGCCCATTTCTCTGGACTGTAATTTGCCTGTTCCCCCTGTGAGGCCTGTGGACAGGAGTGTTCTCGAGGTCAGCGACACATCAGCTGTGACGGACCGTGTTTTCAAGGTTTTCAGCTGGAATGTCGCAGGGATCGCGAGAAAGTTGGCCCTCCCAGACTGGAATGCTTTGGTTGATGAGCATGCCATATGCATCTTCCAGGAGACCTGGAGTTTGGAGCCGATACATAGGGTGGGATTCTACTCCTACTTTGTGCCTGCACTAATCTCGGAATCAGGGAGAGGACGCCCTTTGGGTGGCCTGCTCATATGGGTGGCAGCTTCCCTAGACTGCAGAATAGAGGAGTCCCAAACAGGCTGTCCAGATATTCAAAATATTATTCTAAGAGATTCCAGGGGTCGTACAATATTGAATATTTATAACGTGTACGCCAGAGGGACTAAGGGCGGGAGGAAGTCCACTGTATTATCTCTTCTGGAGAGTCTTCTTAGTACAACTTCACATAAGTTGTGTACCCTGGTCGCGGGAGACATGAATTGTACGTTCGAGCCTTTGGGCTCGGATGTTGCCTTAGACCAGGATGAGGAGGACGCTAAGATAGGGATCCCAGCCCTGGAGATTCCACCCATTAGGAGATGGTCAGAGGTGGCGTTACAGTTATACACCCTGAGTATCGAATTAAATCTAAGGGCAGTGAATGGGAGGACAAACTCAGATAGGGGGGGGCTTATACCTATAATAGACCAGGACACACTTCTAGAATCGACTATTTCTTATTAGATATATGTCTGTGGAGCCAGGTGAGGGACATGGTTGTGGTCCCGACGGTCGAAAGCGATCACAATCCACTTTCCTTGACCATGGTCCAGTGGTGGTGTTTTTCTAAGAAGGGTCCCATTAACCCCACATTAGCTCCCCTTGATGAGTCGGTAGTCTCACTCTGTGGAAGGCGTCTAAAATGGGCTAAATTGGTCCTCTCGGAGGAAAGGGTTGGAGAAATATCAACCCTTTTAGATCACGCACTGTTAAACCTGGGGTCCCTCCCGGAAGGGGTGGGTAGGGCTTGCGGGGTCTTTGTCTCCCTAACAGAGGCTCTGACAAATGTGTTTACCATCCCCTCGAGCAAGGTAGGGAAGAAAGGAGGTGTAAAGCAAGGTAACGGTTGGTACACACAAATATGTAGGGTACACAAATCAAGACTTGTAGAGGCAGTGAAACTCAAATCCCACCCTGATATATTGGAAGCAAGGAAGGCTTATAATAGATCCCTTGAATCTGCTAAGAAGGAGTGGGAAGAGAAATTTTGGGAGGACCTACTTGTTGCCAGCAAAAGTAAAAACTCAAGGGGTTTTTGGAACCTTGTAGGCTCCCGGAACAGGCCCGACGAAGTTATGAGATCCTGTAATATCCCCCCACAAAGCTGGGTAAAACACTTTGGGGCTTTATACCTCCCGGCGGATGGGGCAGTAAATGTCAGGGTGCTCCCCCCACTAGTATCTGAACCTCACGGCTACAACCTCTTTTCAGCTCTAGAGATTGAAAAGGTAATTGGGTGGGTAGCCCCCCGGAAGGCAGCAGGCCCAGATGGCTTACCGGGGGATCTCATGCGGGCATATCCAGTGGCCTGGGGAAGGGTTATTGCAGCACTCCTCAATGATATTATGAAGGGGGGGGACAGTGCCCGATTCCTGGAAAGGGGCGGTGGTCGTCCCTATTTACAAAAAAGGATCCAGAGAAATCCCGGGGAACTACTGGCCCATAAGCCTCATTGACTCCACCCAAAAGATAGCAGGTACAGCTATACTTGGTAGGATTCTTCACTGGGTGGAGGAAAATAAAATACTATCAGACTTCCAGGCAGGGTTCCGGGTAGGAACAGGGACGATAGAGCAGGTGTTTAGGCTAGCACTCCTTGGCTGGAAGGTGGTGGAGCTAGGCAAGGGCAGTCTATACTTGGCCTTTATAGATCTGAGGACTGCCTTTGACCTAGTTCCTCGCGAGGAGTTATGGAGGGTGCTTTATGGGTTGGGATTGCCTCCCTACATCTTGTCCCGCCTTATTAGCCTTCACGCCCATACCTTTGCTCAGGTTCGCTGGGGGAGAAATGGAGAGTTAACTGAGAAAATCCCAGTGTCTAGGGGTGTGAGACAGGGATGCGTCCTAGCGCCCACCCTCTTTTCACTATATGTTAATGGGGTGGTGGAATATCTCCAGCAAGAACCAGCCGACGCTCCTTGTCTCGGGGGAGTGCGGATTCCAACCCTACTTTTTGCGGACGATACGCTCTTGATTTCTAAGACTCCGCAAGGCCTCCAGAAGTTGCTAACCCGTTTCCAGAACTTTTGCGTTTCAAGGGGCTTGGTAATCAACGTGGATAAAACTAAGTTTTTAATTCTAAACCCTCCAAGGAAACTGGGCCGCCCACCTATTCTCAACTCTGTTCCTTTGGAGAAAGTATCCGAATACGGATTACGGATAGCATGAACTGGTCACCTCACATTGCCAAGATGGTCTTGAACCACAAGAGAGTAGGAGGTGCCCTTCTGAGGGAATTCCGGGCATCACCGAGGAGGTCGCTTGCCCCAGCAATTGACATTTACAAGGCTAAGGGAGTAACATCAGCCTTGTATGGGGCAGAGCTGTGGGGGCATTGCTGCCTGGATTCCCTGGCAACAGCAGAAAGCAAGCTTTTGAAATCTTTAATCGCCCTCCCTCCGAGCACTCCAACAGTGCCTGTGCTGTTGGACACAGGTTGTAAGAATATCAAAGACCAAGCCCGGCTTCGTCCACTCCTTCTATGGGCACGTATTTGGAGGGGTGAAGAGCTAAAAACATACGCTGAAGGGTTGGCAGAGATAATGAACCTGGGTGGTTGGGCGAAGATTAAGTGGTTGAGAGACACCAAAAAGCTTTTGGAGGAACTTGGGCTGGGGGACTGTTGGTCATCAAGAACGGCTCCACCAAAAGATGTTCTGAAAAGATTATACTGGAATTGGGTTGCGGATCAGTTAGTTATAAATTCTAGTCATTGTAAATCTACAGCTGCCTTTTTAACAATAAAAGATGTAGTAGTTTACGAACCTTACCTGGACCTAATTACCCTTCCAGCTGATCGAGCACTGTACTTCAAATTCAGAGTGGGCTCCCTTCCAGTAGGGGCCCTGGTGTCAAAGTGGAAATCAGGTGCCCACATGTCCCCCTTTTGTGCCCGTTGTACCACTAGGATAGAGTCTTTACCGCATATCCTGTTTGAATGTCCGGACTATGCTAAACCCAGGAGTTTTTGGCTCAAACCCCTTTGTTGCAATATGGGTACGCGTAGTTATCTGGTAGCCCTTCGCATCCTAATGACGGACACTTCCCCTCCCATTGTTTGTGGTGTAGCCACATTTTTAAAGCTTTTCTGGTTGATTCGTTGCAAGAGATTGTTAATAGCGGTTTAATTCTTTTTTAGCTAACTTATTCTGGCATCACACGTCTTTTTATCTTTCTTAAATGTACATCCAATATTGCTTCTTAAAAATGTTTTTTCTAGTTTTGTAAATGCTGTATTTTGTGTACGCTTTCAAGATATCTTGCATATCGAATAAAAGCTTCAACCAAGGATGTCTACCATGCACTGGTTTAATCTATTTAATCTGATTTGCTGTGAAAGACATGACTCCTCCAACAGTCTGATGTTACAAGTCCATGATACCAAAATACAAAATTGTGCAGAGAATCTCAAGCTGAAACACTGCAGTGCTAATTCTATCACCAAAAGCAAGTGATACAAACAGAAATACTGATGATCAAACCATGATCCTGATTTTCTTCTTATACCTTTGAAGTGCAACTGCATAATCTTAAAGACCCTTACAAAGGAGAAAGGGTAGGCAGGCATAGGGAATTTTCTTGACATACACGGGTCATTTTGGTTGTATTAAATGGGAACAGGGTGCTGAAGTAACAATGCATAACAACTGGCTGTCCTCATAGCAGTGTTGTTTGCATATCTCCATGTTGTATTAGTAAACCGCAGCCACTTTGGGGCAAGAAGGAGGCCATCTAGGGAACTTAATTGGAAGGACTAACTTGGAAACTGGTGAAGTCAATGAAAGAACTGGCAATGACAAAATGTACCGAGAGATGCTAGTTGTGCCATTGGTCTCACTGAAAATCAGGCATTAGCCAAGCCAATAGGTCTGGCGTTGGCAGCCAACCTTCCAGCAATTCTTGGCTTGTTTTTTCATGGCTTTTGCAAAACTTTATTATTAGGGAATATGCCAGCACCTCATAAATCTAAAAACACAAATAATTTCTTACAGGTAAAAAAAGTTTTTTAGTCTCCCACAAAATTACACATTACCATGGCACTAAAGGGAACTGCTTTGTGTATGGATGTGTTACTTGTGAAAGGGCGGCATGCAGTGACATGTAGTGGAGTCAGCCATTAGCTGACGTGGACTGATATATTGCCGCTGGATGCATGCTGGAGTGGGTGGAAAACAAAACTCAATGACACCAACCACAGACTAATAGATGGAGTGTGTCTGAAACCCCTATAAAAAATGATGTTATACACACAATGTAAGTAAAATCAAAGGTTCTTGGCTAACACAGACCTAAAAATTTCAATTAGTCTGGCATTAGCTGCAAGCCTCTTGCTTTTGGCAAAGAAAGAAAGAAGGCGAGAAAGGCAAGAAAAAAAGGAAAGAAAAAAGGGAAGAGAAGGAATGAGAGAAGAAAAGAGAGGGAATGAGAGTAGAAATGAGAGGGACTGGGGAAAGAAAAGAGAAGGAATGAGAGATGGAGAGAGACCAATGGGAGAAGAAAAGAGAGAAGGAAAGGAAGAGAAGGAAAGAGAAGGATAGGAGGAGAAAATGATATAAAGAAGGAAAGAGAAGGAAAAAGAAAGAAAGAGGGAAAGAAAGAAAGAAGAAAAGAAGGACAGAACGCGAAGGGAAAAGAAAGAAGGACAGAAAGAGAAGGAAAAAGAAAAAAAGAAAGAAAAATAAAGAAGGAAGGAAATAAATGAAAGAGTAAAAAGAGGATAACTTAATAATGAACAGTTTCAAATGGACACATCCAAGTCTGGTACACTGTGGAATAGCAGCAATAGGAAAACACTCAAAAGGAATTTCAAACAGCATTGGCAGGAAATTAGATGTGATAAAGATGAAAAGTGCATCAGAAGCATCCTGCTATCACATCAGGTTCTAAACACAAAGACAGCACTGAAGTAATTGGAAAGAAAAACCAAAAACAAGGGAACTGAAGGGAACTAACTTGTGTGTGGATGTGCTCCTTGTGGGAGAGAAATATGCAGTCTCTGAAAGTGAAGTCAACCGGTGGATTCAGTAGGCTGACCCATTGCCACAAGTTTAATGGGCTTAGGCAAAATGTGAATGACACAAGAGGCCAATGGATAAAGAGAGGATGCTCAAAGCCCCTACATGGAAGTATGTTATACATATTTTCATAAAATCTAAACATCTTGGCTAACGCTAGACCTAAGGAAAATACTCAAGGGTGGATGAACAGTAGCAAATTGAAGCAGTGTGTCACCTTTTTCTATTGAACAAATCCTTATCTACTCTCTGATTACGAGTGCATTGGTGGAACATTAATGAACAATAAAACAGGCAAATGTAATTTAGTATCTGTCAACAGAAATACAGCCCACAAGCTTCTGTCATAGCTAGCACAGGAGAGGAAATTGTAACTTAAAGCAACAAGATCGTTTCATTTCATTTAAAGGCACATTGTTACTTAATCTCTATACATTTATATTTTCTGGCCCGTAAGCTTTAAAATTTACCTTAAGACCTTTATTTGTGGTGTTTTGAAATAAAAATTATGTTGACTACTTTTTGAGCTGTGCTGGGGGTGGTGCTCTAGTTTGAAATAATCACTAAATGCTGAGCATGTTGGCACATTGCTATGGTTAATTGACCACCTAAATAGGTCTAAATACTTATGCTTCAGAAATCTTCTGGCTCTCAATAATCTAGTTTCTGTTGTCACTAGTAAGGTGGTGTGGTAGACTGCTTCAGGAATATTCTGGCTCTCAATTATCTAGTTTCTGTTGTCACTAGTAAGGTGGTGTGTTAGACTGCTTCAGGAACATTCTGGCTCTCAATTATCTACTTTCTGTTGTCACTAGTAAGGTGGTGTGTTAGACTGCTTCAGGAATCTTCTGGCTCTCAATTATCTAGTTTCTGTTGTGACTAGTAAGGTGGTGTGTTAGACTGCTTCAGGAATATTCTGGCTCTCAATTATCTAGTTTCTGTTGTCACTAGTAAGAAGGTGTGTTAGACTGCAGGGCTTACCTGGGAGATCCTGGGGGGAGCGACGGGGTCTTGTAGGTGTCAGTAAAAGAGGAGGAAAAGTATTAAGGCATAGACCCCAACAGCCATGACTTGAATGATAAAAGTTCAGGAGTGCTTAGAGAGGGTTACGTTTCTAACATATCAGATTTTATGAAGTGAGTGGGGAGAGAGACAGAGCCAGGCAGCACATTGTACCAAGCATCTGCCTAGCAGTTCCCACCAGTAGCACTGCCTGTAAGACCAGTATCAATCTTTGGCCTCCAGTTGTCTACATAGTTTAGATCCCCATGACAAGCAACGTACCTTAGCAAGGACAAATGTTAACATACCGTGACCCATCTCAGTCTGGGCGTAAGTGCCAATGATCTCCAGATTCCAGGCTGGCATGAAGAATCGCTCCTGCTGTTCGGGGGTTGCCTGGGTAATGAGGGTGGGCAGGAACATGGCGAGGTGAAGGTCAAGAGGTTCATGCCGTCCACGATGCACAAAACTACAAATAAATTCCAGGGGCGGGAGGAAGAATGGTAATATGAAGAGGGAAAGAGAGGGCACCAGGAAGATGGATATATCAAAGGAGGAGAGAGGGGAAGAGAAGAAAAGGTAAATAGATTAAGATCTCTAATGAACAGAAAGCCTGCAAATTTAAACAGATGTCAGCACTCACTCTTTGGGTCCTAGGACAGACCATCTACTTCTACCATCCATCCTTGTCATCTTATGGCAAACCTAGAACTCTTGGAACAGCATTTAATACAATTTAATCTAATTCAAACAAAAAGAAGTCTGAACAGCACACCTTTGTATTAATTTGTCAGTCCAACATTATTATATGCCGATTAACACATGCAAAAGCAAACATGTACTGATTGGTACATATGAAAGCTACAGACGTCAATTCAAATCAGTAAGTAGTCTTCATGTCCAACAGAAAACCCAAACCCAATCAATTTATTAGATTCTCGTTTTTATTGTTTTTAAAAGAATTCCCAGCACACAACCTAGCAGACACGTGTTTTGTCTGTTCTGAGACTTTTTCAAGGCGATCAAAAATTAGAGAGCATCAATGATTGCTAGTCCCAACAACAATGGAAGGAACCTTCAGTCAAGCCTGATGTAGAATGACCGGCGACACCTGCAAATCTACAGAGTGTCCACTGAGCAGGTAGCTTAATAATTTCGTTAACGGGCATCTGAAATAACCCGTACGGTGCAGCACCAGAGTGAATCTATAAATATGAGTAGCTTCTAACATGAGTACAGTCCGATTAGTGTATGGCAGCCTTCCAGCACGCTGTCAAAAATAGAAGTACACCTTCATGATACGAGTGTGCCTGACTCTTCTTAAATAGTTCTCTAAAGCATCCGTTGGCATTGCTGGCTTGCGACAAATTGAGACCCGAAACGTTACTCAAAGATTTATAGATTCACTCCGGTGCTGCACCCTACGGGTTCTTTCAGGCTTGACTGGAGGTTCCTTCCATCGTTGTTGGGACTAGCAATCATTGATGCTCTCTAATTGTTGATCACCTTGAAAAAGTCTGAGAACAGACGAAACACGTGTCGGCTAGATCTTGTGCTGGGAATTCTTTTAAAAACAATAAAGACGAGAATCTACTAAATTGATTGGGTTTGGATTTTCTGTTGGACATGAAGGCTACTTACTGATTAAATTGACCGCTGTAACTTTCATATGTACCAACCAGTACATGCTTGCTTTTGCATGTGTTAATCGGCATATAATAAGGTTTGACTGACAAATTAATACAAGGGTGTGCTGTTCAGGCTTTTTTTGTTTGAAATATGTGCATGTTATGTACTTAATGTGCTGGTGATGTCTCTGGGTAGTAGATATCAATAGCTGCATTGAGCACCCCGATCCAAATGACATAATATTACTGTACACGTCAAAAAACTTTTTTTTTTATTATATACATTGTCATATTCTCATGTGCGTTTTTCCTTTTTAAGGAACACTACTACCTTTCTTTTTGCTTTTGTATCATTTAATCTAACTTTATAGTTTAGAACACTACTCTTGTTTTATTTATGGATAGTTAGTATTTAGTCAGTCTCTGTATTGCTCCATGCTTAGGGCCAGATGTAGGTAATTCCATTTTACCGACTCTAAAATACCGAATCATACCGATTCGGTATTTTAAATTCGGAAAATGGTATGTAGGTGAAAAATTACCTAATCGTTAAGATTCGGTAATTACCGAATCGGTAAATACCGATTCGGTAATTGCCATTCATTCCTATGGGCCTGGAGGCCCATAGAGAACCAATGGGTTTTTCATGACGTCGAAGCACCAGTGGAATAAAATTATTTCCATATTCATCCTTAAATAAATGTCAATAAATAAAAAAATATTGCATTTCTATCGGCCTGTTGGGAGTGGATTTGGAATGTCGTACAGTCTTAGTCAAGAGTTGTTATAATGCCACAGCATGCAACTCTGTTGGTTTTAGCATTTTCTTAGCAGCAATAACTGTGTTCTTCATTTAAGGCCTGGAGGCCCATAGGAATGAATGCCAATTACCGAATCGGTATTTACCGATTCTGTAAAAGGGGGAAACATTGAAGGGTGGCAGGGTGTCACTTTGACACCCTGTTGCACCCCTCAATTGTGTATGGGTGCACATGTTGCAGACATACATGCCCTAGGGGCATGTATGCCTGCAACATGGCAACATGGCACTGTTGGAAAAGCAAAAAAAAAGCTTTTTCCAAGGTTTTCATTATTTACCACCCACTTGTAGGCTGGCTATACACCAGCGCAAAATGTAGTTTGGAAGGGACAAAGCACGTGTGGGACAAAGTTGTCCGTTGGATGTAGCACCACCTCTGAGGTGGGCGTGTGCATTCAGCATTGTATTACGTTTGAAGCGTGAGAATAGCGTTCTATCACGTTGAAAAGAATAGCGTTCTATCACGTTGAAAATGTGTGGCAGCTGAGTACGCCGTCGGATGACGTTGACGCGTTGTGTGGCATCTCAGTGCACCACGCCGTGTTGTTGAAGTGTGTGAAAGTACGCGCCGTGTTGTTGAAGTGCGTGAAAGTATGAGGCCAAAAAGAAGACACCCGGGCACGATGTGCACGGCAGGACGGCTGTGCTGCATTTGCAGACTGTGAGGCCAGACAATTTGGGAGCAGGCACACACGCTCAACGTATCCGCTGTGCCGCTTTTACAGACTGTGAGGCCACACACATCGGGAGCGGGTAATCAATCTAAAACACAGGTAACAAACTATTTCTGCAATTGAGGTTTTGAAATAAAATATACATACCTATTCTAACCATTGCAGACATGTTTGTCATACCCGCACAACGTCGGGACGGGCCGCTAGTATTTAATAAAATAAACCCCCCCCATAAAATATAAGGTAGCAAACCATCAACAAATGAAAGAATATTGTAACGTGGTGATCACCATGTGGTGGGTGGCATGGAAAGAAATTATTGCTAGAGATTTGCCATCACTATGGATTAAAGAGGCCAGGGTGCTTAACTTATTCTCATTCAAGGACCTGGCTGCTTCCGATGAATGGTGCATGCAGTGGTCTAACCACCATGATGTTTTCAGAGAGGTAAATAATGAATACCTTACAATATAGATTTTCTGGAGATTTTTTCAAAAGTGCACAAACTATGCCAAACTTCTACTGCTTTCAATGGGCACAAAAAAAGTAACCACTTTCTGACCCTACCCTCTATCACTAGCTTACACTCTCTCCTCTGTACCGCCTGAATATAACACAATATAGTTTCACTGCTATCATCTTTGCCTCCTACCTTCACTACAAAACGTACTACGTCTCCTTCACCTACCCTGCACAACTAACCAAATTTCTCCCTAATACACCCTCCTGCTTAGGACTGCCAAACCTTCTTGTGCTACCTACACCCCTTTCAGCTACTAAACTATTATGTCTCTAGTAGTCATTCCTGGTGTCCTGGTCTACCTCATCCCTCTTTTTTCAATAAACCCTTCTTTCACTTTCACTTACCTAGCCACAATATTTCAACTTTGCTGCAGTCCTAAAATTACTCATACACTCAACTGCTGGCTTGCTCCCTTTTCCAACTAATGAATGATCTCTTGTCCTAGCAGGGCTTAAAATGCTTAGGTTATCCGGTCTTCGGTTTAAACTTATATTAAATGACAAAACCCCACTGAAAGGGAAACAGCCCTCATCAGTGTAACCATATGAACACTGATAAACATATGAACAATCACAAACTAAAATACCATTCAAAGAAAGAAAAGTGAGAGGGAATGGATTGTTATATAAGATTGCAGCAAGAAAGACTGTCTAAGATTATTCTGTTTGCTGCTTATGATGACACAAAAATATGTTATTCTTCCTTTTGTTTCTTCCAGTTTTGTGTGCTTTGAATAAAGGGGCAAGGTTTAGATGCATGTTTTATGTCAGATCTAATTACTTCATACACTGTTGACAATTTCTGAATATTAAAATCATATTTGATCTTTTGTCAGAGTTTAATTCTTTCACTTATTAGTGAAATTGCTGGCCCATAAGAATTTTAGTTTGGCTAATATGCTCAACCACATTTACCAACATACACAGGATGGGTAAGACCCTTTGACTCATCAACTTCCCTTTCTAGCGTATCATTCTTAATAGCAGTTCAACTGTCAAACGCCTCCAGCTTTAACCCCTTCCATGCTCCTGATGAGCCCAGCTCGCCATGAGTCACAGTGGTCATAACGGCCACGGCGTGCCCACGCGCGATTGATTCCCCGCCTGTGCGGGAGAATTAATCAGTAGGGGGGTTATGAGCACAGCTCTACTGTGACTCATGACGAGCTGGGCTCATCAACGCAGCCCCCCCCGCGCACCGTGGGGGAATTGCCCCCGCGGCAAAGGGGTTTAACATTCAATGCAATGTGTAGTAACAGGTAACTGGGAAAAGAGTGTTGTCACCATATACATGGGATAGTAGTGAAAGCATGACACACCTTTCCATATACCAACAAAATGAATAGCTGCAAGGTGTCCCAGTGTTATGTGTGATACTGCTGCTAATCCTGACTTTTTACCCAAATGCACTCTTGGGTCCACACTTCCAATGTTAACAGAAAAATTTCAAATCCCAGAATACAATGCAATATCAATAAAAGGTCATGACAGACTTAAAGTGAGACATTTGCTATTGGAACAGTTGGGGGCACTTGGAAGCTATGAATGTCCATGGAACAGCAGCACCACCTTAATGTAGTCAGGCAATGAGGGTAGCAAAGCAGTGGTGAGCTGCTAATAGCATCACTTTGTAGGTGCCTTTGAATGCAGGGCTACAAAGTAATCCGGTGTAATTTCAAATTGTATAGACTTTGCAGGGTTCTATGCTGTTGGCAGGTTTACCCACCCTACAATGTCATAGTAATCAGTAAGTAGTAGGTGAAAGAACCCCAACTGTGTCCAGGAATCTGTTTATTGAAACATTTGCATATAGCACTCTTACTTTTTTAATCAATCAACAGTCTTATAAACCAGACAGTGTCCTGAAAGAGAGTGACAGGTAATGAGATGTGAGTGTGAGTCAGTGCAGCACAAACTTTCTAGGCGTGTCACATTCTAAGAGAAATCCATTGGACACACTGCCAGTAGGAAGACATTACACACCCTAAATTATTTCTCCATAAAATTACATATGTGATGTATAACAGTCACCGGGGGGGGTGGTGGAAAGGGGGGACATGTTTTGTAAACACTGGCAGAACACAGTTTTTGCCTATTTTGGAGGTTAGGCAGCTGAATAAACACTGATAAGCACGGATTTCATAGGGCTTGAAAAGCACTGATAAACCACCCATGAAATCCACAAAAACATGAACACTGAAAACAGGACAACATAAAAATACTGATATTACTAGCATTGCCCTGGGACCTCTCTACGGGGACCTAACTCTCCTTACTAGCACCATCCGAAGTTCCTGTCTGGCAGAAATGGGGCCTGTTGTAAAAGTACTAACCCAGGTCCTCAAGATGTTCCACAGCAACACCACCTCTTTTATTACCTTGTCACTACGTCAGTCCTCATCTCCTAACTTGCTTCAAGCCGCCATTCACCTCTCCTAGCCTTTTGGCGCACCGTTACTGGTCACTTCTCATCTAACTACATTCAAGATCACTCTCAAAGCCCACCATTTTAGCTGAAGATCAAACATTACTGATAGGCAACTCACTCACTCATCCAAGCTCTCATAACCCCTTATATCATCCCCAATCAAAATTTAAATAATTGTAATATATAATTATATGTCTGTGCAATATATAATGGTATATAGTTTATACTTCTATGCCTGTGTTTTCATCTCACTTACCAGCTACAAGTGATACATCTATCCACCTAAAACCGACCACACTCTTAATAGCATCAATAGGTTTGATCTGCACAGCATTTTAGACACAAATGCTCTCTTTTCTGTTGGTTGAATATCCTCCAAAGAACTGATTATGGACATCGGTCGGGCATGATAAATATGAATACCAGTACCATTATATAAGGAACCATGCATTTATCTTCCTCCTTGTATATATCTAAATATATATCTCTACCTCATAATGCAAATGTTTTTAACGTGATGCTCGAAGATGGCTTAATGTTTGTGTTGTAAGGCAAAAGATAAATAAATACATTTAAAAAAGAAAGACATGCTCTGGCTGCCCAATAAATAAAACTACAGAAAACAAATAAGAGGCAGTGAGAGGTGCGGGTTTTATATTTTACACGTTTTACATTGTGGAATGGTGGTGTAGCGGTCGTGTAGTGTTTAGTGAACCTGTGGTGATGCTGGTTTTGGTGCACATTGAAGGTGATAACATACAAAATGGTGTAAAGAATGCAATTAGTACTGTAACTATTAAGCAGGTGCTATAGGCTACGGGAGCAATGTTCAGTGTATATGACAAAGTAAGGCATAAGGACCAGAAGAAAGATGATGGTGTAGATAGTGAATGTGATGGTGCTGGGTGCATGTCGAAGTGTGGGCTGTGTCTTTGTCAGATCCCGCAGCGTGATCGCGCCTGCCAAAGCTCAGGAACTACAATTCCCATGAGCAGGCGGGGTCTCGCAGGAAGTACTTCACCAACGTAGACGCGCATCCGTGTGCGCGTTATTCTGGTTCTGTTGGCGCTGGCGTGGGAGCGGCTGCTCTGCACGTCCCCCTTTGTGTCTCCTGTTTGGCCTCCTCCCCTTGCACGCTGCTCTTGAAGAACTTCGGCATCCTGGTATATGTTGGTGTCGGGGCTCGGCACTATTCAGGTATTGCCGTTCTTGCATTCCTACCGCCTTCGCGGTAAGCTGTTCTCTTTTCTTTTGTTTATTGGGATTGCGGGAAGAACGGAGACGGCTGCTCTCCGAGGAAAAGCATCGTTGTTATTTTCCCTGCTAAGTTGGGTGTGGCGGAACACGGTGGCGGTCGAAACCACGTGTTACCGTACACCCGGATTGTATTGTGGAACTTAGATAGCGGGGCGCGGTAGTGAGGCAAACTACGCGTCTCCGTTATTTACCTGTGTACTTACAAGGAAAAAACAGAGCTGGGCATGTAGTGAGGCAACTACAGTTCACCCCAGTCTCTCGTTGTGCGTTCTCTTTTTGGGGTTTATTGTTGGCAGATTTCTGTGGTGGTCGCAACTACGATTTGCTGTTTGGCATAACCCAAACATTTACTGTATGGTCATCCTTTATTGAGCGGAGTGTTGTAGTTATTGCTGCCTACACACTACCGTGTCTCTCTCTTACCTTGTGTTGAAACTTTCATCCTTACTTGGATACCTTGGACACCCCTTGTACATTGCGTCCTCTGGCTCATCTGTGGTATGTTGTGAGTGGTGGGATATGTGTATCAGTACAACGTGTATGTGTCTGGTATGACAGGGCTGTCTTTTGTTAACTATATATCTATGTGCTCCTTAGGCCTTCCTCACAGATTGTGGCAGAAGGGCTGTAGTAATTTCCTATCCAAGGTCGGGTTTTCTTTCTGCTCAGGTACTTACTTATTTTCATGATTTATTAGTGAGACTAAATGAGAGTAGTGTTCCATTGTAAGCAAGCACCTATCTGATGCCTGTCTTGTTTTTTGTTACAGGCGTCCTTTCCCTGCTGACCCTACCCTTACCCATCCCACGTTTTTTATTTTAGTTTGTTATTTTTCTCCCTCGCCTAATGGCTCGAACACCCTGTGTTTATACTTCAGGGTGTTGGTGACATTTGGAGGTGGAACCATATTGCAGCGACTGGATCCCGTGGAGTGAACCTGACAGTCTTGTTGAGTAGGTTGCACATGATGGTCATTAGGTATAGAGGGCAGGTGGATCTACAACGTGTATTTGGCAGTGTGGTGTATCGTATGTGTTGTGTAATATGCTGGAAGTGCAGGATGTAGAGGAAATGTGCATTATAGTATACATGAAGTAGGGGTTGATGATAGGTGCTTGTGTGGGTACGGGGTTGGGTTTCAGTGATGCTTTAAGGAATATAGGGTTCAGGTGGTTTTGAAGAGAATATGGGGTTTAAGTGTGAGATGGTGGTGGCAGGTTAAAGATGGTGGTGCCCTGGACACGCGCGAGCGCGTCAACCAAGATGGCCGCCGCCACCGGAGCTCCGTGATTCTCGGAGCCTTTAACTTGCATTAAATGACGAAATCCTGTCACAAAGTCGGCGAAAATACCGGCGCTTGCCTCCTGATGCATATTCTTACCTGTGGAGTCGTTTTATGTCGAGTTTCTACGCCGGAAGTGTTTTCTCCAGCCTCCATGGTTTCTGCTCCCAGCTGCTCCTCCAGGTATTGCCGGACTTGAGTGCCTGGGGGCGGAGTGATATTTATGACAGAGGCTGGCTTGGGCCTAGCTCCGCCTACTGTCCTGTTTAGCTGCTGCACCTGGGGTTTTACAGAGTTTTTGGCGCCTTTTGTCCTTATTTACTACATTTTTCTCACATTTTGAGGTTATTCTTGCTCATTATATTTATTCTACGCCTTAAAGAATATTATTTCACCTCAAAATGGATTCTAAGAACTCCTCCACTAATAAAAGGAAGCAGCAGGTTTCTCCTCCTCCAACCAAATCTAAGATGGTGGAATCCTCAGAACCTTCCCTTGCTCTAATTTTGGAGGAAATTAAAGCCTTACGTCTGAATACTGACACCATTGCCTCAGAAGTCAAAAATGTTCGTAAGGATATTGCTTCTATTTCGATGAAGGTGTCAGATAATGTCATTAAAATTCAGGATAACAAAAATAAGTTGGACGCTTTTACACCTTTAATGGCCAAAATTATTCCAATGCACACTCAGCTGCTGGACTTGGAAAATCGCAATAGGCAATATAATCTTCGCATTTTTAATTTGCCTGAAGAAGTTGAAGGGACTAATTGTCGGCTCTATCTTGAATCTCTTCTACCTGGTCTTTTGAATATTAAATTCACAGAAAAATTTGAGGTTGACAAAGCCCATAGAGTCCCTTCACACCGGAATCCTCGTCATACAAAGCCGCGGCAAATGATATTTAAGGTACTGCGTCATCATCATTTGGTTCTTATTCGAAAAGCTGTGAGAGAAATCCCGTCATTGTTGGTGAATGGAACCAAAATCTTCATTCATCAAGATTTTGCTAAAGAAACTGTGGCTATTCGTAAAGAATTCTCTTCCCTTCGTAAACTGCTGAGAAGCCTTGGTTTCAAATATGGACTATTTGATCCTTCTACAATGCGTGTCTGGAAAGACAATGTCTCCAAATCTTTTCAGCGTCCAGAAGATCTTCGTCTTTTCCTTGAACAACAAGCTCCTCCATCCATGGATACACAAGATCCTAATTCTTGAATTGAGTTCGCTGACTTCATGTGGCACGTTTATGCATAAATTTCTTCATGGGCTCCAACGGTAACTGGCCATGCTTGAGGAACGGGTGTGCGTTTCCTTGTCTTTATTCATGTTGCTTGTTTGTGCTTTACTCTCTCTTTTATGTTTCTCCCTCTCCTATTTTTCACTTAGAGTTACTCTTTTAACCTGTCTTTCTCTTCCTTCTTCTTGTTCTCTCTCCTTTCTCTCCTTTCTCTTAAATCCTAATGGCTAATATTCATAATATTAAAATTGTTTCTCTTAATGTAAAAGGTTTAAGACACCCAATAAAACATATGAAAATTTTAGATTATTTAGGTAATTCTAAAGCTGATATTTGTTTTGTCCAAGAGACACATGTTGAAGATAAAGTTTTAAATTATATGAACAAAAAGTGGGTAGACTCTATTGTCTCTTCACCTGCTAAAGGTAAAAAAAATGGGGTTGCTATTTTCTTTGCCAAAAGATTACATTGTCAAATTTTAAATAAGATTTCAGATTCTGAAGGCAGATATATTATAGCCAAAGTTAAAATTCATGACTCTATTTTCTTTTTGATTAATGTATATGGCCCTACAGCTGATGATCCGGTTTTCTGGGCTACTGTTACGACTGAAGTTCTAAAGTTGGGGATTGTTCCTTTGATTTTTGGGGGAGATTTCAATGTTTTTGCAGATCCCTTGTTAGATAGACTATCTACCTTTAGATTTCGACCATCCAAGACTTTTCACGCCTTTAAGACTTTTCTTCATACCACCAAGTTAGCAGATATTTGGAGATTGCACTATCCCACTGGTAAGGAGTTTTCCTTTTTCTCCAATCCTCATAATTCCCATTCCAGAATTGACTATTTTTTGCTTTCCCCCTCTCTCATTCAATTTGCAAATAATCCTACCATTGGTACCATTGACATATCAGACCATGCAATGAATTCATTTGTTTTAAATGTTTCATCTTCTTTTGCTAAACAATCAAGATGGCGTATGAATACTGATATTGTCCTTAATGACACTCATAAACCCAAACTGTTCCAAGCAATTCAGGATTATTTTACATTCAATCCGGAAGGCTCTACCTCTATTACTAATCGATGGGATGCATTTAAAGCCTATGTCAGAGGTACTACAATTTCTATTATGGCACTTGAAAATAAGAAATTTAATTCTAATGTCAAATCTTTAGAGAAACAAATAGCCCATTTTGAACGTTTATTCATTACGTCTAATGATCCTCAATATAAACTAAAACTACAAAAACTACGATATGACTTTAATGCTATTCTTAGTACAAGAGCTGGGGTTCAGCTTTCTAAGTCCAATGCTAAATTCCGCTTTAACACCAATAGGTCTGGTAAGCTTCTTGCTAATTATTTACATATTAAAAGAGATAAAACGCAGATTACCTCCATTCAAGGTCCTCAAGGTACAATTGCACTTTCCCATAATGATATTGTTCAAGAATTTTTAAATTTTTATTCCACATTATATAATAAACCAGATTTTTGTGATGAGTCTCTAATTGATGCCTTTTTAAAACATTCTGATTTACCTCATATTTCTCCCTCTGATAAACTTGGGTTAGATTTGCCTATTACTAATGATGAAATCCTATCTGCCATAAAATCGCTTCCAAAAAATAAATCCCCTGGTCCTGATGGCATCCCTGCCGAGTTCTATAAAGAGTTTCAAAATCATCTTTTACCTTATTTGTACCAGATTTTTTCTCATTTTTCTTCCTCAGGTACCATTTCGGGCTCTTTTTCAGAAGCATTAATTGTTGTACTTCCTAAACCTGATAAAGACCCTACCCTTGTTGCTAATTATCGTCCTATTTCTTTGATTAACCAGGATTGTAAATTATATGCTAAAATTATTGCCTCTAGGTTAGCCCCTGTCCTTCATTCTATCATCCACCCTGACCAATCTGGTTTTATGAAAAATAGATACTCTGCTAACAATACGAGAACGTTATTGCATATTATTGAACAAAGCTCCACAATTCCTGTCCCCGCTGGCGTTATGGCATTAGATGCAGAAAAAGCTTTTGATAAAATTCATTGGCAATTTTTATTTAAAACTTTATTATCTTTTGATTTTGGGCCATCTTTTATTCGTATGATTTCTGCTTTATACTATGCTCCCACTGCTCGATTATTTATTAATGGCCAGATTTCTAACCAATTTTCCCTTTTTCGAGGAACTCGTCAGGGTTGCCCCCTATTTGCCCCCTATCCCCTCTTTTATTTTTATTGGGAATTGAGCCGTTTCTTAATTTCATTCGTAAATGTGAAAACATTCATGGTATCACTATCAAAGATGTTACTGTTAAGACTTTGGCTTATGCTGATGATGTGTTATTATTTATTAGTGACCCTGCTTCATCTGTTCCATTTTTACTTGATATTATTTCTAAATATTCAACTGTGTCAGGTTATAAATAAAATGTTAGTAAAACTGAATTTTTTCCGTTAAATATGTTATGTACTCCTGATATGTTACCTTCGCCGGATATTGTCTGGCAAATGAGTAAGTTGAAATACCTTGGGATATTATTTTCCTCTTCCCTCCATGCTACCTTGAAATTAAATTGTGAGTTCATTCTTGAGTATATTAAGCAAAAGACTTCCAAATGGTCTTCCCTTCATCTTTCCTGGTGGGGGAGAATGGAGTCTACTAAAATGACTATTGCCCCAAAAATATTTGATTCTCTTGCTATGATACCAACTCAATTTCCGCTCAAGTTTTATAAAGATATTGATAAACTATTATCTAAATTTCTATGGAATAATACGCCTCCCCGTATTGCCTATAAAAAGTTGAAGATTCCTAAATGCCAAGTTGGTTTTGCCTTACCTGATTTCTTTCTATATCATAAGGCATTTATCCTAAAACAAAGCTCCTTATGGTTTAATATTTCACCTATTGTTAGTCCTCCTATTTGGTTTCATATTGAAACTTCCCTTGTAAAACCTTTTCCTTTATTGTCCTTGTTAACTATGTCTCCTACCTCCAAGATTATACATTCCTCTTCCATAATCAAATCATCGAGATTAATATTTAATGATTTAGACTCCAATTTTGCATCCCCTTTGCTTTCTACGGTGCATTTGTCCCAATGGAACAGCGCCTTGATCAAACTAAATAGGAATGTCTCTTTTTGGTCTTCCTGGATTGCTAAAGGTATTTTCTATCTTAAAGATGTTTTCTTAGATAATGCATTTATTCCATTTAATCAACTCCAATTAAAATTCAACTTACCATTATCAGATTTATTAAAATATCAATTTCTTTGTAATTCTATTTTAGATTCCTTCCCAAATGGTATCCCATCTACAGTGTCAGCTGATTTTGTACTTTATGTCAATACTGTTTCTTTGTCTTCTAAAGCAGTTTCTGTATTTTATAAGAAACTTACCGTCTCTTTAGGCTCCAATGTTGATACAATTTCTACTTTTTGGAATACTGAGCTCTCTTTGTCTATATCAACTGATTCATGGTCATTAATTTGGACTAATAGTATTTCTGGATGTTTACCAGTGTCAATTTATCAAACCAATGCTTATATTTTGTTTAATTCTTTATGGACTCCATTGCGTTTATTTAAAGTTAAATTATTACCATCAAACCTATGTTGGCATTGTAATTTACATCCTGGTTCTTTACGTCACATGTTATTTGATTGTCCTATTATGAAATTTTGGTCTGAAGTATGGAATGTGATATTGAAAATTTTACCTCTTTCTGATTTACTCTCTTATAATTTGATCATATGTAAATCAGTTAGTTTGAGTGTTCCTCTTGAAGATACTGAAGCAAAGTTATTTAATTTTTTGGTTTCTGCTGCGTTAAAATCAATCACTTTTTGTTGGAAGGATGCTACTTCTCTTTCAGTTCATGCTTGGTGGTCTTGGATTATCTTTACAAGAAGAGGTGCTCAATTATCTTTACAAGGTGTTCATCATAATTCTTCACATTTTCAATCCTTTTGGTCTCCTATAGATTCATATGTAAAGTTATGATTCTTGTTTTCTTATTGTTCATATGTTATTGGTAACTCTATTTATCTAAGTTATTATGCTATGAATTGTATATTTCCCCTTCCCTTTTCCCCTTCCCTTTCTTCCCCCCTTTATTGAGTTATCCTGTGATTGACAATACTATATTGCGATGTATTTATTTGTGACTACATATTTATGATTGTTCTTATTCGCTCTCATGAAATGTAATGCAATTTTTTTTACAGTTTTTTGTATGTATTTCTGTGTTTCTCCATTGTCAAAATTCAATAAAATCTTACTGAACATAAAAAGATGGTGGTGCCCTTGATGTGGATGGGTGCAGCTGCATTGGACTAAGTTATAGTATGTTTGTGGATAGTAGTGGGGTAGATTAAATGGTGTGCTAGATGCAAGATGGCTAGGTAGGGACATGGGCGTTGTGCCTGCTGGGGACTAAGCTGTAGATAGCGTTCTTTAGGATAAAAGTAGTGTAGGCGTAAGATGGTGTAGGTGTAGTAAAACTATTTCATGTAGAGCTCCATGTCCCCTTTCCATTGTTTTAAGCACTGTAGCTTACTGATATTTTTACTCAATTAAATGGTACTTAATTTATTAACTTCAGAAGTATGGAAGGCTGAGGAAGCCTTAGTGGCATTGAAACGTATGATCTGAAAACTATGACATAGATTACCAGTGAACATTTAAGAACTGTAAATGGTGTAGAAGGAAAGCTTAAGTGGTAGCGTAGACTATAGCTAGATTGGCATAAGGTGAGGTTTGGCATAGTGGTAAACACACTCCGAATCCTTCTCCTCAGCACAGATTTCTGACAACCATGTGAGCCAACCGCAACTCATATAAAAAAGAAAAGGATTAGTGTGCAATGCTTTATTCAAACAACAACCCCAAGGCAGCTAAAAGTCTGACAAATTTTGACAACCTAACTACAATCCATGATATTTTTAGGGACTCAGTGTACAACAAAAAAACATTAAAAATGAATGTATTCAATACAAAATTCTTTTAAAATTATTTGATTCATCAATGTCTTGATATGCTATTGAGACAACATTACAGCATAAATCACAAAGGAAAACTATCTGATACTAAATACAATGAATACACATGAATTTTGTTAACAATTTTCACAGCAAAGAATGATATAGATACAGTTTTACATAAAAAAAATTGAACAAAAATCAGGTAGATAAGTGACGGTTCTTCTATGGGCGTTTTGGCATATACAACGCCTTTATGAGGAAAGCCACAACGATTTTTATATGTGGGGATAAGATAATGTACATTGAGTCCAGAAATAATAAAATAACACTGATATGTATTGCATCATAAGAACTTTTGTCGACCAAGTGAAGGGAATAAGTATGAGTAGGTGTTTTAAGGACAAGAGAAGATACTTTAGATGCAACATAGAGTATTAGTTGTGCCCGATAAAGACAAAATGTGTGTATTTAGAATGACAAAGGTTCCAAGTGAATTGCAAGGCAAGAGAGTTGGAACTGTGACATAGAATAGACCACAGATCATAGACCAATGTATAGGATTAAAAAGGGAAGAGGGCTCAAGATAAGAGAAATGAGTATCAGAGACTTACCAATTCTAGATTTTGGCAAGTTAGATAACAGACCAAAAAGCGCCCTAAGGATGAAAAGAAAGTAATGATGAGATTCCAATTGATGGTGATCCAGGGTATATAGTTAAATAAAACATAAAAGGATTTACTGTGGACGGGAATAGTTGATATATCAAGCTGAGGCTCAAAAAGACCACTATCATTTGGTCAAATCAGAGGTTAGAATATAGAGCAGCTATATTGGAGTAAAAAATACAAAAATTACAATTTAGGCCTAGTGGGATAGCATAAAGATAATGGAATATAAAATGATGACAGGTACCTGTAAATAATTCGCAACCACCTCAGCATCAAAGTCTAACCAACATATTTCTATCAACACTCCACATATTTTATAGAATCCCTATGTGCCCTTTCATGTATCTATGCTCCTTGCTTGCCCTTCGCATAACAACTGCCCAACATGCAAATAAGAGCCTACTCTCACTTTCAATAATAGGCAAACTACATCTTATGCCTTTGTCCTCGTTCTTTATGTCACCTTCTTGCATGCATAGTTCCAGCATACACGGTGTCGAGAGCCACAATATTCTTTAGCAATGGGTGCCCCTCAACATCAAGCAGAAATGATAATGGACTGTGGTTGACCCTGTTACGCATCCCCCAATCAGCCTCTGTGGTTGTGTGAGTGTCTACATCCACTGCGATGGGCAAATTTGACTGCCAAAAGGACAGCTCACTTTAACACCATGAGGCAGATTTACAAGCGCCTTGCACCACCGGTGCGTCACTTTTTGTGACGCACCGGCAGCGCATTTTACTGCTCCATATTTACAAGGACAGGAAAAGCCACCCTTTGTGGCTTTTCCTGTCCTTGTAAATATGGCCCATTTGCATACAGAACTATGCGTGACAGGGGAGTTCCATGGGTGTTGTTGTGGGTGTTCCCACGCAACATCCATGGAACCTGACACATCTCCAGATTTACAAGAAATTGTAAACCTGTAAATGAGTAAGAATGAAACACCTCCCCAGCAGAGGCGTAGGGAAGCACAACAAGAAGAAATGTATTCATTTCTCCTCATTTTTCCTCTTTCCATGCATGCTGCATTTTGCAGCACACATAGAAAGTGGAAGTCCCCTCTGGTAATTGTTTAAGTATAGGAAGGGTTCATTTCCTGCACATAAACCATCATTAAAAAACATAACGTTTTGCAAGTTCTATGTGTCCCAATGCAGCACACGTAGACGATGTAAAAGGCTATTTCAGATTGCTTATTTGCAGGAAGGGAACCCTTCCTGCACATGAACAATCATCACCATGACGCAGGCGTCCTTGCACCATGGTGCAAGGGTGCCTGCGTCTACGCATGGCAGTCCATTGTGCGCCAGCACAGGGGAGAGTTTAGGTATGCAACATATTATTGTAAATGTTTCGCATTCCTGTGTTCTGAAAGTGCGGCACCTTGGCACAGCCAAAGGGCTTGCGGTGTCGCGCTGCAGCACTTTGTTGTAAATGAGGCCTGATGCGTTCTGCCACTACCTTTCGCAACTACTATGAGCAGTAAACCGAACTGTACAAATGTGTGCTTGTACAGCCCTCAGAACACCCTGCCAGATGAAGCAGACAGTGAATCAACACTAGCTATTCTGAACTGCGCACATCACATCCTATTATGCCTGCGCCCATGTGAACTGATGGTCCAGACGACTACCTAATGCTGTGACATAGCTGAAATATGCACTCCTGTTCTCATCCATAATACTTTGATCTAGATGAAAGTTTGGTAGGTTTCAGCTGAGCTATTTATCGAGGATCCTTTCCGGGATTCACCTACTTCTCTAAGTTGTTTTCAATCCTAGAATCGGCAGCATCAATTAGGGCTTTTATCTGCAAGTCTATGATGACACCATCATTGGCCTAGGGGACTTGAACCGCTATAACAGGAAGTAACAAACCCGGCCATCCCCTGCGGCTGGGACACAAGACGCACGCCACCGCGTCTGGTTTATCTTCAAATCCGTTGCTAGAAACAACTAGGAATACACACTGCATTTCTCTTTACTTTAATGTTTCCACCCTGTCCATGGCTCGGTATTCTTGTCAAGTTGAAGGTTTGACTCTTCCTCTATAGACTTGCATCAAAGAGACACAACACAGGCTTTTTTTGTGTTCTACTTTGATCTAAAGCAAAAAAGGGAATTTGTTTTTCCCAACTACTTAGGTCTTATTCACTCATTCAACAGGCCTGGGCGAAATTAGCGTTAACCCAGTGTGACCGTGAATCATTTTTTGTTACTCTTGGTATGTGAAATTTCCAAATTACACTATGTTGCGTAAATATGCACCTTGCAGGGTAAAAATGCAACACAAGAACATGGGAACTATACGACTGACGCAAACAATTGCTGTTTGCAAAGCTTGTGTCTTTAGTGCTATATATATATATATATATATATATATATATATATATATATATATATATTATATATATATATATATATATATATATATATATATATATATAAATATACATATATATATATTAAATATTTTTATTAAGTCAGAATTAACCAGATCACATACCCTATTGGCGAGCCAACGGGCGCACACATTTTTAAACAATCATTATTATCACCCAACAAAGATGGTTTAGCAGATAGAAAGAAACATAAAATACCTGAAACTCAGTCAGTGACAAGACTTGTGGAAAATGACAATGTATATGTACATAAGCGACATTGATTTGTGTTCACCCTCACCACTGTTGAAGTTAAAGCGAAAGTCACGGCGCAGTGGCCCCGCCATCTGGCCCCCCTTTTAGGCCCATCACGAACATAGATAATAGCCATTTTGTGCGTTCTCTGCCCACTGCCAATAACCTGCGTCTCTCTCTCTCTCTCCCCCACTCCCCAGCCTCGCGAGTATTCCCCCGCGCCCCGACAGCCCCCGGTCTCTCCTGCTCCCGATTGCCCGGCCTGATCCCAGGCCATCACCTAGTCCAACAGATGCAGTTTATTGCCCCTACAGTAGGACCTCGCCTCACATCAGAGGAACGGTGATTAATCAAGGCCTTCACACCCCTAGATCTGACCGACACCCCTGCATTCCTCCCAGGAACACCCTTCCTCTCTTCTGATGACCCCCCCGGCTACACCTGGCCTCTCGACCCAGTCCCATGTCATAAACCTCGGTCTCGTGGATGTACCCCCCGGCCCCGCATAGCGAAACATGATCTTATCGCCTGCCCAACCTTAGATCCGACCACCCCTCTTGCCCTCGTGTCCGGTTGGAATGTCCGGCTGCAGATTACGATCACATGTTACATTTGGGAGGGGGAAACAACATCAGAGCGACCGGTATGGGAATAGGCCTGAAGCTGGGATTCCAAGCATGCCTTTTCGTACTTCAAAGTGTCTTTATTACAATTAGGAATGTTTGTACATCATAAACCTGTGTATAAAAGACGGAGCCGTAGAGAAACTTTTAGAGCACCTCGAGAAGATACCCTGTTGTCTGATTTGACGTGTTCTGTTCCGTCGGAAATAAACTCCTGTTTCCTGCCTTCCAGTCTCCAGCGCCTGCCTCTTTATTTGGTAATCGTGAGTTGGGTGAGAAGCGGCTAACGCCGGGCAAACCTAGAAAAGGGGTATAACGACCTGATCTGCCTGAACCCTTTTTCATCAATTGGCGTCCCAAACGTGGGGCCCATCAGCGACACGTGGATCCAGTGAGAGAGGTCCCAACGACAGAGTGAACGACTGCAACGATCGGGAAGAGCTCCTGCCCGATAGACCCTTGTCTGGCAGCCGATCATCCGAACTTCACTGGTTCCGAACAGACCTCTCTCGAGTGATCTACGGTCCTGACTGGGAACCATCAGGAGTGCCACAGCAATTACGGAGAATAGAGGACGATCGGGCGCTGGAAACGGAAGACGAGAAACTGTCCATACGGTCCGGGTAAGGTCGTGTAAACACGACAAATTGCAAATTGATTGTTTGATTGTCATTGGAAAATACTAGTATTATGCATTTTTGATTGTTTTGTCCTGAGAGATTCTCTGTCTACAAACGGGGAAGGATAGGAGTATTCTCCCTTTGCAGATAGTGAAGGGTGGGTAGCGCAGGCTTTTGCCCCCGTTGTAACCCGTCGCGCCTATTTTTCTCTCCATTTGATTGATTGTTATCCAAGCATTTATTGTTTTGGAATTGGTTCTCTTTGGATCATTCTCTATTTGCAAACAAGCACAGAGTCGCCATACTCTGTTTAGTCTTTGCAGATAGTGAAGGATAGGTAACGCAGGCCTTTGCCCCCGTTGTAATCCGTCGTGCCTATTTTTATCCCCCACTGATTGATTGTTTGACCGAACATTGACCGTTCGGAATTGGTTCTCGGAAAGGATCTTCTCTGCCTACAAACAGAGAGGAACAGGAAGATCTCTCTCTTTGCAGATAGTGAAGGGTAGGTAGCGCAGGCTTTTGCCCCCGTTGTAACCCGTCGCGCCTATTTTATTCCTCATTTGATTGATTGATTGTTTGTCCGAACTTGACTGTTTGGAATTGGTTCTCTCTTTGGGTATTCCCTATTTGCGAATACTGTAGAATAGAAATTTTCTATCTAGTCTCCGCAAAGTAGTGAAGGATAGGTAATGCTGACTTTTGTCCCCGTTGAAACCCGTCATGCCTATCTCCCCCCCATTGCTCAGTAGTTGGTTCAGCCCGGACCATTTATTAGAGGTAGACCACCTGGCTCCACCGGAGGACACCCCTAATAAAAAGGACATATATAAAGAAAAATGCGGGTTAGCCGCTGTATCGTGCTAGCAAATAATAGAACATAAAAATCGTTAGGATAAACAAAAGGAATCGAGTAAAATCAGTAGGCCACTGATGAGATCTCTTTTCGACCTCACTGAAATGGAAGCATTAGGAACAACCCTTCAGGAAATATGAAGCTAGTGAGTAGAGCCGAACTCGACGCTATGACTTCAAGACAGCTCGGCTCCACCACCCACCCTGCCCAATTGACGACAAACCCTAGGCAAATATTAGAAATATACAACACAATAGCAAAGTAACAGGTTAAAACGTTTTTATTTGAACAAAAATATATTAAACAACTATTCACATGGCAAACGGCTGCAACAACAAACCCACAATGCATTTCGCCGTCTGCTTGACGCCGTTCTTGTCCCTCCTCCCCCAAAGTAGCAATGTTGGGCTACTTCCTAGTAGATTTTTGGGCGTCAGAAAGTCTACAAAAGCCGTCGGCGGCGGCCTGGGGTGGAGAACCATTACGCGAATAGTCCGGAGGCGACACCACGCGCCAAGGCCTGTCCCCAGGATGAACCAAGGGACCCGTTCCTGGGTCCGCGGCAAAGAGCGGCCAGCTTGCCATCAGCCGGAGAAGCCGTGGGGTGAATGGCCCGGCCCGGAATGTACTAGTCTTCCCATTCTCTTCTTCTTTCGGCGCCTTGCAGGCCACGAGGGGGGGATGTCTTGCATATGCCTCCGACGCCCCCCCTCTTCATCGCCTGGTCCGGCCATAACAAATGTCAGCGAGACGCCGTGGGGTGCACTGGGAGGGAGAGGCGGCGTGGACGAGCCTCTCCCGCCTCCCCAGGTGGAGGCCCCTCAGCTGCACCCCCAACGCTCCGCGCACCCGGCAAAGGGTTCGTCCACTCTTGCGGTGCAGTGAAGCTCCACGCGCCCGGCAAAGGACTCGTCCACTCTTGCGGTGCAGCGACGCTCCACTCACCCAGCAGGGTCTCGTCCACTGTGGCGGTGCAACGATGCTTCGCCCGACAGGCTGGAGTCCGTCTGCTCTTGCAACCCAGTGACTGCCGGTGGTTACAGATCTCCTAAAAATGGCGGTCGGCTTTGCAGGAATGGGCCTGGCGTGAAAAGTTGGCCTGGTCGCCTGTCAACCAGAAAATGGGCCCCTGTCCAGAGACGTTCTCCTCAACTTTGAAGATTCTACGAGAGCTGCGGAGGGCCCTCGACCTCCGCGGACCCCCGACCGCCCCCCCGATGGGAAAGGACTGCCATGATTGCCCGCAGAACGACCAAGACGTAGCCACGAGACGTTGGCGCTCTCATGCTGACGCCAGCCTCAGTTTGAATGACCAAAAATCCTGCAGACTACCGATTTGATCAGTTCCGGTGGAACACCGGTATGACCCGGTAGGAAAGATTGTTGCCCCCTCCCTTTTCTTTGATTAAAGGTTCATGTCACCGGTCCCTTCTGTTGCCCCTTAACGGAACTTCTGGACTGCCGAAAGAGATTCTGGTCCAACCCCGAGTTGGTGGAGACATTTTGACTATACTTGGATCCGCCTGACCCCACCCAAAATGGCGCCGGTACAAACGAAACTCGCAATTCCCCGTTGTGTTCCGGATACTCAGACTTGATATCATGAGATATGTATGCAGTTTTTGAAGCACATGGCGGGAGGGGATGAGTATTGCTTGGACATTCGGACAATGAATTGATATTAAGTTCTGACGCATCATTGATTACAGTATTATTGAAAGTTTGAATTTTTCTGACACTGATGGTACTTGCCCACAATGAATTTTCGATATGATTTTATTGCACTTACCGTACCTTGATGAAATAAAACGACCACCGACCCAGTTATGTTTTCCTCAGATAAATATGCCCTCATGTACAGTTCCAGTCTGCTCCGTGGCTGGCCCACGTGGTTGTAGGCCTGCATTTGTACGTCAACATTTTTTTAAATAAAGACTTTGTGAAAGACAATTATAGTCGTAGCTCTTGGATTGGTAAGTTCGAATACATAGCCATTTTTTTCCGATCTACGTAAAATACAGGCGAAATAAAGCACGTCGATTACTGAAAGGTTGAAAAGAAAAGTACCCAGACATAGTGAAAATGTGAATGGTCCAAGTTTGTTGCATGGGTTTCTTTTTTTAACTTTTGTGCAACATATGGCAATCGATAAAGGTCCCGGTGTTCTGTTTTACTTTGTATGCCACATGTCTCAGGGAAACTGTTTCAGATGCCCCTAAACCAGACCCGGTACCACTGTAGACCACCCCGCCTCCTCGAAGGAGAACACGAGTTCACCCCACTTTACTCTGACTGCCCTTTTGTTTCGACACCCCCCCCTACACAAGATCCGCAATACCACACGTGGGCAATCTATGCAATGTACAGTCCATCAATAATTACGCCTCCCGCACTACCAGTCCCTCTGGGCTTAAAATGCCGAGATGGAAGGGACTGCACCCCGCGGAGATAGGTCGAATACGTGGTAAGTAAAAGCTTTTTTGGGTTTCTGCGCGCGGATGTGCCTTAAAAACGCTGCCCCCACCCCCTTCTTTTTCCCCCTCTTTCTGCAGGTCACATCGGAACATCGACTAAAGAATGGAGAAGACCCAAGCAACACGCCATGGTTCCGCGGGGACAAATGATACATTATCCATGGGGACTGCCCCTGAGGACATGACGACTTTGGGTGATATGAATGCACCCGTGTATGATCGGACGTGTATAACTCGACTGAATATACGTTGCATGCGTTGACTCGATAGAAGAGATGTTTTCGTATGACTTGAGTGACGAACGAACGACTGATGGAATGGGGAAGAAGGGGGTCTGAGCATGGCCCCTATACACGACGAACAATGCAACCAAGAATGACGTGCACCTACAAGTAGGTTCATGCGGTAACTAAATAGGGGAAGGTTCAGGACTATTCCAGGGTGAGGTTTACCCAAGTACCCTCCTCCTGGAAGACTAAGAAAATTGTCAAATGTCTGAGATTTACCACCTCCCACTTGCACCCTCATAGACGTGAAACTCGAAACTGCCCATTGTACCCCCGACTGACACCCCCCGTTGCCTCAGCTTGGATGCCCATTCGCTAGAAAGCGATCCTAAGATCCCACCGTAAGTACTAGCTCGATCAGGTTAATTCCCGAACAATTGACGAAAGTGTAAATATTTGCAACAGAGGCCAACTGCAAGAGACAGCCAGGCGAGTTAAATAGGATACTAAGGATGCGCAGCATGCAGGAGGAAATATCTTCGGCCAAGTACTGTTCTATGTGTTGTCTTGAGTTCTGTATATAATACCTGTACCTCCCCCACCTGAATTCATGTGTACGTAGTATATGGATTTACGTTGTCCCTCAATCTGTGTTTCTATATAACATGACCCCTACTGTTTTGTGTTGTGTGCGCATTAGATGGCCTATTATTGTACACGTTTCTCTCTCTCTTCATGTTGTACGTGTACCGAATAGTTCATTTAAAATGCGGACGACTCTCCCTCCGAGGGTCCCCCTGTTCCCTCTTCCTTTGTGTGGTAACGTTGTGCCCCGCCGGCACGAGCCTAATTGGTTTTCGAACACAAAGGTGTTCGGCAAATTGACAGAAACTAAAACAATTGAAATTTGCCATGTTACTACCTCTCCTTTCTGTAAAATGATGGAACTTGAATTGTCCTTTCCGTCACAGGTTAGACGACTGAAGTCCCCTAATCTGGCCTTCTTACAGGAGGACTATATGTCAGTGGCTTTCTGTTCTCAGCTCGTTAGGAACAATGCCCAGATTGCCCCACCCCTCTGCACCCAAGTATGGATGTCCAAACATCCCCGTTTTCTCCCGATTGGCCCCAGCTCCATAACACGAAGTATAACTGACGACCCCGATTAACTGTTGCCCCCCCCCCCCGAGAAAAGAATGTTTAGCCACTATCCCCCTCTCTCATGTTGATAGAAGACTGCCAGGGCTAGGGTCAGAAAGCCACATACGTCATGAATGAACGCCAACTAGACTTAGTAGAAACTCAGTAGACATGCCTGTATACATGCTCCACAATGATAACTCCTGACCGTGACCGATGAAACATACCCCAACTACCTAGATCTGGGACGGAATTGAAATGTATAAATGCCTTCTCTTGCCAGTTCGCTAAAACCTGTTTTGTACCCATTCAAGGATACACAGTCACCGGAGGAGAGGGGCTGGACGTGACGCACAGCCTGGCCACAGATCATGAGGCGCGTGTGACCTCGACCTAAGATGGAGCCGCAGAGCAACGGGACGCGGGACGATGCACCACTCTCAAACGCAGAAAATGAAGGAACGGAGGGCTGCTTTGAAGCCCTCTACTTGTTGACCCACGCGTGCCAGAAGTCCCCGCCCCTTTGAGCCCGATTGATGGACCTGCCTGCGCATCACCCATTGCTCCCTTGGTTTGTCCCAAAGATCTGGTCCCACTCCGCCCTCTCCTCCCTCGATTATCCGACAAAACCCCCTTCTATCCTTTCCACGTGGATTTTGACACCGAGAAAGAAATGCAGGTGCCCAGCATGAGGCACCCTGAAAAGAGACTAATTAGGAAACAGGACTGTGGTCTAACGACAAAGGACAGATCGCACCCTGCGACGTGTAAAGAAGGATCCGAGCTGGACTTATAGCTCCACCGCCGGTGCTCAACAGCGCCAACGGAAGACAACGAACTACCAGAGCCTACCAGTGATGGCTCACGACTAAAAAGACACTGTGGCGAAGACCCCCCCCCCCTTTTTTCTGAACTTTCTACCCCCCTTGGACTAATTGCTTGCATTGGACTAAATTCCTCCCTCAACCACCTTTTTGCCTGTAAAATGTTTCATCGGTCACTTTTTAAATACGACAAATGTAAATTTATATGTATTCCACCTCGTATGTCGCATCAACTGCACACAGTTAGGCGTAAATCCATCAGTAGTGACAAATGCTATTCCATTGATAACACACGAATATATGTACACCCCGTCAGCTATGATAAAAACACAAATGACTTAACTTATGTTAAAAAGCGGCGACTGTGGAAAATGACAATGTATATGTACATAAGCGGCATTGATTTGTGTTCACCCTCACCACTGTTGAAGTTAAAGCGAAAGTCACGGCGCAGTGGCCCCGCCATCTGGCCCCCCTTTTAGGCCCATCACGAACATAGATAATAGCCATTTTGTGCGTTCTCTGCCCACTGCCAATAACCTGCGTCTCTCTCTCTCTCTCCCCCACACCCCAGCCTCGCGAGTATTCCCCCGCGCCCCGACAGCCCCCGGTCTCTCCTGCTCCCGATTGCCCGGCCTGATCCCAGGCCATCACCTAGTCCAACAGATGCAGTTTATTGCCCCTACAGTAGGACCTCGCCTCACATCAGAGGAACGGTGATTAATCAAGGCCTTCACACCCCTAGATCTGACCGACACCCCTGCATTCCTCCCAGGAACACCCTTCCTCTCTTCTGATGACCCCCCCGGCTACACCTGGCCTCTCGACCCAGTCCCATGTCATAAACCTCGGTCTCGTGGATGTACCCCCCGGCCCCGCATAGCGAAACATGATCTTATCGCCTGCCCAACCTTAGATCCGACCACCCCTCTTGCCCTCGTGTCCGGTTGGAATGTCCGGCTGCAGATTACGATCACATGTTACATTTGGGAGGGGGAAACAACATCAGAGCGACCGGTATGGGAATAGGCCTGAAGCTGGGATTCCAAGCATGCCTTTTCGTACTTCAAAGTGTCTTTATTACAATTAGGAATGTCTGTACATCAAAAACCTGTGTATAAAAGACGGAGCCGTAGAGAAACTTTTAGAGCACCTCGAGAAGATACCCTGTTGTCTGATTTGACGTGTTCTGTTCCGTCGGAAATAAACTCCTGTTTCCTGCCTTCCAGTCTCCAGCGCCTGCCTCTTTATGTGGTAATCGTGAGTTGGGTGAGAAGCGGCTAACGCCGGGCAAACCTAGAAAAGGGGTATAACGACCTGATCTGCCTGAACCCTTTTTCATCAGACTCATGATAATAATACGCGAGGGGCTAACAGAAATATAGCATCCAAAGAAAAGAGAAGGACATTCAATCTGCACAAAATCACAAGCATTAATAAAGATCAGTCTACAGAGCCCAGTTAAACCACGCCCATATTCTATCAAACCTCCTGGGCGACCGAGCACTACTTCCTCTAGACAAAGCCTGTTCTGATTCATGTATTTGCCGGATTGTTGCCCAATGCCCACCACTCGGTAGCCCGCGGTCCTACTGAAACCCAAGATCTGGCAATACAGAGTTTTGCAGAAACTACAAGAATAGACAGCAGCTGTCTTAGACCGATGTCGAACTCCATTTTATATCCCAACATTATTTCCATAGGAGTTAATTGGAGTTCACATCTTAAACTTGCCGTAGATAACTGAAACACCTCTTCCCAGAATACCTTAAGGACAGAGCATGCATATAGCATATGAAGAATGTCGGCTGCTTGACATTTACACTTGGGACAGCTAGTTTTTGGATAAGGGTTCACACCCCACCTCATCAGCTTTTCTGGCGTGCAGTGTAGTGTAACATGCAAACAGTCTTAAATTGTTGCAATTTTAATTTAATAGAGTGCACAGTGCTCTCAACCATCTCTGAAGCCGATAAAGTTCTCATGGTAGCACCTCCTGAGACAGCACTTTGCTTCATTTAGCTGCCAGGCGAAGGCTGTCATCACTCCTATGCTCACAAAACCCTGGTAATAATAGTTATCTGCTCAGTTATCTGCTCTCTCTGTTATGTGTAGAGGGACTAGGTTGCAGGCTCTTGCCTTGGCCTTGGACACAGGGACAAACCGGCACAGTAACAGGGGCAGTGTTTTAAATGGGCCTGCACTTCAAAATTCTCTTCTCTTCAGTAATGGAACTTTTGTTTCAGTTTTGTAGCAGTTCAGAGGTGTTAAAAGTACTACAATGTTCCTTGTATATTGAGCAGTTTTCGGGCAACGCACAGTGTCAAGTAAACTCTGGTGATTCATTTACCTGCTGGAGAGAGATGGGAGTTTCATCTAGTGGCAGGTTTCATTTGTGTGAGGTAGCGCAGGTAGTTAATATCATAGCTGCCAAGTATTCGCATTACTAATGTGACATTTCCATTGATGCAGTGACTTATGAAAGACATTCCACAGCGAAATGCGACACTTCAAAAACAATTTATACTGTGTTAAAATAATGAGTTGCATATTCATTGTGCTTTAAGTCATAGGCTGGGACATCGTAGCACTTTAAATACAGAAGTCATTAACCACCACTCCTTACCAACCACCACCAGGAATCTATTCCTTTACTGTCTAGTTACCCTCATATGTAGAGACTGAATTATTCAATAAAATATCATAATGCAAACAAATGCATTTCCTACCGATTACTTTAACTTGGATTTATTGTTAAACATAGTGTGCATTTATTTTATATGCTGTTACCTGAAGGTGAAGACAATCGAAACTTGGGACAGAATAAATATATTTTGTCCTTCCAGCTTTGTTTTTAACTTACTGCTCCTTCCAACCCTCTTCCCCTTCATCCAGCCTGGTACTGCCCCAACTGCAGAACTCAAGTTAGTCTAGTGATCAGGTGCAAAGGACTCACCTGTAGTATCCTGAAGGTGCTACCAGGGGAATAGTGGTCAAACCCAGTGTGGTGGACCAGTCTGCAGACATTGCTGAGGTCATGGACGGGGAAGATAGGGGACAGGGGACAAGGGTCCTGCACAAGCTGTGATGTTATGAGTGAGAGGTCACAAACAGGGTATGTAGAACTGATGTAAGTTTTGGGTTTCCTTTTGCTTTTCCTTCAGCAGCGTAGTTAGGTGGGGGAGGTCTGACCCAGACGGCACTATTTTGGGGACGGGCGCTGTCTAGCCCTGGACCGTGTCATGTATGTGCATGTAACTTGCATGAACGAGGTAACTATCAGCGGCCTTCGACACGGTCGATCATAACATCTTGATCGACCGTGTCAAAGCCATGGGCATAAAGGGCAGGGCGGCGGAACTTCTGACCTCTTTCCTGGCCAATAGAGAACAGTCAGTGAAGATGGGGAACTTCTATTCACCAACGTTCGTGCTGCCATGCGGAGTCCCCCAGGGATCCTCGCTGAGTCCGACACTGTTTAACATCTATGTGTCGGACCTGGCGAGGATCATTAAAACCCATGGAATGGGAGTAACTTCGTACGCCGACGATACCCAGTTGGTGTTGGCAGTACATAAAAACGGGATTGAAGTGGCAGCCAACTTTCAGACTGGTATGAGAGCCATTAGTCACTGGATGGACAATAACTGTCTAAAACTTAACACCGATAAGACCGAGGTAATGGTGTTTGGAGACCTAAAACCATCTTGGTCTCCGATCTGGTGGCCATCGGAAATGGGCAATCCACCTATCCCAGTTTCCAAGGTCAGAAACCTAGGAGTGTTGTTTGACAACAAACTGAGTTTCACCAATCACGCCAACGCATTGGTCTCTTCTTCCTTCTTCACGCTACGGAAAGTGAAAAAGCTACTACCCTACCTACCACTGTCTGCAGGAAAAACCCTGATGTCCTCCTTGGTGTTATCCAAGGTGGACTACTGCAATGGGCTTCTGTTGAATGCCCAGGAGCAGGTCTTCAAAAAGCTACAAATGGTGCAGAACGCCGCGGCGCGAATCCTGACCAGAACACCCAAGTTTGCACCGATCTCATCAGTCATTTACCAACTGCACTGGCTCCCAATAAAAAAGAGAACAAAATTCAAGGCTCTGTGTATTATATACAGAGCACTGAACAGCCAAGGACCCGACTTCTTTAGGGAATCTCTGCAGCTGTACGTTCCCAAAAGAGCGCTAAGATCAGCCTCATCCGCATCACTATGCATTCAACGAGTGAGAACAGTCACCTGGGGAGACAGACGCTTCATGGTGGCCGCCTCGAGGCTCTGGAACTCCTTGCCCCATCACATAAAAACCAGCCCCTCACTGTTGCCCTTCAGAAGGCAAGTGAAGACATGGCTATTCACTCAATAATGCATGCACAGGATGTGCCTCTTTGTCTGCCTAGCGCCGAGACACCATTCATGGTATTTGTTCGCGCTTTAGAAATTTAGAAATAAATAAATAAATAAATAAATAAACTATTAGCGATGATACTACATGTCTCTCGGATCTCTTTCAGGTGCTCGCCGTGCTTTTTCCCCAACACCTCCCCCAGGGGGCGGCAATCCGAAGGATAGCCCCGGGTGTCACAAGCTCTAGCTACGCCTCTGGTACTGAGCAGTGTGGCATGCAGATGAAAATAACGACGCTCCTGCCACTTACTTTGTTCCTCATCGTTCTCCTTACTGAGATACCTCACTGCACCCAACAGATTAATGTTTCTATTCTTAATAAATGCTCTCATTAGTACACATCTGCCAACGAAATCTCTGACAGAGCTTGTTCGCTTAGGACGAGTTAGCCCATTCTGTTTGAGTCGCTTGTCACCTGTGTTTCCTGATCGTTGCCAGACTAATAAAGCTTTTTATTAATCTACAGCAACAAAGTACATGCAGGTTTGATAGGATTAATTGGTTTAGTGCACCTCATCCAAGCATCTCTCAATACTTAGGAAACATGCACAAGGCATGTATTGATGATAAAGCATGTTTTAAACCGCATACAGTTACAATGTATTTGTATGCAATTGAACTAAATCAACATTCAGAACGCATTATGTTAAAACGCTGCATGATTTTTTAACATCATTAATTTAGAGAAACAGTTTTAAAAGTATGGCCAATCCACAATTGCATTCGAAAAGGCCAAAATAATGCTCATCATCTTTGCCCTTTTTCAAAATAAAAATAAACCTTAGATTTAATACAATAATTGGTTTAAATGTTTTCTCTAAAATCGCACACAAATTTGTTAATCTGAAAAAATATTTGTATTCGCCTAATAGATTTATGCTTAGGCCGAAATTAATCTTTCACTTTAAGCTTGTTTTACATTTTTTCATGAACTAACCTTGTTATATATATTTTCTTAAAGCAAAACATTAGTCAGTACTGCATTTTGTCAACATTCTATCTATACACACTGTTGGCTTAGTTTTGTATGGAAGTTATTTTAACTACACACTGCCATTGCCATGTAAATGCATGACATGTAATGAACATGGATGTAAAAATACATGCAAAATAAACGTTGAAAATGATTCGCAGTAAAGGTAACATACCGTTGGGACAATAGCTTGCCCTAGTTCTAATCCTCCGTAAGAACAAGAAGTCAGGACGCTTCTTTGCAGTTTGCTTGTTTTAATCTCCTTGATTCTTATGTTCCAGTGTGGCAGGGAGGGGCACATGATGAGGGAAACCACGGTCCTCAGCGCTCTGTGCCTCACACTAGGGCCAGCGTCTCCAGCAAGGCATACCTTGGAACTGATGATTCTGTGAGGCACCGAGCAGAGCCCTTAGGTTATAAAATGAGGCTGCAAGAGAGGATGCTACCTGGTGCTCAAACTGAGAATGGATAGAGGTCAGAAGAGCCCAAAACAGTAAAACAGACACAAACCTGTCAGCTGCATTCATGAGATCCACTAAAATATGAAGTCAGCTGCTTGTACACGTTATGCTACGTGATGATTTCACACTGCTTCTAATATTTTATTGAAAATCTTTTTATTACGCATTTGAAAAAATATTTGTTTAGGAGATCAAGCAGACCTTTTATTAGCTTATAAGCGTTACCAGTACCGCATGCGAAACCACGTCCACAAAATTAGTTTTAATCACGTAATTTCCCAGACAACTACTTCTGCCATACTCAACAGTTTTACAGAATACTATGAATCCCTGCTGATGGGCGATGGCCTGTCGAACGCAAAGAAAAGTCGCTTATCTTAACGATTACAACCCAAACACAACTAGGGAAGACCTACTCCACTTGGAGGAGGAGATCCCAATCAAGGAGGTGTGAGTGGCACGGATCCTGCCACGTTTCTCCATATGACACGGACTTGTGTATGATTGCAGCAGTACTGGAACCAAGTGGTCAGACTCTTTGCTCTGCAACAACGGTGCGAATAGAAGTTGCTATGAAGCAGTGCTTACTGGGTGTGTTCCTGACTCCAAAGAAAGGGACACATATACAGCTTAAATTTGCACAGTTAGGATTGGTTCTGACGAAAAGATGACTTGCAATAAAGTGGATCCTATCCGCGCCCCCTACACTGGATAGATGATGCAATGATATGCGTGAATGGGGTGTGGCAGAAGAATGTCGCCTGCGGGCTGTGAAAATAGGTGAGAACACTGAAAGGGATCTAAGGGCCAGATGTATCAAAGGTTTTCCCAATTCTGCGTCTATGGGAAAATGTGTTCATACATATGGCCCTAACTGAGTGGGGGCAGATGTTGACAGAAGTGTCCTCGGCGATGGCTCATGCCCACAATAGCACTGCGCCTACACAATCACTCACCTGTGGCACCTAACACAGACAACGAGAATACCTCCTCCACAGCAATGCTATATTAATAATGCCAGCCCGCCTGTAAACCTAGACAATGAATGTTATTACTGCTGACTGCTGCCGGGGAGAGGGAAGGTGGGAGGGGTGCATCTTTTGCTGTTTCATTGTTTCTTTAGTAGGTTTGATATAAAAATTAAATACACATTGCAGTATTCAGACAATCTCCGGATGTATGGAGTTGGCAGTGGGTAAACTTGGCAAAAACAAACAAAAAAGTATGAAGGGTTTTCCACGTAAAATGTATATGATAAATGTCAAGACTGTGATATGATGCAATGTTGCTAACAAGTTTAAAAAAAAAGGTGTGAGTGGCTGTCATCCGTACACCAAAGCGCAAAGCCCTGGGTCCAGATGGCTTCCTGGTTTCCTTCAACAAAGCATATATGGATATTCTTGCGGAACCACTCGTGAAAACATTTAACAAGATTCCGGCTCGTGGACCGGTCACTCAAATCGCATATAACACTTCCCTGAAACTAGACAAAGATCCTATCAAATGTCAATCATACCGACCCACAGCCCTCTTAAACACTGAAGTGAAAATTTTCACCTCACCTCTGGTATCTCGTCACCACACAGTATGGTCCACACTCATCTTCACCCAACAGACCGGATTCATTCTCAATTGCCATAAAGGCGAGAATATTAGATAGGCTGTTTCATTAATACAATTAGCGGAACGCACTCAAACCTAGATGACTGTCCTATCAGTTAATGCTGAGAAGGCCTTTGATAGGGTTAACAGGTCTTTCATCCTTAAAATATTGAATAAACTCACCAGAGGCCCCTAAATGAAACAAATGATCCTTGCCAAGCACAAGGGGTACCTGCCTGGGATACCCACTCTCCCCACTGATTTTCTTACTCACCATGGAACCATTTGTCCAGCGGGTACAATATAATCAACACATAAAAGGCTTTACCATGGGGATAATAGTTAGCTCTAAATGCGGACAATGTGCTCCGCTTCTTAACAGACTCGGAGACCTCCCTTTCAGCCCTGAAACATGAATTAGATAGCTTCTCGCAAGCAGTGGACTTCATGGTCAATTGTTTTAAATCCTGTGGGATGGGGTTTCAGCTAATTTCAATATCTCACAGACCGCTCTAGAACACAATGGCTTTGTTTGGACCCCAGGCCCAATTAAATATCTTGGTGTCTACTTTCCTAACTCTATAGCACACCTATACCAGCGTAATATCCCCCCATGCTACGAGTGCTATACAAAGACTTGTATTGCTGGTATAGGCTAGAAATTTGGTTTGGCCGAATGACAACTTCTTACTGCTGCTATTGTACATTGCACAGACACTCCCCCTATTCTTTCCACATGCCACTATTGCACAACTCTAAGAACAACTGCTCCCGTTGGTTTGGCAAAACCAATCATCTAGGGTCATTAGAGCCACCCTTTACCAACGCACAACTAATGAATGAGAGGTTTGGGTTTCCTGAACATTTGGTTATATCTCCAGGCGGCCCACATCCGCACAGCCCTAGGCTGGAACCATAACCCAGAAAATAAGGGTTGAGTGCAGGTGATACAAAAACGTTCTCCGATCCCCGTAGACGGTCTTTTCTGGTTGCCATGCCGGGCTAATGGAGGTAGATCAAACAATGCTTACTAGTACTCAGTTGTAGTGGACACTTGGCTTCAAATCACACGAAAAATGGGCACCACTACGTTCCACTTCCCCATGTCACCAATAACGAATTACCCAGATTTCCCTCCAGGCATCTAAGATCCACGCCATCAACTCTGGAATAATCAGTCTCCACTGACTCTGAGTGAACTGCTCTCTGATAATGGCTTGAAATCTTGAGAGGACCATGAGAAGTGGTTTCACCTGGGCCGATTACAGACTAATGCAACTCCTACATTGGGCCGGTAATAGGGACATCGAGGAAAAAATACCTGTAGAAACTATCTTGCACAAGAAACCCTGCCGAAAGACCTTTGCCACAAAGCTACTCAAACTCACTTTATGGGAAAGGATTTTGGGCTGAGAGATAGGGGACAACACGTAGCTGTTAGAACTGGGGGTCTCTAGTTGGCAGAGGTAGGTACCACTGTCCAAATAGGGACCCTTGCTTCTAGTCAGGGCAAGGAGATAACCCTCTGAGATAACCCCTGCTCACCCTCTAGGTAGCTTGGCACGAGCAGTCTAGGCTAACCAGAGGCAATGCGTAAAGTATTTGTACCAACACTCACAGTAACACAGTGAAAACCCCACAAACTGACTCCACAACAGTTTAGAAAAATAAAGGTAATTTTAATCTAAACTACACAAGACCAAAACGACAAAAATCAAACATACACAGTTCAAGAATATGGTTTCAAAAGAGTTCTTAAGGTTGCGTTAAAAATTTGTTACGTTGCGATAGAATTCTCTACGTTGCGATAGAATTCTCTACTGATGCGTGAAAAGTTCACAGTTGCGTCACGTTTACTCACAGTACCTTTTAGTTGCAACAAAGTTCCAAAAGCAGAAGCTGGTGCGGTGGAAAACAAGCGATGCGTTGCTCCTGAGACTCTGGGGAGGCGATGCGACAGCCCCGCTGCAGCAGCGGGCGTGTTGCGACAAATCCGGTCTGTATGGGGAGGAAGGCCACTTGTACGGATTCCGGTGCGTAGGTTCCGTAGGAAGTCTGTTCTCGCAAAGGCACGATGCGACGATCTCAAAGGGGCTGCGACGATCTCCGGGGCGACAATGCGCGGTCCAGCGGTGATCCTCTCTCTCGCAGCTCCTCGATGCGATGGTTCTGCGACGATGCTCGCAGCGACGTGATGCGGTCTGCAAGCGGCGCGGCGCGGTGTTCTCACCCAGCGACGACAGGCTCTGCGACGATACTCACAGCGATGTTCGATTCTCCCGCACCGGTCTGGTGCGTCCCGCAAACGAAGGATGCGACGTCTCTGGCAGCGGCGTCAGATGCTGCGACGATCACGACCTCCGTAGCGGCGGGAAACTTCTCGCACTGTCGGGGATGCGCTCCGCAAGCGAGCGATGCGACACTTTTCAGTTTCAAAAGTCTCTCAAGCTTTAGTCTCAAGCTTCCCAGCACAGGTACAACTTCCAGAGGCCCCACAACTGGATCAAGCACTCTAGGAAGGACAGAACTCACTCAGCAGAGTTCAGGGAAGCTGGGGGTGAAGTCCTTTTGTTCCTGGGACTTCAAAACAGGGAGCCAGCTCTACTCAGGCCCTTGGGGATTCCTTCAAGACAGGGGACACAGCTCAACAGCAAAGTCTTTCCCCTCTCCTTGGCAGCAAAGCAACAGCAGGTCAGTCCAGCAGAGCAACAGCAGGACAGTCTTCCTTCTTCAGAGTCAGCTTTCTCCTTGGCAGAGGTTCCTTCTTGATTCCAGGAAGATCTAATTTTTTGTTGTCAGGGGTCCTGTACTTATACCCCTAAAGTCTTTGTTCTCTTGGTGCATGTGGGCCCTGAGCCTGGTCTGAACCAGTTCTGGGTGGTTCCTGAGTACTTTGTTTTGCTGGCTGCTTCTTTCCTTTCAGAGTGAGGGGCAGGGTCCTCAGCCACCCAGCAGGGGGGTGGAGCCAGCATTGTGGAAGGCAGGCACAGCCCTATTCAGCCCAGGTGCTAACTCCTCCCACCACTCCAGTTGCAAATGCAGTCATTCAGCCTAGGGCTGACTCAGCCAGCTTCCTGGGGAATTCCCCAGCCCCTGTCACTCTCAAACCAGACAGTCAATACACAAACAGGCCCAGGCACACAGAAGGGTCAGACAAGAGAACAGCAACTTTCTAAAAGTGCTGTTCTCAAACACAGGATTTAAAAACAATCTTTCCTAAAAGATGTGTTATTAAACTCTGAGTTCAGGGATACTAGATACTTATGTCCTATCTTGTTCCTATGGGAAGAAATGCTGTTAACCACTGTAGCCAGCATTCCCCATGTTAATCTATGGAGCAAGATAGCCTTACAGTAGTGAAAAACGAAAATGGCTGTAATTCACTACCAGAACATGTTACCTGCACCAGTACATGCTCTACCTTTCACATACACTGCACCCTGCCCAGGGGGGTACCTTGGGCCTTCCATAGGGGTGGCTGATGTGCAGAAAAAGGGAAGGGTTAGGCCTGGCCAGTGGGTACACTGACCAGGAGGACATGGCAGTTCTAAACTGCCCATAGGCACTGCAGTGGCAGGCCTGAGACACCATTTTAGAGCTACTCCTGTGGGTGGCACAATCAGTGCTGCAGGCCCACTAGTAGCATTTGTCATCACCAGCCCTGGCACACTCAGTGCGCTTTACTAGGGACTTCATGGTGATACAAATATGCCAAACATGTATATCCAATTAGAATAACACTTTACATAGGGAGCACTTACACTCTGGCACTGATCAGCAGTGGCAGAGTGTCCAAAGCATCTAAACCAGCAAAAACGAAATCCAGCACAGCATCAAAAATACAGGAGGTAGAGGCAAAAAGATAGGGGGAAACCACACCAAAGATGCCAGGTCTAACAGTAGCAGAAGATATGACAAAGAGCGATGAAGTTCTCGATATGCATGGTCCACAAAGAGAATGCATACAAACTTCTCACATACTGGTATCGGACCCCAACCCAACTTTGGAGCCCAGGCACATGTTCGAAGAATTGTGAGGACAGGGGCCCCATTCTACACAAGTGGGGGTCCTGTCCAATGGTACAAAGCTTCTGGCTAAAAATCCTCTCCCAGGTCAGATCGATTCTGGGGGTTAAGCTACCAATGCAACCCCTCATGATATTACTTGGGGATGTAGGGGAACACAGAGAGTATCCATTAGCCATGATCAAGGGCAAACTTATCACTCATGAGAAATTAATAGAGCGTTTATATAGATTATACAGAAATTGCCATTGGAAGAAATCTGAAAGACTGCATGCAATATGGAATTACTCCAGACGTCCTGAAGCCAATTAGGTCTAGACCTGGATATGAAAATCGATACCGAGGCCGAAAAGCATCTCTCAAAAATCTCTTTAGATAAAACAGCCTCCAAATACCCACTTACCCAACAAAATCTATTCAAAGGTTATAAATCTGGGGAGATCTTTTGCAAGAGAAGTAACGGTTACTTACCTGTAGCTTCTTTATCCAGGAAAAGGTTCTTCAGATTTATAAACAACTTTATACACCCAAAGTCTACCTCTCTTCCATAGGAGTCTAGCATGGCATATCTAAGCAGTACAATAACTACTTCAATGCTGAGCAGACAGAAATGGTACACGACAAACTAACTGTAGAAAGATTTAAAGAATAGGGTCCATGTATGCTACACTTTAGTACAAATAAATCAATACACCCTGGTAAAAAAACATGTTTTGCAATATTTAGGATGGCTTAAAAACTGTTAAAATAACATTTGGGGGTACAGCCTTGCAACCAGAGCCAGTAATTATCTTTCTGGGACACCCTTGCGCTGGAGAATGCAATAAACAGCATTTCTTTACCTCAAGCCCCATCTCACTATCACATATGCTCATATTTATCCTTTCACATTTGTACCCTTGCATCTTAAACTTTGAGCTGGATTGGAATTATTATCCAAGCTGTAGTCTATGCGATTAAGCTAAAACAAGCTGTTTGAGTGTCCTCAAAATTGTTCTGATACTTTAATTCCTCAAGATGGAAAGTTCCTATTTAAAGAGGCACTGCATGTTTGTTATGATTGACAATGTCCCAAGCTTTTACTTGGTAAAATTGGGAACAAAACAGTGGAAAGATTATACATGGAAAAGTTACACTAGCCGGTGGAGAGGCGCTTTGCTGATTAATTAAAGTTGTGCATCTTATTTTTGTATTTTTGATTTATTCATGAAGTTTTATATAGTGCGAACATGACCTGTGAGGGTTTCATAGCGCTTTACAGGTGGGTGAAGTAAAAAACAATTAAGAGACACAAGAACAATCGCAAATAAGAGAAAGCTACAATCAGAAGAATAACAATTTGAGGAACATGACCTCCATAGGAAATCAGCAGGATAGTAGTCATGATCAGCAAATAGTGAAGGGTAAGATCAAGCAACAAAAGGTGTGATCTCTAGGCAACCATTTGTTCATATGAAGTGTTTTCACTTCGTTTTGAAGGAGGCAGTAAGCGGAATCAGATGGATTTCCGTAGGCAAAGAATTCCACTTTTTTGGGGCAATACCTGAGAGGGCACTGTTGCACGTTTTCTTTTTGTGGAAAATCTGTGGTTTCAACAGCAGGAAGCTGGTACTTTGCGATGATCCACAACATAATTCTAGTTTTTGTGCCAAGTACCTAGGGTTATTGAAATGTATGGCTTTATGAGTCATGCACACAATTAATTTTTAGTTACATTCTTGCCTCATAAGGGAGCCATTTCAGGGATTTAAGATCCCGGGAGATGTGTTTGTTTCTTTTTGTTCCGGAGACTAGTCTGGCAGCAGCGCTAAGAAAGGCATGTAGAGGGGTCAGATTGTATCTGGGCAGATCACAGAGTGTATCACTTCCGTAATCCAGCCTGAGAAAGAGTAGTGCTTTGACCACAGATTTAAGGTCATCCTGAGGGAGGAATGGTTTTGATTTTCTTTGAATGCTCATCTGATAATTAGTTATTTTGGTGGCAGTACTGATGTGATCCTGCATGTGCAGTTGTATGTCTAGTGTGAATCTGAGAGAGCTCGCAGACTCTATAAATTGAATTGTGCAGTTGAGAATAGTTAGATGCTTCATCCATAGGTCGATCTTGGGATTGTGGTTAGGGGGAGTAATGAGGAGGAATTCCGTTTTGACGGTGTTAAGTTTGAGATGATTGCGAGTAAGCCAATTCTGAGGGGTTTATTTACAAGCCCTTTATGCTACCAGTGCGTCACTTTTAAAATGGGATAAAGTGACGTACCGGCTGCACAAGTGGATTGTAAATAAGCGCCTGAGTATTTTGTAGAATAGTGTTGAGGGACATGATGTCTTCTGCGGAGGAGATTCTCAGGTACAATTGGGTGTCATCTGCATACATGTGAGAATGAATGTTTGAAGATATCAAGGAGTATGCTAGAGGTTCCATGAATACGTTGAAGAGAGTGGGTGACAGGGCAGATCTCTGTGGGACCCCTAAGGTGACCATAGTGGTCTTGGAGAGGGATTTATTCACCTTGACTTCTTGGGTTCTGTTATGGAGGAAAAAAGTAAACTACTGTGGGAGGGTCCCCGATAACCCCATCCTCCTTTCAAGTAGTTTTACAGTACCTTTTTAAAAAAACTTTTTTATTCAACATTTTTTCAGTTTACTTGGACATTACCAGCAATGTGCTTTATGACAGAAGTTGTAAATGTAAAATTGTAGAACAATTCCAATATTCTAGTAATTCCGGTGCACAGTGAGGGTTACATTTCTTACATGTTGTACTTGTTCACATTACTTATCTAACAGGTGATACTGTCACATACATACATTTACAATTTCTTTAGGGTATATGTTCATTACCCTCTATAGGCCTCCAACAGACTCCAAATCTTTTCCCACTTGTACGGCGAACACTGGCTCTGGTAAACCACTTTTTCTGCTGTACTGTACCAGTCTAGATTGATTTTCCAGTACTTTACCCACGGTGGGCTGCCTTGGCTATGTCTTTTTTCACCACTAAAGCAGCCACCATGAGCCAAATACTATGGTATTTGGGCCATGTCACTTCTCCCATCACTTACAGGATATGCCACTGCTCCTCCAAGTGGGATATCAGGGCCAGTGACCACGTTCATACCCAGTGTCATCTCCTGGCAATATTTTTGAATAATGGGACCGTGCAATATGAAAGAACGATCTCACTTCTGCACTTCCCCTGGCACTTGTCAGTGTCACATTGTCCCAGCCGGTGCAGATGTGCTCTGGTAGAGTAGGATCTGTGTAAGATTCTTAGTTGTATAAGGTGAAAATGGGCCCTAGCTTCCTCTCTGGGACTTTGAAGCAGTTTGGCCAGTCGTTGTCCTCCAGCAGTCCCACATCAGTTTCCCGCACCTCCGTCAGGGTCCCTAGGGTTTCCAGAGGGTCTGGGGAGTTATTCGTGAGCTTCCCAAATGTAAGAAGGGGTCGGTCTGGCTGTGGTAGTAGCCTGTCTTCCAAGGGCATATATTCTGGCATATTCTAGCAGTTGTTCTCCTTCGAGTATATGTCTGTGCAACGCATGTCCCAGTTATAAGTATTGAAATCTTTCTGTATCTGTCATCTGGTATTCTGCTCCCTGCTCATCAAAGGTAATCATTGCCTGATTTCCCCAGATATCTGCAAGGCTTTCTATACCCCAGGAGTCCCCATTTGTGGAATCCCTTCAAGTTTCCCACCTCCCCCAGCAGGTCCCTACGCACCATATATGAACCACTGTCTGTGTGTCAGAACCTCAAAAGCAAACCACGCTGTTTCCGTGATTAAGTGGAAATCACGGAGTTTTGGTAGGAGTAATTGCCCAAAGAGCAATAGATGGGCATTACTGCAGCAGTTATGGAGGACCAAATTGGCCGCTATTCCCGAGTGCGGGTTAGCAGTCTAGTTGATTTGGCTGTTTCCAGGTGTCAGGCTAATGTGGAGCGCGCTATTCTGAAGAACTGCGCACTTCACTGAGAAACGTTCCAGAGCCAGTCCAGTGTTTCTCAGCTAGAGAAATTTAAGGAGAATTCTTGTCAGAGCGTTTATTTCTCGTAACAAGAAAAGACGAGAATACAGGTGCAGTGAAAACCTTCAGATGTGTGATTAATTGTCACACGAAAAATCCCGGTTTGAGCAGTCTACAAGTTCCGTTTCACAGCAGCACAGAGTCTACGTGGGAGCAGCGGAATTCTGAGAGCAGTGACCTTGAGAGAGAGATTAGGAGTACAAGATACAGGTAGAGATAAGTGAATAATTTACAAACGTTCTTTTTTTGGACATTAAATAATAAGAATGGCACAGAGTTACGAAACGACTTGTGAGGAGAAAATATTTATCTGAACTGTGACTGCAAGAAGTCAAAGGTTAAGGAGTGAATAAGTACTGGAAGTTGATTTTGTAAGGAAATTCGATTGAATAGAAGAGAGAACATTTGGCAGACTACAAGCAATTTAATTTACATAGTAGCTAGAGTTATAGGGGTTATAGGCTAATATTAGTTTAGATAGGTTATTGATAGGTACATATAATATTCCAGAACTGTCAAGATAATCTTCATTTAGCAAGGAATTATTAAAAGATCAACTCTTAAAAAATATGGGGTAAGGAAAACATTAGTTACTAAAATTAGAACTAGATTTATGCATAGAGATAAGTTAGGCTAATTATTGCTAGTGTGTTTATACAGGGTTCTTCATATTTAAGAAGAGAGAGAGAGAGAGAAAGAATCACACAACCCTAAGGCAAGAAGAGGAGCTATAGTCTCTGGACAAATTGGTAAAAAGGGAGTCTATTTTTTAGGTTAGCAAGTAAAGCCAAGAGTAGGGATATAATAATCATTATATTGTGCTTTAGGTATTCTCTGAATAAGAAGTCTGCGGGTCGGAATACTCAAGAGAAGCTGAGGAAGAGTTCCAGAGCAGTCTCTTCTTTGATTTATTATTTTATCCACTCCCCCTTCCCCCTTAGAGGTCTTGGGGAGTCAAGTTATATAACGGGCTCTGCAGGGTCTTTGAGGGGGAGTTGGGAACAGTCAGCTTATCGTCAGTTTCTGCTCCTGCGCAAGACTAAAGCGGTAAGATTTAATAGCACTTTGACAGAGTGAAGTGCCCACGTATTATACTTGCGCCTGAGCAGAAAGGATGGCAGAAGGACTAAATTTACAGAGTTTAAGAACAGTCCTAGAAGCCTTACAAAAGGAACTAGTAGCAGTGAGAGAAGATAATCAGAATTTGAGACAAGAAATTCACGAAAAGAAACCGCTGAATTAGCAAAGAGAGTAGGGCACTCATTAGGTTCCGGAAGAGAAAGTACATTCTCAGAGAGTTCCAACAGATTAGCCACTCAGGTCATTCATTCCCTATCTCCAGTTATCCCATTGGCCCCTCCAGAGAGATTTAGTGGTGATCCCCAAAAGGCCCAAGTTTTCCTGACTCAATGTTCCCTTCATTTTATGTGCCGCCCTTCTATTTTCCCTGATGCTCAGTCAAGAATGGCATTTGCCTTGTCGTATTTAAGTGGTGATGCGGCTACATGGTCAATGCCATTAGTCTCTCGAGATGATACCCTCCTACAGAACTATGATGAATTCAAGAAAGAGTTGCTACGAATTTTTGATCGTCGGAGAATTTCGCAAGCAGTGGATAACGAGCTTTTAGAATTGCGACAAGGTAATCGTGAGCTGGTGGCGTATCTGGCCCAATTTAACAAACTAGTGGTGGAGACCAATTGGCCAGAAAGCAAGAGAGCCGCAGTGTTTTATCGTGGATTACGTGACGAACTAAAAGATGTATTAGCTCAGATACCAAACAGGCCCACGGAAGTGTCCGAATTAATTGATTTAGTTTTCGAAATTGATTTCGGTCAGGGAGAAAAAAAAGGAGAAAAGATTTTAAACCAACGATTCCCAGGTTGGATAGAGCGAGAACAGAATATCACAGAGCTCCAGACGGAACCGCTGGCACTGAGCCAATGCAAATTGGAACAATTAGAGGCCCATTAACAAAAGAAGAGAAGGAGAAGAGGAGAGCTGGAAATGTATGCATGTATTGTGGAGCAAACAATCATTTTGTGCGGAACTGTCCAAAGAAACCAAAAACATAGTTTAAACCGAAGGAAAACTTGCAGCACCACTTGTAGTTGGGGTTGAACAAGTGGATGCGACCTTAAAACCAACTCCGACAGAGTATCAGTTAGCAAATACATTGCAATCTTCTGCTCCTCATTTAATTCTTTCTGTGACAATAAAATTTCGAACATTCATCTTGTCAGAAGTCTCAGTGATGGTAGATTCAGGAGCTACGGGTAACTTTTGCGATTTGAAGTTTGCGACAAAGATTGGGTTGAAGGCGATCCAAAAGGCTAAAAGTGAACCAGTACGAGCAGTAGACGGCACCAACCTCTCGTCAGGACCCATTGTGAGCCATAGAGAGCCAATACAGATGATATCTATTGATGGTCACATAGAAACAATTCAATTTAACTTAATTGATGCCCCACAGTTTCAGCTTATCTTGGGATTGCCTTGGCTGACTGAACACAACCCACCATCGATTGGAGCACAAGAACCATAACAATGGATTCGATATATTGCAGAGAAAATTGTTTTGGGGATTATGGGATAAATTGTAAAACTAATCCTGCATTATCTTTATGCATGTCAGAGGTTTCAGTCTGTGTTATAAATTCTCAAGATATACCTTTGCAAAATCAGGATTTTCTGGATGTCTTCGATAAAAAAGAAGCTGAGCAATTACCCCCGCATCGTGTTTACGATTGTAAAATTAATTTTGAAGCTGGAGCTAATCTACCATGCAGCAGGGTTTATGCGTTGACAGAAAAGGAGCACCAACATTTGAAGGAATATCTGGATAAATACTTGGCAAATGGTTTCATACGTCCATCCCAATCACCCGTGTCGTCGCCTTTGTTTTTCATTCCGAAGAAGGAAGGGGATCTGAGAACGTGCATCGACTACCGTGCTATAAACAAGATTACCAAGAAGAATCGGTACCCTCTCCCCTTGATTTCGGTGTTATTAGACCAAGACAAAGAGGCGCAGATTTATACCAAGCTAGACTTGAGAGGAGCCTATCATTTAGTCAGGATGAAAGAAGGAGATGAATGGAAAGCTGCTTTCAGAACAAGATTTGGGCTTTTTGAGTATCAAGTTATGCCGTATGAGTTGTGCAATACTCCAGCAGCATTCCAGCACATTATAAACGATGTCCTGAGAGAATACATTGATCAATGTGTAATAGTATATATTGATGACATCTTGATCTACTCCAATAACAAAGATGACCACCCAGAACAAGTCAGAGGAGTGTTACAAAAGCTTCGAGAGAATAGGTTATTTGTAAAACGGTAAAAATGTGCTTTCCATGTCTCGGAAGTTGAATTTTTGGGTTTCATATTGTCACCTACAGGCATGAAAATGGATGAACGTAAGATAAAAGCAGTGGTGGACTGGAAATCTCCAGCAAGTGTAAAAGAAGTCCAGAGTTTTATGGGATTTGCACAAACTTTATCGACGCTTTATTGGGGAATTCTCACAAAAGATCCTGCCCCTTACTAAGTTATTGAGGAAAGGGGTTCGATTTGAATGGACAAGGGGGGTGGGGCACGCCGCGGACATGCACAACGTGTTTACCTTATTGCATCGTGGTAAATGAAGTTTTCATGGTTGCTTGCTTCGGATAAGTGAAGTTTCATGGCCAGTGCCCATATTCCAAGTAAAGTTTCATGGCCAGTGCCCGTATCCCTATACACGTGTTTCGAAATTCCTTTCTCTTCTACAATGAACTTCATCTACCAAGATGCAACAGAGGTAATTCAGCTGGGATATGTCCGCGGTGCTCCCTCCCCCTTGACTTTATGTAAAATGGCTCCCGTGAGCCACGAGCTGACGAGCTCAGGGAGTGCCTGCATGCCTTGGAGTGGTGATGGTCCTGAGAAGATTGTGGCAGCATATCCGGCGACCTAACGATATTTTCCCTACTGATGATGGCAGAAGCCTGAAACACGTGTCTAGGGATACGCGAGAGAAGAATAATGGCACTGGCCTTGAACTTTATGAATTTTGAACTGAACGAGCAATTACAATGAACTTCATCTACCAAGATGCAACAGAGGTAATTCAGCTGGGATATGTCCGCGGTGCTCCCTCCCCCTTGACTTTATGTAAAATGGCTCCCGTGAGCCACGAGCTGACGAGCTCAGGGAGTGCCTGCATGCCTTGGAGTGGTGATGGTCCTGAGAAGATTGTGGCAGCATATCCGGCGACCTAACGATATTTTCCCTACTGATGATGGCAGAAGCCTGAAACACGTGTCTAGGGATACGCGAGAGAAGAATAAATGGCACTGGCCTTGAACTTTATGAATTTTGAACTGAACGAGCAATTACAATGAACTTCATCTACCAAGATGCAACAGAGGTAATTCAGCTGGGATATGTCCGCGGTGCTCCCTCCCCCTTGACTTTATGTAAAATGGCTCCCGTGAGCCACGAGCTGACGAGCTCAGGGAGTGCCTGCATGCCTTGGAGTGGTGATGGTCCTGAGAAGATTGTGGCAGCATATCCGGCGACCTAACGATATTTTCCCTACTGATGATGGCAGAAGCCTGAAACACGTGTCTAGGGATACGCGAGAGAAGAATAATGGCACTGGCCTTGAACTTTATGAATTTTGAACTGAACGAGCAATTACAATGAACTTCATCTACCAAGATGCAACAGAGGTAATTCAGCTGGGATATGTCCGCGGTGCTCCCTTCCCCTTGACTTTATGTAAAATGGCTCCCGTGAGCCACGAGCTGACGAGCTCAGGGAGTGCCTGCATGCCTTGGAGTGGTGATGGTCCTGAGAAGATTGTGGCAGCATATCCGGCTACCTAACGATAATTTCCCTACTGATGATGGCAGAAGCCTGAAACACGTGTCTAGGGATACGCGAGAGAAGAATAATGGCACTGGCCTTGAACTTTATGAATTTTGAACTGAACGAGCAATTACAATGAACTTCATCTACCAAGATGCAACAGAGGTAATTCAGCTGGGATATGTCCACGGTGCTCCCTCCCCCTTGACTTTATGTAAAATGGCTCCCGTGAGCCACGAGCTGACGAGCTCAGGGAGTGCCTGCATGCCTTGGAGTGGTGATGGTCCTGAGAAGATTGTGGCAGCATATCCGGCGACCTAACGATATTTTCCCTACTGTTGATGGCAGAAGCCTGAAACACGTGTCTAGGGATACGCGAGAGAAGAATAATGGCACTGGCCTTGAACTTTATGAATTTTGAACTGAACGAGCAATTACAATGAACTTCATCTACCAAGATGCAACAGAGGTAATTCAGCTGGGATATGTCCGCGGTGCTCCCTCCCCCTTGACTTTATGTAAAATGGCTCCCGTGAGCCACGAGCTGACGAGCTCAGGGAGTGCCTGCATGCCTTGGAGTGGTGATGGTCCTGAGAAGATTGTGGCAGCATATCCGGCGACCTAACGATATTTTCCCTACTGATGATGGCAGAAGCCTGAAACACGTGTCTAGGGATACGCGAGAGAAGAATAATGGCACTGGCCTTGAACTTTATGAATTTTGAACTGAACGAGCAATTACAATGAACTTCATCTACCAAGATGCAACAGAGGTAATTCAGCTGGGATATGTCCGCGGTGCTCCCTCCCCCTTGACTTTATGTAAAATGGCTCCCGTGAGCCACGAGCTGACGAGCTCAGGGAGTGCCTGCATGCCTTGGAGTGGTGATGGTCCTGAGAAGATTGTGGCAGCATATCCGGCGACCTAACGATATTTTCCCTACTGATGATGGCAGAAGCCTGAAACACGTGTCTAGGGATACGCGAGAGAAGAATAATGGCACTGGCCTTGAACTTTATGAATTTTGAACTGAACGAGCAATTACAATGAACTTCATCTACCAAGCTGCAACAGAGGTAATTCAGCTGGGATATGTCCGCGGTGCTCCCTCCCCCTTGACTTTATGTAAAATGGCTCCCGTGAGCCACGAGCTGACGAGCTCAGGGAGTGCCTGCATGAATTGGAGTGGTGATGGTCCTGAGAAGATTGTGGCAGCATATCCGGCGACCTAACAATATTTTCCCTACTGATGATGGCAGAAGCCTGAAACACGTGTCTAGGGATACGCGAGAGAAGAATAATGGCACTGGCCTTGAACTTTATGAATTTTGAACTGAACGAGCAATTACAATGAACTTCATCTACCAAGATGCAACAGAGGTAATTCAGCTGGGATATGTCCGCGGTGCTCCCTCCCCCTTGACTTTATGTAAAATGGCTCCCGTGAGCCACGAGCTGACGAGCTCAGGGAGTGCCTGCATGCCTTGGAGTGGTGATGGTCCTGAGAAGATTGTGGCAGCATATCCGGCGACCTAACGATATTTTCCCTACTGATGATGGCAGAAGCCTGAAACACGTGTCTAGGGATACGCGAGAGAAGAATAATGGCACTGGCCTTGAACTTTATGAATTTTGAACTGAACGAGCAATTACAATGAACTTCATCTACCAAGATGCAACAGAGGTAATTCAGCTGGGATATGTCCGCGGTGCTCCCTCCCCCTTGACTTTATGTAAAATGGCTCCCGTGAGCCACGAGCTGACGAGCTCAGGGAGTGCCTGCATGCCTTGGAGTGGTGATGGTCCTGAGAAGATTGTGGCAGCATATCCGGCGACCTAACGATATTTTCCCTACTGATGATGGCAGAAGCCTGAAACACGTGTCTAGGGATACGCGAGAGAAGAATAATGGCACTGGCCTTGAACTTTATGAATTTTGAACTGAACGAGCAATTACAATGAACTTCATCTACCAAGATGCAACAGAGGTAATTCAGCTGGGATATGTCCGCGGTGCTCCCTCCCCCTTGACTTTATGTAAAATGGCTCCCGTGAGCCACGAGCTGACGAGCTCAGGGAGTGCCTGCATGCCTTGGAGTGGTGATGGTCCTGAGAAGATTGTGGCAGCATATCCGGCGACCTAACGATATTTTCCCTACTGATGATGGCAGAAGCCTGAAACACGTGTCTAGGGATACGCGAGAGAAGAATAATGGCACTGGCCTTGAACTTTATAAATTTTGAACTGAACGAGCAATTACAATGAACTTCATCTACCAAGATGCAACAGAGGTAATTCAGCTGGGATATGTCTGCGGTACTCCCTCCCCCTTGACTTTATGTAAAATGGCTCCCGTGAGCCACGAGCTGACGAGCTCAGGGAGTGCCTGCATGCCTTGGAGTGGTGATGGTCCTGAGAAGATTGTGGCAGCATATCCGGCGACCTAACGATATTTTCCCTACTGATGATGGCAGAAGCCTGAAACACGTGTCTAGGGATACGCGAGAGAAGAATAATGGCACTGGCCTTGAACTTTATGAATTTTGAACTGAACGAGCAATTACAATGAACTTCATCTACCAAGATGCAACAGAGGTAATTCAGCTGGGATATGTCCGCGGTGCTCCCTCCCCCTTGACTTTATGTAAAATGGCTCCCGTGAGCCACGAGCTGACGAGCTCAGGGAGTGCCTGCATGCCTTGGAGTGGTGATGGTCCTGAGAAGATTGTGGCAGCATATCCGGCGACCTAACGATATTTTCCCTACTGATGATGGCAGAAGCCTGAAACACGTGTCTAGGGATACGCGAGAGAAGAATAATGGCACTGGCCTTGAACTTTATGAATTTTGAACTGAACGAGCAATTACAATGAACTTATCTACCAAGATGCAACAGAGGTAATTCAGCTGGGATATGTCCGCAGTGCTCCCTCCCCCTTGACTTTATGTAAAATGGCTCCCGTGAGCCACGAGCTGACGAGCTCAGGGAGTGCCTGCATGCCTTGGAGTGGTGATGGTCCTGAGAAGATTGTGGCAGCATATCCGGCGACCTAACGATATTTTCCCTACTGATGATGGCAGAAGCCTGAAACACGTGTCTAGGGATACGCGAGAGAAGAATAATGGCACTGGCCTTGAACTTTATGAATTTTGAACTGAACGAGCAATTACAATGAACTTCATCTACCAAGATGCAACAGAGGTAATTCAGCTGGGATATGTCCGCGGTGCTCCCTCCCCCTTGACTTTCGATTTGAATGGACCACAGAAGCTGAAGATGCCTTTAAATTGTTAAAGAAAAGTTTCACCACAGCCCTAGTGTTGTTACATGCAGACCCAGCTGAGCCGTTCTATGTGGAAACTGATGCTTCGGATCAGGCACTTGGGGGAGTACTGTCCCAACGACATAAGCAAACAGGACAATTACACCCAGTCACATTTCGATCTAGAAAGCTCACTCCAGCAGAGGCGAATTATACTATCACAGAAAAAGAGTTACTGGCAATAAAAGACGCCTTTAAAGAATGGCGTAATTATCTTATGGGAGCACAACATCAAGTGACTGTTTTCACGGATCATCAGAATTTAAAATTTCTGAAGTCAACTAAAACCTTAACGCCCAGACAGCTTAGGTGGTCCTTGTATTTCTCTGACTATGATTTTATGATAACTTATAGACCTGGAGCTCAGAATGGAAAGGCGGATGCCTTGTCTAGAATTGGAACAGATCTGCAGAAGCCTTTGGAAGAGATTCAAACGATCATACCAGAGTCCAAGATAATAGGAGCCACCGTATCTATTGATGTAAATGGACAAATCATACAGGCTTTAAGTCCCGAAGAAATGCAAGAATGGGTGAAAGAAGATCCAGTTAGAGAGATTCGTAATCAACTACCTTATCACAAGGGAGCTTTGTACTTGCCTACTAAGGAATTGCAGTCTCAAATCCTGATTGAATGCCATGATAACCCCTTTGCAGGTCATAAAGGAGAAGCTAAGACAGAGGAACTAGTTAAGAGACATTATTGGTGGCCGGGGATGACTACAGACATCGAGAACTATGTTAAAACTTGTGAAATCTGTGCTCAGGGAAAATCGGAGAGACAGGCACCGAAGGGTTTTTTACAACCACTCCCCACTCCTCCAGGACCTTGGCATACTATCACTTTAGATTTAATAGTGGATCTACCTTCCAGCCAAGGGTACACTACAATTTTAGTGATAGTAGACACATTCTCCAAAATGGCTCATTTTTTAGCCTTAAAAGGGGTCCCAACTGCTAAACAGATTGCTCTTCAATTCAGCACACACATAGTTAAGATTCATGGAGTTCCAAAGGTGGTTATATCGGATAGAGGTTCCCAGTTCCTGTCTCGTTTTTGGAAGGCCTTTTTGGTTGGGTTAGGAATTGAGGCTAGATATTTCACTAGCTATCATCCAGAGACAGATGGTCAAACTGAAAGGGTGAATCAAGAGCTAGAGCAATATCTAAGATTATTTCTTTAGAAACAGGAAGGGAACTGGTCAGACCTTTTATGGGCAGCTGAGTTTGCTCATAACAATGCTAAGAATGTGTCTACAGGTTTCACCCCCTTCTATTTAAATTATGGGAGACATCCAAATGCTACAGTAACTAACGCTGAAATTACAGTTCCAGCAGTTAAAGATTTAGTCGTTCATTTAAAAGAGGTCCATCAAGAAGCAATTCACAATTTAAATCAGGCTAAGGAAAAATATAAGATCTATGCTGACAGAAAGATAAGAGTTGAACCTAGTCTACAGATAGGAGAGAGAGTATGGCTGAGCACAAAGAATTTAAGGTTAAAAGGTAACAGAAAATTCCTGTCAAGATATATAGGTCCCTATCCAATTGAGAAACAAATTAATCAAGGGGCTTACAAGTTGCAATTGCCTGCAAAGATGAAAATCCATCCTGTCTTTCATATTTCCTTGCTTAAGAAAACTTCACCCAATTTACGAACTGAATTACCTCCTAAACCAATTCAACTCGAATCTGGATTAGAGTATGAAGTAAAAGCCATCTTAGATTCAAAGAGACTCAAGGGACAATTGTATTATTTGGTGACTGGAAAGGTTATGGCCCAGAAGAACGATCTTGGGAGTGTAGCTCAGATGTACACGCTCCTAGATTAGTGAAGGCTTTTCATCAAAAGTTTCCATCCAAACCCAGATTGGAAGAACCCGCCTTGTTGGGGGGTACTGTCAGAACCTCAAAAGCAAACCACGCTGTTTCTGTGATTAAGTGGAAATCACGGAGTTTTGGTAAGAGTAATTGCCCAAAGAGCAATAGATGGGCATTACTGCAGCAGTTATGGAGGACCAAACTAGCCGCTATTCCAAAGTGCGGGTTAGCAGTCTAGTTGATTTGGCTGTTTCCAGGTGTCAGGCTAATGTGGAGCGCGCTGTTCTGAAGAACTGTGCACTTCACTGAGAAACGTTCCAGAGCCAGTCCAGTGTTTCTCAGCTAGAGAAATTTAAGGAGAAGAAAAGACGAGAATACAGGTGCAGTGAAAACCTTCAGATGTGTGATTAATTGTCACACGAAAAATCCCGGTTTGAGCAGTCTACAAGTTCCGTTTCACAGCAGCACAGAGTCTACGTGGGAGCAGCGGTATTCTGAGAGCAGTGACCTTGAGAGAGGGAGAGAGGAGTACAAGATACAGGCAGAGATAAGTGAACAATTTACAAACGTTCTTTTTTTGGACATTAAATAATAAGAATAGCACAGAGTTACAAGACGACTTGTGAGGAGAAAATATTTATCTGAACTGTGGCTGCAAGAAGTCAAAGGTTAAGGACTGATTAAATACTGGAAGTTGATTTTGTAAGGAAATTCGATTGCAATAGAAGAGAGAACATTTGGCAGACAACAAGCAATTTAATTTACACAGTAGCTAGAGTTATAGGGGTTATAGGCTAATATTAGTTTAGATAGGTTATTGATAGGTACATATAATATTCCAGAACTGTCAAGATGATCCTAATTTAGCAAGGAATTATTAAAAGATCAACTCTTAAAAAATAAGAGGTAAGGAAAACATTAGTTACTAAAATAAGAACTAGATTTATGCATAGAGATAAGTTAGGCTAGTTATTGTTAGTGTGTTTATACAGGGTTCTTCATATTTAAGAAGAGAGAGAGAGAGAGAGAGAGAGAGAGAGAGAGAGAGAGAAAGAATCACACAACCCTAAGGCAAGAAGAGGAGCTATAGTCTCTGGAAAAATTGGTAAATAGGGAGTCTTTTTTTTAGGTTAGCAAGTAAAGCCAAGAGTAGGGATATAATAATCATTATATTGTGCTTTAGGTATTCTCTGAATAAGAAGTCTGCGGGTCGGATTACTCAAGAGAAGCTGAGGAAGAGTTCCAGAGCAGTATCTTCTTTGATTTATTATTTTATCCACTCCCCCTTCCCCCTAAGAGGTCTTGGGGAGTCAAGTTATATAACGGGCTCTGCAGGGTCTTTGAGAGAGAGTTGGGAACAGTCAGCTTATCGTCAGTTTCTGCTCCTGCGCAAGACTAAAGCGGTAAGATTTAATAGCACTTTGACACTGTGTAACCAATGGTAGCTGCCCTTCCTGTTTCTTACAGTAGACTGTGGTTGGATAGCTGCAACTACCCATCGCTAGTCGATCCACTCGGTAGGCAGGTTCCTCCCTCTCCGCAAAAACCCAATCAGTGATTGTGATCAGCTGGGTTGCCCAATAATATTTCTTAATATCTGAGCCTCCTCTCTAACATTCCCCTCTGAAGTTTACACAACACAATCCAAGAGCTGCCCCCATCCCAGAGGAATTTACGTGGCTCGCCGTCTACTTTCTGTAAGAAGTCCCGTGGTATTTTATATAGAGTCTTCTATAAATCTAAAGTAAGCGAGGGAGGGCTATCATTTTAAATAGGACAGCCCAGCCTATTAAGGACACTGGTAGTTTCCTCCAGTGTGCTACACCACTTCAGAGTTTTTCGATTTGTGGGAGTAGGTTGTCAGTCAGGAAATCGCCAGCTTTCCTCGATATCTGGATGCCAAGATATTCAAATGTGTCTTTCAGCATCAACAGTGTGTTCCTGGTTAATCTGGGCGGGACATCTACCGAAAGAGTGAAAAGGAGGGATTTATTCCAGTTAATCTGGTACCCGGAATAGCTGCCAAAAAGCTGAAATATGTGAAGCAATTTATCTACTGTGAGGTAAGGTTGAGTGGCGTATAACAGTATGACATCTGCATATAGAGATATGCGTTCTTTGCAGTCCCCTGCACTCCTGATGCCTGATATTAATGGATCTTGGCTGACCCAGGCAGCTAGTGGCTCACCAGTGCGAAGATCATTGGGGACAGCGGGCACCCCTGTCTCGTACACCTGTGTAGCACGAAAGAGAGGGATACCGTACCATTGACGCACACACTTGCCAACTGGTCATGATACAGGTGTTTGATCCACCAACAAAAGAGCGGGCCAAAGCCCAGCTTCTCATGGGCTAAGATCATGTGTGGCCACTCACGTGCCATACACGCATCTAACGAGAGTAACACAGCTTCCTCCCCCTGTCGAGCCCTGTTCATGTGCAACCCCCTGTACAGGCGTCTGAGTTTTAATCTAGTACTTCTGTGGCGTATACAACCCGATTGGTCAGGGTGGCCCACAGAGGATATTACTATGAAAAGCCTGGTCGCAAGGCCTCAGGATTTAGTAGTGATATGGGCCTGCATTCTTCTGGGGGTTTACCTGGTTTGAGTATGACCACGATAGTGGCCAGTCATTGATCCTTGTGCAGATATCCCTCCTTCGTAGCTGTCTGGAACATGTTGAGCAAGTGTTGCACAACTTTGTTTGCCACACCCTTGTAGATTTCTACGGGAAAGCCATTAGGACCAGTGGTCTTACCTGATTGTAAGTCTCAAAGGACTCCCTCTATATCGGCAGCTGTCAAATCTTGTTCTAGTGTGTTTCTGTCATCAACTGATAATGAGAGGAGGGAGGTATCCCATAGGAGCTCAGTGCAATAATTCTCGGATCTCACTGAGGTAGGTGTGTAGAGAGTTTCGTAGTATTTAGCAAACGCCTCTGCAATCACCTTTCCAGTCTTATGTGTGTTCTTATCTCTTTGTTGCAGCCAAGCTATCCTTTTATTTACCTTGTCCCGTACGCCATGTAGCCTTCTCTGTGTCGTTCTCGCTTGCGCCTGGGCATCATTTCTTGTTGTTTAAGGTGTATTTGTTGACTTAGGGGAGAGTCTGGTGTTTTGTCATGCAGTACCCTGGCTTCCAGCCAACCTATCTGCCTTTCCAGGTCCTCATTTGCCAATCCCTGTTCCTTCCGTTTCATGTTGAATCAACCGTCCCTTCATTATCTTGGAAATATTGATCTGTCCACTCCTAGTTCTAATGTACAAATGTTTTGTCTTAAAATACCAGGAATCTATTCTAGGGCGAATGGTAGTGTCTTTCAGGGGACCTTACAGTTGCACCTCTACTTAGGAATGGTCTGAAATAGCATGCGCTTTGTGTGCAGCGCAGGGGAACAGACCTGCATGTGAGCGATATGTGAGGATATGATCTAGTCGGGAGTAGCTGCCAAGTTCAGTGGAGTAGTAGATATATATTGTCTCTGCATATGGTTGAGGTCCTACCACAAGTTCAGCAGTCCCATTGCCACCACAAATTCCCTTATGGGCTCTTGACCAGCACCAGAGTGAGTCCTCGACACTCTATCCCTCTATGGGTACATGACCGCATTCATGTCTCCCCCCATCACTAGCGTGTCCTGTGGCATCTCCAGTGAAAGGGCACTCGGTGCCTGTAGTGTATCCGTGTGTAGCCTTGGTGGTATATAGGTCAAGCAGAGGTTTAATGTCATACCCTCCCACGTGCCTGTCAGAGCAACATATCTGCCAAGATGGTTGTGCCATGTCGGACTAGGTATTAATGGAGTAAATGTTTTACCTATTATTCCCATTCCTCCAGAGCCCGTTGTGTAGCCTGCGTGAGCAAGGAGTGTATACCCATATCAATTTAAAGCTTTATAGTAGTTACCCTTCAAGTGAGTCTCCTGCAGGAGAAATATATCTGGGGCGTGTCTTCGCAGATATTGTAAGACTATTGAATGCTTGATTTTGTTGCCCAGCCCATTGACGTTCCACAACATGACCTTCAAAGTGGCCTCCTCACTGGATTCCAGTGATTGCGTTTCTCTTGATCCCTCAATTCCAAGTAGGTATGTTGTGGTTTCTTATGTGACGGAGCCCTGCTAACCACAATCCCATGTAATGAGTGATAAGAGGGTCCCTTCTCTCCCATTTCAATGCAAAAGCCTGTATCTGTATGTCTTTGTCCTCTGAGTCAAACAAAGTCTGATAATTAACAGCAAAACAAAGTCAAACATGACTGCAGTAATCCCAACGTCATAACTCCACCATCCCTGCTACCCTGCTCAATTGGTTTAAAACAACCCACCTCCCTAACTTGCAGAGGGCCTGTCTCCCCATTACTAACATAGATTATTCTAGGGTGAGCCAGCTCCAACAGTGTGGTCTGCTTATAAAGTTTATTTCTTTATCCTTTACGGCTGATTGTTTGAACCCCTTGCTCGTTCCCAATGTGGCCTGTTCCCTTCTCCCACCCGAGGATCAGCCATGCCCCATGTGATGCCTCATTCAGTAAAGGATACATTCTGTGTCCATTATGAATGTCTACATAGGGTCCCAGGCACTTGGGCATCCGTAGCCCATCTTGTCCGTTTATGTCCTGAATGTATTCCTTTTACTGGGTTCCGTCTCTAGTCAGGCGTTCTGTTCCTTCTGGGCTGTCCTCTCCCACAAGATTATGAGTTTGTCCCTTTTCAGTATCTCAAGGTGACCGGCGATCTACCATGTGCAAATCCTCCAGCCACTCCAAAGCCTCTTCTGATGTGTTAAAGTGCCACGATTTCCCGTCAGCTACCACTCTAAGTCTTGACGGGTACAGCATCATGTACTTAAATTCTCTGGTTCGCAAGTCTCTTATTACTGCCTCGAAACTCCGGCGGTTGGTGCTGTACCTGTAGCATAAAGTCGGGAAATAAATGCACTGTAGTATTATTGTAGTGGAGATCCTCATGGGAGCAAGCCACCTGACAAACAGAGTCCCTGTCCCAATAGTTCAGGATCCGGGCTATGATCATTAGGGGTGTTGCCACTGGTTTTGGTATGGACGCCCGTTGCGCTCATTCAATTGTGAATAACTTTGATAAACGTTTGGGGCGATAATGATTAAGGATTAAGTCTTCCAGGAATAGGTCGACACTGGGGCTCTCTTCCACAGGGACCCCAACTACCCTTATGTTATTTCTCCGTCCACGCCCCTCCTGGTCCTCCAGTTTTGCCGCCATGACAGTGTGCTGTTTTGTGAGGTGTTGTACTTGCTCTTCCAGCCGTTTGGATGTTGGTTGCAGTTGCGTAATATTGGTTTCAGCTGTGGTGACTTTGTCTGAGATTTTGTTGAAATCTGCTCTCAGCAGATTAACATCTGTGGTGACAGCGTCCAGTTTTGCCTCAATGGTGCCCTTCAAATTTGCAATGGCCGCCATGATGGCACCGAGCAAGGGCCCTTACCTCCGCCTGGTCTGGGGGCCATTCAGGCCCTACCATCGACGTCTTTGATATGGTTTACTTGTCCATTTTAATAGTTTGGGCAGGTGCCAGACCCTTGGGCTTTACTATTGCCCTCTGGTGGCTAAGACTGTGAGTATCGAGCCAGTCAAGCTCCAAGGGGTACCTAACCTCGTCTCAGACCTCTCGGATGGAGCCAGTGGAGTCTCCGCAGGTGTTGGCTGATGTGTTTGTGACGGGGGGTGCCGAGGATGAGTCTGGCAGCGGTGTTCTGTATTGTCTGCAGTTTGTGGAGTAGGGACTTGTTGATGCCGGTGTAGAGTGCGTTTCCGTAGTCCAGTCTGCTGGTAATGAGTGACTGGGTGACTGTCTTCCTTGACTCTGGGGGGATCCATTTGAAGGTCTTTCGGAGGATGTGGAGGGTGTTGAAGCAGCTGGAGGTGACGGCGTTGACCTGGAGGTTCATGGCGAGTGATGAGTCGCGTACCATGCCAAGGTTTTTGGTGTGGTCTGTGGGGGTAGGTGGGCTTCTGAGGGCGGCGGGCCACCTGGTGTTGTCCTATGCTGAGGGGGTGGTACCAAGGACAAGGACTTCTGTCTTCTCGGCATTGAGGTTTAGGCAGCTGTTGGTCATCCAGATTGGGACTTCTTGCATTCCCTTCTGGAAGCTGAGTTTTTGCGGTGGTGGGGTCTCTGGTGAGGGAGAGGATGAGCTGGGTGTTGTTGGCGTAGGATACGATTTTGAGGTCGTGTTGTCGGACGATGGCTGCAAGGGGGCCATGTAGATGATGAAGAGGGTCGAGCTCAGTGATGACCCCTGTGTGACTCTGCCAGTTATTTCTGTGGGGGCGGAGAGGAAGGGTGGTAGTCTGATCCTTTGGCTTCTTCTGGTGAGGAACGATCGGATCCAGTCCAGGGCGGTTCCTTGTATGCCGGCTTGGTGTAGTCAATCTCAATCCTATGATACTTGAATTGCTGACATTTGGCCGTCACTCTGGGGTATGCATAAACTGGTCACTGTAGGCGATCTCTAATCGTAGGGATCGACCCTCTGTGCACGATGAATTTCGCTGTTGCGATTATGAAACTGTATGATCAATTATTCCTTCAAAAATTGTACCACGAAGTTTGACTTCAAATTATACTTTTATTTTACTCATGGGTTCATGAATTCATTCATTCATATTGCATATATATCCAACGTCGTTGCTTAATTAACATGTTCCAAATGATTCAAACTGATTTGAGATAGATATTCCCAATGCATTTCGTGCACATGAGTGCACTTCTTCAGGGGAATCTAGGTTTAACCAAAATAATCATTAAAATGAGTTCCACTCCATATGCATTAATTCATTATTATGCATTATGCCATCAATTTTTACTTTGTCAACCAAATATACCAGCATGCCAATCTTTATGTATCATCTTCATTCAAACGGAAAGCATTGCATAAATCAAAGGTTAAAACTATATGTGTGACGGTTCAAACTAACGTATTGGGTATCGTGTTTCGTATAAGATGCCTGCTGCTTATGTAAACTGTGTCATGTACTGCGAAGACAGCGTATCAGTCCATGTTGTACATGGTAACGCTGTTGATAATGAAGTTTATGGTGGCGTATTCCTGGCTCCAATTGAATAATGGCTACATGATGATTCTAACAGAAACACGTCATACTTTTACGCTTAAGCGACTCAATGACAGTGCGGTTTAACAAGTCCGGTTACCACACATTATCGTTTCTATAGCATATCGTGACTTATTACTGTTGCGCTTTCGGTAAATGTAAATCTCAGCGTTCTGGCTCTCCTTATTGTTTTAAATCCTGATTAAAGCTTGTTCGGGCTTACCTCACTCTCAGTTTGTCCTGATTTCGGCAGTGTTACTGATGGTTCATCGTATGTTATCGCGCGGTCATCCATTGGTTTAAAGGTGGTGTATAAACCTAATGGGTAGACTAGCAGTCATGTGACTTCTTGAGTATGGGGGCCATCTTGGAAGGTGTTATAGTGTAATTGGAAACTAATTTGTATATGTATCTAATATTCGAACCAAGTGCGAGCAAAGTGTTACTTTTGTTTAAAACCTGGCTAAAGTTTACCTCACGCACAGTTAGTCCTAATCGATACGATATTTCAAGCGGTTAATCATGTATTATCGCATGTTTGTCAAATGGCTTGAAGCTAGATAGAAGATGGACTGAAAATCATGTGATCGCCTGTTAGATGTGGAGGCCATCTTGCAATATGTGTACTCAGTTTGTGGATAGCAGGAACTATTCCTCAAATGTGTCTGAGGGTCATGGGAAGTGAAACCAGTGTGTTACTTATATCTGATTTTTGAGTGAAGTATAACAATATAGTGTATCACATCACAATAAATGTGATAGATGCATCATAGATAAATCAAGCAGACAATCAACAAACCAACATTATGTGTCTCAGAATGGTGGGATAATTTAAAACAAGCATATGTCAACATGAGTATAATAAATTATAAATAGCATGCAAATTCTAAGCGGTCATTCAGCCCTTTTGGTTTCATCGAATCCATCCTGTATATCCAACTGTTCTCCCTCGGTCCAAGTCCATATTACTGCCCCTCACCTACGGCACGAAAACATTCCCACTTGACTTCCATTACAGTGGGCTGACGGACCAGTTAAATATCTTGTGGTGTGGATAAGCAGAGACATGAAAGAAAGATAAGTTACTTACCTGTAATTCTAGTTCGCTTCCAGGGGTATCCTTATCAAAGTCATAAGCACTGAATATTCCCATCCATGCGCGGGGACCCCGGAAATAATATATACATATATATATATATATATCTATATCAACACAAAGTTCAACAAATGATGGCACTCCACTCGGGAAATCCTTTAAACAGCATTTATTTTCAGGCTGCGATGACCTACGCGTTTTCGAACGTTACGTTCTTGATCACGGTAACATTTTCAACCTGCTCCCCCTGCGACGAGGCAAGTTGCGAATACATATATATCTATATATATATATATATATATATATATATATGCTCAAACAACACGAACCACAGCTCCGACAGTCCCACAATCCTCAGGACACCGCCGGAGTGAAGACACGAGAGCCGACCCAGTTTGCAGTGAGAACAATTATTTAATTATTTCATCCGCTTCAGCATAACGTTTCAGCCTACTCAGAGGCCTTGTTCACACAACGCTACTTAGGGAACAGGTGAAATTTAAGGTGCTAGTGCTCATAGAACAAGTTGCGTGATTGGCTACCGCCCTATAGACATAAAAGATTGACCTGTATTTACTTAAAGGTGCATTACCATTATACACAGAGGACGAGAGAAAACCTCCAAATAACTAACATAATGTTAAACACATGTATAAATATACAATATTCGCTTTAAAACCTGCCTGTATAAAATACAAAGCAAAATATTTTTCAGTAAAATATAACATTGAAAAGAGGAGGAATGTAACTCTGTCTTCAGACAAGAATATTAAACACATCATATTTTCATTGTGTTAACATTCTAAAAACATCCTCATTTGATATAACCCAAGTGGGTAAGTAAGGTAAATCTGCTACATTCAAGAATAGAAAGTGTAATACGGGGCATCTCAATTTTTAGACCAACCGCACCATAGTGCAAAGATGCTGTGTAAAAAGTGCACTCTATATAAAAGAATCAATTCATTTATCAAGAACAATTAAAACCAATAAAGTTAAAAGAACCACTGTACCGTGCTGGAGGAGAACAGACCAGAGCCAACGAACTTCCCATAAAGTTGATAATACAGGGAATAGGGAAGTAAACAATGGAGCTTAATCGATGCAGGATGGTAGATATAAACAGGAAACATTGTGGACATTATAAGCAGGTATAAAAATCCTCGCTGGCGTTCAGGCCAGATGGATTTTTGCTGACTAGTTCTATGATGCACCTTGTTTCAAGGGCCCGTAAAATAGCCTCGCGATTGCCACCCCTCCTTAGTGGTGGCACTGCGTCTATGACAAAATATGTCATGAAGTTCTTTAAAATGACGCGCAACCGGGTAGGCTGCATCTCCGGTGTTGATGGCCCTTATGTGCTGGAGTATCCGTTTGTGAACCTGCAACTTGGTACTCCCCACATATTGCAGGCCACACGGACACTCCAGCAAATAAACAGCGAACTCTGTCTTGCATGTCAACTGCTTACTTATGACACGGGGTATTGCAGAGAAAGGTGTAGTAAATTGAGTCTTGTTCACCCCGTGTTTGCAAGCTTTGCAAACAACACATTTTCTGAAGCCTTTACTAGCTTTAAGCCATGAGGTGTTGATTAACACCTCCAGACTGGACTTCACCAGGGCATCACTGAGAGCACGTGCTTTTCTGAACGCAATGTCAGGTTTAGCTGGCATGAATGTGCCAATCACTTGATCACTCGATATTAAATTCCAGTTTTTTTGTAATAGTTTTTCGGAGAGCTTGATGTTGTCAACTGTATGTTAGGATTAGTCTGACAGGAGGATTAGGATCAATAGGTCCTGCTATTTGAGATTTTTCATGTAGCAGAACATCTTTCCTAGCAATAGCATTGACCTTGCGAATAGCAGCATCAATTAAATTCAAGGTGTAACCCCTTGCCAAAAACCGTACCTTGCTCTCTTCCTGTGCTTTTCTGCATTGATCCTCTGTGCTGCAAATGCGTCTGATTCGCAGCATTTCCCCATAGGGAATACTGCGAATGAGATGCACCGGATGATGACTCTTGGCATGCAAAACGGTGTTGCCTGCGGTAAGCTTCCTATATAATGTAGTTTCCAATTTGTTATTCTTAACCAATACCTCTACATCTAGGAAACAAATTCTTTCCTGACTGATAGTGGAAGTAAAGTTAAGATTAAATGAATTCAGGTTCAAACGGTCAATGAAATCAATTGCCTGCGCCTGGGTACCCCGCCATATTAAAAAGATGTCATCAATATAGCGGTACCAATGTACCACATGTTCAACAACCACATCATTGAATGCACCATGGAGGACCTGCTCCTCCCAGTAGCCCATATGCAAGCAGGCATAACTGGAAGAAAAGCAGGCCCCCCATGGCTACACCCCTGACTTGCTGGAAGTGTTGATTGTTGAAGGAGAAAAAGTTGTTATGGAGGCAAAAAGAGATCATGCAAATCAACATCTTGTTGTGTTCATATAGATGTAATGGTCTTTTACCCAGATAATACTCCACAGCTCTCAACCCATCTAGATGGGAAATACTCGTGTATAGAGCTGAAACATCCAATGTGATTAACAAACAGTTATGGTCCCAATGTACATTTTCTAGCTGTCTTAGAAAACCCCCAGAATCCTCTAAATATGATGGTAATATTTTAACAAAATCCTGGAGGAAAAAATCAATGTACTTGGAAACATTTTTCAACATCCATTTCGGGCCGAGATAATTGGCCTGCCCGGAGGAGTTGTCAGGTTCTTATGGATCTTTCGGATTAGATAGAAAACTGGCATGACCGGATGGTCTTTTTTAAGAAACTTGAATTCGTCCAAACTGATAAGGCCTGCACTCTTCCAACCTGTCAGCAGTGTGTAAAATTCAGCTTGAACTTTTCTGACAGTCAAAATGTCACATCTTTTGTAACAAAGAGTATCATTGAGTTGAAGGTAGGCCTCTTGCCGGTACAGAGAGCGTGGCCACAAGACCACATTTCCGCCTTTGTCGGCCTGTCGTACAATGACAGTATTATCAGCTTGTAGTTTCTTAACCAGCCTATTGTAATTGTGATTCTGCATCCCATAAAGTTTCTTGTCCTTCAACGTTGTCATATGAAGTTTCTTAATCCCTGCTGTTGTTAAATCATGGAAGATGTCAATGTTGTCATGCAACATAAGAGGGGTAAAGGTTGATTTTGCTTTAAAATCTGTAAGACCACCAGTGTAAGATGACTGGTATTGCTCTGGCGTTCCTGACAGTGGAGCCTCATTTCGTAGTGAAATCAAGTCCTGAAGTAAACCTGAATCTTTGGCTACCAATCCTGGTACTGTTGAAATTCCCATTGTCGATGATATTTTAGGCTGATGTTTATTGCTCAAAAAATATTTTTTCAACTTCAGTTTGCGAGTATATTTAAACATGTAAATTCTCGTACTCGCATAACTAAAGTTACTCGCGGGGCTGTATGTTAACCCCAGCGACAAAATGTTTCAATCTTGATTGTTGAGAGCAATAGGAGTTAAGATGATGACAGATGGATTTTCTAGGGGTGAAATGATATGACTGTGCGTTGTATCTACTTGTGCTGATTCCACCTTTTCTTGGGGTAAAACTTCTTTTTTTTGGGGGGGGGGGGTTCAGAGCCGACCTGCTTTTCTTCTCTGTTGCCGCCATTTTGTTGTTTCTTTGCTTGCGGTTAGGTTGGGTTTGCGCGGCCGCATGGTTTCTCGTCTGTCTTGCCGCAGGCAGTCGACCTCCTGCGCCAGCGAAAATCGTGTAAACCCCAACCGTGGATCAAATCTAGCTGTTTCTGTGTCAGATCCACTTTCAGGCACCGAGCTCACGTCAGAGGCAGAAGAGGTTAGGCCAGAGGCTAGCACATTGCGACCTCCTGCCACAGATGGAGTTGAGATGTTTGAAGTTTGGTGGAAATTACTTCAGCTCCTTTTTCCATTGTGGTAATTTCAACTCCCATTTGGTCTATCTGCTGTTGAAGTAGCCTCCGGTCACTTTCTGCATATTTTACCAGGATGGTGACCAGTTTACGCGAAGATTCCAAATTACATTCAGCCCAATCATTTAGCATGTTAGGATCTGGTTGCTCGTAGCTGGGCGCTAACATAATTCTCAAACCACGTTGAATGCGCCCCACTTCAAGATATCTACTTAGGGAGCGGTGCTCCCACCACTTAGCCTGCTCTCTCTTCATTAGTTTCTCCAATTTTTTATAGTTGTCACGGAGGCTTGTGCCCTCCTCCTGCACAGTGACAGATGGAACAGTCATAAGGGACTCCCCAGCCAGGGAGTCATCGAAGAGGTCAGCTGCCGCCTCCTCCCTGCCCCTTAACGCATCGGCTGACATAGCAGAATGATAGTTCACGGCAATGCCGTCTCACCTCAAGCGGAGAATGCTGTCCGTAATGCCTGCTGTCTCCCGCTTGTGAAAACTCCTTCACCGGACAATATATATATATATATATATATATTACCTACTGGCGGTCGCCAGTAGGTAGTTATAGTTAGGACCTAGTTTCCATAGGAAATCCACAATATTCTATTTGGAATAACTTTGGCACCGGTGGACGAATCTTCGTGAATTTATCCAAGAAAATGGCCTGCTCGGTTCCGCTCCTTCCCTGAAAGTTTGGGGGTGATTCGTCAAGTGGGGGCCGAGAAAAAAGGGGGGTCCCAAAACGTGTTTTCCCCATGCAATTTTCCATAGGGGCCTTTAGCCAGGGCTACAGCCCGAACGGCTGAACGGAATTACACGAAATGTGGCAGAGAGGTAGAGTTCTGTTCGCAGATTGTGCTTTTTGTTAAGGTGCAAATCCGTTCAGTAGTTTCTGAGAAAATTACAAGTAAAATCATAGCGATATCTAGAGACGGAGTTAAGCACGCGTACGGAAATCCGTTCAATTACGAGCGCGATCTGCATGCTGATTGGCTGTAAACTGTCTGTCAACACTCGAAACCAGGAAGTGTTGGCGGCCATCTTGTGCCTCGCTAGAACCGAGTCACAAGAAAACAGTAAAGCAAAGTTAAGAAATAAGGGAAGGGGGTAGGCTACAACCATTCTGACCCTCTAGGCTTGCTCAGGGGGTCGTACATGGCTCTATTTTTTATTTTTATTTTTTAAAGGAAAATCACGGCGTACTCGTTTGGAAACACGTACAATTACGAGCAAGAGCTGCATGCTGATTGGTTGTCCATACACCAAAACAGGAAATGTTGGCAGCCATCTTGTTTGTCGGAGAGCAGAGTCACAAGAAAACAGTAAAACAAAGTTGAGAAATAAGGAAAGGGGGCAGGGTAGAAACATTCTGACCCTATTGTCTTGGTCAGGGGGATGGTACATGGATCTTTAGGCTCAATTTTTATAATAAATTTAAAAAAAAATGGCGGGGTACTCGTGCAGTACTTGTACGCGGTGGAAAAGGTGAAAAAAAACTCGAAGTCCGTTTTGTTTATTAGGTCCGGGGGGGGGGCAAATTAAGGGGGTAATTTTTAGAGCTATATTTCTATGACAGTATGTAAAACTTGCCGGGTTTTTCCCCTGTATCAGTTGTACTCTCTACGCATGCGCAGCCTTGTTTGCAAGTGCACTTTTTTTCTTTTTCTTCAAGTTCGCCAAGCAAACCTCTCCTGATTTTAGGTATTAAATTTGCCGCTTTCTTTTCCCGTGTCATGTGTGTCATCCGGTGCTATACTTTTGTAATATATTAATAAACATATTGTATGTATATTTATTTGAAATGTAGTGTCGAGGCGCCAAACGTTGATTACATACTCCGTCCAACCGCCATTTTAGTAGTTTTTCTCCATTATTTTTATTATACCTGTTACTTTCATTTTACCCTGTGCATATTTTCTCTGTGATCGATGAGATTTCGTGCCACAAATACCACGGTGTTTGTCCTTGGTCTCCGATCTTATCAGACTTGGTCACACGTATAGCTAGAAACTAATTTGAAGGACGTAAGCCACAGCCATTACAACGCGTGTTCGTCAACAAAAAAACATTATTAAGATTATGCATTTATCATGTGTGGTAAATGCATATTAGTTGTAAAAGCATATGTGGAAAAGCGATATGCGTGGTAATGGTTTTGTGGTGCCGATCACGCGTGCTTATGAACTGGGTCTGGGAGTGGTGGAGTCTAGGGTACCAGGCAGAGGTGCACACAGCTGCAGTCATACAATATAGAAGTAATATAGGATTTTTAAAACTTAAAAAAAATTGTTCCATAATTATCCTACATTAAGTCTTCTGTTAGTATGTTCATTAAATACATGAATATATGTTTTTAAACAATTAAAAACATTCGCGTATTTTGTGTACGGGGCGCCGTACATGACTTCACACGGAAGCTTTGATGAGACGTGTAACGTCAAAGGGTATTCGTAGCGTATGCTGAGAATGATTAGCAGTACAAACTATTTGTATTTGTATTTGTATTTGTATTTTCAACTTGTAGATAGCCTTATCACCCCGGGGTCTCTAAGCGCTTGACTGGTGAGTGAGTGAGTGAGTGAGTGAACTATGGTGCGATCACTCTCTCACTGTCAAATCAGAGCACAGGGCGCGCTATGAGAATGGTTAGAAGTGCTGACTCATTGGAGATCCAATTCAGCTGTGTGGCTTATCCACAGTATCATAACGTTATTTTTTAACCTGGTTAAGTTTGAGGTTTGCATGAAATACTATGCTAAAGGCAAATATGGATGTTTAGGGAGCGCTTATCTCCCTGAAGCCTGGTTATTACCATTTACATATAGGTGTCTGAGGGAGGTAAAAGAAGTCTATGTGAATGGCGAGGATTGCACAATAGTACCAGATCACTACTTAATTTGTAGACACATACAATTGCATGGCTCTTGTAATCAAGATGCGGCTAATTTGGACTGAGTTTTGAAAGGTAGTCCGACACCTGCTATCATAACAACATTCACTTTACTGGAAACGGGAGTTATTTACTTTGAAATAATGGAGATTGTTGTGCAATGTTAGCAGGAATCTATTACATGATTACGGTAACTGAGCGTGTGGTTTGATTAAAAAAAAGTTGTGTTAACTCCTCTGCATGGGAAGCTGGATGTTCCCATCTGGCTGTCGATTTCAACCTTGAAAGCAGAGTCAACCAAATGAGTCGTATAAGAGCGCTATTGTCTCAAAAAGAGGTCGCTCTTATATCTGGTACAGAAATATTTGTCCTTCATGTAGCAAACACCCGCACAGAAGTGGATGCTTTATTAAATACAGACGTGCTCTTGAATTTTGGGGAGTTAATTCAGAGTATCTTTAATGTGTCCTTGACTACGGGGTTACCTTACTTTTTTTAAGTTAGAAGCAGTGGCCTTGTGACTTCTGTAGAAAGTATATTTGGTGTCTTTTTGGGATTTTTTCATTCGATTTTTTCCAGTATCTTTGGTGGTTTGCGCTTAATAATCGCATTAGTTGCCGGTGTGCTTTTATTAATTTGTTTACATAAATATGGATGCACATCCTGCAGCAGACGATAATATGTCCCGGCTGTTGCTGATTCGCAACTGAATGATTAGTTGCTATGGAGCGCTGCCTCTTACAACGTTGAGTGCAGTTTATGGATTATCATTTCGATTCTCCTTTTTCACGTGCGTTCAACCTGTCTTCCATTGCCTGAGCTGTGATTTCGACTGGGCCCTGGATTTGTGTCTCTGCAGTACGGTGTCTCCCAACGCGGATTATGACCAGTTGATGAGCTCCTTACTGGTTCATGACGTGCTCTGTTCTGGCGGCGGGATTATGGCCTTAGCAGCGACACATGGAATAATGAGACGTTGGAATGTTTTTACAGCGGCGCTTGAGTTCTTGGCACGCAGTTACATTGAAGATGACCCGAGTTTTCCTCTGATGGTGATAGAGGCTCCGGTCGTTGAGGAACATGTATGTTTATTCCCACTATTGAATTGGATGGCTGAAATGTTTTCAGATGAGAACAATGACTTCCTGTTGGAGGCTGTTGCTACATACTGTGCTTACACGCTGTTGGATTAAGACTCTTTGATTTTTCTACGTATTCTTTATTATTTAGCTACGGCTTTCTATCAAAGAGCGAATAACTTTTTTTTGGAAATGTGAACTTGACTCTGCTTTTTAGGCTTGGCTTCTGCGTTTCTAATTCGCCCACGTTTATATCACGTGCTTTGATCAAGAAAGGGCGCCGTGGGGCTGAGCGTTGCACTCACACCCTGTTAAGTTAGCATGGGTTTATTAGAAGCTTATACGCTATTTTTGCTTTCCTGCTCTGCTTTGCATACGACACGTTCTTGTGATATTGTTTAGAGAAGGCTGAGTATTTTGCTTTATATGAGAATAATTTGGTATGCTAGATTTGTAAACTGCCTCGCTAGTTTTGTGTGTATAGTGAGAGCATGGAACATCAAGGTTATCTTGAATACTGTGTCTGTTATTCAGAATGATCCTCGCGCGTTCGAGCCATAATACATATGGAGCTGTGGCCACCTCTGATACTTGCGCGTTTCATAATCCATTGTGGAGGCAAAGTTACACACAGTTGGAGAACATTTGTATCTTGACAGTTTGTGGAGCACTGAATGTGATCCACTACTGCTGAGTACCAGAGGTATGGGTCTGCCCATGTAATCCTATGAGACTTTCTGTAGTTATAAACTAATCTGCTAGGTAGGGAGGGTGAAATGTAGGTATATTTTAAACGTGTTTACCTTTAGCATTATAGGATGCTTTTTCCATTTGTATTTCATAGAATAGTAACAATGCTGACAACCTTGTTTCTGATAATATGTTTGGTTGTATTTTCTAAGGTACTGTGCATGAGATTATGGCGTTAGAAATAAACATTTCAAAGTTGCACGTGTCTTTACTTACATCTTGTTTTGGACTGGTGTAAGACTATATTGAAAGAGTGTTTTTGTTATCCACTTTACTTCATGTAATCTAAGTCGCATGTTCTGGGTCGACTAGTCATATGTGTTTTTGCTCTAGGGCGAAAAACCAATGAGTCACTGATTGCTAGTTTGGTAGGGGATTTGTGTAGTAAGGTGGGTTTTGGAACACCGTAATTCACTGAGGTCCTAAGTCTTTATGCACAGTTCTGTGTATGAGCAGAATTCCTGGAACAGTAGTTACAACAAAAAGGCTTGATAAAGGGCTTGCACTTTGAAGATAAATATATAAAATAGAAGAATAGTTGATAATCACAGCTAAGGAAAGCAGCAATTTGATGTGTGTATGTGTGGCTGATGTGTAGATTGAGTGGAAGATGAAAAACGTGAAAAATAAGAAAGGTTGGAGAGATGCAAACTACCCACTGCATTGTCAGTGAAGTGGATCTTTGGATTTCCAGGTCATTACACAGATAGGGTGTTGGATTCCACAGTGGGAGCAAGAGAAACTAGTACAACAACTAAGGAAGAAAGCTAGTGCATAAAGTACACACAGTTGGGCAGATTTACAAGGTCGTAGGAAAAATGATGCAAAAGTGGCGCAAGGGGCTTGTAAACCTGTCGCAGTGTGTGGTAGAAAAGACGCAAGAAAGGACAGAAGTGTGAAAATTACCCACTGCTATTCACGGGTAGTAGTTACCAAGAAGGATGAATAAAGGGCCTGCACTGTGAATTTGAATTAAAGTAAAATAATTGATAAGCTTAGGCAAGAATGGTAGCAAGTAGGTGTGTGTATTTGTTGTTGTTGTGTTCATTGAGTGGAAGGTGACTAAGGTGAAAAATTAGAGAGGTTGCAGAGATGCAAACTTTCCATTTCTTTGTAAAGGAAGTGGGTGTTTAGTTTTCCAGTGCATATATATATTCACTGAAAAAAACATAGGTTTCAGGCACGTTATAGTTAAGAATTAGCATTTTAAAAACCTTAGAAATTCACTGAAAAAACCATAGGTTTCAGCCACGTTATAGTTAGGAATTAGCATTTAAAAAACCTTAGAAATTCACTGAAAAAAACATAGGTTTCACCCGTTTTATAGTTAGCTGGACATTTCTCTCATACAAAACCATTGAAATTCCCCCGTTATAGTTAGTTCAGCTAACTATAATTCACGCGCCCGCAATGCACTGCTGATGACGTCACATATGACATCACTCATCACATGGTCAGTGACATCACTGATGACATCACTGATGACATCTCAAAGGACATCACTGATGACATCACTAGTGACATCTCAAATTACATCACTGATGACATCACTGATGAAATCATCCATGTGAAAGAGTGGCAGACCTCCTCTCACCCTAATATAACCTATAATACACACATTCAAAAATAGATACTAAAATGTTCAAAAAATTTGAGATACCAATACCAGTTATAACAACCTATTCAGTAATTCCAACATCTACATATACATCCACTCATCCACTAACAGTTCTATATAGTCACTTAAACATGTACTCACTCATCATTTGTACTCATACACCTATACATCCTGTTACACACCGATATTCATCCATACAGTTACTCACACACATACTCACACATGCAAATAAACTATCAAACATCCATTTGTTTGCATATACAGCTATACACATACCAGTACACTTACTTTTACAGAATCGTACACATACTTACTCTCTTAAACAATCAGTTATAGAAACACATACTTATTTATACAGGAACTTTTTCAATCTGTCACTGTCATATATCCTTAGTTATATACATCAATACTCACATACACTAGTTTAAAACATATGTAGTTACTCATAAAGACACTATCGAGGCAGTCAATAACTCACTAGCACACCCATACACACATTCATACACCCGTACAGTCCTGCACACATGCTGTCTTCAAAACACATACAAACAGTGAGTCAGTCATTCATGCATCTGTGCCCTAAGTAATACCCGCCACCAAACCATACAGACACTCATTCTGATACTCAAAAAACCAACTAATAACCCATATAGACACTCGTGTAGCTACTCACCAACCCATGCAGCCACTTATACAGAAAGTGAGACACTGATACAGATATTTACATATTTAAACATTACTCGCAAATACATGTATTCACTAAGATATACTTAATAAGTCAGTTATACAATGAAATTTACAAAAAAAACCATCCATTTAGAGACTTATTTACCTATTTATTCTTCTATCGACCTTTAGATATACATATATAAAAATATTTATTTTTCAGAAAGACACACATTCAGTGGATGATGTCATCAGTGATGTCATCAGTTTTTTCAGTGAATATGTATATATATGAAAACATATATATACACAGCATATATATATATATATATACATATATAATTTTTTCACATATCATTGCAACCCCTATAAAAGACGCTAATCAATGTAACAATAAATAACTGCTCTTACAATCATATACTATAGAATATAGAGCACAGGAGTGTGGAAAAGTAAATTTTGCCATGTTCTGTGTCCCTACGTGTCCCCCATCTTATGTTATGTGTGCATGATTAATATGCATATGTATTCCCCATGTTTGATTAAAGACGCAATTACAGTTGTGTCCATCTCTAGTATGCTAGTTTCCAGTTCTCGTGAAAGCTACGAGTATTAGGCCTATGTAAAGTTACGTTGCCACGTTTCTCAGTGTGCACGTTATTTCATTGTAAAGTCCCCGTTTCTAGGCCTCAAAAGGGCCCGGACACCAGATTCACCTCCTGTCTCCTGAACCCTCGCTGAGGAGCGATACAGCCCCCACCTGTATCCTCGACCCTTCACTTACTTCCTGCCTCGCAGTGCCCGGTTCAGCCTGGCTCTGCCTACGAGTCTGCCAAGAGTATGTTATGATTCTAGTTATCAGTCCAGCCCTCCTTCTCTGCATTCCTAAGCTACTGAATCGCATCAATAGTTTCCGTCATTGTCTAGCCTTTACGTCTCCATGTAAGAGAAATACTGTATTAATGGTCATTTAATATTCCTCAACACACACTACATGTAGAATAATGCATGCTCCAGTCTTAGAGTCTGTTAGCCTTTACCCCGATAACTTTTAGTTTATATCAACATGTTCTCTAAACATTAGATACTAGATAGGGTTTAGGTACATGTCGCCCTGACTCTCCAGACTTCAGTCTCTGCTCCTAGCGCAGAAGTCATAGCCCCCAGCTTCTCCTAGTAACACATCATTGTCAGTTTGCGCGCACCATCAGGTTAGAGGTCCCGGCTCCTTAGGTAGCCCCCTCCATGTTTCCGCCCCATTTATGACTTATTCTGTTACGTTTACATCACATGTCCATGTATACGCCTCTTGTTACACCCACTTTCACCCTTATCTTTCGCGACTGCTATTGACCACACCCACTGCTCCGCCTACTGTATTCACTGTAATGCAACTGTTTTAGTATATATGCTTGTGTACTGTTATTAAATACGACGCCGATTCCTTTTCCCCGGCGCGCTCATTCCCTGTCCCCCCTGCAGGGCCCTGCCATCCTGTTCCCGTGCAGGTTGTCCTGTTCCTGTCCTTTATGCTGTATTAAACCTGCAAACTCCTACTACCTCGAATCTTGACTCTTATTTATTGAGCTATCTGTTATTGCTATGTCCAGTCAAACCTAGATCCGGTATTATTTATTTATATACCACATAATGGCGCCCGAACAGGGACTTGCCCTTTCCCCACGCGCCGGTGAAGCCACGTATGCCCCCTGATCCTCTGCAGCCGTGACGGAACCATACCGTGCACGTGCAGATATTTCTGCTTCAAGTATCCCTCAGGCCCACGGAGGAGACGGAGGTTGCGGTCCAGCATCCAGACGAGGCGGTGGAGGAACGCGGCGAGTCCCGACCAGAGCCCAAGCCGAGAGTCCAAGGTCCGAGGTATCCGGAGGCCCACCCGTAACTGAAGTCCGAAGTTCGTCCGTCCGGCGTCGAAGCAGTCCAGTCCAGTCCGAGGCCTTCCGTTCTTGCTGCCCGGTGAGTACCGTTGCTGGGGTAGTATCTAGACAGGGTCAATCTAATTGACTCTGGTCCGTGGGTTTTGGTGGTACACAGACCCAAAACGAAGTGTCCACTTCGGTGGATGCGGGTCCTGACGTGTCTCTTTATGAGACCGGTAAGTTTCGTACTGTTTTAGCAGTGCATCTAGTTTCTGTTCTAGTCAGTTCTGTTCTCGAGAAGATTCATGTATTCTGTTTTCAGTATTCCAGGTAGTATTCTGTTCGAACTGTTATTTTAAAATGTCATTCATGTATTTTAATGTCGTGGTATGAAAGTGGTGTAATTATCGTGTTCATTGTGTATTGTATTGTGTCTAGATTACAGTCCAGTCATGCCGTTGTTTTCCAGACTACGTCAGTTAAGAACTAGAAAAGGTCTGTTAGAAGAAGCAGTTCCTGTCCCGCCTAGGGACAGTCCAGGTCATTTTATGTATCAGAAGCATGGCATAAGTGCCATATTGTATCTAGATTTATGGGTCGAATACACCAAGGAATTAGAAGAAAAGTATAGGTGGCCTGTATCAGGCACATGGGATGCCGAGTGCATCATGCGAGTAGAAGAAGCATTATGGAAAAAGAAAGCCAGACAGTCACAGAAAGATGCCATCGAGTTATGGCGCAAATAATCTCATAAGAGAATCGAAAAAGAAATCAGAAAGTCAGAATTAAGTAGAGAATCCTTAGAACGAGCCCAAGAAAGGGAATTAATCGAGATAGGTGAGCGAGTTAAAACCGAACAGTCAGACAGACAGAGGAATGCCCTCATTAAGGGTATGTATCCTCTTCTTGCCGAGGGCTTGCCAAAAGCGACCCCGGAGGCATCCAGTAATTTTCCGCCACCATTAGTTCCGATCAAGCTACGTCACAAACCGACCGCAGCTGATATTTTTATTTCGTCCTATTTGGACGACACAGTCCCAGAATATACAAATCCTGTTCCGCCAGCTCCTGTAAATAATGTAAATCCTGCTCCTCCAGTCACCGGAGTACCTGTTACGGTACCCCCGGTCCAGCCCACATTACAATTTCCCGCCGCGCCAGCACGAAGAGTATCAGTCGACGATTCTAGTTTAGGGGCCGCAGGAGGAGGTCCTCCTGGTACCCCGCCACCACACCAACGAGTAACGTTAGTCGAGTTACATGAAAGTGCGTTACAGCGTACGCCCAAATATAAGTCCGTTGCAGAAATCCGACGAGCCCTTACTGAATGCCGCTATGATCCAGTTGCAGGTGATGATAGTACAGTTATATATTCCATCCGTGTAAGACGGGTGACCGGGTATTTGGACACCCTACCGAATATGAAAGAAGATCTAGACAGAATTTATCGTTTCATCCGTACAGGGGATGATCCAGAAAGTATTGGCGAAGCCATGTCTCAAAGAAAGCTGAGATCCAGCTCATGTTATTAAAGTTTCTGATTAATTGTTTAATAAGAGAACAAGATTACCCGTCCAAAGATCCGAGTGAAATGAGAATCCTGACAAGGTGGAGTGATAATATAGCCGAGGGTAAACACAGAACCATCAGTAGTATAGAGAGTATGTACAAGAAAATTCGTAAAGAAATAATAAGGTTACACGAGAAACGCAAAGAAGCACTAGTAAACGAGAAAGAAAATGACTCTTCTACTGAAGAGGTAGACGACGAGAATCCCACTAGAATAGCGTATGTAGGTAGAACTAGACTTTCCGACCGACATTCACGTCTAGACTACAAGAAAACTGTTCCTCATCCAGCACCAGAACAAGGTTCTCTAGAACAAGTATTTCAAGCTACCGATCACATTCTGAAATCACGAATCGGTTATAGTGAGTTAAGTACTATGCATGAACAAGAACTAGTCCGATCAGCAGTCCGATGGACTACTGATTCTACCACTTTTCCAGACGAAATAGTGGCACAAATGTTTCTGAAACTGCCCCCAGCCGAGCAACGACTGGTGGGTATGTATATGATCCAGCACCTCATTACTCTGTATGAGGGTCAACACTCTGATCCAGGTCCGTTACATGATGTCCTGAACGAGTTACTCCAGTATAGATGGAAAGGTCTAGGTACCGATTTAATTAGTGTCATTCTAGAACAGCGCCACAAATATAGAACGTTCTTGAACCCGCATTTTGTTCATGTCTCACCTCCAGAAAGTAAACCGTTTTACATAGATAGACAGAATCCGTTACGAGAAGTACACCCAGTTAGGACAGCGGATGGTGAAATGCAAAGAGTATTTGTTTACACCCCGATTACAAAGATGGAACTCTTAGAGATGAAGAAATTAATTCCTTGTCACGACAAAGATCCAGCAGGGTTCCACCGAGAATTAAAGGACATGCTCCGTATGGGAGAATACACGTATCCAGATATAATTAAAATGTTAAAAGTCCTGTTGCCCGCAGGGGTATATGAAAAACTCAAGGAAAAAGAATGGGAGGTGGGAGAGAAAAAGATCGATTGGGCAGTTCTAGAAGCTGAAGATAAGATACGAGTACCAGGTACTGGTCTTGGAGAGAAATGTAAAGAATTACCAGAACTGTTAATACAAGTTTTGCCCAGATTGTTAGCGACTAAAAAGGAAGACTGGGATGCAATCTCAGCCTGTAAACAGAAACAAGACGAAGACACTAGTGATTTTTATTCTAGATTTGAGAAATGTTTTATTATAAACAGTGGCTTGAAGACGAGTAGCGAGTCATACCCTCATCTTTTTGTTACTAAATTAGTCGAGAATTCAAGTCCACAAGTTAAGAATCGAGTTTTGAAAGTCGAAAGTACCTGGCAAGCTAATACCCCGTCCCAAATGTTACAGATGCTTCAGTATCACCAGAATAGAATCAGAGAAGAGCAAGATCATGAAAGAAAACGTATGAAAGACACGAAAATGAAAGTACTAGTTGCACAATCTATTCCTCAAGACAGTCAAAAGAGGGGTCCGAATCAAGCCAGTCATCCTGCAGTTCCCGTTAAAGGAACCTGCAATTATTGTAAACAGCGAGGTCATTTTATAAACGAGTGTGCAGTTCTGAAACATAATATAGCTACTGGTAAGACTAAAGAAAGACCACGTCCGCCTAGACAAGAACAAGTTTCACAGACTTCTCAGCCACAGAATGCACCACAGACAGTTCCAGCACCGCAGCCTATTGCTGCAACACAGCATGTTACACAGCAAATGTACCAGTATGCTCAGGCAGAGTATCCAGAGTATCAACAGTATTCATGAAACAGCCTAGAGAGGGAGGTAGGCTTGCCTCTCATCGAGATTCCTGTAGATCAAGAGGGTCCCTATGTTCATAGTCAAGTACTAGGGAAAGACAGAAAGTTTCTGATTGATACAGGGGCAAGTAGGACCACTATAAGTCACGCCGAAGTTCCAGGGGCTCCGCTCTCAGGCTCTAGAAATGTTTCCCTTGGATTTTCAGGAAAGCCTATTGTAAACGAGATATCTAAACCAGTTACTCTAGAAGTAGGTCCATTGTCCCGCACTACTGATCTGTTACTTACGAAGTCATGTCCAGAAAATTTGTTAGGTATTAAGACACTGAAAGAATTAGGTGCAGTTATTTGCTGCTCCCCAGAGGGAATACGCTTGTTTTTACGTGACTTCAAGGGTCACTATGTATTACGAGATTTTGATCCAAGATTGTCTAATGTTCCACAGCATCTATGGGCGCAAGGTCCAACTGATGTAGGTTATATGCAAATCACACCCCATCGTGTGACTCTCAAGCCAGGTGTAGTGTTACCACGAATCAGACAGTACAGATTGCCACCTGAGGCTGTAACAGCCTTATCCAAAATTATTGACGAGCTCATCGCTCAAGGAGTAGTTGTAGAAACTGACTCCAATGTATGTAATTCTCCGATCATTCCAGTCATGAAACGTACTGATCCAAATGCACCCCCAGTATATCGATTAGTGATTGACCTTCGAGAACTCAATAAATGTATTATTCCCCAGTACCCAGTTGTCCCTGATATCTCTTCCCTATTGACAGCCATTGATTCCGAAGCCTCATTTTTTACAGTCATAGACCTCAAGAACGCGTTTTTCAGTGTCCCCATTCATCCAGATAGCCAGTTTCTTTTCGGATTTTGTTTAAATGGAAGGAGCTACCAATTTACACGAGCTCCTCAAGGTTTCACAGAAAGTCCTAGTATTTACAGTCAAGCACTTAAGAGACAACTAGACAATATTCACATGCCAACTGACACTGCCCTGCTCCAGTATGTCGATGATCTACTGATCACAGCCCGTTCTGAACGTGCTTGCGAGCGAGCATCCCTTACAGTCATGTATTTCCTTGCCGAGATGGGGCACAAGGTGTCCCCTTCGAAGCTTCAATTCTGTGTCCAGCAAGTGATCTATTTAGGCCACTTACTGTCCAAGAGGGGTAGGCAGTTGACACCAGACCGTATCCAGTTAATAGCGAGTCTTCCTCAGCCCAAGACCCAGAAGGAGGTATGTGCTTTTATCGGCCTTACTTCTTATTGCAGACAATGGATTCCTCAGTATGCATTTCTAGCCAAGCCACTGATACAGTTAACGACACAGGAGGCAGCCGTATTGACTGTCCTCCCTTGGACATCTGAACATACACTTAGTTTCAATGAATTAAAGAAAGCTCTATGCCAAGCTCCTGTTCTAGCTACACCAAACTACAGTAAGCCTTTTACACTTTTTGTCACAGAACGTGATGGTACAGCATTATCTGTTCTTACACAAGATCAAGCAGGTCAATACAAGCCCTGTGCTTATTTTTCAAGCACACTAGATCCTGTAGCCCAGGCTCTGCCTGCGTGCCTCAAGTCAGTTGCAGCCACAGCACTAGCTATCAGACAAAGTGATTCCATAGTATTAGGACATTCCTTGACAGTACAAGTTCCACACTCCGTGGAAGTTCTTTTAAATCGAACACAGACTCAGCACTTGACAATTGCACGTTTAACAGGTTATGAATTGACACTGTTCCAGCCACACATAGAAATCAGACGCTGCAACGTTCTAAATCCTGCTACACTGTTACCGTCAGTTATTTCGAATCCTGCCACACACGACTGTGTGGAAGTAGTTAACACTATGACTAAGCCAAGACAAGATCTGACAGATATTCCATTACCAGATCCCGACCTGACACTTTATGTGGATGGTTCATGTATGAGAACAAGTACAGGAGAACTAGTAGCCGCGTATGCAGTGACTACAGACACTGAAGTTATAGAAACACACCGTATTGACACCCTGTCTGCTCAAGCAGCAGAGCTAGTTGCTCTGACCCAAGCCTGCATACACGCCAAGAACCTGAAAGTTAATGTTTATACAGATTCACGCTACGCATTTGGAGTCGTACACGACTTCGGAGTGCTCTGGCAGGAGAGAGGTTTCATGACTTCTCATGGAACCAAGATTCAGCATGGTCTCCTTATTCAAGCTCTGTTAGATGCAATACACTTACCGACATCTATTGCTATCATGAAGTGCAAAGCACATACGAAAGTTACTGACACTATTTCTCAAGGTAATGATCTAGCAGATCGCACAGCCAAGCTTACAGCACAGACTCCAGACATTCCAGTTAATCCAACACAGACACATACTCCAGATCTGACTACCTGTATGACAGTTAAGGACCCCACTCAAGATGTCATAGATATCCAGTTACATGCTACTCCCGATGAAATCAAGAAATGGTTCGAACAAGGAGGGGTCCAGACAGATCAGGGATGGGTAACGAAGGGTAGAGCCACATGGTTTCTCCCCGACTCTATGGTTCAAGTCATTATCAATACCGCACATAGTCCAGCACATTTAGGAGAAAAAGCTATGTTAGACAGTATCCAGAACATTTGGTTCAACAAGCATTTACGAGCTGCAGCCAAGCAGAAAGTCCGTACCTGTATGATATGTTGCCAGTTTAATCCAGGTAAAAGTGTCCCGGTGGAACAAGGTGGATTCCAGCCCCCTGACCACCCTTTTGAAGTCCTCCAGATGGATTATATTCAGATGGAGCGATGTCGAGGTTTCAAGTATGTCCTTGTAGTTGTATGCGCTTTGTCCAGATGGACAGAAGCATATCCAGTCCCAGATTACACAGCCACGACCACTGCCAAGCAGTTGGTTCGTGAATTCTTCCCCCGTTATGGACTCCCTAGGGTCGTATATTCTGACAACGGCCAGCCATTCTCATCTGAGCTCATGAAACATATTTCCCTTTTGTTAGGGTACCAGTGGAAGTTCCATTGTGTACGCCATCCTGAAGCAGCCGGTCTCGTAGAGAGACATAATCAGACCCTGAAAATCCGCATCGCCAAAATATGTAAAGAGAAAGGTGTGGACTGGCTGGTAGCTCTGCCAGTCGCTTTGTTTTATATGCGCATGGTCGCACATTCCAGATCAGGTCTGTCCCCGTATGAGGTCGTATTCGGCCGCCCCCCTAATGTGTGGGGTACACCTAGACCTCGAAGTATTACAGATGTTTCAAGTAATATGCTGACAGATTACCTAGCTTCCTTGATGTCTGCCCTACACTCTTGTCGTTCACAGGTTGCCGCCGCATTTCCAGACAATACCGAGGTGGCACCGCATGAAATCGTTCCCGGATGCATGGTTCTTGTCCGGAATTTTGATCGTTCAAGTCCGCTGGAGCCCCGCTGGAAGGAGCCCAAGCAAGTCCTCCTGGCCACCCGTACTGCCGTCATGCTGGAAGGCAGGAAGGGCTGGGTCCACCTGTCCCACGTGAAAAAGTTTTATGGACTAAAGACTGTTTCCAAGAACATTTCCGAGGATTTTAAGGATTGCCAAAGTACTATTCTCAAGGACTGTCCCGCAAAAGACAATGATACAGATTCCTCCCTGTTAGAGAAAACTCCGCAGCAGGAGTACAAGCTAAAATTAAGGTCTAGTAAAATAAGTCAGCCAATTTGATTGTCTAAGTCCTCCCCTAGGTGAAACGGTTAGACCGGTTTCTGACATGTATATAATAGACCCCCACAGAGAGAGAGCTAGTGAGAAATCTAAAAGTTGCACTATTATTTTATGTTTTCTGCTATATCTCAGCCTTATGATTACCTGCACAAGTTATGCATTTTATTTGTGTTTTCCAGTTTCTAATGTAAATGAGTCTTCTAATACTACAGTAGAGCATATGTTTAGTGATCTACCTCCTCATGAACTCTCATATCGTCTTGCTATGCGTAATAATTCCTTTATCCGCATGTTACATTATTCACACCAGACCAGCAATGCCACTAATTGTTGGGTGTGTGGTCGACTCCCCCCTTTCCAGACACCGAAGGGAGTTCTGCCACTCTTTCCTTATCCATTTTCACATAATGGTTCGTGTGGAGCATGGTCCACGTTAACGTCATCCTCAACAGATATGTCTTTTCTTAACAGTACATGTTTCCCAGACAAGCAAGGTCTTCCCCACAGAACAGGGTTAGATCTAGAAAATGAAGTTTATAATTTGGGTAATTATTCTTCGAATTTCATGGTCCTGAATGTTCAGTCTGATACTACTCCAGACTTACCTGCTATGTCAGTATTACCAGTCAAAGGTGAATTATGTGACAGAAAGAATGGTTCCATACATGTAGGACATAGTGATTGTACTACTATTATCAAGTATAGTGACAGTGGGAAATCTATTTTCAAAGCTTCACGTCATTCCTATTTTGTTTGTGGTCAGACCGCATATGTTCGTCTGCCCCTCGATTGGGAGGGAACCTGTTACATTGCCTTCCTACTGCCACCAGTTTTTCTAGCCCCACCTGACTATCATAGGAACTCCCACCTAGTACATACTAGACACAAGAGAGACCTCCCGATTGTCGATTATACTGAAACTGCTCTAGAACAATACATAGATATCAATAAAGGTGTCTTTCCCTATCTAGGTACTGTCGTGAATAGTAAACTGATACGTAGATTAACGAGAACCCTTGAAGCAGTAGTGATTGAGACTACTTCTGCTCTAGGTAACTTAACCGAAGAGCAATCTTTTATGAGAATTGTTGTGCTCCAGAATCGTCTCGTCCTTGACGTCATACTGGCCGATAGGGGCGGGGCATGTAGAGTCATCGGATCTAGTTGCTGCATTTTCATTCCTAATAACGCGCCGTCTGTTTATTCAGCTATAACCAGACTCCATAAAATTGCCCATATGTTACACCAAGATCCAGGCACCTGGACATGGTCCGGTTGGTTCTGGAATATAATTTCCGCCTGGGGATGGAAAGTATTGTCATTTCTGGGTATTGCAGTAGCGGTCATATTCAGTTGCTGCCTCTGTTTACAATGTGGCCCTGCGATTTGCGGCATTTGTGCTACCTCTTGTATTCCTAGCCCCAAGTCCCGTTCTAAATCCAGTTCCAAGAAAATTTGAGACGAACAAATGATACTGTATGAAATGATAGAGGGTATCATGAATATTGATGTTTCCTGATGGAAACGTAGTGACAAGGAGGGAATGTGGAAAAGTAAATTTTGCCATGTTCTGTGTCCCTACGTGTCCCCCATCTTATGTTATGTGTGCATGATTAATATGCATATGTATTCCCCATGTTTGATTAAAGACGCAATTACAGTTGTGTCCATCTCTAGTATGCTAGTTTCCAGTTCTCGTGAAAGCTACGAGTATTAGGCCTATGTAAAGTTACGTTGCCACGTTTCTCAGTGTGCACGTTATTTCATTGTAAAGTCCCCGTTTCTAGGCCTCAAAAGGGCCCGGACACCAGATTCACCTCCTGTCTCCTGAACCCTCGCTGAGGAGCGATACAGCCCCCACCTGTATCCTCGACCCTTCACTTACTTCCTGCCTCGCAGTGCCCGGTTCAGCCTGGCTCTGCCTACGAGTCTGCCAAGAGTATGTTATGATTCTAGTTATCAGTCCAGCCCTCCTTCTCTGCATTCCTAAGCTACTGAATCGCATCAATAGTTTCCGTCATTGTCTAGCCTTTACGTCTCCATGTAAGAGAAATACTGTATTAATGGTCATTTAATATTCCTCAACACACACTACATGTAGAATAATGCATGCTCCAGTCTTAGAGTCTGTTAGCCTTTACCCCGATAACTTTTAGTTTATATCAACATGTTCTCTAAACATTAGATACTAGATAGGGTTTAGGTACATGTCGCCCTGACTCTCCAGACTTCAGTCTCTGCTCCTAGCGCAGAAGTCATAGCCCCCAGCTTCTCCTAGTAACACATCATTGTCAGTTTGCGCGCACCATCAGGTTAGAGGTCCCGGCTCCTTAGGTAGCCCCCTCCATGTTTCCGCCCCATTTATGACTTATTCTGTTACGTTTACATCACATGTCCATGTATACGCCTCTTGTTACACCCACTTTCACCCTTATCTTTCGCGACTGCTATTGACCACACCCACTGCTCCGCCTACTGTATTCACTGTAATGCAACTGTTTTAGTATATATGCTTGTGTACTGTTATTAAATACGACGCCGATTCCTTTTCCCCGGCGCGCTCATTCCCTGTCCCCCCTGCAGGGCCCTGCCATCCTGTTCCCGTGCAGGTTGTCCTGTTCCTGTCCTTTATGCTGTATTAAACCTGCAAACTCCTACTACCTCGAATCTTGACTCTTATTTATTGAGCTATCTGTTATTGCTATGTCCAGTCAAACCTAGATCCGGTATTATTTATTTATATACCACAGGAGGGCAAGCATTACTTGAACTCTTTTTGATGAGGAGACTCAAATCCAATCAGTAAAAGAGCAAGCATTGTTAATCTATAGGCTGCATTGAAAACTAATAGCATGGAAAATGAAAGCAATTGAAAACACCAAAACTGGCACCGTGCCTTTAAGGCAGCCATGACCCCCAGCTTCCCATCATGCCTCAGGGGTGACAGTTAGGTCAGTTGTTCTTTGCGGACACCCGAGGGTCAGTGCACATAGAAATAGCTTAATAAAAGTCTCATTTGACTGGGGATCGGGTGGGTTGCTTATGACTTTGATGAGGATACCCCTGAAAGAGAACTAGGATTGCAGGTAAGTAACTTATCCTTCTCTTCTAGGGGATCCTCATCAATATTCATAAGCAATGAATCGAATAGCAAGCCCATCCTCCACCTGCGGGCAAATGAGAACAAAAAATGACCAAACAAATTACCAAGTTTAATCAGTTTTGGAACAAAATTTTCAAGGAGGCCTGGCCTACTTGAGTGTCTGTTCTGGTATCTGAATCAAGACAATAGTGTCTTGTAAATGTATGTATAGATCTCCGAGTGGCTGCTTTGCAGATCTCAGAAATCAGTACATTGTTAAGAAAAGCTGTTGTAACTGAATTCCTCTAGTGGAATGAGCCTTGGGCATAGACCAAAGTGGCTTTGGTGCTAACTGATAAGCCAGTTTGATACATGACGCTATCCACCTGGAGATGTAACGCTTGGAGGATAAAAACCCTGTTCTGGTTGACCCGTAATCAATGAACAGTTGATCAGATTTCCAAATTGCCTTAGACCTGTCCAAATTGAATTTCAAAACCCGTTTCAGGTCTAAAGAGTGAAGGGACCTCTCGGCTGGAGTAGAGGAATTAGGAAAAAAGGTAGGCAGCGAAATGGATTGGTTGACATAGAAATTCGACACCACCTTCGGAAGGAAGGAGGGGTGGGATCTCAAAACAACTTGTCTTGTGAGGAGAGAGCCTGAATCTCGCTTACCCTGCGAGCTGAGGTAATTGCCACCAAAAAGCTACCTTCCACGTAAGGTGTTGGAGGGCTGTTTTGTGGATAGGTTAAAACGGGGGACCCATCAGTTTAGACAGAACCAGATTTAGCTCCCAGGGAAGCGAAGAAGGTCGAATGGGAGGGTAAACCTTCTTTGACCATTGCAAGAAGTTGAAAGAAAGAAGGCTGAGAAGGAGACCGTCTGTATGCCATAATGGCAGCTAGGTGTACTTTTATGTAAGATCATTTTAGACCTACCTTAGCTAAGTGAAGTAGGTACGGTAAAATCACTTCCTCCTGCCCCTTGATTGGATGGTAATCATTTCCAACACACCACAAAGAAAAACGCTTCCATTTACAAGCATAAGAGTGTTTTGTGGAAGGCCTTCTTGCTTCTTTCAAGATGGTCATGCAGTCCTGTGGGAGACCTAAAAGACCATATTGGAGGACCTAGGACCTAGGCAGCCATGCTACCTAGGACCTAGGCAGCCAAGCTGCCAAGTTCAGTGATGGAAGGTTGGGGTGATGAATGCTCCCGTTCATCTTGGACAGTAGGTCTGGTCTGCATGGCAATCTCGTGTGAGCATTCTGATAGACGCAGAAGGTCTGGGTACCACCACTGTCGTGGTCAGTCCGGAGTGATCAAGATCATCCTTGCCTCGGAGTGGGAGGGTTTGGTTACAACCTTCGGGATGAGAGAATGGGGGGAAAAGCGTATACAAAGTCTCCTGACAAGGTGATCAAAAGGGCATTCCCTCCTTACCCTTGGCACATAAAACCTTGAGGCAAAGTCGCTGCATTTTTTGTTTGTGTCGTCCGCGAAAAGATCGATGCTTGGGCGACCCCATTTTCAGAAAATTTCTTAGACGACTTTGTCATTTAGAACCCAGTTCTGCTGGTCCTCAAAGTGACGACTGAGAGCGTGTGCTTGTGAATTCTGCTCCCAAGGTGGGTGTATTGCTGTAATTGTCAGATTCCTTGCAAGGAGCCAATGCCAGAGAGCTTGGGCTTACAGAGACAGAGACCATGATCGAGTCCCTCCCTGCTTGTTCAGATAGGTCATGGTGGTCATATTGTCCGTCTGAACTAGAATGGAACTGGTTTGAATGGATGGGAGAGAAGCCTTGAGGGCTAGATGCAACGCTCGTAGCTCCAGCATGTTGATGTGGTACAATCGTTCTTTTGTCAACCATCGACCTTGAGTCTGGAGGGACCCCATGTGTGCTTCCCAACCCTGGAAGGAGCATCTGTGATTAAAGATTGAGAGCGAGGAGACTGATGGAAAGGAATCCCTATCAACAGATTTTCCTGTCGCATCCACCAAGGAACTGGTGTTTTGGCTGCTTTTCACAGATGTATCCTGTCGTCCCATCGAGCCGTTCGTTGATCCCACTAGTCCTCCAGATCCTGCTGTAAAGGACGCATCCTTAGCCTGCCGTTGGGGACAAGAAAATGCAGGATACCATCGACCCTAGGAGAGAGGCAACCTGACGGACTGAAGGTAAGTTGTTGCGCAGAATCTGCTTGCATTTCAGAGTGATAGATGACAGTCTCTCCTCTGAAGGAAACACTTTTCCTATTGCAGAGTCTATTGTTGCACCCAGATAGTGGATTCTTTGCGTGGGATGCTGAGTCGATTTCTCGAAGTTGACGATGGGACACAGTTGTTGGCAAAGGTCTAGACATTGCTGATAGTGGTTCCTCAGGGTCTGGGAAGAAGGACCTTTCAGAAGCCAGTTATCGAGATAAGGATAAACAAGGATACCTTTGCACTATAGAGCGGCTGCTACTACTTCCATGCATTTTGTAAACACTCGGGGAGCTGACTGCAATCCAAATGGCAGGACTTTGAACTGATAATAGGTTGATCCCACCAGCAAATGAAGGAACTTTCTGTGATGTGGACTGACTGGGACGTGAAAGTATGCATCCTGAAGATCCAACAAACACATCCAATACCCTTGTTGGGGATGGGAATATATTTGATGGAGAGCCAACATGCAAAACTTCTCCTTCCTGATGGATTTGTTGAGGGCACAAAGATCCAGGATAGGTCTGTATTCTGATTTACGACCTTTCTTCTTCACTAGGAAGTACCTTGAATAAACCCTTCAACTTCACTGCGGTATAAGAACTTCCTTGATGGCTGATTTTTGCAGGATGGTGGATACTTCCTGTTGCAGTATCTGCATTTGGTGGCACATTGTTTTTTCCGGAGGGATCGTAGGAGGTCGATGCCGGAAACGTGGAGAGTACCCATTCTGCAGCTTAGTTATCACCCATTGGTCTTTTGTGATACCACACCACTCTTCCAGATGGCTGGCTATACTTCCCCCCACCGGAGTGGGAAACTGCAATGGGGGAAGCAAACACTCATTGCTTCGATGGAGTTTTTGCTGAGGCAGCAGATTGACAAGGGGCTCCTCTCCTTCTGCTAAGGGTGGCAGAGTAGTCCCTCTTTGGTAGTGGGATTTTGATTGGCTTTGTTGATGTTAATGCCTCTGCCACTGAGGGGTTTGAACCCTCTGATGGGAGGGCCATCGATCGTATGGTCTGTATCGGAGCCTAAAGTCCTTTTTTCTTTCAAGCCCTACTGCCTTCAGGGTATCGAGCTCCGTCTTCATCCTCAACATCTCCTCGTCTGTGTGAGTGCCAAACAAGGAGGACCCTGAGAATGGGAGGTTGAGGATCCGTGTCTGAGCTTCAGGTTTTAGTGCAGCTAGTAGGAGCCAGGATGACCGTCTGGCACAGATTACGTGTGCATAGGAGTGCGCCGACAGTGTCCCACTATCAGCTGTGGTGCTGATAACTTGATTTGCCACCAAGCTTCCTTCCTGCAATATCTCCTCAAAGTCCCTGCGGTCTTCTTTGGGTAGTTTTTTCTGTAAACCTTTGAAGTGAGTCCCACAAGGACCTATCATAAAGCCCTAATAGCGCCGAGGCGCTCCAGGCTTTCAACATGGAGGCGGACATGCCGCAGACTTCGACTTTTCTCCCCCACAAATCCTGTGCTCTGCTTTCCTTATCGGAAGGAACAGTTGATGAGGAGGCCTCAACAGTGGACTGTCTGTAAGGGTCTAAGAGTAGTCCCTCTTTGAAGATTGGGTAGAAGAGGGTAAACGTGTCGGTAACCTGCGCCTTCTCCGATAATCCTGAGACGTAGATCTCCTTCTTGAGGAGGGAGCCGGAGTAGGCATATGATCTCAACCCCTCGATGGAGTAGTAGGAGAGAGATCTACTGCTTGTACCAGCCGGGCCAGTGGAGAACTGTGTAGAGGGATGGAGTAATCCTGAGGACCTCGTGCTTGTGCTGATCCAGATTTCTGCCAGTGATGCAGAGGTAACCTCCACCTAGGAGAGAGGTGCCCAGATAGAGATTTCTGCCTCTCTTCTTGTGCGGGGGCGTCAGAGCATAAATGGGGGCATACAGATGAAGACTCCGAACTGCTCGGCGTTGAAATAATCACCTCCAGTGACCCTGAGGACGATGACGAAATGTGTCTAGACCCTGTGTGATTGGTCGACACCGATTGATGAGAGTGTCTCGATGTTGGACACACCTTCCCTACTTGCTATAGCAAAGTGATATTTGCTAGACAAGTTACAAAGCTAATAGTTCTATATTTGAGCAGTTGTTTGGTAATCATATGAAAGTAGATAGGGACTAAATAGAGAATGACCATCCTAGGTTAAAAAATATTTGGGGCTATTGTATCTAAGGGTAAGGACCCAAGACATCCAGTCTTTAAATAATGATGACCCCCATTATAAGTCCTAAAGAGTATCATAGGCAATTATGTAGTACAGGATGGACAATACTTACTTTTAAACTTTTATCACAATGGCTAGGATCCACTTCTAATCCCTTAACAACTGATAGTTCGCTGTTGCAAAGGACATGACACTAAATCACTACGGATGGAAGAGGACATACATTAGATGCCTTAGATGCCGTACTTCAGTATAAACCTATAATGCAGCTCAATCACATGATGACAAACATAGCATAATTTGCTCACCCAAAGGATCGAATTGTTGTTTCTAATTAGTGTTAGATGGTTCTAATCGTCGCATGTAGAGACCACACGACCACGTTTGTAATTCTGAATGTGGTTTCGTTTCATAAGATATCACTTAGTATCTATATGGTAAACAGAATTTAAGCCATAATTACTTGTATATTTGTAAAAACGATAAACGAAATGAAACGTCAAGAACGAAACACTATCAACATAATGTGTTTACCTAGATATATTCTAGACGTAACTTCCTTATTGCGATTATGAAAGAGCTCAATAAGCTCGTCCTACGTCCTGGCAGTCCTGGCAGATAGAGGAATACAATAAGGAATTAGAATCCTTTACCAGCTACCTCAATAAACGGAAAACAGATAAGCTTAATAAGGACAAAAGATTTTATACCGAAGAAACAGCATATCCCTATTTAGGTAAAGAGTTCTACAAACAAAATCATTATATAGATGAATCTAGGAATGCCCAACAAAGAATCAATAACTTCACCGATACATCAGACTCTGAGGGTGAAGGCTCCAATAGTAATTATTATGAACCTGATGGAGGTTTTAATTTTTATGCTGGCTCCCGACCCCAGCAGCGCCCTTTTTTATCCAACAGAGGGCCTCGTCGAGGCCGTCCAAGAGTGAGGTTTCAGGGACAAGGGCAGACCAGGGGACATTTTCAAATGAACCAGCAACAACATCAGCCACAACATCAGCAGCACCAGCAACAACATCAACAGCAAGAGCCCCAATTTATAAGGGAAACTCGGAACAGACAATATTGGGGTCAGGGAATGTAATTCCCATTTTTAACTTATCATCTACAGAATTGGATAACCATAGTGAAGCTCTGTTATCTAAGGGTCTTTCATTTGTGCCACAAACACACGTTAACACCTTTGAACTCTATAAAGATATCATTGCTTTCTTCAGGAAGATTAGGCTGAAAAAGTTTTTCCAGGCCCATGAGGATACTAACAATGACCAAACGAGACAAAGAGAATTGACATTACCTTCTACCTTTAGTCCAGGTTTAGACCAATTGGGTCCAGAAGTGGCTGCTTTTGAGTTGGTGGTCCTTCAGAAACTTGATAGGACGCTTCGGTTTATTCCTAAACCTTTGTATAACCTTACAAAGGAGGAATTGTTGGCTCTGAAAGGACTTTCAGAGAACAACAAATTGACTATCAAGGGATGTGATAAGGGAGGAGGCATTGTCGTACTTGATTCTGACGATTATGAACGCAACATGATTAGAATGCAAAACGACAATTCCACCTACTTCAAGATTAACTTTAATCCATCCAATAATATTAGGAAAAAGATCCAACATCTGATGAATGAGGCCCTAATAAATGGGGACATTAGTAACAAAGAACATGAATTTTTTAATACTAACAAAAATAAGACAGCGTGTATTTACGGTCTCCCAAAGATACACAAAAATACTTACAATCCCCCCTATAGACCTATTGTGTCTACAATCGGTACCCCAACAGAGCCCTTGTCTAAATTTGTGGACCATTATCTGAGACCACATATACCGAAAATTAAATCATATGTTAAGGACACAGGTCATATGGTCAACATAGTTGAGAATTTGGAATTTGTACAAATAGAGATATATTGGTTACAATGGACATTGAGTCCTTGTATAGCAATATTCCCCTGGACGAGGCTATTAAGGCAACGGACTGGTTTATTGATAAGCACAACATAGTCTGCCCTCAGAAATTCCTCATTAACTGCTTGTTTATTGTCTTAACCGAAAATATTTTTGAATTCGGAGAATTACTCTATCGTCAACTAAGGGGAGTGAGCATGGGTGCATCGGTTGCCCCATCAATAGCAAACATCGATATATCCTCGTTTGAGGACAAATTCATTGACAATGAAGTAGCGCCCTTTTTTGAATCCATTTCCCATTGGTCAGATATATAGATGACATCTTTTTTATCTGGACCAATGGGAAAGACTCTCTTTTGGAGTTTTTAGAGTGGATCAATTTGACTGATGACAATCTGAAGTTTACTGCCCAATACAGTGTAGATCAAGTTGAATTCTTAGATCTATTAATAAGAGAGAACAACAACAAGTTAGAAGTCGATTTGCTTGTGAAGCCCACGGCCCGCAATACATTGCTACACTTTAGCAGTTTTCACCCTAAGAGTCAATGTGAGAGTATCCCTTTTTCTCAATTCTTAAGGGTCCGTAGAAATTGCACCAACCTGATGGATTATGACAGGCAGGCTGCAATTATGCGAAAGAAGTTTTTAGACCGTGGATACCCACATAGGCTTGTGAGAAGTTCATACAAAAGAGCGCGTTTTTATGACCGCGATGCCTTATTGAAACCGAAGGAACTGTCCACTAAAGATCAACTTGTCTGTGTGACCACTCACTCCACACTTAATGAACGTGTGAGACAGATTATCAATGCTAACTGGCACATTCTTAACTGTAACCCTACTTCGAAAAATGTGTTAATGAAACCCCTCTTTGCACATAAGAGGAATAGAAATTTGAAGGACAAGATTGTCCATTCAAGATTTAGTACTAACCAGACTAGTGTAGGCCTGAGCCAGAGATCTCTAACAAACAACCTTCCAATACGCTGAACTGTCAAATGTTCTTCATGCAAGTCTTGTAATAACATCCTTGGTGGAGAAGAGTTTACCCACAATGGTTTTCGGGCCAAAGCGAACGACATGTGGATCTGTAAAACTGCAAATGTAGTTTACTTCATTCTATGTGCTTGTGGCTTGGGCTATGTCGGTGAAACATGTAGGTCTATTCAAGTGCGCTTGACCGAACATAGATCAGCTGTCAAGACAGGCAAGTTGACAGCACCACTGGTGAAGCACTTCATTGAGAAGAATCACAGACCAGATGACTTCCAATGGTGCATCTTGGAGAAAATAAGGACACTTGACAGTAAAGGTAGTTGCGCCATTAGAAAGAAAAAGGAAGTCTATTGGATGTTTGTCCTTAATACCTTTAAACAAGGACTAAATAGCGAAATTCCATGGGAGAATGCAATATTGTAAACAATTTCTCCCTATGGCTAAATTCAGTATTAATTGCTTGAACCGAAAGTAGGTAATAGTTTTAGATTACTGTCCAGTTCATGTAATTTTTTTATTTTTTTATTGAGTCAAGTGTCTATCATACTGCTTTGAGTTGACCTAGTGGACACTGACTTAGTGATAGGGAATATTTCATATATCTATTATTGTCTCTTCTAAATATTAATAGCCCCTTCGGGTAATTCGATAATGAGCATGCCATAACTGACATGCACAGATTATTGATCGAGGAGGTTATTTGCCACTTTAGAATAGAGAATGCTCATTTATATAATTTAAGTATACTTTTACTAGGCACAGAAGCCCATTTTTAACGTAATAGATTTACCCGTTTACTCGCTCCACCTTCTCTGTTCAGAAAATAAACGCACCTTTCATTACACACTGAGTATCAAAATTAACTGGACTGGGGCTTTAAGGCACTCGGAGGAGACTAATCACATGACCTCCCGATGCCTGTATTTAAAGCCTTTTTAGAAACACGCCAGGTGATACTTTTTCTAACGGCCAAGAAACGCCGGCAGTTATCTTCTGCAGCGCCGTGTTCCCTTCATGTATAACCTTTGACGGTAAGGATAATCGCACAAGCCATTTGGCCTGACGTTTTATGTTGCCTGAACCGTGACGAACGTTGTGTTCTTAATTACAAACACTGTGGGTTGTGTTTGTTTTTGTAATTTAGAATCACGCGGAGCGAGGGAAAGGACCGGTTATTTAATGCCCGGATTCCGAAGATTGTAACCCTCACGGACACGATTATGTTTTGTTCGGCTGTCTGGTCCAGTTGCTACATATCACAGCTACGTGTAAGTTATGTTTATTTTCAAATGAGAAGTCCTGAATTATTTTTGGGAAGGTTTTGATATTAAAATAGATGCATTTAGCAATAATGTGAGAATAATTTTTTCTCTCTTTCCTTTTTTCATGGCCCTTCTTCGGTTTCATACAAGAGACCAGACGTGAGGCAAGTGATTAAGGGGAACGTGTTGGTTCTAATTGAACTCCACATGTCATCGGATTTCTGTTTTTATCTTTAGGTAAGCGTATGTATAAAGTTACGCCCTTACTTAATAGAAGTGACGAACAATGATCGTAAAGATTAGATGATGATCAGTTAATAACCTGAAAGATTATAGATCAAAATACCAATTAGTCTGGGCATCTGTTTCTGTCCAGGGGAACCAAAGAATCTAACCAGACGACACAAGGTCTGCCAGGACGTAGGACGAGAGTATTGAGCTCTTTCATAATCGCAATAAGGAGGTTACGTCTAGAATATATCCAGGTAAACACATTATGTTGATAGTGGTTCGTTCTTGACGTTTCATTTCATTTATCTTTTTTACAAATATACAAGTAATTATGGCTTAAATTCTGTTTACCATATAGATACTAAGTGATATCTTATGAAACAAAACCACATTCAGAATTACAAACGTGGTCGTGTGGTCTCTACATGCGACGATTAGAACCATCTAACACTAATTAGAAACAACAATTCAATCCTTTCGGTGAGCAAACTATGCTATGTTTGTCATCATGTGATTGAGCTGCATTATAGGTTTATACTGAAGTACGGCATCTAAGGCATCTAATGTATGTCCTCTTCCATCCGTAGTGATTTAGTGTCATGTCCTTTGCAACAGCGAACTATCAGTTGTTAAGGAATTAGAAGTGGATCCTAGCCATTGTGATGAAATTTTAAAAGTAAGTATTGTCCATCCTGTACTACATAATTGCCTATGATACTCTTTAGGACTTATAATGGGGGTCATCATTATTTAATGACTGGATGTCTTGGGTCCTTACCCTTAGATACAATCGCCCCAAATATTTTTTTACCTGGGATGGTCATTCTCTATTTAGTCCCTATCTACTTTGATATGATTACCAAACAACTGCTCAAATATAGAACTATTAGCTTTGTAACTTGTCTAGCAAATATCACTTTGCTATAGCAAGTAGGGAAGGTGTGTTGCATAAAAAGATTGTTGTAAATCTGTCGTATTAACTATATTTTATACGATGTTTTACTGTTAATTGAAATAGATTCTTTTTAGTAAATGTTAGTGCTTGTATTTTTATGTTTATTAATTATGTATTTCAGATATATTTGTGCCTCCTGAGGAAGGCGTTTTTTCAGAACGCCGAAACGCGCGTCGAAAGTATTGATTGCCACTTTTTGCCACTTTTTTAACATCATATGATAATATTTTATGAATTTTGTATAAATTGTTTTTGTGTGTTAATTTGATGTAACTTGTATATTATGTTTGTTTTTAACATGAAAATCTATTAAAAAGAATAGAATTTTGTATCGAATTATATCGACAGGCTTCTTTTTGCAATTACCCTTCTCTTTGTAAGGATTATTTTTTGGTTATATACACCCAATTTGTTTCCCTGTCCGAGGAATTATTAATTCTAATCAGGGGGTCCTTGTTGTCTACATTATAAATTTTGGATACAATGCATACGCATATAACTGTGTTGTGCTATACCCCTGTCACTCTGTAAGCAGGAAGATGGTTGTAATCAACAACAAAGGACACTAAGGGCCATATGTATCAAGGAACCATTTTGCGATTCTGTAATAGCGATTTCTAAGAAATCGCTATTTCAGAATCGCAAAATGGTAAGTATCAAGAAAAATGCATTTTTTTTGCGATTTCCTGATATTCCTTAATTGCGAATTCACAAATTGCGAATTCGCAATTAAGGAATACTTTCCCATTCATTTCTATGGGCCTCCTGGCCCATAGGAATGAAGGGGAAATTTGCGAATCGCAATTTGCAATTCGCAAATTGTGAATATTTTCAAGGGTGCAGGGGTGTCTCAAGAACACTCTGCTGCACCCCTGAAAATGACATGTGTGCGCATATGGCGCACATACATGCCCTAAGGGCATGTATGAGCGTCACATGGCACCTTTTGATTTAAAAAAAATGCTTTTTTAAAAGAATTCGCAACTTACTACCAACTAGAAGTTGGTGGTAATTTGCGATTCCTTAATGGCATTTTGGAATGGTTTTTTCCTTGATACATTGCATTTAAGGAATCGCAAAATTTGCAATTCCTTAAATGCAATCGCAAAATAAGGAATGGCAAATTTAGCGATTCCTTATTTTGCACCAAAAATGTTTCATACACACCATTTAGCGAAAATGGGTTCGCAAACGCCGAATTCTGCGAATTTCGGCGTTTGCGAACCCATTTTGCCTTGATACATATGGCCCTTAGACTCTAGCTCCCACCTGTTCTGTTTCTGTAAGTTGTTTCTGTTGCATTATGCAATGGCTAGGTAACTGTGGATTATGCTGTTATACCTATTTGCATAACAATAAAAGGTTAATAAAAAGAAGGTTGAAGGTCCGCAAACTTCTTTTCCATTGTATTGGTTTCTTTAGTTGAGCTCTTTTAGGGATCACAACCAAATTGATGACAAAGGTAGTATGCTAGTGGTCTGTCCATTTGCAAGGCACAATAGACTAAAGTGTGATGTCAGTTTTTGCAATTCTTAAGTCTAAGGTCTCTCCCTTGTTGTGAGTAGGGCTGTCACAAATTTGGGTCAATTCGAGGTCTGATAGAAAGGTTTAAAGGTGTTCACTGCATGGTCATTTAGGTCATTCCAATGAAGGTTGAAGTCCACAAGGAAGATCTGGGTAGCTTGATGATCGGCACTGATTGAAATGACTTCTATGACTTATTCAATGAAAGATAGGTTGTCTCCAGGAGGGTGGTAGATCAAGTGAAGTTTGCAAATGAATCTATCATTGCTAGCGATGTTGACGCAAAGATATTCGCCAGTGAGTGGAGCTGCGGTTTCTGAATGATTCACACAGTGTTATGGTAGATGCAGGCTACTCCCCCCTGGGTCGGTTAGCTCTATCTAGTCTGATGATGCTGTGACTAGGGGGACTAGTAAGTCTAGAATAGGAGCAGTTGAATCGTTTAGCCAGGTTTCTGTATGGATAACAAGATCAAACTCATGTGTGAGGATGAGGTCTTAAATATAAGGCACATGACTGCAATTGATGAGCATGCATTTCAGGTGGGTAATGGAGTAAACAGTGACAGATCGAGTGAGGTTGATACACTTGAGATTGGTATTGTCTTCCCTTCTAGGGTTGTAACTATGTTTCTATAGGGATTAGCCTGAATGGTTTAGCTTTGTCACAGACAAGCCTTGATTGTATCTTTAGTGGGGATCTAAGAAAGGAGGAGGGCATGGATGTCACCGTCTGATAGACAATCACTCAGTTTCCTGGGTCGAGAGGGGGAATTAGGGACAGGTGTGCTTTGCCATCAAAAATGAGGCGTGTGATGGTTGTGGTCAGGCAGCAAGACCACTTGGGAACCAATCCGATTCCTCAGGACTCTGTTCGGCCTTTGATTGAGCAACAACTCTGTGGTGATGGATATAAGTCTTTGCATTTCATCCTTGAGATGGAGTAGATTAAGTGAAATGTCGTCAGGGGGAGATTCCAAAGAGGCGTGGAGGCGGGTGATAATGGGTTGGGTTGGGGGTGAGGCCAGGTTGAGAGGGTAAGCGAAGAGTGGAGGAAGGGAGAATTTGTAGGTCAGGAAGGTCTTGCACTGCCACGCTTCTCCTTTGACCTCCTCATTCCTTAATATCATCTTTCTTTCTATAATTATGTTGGTTTTATAACAGGAAGGAAGGAAGGGCTGTCACAGTAAATCCTAGAACCAATCTGTCAAACGTCATAATCAAAAAACACGGGAGCAGTTTTATATAGCATAAACCCGACTCAAAGGTATTGGAGCACTTTCCGTGTACACATTTATTTTCTGTTTGCAAGTATGAGGAAATTAAGCAATTGAACAGAATCACAGGATGTTTTGCTGACATTGAGACTCGAACTTGGTTCCCCAGCTCTGAAGTCAGCATCTCTCCCTGTTGTACCACATCCTCTCCTCTCAACACTGACTCCTACTCATTTAGGGAAAATCGTTTGTCAAGCAGATGAGCGCAGAATGTATAGCGAACTAGCAGCTAGATGCATCAAACCAAAATCCGCTCGCAAAGGGGCAGATTCTCAGAATCTGCCCCTTTGCGACCGGTATTTTTGCATTTGGGATGCATCATCCCAAATGCAAAAATCGCAAATGGAGAAATCGCTAAATTGCGATTATTTGCATTTAAGGAATCTCAAATTGAGATTCCTTAAATGCAATGCATGAAAGTTTTAAAAATAGCAAATTCGCTAATAGGGCACGCAAATTACCATGAAGTACAACTTCATGGTAATTTGCAAAGACTTTGAAAAATGCACTAAAGTGCATTTTTCAAAGTTTCATGTTGCGCACAGATCAATTTCAGGGGTGCAACAGGGTGTCCTTTGGACACCCCTGCACCCTTGAAATCGCAATCTCAAGTTGCGATTCGCTAATTGCAATTCGCAAATTGAGATTGTCTTCCCATTCATTCCTATGGGCCTCTAGGCCCATAGGAATGAATGTGGAGGTATTCCTTAATTGCGACTCGCAATTTGCGAGTCGCAATTAAGGAATTCTAAGAAATCGCTATTTTTTTAGTGATTTCTTGATGCATTCCATTTTGCTATTCCTTAATAGCGAATCGGTATTTTTCGCTGTTAAGGAATCGCAAAATGGGTTGTTGATGCATCTGGGGGTACATCTATTAAGTTCTTTATTATTTGGGGGGGATCGTTTTCTGCATCAATATGAAAAGTTAAAAAAAGCTTCTGTAAGCGCAAATCGGATTCTGGCACTTGCGCTGTCACTTTTCCTTTTAACACGATAATTTTAAAGCTGGGCAACTAGTTGAGGGAGAAGAGGCGGGGGGGGGTTGTAGTGGAAAAAGCGCTTCTATAGAAATGCAGTCAAACCAACGTACAAGATGGCTGGCACTGCTTTGGAACGCATAATTGAAATGCTTCTTAATTGTGTATTCCAAAGGAGTGTCAGCAATTTTATATGGTGAGTTTAGTGTCCATGGAGAGGGGAGATGATGTGGTGTAGGGACTAGAGGGGCTGATCTTGAAGCTGGGAAACCAGGCTCGAGTTTTGACGGGAGACTCAAAATCCTGTCATTCTTGGCAAATGAATGAATCTCTCTGTGCCTGGGAATTAGTAATGCAACTGGTGCACATGTAAAGCGCTCCAATAGTTTGTGCTATCTTAAATTGCAAAAAATTAATTAATTTAACAAATAGAGCGAACAATGGAATATACAAGGGTGTATACAAATATAAGGGATTGTGGGAAACAACAGCAAGAGGGGGAAGGTGATAGAGACATAAGCAGAACACATGCATGTGCATAGAGTGCAAAGACGGGGAAAAATACCTTGGAAATGCACTGGCAGTGGCAAGACACTGGCTCCAAGCCACTGACCGCCAACCAGAAAGGACACTTGGTCTAAGCTCCAAGGAACAGCCGAAACCAATGAAAGACGAGCGGAAATGCAAACTGATGACGTGAGGAGCTGTTGCTGACCAGCGAGAAGCTAGAAAAGCAGAGTGACTGGCGAATTCTGTGAATGGTAAGTAATGGCTGGGCTGGGGAGCCGGGTCTAAGCCCCTATTACGATTTCTTTTTAATAACATAAGACTTCGTAAGCACAGCACAAGCGCTGCGCAAGCGAAACCTAAAAACTGGCAAATAGAAACTCCAGTCAGGGACAGAAGTCACTGTTTGTAACACCAAGCATGGAACAATTAAAAAGATAAATTAAGAAATACAAAACATATATAACAAATAGACGTGAAATTGTCCAAACATTTCCCTTTGCTTTGGTAACCCAAAGCAGTGGCAAAATTGCTTCTAGGGCAACAAAATGATTTGTCAGACTGGTAGAAGTGGGATACAATCAGGAGAGATATCAGATGTGAACCTCAGAATAGCCAATACAGTCATGGACAGGTCAGGTGGTCTTCCAAGCGAGCCAGTTTCTCATGGTCTTGGGGCATCTACATAGGGAACATAGCTAAACAGACTGTTTTGTCTCCAAAAGTTTAAAGCTGAACTGCTTCCATCAAGTGTACCCATTTGCCTGAAGTCAGTTGGTATTGCTCCACACCATAGTTACCTTTCAAACAAGTATATCTCGTCAGGGTCAGAAATGCCATGCTCTCTCATCTTCTGGAACATCTTAGAGCTCTTCTTGATAGCCAACTCATAGCGCTCACTGCGGGACAGGAAGTTGGCATCCTCATGCTGGAAATCAGGATCCTTTAGAACAAAGTTTTCTGTAAGGCCAAAAGAAAGAAAGGTGAGGGAGTATATCATAGGATAGGCATGAGGAAAAGGTACACCACTGGGGAGGCTTTAGGCAGAAGAACCTCTGGGGTAGGCTTGAGGCAGCCCTACACTAGAGGTTAACTAAGGTGAAGTATGAGGCTGAGGTACATAACGTGTACGAAGTTTGTATCAGACAAAGAGACATCTTAGGTGGGAGGGGGTAAATAACACGGAACACATAGAACATGCTTTAGGGGAGTGGTCTCAGTCCAAGATACACTTTTGGGAAGTGGGTGACAGGACAGTGTAATGTTAGCACTGTTAGATGAACCTGCATCAAATGTGGCAGGCAGTTAGAAAATTACACCCAGTGCACATATTCCATGTTTCATACAGATTCAATGGGGAAAAAGGCAAAGTTAAAGGGGGGTTGTTAAAACATTTTTCTTTTGGTAATACTTTCGGCACTGTTTGAAATTTGGCAGAGACTTACCACGTTTAGCTTACTCTGGGTTTTCTCAATTACTTGCACCTTCATCCGAGGGGGGCGATTTAAATAGGGGGCATCACAGATGGGTTTATTTGTTAATAAATTCAGTACCGTTTGAAGAATGAAATTGCTGGTGGTACTTGGATGTGGAAAGGTATGCCATGCGAGGTCAAAGGAACTCTGATAATTCCCAGACATTTACATGCCTGGTATAAGATTGTGCAATAAAAGCTATATAAGAAAAAAAGGCTAGCTAACACTGAACATGTATGTATGTTTATATGTGTATGTGTATGTATGTATGCATGTATATGGTATTTCTGTTGCACAAACCTAGTCAAAAGCAGCAGAACACTGGACAAGCATAAAGTCAAAGAGTAATAAAGGAATAAACTGGGTTGCGGACGGTTAATGGATTGTGATGTAGTGTTTGTTAAAGATGTGAGTCTTAACCCTTTCCCTGCGTGGGTAATTCTCCCATGCTGCGGGGGGTGGAGGGGGTGAACGCGGCACCGCGGTGCTCATGACGAGACCAGCTCGTCATGAGTCACGGTGGAGCTGTGCTCATGACAAGCTGGTCTCGTCACAACCACGCCCACTGATTAATTCGCCCGCACAGGCAGGGAATCAATCGGGAGTGGGCGGCGCGGAGCTGTTATGACGAGACCAGCTCGTCATGAGCACAGCTCCATTGTGACTCATGACGAGCTAGTCTCGTCATGATCATGCAAGGGGTTAAACTCTTCCCTAAATTGGTGAAACGTTGGGGTGATCCTGATGGATATGAGGATGTTATTTCAGATTCTGGTACATAAATGTAAAATGCTGCTGATTTTTCTTTTTTGAGCTTTTTAGTCTGCAGTCTGATGGTGTCTTGGGTATGGTCAGGTCTGGCCATGATGGCATTGTAAATGATGCAGTTTGTTTTGAAGAAGATGGCCAAAGAAGTTCCATCAGGATAGAGGTGATATGATCATATTTCTTCAGGCCCTGAATGAGACATGCTGCGGAGTGTAGGATGCCTCTAAATGGTGCCAGTATGGAGTTTGGGAGGCCATGGAGTAGGGCATTACCACTATCCAGATAAAGTGTAGAAAGGCTTGCAGCCTGCCAAGTACAACGCATCAGGCGTTAGACTAACACATTATAGTATGGAGGTCTGCATCACCGGATTAAAATGCATTTGTGACACATTTTAACCACCTGCATGCTGAGGATGAAGTAGGTAAGTGGCCGTGACTGTCAGAAGTGCATTGACTTCAGCGCGACATCCGAGTGGTCAATGAGGGCTGGGGTAGCGTGATGGGAAGCACAGAAAGCTACTAAGGCAGTAAGGCTCTGGATTGACAGGAGGCCTAAATATGCTTTTACATCTTGTGGTTACCCCAGGGGGTGCATTACATGGCTTATCTCGGAGGCAATTATGCGCAGAATTGCACATTATTTTTGGGAATTATGTTAGAAGAGGCAGGTAAATATAATTAAGCCGGTCTACACCACTCAAGTCTATGCAACTAAACTCCACGCCACTGTACTCTAGGTCACTCCACACAAGGGCACTCTACGGTTCTCTGTGCCACTCCACTCTTTGCCACTCTACACTATGCCACTCTACCCTATGTCACCGCCATCTATGCCTCACCACTCCACGCCACTTACTATATGGCACTCTCCTCTACGGCACTCAATTCCACTCCTCTCCACTCTGCACCATTTGACTCTATGCACTCTACCCCACTTCACTCTACCCCGCTGCACCACTCTACTCTGTGGCACTCCACTCTTCTCTACACCACTGTACCCTACAGCACTCCAGTCTACTCCGCCCCACCCTACTCTACGCCACTCCACTCAATGTCATTCTGTGGCACTCTACACCACTTTACTCTATGCCACTCTCCTCTACGCCACTCCACTCTACGTCACTCAATTCCTCTCTATGCCACTCTAAGCTAGTTTACCCCACTCCACTGTTTTGCACTCTAAACCACTTTACTCTCTGGCACTCTCTTTCAATCCATGCCGCTTTACACCAGTATAAGCCACTCCACTCTACTCTACGGCACTTTACTCTACGTCACGCTACGCCACTTCACCGTATGCCACTCTATATTACGCCCCTCTAAGCTATACTACTCTATACTATTCCACTCTTCTCTACTTTGTGCCGCTCGACTGTAGGCCACTCTATTGTACGCCACTCCACTCTACACCATTCTTCTATATGCCACTCCACTCCAGTCTATGCAAAGCCACTCTATGGCACTCTACTTTACGCCAACCTACTCTATGCCACTCCACTCTATGCCATTCCACTCCATCTACCCCATTATATTTTATGCCACTCCATTCCACTCTATACCACTTCACTCCACTCTTCTGTAGGCCACTCAACTGTATGCCACTTCATGCCAGTTCATTCTACTCTACCCCAGGCTACTCAACGCCAATCCACTTTACGCCCCTTCTCTCTATGCACTCTACTCCGCTTCACCCTTTGCAACTTTACTCTATGCCATTCTATACTGTGGCACTCCCCTCTACACCATTGCACTCTGCGCCACTCCACTTTACTCTACACTCCTCCATGCCACTCTATGCCACTCTACTCCACACCACTCTACGCAACTCTACTCTGCACAGTGCCACTCTATGACACTCTATGCCACTCCACTCTACGCAATTATACTCTATGCCATTCCATTCCTCTGGACGCCACTCTTTACCACTTTATTCTATTCCACTTTTCACCGCTCTACTCTATGCCACTCTACGCTACTCCATGCCAATCCACTCTACTATACGCCATTCCACTCAACACCACTCCACTTCATGCCACTCCACTCGATGCCACTCCACTCCACTCTACTCTATGCCACTGTTAATCACTCCACTCTATGCTATGCTACTCTATACCACTCCTCTCTATTCTAAGCTGCTCTGTTGCATGCCATTCTACTGTATGCTGCTCAACACTGCCCCAACTTGCGCCACTCAACTCTACTCTACGGCTCTCCACTCCACACCACTCTACTCTATACCACGCCACTACATTTTAGTCATGCCGAACTGCAGGCATGCTGCTGTAAAGTTTAAACCATGGCTGAAAGACATTGACAAAGCCAATATTTGTCACATAGGCGAGACCTCGTGGTTTTAGACAGGAGACACTGTTTTCCTGAGCCCGAAGCTGAGAGGCACCACCTTGTGTCCCAGTACTGCAGGCGCTTGCATTTGTAAACACTGCAGGTTTAACCCTGCCTTAGGGTGTTTGCAAACCCCCAACCCCCCCAATCCTACTGGCATCATCCCAAATTGTATTCGTGAGAATAGGCAAGAATGGTTTATGGTTTAATTTCTTATTTGAGGCGCAGAGAACTTCCCACCATTAACCCTTCTATTGCTAATTGCAAATGTGAAGCAGTTTTGTGCTTTATAGATAAAAATACCATCAAGAAACAAACGTGCATTGAAAAATGAAATGTTTAAAAAACAGCCAGCATATTTAGTTTGCTCACTAAAAAGCAATTTAAACATTTGATTACTGAGTTCCAGGTGTCCGTTTAAAAATATTGTCGGAGCTCACTTTGAAAGGGGTAACAATTACATGTGATTTATAAGAAGTAAAACTTGAATATGTTATTTTCACGTTTGCTTCTATGCAAGTCTGCATGAAAAATCACGTCTTGTAAGATTGTGAATCGCATATAATGTTTTTAGGACTCTGCCCTGCCCCTGGCTCTTACCAATCTCCCGTCTCCGTCGGCTCCGCTCTGCGCCCCCGTCCAGTATGTGCGTGAGAAGCTCGGGGTTGAAGGTGGCGGAGGCGCGCTCCCGCTGCAGGTCTGGGTGCGCGGGCATGGTCCGGGTAAAAGGCGATCTTGGGCTGCGGGGCTCTGAGATCTGTGGGGCGGCAAGGCACGGCACGGCACGGTACGGTGGTGCTGGGATGATGGGGCCTCGTGCGCAGCAGCTCCTTATTCTTCTACTCCTGGCGACTGCGCTTGAACACACTGCACGGAGGCGCAGCCCCGCCCCGCCCCCTACCTGTTTGGAACTGGTAAACTAAGTCGAACACCGTCCCATGCTTTAACATAGTGGGCAGAGAAAAATCAAGAGGTAAAAAATAGTCTTGGCCAGTCTTCATTGCGAAATTGTACTTCTGGACGTTATTTTCAGGATAAGTGTTTCATTAAATACACATATTGAACACCTGTAACTTACATATTTTTTTACTTTACTCTAATCAGTGTATGCGCAAATGATCCATGCATGTAACATTGGGCCACATGTATAAAAGGTTTTAGCGATCGCAAACGGAGAATCTGGCCTTTTACAAACGCTAAATAGCCATTGACATGTACTAAGCCTTTTGACATGTACTAACCCTATTTTGCGAGTCAGTAACCTATTAACGAATCGCAAAGTAGGATTTGCAAGTCGATATTAAGAAGGGGGGTGTTAAGGGCTTCCCTTACCTATAGCGAGTCGCAGGGGGATGTATAAATGTTTCGCGAACGGAATGCGGTCGCAAAACATTCGCAGTTTACCAACAACTTCAAGTTTATGGAAACCCATTTGCAAATGTGGCCAACATTTTTTTTTAAGAGCAGGCAGTGGTCCTATGGACCCCAGCCTACTCTTAGACAAGCATTTCCAATGCAATAGGTCTCACATTTACATGAGTTTCGTAAATGCTACACCTATTGCATTACAAATGCTAGTTTGTAAAAAATTATACCTTAATTTCGTCTGTGCCCCTTTGTTTAGACTAGCCATGTCTAAAGAAAGGGGCGTGGCCGCCATTAAAATGCAACAAAAAAAGCATTTGTTTGTCAAATTGACAAACAAAATTGACAAACAAATGCTTTTTAGAAAACGGGCCCCATGCCGCGCTTTCACTTTAATGGCAGCCACACCACTTTCCTTAGACTCAGCTCGTTTAAGGAAAGGAGCAACACCGATAATAAAGTGTAAGTGCAGCATGGGGCAATATATATTTTTAAAAAACATGCAGCCGCTTTTGGCTTGGCAAGTAAAGCAAAGGCGCAAACACCACTATCAGTGTTATGAGAGAGAATGTCCCGCATGCAACAGCAGGTATGCGAAAACCATTACATGAAATAGTGCTCGGAAGCTGCAATTAAAGCTTACCAAGCGACAACACTTGTAAAAGGGGGTGTCCTCATGGGAGGTTACAAATGAAGACAAGGCGGTACTAAGGAGGGACCAACAAGCCTGTTTACAAAACAGAAGCCAGCATTTACCGAAGGACACTGACACAAGCCAATGACAAATATGGGCGGAGAGTGGGCGGGCCTTCAAGTGCATACTAAAATACAGCATGCCTTGCATGCGATGACCAGGCTCAAACTAAAAATTGAAAAGAAAACTTTTAATTTTTGTTTTTGAAATGCATCCAATTTTCCTTTAAGAAAAACGGGCTGAATAAAAAAAAATGCTATTTAAAAAGCAATCACATATATGGCAGTCCACTGATCCCAGCAGGGCACCCTCCCTGTGATTTTGGCCATCCCCAAGGGGTCTCAAATTGCTACCTGCCTCATGAATACTGATGAGGCGGGTCCATTTACGACCCACAGGCAATATCACACAGTGTCAAACACAATGTTGAACATTGCATTTTGAAACGTCCTAATTGCGAGTCGCAAAAAGTCCCAATAAGGAACTCACAAAATGTAATGATCGTTCATGTGGCCCTGACTTCAGTATGTTTCTGTGTTTTACAATGGTAAGCAACTGACTCAGTTATGCATTTTCTTGTGTTTCTTTAACAGCGTTGCCTTTCTTTTTTTAACAACACATTTTATTGGGTTATTCTTCAAGAGGATGGGCAATAGCCCTACAATGGCCTGTAGGAGAGAAAGGATGATCACACAAATACCGAAATTTCTGCCATTAATCAACACCTGCCAAACATGTAGGTGAAGCAAAAGAAACAATGTGTAGACAGTTCTCGATCTCCATACTAGTACATACGACATAGTGGCATCGATATTCATATACAAACAGAGCTGCATAGCACGGTTAAGGTGAAGTAGAGACTAATGAGTAATAAAGATAAAGGGGCCCCACTCAGGGATCCGTATCCGGCAGGGGGGGAAGTTCGATACCTCGATATGTCACCCATCGGCCCCAGATCTTCCGGTGATTTGCAGGGCATCCCCAAGGAACACAGCTATCTCGGCTCCCATACATCTGTCTAACTCGGTCTTCCATTTACTCAAGGTCGGGGGAGATGTTGCTTTACACAGTTGTGCTATGTCCCTCTTGGCAATAGTAAGAGCCAGAAACAGTAAGTGCTGCTTGTACCTATTCCCCCCGATGTCGTCAGTGCTGTGTAAGAGGAAGAGTCGCGGGTCAAGTGGGAGCTACCACGATAGTAATTCATTCAGGCAGGACCGACTCCTGCACCAAAAGGGTTGCAACACCGTGCAGCTCCATACCGTGTGCAGAAATGTTCACTCCTCCTGGTCACACCTCAGACATGTGGTGGACTGAATAACTCCCATTCGCCAGAGTCGAGTCCGGGTATAGTACGCCCGGTGTAGGTATTTGAAATGTATTTGACGGTATCACGTGGAGACCGCAGAACCCCTCGGGCTAGCGATGGTTTCCGCCCAGTCATCATCAGTCAGGTCTGGGATGTCGGCCTGCCATGCAAGCCGTGTCTTGTCAAGGGTAGTTGGTGTGTGGGTCGTCAGAGTCTGATATATTTGCCTAATCTTGTGGAGGCCAAGGTTGCCCATCAGCAGGCAGCCCTCCATGGGGTGAAATTCCGGGAGGGTCTGTAGTGTGCGAATCAGGGGGGTGAGTGCATGTCGAAGTTGAAGAAATGTGTAGAATTGTGTTCTATGGAGGTCGAAATCGTCCTGTAGTTGTTGGAAGGATTTCAATGTGGTGCCCTGCAACACATTCCGAGGGTTGAGATCCCCACAAGGTCCCAACCCCGGAACCCCTTCAGAGAGGCCACTGGGGGGAGGTATGTACCCTGCCATAGGTTGGTTTTCTGGGTGAGTTTCCCATTCCAGCCCATCTGTCGGACTTTAGCCCACCACAGCTGTATCACAACTCTACCAGCCGGCGGGGCGAACTCTAGGCATGTGAACTGTATAAAAGATGAAGGTGGGAAACCCGCTCCATCGCTACATGCTCTATCACATATGCCGGATCCACTATTCAATCACCATGAGTATATCAGACGCTACATAATATGAATAAATTTCCGCAGTTGCAAATCCCCCACAATATGTAGATTGCACACAGGTGCGGAGAGCAACTCTAACTACACCACCATTCTAGAGAAATGTATTTTGTATGGCGGCGACTTGTGCGAACCAGGAACGTGGAATAGGGTATGGGTAGTTTTGAAGGCGATACAAGATCCAGGGCAGTGACACCATCTTAAAGATGGCTGAGTGCCCGTATAGGGATAGGGGAAGAGAAGACCATATTGCCGTTTCGCCCTTGAGACTTGTTAGCAGTGGGGTGATATTATGTGCCCAGGAGACTTTGGGGCATGGGGACATAAAAATGCTGAGATATTTGAAACCATCCGTTGCCCGGGAGAGTTGTGAGGCCCACGCATCGCAACCCTGGTGTCCGCACACCCAAAATAGTATGGATTTGGCTGGATTTGTGTGTCAGCCTGTAGTTCCTCCAAACACTCTGAGAATTTCTAATGTGCTGGGCACAGAGTACCAGGGATCCGTTATGAAAAAGAGGACATCGTCCGCGTATAACGTGATGCGATCCAATCTCGACTGTGACCAGTCAAAACCCTGGAGTACCGGGTCACTTCAGACCCATGACGCTAAGGGTTCAATTGCAAGGGCAAACAATAATGTGGACAGGGGGCAGCCCTGTTGAGTACCTCTTTGGATAGGGAAGGGGTGGGAGCGATGCCCCGCGATGCGTACAGACGCCGTCAGGTCGGTGTATAACAGGCGTACATATGCCAGGAAGCACGGTCCAAAGTTGATCGCCTCGAGCAATTGGAAAAGATACATCCAGCTCAGCGAGTCGAACGCTTTGTCAATATCGGCGAGAAGCATGACGGCCGGCTGACCGAGCGCTGGTGCCGCCGCCATAGCGCTATGTACACTCCTTGTTGGACCGGTTGTTGCCGCGGTCTTTCCTGTGCATCTGGACCCTTCCCTGCCACATCAACTCCTCGCCGGACCCGCTCCGCGGGTTCCGCTTCGCCGTTGGTGCGAGGCGCTCTCATCTGCAAGAGGCGCAGTGTCCCTGACATTGGATTTCGGACTGGGGAAGTAAGAACAGGCAGGCGCAGGGCTGCGAGCGGACCCGCAGGGACTCTAACTACCAGGAGTCCCTGCGTGCGGTCAACCCTCAACACCTGGGTCGCTCTCCCTGACCGCCACGCCCCCTCCCCCAGCAGTGAAAGCAGCCTCCGCCTAGACCGTCGTGGGACTCCTTGTTGGACCGGTTGTTGCCGCGGTCTTTCCTGTGCATCTGGACCCTTCCCTGCCACATCAACTCCTCGCCGTTGGTGCGAGGCGCTCTCATCTGCAAGAGGCGCAGTGTCCCTGACATTGGATTTCGGACTGGGGAAGTAAGAACAGGCAGGCGCAGGGCTGCGAGCTGACCCGCAGGGACTCTAACTACCAGGAGTCCCTGCGTGCGGTCAACCCTCAACACCTGGGTCGCTCTCCCTGACCGCCACGCCCCCTCCCCCAGCAGTGAAAGCAGCCTCCGCCTAGACCGTCGTGGGACTCTTTGTTGGACCGGTTGTTGCCGCGGTCTTTCCTGTGCATCTGGACCCTTCCCTGCCACATCAACTCCTCGCCGTTGGTGCGAGGCGCTCTCATCTGCAAGAGGCGCAGTGTCCCTGACATTGGATTTCGGACTGGGGAAGTAAGAACAGGCAGGCGCAGGGCTGCGAGCGGACCCGCAGGGACTCTAACTACCAGGAGTCCCTGCGTGCGGTCAACCCTCAACACCTGGGTCGCTCTCCCTGACCGCCACGCCCCCTCCCCCAGCAGTGAAAGCAGCCTCCGCCTAGACCGTCGTGGGATTCCTTGTTGGACCGGTTGTTGCCGCGGTCTTTCCTGTGCATCTGGACCCTTCCCTGCCACATCAACTCCTCGCCGGACCCGCTCCGCGGGTCCCGCTTCGCCGTTGGTGCGAGGCGCTCTCATCTGCAAGAGGCGCAGTGTCCCTGACATTGGATTTCGGACTGGGGAAGTAAGAACAGGCAGGCGCAGGGCTGCGAGCGGACCCGCAGGGACTCTAACTACCAGGAGTCCCTGCGTGCGGTCAACCCTCAACACCTGGGTCGCTCTCCCTGACCGCCACGCCCCCTCCCCCACCCCCATATTAGTGTATTACGATCCCGCTGCGCGGGAGAAGCCCGGGACAAGGGCGGGACCGTCTGTGGCCGTCCGGGGCCGAAGGAGGCCGGGCTGGGCCTACTCTCTTATCCCTTGACTCCATTATGAACAACCTAATGTCCTTTTCACCACCACGTGAAACTCTATCAAGGGAGGGAGCCCCCAGTATAGGGACTTTGGACAACTATTTTAAATCTGCCAAGGGAGAGGCGGGTAAAGAAACCTCACTAGAGAAACGTAGGGTGGAGCGTAGGCGCTCCATAGAATCTATGAAAAACAGATCCCTGACTGAGATTACCCCCTATCCTATCCCTCAAGAGGAAGGTGCGCTCCCTAACAGCCCAAATCCCCTGACCCTTGAGGACATTCCCCTTTTACTTAGGGAAATTCCCGCCACCGTAGGGACGGTGCCTGGAAAGCACCCAGACCCAGTTCCCCCTATATTATCTGCTACCCCGGTTAACCTGGTAACCCAAACCCCTCCTATGCAAATGGCTAAGAAGAGTAAGGCAAAATCTAATGTTGTGGTCGAGGTGCATAGGCCTCCGCCTAGCAAACGTATTAGGAAATCAATAGGGGGACGGGGGAAATCTAAAGGATCCTATCTTGATTTTGGCAAGAAACATACTAATCCACTCCTACCGGGGAAGGTGGATGAGATCGTGCCCACTATTCCACCCCCTAAGGATCAAAGCCCCATTATAGCTGTTACCAATAAGGATCTAGAGGCTAATACATCGAATAAAACCCCTCCATTTACATCTATAGGGAACATCGAATTTCTATTCCGCTCCCTCTTGCAGCCCATTAGCGATAGCTTGAAAAAAGTGGAGATTAGGCTCACTTTGTTAGAAACATCTCTTACTACCCTGAACACCCTAGTTAGTAAGCAAACTAAGCTAGTGGGAACCCATCCTTCTGTAGGGGATCCTTTAAAAGTAGGAGTTGTAACATCTGCCAATAAAGCCCCCCTCAAGAGTGCGTCATCTGCCCCCCCTCTCCAGCCACTTATGGCTATTCAATTCCAGGCACAGTATAACAACCAAACTAACGGACTCCCACAACCATTAGACTACCTCCCTCAAAGATCCCAGGCAGAGACCAATGAAAGATCCCAGGAAAACGGTAAAGCCACTCTAGATTCGCCGGTCGGGCCAGCCCCAAGAGCACGGAGGCCAGATCTCCCGCCGGAAGCCAATAGCCTAACGGTGGTCTTAGCAGGTGCCCCCCATTTAAGATCAGGGGAAAACGAAGATTATCTATCCCTCAAGAAAAAGGTCATTAAATGGCTTAATTGGAACCAACCTCTACCATCCCATTTTAACAATGAGATTATTATGGTTAGAAGGGTCCCGTGGTTAGGGAAAACCAGAAAAACTATAATAGGGGATTGTATTCTGGCAACTTTTAAAGATCCGGGCACTGTGCTGCACATCTGTGAAGGAGTAAATAGATCACTGGATTCCACTATTCAGACCCTTCCAGTATCCTTCTTCTTCCCCCCCATTCGCATCCATAAGGCTCCACCGTACGATGAATGGACAAGGGTGGAACGTAGACGCGGACACAAGGACCATACACAACGCCCGCATTTTCAACTGCCGGATACACCCTTTTTTCACTTTAACCGTTTCAATTGCTTGAGTGGCCTGGACGGGGTTGACTGACTTGCTGTACATAAGCCAGTTACCCGGGATAACGGCTCCTGCGGGCTTCCTGAACTCTCCACCGTGGCTACTGGCATAATCTCTGGCTCATCGAACAATTTAGTGGCTCCTGATAATGGCACTAGAGGACCTTTTCATCTACCTGTTGATAATGTAGACACAGCTGAGGGAAGTGTCCGGGACCTTCCGCCTGTGGACAACGGTTCGCTTAGACACTCTGAGCCATCTGCCCCAATTGCTGCCCTTGCCCCAGGCCTTCCGACGGAAATGGTGCCTGGAACTTTCTTCCCCAATCCCTATGGCTTGTCAACCGATACCCCTGAACATTTGAAGTTAATTTGCTGGAACATTGCGGGTTTGGCCAACAAACTGGGCGAGCCAGATTGGGTAAATTACATTGAGACGGGTGATGTTTGTATGTTCCAGGAAACCTGGGCCAGAGAGGACTATGGGCACCAAGGCTATACATCATTCTCCATCCCAGCAAGGTGGGAAGGCAAAGGCCGTCCGTCAGGGGGGCTCACGACGTGGGTCGCTTCCCATTTGGGCTGTGTGGCCACACGGTGGCCGTTTAATTCCGAAGATATCCTCGTGGTCTCACTATTATGGCCAAATAAAGCTAAACTTGTGCTGGTTAACATCTATTCCAGGCCGATGGGGATGGCAAAGGAATCACCAACCATTGATGAACTTTCGAACCTTTTATCTGAACTGCCGAATAATTCATATTATGTGGTGGGTGGGGATTTTAACTCCCACTTTGAGCCACTCCCCGTTCTTTTGGAAGGGCTTTCACTGGAAGAAGATGCCAGGTGGGCAGTACCCGCGGTGGAAGCACCTTCCGCGAAAGCTTGGACCCCATTAGCACTACAAATTACTGCCCTCACCCTAAGGTTCGGAATCAGAGCCTGTAATGGGCGAATGAAATCCGACATACCTAGTAAAACTACTTATAATAGACGGGGGAGAGAGTCCCGCTTGGACTACGTCCTGGCCCAACTAGTGAGGTGGACTACAATTCGGGATTTTAGGGTGATGGAAAGGATCGAGAGTGATCACAACGCCCTTGAGCTCGACCTGGTTCATCCCGGCCCCCAAGCTCTAGTGCCCACGGTGGAAGGAAATAAATCCGCGCTTCTGGATAATAGCAGGAGAAGAATCAGGTGGGAGCACCTGGTTACAACCAAGGATAAACTCCCTTTGCTCTATGCTGAGATTATTCCCATTTTGGAAATTATGGGGAGCTGTGACAGCGAGGTAAATAATATAGACTCCCAGACTAAATTGTATAAGGCCCATGAGGACCTTATAAAAATCGCGGCACTACATTTTACTAGTAGCTCACGAAAGCCTAGGGAGAGGCGCCAAGGCAAAGCACTGTGGTATAATCTAGCATGCAGACGGGCTAAAACAGAACTTCTTGGAGTAATTAAGGAGGGTACAGGAGGGGAACGCCTGAAACAAAGCAGGCGAGCCTATAGAAAGCTTCTTGCCCAGGCTAAAGCAGAATGGGAGGAAAACCAGTGGGAAGAACTCACAAAGGCTCTAGCGCTTCAAAATCAACGCCTGTTCTGGAGGACAGTGAACGGGGGGTCAGGGAACCTACAATCGGCACTAGAGCCTAATATAGCACCTGGGGTCTGGCAGGCTCACTTTCAGTCCTTATACAGCTCTGTGCCGGGAGAACTTCCTGCTGCTATTGAGGTGGACGGGCCGGGCCACCAAGGGGAGCCAATAACGTTGGGTGAGGTCACTGCTGCTATCTCAGGCCTGGCTTCAGGGAAGGCGCCGGGACTGGATAGCTTACCGGGGGACTTGTTCAAACAGGAGCCTACTGTCTGGGCGCCATACCTCGTCACCCTTTTCAACAGTGTTCTCGGTGGGATGGAAATCCCTAGTACTTGGCTGGGGGCAGAGGTGGTCCCCATCTTTAAAAAGGGTTCCCCTCTCCTCCCAGCCAACTACAGACCGATTAGTCTGATAGACGTACCGCAGAAGCTGTTCGGTAGGGTTTTGCTGAATAGGCTTCAGGATTGGATGGAGGAGGTGGGAGCCCTCAGTCCCTACCAGGCGGGGTTTAGGAAGGGGGTATCCACAGTGGACCAGGTCTTTAGACTGAATTTAATCTATTGGAAGACAGCAAAGTTCGACGGCGGCAGTTTGTACACAATTTTTGTGGACCTACGGGCCGCCTTCGACCTGGTGCCCAGGGGGAAACTTTGGAGCGTCCTGGCAGAGATGGGCGTTCCCCCAGACATCCTGTCAATCTTACAGAGGCTGCACCACAGTAACTACGCCCGTGTGAGGTGTGGGAGGTCGGGGGAACTGACTGATAGATTCCCCGTTGGCCGAGGGGTAAGACAGGGTTGTGTGTTGGCGCCGACCCTTTTTTGCCTCTTTGTCAACGGGGTAATCGCCCATCTCAATGCCACCGATCATACCGACGCCCCCAAACTAAAAGGCAGCAGGGTGCCCGCGATCATGTTTGCGGATGACACCCTGTTGCTTTCTAAAACCCCTATGGGTATACAAAGGATACTCGACTCCTTCATGGCCTTCTGCCTCGATAGAGGGCTAGAAATTAATGCCACAAAAACCAAATTCATGGTTTTGAATCCGAGCCAGAAACTGCGCCCGAATCCACAACTGGGAGCCGTGCGGCTTGAGAGAGTAGCCACCTTTGAATATCTTGGTGTGACCCTTAACGAAACCATGACCTGGGGATCCCACCAGAGCAGGGCAAACCTAAAACTTATACAAACCACTGGGGGCATTGCCCGGATGATGACTGGCTCGTCGTACCGTCCACTGGGGGCTCTAATACAGATATATAAGGCCCAGGCTAGGGGAGCAACTATGTACGGGGCTGAATTGTGGGGTCATATGCCCTGCCGGAGCCTGTCAGTAACAGAAAATAAGTTTATAAGACAGATAGCCGCACTCCCCCCGAGCACCCCGCTCCTTCCCTTGAGGCTTGACTTAGGGTTACGACCACTAGCTGACGAGATAAGCCTGAGACCCATAGCCTTTTGGCGTAGGCTATGGAGTAGTGATGATCTCGCAGACTACAGGGCGGAACTGGTCGAAATACTGAATCACCCCAAGGTGCTTAGTATCCCCTGGGTCAAAAATATTAGAGCAACCTGTATGGAATTGGGGCTCCCTGAGCTATGGACTGAGCCGGCGAGGGCAGCATTAAACATCTCTAAGAGGTCCCTGTCGAATTTGTACCATGAACGCAAATGGGCAGGGACCAAAGCTGCCCAGCCAGATGGGTCTCTATCATCTGTGTTCCTGCAAAGTAAGGATCTCTATAGGTTTGAGAAGGCACTGGATCCTATCTACCCCATACTGGCCAGAAAGCTGTTCCTCCAGTGGAGATACGGCACATTGCCCTTCCGGTCCTTTACAAGCTTGTGGTCATCGGCTTCCCCCGCAAAGCACTGTCCTGTATGTGAGGACAAGGAGGAAAATGACCTGCATGTGGTCTTCTTCTGCCCAGCCTACAAGGCAGCCAGAAAATACTGGCTCCTTCCCTTGATAAGGAATATGGGTGGCAGGGAATATGCACCAATGTACAGGATTTTAAAATCTGATGTTACCGGCCCAACTGTTTTTGCACTCTCAAAGTTTTTTACTAATGTATGGTATACACGTAATCGCTTTTTAAAAGAAGTTGGGTAGTGCTTAGAAATTCATATCTTTTTTAAAGACATTTAACCTTGTACATGAGCCTTTTAACATATGTATCCAATGTTTTATCTGTTATGATGGAGTTACATGTGTTTTCTTTCTGTACTGTGTATCTTTTATGACCAAATGGTCGAAATAAAGATTGGAATATATAATATACTCTCCAGATATTGGTTCCCAAGAGGTGTATGTTCGGACGCAGGAATTCCATAGGGAATCCATTAGGGCCAGGTGCGCGCCCGGGGGAAGCGCGTTGAGGGCATCAGTCAGTTCATCCACTGTAATTGGGGTCTCCAATTGCTTGCGTGGATGATCAGAGAGCCGCCTTGGCAGAATGTCAGTGAGGAATTCTGCTATGAGTTTGGCCGAGATCTGTTCATGTCGTGCATAGAGAGTTGTGAAGTGTCTCCCTAATTCCCCAGCAATGCCCTGCGGTGACGTGTGCCACGACCCATCAATGCCATGAATAGTGGGTACGACCGCCGGGGAAGTATCTGCTTCGCAGAGCCGATGGAGCATCCTGCTGGACTTGTCGCCCCATTGGTAAACCCGATGTTGTGACGCCTCCCAGATCTCTTTGGCCTCGCCCAAGAGATATTGCCATAGTTCCTGTTGCACCTGTATCAGGTTTCACTGTATAGTAGGGTTAGGGTCCAAGGTAAGCTGCGAAGCTAGGGTCGTCTGGCATAACTTTAAAGCCTCTAGTTGCTCCCGCCGTGCACGTTTTTCTTTGGTGCGATAACTGATTTCAGTACCCGAAATAGTTGGCTTTAGGGCCTCACATAAAATACACAGAGAAGGGGCAGAGGGACCATTATCGTCCAGGTAGGTGTTGATCGCCGTGTGAAGCAGATCCTGATAAACAGGGCACCGCAGATGCTAGGGAGACATGCACCAGCGAAGGGGGGTTTCTGGGAGCTTGTGTGGAATTGCAAGGTGACCGGAGAGTGGTCGGAGAGCTTGCGAGGCAGATGTGTTACTTGTGAGAATCGGTGAAGAAACACCCGAGGGGCAAAGAAATAGTCTGCGCCCATGTACTGTGGACAAATATGTGTAGCTATGTTCTACGGGGTGATATTCATTCCAGACGTCAGCCCATCCCAGGGTGGAGACAAATGTATGCAATTTTGTGGTGCCCGGTAGTATGTTATGTTATGTTATCTGGGGTTTTATAAAGCGCACAGCTACTCTACTGAGTGTACCCGCGCTGGGTGAGTATGACTGAGAAGACAGGAAAAAAACAAGTGTGCAGAGCGCAGAGTATTACGTTATTGCTGGAACAGCCATGTTTTGGGCTGTCTGCACTGCGTTGTGGATCCAGTGGCCCCCTTGTATCGTTCCAGTCGCCCTCTAGCAGGGTCAAGCCCTCAGGTATGTCCCTCCAGACCCCTGAGATCTTATCAATAAAGGCTGTCCCTCGTGGGTGAGGGGCGTAGATACTGCCTATGGTGACCGGTTCCCCGTACAGCATGCCTGTGACAAAGAGGAATCGACCTCCAAGATCAGCCTTGTGTACTATGTGCTGAAACTGGACCCTGCAATGTATTAAAATAACCACTGCCCTGGAACCTCTGGTGAACCCTGCATGATACATATGATAAAAGCTGAAGTGGGCCAGACATGGGGCTGTGGTACCTAGGAGGTGAGTCCTTTGTAAAAGTAGTATATCTGCCTCATACCTCTTTGCCTGATGCAAAACGGCACCTGTTTCACTTTGTTTAGTAGGCCCCTGACGTTCCATGAGACTACTGTAAGGTCTCCAAAAGGGGTTACATCACCTAGCAACATTTTCCCTTGATTTAAAAACAATTACAGCTGAGAGATCAAAACCTAAATACCCTATCTGCATAAAACATAAGAACCCAAACATCCTAAGACTGTGTTCCCTTAAAATCCCACCCCCCCCCCACCCAACACTGCCAAGAACTAGGAGCATCTGTCACGCTGTGAGGCACACAAGGCTCCCAACAGAGGAACCCCGCGCCCCCACGCCGAAAGAACCATACCCACCCTAGAAACATGAGAACAAGAGGGGCACAATAAGTCTGTGGCTCAGCAGTCCCATGGCCCAGCCCCCACGCCCACCCAGAGGAAACTTCGTATAGAGAGTCTTAGTAAACAATAATCACTATCAACTTGCTATTGGTCACCTATGCTGCTTCAAAATGTTCAGGGGGGCCGCTCCGGGCTTGCTAACATCATGTCCGATCCTGAACCCCATCGTTTCCTGGATTTGGTTCACCGTGGTCGTTGGCTTCGCGAGCTGAGTGAAGAATCCGAATCTACTAATGGTGGTGAGCTCGACCGAGGCTGGGGGCGCTCATCTGTCCAAGCAAAGACGGCCTCAGGAGTGTCAAAGGAAAACGACTTGGAGTTGTAGATCACTGGCATCCTGGCTGGATATAGCAGAATGTATTGCATGTTTAAGTCTCGAAGGTGAAAGAATGGCGCTGCTGTTGGACCAGGTGTGTGTAATCTGGAAACATCATGATGGATCGGGACTCGTGTTGGATACTGTCCTTATGAGTCCTGGCATAATGCAAAATTGCATCTCTGTCGGCATAGTTCAGGATTTTGGCGATTACCGGCCTGGAAGCCGCACCTGAGGGAGGTTTTTGTGTCAGGGCCATATGAGCACGCTCCACCACAAAGGCCGAGGACAGGAGAACTTTCGGCATGAGGTCCGTGAGCCACTGAGTGATGAAGCCAGTCATTGAAACACCCTCACAGCCCTCCGGCAGGCCCATGAAGCATAAGTTATTGTGTCTCACTTGGCCCTCTGCATCCTCCACCCTGGAAGGCAGCTCCTGCGACATCAATGTGAGTTTGTTCACCTTTTTTTGGAGGGTGGAAACTGTATCTTCCACTGTCAAGACCCTCGTTTCCGCCTCCGTGATGCGATTGACAGCCTTGCGTAGGTCTTGGCGCAGGAATGAGACCTCAGACCCCACTGCTCCGATCTTGGCATCTAGCATGTCCCTTGCATTGTTGCATTGCATTGTTGATCGCCAGTAGGAGGGCCGCATTGTCTGGTGCCAAACTTGTCCCTTTGCCGCCTGAGGAGCCCCCAGGAGGCATAGTGTATTGATCGAGGGTGCCCTGCTTGGGGCCTGCCACACTGAGCTTATCCTTGCCCATTATGGAGGGTGTCTATAGTTGCTGCGGCCGCTCAGGGAATATGGGCTGGTAGCACAGGATCGGACGTGTACCCCGGGGTGGGTTGCCATAGTGTAGGAGAGGATCCGTAGGGCCAGGATATGTGCAGACCCAGGACGCAAGACTGACACTTCAGAGATAGAGGGGGGCCTCTGGCCCAGCCCGGAGCGAGCCATCAGCGTAGTCACCCGCACCCACTCCTCTATCAGTGGGGACCAGCCCTCGAAGAGCCCCATCACATCCTTAGCGGGGGCTGCGGTGGGTGCACCTGGCGATCTCTGCATGCGGAAGGCCCAGGAGCAACACTGGGGATATCTGCCAAGTCTTAAGGCTCCTCTAGGCCACCACCAGCCAAGCGGAGTATCCAGGGGGTCCCAGGCAGGTTGTTGTCTTCCCACCACTCTGGCAAACACAGGACCACGCACGGAGCAAGTCGGGCCTCACCCCCCAGGGTTCACGCGAAACCAGGCAGGCCGGCTAGGAGATCCAATCATTAGATACCAACAGGCGCTTCAACCCGGCCCATGCATCTGTGCAGTGCCACCCCAGGTAGGGGGGGAAGCGCTGGTAAGGATGGAAGGCAGCAGATAATGGTGTGGGCCGAGCGCTCACCTCCAGGGGCTGCGATCCAGCCCCGGCTTCTCTCAGTCTGCCCCTGGTGCAGGCCCGTCACTGTGGGGCTCAGTTTGGTCACTCAGCTACGCCCGGCCGGTCCAGGATCTGGGGCCGCGACGGCCTCAGCAGCCCAGCGGCAGGAAGAAACCAGCACCTCCGCCGCCTATGGGGCCCAGCCGCACCTTCAGGCAAGCACGTGTAGAAGATGGCGGAGCCCCAGGTGAGGGGGAGGGGCGGCCGCACCTCTCGCCGAGTCCGAGCTCTCCGTCGGTCCACACCCAGGGCACCAGGCGTCCGGCAGCACACCCCACCTCCGCTGCCCTCGTCCCCGGTTGGGACCCAGCCTCGGGGGCCGCAGCACCAGGAGGAGGATCCAGCCTGCGCCTTGCCGGAGTGTTCTCACTGGGAAAACATGCACCGCAGCTCGTCCACCTCGGGCAGCAGGGGATCCCCATACTCCACATGGCCGTGGGCACTAGCGGCTTCAATTAACAACTCCTCTGGGCAGGATTAAGGTGGGATTTTGGCCGGATTTTGTTGTGGATGCACGCAGTCCGATTAGGCTGCGTCTGCCATGATGGCTCAACAAAGCCACGCCCCCTAGCTTTACCTTTCTTGACTTTTAGTGCAAAGACCACTGCTCCAATGTGGGTGCTAAACTGCGATGGTAAACACTCTACTGGCCAGGTATACAAAGCTTTTTTGTATTTCTTAATGGGCTGAATCGCAATTTTGGCCTGTTAAAAAATGCAAAACAGCGTTTCCTAATGTACAAAGGCAGATAGGGAATCTCAAAATGTGATTTCTACCCAGTAGAAATTGCATTTTGCTATTCCCTAAACAGGAAATCTCAAAGAGGGATTTCCTATTTGAGATTTCATGTGCACATGTACAAAGCATTTCCTAAATGCGCAGTCAGCATTTAGGAAATGCTATTACCATCGGATTCAAGTCAATGGTAGCCATGTGCTATTTCAAAAGAAACCCCTCAACACGCTCTATCTAAAGTACCACTAAGCATACACTTGCCCCGATAGGGTATTTGTGTACTTTACATGTGCACCACTTGTCTTGGAGGGTGCATCAAGGGTGGCCTTAGGTCCTTAGGCACCTTAGTTTGCATTTACAAAGTTGCGATTTCCTATAAAGAAATCCCAAATTTGGAAACGCAAAACCATTCGTAGCTAAGGACCTTTAGGAACAAATGGTTTAGTATTTACTAAATAGCGATTTTCTAATAGCGATTTCTACTCTGTAAGAATCGCTATTAGGAAATCTCTTTTATGTACATTCCATTCTGCATTTCCAAATTAGCGATTTCTTGGACTTTGCTATTTAGGAAATGCTAAATTGAAATTTTGTACATATGGCCCAAGGGGCCAGATGTATGACCACTGGCAATTGTGACTCGCAAATTGCGAGTCGCATTTGCGAGTTGCAATTGCCAATGTACAACAGCGTCTGAGACACTGTTTGCGGTTCCCAATGGGGTAGCAGATTGCATGCCTTATGCATATTAATGAGGCTGTAACAATTTGTGACCCCATTGGAAATGGCTGGCACTCCCAGGAATGGTGGCCTGCTGGGGTGAGCAGACCTCCATGCCTAGGACTGCTTTTAAATAAAGCAGTTTTTTTTAAAGGCAGCCCTGTTTCATTAAAAGAAAACGGGCTGCCTTTAAAAGATAAAAAATATTAAATGTGTTTGTTTCATTTTTAAAGGGCAGGTAGTGGTCCCTGGGACCACTGCCTGCTCTGAAAAAATGTTTATGCACCCATTAACAAAGGGGAAGGGGTTCCCTGGGGACCCCTTCCCATTTGCTGATCGTTTACCACCTTCTTGAAGAGGGTGGTAAACTGCGAGTGTTTCGCGACCGCAATTGCGGTCGCAAAACATTCTTACATAGCATTCAGACTGGCTATTAGGAAGGGACACCCTTGGAAAGCCCCTTCCTAATAGCGAGACGCTAACCCTATTTTGCAAATCGCTATTTAATTAGCGACTCGCAAAATACTGTTGGTACATGGGCGACAGGTTTTTTGCATGCACAAACGGGTCTAAACCCAATTTGCGCATGCAAAAATCCGTCGTCTATCTGACCCTATGTTGGCTAAACCTGACCGCACATGTTTTAAGTTCTGCGGAGGTATGCCACTTGTTTAATGGTTGTTTAGAAGAAAAAATGCTCGTAGGATACTGAGCACGTAGGATACTGATAGGGTGACCAACTGGCATGGGTGCAAATTCAGGATGGTGAGTGTAAAAATTCAGGACAAAGGGTCAAAATTCAGGACAGGGGGTCAAAATTCAGGACAAAACTTCGGGACAAAAGGTACATTTTACAGACACATCAAAGGAGGTCGCGCAATAGTATATAAGTAATCCCATTTATATCCAAACATATTCATCCATTTGCAAACTTATCCATCATGTATCCTTCCAGCCATCATTTCACTCATCCATCCCTCCATCCACACTTTCGCTCATCCATCCATCCACCCTTTTACCCTATCCATCTGTACATTCATCCACCCACTCTTCCACCCAGCCATCCACTCATCCATCCAGCCATTTACCCTTTCACCCATCCAGCTATCCTTTCACTTACTCATCCATCCAGTCACTCATCCTTCCACCCATTCACCTTTTCAGTCATCCATCCATCCTCCCTTTCTCTCTCCATTGCCCCTTTCACTTAGCCATCCATCCATCCATCCTTCTACTCATCCACTCATGAATCCATCTATCACTCATCCATCATTTCACTCATCTATCTATCCATTCACTCACCGATCATCCACCCTTTCACTCATCCATCCATTATTTCACTCATTATCCATCTATTCACCCTTTCACTCATCCATTCACCCTTTCATTAATCCATCCAGCCATCCACCCATCCCTTCACTTTCTCACTCGCCCACCTTTTCATTAATGATGTGCTGAGCCTTTGTTTGCAGAGTTGCAGATAGAAGAGACCCATCAAGAATGTAATGTCATCCTCCCTGTAGTTCCTAAAGCAAGATGTGGGGGTGTGCTCACTATGTCCCTGCACATAGGCAATCTGAAAAAGTGGAAGTCATGAGTCATGCATGATGCACAGTGCCAGGACGTGAGGCGACTGCGACATGGTGTTCTTTTCAGGGCTTTAAGCGGGATGAAAAAAAGGGGTAGGGGGTCTCTCAAAAGGGGGTGTTCGATGTAATTAAGGGCGAGCCTTAAAATTCCTAAGGTAAAAACTGTGTTTAGCATAGTATGCCACTGGACTGGTATTTTGCCTCTTCTGTCATTGTATCCAGATAAATAACAACAAGTAACGTTACACCTACAACAAGCCAGAACTATTGGCTTTGTCAATGGTTGTTAGTTGCATAAAATAAAAATTCAGCAACCATGGCTTTGTTGAATATAATATTGAAACTGCGCTTTTCTAAAATGATGAGACTAAAAGAACTCTAGCCCAGGCCCCTTCTTTTCAACTTGTTTAACCAGCTGCTTTGATTGAACTGGATTCTGTAGCAGCATTTGCGTGTTTGCACATTCCTTCCATCTAACAATATGCGCTGCCCTAGACCGAGGCTGGAGGAGGCTCACTGCATGCAGTAACACTTCAGACTGGCCCATGGTCATTCTGTATGTGGCAATCAGCCACATACAGAGTGACAATGGGCGGGTGGGGGCTGCTCTAGTGCTCCTAGGAGGAGGTCGAGGCGCCCCATCAAGGAGATGAGGCTTCATGCAGGGAACAGTGCTGTTCCCTGCAAACAGTGCTGTTCCCTGCAATGATCAAAATTGTGGACAAAAGGCTTCCGTAAAAAGGATCCTCATGGACAAGGGACGTGAGGTCCAAATTACGGACGGTCCGTGAAATTTACGGACAGTTGGTCACCCTACTTCAGAGTTATTCAATCTGTGGGGCGCGCCCCCCTGGGGGGCGCGACACCGTCTCAGGGGGGCGCGCACTCCACCCATGAATCTCACCTTTGTCCTCTACTGTCCCACATCGTTGCAATTCTACTTCACCAGCAGGCTGAGGCGCACCTAGAGTCAAATTTCGGGAGGGGGGAGCGTTTTTTTTTTGATTCTTCAAGCAAACGGCAGAGTGGGGCTTCAGGGGCTCTAAGAAGGGGTGAAAACCATCAAAGCCTCATTAACATGTAAAAGGTCTTTTAAAGACTGTAAGTAACCTGAGGCCATTACGCTGCTGGGAGCTTGTGCGCTGTCCTAGCGAGTTTTAATCTTTCATTGTTGTTTTGTAAGGTGGTGTGGTGTCGTGAGAGGACACTTTTTAAAAGCTGTTGTGTTTTTCTTTTGGTGCAGTGTCTGTGCCTTTTAAACTGCTCACTACGGGCGGCACCTGCTTTCTTTTCTTTCTGACTGCCCAAGCGCAGTCGGCACACAGTGGGGAGGAGCACTGCTACGGGAGGGTCGGTGGAGAATTCGCCTCTTCCCGGTGTGAATCCTGACGCTGCTCCAATTGGTTGGGACCGTCTGTGTGATGTGGTCCCGCCCTTCCGTTAGCTAGCGTTCCAGTTGGAGGGGGCACAGGATATAGCTGCATGGAGACGCGAGCGCGCAGCGGGCGAGCGCAGTGGGCGCGACGATGGCGCGCCGAAGGCTCGCCAAAGGCGAGCCCATCTGCGCCCGTCCGCGCTAAGGACGCGCTCAGCGCCGGGCATGCTGCCTCTCCCTTGTTAATTGGGACCCATGGCCATGGTAACGTTATAAGGTACTCGTCGGCCGCGTTGTATGCCCTAAATAGAGGTGCTAGTAGCAGGGGTAGTTTGGGTCTGGTAGAATCCGCAGCTCCACTGTCCGATTTCCTGACCAGGGACCTTCTCCCATGTGGACTGCTGAATGTTCGGTCCATACCTAAACATAGGACAGAAATTCAGCTACTGGTAGAAGCTCATGGTTTGGAGGTATTGTGTATGACTGAGACTTGGACGCGGCAGGACTGCGAGGTTGATCTTGGATTAGCCTGCCCGCCAGGCTTCAAACTATTGCACGTGCCTAGGTTGGAGGGAAAAGGGGGAGGGGTGGGGCTCATTTATAGAGATTTCCTGAACTTGAAGACCATTGACATTGATCTGGTCGCAGGGGTTGAACTCCTGGGGTTCACAATCAAGAGTGAGCTGGGCCAATCCCTGACAGGGATCATTTGCTACGGTCCACTGGGGTTTTTTAGTGTGCTGCAGCAGCAACTTCTCCTGGAAATGTTTACTAATATGGCGGCCACACACCGGAGAGTTTTAATTCTGGGCGATTTTAATCTTTTTCCGAATGGCTCCCTTGATACAGGCTTGGCCAATATATCCCAATCTTGTGAGAGGCTGGGACTGCGTCAACAAGTCTCGGTAGCCACCCATTCGGGGGGACACATGTTGGACCTCATCTTCGCCTTAGATGAGCAGCTATACATGGGGGAGGTTCTCCCGATGGACTGGACTGACCACTTTTTGGTCAAATTCTATCTGAATATGGCCAATTGGGATAAAAGGGAAGGCAATCGGAGGACAAATTTTGTTGGGAGGGATTGGAAGGCCTTGGCACAGAGGAAAAATCATGGTGAAGTGGTCTCGGTGGAAGACGGCTTCTCGCCGGAGGCTCAGGTCGATGAGAACTACTCCACTTTCTGTAAAGAGATCACTCGGACCCTGGACTCACTGGTGCCTCGTAAATCCTTTCAGAGTAGGGGGGGGGGCCATCTGCCCCCTGGTTTGGGGAGGAATTGAAAAAACTGAAGCTGGACTGTAATCGGGCCGAGAGAATCTGGAGACAGAAATATTTAATTGAGGACAAAAAGGCCTGGAGAGCAAAAATATTGGAATATAGGAAGGTCATTTAAAGAACGAAGGCTGACTTCTTCGCCTCAGCGATACTCAGGGCTTCAAATAGTTCTCGCTGCATTTTTAAAATTCTCAATAGCCTGACTAAACCTGAGTGTTGTAAAAATGACTTCCTGCCATCTCAGAGGCTCTGTGATAATCTTGCCAACTTTTTTCATGATAAAGTTGCCTCTATCATTGAGGAGTTGGGGAAGACATCAGAGCCGTCGAAAGTAAGAAATGAGCAGTTTTCCCTCATCAAGGACAAGGGTGAACTGACAGGGAAGGGCAGTACGACGGAGATTGCCTTGGGGGCTCTTTCTGAATTTCCCCTTCTTCAGATTGAGGATTTTTACAAGTTAACGGATAGCATTGTGTCAGGCTACCCCTTGGACCCGTTGCCTTGTAAAATCTGGAAGGAATTCGGGGCAGAACTCTTTCCACTATTGTGTAAGATCTGTAATCAGTCTCTTGCAGAAGGGGTGGTTCCAAGCCAGTGGAAGCAGGCGCTGGTAACGCCATTGCTTAAAAAAGCCTCCCTTGATCCAGAATGTCTAAAGAATTTTAGACCAATATCTCTTCTCCCTTTCCCGGCCAAGGTAGTGGAACGGGTAGTGAGTGGCACACTGTCCGCGCATTTAGAACAGGCTAAACATCTGGAGGAGGAGCAGTTCGGGTTTCGACCGGCTCATGGTACTGAGACGGCACTGGTGACCGTAATGGATGAGCTTCGGTGGTGGGCAGACATGGGCCAGGCAGCAGTGTTGATTCTGCTGGACCTGTCTGCCGCCTTCGATACGGTCAACCACAACATCCTTCTGAACCGGTTGAGTGAGGTGGGAGTCACGGGAGTGGCCCTCAGATGGTTTCATTCCTTTCTCTCAGGGAGGCAGCAAGCGGTGTCCCTTCCTCCTTACCAATCCGCCTCTACTCATGTCTCACATGGGGTACCTCAGGGCTCGGCCATCAGCCCCATTCTTTTTAATGTCTATTTGAGATCCTTGTTGACGATCATCAAGCGCTATAACATCAAGGTCATCAACGACGCTGATGATACGCAACTTATCCTCTCCCTGGAGGGAGAGCAGTCCATCTCAGTAGAGGGGTTTCATAGATGTTTAGAAGATATGTCACAGTGGCTGAAGGAGAACTCTCTACAGTTTAATATAGCTAAAACTGAGCTGATGCAATTTGAGACGCGTAGGAACAAGGGAGGGCCGCCCATGAACCTGTGGCCCCCAGAGTTTCCCAACCCTGGCCAGCCGGTCAAAACAGTTCGTAACTTGGGGGTAACATTTGTTGTAACCTCTCCCTGGAGGCGTATGTGGGGAAGGTGGTGAGCTGCTGCCTGGCGATTATTCGCTCTTTGAGGAAGATGTTTCCTCTATTATCCCATCAAGCCCGCGTCCTGATAGTACGGAGTACGATACTTAGTCGGGCGGACTATTGTAATGCCCTGCTCCTTGAGTCCCCTAAATTCCTACTAGACAGGCTACAGCGGATGCAATCTGCCGCTGCTAAACTGGTACTAGGATGGTCAAGGAGGTCCCCCGCCTCTGGAGCATCGGCCGAGTTGCACTGGCTCCCCGTGACACAAAGAATCAAATTCAAATCCCTGTGTCTAGTATTTAAAGCCCTACATGGAAAAGAGACGGGTTCGTCTCTTTCCAGCAAACATTTGAACGGTACGTTCCGGGCAGAACGCTCCGCTCCTCGGGAGGCAAGTTAAAAAAAATCCCACGTTTTAAAAAAGTTAGAGCTGGTGGCAGATCATTTGGGGTGGCTGCGGCCAGGCTGTGGAACACTTTACCTACTGAACTGAGACAACACAAGGATCTTCTTGCGTTCAGAAAGAACCTTAAAACTTGGTTATTCCCTAAGAACTAGGCCTGTGCTTTAGCCCCCTTTTTGTGTTGACATGGTCTTTGAGTTACTAGCGCCAAGATGCCTGTAAGGGGATAGTGCGCTTTAGAAATTGTATAAATAAATAATAATAAATAAAGACCTGTGAAGTACTCTGGAGCAGCTATGCGGGGAAACTGTCTCAGCCCGGGCTGACACACAGGGGGTGGGGGTGGGGGGAGGGGCTGTTGCAATTTCACCCGAGAAAACCAGGTTAATTCCTACAGCTGAAATGCTATGTATGTATAACGACACAGCGCGAATCACAGCAAACTTATATCTCAGACATGCTCAACCTTCACATAACCTCAGCAGTGAAAGGACACCCTTTAACTCTCGAAGCCTTGGACATCTGGAAACCCTTCTCTCAGCCACCCTCGGAAACTCTAGATTCTTGGAAGTTCTTAGCTCCCTGCCCACCTTATGCTCCCAACTCTAGGAGATACACACAGTGTGCAAACTACTACCCTGGACACTTAGACGTATAAAACAGCGCACAAGAGCAAACACACCAAAAAAATACAACTGTCGATACACATTGCCCCGTAACAGGAGCCGAACAGTAACGAGCAAACAAAAGGGGGTAATGCCAACAGGATCAGTCACTCAGGCAGGACAGTGCGCATGCGCAGTACACCCTGAACACTGCACTATCCGCGACCCAGAATTAATTTCCATGTCAGAGGGAAGCCCGCACACATAGGTTAGCGTTCTTCCCCGCGCGCCACATGACACACCCGCACCTCGGATTCTCACCCGGATTTGAATGAGTCAGATATGTACAGGCAGTAACATACACGTCACATGTTACCGCACACATGACCCCACTGCTCTGTTTCCACTATTACTGTTGCACAAGGCAGGCATGTACCAGAGGAGTACAGCACGCTGTTGCGGCACTGAGCCTTTTAAGCACCTTGAATTACAGATGTGTACATCTCAAGTTCTACAGTGCTACCTTTTTTTAAAAGGATAATAGGCTGAGTTTGCCCTGCCATGATTCTGAGCTGTGATTAACACGCTATGCCGGGATTTCAACAACAGGAGTATATTTCACAGCAGCATCTATACGTATGGAGAGAGGAGAGAGGCCAGGGGGCCTCTCAAGGGATAGTGGGGAGATACCAAAGTGAAAGCGCTCACACTGCACCTATCTTCGTCTCACATCTGGTGCCTGAGTTCCACGGGAGGCGGACTCGGTGAGGCGCAAACACAACTCAACACATGGAAAAGGGTGTCTCTGTTAAATGGCAGGCTTAGGGGCCTTCAGCAACCGAAACCTACAAGTAAACCACATTTTGTGCTCAGTTAAATCTGTGGATTTTGCACAAACCACTGCATGCATTAGTGGTTCCAGCAAGTTCAGTCTAAGGAGCAACGGCATGGGCTCCGCTCACACACAGATGTGAATCATGAGTGGCACCGCTGGCAGCAGGACAAGCGTCCTTCATTCACAAGGTGCACTGGTGTGACAGTCTCCAGCAGTGGAAGGTTGCTGCACAGACCCACACCAGATACAGCAGCACTGCTTTCCTTATACTGGAAACTGTGACAGACTTTCCTCACACACAGGGACAGGAGCAGTGTAAACGTGCTCACAAGTACAGAGCAAGAACAGAAAGGGAGCCGTGCACGGTAGCCTCACATACCGAGAAAAGGCAAATCACATGCATCAGCACTGTAAGCTTCCCCCACACAAACAGAGAAGGGATTCCTTAGTGTTGCGACAACAGTACATTTATTCCTCTTGCATGCAGCACAGATATGATACAGCCTGCGGCTGGACAAACTTCCTTCATACTCAGAGAACAGTACAAACTCTCCTCAAATACATATACATCATGGAACATAGGGGCAGCAGTGCAAACTTCCCCCATATGAACGGAGCTGGGATTCCAGGGGTGTGGCAACAGCAGTACTAGTATCCTTCATGCATGCAGCGCAGATATGAAACAGACTGCAGCAGGTCAAGCTTCCTTCACACTCAGAGAACATTACAAGCTCTCCCCAAATATATGTACATCATGGAGCATTGGTTAGCAGTGCACGCTTCCCCCACACGAACGAGAAAGGTGCTATAGTGAGATGAGGTGCATTGTTGGTGAGTGGTAGTGAGGGAATTCATGGAGAAGGAGGAAACACTCATTGTTTTGAACATTATTTGCCACATATGGCCCGGGATATGTGGGTGGCGGTCGATTATGTAGTGTACCAGATTCCAGAAATTTCTGTCAGGTGGTGGGGGGGGGGGCGGGCGACATTTAAACAAATTCAGCTGGGGGGGGCTCAACCTTCAAAAGTTTCAAGGCCTCTGCCCTACTTATAGGCCCCATGATAACAATTATCCACCGTGAATGCTTAAAAGGGAGTCCAGCCAAACGTCAAACATCCACACACAGTTCCTAGAAGGCGCATCCGGCCTCTGAGAAGACACTGGGATTCGGGTTCTAAGCCTCAGGCTGGGCCCAACCCCTGGAAAAGGGGAAGGAACACGCTGCCAAGTGGAGGTTTCGCTGGACAGGAGTTGGAAGGTTCTCCGTGGCATGCGAGTCAAATCTGGCCATTGTTCCAGGAATGCAATCACATTGTGTGGTGAGCCGCTGAAATGAAAAAATAACACTCTCTGCTATTCTGGGCCGAATCCTAAATAATTTCCAGGCTCTGCCGCTAGCACGTGGAATGCTGGGCCCGAAGCCACCGAGTTGCTGCAGTCTGCATGGATTTTTGTTCAAAAACAGGTATCAGTGCTGGACTGATCTCTTGACTTAACCTCTTCACTGCGGCAGCTATTCCGCCGCAGCGCCAAGGGGGCGGGGGGGTCGCGCGGCACGCCCATGCTGGTGACGGAACTGCTCCGTCACCAGCCTCAGGTGAGCTGTGCTGATGACGGAGCGGTTCCGTCATGGCACCGCCCGCTCAATAGAACGCGCAGGCGCAAAATCAGCGCCGCGCGGGTCATGACGGAACCGCTCCGTCATCAGCCAGCGCCACCGCGCCTGATGACGGAGCGGTTCCGTCATCAGCATGGAAAGAGTTAAGGCTGGTAGGCACCTCATGTGATGTGCGACACTTTCAGCAAGCTCTGGATTCCAATTCCAGTTCCATCGCTCTTTTGCATGCTGGGAATTGTAGGCACGTACATACAACGTGGGCATCCGAAAAATATAATACCCAAGACCAAAGAAAAGTTGCTTACAAAGCTAGGATTGGTTGAAGGGACTTTTGACCTAGAGCTACTCGTGAATCAGCTGGGAGATACAAGCCCCAGATCTGTGGCGCCTCTTGGTTCCCCTTCATTTGTGTCTTCTTGACCCTAGAAATCACTTCCCTCCTGTGATGCATTTACTAAGGGAAACATGGGAGTACATTATCCCAGAGAACCTGTGTGTAGTACAGTAGTATTGGCCGGGACAGCGCCCTGGGTGAAGGAAAAATTGGCGTTTATTGTGGGAGCGGGTGGGGGGCATTGGGGTGTTGGGAGGAGGGCAGGGGGTGATGGGTAGCGAACAATTACAAGGAAGTACCTTAAGCGCTGATTACAAAGTCTTTTAAGGCACCCAATCGAGACCATTGGACGAGCTGCTGTTTGCATAACATTAAGTTAGGAGGCTTCCTGCTGTGCCCGACGAATATCGGCGCCCCGGGCCTTGGCCCAGCTCTCTATGCTCAAGGCCGGCCATGTGAGCCAGCACTCTCCTGCTAAAACGTATAGTTACATATTGAATTCTGCTGAAAAGGGCTGACTGTACAGGCGTGCAGGACTAAGTTCCTGCATTTTAACACCTTCTATGCTCATGACGAGCTAAGCTCGTCATGAGGCAGGGTGCTTGGGTGCTCATGACGAGCTGAGCTCGTCATGAGCCGTGGAACGCTCACATGCGGGGATAATTCCCCTGCTGTGCTGAACGTTCCACGGAAACTGGTGTGGTCATGACGAGCTCAGCTCGTCATGAGCACACGAGCACTGTGCCTCATGACGAGCTGAGCTCGTCTTGAGCACCGGGGCGCTGAGCGCGCTCCCTCGCCCCCCAGCACAGCGGGGGAATTACTCCCGCTGCGAAGGGGTTAAGCTCAACACCAGGGGAGGAAAAGGTGTGTACCTGGCGCCCCTCACCCAAGCCTGCACTTCAACAAATCCAAGAGCAGTAACCTGCATATGGCCTAATTTGTTCAATGTACAAACATCTAGGTCATGTGTGACCTCCTACAGCTGTGACCTCAGGCTGTGTAGTCAGCAGAACTTTGCAAGTGAATGGAAAACTGTGAGCCCTGGAGCCTGTTTGCTAAAAGCCAGGAGTGGCTAACGGGGTCACGTGACGGGTGCTAGGTTGTTGTGCAGCATGAGGAAGCAATTATACATATATTTACAGTACTGCTGTTTCCTCCGCTTGGCGTAAAAAACAAACTATGCTGATAATGCAATAATATCAACTATGTGTCCTCGTGAAGACTGGATCATAGATCAGTATGAGTGAAATGCTTTGATGTGCATGGATTCACTCGTCCTTCCGTCGCTTCCCTGGGAAATGGATTCAAAAATAAACAATCCCACGAGTGGTGCACGTGCGCCACAGTAGACGTGCTTTTTAAAAAAATAAAGTTTTATATGGCGAACATGACCCACGAGGGTATCAGAGCGCTTTACATTTAGGATCGTTGCTTTACAAGTTACATCAGATACAAGAGCATAGTAAGGTACAGTGCACATAAACAATGTTTCAATAATTCGTAGGAGGGAGGGGAGGAAGGAGTAATAGCGGGGAGACGAGGACAAACTATGCCCAATGTCCGGCTGGATAGGTGACGGTCAAGGGGGGAAACCAGGGCCAATCTCCTCATTAGCTGTCAAGCAGCTCCACCGGTCATCAACCATGTTGCTCAGGTCTCAGAGTTCAGGAAAAAACGTTTTAGTTTATTTGATTTGCGACGGTTATATAGCGCTATATAGACCAGGAGGTATCAGAGCGCTTAACCAGGGGAACGTTGCATTAGAAGGTACATCAAAATGATTATAAAGCGCTGGCTAAACCCGTAGGTATCATAGCGCCATAACAGACTAACATTGCGTTACAAATTACATCAGTTGCAATACCTAATAATCTACAGTAAACAAACAACGAGGTTGAGATAATTCATAGGAAAGGAGGGGAATAAGGAGCCATAGCAGGGAGACGAGGAAGAACTGTGTCCAATGTCCGGCTGGGTAGGTGACAGTCAAGGGGGAAACCAAGGCCAATCTCCTCATTAGTTGTCTAGCAACTCCATCGGCATCAGCCATGTTGCTCAAGTCTCAACATTCGGGAAAAACTGTTTAGAATAGATGTATAGGCTACGAGGATAGAAGTAAAAGAAGAAGGTGGGGGGGAGGGCATAGAAAGAAGCCAGAGAGGGAGCTGAAGACACAGCGGGGAGACAAGGTGAACTATGCCCAATGTCCGGCTGGGTAGGTGATGGTCAAGGGGGTGAAGCCGGGGCCAATCTCCTCTACAGCTATCTAACAGCTCCACCGGGCATCAGCCATGTTGCTCAGGTCTCAGCGGTCGGGAAAAACAAGAATAATCAATTTAGAGTAGGTATATTAGCTACAGTTGCATAGTCAAACATAGAATACCAAGTCCCCAATAGAGGATAGAGGAGAGGCCACCCTGCTGGGACTCCACGCTCAGTGAAACATCCCCCGCTGGATGACGTTGCTGCTGAAATCCACGTGTAGGCAGAGATGGCAACGCTTGGTGTAGTCCAGCTTGGTATCTGAGAAGGAACTGAGGTCTGTCATAGTTGCTGCCAGAGAAAGAAAGGCGTGTAGAAAAACAAGTACCCACACTTCCTATTGTTTAATCTCAAATGATTTAGAGCAAGAAATGCACCAACTTTATCATGTTCATCTCGGCAATTACTTATGCCTTTTATTAGTTTTTTTTTTTTTTTTTTAAATGGTATTTTTAGAAAGAGAACAAGGAGTTCTCCACAAACATAGCCACACGTTTTAGTGAGTAACTTTTACAACAACATATGTGCAAACATAGAAAAACGAACAGTCAATACATTTCATTTCATGATATGACGTGAGTTTAAAACAAACAGGTGGAAAAAAGAAAAATAGTGCAATTAAATACGATGTCCAAATTATTATTCAATAGACATCAATGCATACATGCAATCATATCAAAAATGCTAAAGTGCCAACAAATATTTTAAATCAATAAGGTTCAGTCCCCTTTGTCAACAACAGACTTTTTCAATAATTTTAGGATTTAATCCTTTATGTCAAACTTGTAGGATTTTAGTCCTTTTATGCCGACGCGTTTCAAGTGTGGGTGTTCTGTGCCCACACTCTCATCAGGGCTGAGTGAATCTTTTTCCAATCCTTATCCTAGTGATAAAAAACATATATGTGCTTATTAGAACCCCTTCCTAAGGTTTTCAGTTTTTTAGAAATGGTGAAAAAACAAGGCGCCTTACCTCTGAGTTGTAGAGGTAAAGGTCACACTTGAATCTTTAGAATGAAGCGGTGTGCGTGCTTCTAAAAATATAAACATTGGTTCATGTTAAATGAGTCTATCCAACATCATAAATGCTGATGATCAGCCGTTATGCAAAGCCTAAGGCAAGGTGTTTACCTTTCTGGATGTCTCCTGAAGGGTCAATGTTGTTTGTTGTTTTCCGTCTATCTTAGTTACGGTTACACGGAACCCCTCTTCTCACTTGTTTCTGTGAAAACGAGTGACCGAAATGCCATTATAGTTTCTACATGTGTTTAACGATTGCGCTTTAGGTAGCGAGCCACTAAGCCACTCACCGCGAATCCTCTCGCGCTTTAGGTGGTGTCTTTAATCCTTTTCCTAATTCAATGCTCGTGAAGTTTTCCTTATTCTGTAACATTAAAGGGGAAAATAATTCAAGGGCGCTGTACTTAGATTTGTAAATCTAAATTGGTTTGAGCGTTCCGGGGATAGCCGCTTACCAAAGTTTTGCTTGCGTCTCCTCTCGCAACAACCCTCAGTCTGAGTCTTCAGTGTTGTGTGGGCCGGCTGTTGCCTGTGTGGTTCTTAGAACTTTTTGGACCAATAGGAGGGGAGTATTGCAAGAGCACCAGAGAGGTGCCTTCTGGGAGTTGTAGTGAATGAGATTGCTCACAGTCTATTTAATTCACTCATTGAATTTAATCCCTTATTGATGCTGTCAAACTTCATAATAAGGTATGCTTCCTTACGTAACAGCGCTTGTTCGACATCAGGCGACCTATGTTTAGGGTCAATGCTTGATAACACAGTCCAAGTGAAATCGGACTCCTTGTGTTCAAGGGCCGCAAAATGGTCAACCATTGGGGCATTCGGGACTCTTTTCTTAAGTCGTGATCGGTGTTGTGTAATTCTGGCATTCACTTGTTGGCAGGTTTTTCCAATATATATTTTGTTGCACGCACACATTATTGCATAAACTACATTCTTGCTTTTACAGTTTGTATGCATCTCATGTCTCCATTTGATGCCACTGTGATAGAATTCATTACCTTCTACGGTGCTACTACAGGAGGCACACATACCGCATTTGTGGTGTCCAGTTATTGGTTTTAATTTCCACTGTGATATAAGATCACTTTTAGGCTTAGCGACATAACTGTCCGCCCGGATGATTTGTTGGCCAATACTTGGATTTTTTCTCATCGCGAAAATTGGTTTCTCCAGGGGGTTTTCCAAACCCTCCAGTAGGTGCCAATTTCGCAGTATTATTTGTCTGAATTTGTTGGTGTGGGCCCCATATGTGGTGACACAAACCAATTTGTTCAGTTCCTTTTTTGGTTTTATTTGAAGGAGCTCTTCCCTAGGGGTATATCTCGCTCTTTTGGCGGAATGCTTTAACAGTTTTTTTGGGTAGCCTCTCTTGATCATTTCATCGCAGAATGTAGCTGCATGTGTCTCAAACTTAGTTAATTCAGAACAGTTTCGTCTAATCCTTAGTAATTGGCCATATGGTAAATTTTGTTTCAGACCTTGGGGATGCGCACTGTTATAATGTAAGATGGTGTTTTTGTCTGTCTGTTTTTTGAATAGAGAGGTTGAGAACCTGTCTCCTTCAATGCCTACTTCCACATCCAGAAAGGTCATTTTCTTGTTGCTGGAATCAATTGAGAATTTTATGTCTGGGTGTCTTGCATTCACCCAGTGATAGAAATTATCCAGCTCCATCTGGCTACCCTGCCACAGTAGCCAGATGTCATCAATATACCGTGCCCACTGTTTGATATTCTTGCTGTAGGGGTTATTTTGATAAATGAATTTTTCCTCGTACTGGGCCATGTACAAAACCGCCATTTCCGGCGCATAGGGACAACCCATGGCTGTCCCTTTGATCTGAATAAAAAATTCATTTTCAAATTTAAAATAGTTGCATTTCAAAGAAATTGCTGCCAATGAAATAATGAAGATGGTGGGGACCCTGTGAGGTCTCTCACGCTGCTCAAGGTAATATTCCATCACTTCGAGGGCCTCATCTTGAGGGATCTGTGTATACAATGAATTGACGTCCATTGTGGCCATCAATTCATTTACGCCATCTACCGTAGTGTCTTGCAATTTGTTGATGAAATCAATAGTGTCTCTCAGGTAAGATTTGACCTGAGGTAGAAAAGGCTTTAAGAAGAAATCAATATACTTGGAAATAGGTTCCAATACTGAATCACAGCCGGAGACAATTGGCCTCCCGGGGGGTGTCTCTTGGTTTTTGTGTATCTTTAGCAAAAAGTATAGTATCGGTGTTCGTGGTGACTTTTTATTTAAAAATTCGAACTCCTTTGGGCCAAGGAAACCATTCTCCAAACCTTCTTTTGTGAGTTTGCTAATCTTATTTTGAATCTCAAACAATGGGTCCTCTTTGACTGGTCTATACCATTCCCTGTTGTTTACATGTGCTCTCCCCTCGGATAGATACATTGTGCGCGGCCAAATTACCACCGCTCCCCCCTTATCCGCTTGCTTAATCACAATGGAGGTGTCCGTTTTTAGATCTTTAATGGCCATCAATTGATTCTTGCTGACATTATGGCGAATGAAGCTTTTACTTTTTTCCAATTTTGTTAGTGATGATAAAATCGCCTGTTCAAAGGCGTAAACCTGTTTAGGTATATTTGTCATTGGCAGAAATTTTGATTTTACCCTTAACCCAGTGGTTTCCCTTTCAGGGGTGGGTTCGGCACCGGCAAAGAAGGCTCTCAACCTGATCTTACGGCAAAATTCAATTGCCTCCAGCTTAAGTTTTGTGAAGTCTGTTCTTCGACTGGGCACAAACTTTAAGCCCCTACTTAGTACCAGTTTCTCATCTACCGTTAAGATTTTATCTGAAAGATTGACAATGGTAGATATGTCTAGTTGTTGTAATATCTGTTCCTCGTGCGCATCTCCCATGGTTCTTTGAAGCGGACCGGTTGTTGCCCGCCTCTCCCTAAAAAAGGTTGATTTGGACCCTTTTTGTTTTGTCCCCCTTGTCTATCTTGTCTTGAATCAGAAGAGGACCCCGATGACGAGGTGGAAGAAAAGGTGGAAAATCTTGTTTTTGATCTTCCTTGGAAAGTATTCAAAGCCCTCCTAGACTCTACCGTTGTGTAGTAGTCCTCCTTTAAGAAGGGATATACTTGATCAAGTTTAAATGACTTGGAGTCTCGTTCAAATTGAGAAGTTTTCGTACTTATCGTGATATCTTTAAAGGTTTGTATTTCCTTCTCAATCTTTTCGAGTAGAGCTTTAGCCTCAGTTTCAGTTTTGTTATCTGCAATAGCCTTTATCAAATCTGCAATTTCCTTTTCCTCCTGACTACATAGACGTTGGGCCGTCTCTATTGTATGGACCATCAGGTCTCTGCTACATTTTGTATTAATGTAGCTGAAACCTTTCTTGTATTCTACGTCCTCAACAAAGATTACAGGAATATTCTTAACCTGTAGTCCCCAAGGTATGGTGCCAGCCTGAAGGTGCTGTAGAAGGAAATAGCCGTGTAGTTCGGTTCTTATGTGTTTCTTTTGAAGCCTAGTTAGTTTATCAACCTCATTTTGATTTTTTGCGGTGGTGCTTAATGAAAGACCTGGGAAGGGATTAGAAGCTATTAAATTTTGGATGTGGCTTTCTGTGAAGGACAGCGTCTCATTCTCTGACATAATTTAACAGGAGGTTTTCTCCTGGTCTGAATTAATCAAATGATCTGGGAAGTTGACCGTGAAGGTCAAAGTCCAGACCCACTCGGGTAACAACCCGCGCAAATACTTTGGAAACTGGGGGGTATGGCCCTGTGGACTGAAGTGGGGTTGGGCCCAATATATGTAGAAAAACAAGTACCCACACTTCCTATTGTTTAATCTCAAATGATTTAGAGCAAGAAATGAACCAACTTTATCATGTTCATCTCGGCAATTACTTATGCCTTTTATTAGTTTTTTTTAAAAAAAATGGTATTTTTAGAAAGAGAACAAGGAGTTCTCCACAAACATAGCCACACGTTTTAGTGAGTAACTTTTACAACAACATATGTGCAAACATAGAAAAACGAACAGTCAATACATTTCATTTCATGATATGACGTGAGTTTAAAACAAACAGGTGGAAAAAAGAAAAATAGTGCAATTAAATACGATGTCCAAATTATTATTCAATAGACATCAATGCATACATGCAATCATATAAAAAATGCTAAAGTGCCAACAAATATTTTAAATCAATAAGGTTCAGTCCCCTTTGTCAACAACAGACTTTTTCAATAATTTTAGGATTTAATCCTTTACGTCAAACTTGTAGGATTTTAGTCCTTTTATGCCGACGCGTTTCAAGTGTGGGTGTTCTGTGCCCACACTCTCATCAGGGCTGAGTGAATCTTTTTCCAATCCTTATCCTAGTGATAAAAAACATATATGTGCTTATTAGAACCCCTTCCTAAGGTTTTCAGTTTTTTTGAAATGGTGAAAAAACAAGGCGCCTTACCTCTGAGTTGTAGAGGTAAAGGTCACACTTGAATCTTTAGAATGAAGCGGTGTGCGTGCTTCTAAAAATATAAACATTGGTTCATGTTAAATGAGTCTATCCAACATCATAAATGCTGATGATCAGCCGTTATGCAAAGCCTAAGGCAAGGTGTTTACCTTTCTGGATGTCTCCTGAAGGGTCAATGTTGTTTGTTGTTTTCCGTCTATCTTAGTTACGGTTACACGGAACCCCTCTTCTCACTTGTTTCTGTGAAAACGAGTGACCGAAATGCCATTATAGTTTCTACATGTGTTTAACGATTGCGCTTTAGGTAGCGAGCCACTAAGCCGCTCACCGCGAATCCTCTCGCGCTTTAGGTGGTGTCTTTAATCCTTTTCCTAATTCAATGCTCGTGAAGTTTTCCTTATTCTGTAACATTAAAGGGGAAAATAATTCAAGGGCGCTGTACTTAGATTTGTAAATCTAAATTGGTTTGAGCGTTCCGGGGATAGCCGCTTACCAAAGTTTTGCTTGCGTCTCCTCTCGCAACAACCCTCAGTCTGAGTCTTCAGTGTTGTGTGGGCCGGCTGTTGCCTGTGTGGTTCTTAGAACTTTTTGGACCAATAGGAGGGGAGTATTGCAAGAGCACCAGAGAGGTGCCTTCTGGGAGTTGTAGTGAATGAGATTGCTCACAGTCTATTTAATTCACTCATTGAATTTAATCCCTTATTGATGCTGTCAAACTTCATAATAAGGTATGCTTCCTTACGTAACAGCGCTTGTTCGACATCAGGCGACCTATGTTTAGGGTCAATGCTTGATAACACAGTCCAAGTGAAATCGGACTCCTTGTGTTCAAGGGCCGCAAAATGGTCAACCATTGGGGCATTCGGGACTCTTTTCTTAAGTCGTGATCGGTGTTGTGTAATTCTGGCATTCACTTGTTGGCAGGTTTTTCCAATATATATTTTGTTGCACGCACACATTATTGCATAAACTACATTCTTGCTTTTACAGTTTGTATGCATCTCATGTCTCCATTTGATGCCACTGTGATAGAATTCATTACCTTCTACGGTGCTACTACAGGAGGCACACATACCGCATTTGTGGTGTCCAGTTATTGGTTTTAATTTCCACTGTGATATAAGATCACTTTTAGGCTTAGCGACATAACTGTCCGCCCGGATGATTTGTTGGCCAATACTTGGATTTTTTCTCATCGCGAAAATTGGTTTCTCCAGGGGGTTTTCCAAACCCTCCAGTAGGTGCCAATTTCGCAGTATTATTTGTCTGAATTTGTTGGTGTGGGCCCCATATGTGGTGACACAAACCAATTTGTTCAGTTCCTTTTTTGGTTTTATTTGAAGGAGCTCTTCCCTAGGGGTATATCTCGCTCTTTTGGCGGAATGCTTTAACAGTTTTTTTGGGTAGCCTCTCTTGATCATTTCATCGCAGAATGTAGCTGCATGTGTCTCAAACTTAGTTAATTCAGAACAGTTTCGTCTAATCCTTAGTAATTGGCCATATGGTAAATTTTGTTTCAGACCTTGGGGATGCGCACTGTTATAATGTAAGATGGTGTTTTTGTCTGTCTGTTTTTTGAATAGAGAGGTTGAGAACCTGTCTCCTTCAATGCCTACTTCCACATCCAGAAAGGTCATTTTCTTGTTGCTGGAATCAATTGAGAATTTTATGTCTGGGTGTCTTGCATTCACCCAGTGATAGAAATTATCCAGCTCCATCTGGCTACCCTGCCACAGTAGCCAGATGTCATCAATATACCGTGCCCACTGTTTGATATTCTTGCTGTAGGGGTTATTTTGATAAATGAATTTTTCCTCGTACTGGGCCATGTACAAAACCGCCATTTCCGGCGCATAGGGACAACCCATGGCTGTCCCTTTGATCTGAATAAAAAATTCATTTTCAAATTTAAAATAGTTGCATTTCAAAGAAATTGCTGCCAATGAAATAATGAAGATGGTGGGGACCCTGTGAGGTCTCTCACGCTGCTCAAGGTAATATTCCATCACTTCGAGGGCCTCATCTTGAGGGATCTGTGTATACAATGAATTGACGTCCATTGTGGCCATCAATTCATTTACGCCATCTACCGTAGTGTCTTGCAATTTGTTGATGAAATCAATAGTGTCTCTCAGGTAAGATTTGACCTGAGGTAGAAAAGGCTTTAAGAAGAAATCAATATACTTGGAAATAGGTTCCAATACTGAATCACAGCCGGAGACAATTGGCCTCCCGGGGGGTGTCTCTTGGTTTTTGTGTATCTTTGGCAAAAAGTATAGTATCGGTGTTCGTGGTGACTTTTTATTTAAAAATTCGAACTCCTTTGGGCCAAGGAAACCATTCTCCAAACCTTCTTTTGTGAGTTTGCTAATCTTATTTTGAATCTCAAACAATGGGTCCTCTTTGACTGGTCTATACCATTCCCTGTTGTTTACATGTGCTCTCCCCTCGGATAGATACATTGTGCGCGGCCAAATTACCACCGCTCCCCCCTTATCCGCTTGCTTAATCACAATGGAGGTGTCCGTTTTTAGATCTTTAATGGCCATCAATTGATTCTTGCTGACATTATGGCGAATGAAGCTTTTACTTTTTTCCAATTTTGTTAGTGATGATAAAATCGCCTGTTCAAAGGCGTAAACCTGTTTAGGTATATTTGTCATTGGCAGAAATTTTGATTTTACCCTTAACCTAGTGGTTTCCCTTTCAGGGGTGGGTTCGGCACCGGCAAAGAAGGCTCTCAACCTGATCTTACGGCAAAATTCAATTGCCTCCAGCTTAAGTTTTGTGAAGTCTGTTCTTCGACTGGGCACAAACTTTAAGCCCCTACTTAGTACCAGTTTCTCATCTACCGTTAAGATTTTATCTGAAAGATTGACAATGGTAGATATGTCTAGTTGTTGTAATATCTGTTCCTCGTGCGCATCTCCCATGGTTCTTTGAAGCGGACCGGTTGTTGCCCGCCTCTCCCTAAAAAAGGTTGATTTGGACCCTTTTTGTTTTGTCCCCCTTGTCTATCTTGTCTTGAATCAGAAGAGGACCCCGATGACGAGGTGGAAGAAAAGGTGGAAAATCTTGTTTTTGATCTTCCTTGGAAAGTATTCAAAGCCCTCCTAGACTCTACCGTTGTGTAGTAGTCCTCCTTTAAGAAGGGATATACTTGATCAAGTTTAAATGACTTGGAGTCTCGTTCAAATTGAGAAGTTTTCGTACTTATCGTGATATCTTTAAAGGTTTGTATTTCCTTCTCAATCTTTTCGAGTAGAGCTTTAGCCTCAGTTTCAGTTTTGTTATCTGCAATAGCCTTTATCAAATCTGCAATTTCCTTTTCCTCCTGACTACATAGACGTTGGGCCGTCTCTATTGTATGGACCATCAGGTCTCTGCTACATTTTGTATTAATGTAGCTGAAACCTTTCTTGTATTCTACGTCCTCAACAAAGATTACAGGAATATTCTTAACCTGTAGTCCCCAAGGTATGGTGCCAGCCTGAAGGTGCTGTAGAAGGAAATAGCCGTGTAGTTCGGTTCTTATGTGTTTCTTTTGAAGCCTAGTTAGTTTATCAACCTCATTTTGATTTTTTGCGGTGGTGCTTAATGAAAGACCTGGGAAGGGATTAGAAGCTATTAAATTTTGGATGTGGCTTTCTGTGAAGGACAGCGTCTCATTCTCTGACATAATTTAACAGGAGGTTTTCTCCTGGTCTGAATTAATCAAATGATCTGGGAAGTTGACCGTGAAGGTCAAAGTCCAGACCCACTCGGGTAACAACCCGCGCAAATACTTTGGAAACTGGGGGGTATGGCCCTGTGGACTGAAGTGGGGTTGGGCCCAATATATGTAGAAAAACAAGTACCCACACTTCCTATTGTTTAATCTCAAATGATTTAGAGCAAGAAATGAACCAACTTTATCATGTTCATCTCGGCAATTACTTATGCCTTTTATTAGTTTTTTTTTAAAAAATGGTATTTTTAGAAAGAGAACAAGGAGTTCTCCACAAACATAGCCACACGTTTTAGTGAGTAACTTTTACAACAACATATGTGCAAACATAGAAAAACGAACAGTCAATACATTTCATTTCATGATATGACGTGAGTTTAAAACAAACAGGTGGAAAAAAGAAAAATAGTGCAATTAAATACGATGTCCAAATTATTATTCAATAGACATCAATGCATACATGCAATCATATAAAAAATGCTAAAGTGCCAACAAATATTTTAAATCAATAAGGTTCAGTCCCCTTTGTCAACAACAGACTTTTTCAATAATTTTAGGATTTAATCCTTTACGTCAAACTTGTAGGATTTTAGTCCTTTTATGCCGACGCGTTTCAAGTGTGGGTGTTCTGTGCCCACACTCTCATCAGGGCTGAGTGAATCTTTTTCCAATCCTTATCCTAGTGATAAAAAACATATATGTGCTTATTAGAACCCCTTCCTAAGGTTTTCAGTTTTTTTGAAATGGTGAAAAAACAAGGCGCCTTACCTCTGAGTTGTAGAGGTAAAGGTCACACTTGAATCTTTAGAATGAAGCGGTGTGCGTGCTTCTAAAAATATAAACATTGGTTCATGTTAAATGAGTCTATCCAACATCATAAATGCTGATGATCAGCCGTTATGCAAAGCCTAAGGCAAGGTGTTTACCTTTCTGGATGTCTCCTGAAGGGTCAATGTTGTTTGTTGTTTTCCGTCTATCTTAGTTACGGTTACACGGAACCCCTCTTCTCACTTGTTTCTGTGAAAACGAGTGACCGAAATGCCATTATAGTTTCTACATGTGTTTAACGATTGCGCTTTAGGTAGCGAGCCACTAAGCCACTCACCGCGAATCCTCTCGCGCTTTAGGTGGTGTCTTTAATCCTTTTCCTAATTCAATGCTCGTGAAGTTTTCCTTATTCTGTAACATTAAAGGGGAAAATAATTCAAGGGCGCTGTACTTAGATTTGTAAATCTAAATTGGTTTGAGCGTTCCGGGGATAGCCGCTTACCAAAGTTTTGCTTGCGTCTCCTCTCGCAACAACCCTCAGTCTGAGTCTTCAGTGTTGTGTGGGCCGGCTGTTGCCTGTGTGGTTCTTAGAACTTTTTGGACCAATAGGAGGGGAGTATTGCAAGAGCACCAGAGAGGTGCCTTCTGGGAGTTGTAGTGAATGAGATTGCTCACAGTCTATTTAATTCACTCATTGAATTTAATCCCTTATTGATGCTGTCAAACTTCATAATAAGGTATGCTTCCTTACGTAACAGCGCTTGTTCGACATCAGGCGACCTATGTTTAGGGTCAATGCTTGATAACACAGTCCAAGTGAAATCGGACTCCTTGTGTTCAAGGGCCGCAAAATGGTCAACCATTGGGGCATTCGGGACTCTTTTCTTAAGTCGTGATCGGTGTTGTGTAATTCTGGCATTCACTTGTTGGCAGGTTTTTCCAATATATATTTTGTTGCACGCACACATTATTGCATAAACTACATTCTTGCTTTTACAGTTTGTATGCATCTCATGTCTCCATTTGATGCCACTGTGATAGAATTCATTACCTTCTACGGTGCTACTACAGGAGGCACACATACCGCATTTGTGGTGTCCAGTTATTGGTTTTAATTTCCACTGTGATATAAGATCACTTTTAGGCTTAGCGACATAACTGTCCGCCCGGATGATTTGTTGGCCAATACTTGGATTTTTTCTCATCGCGAAAATTGGTTTCTCCAGGGGGTTTTCCAAACCCTCCAGTAGGTGCCAATTTCGCAGTATTATTTGTCTGAATTTGTTGGTGTGGGCCCCATATGTGGTGACACAAACCAATTTGTTCAGTTCCTTTTTTGGTTTTATTTGAAGGAGCTCTTCCCTAGGGGTATATCTCGCTCTTTTGGCGGAATGCTTTAACAGTTTTTTTGGGTAGCCTCTCTTGATCATTTCATCGCAGAATGTAGCTGCATGTGTCTCAAACTTAGTTAATTCAGAACAGTTTCGTCTAATCCTTAGTAATTGGCCATATGGTAAATTTTGTTTCAGACCTTGGGGATGCGCACTGTTATAATGTAAGATGGTGTTTTTGTCTGTCTGTTTTTTGAATAGAGAGGTTGAGAACCTGTCTCCTTCAATGCCTACTTCCACATCCAGAAAGGTCATTTTCTTGTTGCTGGAATCAATTGAGAATTTTATGTCTGGGTGTCTTGCATTCACCCAGTGATAGAAATTATCCAGCTCCATCTGGCTACCCTGCCACAGTAGCCAGATGTCATCAATATACCGTGCCCACTGTTTGATATTCTTGCTGTAGGGGTTATTTTGATAAATGAATTTTTCCTCGTACTGGGCCATGTACAAAACCGCCATTTCCGGCGCATAGGGACAACCCATGGCTGTCCCTTTGATCTGAATAAAAAATTCATTTTCAAATTTAAAATAGTTGCATTTCAAAGAAATTGCTGCCAATGAAATAATGAAGATGGTGGGGACCCTGTGAGGTCTCTCACGCTGCTCAAGGTAATATTCCATCACTTCGAGGGCCTCATCTTGAGGGATCTGTGTATACAATGAATTGACGTCCATTGTGGCCATCAATTCATTTACGCCATCTACCGTAGTGTCTTGCAATTTGTTGATGAAATCAATAGTGTCTCTCAGGTAAGATTTGACCTGAGGTAGAAAAGGCTTTAAGAAGAAATCAATATACTTGGAAATAGGTTCCAATACTGAATCACAGCCGGAGACAATTGGCCTCCCGGGGGGTGTCTCTTGGTTTTTGTGTATCTTTGGCAAAAAGTATAGTATCGGTGTTCGTGGTGACTTTTTATTTAAAAATTCGAACTCCTTTGGGCCAAGGAAACCATTCTCCAAACCTTCTTTTGTGAGTTTGCTAATCTTATTTTGAATCTCAAACAATGGGTCCTCTTTGACTGGTCTATACCATTCCCTGTTGTTTACATGTGCTCTCCCCTCGGATAGATACATCGTGCGCGGCCAAATTACCACCGCTCCCCCCTTATCCGCTTGCTTAATCACAATGGAGGTGTCCGTTTTTAGATCTTTAATGGCCATCAATTGATTCTTGCTGACATTATGGCGAATGAAGCTTTTACTTTTTTCCAATTTTGTTAGTGATGATAAAATCGCCTGTTCAAAGGCGTAAACCTGTTTAGGTATATTTGTCATTGGCAGAAATTTTGATTTTACCCTTAACCCAGTGGTTTCCCTTTCAGGGGTGGGTTCGGCACCGGCAAAGAAGGCTCTCAACCTGATCTTACAGCAAAATTCAATTGCCTCCAGCTTAAGTTTTGTGAAGTCTGTTCTTCGACTGGGCACAAACTTGAAGCCCCTACTTAGTACCAGTTTCTCATCTACCGTTAAGATTTTATCTGAAAGATTGACAATGGTAGATATGTCTAGTTGTTGTAATATCTGTTCCTCGTGCGCATCTCCCATGGTTCTTTGAAGCGGACCGGTTGTTGCCCGCCTCTCCCTAAAAAAGGTTGATTTGGACCCTTTTTGTTTTGTCCCCCTTGTCTATCTTGTCTTGAATCAGAAGAGGACCCCGATGACGAGGTGGAAGAAAAGGTGGAAAATCTTGTTTTTGATCTTCCTTGGAAAGTATTCAAAGCCCTCCTAGACTCTACCGTTGTGTAGTAGTCCTCCTTTAAGAAGGGATATACTTGATCAAGTTTAAATGACTTGGAGTCTCGTTCAAATTGAGAAGTTTTCGTACTTATCGTGATATCTTTAAAGGTTTGTATTTCCTTCTCAATCTTTTCGAGTAGAGCTTTAGCCTCAGTTTCAGTTTTGTTATCTGCAATAGCCTTTATCAAATCTGCAATTTCCTTTTCCTCCTGACTACATAGACGTTGGGCCGTCTCTATTGTATGGACCATCAGGTCTCTGCTACATTTTGTATTAATGTAGCTGAAACCTTTCTTGTATTCTACGTCCTCAACAAAGATTACAGGAATATTCTTAACCTGTAGTCCCCAAGGTATGGTGCCAGCCTGAAGGTGCTGTAGAAGGAAATAGCCGTGTAGTTCGGTTCTTATGTGTTTCTTTTGAAGCCTAGTTAGTTTATCAACCTCATTTTGATTTTTTGCGGTGGTGCTTAATGAAAGACCTGGGAAGGGATTAGAAGCTATTAAATTTTGGATGTGGCTTTCTGTGAAGGACAGCGTCTCATTCTCTGACATAATTTAACAGGAGGTTTTCTCCTGGTCTGAATTAATCAAATGATCTGGGAAGTTGACCGTGAGGGTCAAAGTCCAGACCCACTCGGGTAACAACCCGCGCAAATACTTTGGAAACTGGGGGGTATGGCCCTGTGGTCTGAAGTGGGGTTGGGCCCAATATATGTAGAAAAACAAGTACCCACACTTCCTATTGTTTAATCTCAAATGATTTAGAGCAAGAAATGAACCAACTTTATCATGTTCATCTCGGCAATTACTTATGCCTTTTATTAGTTTTTTTTTAAAAAATGGTATTTTTAGAAAGAGAACAAGGAGTTCTCCACAAACATAGCCACACGTTTTAGTGAGTAACTTTTACAACAACATATGTGCAAACATAGAAAAACGAACAGTCAATACATTTCATTTCATGATATGACGTGAGTTTAAAACAAACAGGTGGAAAAAAGAAAAATAGTGCAATTAAATACGATGTCCAAATTATTATTCAATAGACATCAATGCATACATGCAATCATATCAAAAATGCTAAAGTGCCAACAAATATTTTAAATCAATAAGGTTCAGTCCCCTTTGTCAACAACAGACTTTTTCAATAATTTTAGGATTTAATCCTTTATGTCAAACTTGTAGGATTTTAGTCCTTTTATGCCGACGCGTTTCAAGTGTGGGTGTTCTGTGCCCACACTCTCATCAGGGCTGAGTGAATCTTTTTCCAATCCTTATCCTAGTGATAAAAAACATATATGTGCTTATTAGAACCCCTTCCTAAGGTTTTCAGTTTTTTAGAAATGGTGAAAAAACAAGGCGCCTTACCTCTGAGTTGTAGAGGTAAAGGTCACACTTGAATCTTTAGAATGAAGCGGTGTGCGTGCTTCTAAAAATATAAACATTGGTTCATGTTAAATGAGTCTATCCAACATCATAAATGCTGATGATCAGCCGTTATGCAAAGCCTAAGGCAAGGTGTTTACCTTTCTGGATGTCTCCTGAAGGGTCAATGTTGTTTGTTGTTTTCCGTCTATCTTAGTTACGGTTACACGGAACCCCTCTTCTCACTTGTTTCTGTGAAAACGAGTGACCGAAATGCCATTATAGTTTCTACATGTGTTTAACGATTGCGCTTTAGGTAGCGAGCCACTAAGCCACTCACCGCGAATCCTCTCGCGCTTTAGGTGGTGTCTTTAATCCTTTTCCTAATTCAATGCTCGTGAAGTTTTCCTTATTCTGTAACATTAAAGGGGAAAATAATTCAAGGGCGCTGTACTTAGATTTGTAAATCTAAATTGGTTTGAGCGTTCCGGGGATAGCCGCTTACCAAAGTTTTGCTTGCGTCTCCTCTCGCAACAACCCTCAGTCTGAGTCTTCAGTGTTGTGTGGGCCGGCTGTTGCCTGTGTGGTTCTTAGAACTTTTTGGACCAATAGGAGGGGAGTATTGCAAGAGCACCAGAGAGGTGCCTTCTGGGAGTTGTAGTGAATGAGATTGCTCACAGTCTATTTAATTCACTCATTGAATTTAATCCCTTATTGATGCTGTCAAACTTCATAATAAGGTATGCTTCCTTACGTAACAGCGCTTGTTCGACATCAGGCGACCTATGTTTAGGGTCAATGCTTGATAACACAGTCCAAGTGAAATCGGACTCCTTGTGTTCAAGGGCCGCAAAATGGTCAACCATTGGGGCATTCGGGACTCTTTTCTTAAGTCGTGATCGGTGTTGTGTAATTCTGGCATTCACTTGTTGGCAGGTTTTTCCAATATATATTTTGTTGCACGCACACATTATTGCATAAACTACATTCTTGCTTTTACAGTTTGTATGCATCTCATGTCTCCATTTGATGCCACTGTGATAGAATTCATTACCTTCTACGGTGCTACTACAGGAGGCACACATACCGCATTTGTGGTGTCCAGTTATTGGTTTTAATTTCCACTGTGATATAAGATCACTTTTAGGCTTAGCGACATAACTGTCCGCCCGGATGATTTGTTGGCCAATACTTGGATTTTTTCTCATCGCGAAAATTGGTTTCTCCAGGGGGTTTTCCAAACCCTCCAGTAGGTGCCAATTTCGCAGTATTATTTGTCTGAATTTGTTGGTGTGGGCCCCATATGTGGTGACACAAACCAATTTGTTCAGTTCCTTTTTTGGTTTTATTTGAAGGAGCTCTTCCCTAGGGGTATATCTCGCTCTTTTGGCGGAATGCTTTAACAGTTTTTTTGGGTAGCCTCTCTTGATCATTTCATCGCAGAATGTAGCTGCATGTGTCTCAAACTTAGTTAATTCAGAACAGTTTCGTCTAATCCTTAGTAATTGGCCATATGGTAAATTTTGTTTCAGACCTTGGGGATGCGCACTGTTATAATGTAAGATGGTGTTTTTGTCTGTCTGTTTTTTGAATAGAGAGGTTGAGAACCTGTCTCCTTCAATGCCTACTTCCACATCCAGAAAGGTCATTTTCTTGTTGCTGGAATCAATTGAGAATTTTATGTCTGGGTGTCTTGCATTCACCCAGTGATAGAAATTATCCAGCTCCATCTGGCTACCCTGCCACAGTAGCCAGATGTCATCAATATACCGTGCCCACTGTTTGATATTCTTGCTGTAGGGGTTATTTTGATAAATGAATTTTTCCTCGTACTGGGCCATGTACAAAACCGCCATTTCCGGCGCATAGGGACAACCCATGGCTGTCCCTTTGATCTGAATAAAAAATTCATTTTCAAATTTAAAATAGTTGCATTTCAAAGAAATTGCTGCCAATGAAATAATGAAGATGGTGGGGACCCTGTGAGGTCTCTCACGCTGCTCAAGGTAATATTCCATCACTTCGAGGGCCTCATCTTGAGGGATCTGTGTATACAATGAATTGACGTCCATTGTGGCCATCAATTCATTTACGCCATCTACCGTAGTGTCTTGCAATTTGTTGATGAAATCAATAGTGTCTCTCAGGTAAGATTTGACCTGAGGTAGAAAAGGCTTTAAGAAGAAATCAATATACTTGGAAATAGGTTCCAATACTGAATCACAGCCGGAGACAATTGGCCTCCCGGGGGGTGTCTCTTGGTTTTTGTGTATCTTTGGCAAAAAGTATAGTATCGGTGTTCGTGGTGACTTTTTATTTAAAAATTCGAACTCCTTTGGGCCAAGGAAACCATTCTCCAAACCTTCTTTTGTGAGTTTGCTAATCTTATTTTGAATCTCAAACAATGGGTCCTCTTTGACTGGTCTATACCATTCCCTGTTGTTTACATGTGCTCTCCCCTCGGATAGATACATCGTGCGCGGCCAAATTACCACCGCTCCCCCCTTATCCGCTTGCTTAATCACAATGGAGGTGTCCGTTTTTAGATCTTTAATGGCCATCAATTGATTCTTGCTGACATTATGGCGAATGAAGCTTTTACTTTTTTCCAATTTTGTTAGTGATGATAAAATCGCCTGTTCAAAGGCGTAAACCTGTTTAGGTATATTTGTCATTGGCAGAAATTTTGATTTTACCCTTAACCCAGTGGTTTCCCTTTCAGGGGTGGGTTCGGCACCGGCAAAGAAGGCTCTCAACCTGATCTTACAGCAAAATTCAATTGCCTCCAGCTTAAGTTTTGTGAAGTCTGTTCTTCGACTGGGCACAAACTTGAAGCCCCTACTTAGTACCAGTTTCTCATCTACCGTTAAGATTTTATCTGAAAGATTGACAATGGTAGATATGTCTAGTTGTTGTAATATCTGTTCCTCGTGCGCATCTCCCATGGTTCTTTGAAGCGGACCGGTTGTTGCCCGCCTCTCCCTAAAAAAGGTTGATTTGGACCCTTTTTGTTTTGTCCCCCTTGTCTATCTTGTCTTGAATCAGAAGAGGACCCCGATGACGAGGTGGAAGAAAAGGTGGAAAATCTTGTTTTTGATCTTCCTTGGAAAGTATTCAAAGCCCTCCTAGACTCTACCGTTGTGTAGTAGTCCTCCTTTAAGAAGGGATATACTTGATCAAGTTTAAATGACTTGGAGTCTCGTTCAAATTGAGAAGTTTTCGTACTTATCGTGATATCTTTAAAGGTTTGTATTTCCTTCTCAATCTTTTCGAGTAGAGCTTTAGCCTCAGTTTCAGTTTTGTTATCTGCAATAGCCTTTATCAAATCTGCAATTTCCTTTTCCTCCTGACTACATAGACGTTGGGCCGTCTCTATTGTATGGACCATCAGGTCTCTGCTACATTTTGTATTAATGTAGCTGAAACCTTTCTTGTATTCTACGTCCTCAACAAAGATTACAGGAATATTCTTAACCTGTAGTCCCCAAGGTATGGTGCCAGCCTGAAGGTGCTGTAGAAGGAAATAGCCGTGTAGTTCGGTTCTTATGTGTTTCTTTTGAAGCCTAGTTAGTTTATCAACCTCATTTTGATTTTTTGCGGTGGTGCTTAATGAAAGACCTGGGAAGGGATTAGAAGCTATTAAATTTTGGATGTGGCTTTCTGTGAAGGACAGCGTCTCATTCTCTGACATAATTTAACAGGAGGTTTTCTCCTGGTCTGAATTAATCAAATGATCTGGGAAGTTGACCGTGAGGGTCAAAGTCCAGACCCACTCGGGTAACAACCCGCGCAAATACTTTGGAAACTGGGGGGTATGGCCCTGTGGTCTGAAGTGGGGTTGGGCCCAATATATGTAGAAAAACAAGTACCCACACTTCCTATTGTTTAATCTCAAATGATTTAGAGCAAGAAATGAACCAACTTTATCATGTTCATCTCGGCAATTACTTATGCCTTTTATTAGTTTTTTTTTAAAAAATGGTATTTTTAGAAAGAGAACAAGGAGTTCTCCACAAACATAGCCACACGTTTTAGTGAGTAACTTTTACAACAACATATGTGCAAACATAGAAAAACGAACAGTCAATACATTTCATTTCATGATATGACGTGAGTTTAAAACAAACAGGTGGAAAAAAGAAAAATAGTGCAATTAAATACGATGTCCAAATTATTATTCAATAGACATCAATGCATACATGCAATCATATCAAAAATGCTAAAGTGCCAACAAATATTTTAAATCAATAAGGTTCAGTCCCCTTTGTCAACAACAGACTTTTTCAATAATTTTAGGATTTAATCCTTTATGTCAAACTTGTAGGATTTTAGTCCTTTTATGCCGACGCGTTTCAAGTGTGGGTGTTCTGTGCCCACACTCTCATCAGGGCTGAGTGAATCTTTTTCCAATCCTTATCCTAGTGATAAAAAACATATATGTGCTTATTAGAACCCCTTCCTAAGGTTTTCAGTTTTTTAGAAATGGTGAAAAAACAAGGCGCCTTACCTCTGAGTTGTAGAGGTAAAGGTCACACTTGAATCTTTAGAATGAAGCGGTGTGCGTGCTTCTAAAAATATAAACATTGGTTCATGTTAAATGAGTCTATCCAACATCATAAATGCTGATGATCAGCCGTTATGCAAAGCCTAAGGCAAGGTGTTTACCTTTCTGGATGTCTCCTGAAGGGTCAATGTTGTTTGTTGTTTTCCGTCTATCTTAGTTACGGTTACACGGAACCCCTCTTCTCACTTGTTTCTGTGAAAACGAGTGACCGAAATGCCATTATAGTTTCTACATGTGTTTAACGATTGCGCTTTAGGTAGCGAGCCACTAAGCCACTCACCGCGAATCCTCTCGCGCTTTAGGTGGTGTCTTTAATCCTTTTCCTAATTCAATGCTCGTGAAGTTTTCCTTATTCTGTAACATTAAAGGGGAAAATAATTCAAGGGCGCTGTACTTAGATTTGTAAATCTAAATTGGTTTGAGCGTTCCGGGGATAGCCGCTTACCAAAGTTTTGCTTGCGTCTCCTCTCGCAACAACCCTCAGTCTGAGTCTTCAGTGTTGTGTGGGCCGGCTGTTGCCTGTGTGGTTCTTAGAACTTTTTGGACCAATAGGAGGGGAGTATTGCAAGAGCACCAGAGAGGTGCCTTCTGGGAGTTGTAGTGAATGAGATTGCTCACAGTCTATTTAATTCACTCATTGAATTTAATCCCTTATTGATGCTGTCAAACTTCATAATAAGGTATGCTTCCTTACGTAACAGCGCTTGTTCGACATCAGGCGACCTATGTTTAGGGTCAATGCTTGATAACACAGTCCAAGTGAAATCGGACTCCTTGTGTTCAAGGGCCGCAAAATGGTCAACCATTGGGGCATTCGGGACTCTTTTCTTAAGTCGTGATCGGTGTTGTGTAATTCTAGCATTCATTTGTTGGCAGGTTTTTCCAATATATATTTTGTTGCACGCACACATTATTGCATAAACTACATTCTTGCTTTTACAGTTTGTATGCATCTCATGTCTCCATTTGATGCTACTGTGATAGAATTCATTACCTTCTACGGTGCTACTACAGGAGGCACACATACCGCATTTGTGGTGTCCAGTTATTGGTTTTAATTTCCACTGTGATATAAGATCACTTTTAGGCTTAGCGACATAACTGTCCGCCCGGATGATTTGTTGGCCAATACTTGGATTTTTTCTCATCGCGAAAATTGGTTTCTCCAGGGGGTTTTCCAAACCCTCCAGTAGGTGCCAATTTCGCAGTATTATTTGTCTGAATTTGTTGGTGTGGGCCCCATATGTGGTGACACAAACCAATTTGTTCAGTTCCTTTTTTGGTTTTATTTGAAGGAGCTCTTCCCTAGGGGTATATCTCGCTCTTTTGGCGGAATGCTTTAACAGTTTTTTTGGGTAGCCTCTCTTGATCATTTCATCACAGAATGTAGCTGCATGTGTCTCAAACTTAGTTAATTCCGAACAGTTTCGTCTAATCCTTAGTAATTGGCCATATGGTAAATTTTGTTTCAGACCTTGGGGATGCGCACTGTTATAATGTAAGATGGTGTTTTTGTCTGTCTGTTTTTTGAATAGAGAGGTTGAGAACCTGTCTCCTTCAATGCCTACTTCCACATCCAGAAAGGTCATTTTCTTGTTGCTGGAATCAATTGAGAATTTTATGTCTGGGTGTCTTGCATTCACCCAGTGATAGAAATTATCCAGCTCCATCTGGCTACCCTGCCACAGTAGCCAGATGTCATCAATATACCGTGCCCACTGTTTGATATTCTTGCTGTAGGGGTTATTTTGATAAATGAATTTTTCCTCGTACTGGGCCATGTACAAAACCGCCATTTCCGGCGCATAGGGACAACCCATGGCTGTCCCTTTGATCTGAATAAAAAATTCATTTTCAAATTTAAAATAGTTGCATTTCAAAGAAATTGCTGCCAATGAAATAATGAAGATGGTGGGGACCCTGTGAGGTCTCTCACGCTGCTCAAGGTAATATTCCATCACTTCGAGGGCCTCATCTTGAGGGATCTGTGTATACAATGAATTGACGTCCATTGTGGCCATCAATTCATTTACGCCATCTACCGTAGTGTCTTGCAATTTATTGATGAAATCAATAGTGTCTCTCAGGTAAGATTTGACCTGAGGTAGAAAAGGCTTTAAGAAGAAATCAATATACTTGGAAATAGGTTCCAATACTGAATCACAGCCGGAGACAATTGGCCTCCCGGGGGGTGTCTCTTGGTTTTTGTGTATCTTTAGCAAAAAGTATAGTATCGGTGTTCGTGGTGACTTTTTATTTAAAAATTCGAACTCCTTTGGGCCAAGGAAACCATTCTCCAAACCTTCTTTTGTGAGTTTGCTAATCTTATTTTGAATCTCAAACAATGGGTCCTCTTTGACTGGTCTATACCATTCCCTGTTGTTTACATGTGCTCTCCCCTCGGATAGATACATCGTGCGCGGCCAAATTACCACCGCTCCCCCCTTATCCGCTTGCTTAATCACAATGGAGGTGTCCGTTTTTAGATCTTTAATGGCCATCAATTGATTCTTGCTGACATTATGGCGAATGAAGCTTTTACTTTTTTCCAATTTTGTTAGTGATGATAAAATCGCCTGTTCAAAGGCGTAAACCTGTTTAGGTATATTTGTCATTGGCAGAAATTTTGATTTTACCCTTAACCCAGTGGTTTCCCTTTCAGGGGTGGGTTCGGCACCGGCAAAGAAGGCTCTCAACCTGATCTTACGGCAAAATTCAATTGCCTCCAGCTTAAGTTTTGTGAAGTCTGTTCTTCGACTGGGCACAAACTTTAAGCCCCTACTTAGTACCAGTTTCTCATCTACCGTTAAGATTTTATCTGAAAGATTGACAATGGTAGATATGTCTAGTTGTTGTAATATCTGTTCCTCGTGCGCATCCACTCATCCATCCAGCCATTTACCCTTTCACCCATCCAGCTATCCTTTCACTTACTCATCCATCCAGTCACTCATCCTTCCACCCATTCACATTTTCAGTCATCCATCCATCCTCCCTTTCTCTCTCCATTGCCCCTTTCACTTAGCCATCCATCCATCCATCCTTCTACTCATCCACTCATGAATCCATCTATCACTCATCCATCATTTCACTCATCTATCTATCCATTCACTCACCGATCATCCACCCTTTCACTCATCCATCCATTATTTCACTCATTATCCATCTATTCACCCTTTCACTCATCCATTCACCCTTTCATTAATCCATCCAGCCATCCACCCATCCCTTCACTTTCTCACTCGCCCACCTTTTCATTAATGATGTGCTGAGCCTTTGTTTGCAGAGTTGCAGATAGAAGAGACCCATCAAGAATGTAATGTCATCCTCCCTGTAGTTCCTAAAGCAAGATGTGGGGGTGTGCTCACTATGTCCCTGCACATAGGCAATCTGAAAAAGTGGAAGTCATGAGTCATGCATGATGCACAGTGCCAGGACGTGAGGCGACTGCGACATGGTGTTCTTTTCAGGGCTTTAAGCGGGATGAAAAAAAGGGGTAGGGGGTCTCTCAAAAGGGGGTGTTCGATGTAATTAAGGGCGAGCCTTAAAATTCCTAAGGTAAAAACTGTGTTTAGCATAGTATGCCACTGGACTGGTATTTTGCCTCTTCTGTCATTGTATCCAGATAAATAACAACAAGTAACGTTACACCTACAACAAGCCAGAACTATTGGCTTTGTCAATGGTTGTTAGTTGCATAAAATAAAAATTCAGCAACCATGGCTTTGTTGAATATAATATTGAAACTGCGCTTTTCTAAAATGATGAGACTAAAAGAACTCTAGCCCAGGCCCCTTCTTTTCAACTTGTTTCACCAGCTGCTTTGATTGAACTGGATTCTGTAGCAGCATTTGCGTGTTTGCACATTCCTTCCATCTAACAATATGCGCTGCCCTAGACCGAGGCTGGAGGAGGCTCACTGCATGCAGTAACACTTCAGACTGGCCCATGGTCATTCTGTATGTGGCAATCAGCCACATACAGAGTGACAATGGGCGGGTGGGGGCTGCTCTAGTGCTCCTAGGAGGAGGTCGAGGCGCCCCATCAAGGAGATGAGGCTTCATGCAGGGAACAGTGCTGTTCCCTGCAAACAGTGCTGTTCCCTGCAATGATCAAAATTGTGGACAAAAGGCTTCCGTAAAAAGGATCCTCATGGACAAGGGACGTGAGGTCCAAATTACGGACGGTCCGTGAAATTTACGGACAGTTGGTCACCCTACTTCAGAGTTATTCAATCTGTGGGGCGCGCCCCCCTGGGGGGCGCGACACCGTCTCAGGGGGGCGCGCACTCCACCCATGAATCTCACCTTTGTCCTCTACTGTCCCACATCGTTGCAATTCTACTTCACCAGCAGGCTGAGGCGCACCTAGAGTCAAATTTCGGGAGGGGGGAGCGTTTTTTTTTTGATTCTTCAAGCAAACGGCAGAGTGGGGCTTCAGGGGCTCTAAGAAGGGGTGAAAACCATCAAAGCCTCATTAACATGTAAAAGGTCTTTTAAAGACTGTAAGTAACCTGAGGCCATTACGCTGCTGGGAGCTTGTGCGCTGTCCTAGCGAGTTTTAATCTTTCATTGTTGTTTTGTAAGGTGGTGTGGTGTCGTGAGAGGACACTTTTTAAAAGCTGTTGTGTTTTTCTTTTGGTGCAGTGTCTGTGCCTTTTAAACTGCTCACTACGGGCGGCACCTGCTTTCTTTTCTTTCTGACTGCCCAAGCGCAGTCGGCACACAGTGGGGAGGAGCACTGCTACGGGAGGGTCGGTGGAGAATTCGCCTCTTCCCGGTGTGAATCCTGACGCTGCTCCAATTGGTTGGGACCGTCTGTGTGATGTGGTCCCGCCCTTCCGTTAGCTAGCGTTCCAGTTGGAGGGGGCACAGGATATAGCTGCATGGAGACGCGAGCGCGCAGCGGGCGAGCGCAGTGGGCGCGACGATGGCGCGCCGAAGGCTCGCCGAAGGCCAGCCCATCTGCGCCCGTCCGCGCTAAGGACGCGCTCAGCGCCGGGCATGCTGCCTCTCCCTTGTTAATTGGGACCCATGGCCATGGTAACGTTATAAGGTACTCGTCGGCCGCGTTGTATGCCCTAAATAGAGGTGCTAGTAGCAGGGGTAGTTTGGGTCTGGTAGAATCCGCAGCTCCGCTGTCCGATTTCCTGACCAGGGACCTTCTCCCATGTGGACTGCTGAATGTTCGGTCCATACCTAAACATAGGACAGAAATTCAGCTACTGGTAGAAGCTCATGGTTTGGAGGTATTGTGTATGACTGAGACTTGGACGCGGCAGGACTGCGAGGTTGATCTTGGATTAGCCTGCCCGCCAGGCTTCAAACTATTGCACGTGCCTAGGTTGGAGGGAAAAGGGGGAGGGGTGGGGCTCATTTATAGAGATTTCCTGAACTTGAAGACCATTGACATTGATCTGGTCGCAGGGGTTGAACTCCTGGGGTTCACAATCAAGAGTGAGCTGGGCCAATCCCTGACAGGGATCATTTGCTACGGTCCACTGGGGTTTTTTAGTGTGCTGCAGCAGCAACTTCTCCTGGAAATGTTTACTAATATGGCGGCCACACACCGGAGAGTTTTAATTCTGGGCGATTTTAATCTTTGGCCGAATGGCTCCCTTGATACAGGCTTGGCCAATATATCCCAATCTTGTGAGGGGCTGGGACTGCGTCAACAAGTCTCGGTAGCCACCCATTCGGGGGGACACATGTTGGACCTCATCTTCGCCTTAGATGAGCAGCTATACATGGGGGAGGTTCTCCCGATGGACTGGACTGACCACTTTTTGGTCAAATTCTATCTGAATATGGCCAATTGGGATAAAAGGGAAGGCAATCGGAGGACAAATTTTGTTGGGAGGGATTGGAGGGCCTTGGCACAGAGGAAAAATCATGGTGAAGTGGTCTCGGTGGAAGACGGCTTCTCGCCGGAGGCTCAGGTCGATGAGAACTACTCCACTTTCTGTAAAGAGATCACTCGGACCCTGGACTCACTGGTGCCTCGTAAATCCTTTCAGAGTAAGGGGGGGCCATCTGCCCCCTGGTTTGGGGAGGAATTGAAAAAACTGAAGCTGGACTGTAATCGGGCCGAGAGAATCTGGAGACAGAAATATTTAATTGAGGACAAAAAGGCCTGGAGAGCAAAAATATTGGAATATAGGAAGGTCATTTAAAGAACGAAGGCTGACTTCTTCGCCTCAGCGATACTCAGGGCTTCAAATAGTTCTCGCTGCATTTTTAAAATTCTCAATAGCCTGACTAAACCTGAGTGTTGTAAAAATGACTTCCTGCCATCTCAGAGGCTCTGTGATAATCTTGCCAACTTTTTTCATGATAAAGTTGCCTCTATCATTGAGGAGTTGGGGAAGACATCAGAGCCGTCGAAAGTAAGAAATGAGCAGTTTTCCCTCATCAAGGACAAGGGTGAACTGACAGGGAAGGGCAGTACGACGGAGATTGCATTGGGGGCTCTTTCTGAATTTCCCCTTCTTCAGATTGAGGATTTTTACAAGTTAACGGATAGCATTGTGTCAGGCTACCCCTTGGACCCGTTGCCTTGTAAAATCTGGAAGGAATTCGGGGCAGAACTCTTTCCACTATTGTGTAAGATCTGTAATCAGTCTCTTGCAGAAGGGGTGGTTCCAAGCCAGTGGAAGCAGGCGCTGGTAACGCCATTGCTTAAAAAAGCCTCCCTTGATCCAGAATGTCTAAAGAATTTTAGACCAATATCTCTTCTCCCTTTCCCGGCCAAGGTAGTGGAACGGGTAGTGAGTGGCACACTGTCCGCGCATTTAGAACAGGCTAAACATCTGGAGGAGGAGCAGTTCGGGTTTCGACCGGCTCATGGTACTGAGACGGCACTGGTGACCGTAATGGATGAGCTTCGGTGGTGGGCAGACATGGGCCAGGCAGCAGTGTTGATTCTGCTGGACCTGTCTGCCGCCTTCGATACGGTCAACCACAACATCCTTCTGAACCGGTTGAGTGAGGTGGGAGTCACGGGAGTGGCCCTCAGATGGTTTCATTCCTTTCTCTCAGGGAGGCAGCAAGCGGTGTCCCTTCCTCCTTACCAATCCGCCTCTACTCATGTCTCACATGGGGTACCTCAGGGCTCGGCCATCAGCCCCATTCTTTTTAATGTCTATTTGAGATCCTTGTTGACGATCATCAAGCGCTATAACATCAAGGTCATCAACGACGCTGATGATACGCAACTTATCCTCTCCCTGGAGGGAGAGCAGTCCATCTCAGTAGAGGGGTTTCATAGATGTTTAGAAGATATGTCACAGTGGCTGAAGGAGAACTCTCTACAGTTTAATATAGCTAAAACTGAGCTGATGCAATTTGAGACGCGTAGGAACAAGGGAGGGCCGCCCATGAACCTGTGGCCCCCAGAGTTTCCCAACCCTGGCCAGCCGGTCAAAACAGTTCGTAACTTGGGGGTAACATTTGTTGTAACCTCTCCCTGGAGGCGTATGTGGGGAAGGTGGTGAGCTGCTGCCTGGCGATTATTCGCTCTTTGAGGAAGATGTTTCCTCTATTATCCCATCAAGCCCGCGTCCTGATAGTACGGAGTACGATACTTAGTCGGGCGGACTATTGTAATGCCCTGCTCCTTGAGTCCCCTAAATTCCTACTAGACAGGCTACAGCGGATGCAATCTGCCGCTGCTAAACTGGTACTAGGATGGTCAAGGAGGTCCTCCGCCTCTGGAGCATCGGCCGAGTTGCACTGGCTCCCCGTGACACAAAGAATCAAATTCAAATCCCTGTGTCTAGTATTTAAAGCCCTACATGGAAAAGAGACGGGTTCGTCTCTTTCCAGCAAACATTTGAATGGTACGTTCCGGGCAGAACGCTCCGCTCCTCGGGAGGCAAGTTAAAAAAAATCCCACGTTTTAAAAAAGTTAGAGCTGGTGGCAGATCATTTGGGGTGGCTGCGGCCAGGCTGTGGAACACTTTACCTACTGAACTGAGACAACACAAGGATCTTCTTGCGTTCAGAAAGAACCTTAAAACTTGGTTATTCCCTAAGAACTAGGCCTGTGCTTTAGCCCCCTTTTTGTGTTGACATGGTCTTTGAGTTACTAGCGCCAAGATGCCTGTAAGGGGATAGTGCGCTTTAGAAATTGTATAAATAAATAATAATAAATAAAGACCTGTGAAGTACTCTGGAGCAGCTATGCGGGGAAACTGTCTCAGCCCGGGCTGACACACAGGGGGTGGGGGTGGGGGGAGGGGCTGTTGCAATTTCACCCGAGAAAACCAGGTTAATTCCTACAGCTGAAATGCTATGTATGTATAACGACACAGCGCGAATCACAGCAAACTTATATCTCAGACATGCTCAACCTTCACATAACCTCAGCAGTGAAAGGACACCCTTTAACTCTCGAAGCCTTGGACATCTGGAAACCCTTCTCTCAGCCACCCTCGGAAACTCTAGATTCTTGGAAGTTCTTAGCTCCCTGCCCACCTTATGCTCCCAACTCTAGGAGATACACACAGTGTGCAAACTACTACCCTGGACACTTAGACGTATAAAACAGCGCACAAGAGCAAACACACCAAAAAAATACAACTGTCGATACACATTGCCCCGTAACAGGAGCCGAACAGTAACGAGCAAACAAAAGGGGGTAATGCCAACAGGATCAGTCACTCAGGCAGGACAGTGCGCATGCGCAGTACACCCTGAACACTGCACTATCCGCGACCCAGAATTAATTTCCATGTCAGAGGGAAGCCCGCACACATAGGTTAGCGTTCTTCCCCGCGCGCCACATGACACACCCGCACCTCGGATTCTCACCCGGATTTGAATGAGTCAGATATGTACAGGCAGTAACATACACGTCACATGTTACCGCACACATGACCCCACTGCTCTGTTTCCACTATTACTGTTGCACAAGGCAGGCATGTACCAGAGGAGTACAGCACGCTGTTGCGGCACTGAGCCTTTTAAGCACCTTGAATTACAGATGTGTACATCTCAAGTTCTACAGTGCTACCTTTTTTTAAAAGGATAATAGGCTGAGTTGGCCCTGCCATGATTCTGAGCTGTGATTAACACGCTATGCCGGGATTTCAACAACAGGAGTATATTTCACAGCAGCATCTATACGTATGGAGAGAGGAGAGAGGCCAGGGGGCCTCTCAAGGGATAGTGGGGAGATACCAAAGTGAAAGCGCTCACACTGCACCTGTCTTCGTCTCACATCTGGTGCCTGAGTTCCACGGGAGGCGGACTCGGTGAGGCGCAAACACAACTCAACACATGGAAAAGGGTGTCTCTGTTAAATGGCAGGCTTAGGGGCTTTCAGCAACCGAAACCTACAAGTAAACCACATTTTGTGCTCAGTTAAATCTGTGGATTTTGCACAAACCACTGCATGCATTAGTGGTTCCAGCAAGTTCAGTCTAAGGAGCAACGGCATGGGCTCCGCTCACACACAGATGTGAATCATGAGTGGCACCGCTGGCAGCAGGACAAGCGTCCTTCATTCACAAGGTGCACTGGTGTGACAGTCTCCAGCAGTGGAAGGTTGCTGCACAGACCCACACCAGATACAGCAGCACTGCTTTCCTTATACTGGAAACTGTGACAGACTTTCCTCACACACAGGGACAGGAGCAGTGTAAACGTGCTCACAAGTACAGAGCAAGAACAGAAAGGGAGCCGTGCACGGTAGCCTCACATACCGAGAAAAGGCAAATCACATGCATCAGCACTGTAAGCTTCCCCCACACAAACAGAGAAGGGATTCCTTAGTGTTGCGACAACAGTACATTTATTCCTCTTGCATGCAGCACAGATATGATACAGCCTGCGGCTGGACAAACTTCCTTCATACTCAGAGAACAGTACAAACTCTCCTCAAATACATATACATCATGGAACATAGGGGCAGCAGTGCAAACTTCCCCCATATGAACGGAGCTGGGATTCCAGGGGTGTGGCAACAGCAGTACTAGTATCCTTCATGCATGCAGCGCAGATATGAAACAGACTGCAGCAGGTCAAGCTTCCTTCACACTCAGAGAACATTACAAGCTCTCCCCAAATATATGTACATCATGGAGCATTGGTTAGCAGTGCACGCTTCCCCCACACGAACGAGAAAGGTGCTATAGTGAGATGAGGTGCATTGTTGGTGAGTGGTAGTGAGGGAATTCATGGAGAAGGAGGAAACACTCATTGTTTTGAACATTATTTGCCACATATGGCCCGGGATATGTGGGTGGCGGTCGATTATGTAGTGTACCAGATTCCAGAAATTTCTGTCAGGTGGTGGGGGGGGGGGCGGGCGACATTTAAACAAATTCAGCTGGGGGGGGCTCAACCTTCAAAAGTTTCAAGGCCTCTGCCCTACTTATAGGCCCCATGATAACAATTATCCACCGTGAATGCTTAAAAGGGAGTCCAGCCAAACGTCAAACATCCACACACAGTTCCTAGAAGGCGCATCCGGCCTCTGAGAAGACACTGGGATTCGGGTTCTAAGCCTCAGGCTGGGCCCAACCCCTGGAAAAGGGGAAGGAACACGCTGCCAAGTGGAGGTTTCGCTGGACAGGAGTTGGAAGGTTCTCCGTGGCATGCGAGTCAAATCTGGCCATTGTTCCAGGAATGCAATCACATTGTGTGGTGAGCCGCTGAAATGAAAAAATAACACTCTCTGCTATTCTGGGCCGAATCCTAAATAATTTCCAGGCTCTGCCGCTAGCACGTGGAATGCTGGGCCCGAAGCCACCGAGTTGCTGCAGTCTGCATGGATTTTTGTTCAAAAACAGGTATCAGTGCTGGACTGATCTCTTGACTTAACCTCTTCACTGCGGCAGCTATTCCGCCGCAGCGCCAAGGGGGCGGGGGGGTCGCGCGGCACGCCCATGCTGGTGACGGAACTGCTCCGTCACCAGCCTCAGGTGAGCTGTGCTGATGACGGAGCGGTTCCGTCATGGCACCGCCCGCTCAATAGAACGCGCAGGCGCAAAATCAGCGCCGCGCGGGTCATGACGGAACCGCTCCGTCATCAGCCAGCGCCACCGCGCCTGATGACGGAGCGGTTCCGTCATCAGCATGGAAAGAGTTAAGGCTGGTAGGCACCTCATGTGATGTGCGACACTTTCAGCAAGCTCTGGATTCCAATTCCAGTTCCATCGCTCTTTTGCATGCTGGGAATTGTAGGCACGTACATACAACGTGGGCATCCGAAAAATATAATACCCAAGACCAAAGAAAAGTTGCTTACAAAGCTAGGATTGGTTGAAGGGACTTTTGACCTAGAGCTACTCGTGAATCAGCTGGGAGATACAAGCCCCAGATCTGTGGCGCCTCTTGGTTCCCCTTCATTTGTGTCTTCTTGACCCTAGAAATCACTTCCCTCCTGTGATGCATTTACTAAGGGAAACATGGGAGTACATTATCCCAGAGAACCTGTGTGTAGTACAGTAGTATTGGCCGGGACAGCGCCCTGGGTGAAGGAAAAATTGGCGTTTATTGTGGGAGCGGGTGGGGGGCATTGGGGTGTTGGGAGGAGGGCAGGGGGTGATGGGTAGCGAACAATTACAAGGAAGTACCTTAAGCGCTGATTACAAAGTCTTTTAAGGCACCCAATCGAGACCATTGGACGAGCTGCTGTTTGCATAACATTAAGTTAGGAGGCTTCCTGCTGTGCCCGACGAATATCGGCGCCCCGGGCCTTGGCCCAGCTCTCTATGCTCAAGGCCGGCCATGTGAGCCAGCACTCTCCTGCTAAAACGTATAGTTACATATTGAATTCTGCTGAAAAGGGCTGACTGTACAGGCGTGCAGGACTAAGTTCCTGCATTTTAACACCTTCTATGCTCATGACGAGCTAAGCTCGTCATGAGGCAGGGTGCTTGGGTGCTCATGACGAGCTGAGCTCGTCATGAGCCGTGGAACGCTCACATGCGGGGATAATTCCCCTGCTGTGCTGAACGTTCCACGGAAACTGGTGTGGTCATGACGAGCTCAGCTCGTCATGAGCACACGAGCACTGTGCCTCATGACGAGCTGAGCTCGTCTTGAGCACCGGGGCGCTGAGCGCGCTCCCTCGCCCCCCAGCACAGCGGGGGAATTACTCCCGCTGCGAAGGGGTTAAGCTCAACACCAGGGGAGGAAAAGGTGTGTACCTGGCGCCCCTCACCCAAGCCTGCACTTCAACAAATCCAAGAGCAGTAACCTGCATATGGCCTAATTTGTTCAATGTACAAACATCTAGGTCATGTGTGACCTCCTACAGCTGTGACCTCAGGCTGTGTAGTCAGCAGAACTTTGCAAGTGAATGGAAAACTGTGAGCCCTGGAGCCTGTTTGCTAAAAGCCAGGAGTGGCTAACGGGGTCACGTGACGGGTGCTAGGTTGTTGTGCAGCATGAGGAAGCAATTATACATATATTTACAGTACTGCTGTTTCCTCCGCTTGGCGTAAAAAACAAACTATGCTGATAATGCAATAATATCAACTATGTGTCCTCGTGAAGACTGGATCATAGATCAGTATGAGTGAAATGCTTTGATGTGCATGGATTCACTCGTCCTTCCGTCGCTTCCCTGGGAAATGGATTCAAAAATAAACAATCCCACGAGTGGTGCACGTGCGCCACAGTAGACGTGCTTTTTTAAAAAATAAAGTTTTATATGGCGAACATGACCCACGAGGGTATCAGAGCGCTTTACATTTAGGATCGTTGCTTTACAAGTTACATCAGATACAAGATCATAGTAAGGTACAGTGCACATAAACAATGTTTCAATAATTCGTAGGAGGGAGGGGAGGAAGGAGTAATAGCGGGGAGACGAGGACAAACTATGCCCAATGTCCGGCTGGATAGGTGACGGTCAAGGGGGGAAACCAGGGCCAATCTCCTCATTAGCTGTCAAGCAGCTCCACCGGTCATCAACCATGTTGCTCAGGTCTCAGAGTTCAGGAAAAAACGTTTTAGTTTATTTGATTTGCGACGGTTATATAGCGCTATATAGACCAGGAGGTATCAGAGCGCTTAACCAGGGGAACGTTGCATTAGAAGGTACATCAAAATGATTATAAAGCGCTGGCTAAACCCGTAGGTATCATAGCGCCATAACAGACTAACATTGCGTTACAAATTACATCAGTTGCAATACCTAATAATCTACAGTAAACAAACAACGAGGTTGAGATAATTCATAGGAAAGGAGGGGAATAAGGAGCCATAGCAGGGAGACGAGGAAGAACTGTGTCCAATGTCCGGCTGGGTAGGTGACAGTCAAGGGGGAAACCAAGGCCAATCTCCTCATTAGTTGTCTAGCAACTCCATCGGCATCAGCCATGTTGCTCAAGTCTCAACATTCGGGAAAAACTGTTTAGAATAGATGTATAGGCTACGAGGATAGAAGTAAAAGAAGAAGGTGGGGGGGAGGGCATAGAAAGAAGCCAGAGAGGGAGCTGAAGACACAGCGGGGAGACAAGGTGAACTATGCCCAATGTCCGGCTGGGTAGGTGATGGTCAAGGGGGTGAAGCCGGGGCCAATCTCCTCTACAGCTATCTAACAGCTCCACCGGGCATCAGCCATGTTGCTCAGGTCTCAGCGGTCGGGAAAAACAAGAATAATCAATTTAGAGTAGGTATATTAGCTACAGTTGCATAGTCAAACATAGAATACCAAGTCCCCAATAGAGGATAGAGGAGAGGCCACCCTGCTGGGACTCCACGCTCAGTGAAACATCCCCCGCTGGATGACGTTGCTGCTGAAATCCACATGTAGGCAGAGATGGCAACGCTTGGTGTAGTCCAGCTTGGTATCTGAGAAGGAACTGAGGTCTGTCATGGTTGCTGCCAGAGAAAGAAAGGCAGCAGAGGCCGCCATTTTAAAGTCAGGCACGTCAGGACCGGGCATATGTGAATCCCTGTGTAGGTGTGGATGAGGTGGATAGGTCTCCACCATGATGAAGCCCTGCTTGTAAGAGACCACAGACGGCCCGGATGCCAAGCTGGTGCCGAGAAGTGTGGGGCAGCAGCAGGACTCAATTATCGCGCCTGTGTCTGGGCGTGATAATTAAAAGCACACGGCCTATTGGTGTCTATTACGCACACCAAGCGCATAATAGACACCAATAGGCCATGGGCAGAGCAACGCGCCCGCCATTGGCCAATCGCATGCACTCTTTTATAAAAAGACGCACGCAAAGGCCAATGGGGTAGCACAAAAGGATTCGCACACGCACGAGCACATGCGATTCCTAGGTCAGTGCTAAAACCCCGTTTTTCACTGACTCAGAGTCTCGCTCTGATCGAGCACTGATGGGAGTATATTCAGGCCCATCCATAAATACTAGATCACGTCTACACAAATGGGGGCATTGCTATAAAGAAAATAATTTAACTGCTTGAGGAAGGTGTTGCCCCTCGTCAAATTATAAAAGTTCATGAAGATTTATTTGCATTTGTAATGGACTTGACTTTCAGAGAACCAGGTAACAAACTGGGAACTTAAAAAAACAGCATCTCTGGTACAATCCTACGTACATAGGCTGTATGAAGCAAGAGACCAAGACAAGGTCCCTGAGGCCTGGAAAAACTAAAAGGCAGAGCTTAATCGAGCACAAAATACCTGGGATCTTAAGGTCTAGGCAGAATTAGTACATGTAGGGGACTCAAAAACATTTTGGGCCATACTGGCGCATGGCAGTCGTTCTGCTGTCAGTCCAGTTGCATTTCATATTGAACCCTGTAAGTGGGTTAAGCAACATACCCAATCCTATTAACAAGGGCAGATTTAAGAGGTGGCCCCATTCCAGAGTCGTGGCATAGTGCAAGAGGATTGGGTATGTGGCCAAAAAGTCGGGCTCTGAGGCAAATAGTGCGAGGGGATACAATCGGGGCTCTGGACTTTGTTGGCTAAGATCTCAAGAATATTTAATTGCCCCTGGATGGTACTGGAGGGGTTTGAACTAGCCCTATCAACTTTGCCACTGCCGTCCTTTATAGAGTATGGATCAGAGAAGTGCTTAACCCACTTACTGCGCCTTGAGACCCTCACGGGTGAGTAGCGCGCTTTATAAGTGTATTGATTGATTGATTGATTTATTGAGAGATAGTTTCAATTTACAAGAAAGGTCATCGGATGAACCTGGGAACTATAGACCTATTAGCCTAATTGATGGGCTCAAAAAGATTTTCTACCAGATTGGCCACTGAGAAATAACATCTTTACAAATTTACAAGCGGGCTTTTGCCTAAAGGCAAGTACTCTTGATCAAATATTTAGGTTTAATATGATAAATTGGAAAACCCTCCTATTATGTAAAGGGCACCTCTATGTCATTTTTGTTGCACTAAAGTCAGCATTTTACACCGTCCCGAGACTCAAATTGTGGGAAGTGTAAGCAAGTATGGGAGTTCTAATTAACATCCTTGAAGTCTTAATAAAATTCCATGAGAGCAGTCCAGCGCAGGTAAGGTACGGGAGGACTGAGGAACCAACTGGAGCTTTTAAAATAGAGAAGGGAATATGACAAGGCTGTGTTTTAGCCCCAACCCTCTTCTCCTTGTTTATCAACAATGTGGCAGAATCTTTGAACTTTCAAAATAATGATGCCGCCAAGGTTGGTCCCGTGAAATATCCTGTGTTGTTATTTGTGGATGACACGCTTCTCATTTCAAAGAACCTAAGAGGCATACAAGCAATTTTGAACCGATTTTTTATATTTTGTGTTGATCATGGTATAGAATTGAATATAAACAAGACCTAATTCATTGTTTTAAACCCTATACATTTACCAAATCAAGACTAACTGTCAATAATACACCTCTAAAGCAGGTCTCTGACTTTACTTATCTGGGGGTGACTCTGTCACACAATCTCTGATGGAAAACCGCAATAAGAAAAAGCGCACTGAAATTACAACAAGAGACCGGGGCTATTTTAAAGATGGCAAAAAAGTTAAAATCAACCAGTATAGCTTCTGTGCTTGATGTATACAAGACAAGGGCAAAAAGTGCTGCCTTTAATGCTGCAGAGCTATGGGGCTACAAACTGTTAAATGCGTTAGCAACAGTGGAGAATACATTTCTTAAGCTTTTAACATACCTTCCATAAAGCTCCCAAGCCACCCATTAATGCAAGGTATGGGTTTACTTACAAATTCATTTACCATCCAGGTGTGACCATTACTATTCTGGCACAGACTGTGGACAATACCATAGCTTGAGCCATATAGAGCTCCTCTTTTAGAGATTCTAAAATCAGTGGGCCATCTGAGGATCCCATGGCTGTCGTTTGTAAGAAAATGTTCCAATCCCTTGCTCTTGAGAATCTCTGGGATTCTCCAGAAGACTCTTATTTGACATCAAGGCAGATAATAAAGGTACAGTTCAGGGAACAGTTTTGGGGAGAAACAGTAGAGAACAGTAAAGCAGGGAGTTTGACAGATTCGTCCCTCTATACGAGCCTTGTTATCCAGGGCCCTCTCCCTATATAGTTACATAAGAAGTTTAGATATGGGATTTTGCCCACGAGAGTATACAGCTAGATGGACATACTCCAAGAACTCTAATACTATCTGGCCTGTCTGTGATAGTGCCTCTAAATCACTAAGTTACATTTTATTATTTTCTGTGGTTCATAAAGTTCCAAGGAGAAAATGGATTATCACACTTTGTAGATTACTAAGCATAAGGTCACTGGGCTTAGTATTTAGAATATTAAAAAACAGATACACGGAGGGGATTGTTGTTAGTTTAGCAAAATATCTACGTGCTGTATGGATAATTCTGAACCAGCGGACAGAGTCTCAAAAGATGACTAGTTTTCCAAGATGATCAGTGTATTCTGGTACAGGATTCACACAGTGAAAAATATGCTAATTGAGATGCTGCTATTTTTGTTTTTATATATCTAAAGTACTTATTAGATAACATTATATGGAATATTTATCCGTTGGAACCCACGACATGAGATTTTGTGTATAACTTGATTGTGATATTACAGATCATTTAAAATATTAAAAATGTTTTATGGGAATGGATATTATTAGCTGTATATTTATGAAAAAAACATTCTTTTGTATTCTTTATGAATTCTCAATCCGAAATAATTGCACTGACGCCATTGACCTGGACCCGAGCTGTTAGTTTGGCATAGAGAAGACCAATAAGAGTGCGAAGGTGGCGCTCACACCCAGAGTTCTCTAGCACGGCACTCATGATGGATTAATCAACAGTGTGAAAAGCCTTCTCAAAGTCAACTAAGAGCAGAGCTGGGACGAAGTGCCTGAGAGAGGGCAAACTGGACTCTACTAATACAGAGCCTTGTGTCATGGGCTAGCATGAAGCCACATGGATCCGGGTGAATCAAAAAGGGTAGAATGCAGCTGATTAGCCAAAACTTTGGCAAACACCTTAATTTTGGAGTTGATGAGAGATAGGCCGGTACGAGGAACATCTATTCTGTGGATGGCTCAGTTTAGGGAGCACCACAATTGTGGCCATGTTGAGCTCCACGGGGCAAGTCCCAGGTCACTGCTTCCCTGTACAGTGCCAACAGGTAAGGGAGTAAGGGATTGCAGATTCACAGGAAATATCCCATTTGGAACCTGTCAGGACCTAGAATCTTGCCCGAGGACACATCTGAGAGCGCCTCGCTGATCTTTTCCACTGTAAGCGCTTGATCCAGGTTCCTAGCTAGAGGGGGCGATTGAGGGCAGGGGAATGTCATTAAGCACCGGGAGCTTGATCTCGCGAGAAGGCCGGGGCGTATTTGCATACAAAGCAAGGTAGTAATCTGCACATTCCTATGCAAAGGCAAGAACCTCCTCACACCAGTGCCTGCTTGCATCTGTAATCGAGGGCACCACAGTTGAGGTGACCTCCCTAGTGGCCAGCCAGTAGAGAAGCTTCCCCAATCTATCCCCATGCTCCTAAACCCTTGTGTCGACGCCCTCCAACACTGCCTGGCTACCTCTAACGAGGTTTGATGCAGAAGAGATCAAACTCACACCAGGTAGCGATCAAGGGCTGCAGAGAACCACCGTGGGCCCGCCTCTCCAAGGAGCGAATTTGGGCCTCAGTTTTTTGGCGCTTCCCTGCCCCTTATGTACCCCTTTATCAGACCTCAAAGAGACAGTTTACTGGCTGCCCACAATGTTCCGCTCTCGTTCACTGTGAAGTAAGAACTGGGGGGCACATCATCAAGAAATGGTGTTAAAATTATCGCTGCTTTAACGGCAGGAAATTGCCGCTAGAGCGGCGATAATGGGCTTGATAATATGCCCTTGTGAATTCCCATAGAAGCCCATGTTCTGGTGTGAACTCACCCTACAACTACGTCCTCTACGAGAAGCCTTAAACTGCTCAACCTGCATTACTACTGAGAGGGGTACTTAAAGGGTACTTGGCCCAGTTGCTCAGAGACTATTGAAGGCCGGGCCTTGGGGCATTAGGAGTGAAAGGCCTCAACCACCATGGTTGGGCCCAGTAATACCTAATGTGCCCCGTGGGGATCAGATAGGGATTGTGACTGGTCCCAACTGGTTCATGTTTTGAACTTCCTTTTGAAACTTCCACCCAGGTGTTACCTTATAGGTCAGTATATACATCTCATTCTGCCATTTCGGTAGGTCATCGACCCATAAATGGTTTCCAGATTGTGGATTACCCTTGGGCATATGACCTTGATTGACACCTGAACCAAGGAATTCTATATTATGGGAGGTAAAAACTGTCTTGAATTTGTTCTTATCATGGCCTTAAAACAGATATCTGAGTAGGAGGGAAATATCAGGTAAGCTATCCATGTTGCTATTTTTGGTCCCGTGTAGGAGAGTCTCTGAAATGAGGGCTCTGGATATTTCAAGTAAAGTTTTACCTTCCATGGCAGTACCTTTTAGGTGTACAGAAGGATGAAAACAAACTCAAGTATTAGTTCCTACCCAGCTTTCTGAGAGTCCCCGAAACTCTGTGCGCTTGAATGTGTGTAGGTTCATTTAAGCACGACAGAGGAGGTAAGATCCCAGGGCCAGGGAGAGCAACAATTACTGATTTCACTCAAGAAACAGTGTAAAACTCTTTCTTTTCCCACCATTGCCCTGTGGTTCCCTTGAGGTATGCAAGTTGCAGGCAGAGATACCAAGATCTTTGGTGCTGCCTGGAGCGATGGCTTCCAAGGCCTTTAAGTTACGGGTGTGATTAGAACACATCATGAATGCAGCATACTGTTCCTCCAATTTATTCTTAAAGAGGTTTTGATTTAAACTTGTGGTGGATAATGCCTTGTTGCTGGGAAGTAGACTTAGAACTTGCCTGTTCTGGTTTTCAGGATAGTTTTATTGTTATGTTTGATGGATGATTTAATTGGTAGGAGATTGTATAGTGATAGCCATCTTCCTTGGTTGGAAAGAATAGAAAAGTGAAGATCTGCTGTACAACCATATGTCTGGGTGGGATGTACACTGGAAAAAGGAAGAGCCGGGCTCTTCAGTAGTCTTCAGTAGGGCTCTTTGATTCTGAAAGAGGTCTGTGGTCAAAGGGGTGTGGACACATCTCATGAAGAAGGCGAGGCTTCTAAGGGAATCATAAAGAGTAGGGCAGGAGTGTTTATTAGCTTTTGATGCACATATCACTGAGACTGACATCCATGTGTGATTCTCTAGTCACTCCATGGCCAGGAAGAGGGGATTGTGTTGCTGGAGGAGCACTTATATGACTCCATGGCTGCATGGACTGTCAGTGGAATCACTGTTTATTCCTTTTTTCTGAGTGCTGCTGGGAAATGTAGTCTGTTATTGATGCTGAGGCTGCTGGAGAATAAAATGAAAGAAAGAAATACATAATCCTCACCTCTTAGCTCTTACTAGAAATTAAACTTTCCCTCACAGTAGCTAGGAAATGTTCCATTCTTACTAAATGGCAACAGTCCAGTCAGTAATGTCAGGAGATTTATTCGGGGTTCTAGATACTTCCCCTAAGGAACACTCATTTATTGTTTAATGTTGTTTGTTTTTTGTGCTTGTCAAAATTAATTATTTCCAGCTCCAGTTCTTTACCAACATAATTTATTTTGCTTGGCTCCTCTCTCATCACCGTCTTAACAGCAACTAGATCTACCCATTACAATTCTTGGCAGACCTCTTGACAACATCCTCATTTCCTCCAAGGGGACTCCCCAATCCACCTGTTTTTATCCCTCTCCCTCTGACCAAGCTCTAATACACTTTCAGCCTGAGTTTCTTGAGAATCAAGCTACCCATTGCCATTTGTAAAAGCCTTCCCTACACCATTGCTTTTACATTGAAGAGATCTATAATGATATTGCTTAAACCCCTTCTCTTTATCTTTCAAGTTGGTAATTGATACTCTGCACTCCAAGCTCAGACCACTTTCTTCACCCTCAACAAAGAAAACTCAATTTACTGAATGCCTTGTTGAAAAACTTAAATAATTTCACTTCTTATATCAACAATGATCATCATGTATGATTTGTCACCTTACTCCAACATCACCCGCAATGGCTGTCTTCCAAAATGAGCTACCTACTTACTTTCTAGTCACTACAATAACTAGGTCTGCCTTTCTCCCAATGACTTCACAATTTCCACCTAATCACACAAACAGAAAGACGACACTCCACTCTACTCCCCATCACTTAAACTAGCTCCCCTCCAATGCACTGCACTTAATTGACCTCTTTCATCCAAATAAATACTCACCATTCTTAATTCTAAAATTTCCTCATCCACACCTTGACCACATGCTGTCTCCTCCATGATCGCTACCTGATCTTCTAAACTGTGCATTTTTTCACTATCATCTGTTACTAACCCATATAATTTCAGATCTGCATTCGTATTACCTCTGCCTTTGTCCAGACAAGCATTTCCTCTAACCACTGTACATTTAGCTGAATGGCATTCTTCAAAAGAAAACCCCCAAGCTCCCAGTGAATAACCAGCCAGAGGCCGCTCATCCACTAAGGCCGAGGAGCGTCACACCACTGCTCTAAGAGCAATGAAAGGGGTAAAATAAAACGATAATAGTAAAGTTATCATTTTATTTTTGGTTTCGACGTTAGCGCAGGGCTGGTGGCTCAGGTTGGGAGTGGACGGTGCACACTTAGGGCCATATATAGGTAGCCCAATACCGGTCGGTAACGGCCGAACTTACCGAATTTCGGCCGTTACCGACCGGTATTAGGCATTTGAGATGTAGGGGCCAAATTTAAGGATTCGGTAATTTACCGAATCCGTAATTTAAGGAATCGATAAATTACCGAATCCTTAAAATACCAATTCATTAAATTACCAAATCCGTAATGTAGGGAGCACTCAAGTGAGTGCATTTCTGAGTTAAGGATTCGGTATTTACCACCAACTGGAAGTTGGTGGTAAATATCGAAAACCTTAGTAAAAGCAAATCTGTGCTTTTCCAAGAGTGCCATGTGGCAGACATACATGCCCTTAGGGATTGTATGTGTGCCACATGTGCACACATGCACGATTCAGGGGTGCAACAGGGTGTCAATATGACACCCTGCCACCCTTGAATACGCACTCCCTATTACCGATTCGGTATTTACAGAATCAGTAATAGTGAATGGCATCCCATTCATTCCTATGGGCCTCCAGGCGAATAGGAATGATTGGGAATGACCGAATCGGTAAATACCGAATCGGTATTTACTGAATTTTACAGATTCTGTAAAATTTACCGAATCAATACCTACATACCATTTACCGATTCTGAAATACCGAATTGGTAAAATTCGGTATTTTAGAATCTGTAAATTTGGATTACCTACATATGGCCCTAAGTGTGCATGACTCATTGACTGGCCATTTCGGCCAGCCAAGCAGTCATGTGCATTTTGCATATTCCCCACCAGGCTGTAATGGACAGCTTAGTGGGTACTATGGACAGGCTCCCTGTACCGATCTGAGCGCCGATCAACTGCATTCAGGCCAATCACATCGCTTGCTTGCAGCTTTGTAATTGGCTCAGGGGAGCTGTTTGTTGGCTCAGGGGAGCTGTGTGTCGGGTGCTTCCTGCAGCTTCTTCCGGACTGGAGTCAGGAAGAGTAGAGAAGGGGAGTAGAGATACGTCCATCGTAAAAAGTATGTGTTTTATTTTTTTGATAAACACATTTTTATTGTTTTTAAACACAGAACAGATGTCAGCAAATGCACGGAAATCCTTAAGACAATTACAATCATGTATGCAGTGCATCTCGAGAACACAAGCCCCGTAAAAAGTACACAGATAAGATATGAAGACATTTTAATCTGAACCCTTTACCAACCACCAAACCCACCCACTTCCCCCACACCCTCCGATGTTTTTTCCCACAGCCCTTTGCCATGTACAGGACTTTCTCCTGTGTTGCACACCAATCTAGGCCCCTGCGCCAGATCCCTAGGTCAGGCGGATCAGGACACTTCCAAGCCGCCGCTATGTCACGTTTGGCTACAATCATAGCTGTATTAAAAAATAACTCAGCTCTTGACCCATCCAGTCCATCTGTGATCCCCAGTAATGAGTGACAGGGATCATGGGGAACCTCCCAACCCAGCACCTCTGTGAGTTCCGCTTCAATAGCCCTCCAGAATTGCCCCAGACGAGGGCACGACCATACCACATGGAAGAAGTCTGCCGGGGCATGAATGCATCTTGCAAATGACACGTCCGTGTGCAAGCCTGCTCGATGAAGGCGTAAGGGAGTAAGCTACACAGCGTGCAAGAAGTACAGCTGAACCAACTTAAGTTTGACGGAAGCGACTGTCCTGGGGGCCATAAGAGCATCGCGCCAGTCCACCTCATCAAGAGGGCCCACCCAGTCCACCCATTGTTCCCTCAACGTCTCCAAGGAGGTGGGGGTGTTGTTGACCAAGGAGTCATATATGCGGGAGATGCCTCCTTTGCCTAAGACTCCCATCATTGTCTGGGCCTCAAAGGGGCTAAATTCGGGGAGCATCGAGTCATCCCTGATGTGCGTGTGAAGGGCATGTCGCAGCTGCAGGTACTTGTAGAATTGGGACGAATGTAAGGAGTAGCGAGTTTGGAGCTCTAGAAAGGAAAGCATATGGCCTTTAGTCCATACATCCCATAGCTGTGAGATGCCGATATGGTCCCATGTTTTAAATCCCTGTAGCTCACTAACTTGCCGGAGGCAGGCCCCATGCCAAAGGGGCGTGCATTGGGTCATCTTTCGCGCCCAACCGGTGTGATGCAGCGAGGCCCTCCAGGCCAGTAGGACAGAGCGTGTCACATCCGGCTGTCTGGATGGAAAGGCCACCCATGCAGCATAGCTTGGATTTGGGGAAGCCCCAACTCACTCATCTCAAGCCTGTAGGCCGGGTTAGCTCAGCCCCCATTGAACCAGTCGTGAACCACCAGGAGACGTACAGCCAAAAATGAGAGATATAAATGTGTCATCCCCATGCCGCCATCATAGGAGGGGATCCGGCATGTGGACAAAGTGCGGTGCGCCCTGCCTCCGCCCCACAGGAACTTGGTGGCTAAACTGTCCAGTTCCCGGACCAGGTCCCATGAAAGCAGAAGGGGACATTTTGAAGGACATAAAGAAACCTGGGAAGGATCATCATTTTAAACAATACCACCCTCCCCAGGGGGTTCAGAGGTAACACTTTCCACTTGTGGAGGTCCTCCTTTGCCCTCCTACTAATGGAGCCACATTGAGGGACCAGCCCAGCTCGGGAAGGAGGATAATCCATATCCCTAAGTATTTAAAAGATTGACGCCAAAGCGGTATGGTGGACTGCCAATCAAAGCAGTCCCTTAATAAATGCAGAGGGACCAGAACTGACTTTCCATAGTTCAGCCTGCTCAAAAGACTGCAAGATTTGGAGGCAATGTGGTCCCGAGGAAGCTGGCTCAGCCAGGAAGACCAGGACATTGTCCGCATATAAAGTAATCTTGTCTGTTTCCGATGTGTTTTTCAAAAATTTATTATTTGAACACCCTCCCGACCTCCCCTCCCCACCCCTGTTCCCTACCAGCCGCCACTGTAACCAGCTCACCTGCTATCTCACCTGCCAAGACTGTTCTCTCCACCAGTGTAAGCCCATCACCTATTGCCAGTCCAATCACTACTGTTTATACTTCTTGACCTCTCTGTGTTTTTACACTGTTGACTACACAGTTCTGCAAGTTCCTCTTAGTTCACTCGGCATTGCTGGCAGGCCACACTGACAGTTCTCCTCTCATCTCTCAAATATGCTCATTTTCCACCTCCTGGTGCCCCTCTCATTCATCACCTATGCCCCAACCAGCTGCTGCCCATCAAGGCTATGTCCTGCAATCCCTTCTTCAGATCCCTTAGCAACATCATCTCTCTCCTCTTTCAGTTTATCACCTTCATGCCATTGACATGCAATTCATATAACATCTAGGCCTGGGTGGTAAATTCCTTTCCGCTCGCGGATTTTGGGTAATTTCACATTCCACAGAGAACGCGAAATTGCCCAAAATGCAGCGTTCTGTGACTTTGCGAAATTTTTTGCTTGTTCGCGTTCTCAAATGCGCGTTCGCAAGATATTTCCCCCGAGCACGCAAACAGCGATTGCGAACAGTAAAAAAGCATCTCGAACAAGCAATTCCACGTGTTCGTGGACTTTTTGCATGTTCACGGAGATTTTTATCGTTTCGCGGACATTTGCGTAACGCCATTACGCAATTTCCGCCCACCCCTAATAACATCCACTCTTCACTAGGAGTCCGTGTACCCACATTACATTTCTTAAAAATAGGATCATTTACTTCTCCCCGCTCTCTTCTCTAACCACTGTTCTCTATTCTTGGTTACTCCTAATGCTTGAATACCCACCACCTCTGACAGGGGCTTTTAGAATATCGCTCATCTCTAGCATTCAAATAGTTTTTCATCTCTGCGTCACAGCTGAAAGATTCCAGTAACTTAATGTCAGAAAGCTTTGCCACCGCAAAACATTTAAGACCCCCACATTCCTCAAAAACGTGCTGATGGTGAGCAAACTTGAACAACAGTCTCTCAGTGAGCCTTACCCACATACTCCTCCTCCTGCAAGTGATGAATTACTGAAATCTACTTGTTAAATGCACCGCAATTCCGATTAAAGCATTTTAGAGCTGGGGAAAATAGAACTAAAATCAGCAGAAAGAGCCAAGACTGGGTTGAAAACACCATATGGAAGCCTGACCTGACAAGCACTGAAATCCCAGGATACATGCATTTATCAGACCAATGCTCATCTGGGCTTGCCAAGCTGCTCTGGTGACTCTAAATCAGGGAGCTACTTATGTTCAATGAAGCACATCAAGAGCTACTAGGAATATTAATGTGGTAATAGTGACCACGTCAGATGAGATTACATTTGAGGTCACCATATGAAAGATTACTACTAGGTTGAAGTTACAGTACTTCCAATCAGAGGCCTTTTTCTTACCTTGTGGAGTGCCGCAGGGCTCATCCATGAGCCCTACACGTTCAATCTTTATGGGGCACCCTTAGCGGCTCTTATCCACTCCTTTGGATGGAAGGTAGGGTTGTATACAGACAACACTCAGATCATGGTGTCAATCCCCAAGTACTCATGCTCGATAGGAGAGAACATCTTTGGTTGCATGACTAAAGTGGCAGAATGAATGTCATGTAACTTTTCAAAACTCAATGGGGACAAGCCGGAAGTTATGATATTTGGCCCAGGACATCAAGTTGGAATAGTAACTGCTGGCCACATTCGTTAAGAATCTGTCCTACTCCGGGTAAGGCTAAGGACCTTTGGGTATTGATGGACACTGAACTTAACTTTAATGTCCAAATGAATCGTACTATTTCTACCTGCACCTGGATTATAAGGATGCTTAAGAAAATCTTTCCACTCATCCAGCGGCCGGCATGTAATGATAAGACTTGATTACTGTAACTTGCTGTACCTGGATTTGAACAAAAATACGCAGCATAAACTCTAGGTGGAGCAGAATGCATTGGCGAGACTTGTTTTGGACTTTCTCAGAAGGCATTCCGCTGGGAAGGGACTAGAAACCCTGCACTAGCTCCCTATTAATAACCCTATTAGCTTTAAATCACTCTGCATGGTACATAAGGCACTTCATCTTCCATATCCAACAAGATTAAAAACCATGTTCAGTTGGCACTCACCAGGCAGACCTCTCCGCCCATCTCTTCAAATTCTGCTCGCGGTACCGAGTGCCAAAAAACAGAAATGGGGCTATAGAGCATTTTTAACAGCCGTGAGCAAACTCTCGAACTCCCTCCCACTAAACATAAAAGCCATCCCTCAGCTCCCGCCCTTTAGGAAGGCTCTTAAGACACGGCTATTCTCCGTGTAATGTTTCTTCTGAAGCTGGTGTACTAGTGAACCTGGTCTGAACAGTGATCTATAGAGCCTTGATGCCCTTGGATAATTGCCGTGCTTTATAAATTTCAAATCAAATCAAATCAGTGATCACCTCAATGCATGTTGCCAGCAGTAAAAATTGGCTTTGCCAATATGAAATGCCTCTACATGGGTAATACATAAAAGCCACAGCTGCAATGCTGCTGGTACCAAGGTAATAACATTTGTAAAAAGTCTCCCTAGTGCACACAGTTTATCAATCAATTATCAGATTTAAATATATTTTTGAAATTCTGCCATTTCTCTACAAATAGCTACAGAGTTATGAAAATAAAGATATTTTCGTCTCAAATATACACTCACAATTTTTGGTATACGTATCTTAATTCAACAAAGCAAAAGCTTCTAATTTAGTGGGATGAGAGGGGAAATACTTACAGGTAGCTGGAGAGCTACCAGTAGCTCACGAAGCTGGAGAGGTCTGCTCTAGATAACCTTTAGCCAAACGCATATACCTGTGATGACAACGATACATTCTGAAGTCTGCCCTATTAACTCTCAATGGTACTTTCTGTGCCTACCATGGTGACCACGGGTAAAGGGGAATAAGGTTTTATTCCGGAGAGGAAGACTGACAAACAGCTACCACACCCAAAAAAAATTGCATCCGTGCAAATGACCAACTCCTTACTTGGTTAGGTGGTGACAAAAAATAACAATACAGGATTCTTTTGAGACCCTGTAATTAGCATGAGTACACTGCAAATAATTCAACAAGGATCCTTTGAAGGGCAAGCCTCATGCCAGCAGCAAGGGTAAATCCTGCTCCGATAGTATATATTAAAGTTGTTGCAGTTCAAATGTTCGTAGTTGGATCTTGGACTCGAGCTGGCAATCTGCTGAGAGGCAAGTTACCGCCTGTCCCAGCCCCTGCCTCTCAGAGCCCCCTTGATTCTCTTGACTGAGTATCCTTGGAGTCTGGAACATTTACTTTGAAAAGAGTGCTCAAAGCAGGACCTGAATACTTCAGCTAGGAAAAATGAAATGGACTTTGTTTCTATTTTGTTGATTTTCAGATCTGGGATCATGAGAAGGACAGTTGCGGGCATTTGTATTGTGCTGCTAGAGATGAAATGTGTGTACGGCGCAAGACAAACCAGAGCAAAAGCATATGTCAAGAATTTTCATGAATTAAGAAGAAATGTCGGAGATTTGAAGGTCCCATGCCCTCTAGCAATCCAGTGGCATTATTGCCAGGATCTGCCAAGCAGCTTCCAGGAAACCAAAGTCTTTTGGATTCCTGGGTGACTATTTTTGCAAAGGATTTGACAGCAGAGCACCACTCGGAGTGGAGCCTGAAGCTTAATTTGATTCAGCACCGGGAAAGTCACCCAGCCTGGACACAGAAAGCATTGGCAAATTGAAAGCTCTTTCTCTATTCTGTGGGTGTTGGTGCATGACTGTTCTTAATTGGTACATTGAGTTATTTTCAGATCTGGGATCATGAGAAGGACAGTTGTGGGCATTTGTATTGTGCTGCTAGAGATGAAATGTGTGTACGGCGCAAGACAAACCAGAGCAAAAGCATATGTCAAGAATTTTCATGAATTAAGAAGAAATGTCGGAGATTTGAAGGTCCCATGCCCTCTAGCAATCCAGTGGCATTATTGCCAGGATCTGCCAAGCAGCTTCCAGGAAACCAAAGTCTTTTGGATTCCTGGGTGACTATTTTTGCAAAGGATTTGACAGCAGAGCACCACTCGGAGTGGAGCCTGAAGCTTAATTTGATTCAGCACCGGGAAAGTCACCCAGCCTGGACACAGAAAGCATTGGCAAATTGAAAGCTCTTTCTCTATTCTGTGGGTGTTGGTGCATGACTGTTCTTAATTGGTACATTGAGTTATCTTGTTGAGTCAGATGACAATTGAAACTCCTGTATGCTAAATAGTTACATGACCCTCTATCGGTCGACCTTCAACTTCTGAGAGGGACAAGTGGTGTTCAGCCACACGAGTTGAGCAAAAACAGTTCTGTTATGCCCTTAGAGGTCCAAGGCTTCAGTTGGGCCGCCTTAAACTGATTAGTGTGGGTCTACCCTGCACCAACAAATGTGGGTAACGGACTGAATACCAATCGAGATAGGGATTGGAGACTGTGGTGGCGTGACGGTCTCCCAAGGATCACTCGACCCGCGCTCTCCATTCAGGTATGTTTATTGATTCTTCATCGGACAATGCTGCTTGCGTCCTGCCTCTGTCCCCTTCCTGTAGACTGTGTCCTCCCCTGCCCCCTGACCGGATGTAGTGTCCGGTGTCCCCTCCCCACATCCTTATCCCTAGGGTCCTAGTGCCCCTTGCCTGGGCATGACAGAGACTACAGTTATTTCCCATGAATGAGGAGTTCACAGTAAGTTTGGGTTATAACCTTGTGTTGATTAAGTCCGTGCCTTTTGTACACACTGTCCTTCGCTACTACCAATTGGATGGTTTAGTGAGGTCGTCGGATCACCCCTGCCAGTGTCAGCAACAACTGTATTGGAGTGCTGAGAAGACGATCAAACTTGACTATTTAGAGGAAGTAAAAGTCATAACAAGGTTTCGTAAGTTAACCTGTGGAAGGATTATTAATGGCAGAGTAGCCGAGCGACTGACAGTGCAAGCCCAAACCCTCGCCCACCTCCCAGACGGAACTCAGGCACAGGGCCCAGATGTCCCCTCGCATACTTGGCTGGCGGATCAGTCTGCAGGCACCAGGAGCTTTGGCAAGGATGGGACACGAGGACTCCTCCTCCACAGAGGAAGACCCAACTGACATGTGAAGGACCAAGCGGGCAACCCTTGACCCCTCTGGGAGAGGCACAATGTGACTGAAATGCCCTACAGAGAGGAAATGCATGCTCACCCACCACGACCGAGTCGCAGTGACTCCCAAGGCTTGGACCGCCTAAAATGTCAGCATGACTACGCTTGACTTGTGCCTCCCCTGGGCTCTGTAAGCCCCACTGTGTGGTGTTTTAGTAGTCAAGGAAAAACAGTGTCCTGAGCAGACCCTAGTGAGGAGGGGAGCTGGCTGGGGATTAACCCTCCTTGGCTCCCTAGGCCCGAATCCAGGAAGGGGAAGGCACCATTCCGGGTGCACAGTCCCAGAACACCCTTAGCCATTTGACAGTGATAACAGTCCCTACCCAGGGCATGGTGGCGGCAGACCAGGGAGGGCTTGTGTGTCCCTCTGGGGTGTAGAGCGTGGACTAGACCCCCAATGAAGGCTCAGCCTCTAGGTAGATCACCCTAGTCTGCCCAGGACAGGGAGGCATTGGACTGGAGAGGAGTCTGGAACTTCTGCTAACTGGAAAGATACAGTACTCCCCCCATCCCCCCACCCATGAGAGGTGGACAAAGCCGAGACTTCTGCCTCAGAGACGCAGTGTCTGCAGGTCAGGGATCGAGGCACTGGGCAGGACCTCCTTCCTTACCTCCCAGAATGGTGTAAGACAGGGGAGAAGTCTGGGACTCCTGCGGGCTGAACTGACATAAGGTCCATAAGGCAAGACTTCATCTTGAGCAGGCTGAGATACTATTTTCTCCATTTTTTCCTGCTCATAGGCCTGTCTGCATTTGACACAGATGCTGTCTGTTCTTTTCTTTCCGAGAACCTATGAAAGTGCCAAGTCATTCAGACAATGGCACTGATAAGACACCTGATGCGACATCAGTCTGGGACAAGTGCCTTGATATGTCTATTTCAAGGTCAGATAATAATAATAACAAACAATTAAATCTGAATGTACATTTTTATGTTATTTGTTTATGATAATGTAACTAAGAATAGTATATGGATGCACACAATTTATGTCAGACATTCCTACGGTTATGTCAGAAATAATAATAACGCCTTTTATATAGCGCCTGGTTACACTAGGCACAGTGTGTCCCCGCGCTTTAAAACTGTTCACCAGCACTGAACCCTAAAAACAAGAAGGCTGCTAGGAAGAGATCAGGAGAAAATCAAGATTTGGGAAAGAGGTGGGTTTTCAAACTACGCCTGAAGCTTTCTTCTGATGGCTCCATCTGGAGCTCAATGGGGAGGTCATTCCATTGTTTGCTAGCCAAATATCTGAAAGACCGACCCCCCATCCATACCCGTTGAATTCTGGGTACCTGAAAGAGCATACGGCCCTGAGATCGTAAAGAACGATTGGGATGATATTTGGTGAGTAGCGTTTGCAGATAGGCGGGCCCTCTCTCATAAGCAATGCGATGGGTCATACACATGCTTTTGAAGATAATACGTTCCCGTATAGGGAGCCAGTGAAGTTGGGCTAAAGCTTGTTTCCCTGAAGATCTTCTTGGGAGATTGAGAGCTAGTCTCGCTGTCGCGTTTTGAACACACTGCAGCCTATGCAAACCTTTACTACTCAGACCTAAGTACAAGGCGTTACTATAGTCAAGGTGGGGCGTCACCAGAGTATGGATTAACGTTTTCCTGCTGTTTGCATGGAGCGAGTCCAGGGTCTTGCGTAGGACCTTAAGGATCCCATAACATTTCCCTGCTATCCCTCCAGTGTGATGTTCGAAGGATAGAGTCTCGTCCAATCTGACCCCTAAATTTTTAACCTGATCTAATGGTTTCGGAATGGTGCCAAGTTCCCTAGGCCACCATGCCGATGACCAGATGGATGGAGATTTCCCCACCACCAAAAGCTCAGTTTTATTAGCGTTGAGACGCAAGCAATTGGTGTTCATCCATCCGGCTACTCCGCTCAGGCATGCCGAGAAATTGGCTGAGGCCTCTTCCGGGGACTGAGACAGTGTCACTACCAGCTGGGTGTCATCAGCATATGACACTATCTCAACCCCGTACCTCACAACCAGCTTGGCCAGGGGTGCCATATAAAGATTGAACAAAGTCGGGCTCAGAATTGAGCCCTGGGGCACCCCGTATCTGAGCGAATGCACCTCGGATTTGAACAGGGGACAATAGACCTGAAATTGTCTATTCGCCAAAAATGAACACATCCACTCGTGAGCCAGACCCTCAATACCCGCCTCCTCGAGACAAGAGAGCAGCATAGGATGGGAGACGGTGTCAAATGCCACGCTCAGGTCTAATAGAAGGAGCGCGGCTGTCTTCCCCTCATCTACTCTACTCCTCAATAGCTCAGTAGAAAAGAGGAGTGCTGATTCCGTCGAGTGGTGTGCTCTGAATCCTGACTGAGAGGGATGCAGATGCAGTTCGCTATCCAAATGTTCAGAGAGCTGTTTATTAACTATCTTTTCCACTACCTTAGCACAAAAAGGCAGCAGCGATATAGGTCGATAGTTGTCCAACTGCGCAGCACTAACATGTTTTTTTTTTTAAGGGGATGACTTGCGCTATTTTCTAATCTTGAGGTATATGACTTGTTAGAAATGACTGCTTCGCCATGTGGCCTATATAAGTCGCCAGAAGTTCGGCTTGATTCTTAAAAATCTTGGGACGAGCCACATCCTCAGGGGAGCCAGATTTAATGCTATGTATGATGCTTACCAACTCCAAATCCCTCATATGAGATAAATCAAAGGCCGGCCAAGTGGCTACTTGGGAGGAGAGGTAATTCGCCTCAGATTATCATGCAAGATACTACCAGAAGATCTTGGCAGAAACATTCGGACTGCTCTGATGCTGCAGCGTCCTGTTCTGTGCTGAAATCTGAGTTTGAGCCAAATGCGAGTGGCAAGGAACTGAAACTGATGCATGTTTGTTTTCCTTTCGATGGAACACTCTCAGCTAATTATAATTACACTCTCTTGCTGTAAAGAGGTATGCAGTGTGTTGATTCTCCCTAAAAAACTTTAATGGCAAATTATGTTACACCGTGCTCTCATAGTCTAGTGCAAAGAGGTAGGATTTAGAGAGTTAGGTTGCTAGGTATTGTTTTTTACATATCACGTTATATGTAGTAATATATTCGTTACTCAATATATTAATAGGAATTTCAGTCTTTGTTAAACTCCAAAGTTTTAGATAATAAGTGAAAATAAACACCCCTAAACCTCCCTCTACCCCACCAGCTTCTATCCAACAGAGTTAAACATGTTATTTGTTATTATACGTTTTCTTAGAAAAATAAACCCCCCAAACGCTGAAATTTAATACCTAGGGGTCTTGTTGCGTACCAATGGCTTGTCCTTCCTGGCTATGTGAGGTCTCTGTGTCTCGTTGCCCTATGCGAATGCTGGGGAGTGGCTGTCAGTTTCTGTATCATCATTCCCCAGGCTAATAGTACCTACGGTAGTTTCTCATCTCGTCTGGTTTTTCTCATATGATCCTGTTCTGCTGTCACCCATTCCTTTATGTCTATCGTCCATTTATCAATGGATGGGCCCCGTGGGGTCAGCCAGTGTATTGCTATCCGTCTCTTTGCTATAGTGAGCCCCAATATCCAAAAACGTCTGGTCGTTTTTCGTTTAGGGTTACTGGGTATCAGTCCCAAGGGCATGTTCTGATTTCTAACACTATCTCCCAGCCTGTCACCCTATTAAGTTGGCCGAGTACTGACGACCAGTATATCCGTATACGTGGGCACCGCCATGTCATGTGCACAAAGTTGGCTTGTGTGTGACCACATCTCAGGCACTGTGGGCTTCTCGTTGCATTGATTGTGTGTAGCCACCTGGGAGAAAGGTACGTAATATGTATTACGTTATACTGTATTAGTTTAAATCTGGCTCATACAGACACTTTACAGACCCCTCGTGTATTTTTTTCCATTCAGTAGGTGTTACAGGATGTTCCACCACCTCCTGCCATCTTTCTTCTATTTTCAGGGGCCTGCCCTGCCTATCATTTCGTTATGGTCGGTACAGGTGGCTTACAAACTTACGCCCTCCCTCTATGGCTATCATGGTGACCAGTATCTGCGAGTGTCCCAGAGCTTCCATAAAATTCGGCCAGAGATCTCTAGCCGTGTATAGCTGAAATGTTTGCATTGTTTTTGTTGTTAGCATGCTTTAATATTATTCTTTGTGGTTATTTTGAATGTGCTAATCAACAGGATGAGCCTGTTGACATAAACTCTTTTAGATATAAAGTGTATTTTCTTAGTGCAGTACTTGTGTGTGATATTGTAAAGGAGGAAACTGGGCTTTTAAATTACCACTGTGTTTCTGAATCCCTGTTTAGAGACTGTAGCAACCTAGAAAGCCTGGACACCACACACTGGCGAAACGAAAATTGAGGGGGCCTCCTTGCAAGGTATGTAGAGGGGCCCCCTCCGGGCTCAATTAGGAGCTCTCCAGACAGAGTGCAGTGCCGAGGGGTCTCCCTGGAGCTTCAGCCCCCCTTGCACCGCGTGGGCAGCGGGGGCCTGTGTTACGCCCCTGACACCACATCAACTAAATATTGAGTTGAGTTGTGTGGGACTACAACAACCTGCTGTTTCTCATTCATTCACTTTTGCATTGAATTAAGTTCACTCATGACACCCATAGGTGTGAAAGCAAACCTTGTAAAGCTAAGTTAAAGTCAGTTCCAATAATTTCGGAGAGAATCGAGTGAAGCCATGGCTTTCGCCTGGGTGGCACATTCCCGGCAACTGGCTCAAGGTGCCAGGCAGGGCCACCCTCCCTACCCGGGGCAGACTATAATCCCCCCCCCCTCCAACTCCAGCCTGTCTAGGGAGGAATCTGGGGCACTTACGGACCGAACAGCTCCTGTAATCCTACGTGAGAGCAGGCACAGCCATAGCTTTTGCCTTGGAGGGCTGGTCCCCACAGGCTGGTGCTGCCAGACAGTAGGCATAGTCTCCTAGCCTTCCTGGGGCAAAATGGCACACCGCCTGCAATGGCTTGCCAGGTTTCGAGATGTCTACCAGTTAGCTGGTCTGTGTAAGCAAAAAAGTCACGAGTGATGTTGCATTCTCAAGGCCGTTTCAACTAGTGGGCAAGTATGGATGTGCTAACTCAGTGAACCACATCACCATCCAAGCAGGCCTCATTTAAATCTCACACAGCACAAATAATGAAGGGCCTCCGTCTTTTTCCACCATGGAAAAAATGCTTTTGCCTTAGACCCACTTTCTTCTATTCTTTCTTGCCAGTTATGGGCTTGATTCATAAAGGTAAACTTAGAAGTTTGGCCTAAACTTAGACCAAACGTTTAAGTTTACAACTTTGGGCAGTCACAAATGAGTAGTATCTTTATGTCTGCACTCGGACCGGATCTCTGCCCGAAGTGCAGACATAAAGTTACTAAGCGTAAATGCCCTTTGTGAATTAGCAAAGTCGTAAACATAGACATTTGGTCTAAGTTTAGACCAAACGTCTAAGTTTACCTTTGTGAATCTGGCCCTATATGTTTAAGCATTTTTGTATTCATCCCCTCGGTAAAGTATTCGTTTTGCAGCTGTCTGTGTCCTGTGGCTCGCAAACGTTAAGTCCCATATAGCATTACACGAGTCTTATTTTTAATGAATTTCAAACATAAACCAAGCAGGGGAAACTGATGGGTTGGTCTCGTCGAATTGTACCGACTTGATGGTGTACGGAAGCCACGTGGAACGAACTCAAGAATAATGCGTTCACGATGTATGTGTCCTTAGGTGCATGTTGAAAATCATAACGTCAAATAATTGCCAACAGTTACCTTAAGTGACAAGACTACAAGCACATTCACACATTCAAGAAAACGAAGAAAATCTAATGTGATGAATTTCCTTTACCATATATAACTTTAAACATCTCGGTGGTGGTGATACAGGTGCGAACTTACCCTAAGCATCAATATGAGCAAAGGAGCGCGGTCACAACCTGCTCTAATGTGCTTTGAGAGGAGACAGCATATTTGCCAAGTGGCATTTTGAAAGCGCAGCTATCAATTTTAAAATCAGTCACATTGGCATATTTAAAATAAATAAAAACACTTGCTTTTTGCAATGCTTTGATTAAAAAAAGAGTGAACCAGTCAATGGGTTTCACATTTATTGCTTAAAAATATTCCGATTTATTAATGACTTTTGTGGGGCATATTACCAAGCAATAGCGATAATTATCGCTATTGCTTGGTTAGAGATAAAATGTTACCGCTAAGGTGCGGCTATTTTTATCGCAGATAAACCTTGGTATTACCAAGGTTTATCGCAAATGCGATAAAAAACGGCCGCAATGCATGAATATTGCTGAAAAGGCAGCGATATTCATGCATTACCGAGCTAATGCTCTTAGCCATGTTATCCACCTCCCATTGGATAACATGGCTAAGAACTGCTCAGGGCAGGTGTTAGCTTTTGGAGATATTCGCGCTTAGCGCGAATATCTCCAAAAGTTGGTAATAGGAGATAGCGATGTTAGCGACTGTTTCCAGTCGCTTACATCTTGGCACGCCCACTTTGCATATCATTAGTGATAAATATCACTGACATGCAAAGTGGGGCCCAAGATGGTCGCTATCTCCTACTAGCTGTCGCTAACTGGTGTTAGCGACAGCTAGGTAATAGGGAGATAATTTTATCTCCGCTTTCTTGGCTTTTAAAGCCAAAAAAGCGGAGATAAACCCCCTTGATAATATGCCCCTTAGTTCTCTACAGAGGGCGTTAAAGCTGTACTTGCTCAGTGAGAAATGTGGCGTCAATCATTTCCAAGACATTGCATCATATGGCCACCTGTTCAGCACACGTTGTTTCCGGATCTGTATGTCTTTTGAGTCAGAGTAGACAACTCCGTCCCGGATGAACTGCCAGCAGCATGTCATAGGACTGCTGACATCAGAGGCGTCACACGCCCTGCAGCTATTAGCTCTTTCTTTGCCTCACACACACGTGCTCTTAAAATCCAAGTAAGCACACAGACACACCGAGCACAACCAACTCGTGCACTCCAAACGCACACACTGACCGAACACCACATGCTTTTACAATCCACGCACTTAAACAATCCAGACACGGAGACATATAGGCGCATGGGTCCCTGCAGTGTGTTGTGTGTGGCCCAGGTCTGTCTGAGGTAAGGCTCTGCGCAGTGCTGAACAGACTGCACATATAGCCAGTACCTGCCCTCTCTGGAACAATGGGGTCTCTTTATTGGCCAGGGGAGGTCACGTCCAAAACAGACTAACTTTGACCCTAAACACAAGGTCCTATCTTAGAACACCCCTTCTCTATTGGTCCCGTCCTCCAGATCGAACCCACATTACTCCCCTCCCCAAAGCACAACATCAACCATAGTCCCACTTTCCCACACTTAATCAAGATTACCAGTAAGTAATATGCATATTATCACAATGTACTTAACTTTTTTATTGTCACATTTCTTATTAAATGAGGAATTACCAAAGACCTTCACGTTTTCGACCACTGCCTTAAATGGTGTAACACGCAAAAGCGGCATTTGATCTGAGGATCCAAACCCTAAGCCTATGGCATTACGATTCAGGCTTGAATTATGGGGAACATCCACACACGATTTACAGCAGTAGGATAAAACCAAGTGTAAATTCAAAGCCAATCCAGTCTAGTCAGGACAATGAGCAGTACTGCTACCTGAGAAGGAGGCCCAATCCGCCAAAACATCTAGCTGAAATGGGCTGAACAAACGTTGCGTTCTTACCAGTTAGAAAATGTATACATGGTCGATTAATTAAAATCATTACATGTCAAGACCATTTCATAAAATAAAGATAAACTCATTAATGTTATAGCCTAGGGAATATTATTTAATGTTTTTTTTTAAAGAGAGTGCAAATAATTAATTCCACCCGTATTAAAACTTGACAAAGATACTGGGCAAATAGGATTTGACACTGCTGACTTTAAAACGACACTGTCCGAAGTCACATGGGTAAGACTACAAAGCGCTCTGTGCCTGCTGCAAGCTTTTTAGTCCTCCTGCTGTTTGAGTGCAAGCTGGACACAACTGGTCTCCGGGGCATTTTAAGTGATACTATCATTATTGGTCCTCCTACTGTTTGGGGATCAGCTGCGTAGGACTGGTCTTCACATGATGTTTGGAGGTTACCTGGTAAGATTTCCCTGTGCTCGAAGTTTGAAGGTTTCCTTGGGTGAGTGGTGGTTCCAAGTGGGTGATTGCCAAGTCCAGGGCCATGTGACCATGTGATGCTCTTCACAAATTATCAATTCCGGATTGACAAAGCTCTCATAGGCTAATTGCGAAGTGGAAGACCTATGTAGTACAGACAGTCGCTGTTGTTGCTGCTTCAGCTAGTTAGTAGCAAATAAGGCTGGTGAATTTCCCCAATCTGGTCTGGGAAGTGAATGAATGACTGAATTAATTAATTTTCTATTTGTGTGGTCACTTAAAACCATTACACTATGCAACATTAACACTTGTAGCAAATAAGAGTGCAAGTAATTATTAAAATCAAACGTTTACAAGAGAAACACTTAATATTTAAGACTGGACCGACAAGTTATGTGTCGGGACAGGATTAAAACTCGAAGGAGCACAAGAAGTAGCAACTTTTCAAGGGTGGACAGACCTCCAGGAAGGAGACCCTGATGTTGTGGAGCACCTGGGCTGTTCGTCACTCTTGGCCTGTGCAGACTCGTCCTTCAAAAGTGTGCGAGTATGGCTTACAAATTTGACAAAGTTGGCCATATTCTTCATGATGTCCAAAGTATAGAGCTGATGGACTACCTCCTTTGCTGTTCGAGTGCCCAATTGAAGAATAAGGGGTCTAAGGTGTATACTGCGGATTGGCCGCATGGCTGGACAGCATAATAAGATATGAGCCAGGGACGCTCTTTTCTAATTGCAAAGACGGCATTATAATGCCCAACAGTGTTTTCCAAGATGGATATAGTTCTTTTAAGGGGAGCAGATGTAGTCTTGCTGCTAAAATCCGATGCAATGCTTGTCTCCCCAGTCTGTGTAAGGTGGGGCTTGTGAGTGTGCAGAAATTTAAGAGACATACATTTTCGTGAAAGTCTCTGACTGCCAAGGATTCCATGTCCAAATTGCGAGAGCATAAGCATCAGTGCTTAATTTAGAGTTCAAAAGAAAATTTTATTGAGAAGAATAAGGGTGTCAGTACAAAATATAAAACTCAAATACAAATCATACATAAAGATCATCCAAGAAAATGCAACATTAATATTATATGAAATGGGCATAAAATGGAAAGCAACATATCTCAGTTATGAGAAGAAACAATAAGATACTAAAGAAAATAAGAACGTTTAGGGAATTCAAGGAGGTTTTAAGACTTCTTGCTGACTGGGCTGCAGTTGGAAAGAACGACTAGCGCAGACATCAAGGTATGTCGAAACAGGCAACCATAAATCTAATCGTTTAGTTGCCATGTGTAAAGGATATACAAAAGAAGTCATCGAGAAGACCGTCAACAAACAACTCTCCGCCTTCCTCAGACACACGGATCCCTCGACCCCTCGCAGTCCGGTTTCCGAGCAAACCACAGCATCGAGACCGCCCTCATCACAGCTACTGACGACATCAGGTCCCCGCTCGACAACGGGGAAACAGCGGCACTCATCCTCCTGGACCTCTCAGCAGCCTTCGACACCGTATGTCACCGCACCCTGATACAACGCCTCAGCAACACCGGAATCCAAGAAACGGCCTTGGAGTGGATCATCTCGTTCCTCGCCGGAAGAACCCAGAGAGTCCGCCTCCCCCCGTTCCGTTGCGCGGCCACCGAAGTCATCTGCGGCATTCCGCAAGGATCCTCGCTCAACCCCACCCTCTTCAGCGTCTACATGAGCCCCCTCGCAGCCATCGCACGCCAACACAACCTAAACATCATCTCCTACGCTGACGATACCCAGCTGATCCTCTCCCTCACCAACGACCCCACCACCTCCAGAGCCAGCCTCCAGGAAGGAATGAAAGACGTCGCGGAATGGATGAAGCTCAGCCGTCTGAAACTGAACTCAGACAAAACGGAAGTCCTCATCCTGGAACCTTCTCCCTCTGCCTGGGATGACTCCTGGTGGCCCCCTGCCCTGGGCACCGCCCCCAAGCCAACGGACCATACTCGCAACCTGGGCTTCATCCTGGACTCCTCCCTCACGATGTCCAAGCAAGTCAGGTCAGGCCGCATTCCCACAACTCCTCTGTTTTAGTTTTTGGCAGAACAGTGACAACAGTGGTATTATGAAGATATCTATATATGATGGAAGCCTTGGAGGTAGTTTTCAGAAAGTTATGCAATTGTGTTACAGAATTGGACGTAGCGAGAGATGTGGGTGTAGTAGACAGCTGGGTGTACATAACCATAACCGCTTCTTTAAGGAGAATGTATTTGTGAAGGAAGGAATTGGGTAAATCGAATAGTTGACTAAGTGATGAGAAAGATAAAAGATGTGACTGTGTGAATAATTGATGAATCCAAAGTAGCCCCCTCTGATGCCAGGTTCTCCAGTAGAAAGGTTTGTTGTTGATAAGTAAATTTTTGTTATGCCAAATGGGGGAATTGAGAAAGTCATCTACAGTATGATAAGTAGGGGAGGAAGAAGACAGAAGTAGTTTAGAGGTCAATTTGATTATGGGTGTGGATAGTACTTGTGGTTTACGTGAAAAAGAAAGATATTTAGCGAAGGAAAAGGGAGATAAAAAGAGACGTTCAACTGTAGTCCATAAAGCACAGTCATCTGCAGGATCCCGTAACCAAAAGGAGGCTTGACGTAGAAGAAATGCCTTCTGATGAGCCGGAAAATCTGGAAAATTAACTCCGCCATCCGATTTAGGATGCATTAGTCTAAGAAGAGACAATTGTGCTGTCTTATTATTCCATAAAAAGGAAGAAAGGACGGAGTTAATCCTCTTAAAGAATTTTGTGGGAATGGGAACCGGGATATTAGAGATAGTATACATGATTATAGGAGACAGCATCATCTTTATGGTGTCAAGGTGACCCCACCAAGATAAATAAAGAGGATGCCACCTGGCAGTCAGATCCGAGATCCTTTGAATACATCAGTGCTTAATTTGAGCCAGAGCTTTCCGGTGCTTAGCACCAGCACTTATTTATTAGCGCCGGGTCTTGACCTGCGTGTGACTGCATAACATGTGTCACACAATAAAATGTGTTCACATTCTCACTTTGTCGCCGAGTCTCAGTGAAGAGCTGTACCAGTAATAAATCCCTTCCCTGCAGTCAGTGCTGCCATAGGCAGCTCATTGATTGGGCTGGATTTGGTCATGTGGGGCTGCGTGAGGCAGCGCGCGTAACCTTTTTTAATTGTCACTGCCCCTCGCCTTATGATGTGTACACACGCATGACGCACAGGCAGTTCAGCACTTTTATTTGAAGCTGCATGTCTGAGTAAGTAACCAGCAGTTGCTTTTCTTGAGCGTAGTGGTTTGCATGAACGTTACTGTTACAGGATACTAGATTAGAGCTGAAACAGTTACGTGCTTGTTAGACTCCTCTTCGCAACTCGGAAGAAGTGACTTGTATTTTGTTTCTTTGCCCTCTGATTAACGCCTTGTGCGCTGAAGGATTGCTTACTTCCCTCACTCCCATCCTCGGGTTTGGCCCTACTCGAGTGTAGAGTACGGCAGGCACTTGCCCCTTCAGTGAACGTAGCCAGACTGTGGAGTGCTGCAGAATTTTAACACACATTAATACAACACAGTCCCTGGTGCTATAAAAAGAAAACACAACAGGTTTTGTCAGGAACAAGACAGCATTCATTTTGCAGATTATATTAAAAATACGAACCCATGAGTAATAATTTAACTTTGCTTTTGAAGCACAGCCATGCTGTTTTATTAACAGTATGCTTTTGATTAAACATTGTGCTTTTGAGTAAAAAGGTGGCTGGCTGAAACTCGCCTGATGAAGAAATATTTCAGGCCCCCTGCCCTCGCCTTGGGGGCAATGTCAAACTGTGGTTAGTTTCAACTGTAGCTGGGACTGTTGAATAATAATGGCGGCTCGCAGTGAGACCAGTGTCCCGGCACAGTGGTGAGTGTCATGCCTGGCAGGGCCCAGATGGATGTCAGCCTTTGTTTTGGGCACATAGAACTGCCTTGGAATTCACCTAAAATGGGCAGAGGTGGGGAGAGGAAACCAAAAGCATCCAGGTTCGCATTCCCAGGTGAATGCGTGTGCAGCCAGCGCTTAGGTGCAAACTCCACAGGGAAGTCACTGTCACAGTGAGGCCAGAGTTTAACTACTGGCCTGAGGCAAAGTAATGGGGACCCTCTGCAGAATGTGGTGAGGGACCACCGAGATTCCAGTCTCTCAGTGAGATTCAAAGTAGGGTCGGATTGGAACATAATTCGGCCCGGGTCTCTCCTTCGAAAAAGTTAGAGCTATTGGCATTGTACATGACAAACTTTTTATTTATGGGATGGTTTTGAAAACAGATAAATAAATGGCATTGTTATTTACAATGCCAATAGCTTAATCTCTCGCAAATGCGAGACCTATTGCATTTGAACACACACACACACAAACACACACAGAGACACACACACACAGAGACACACACACAGAGCCACACATACACAGAGCCACACTCACACAGAGGCACAAACAGAGAGCCACACACACACACACAGAGCCACACACACACACACAGTCCCACACACAGAGCCACACACACACACACACAGAGCTACACACACACACAGCAACACACACACACAGCCACACACACACACAGACACACACAGCCACACACACACAGCCACAAACACACAAACAGAGCCATACACTCAGAGCCACACACACACAGAGCCAAACACACACACACACACACACAGAGCCACACACGCACACAGAGCCACACACACACACAGAGCCACACACACACACAGAGCCACACACACACACAGAGCCACACACACACACAGAGCCACACACACACACACACACACAGAGCCACACAAACACAGAGCCACACAAACACAGAGCCACACACACACAGAGCCACACACACACAGAGCCACACACACACAGAGCCACACACACACAGAGCCACACACACACAGAGCCACACACACACAGAGCCACATACAAACACACAGAGCCACACACACACACACACACACACACACACACACACACACATACACACACAGAGCCACACACACACAGAGCCACACACAAAGAGCCACACACACAGAGCCACACACACAGAGCCACACACGATCTGGTCATCACAGGAAGAACAAAGTATAGGATCCTGTTAGGATTGAGACGTCATAGATAAATAAGACAGACAATCTTATTTTAAGGGAGATGACATAATTTGCCCAGAATCACAGGAAGTTGAGCTGACGCCGGGACTTGCACATCGTTCTGTCGGCAGCTCTGACTATGAGCGACTTCCAATTCGTTTTTTCCCCTGGCAAAGGAGGTCTCACAGCGAGGCTTCTGCAAGAGCTCCCTATTCCCACCCCCATCCTTTGTTTCTGTACAGTTCATATGTTACAATAATAATCTAGCTCAGTGAGCTATGAACTGCCATCAAAGAGCTGCATGCAAACTACATGATACAGGTTACAAAGTTATGTTTTTTCAGTCTTTCATTATCTTAATGTTGCTAAAATGGGTTTGTTTGGGCAGTAGTGAATACTTATTAGTAAATGTAACCTTAACCACTGTGTTACGTTTTGAATCCCAAGCTGTGCCTCTCCAGCCCAAGCACTCTTAAAAAGTACCCTTGGTCTTAAGTAACATTTTCTATACACTGACTTACACATATATTATTCATTGTTTTTATGTGTGTTTGATGTAAAGTGTTCCGACACCATAATCTGGTATGAGAAGCGCTATAAAACTAATTAAATACATGAGAAAGGGGCTATGGAGAGATGAGGGGCGGGGGACTTCCTATCAAAACTTTACTTGAGAAGGCTCCTATGCTGAAATTCAGATTGTGTATTACATCTGGCTTTCAGCAGTGCCAGTAGAGGATGTGGGTGGAGCCAATAGAGTGAGTGTGTGGAGCCAGGGAAAGTGGGTGTTGGCCTCCGACAAACATTTGAGCACCTGGACTTCATATTTTACAAATTAAGCATACTTACCTTTTTATTGTTTTTTAATGGTAGCGTAGTTGATTACATTGGGATCTCAATTCCCTGTTGGTAATTGGAGAAGATATTTGGCTAAGGTGAGACTGGCAGACCAACAGTTGCTTGAATGTAAAAAGATGGATTTCATGAAGGCCTTCATGGAATTATCAGGTGCCACAGTTGTTAAGTAAAAGTATTTTGTCATGGTGGCCAGTTGTTCAAGTTTTTGTTGGTTGAGGTCAGATTCAAGGCGGATCAAGGTGTTTCTTGCACAGGCTGGCAAGCTAAATATCTTTTTGTTTGCTGTGCAATGTATTTTTTCCAAGTCCTGTGTGAACATTCCCAGAAATGCCTGTTGTGCGTAATTGAGCGACGGTAGAAGTTTGTCCCTCAATATTCTTTGAATTGCCATGGTTGTTGGACAGTCTAAGGTGGCATATAATTTGCATAGGGCGCATGTGCCCATTTTCCCTTTCAGCTGCAGTTTTGTAGGTGGACCCGTGGGCGGACCATCTCACTGAGCCAGGCCCGAGGTAGTTATAAGTTTGTACACAGTCCAAAATCAGGGGGCCCAGCCGCCACTTAGCAAGTTTTTTCTTTGGGTGACGGCCACAAAATCCGACAAGGCGGTAAGTGCTTTTTGGAAACCTGTTTTGGTATGGTCCAACAGAATGAGGTCATCAGCATATTGCATCAGCTGGATCTTTGTGCAGCCAATCTATCGAGTAGCTGGAGACACTCCATGCAGTGCTTGGCCCAGGTTGGCGGTGTATAATAATATAGCATTTGTTGAGAGTAACAACTTCCTCAAGCAGAGGTGTTCGGGTGCTTCGCGCTCAACAGCAGGTGAGGGAGTTTCAACCGAGGTAGTAGCATTGGCTGAAGAGCCAAGTCTTCAAGGTCTTTCTGAACTCACGTTCGCACTTGATCAGGGGCATATGGGAAGGCAGGGAGTTCCACAGTCTGGCCGTCCCCACAGTGAAGGACCTGCCACTCATACAGGACTTAGCAAAACGAGGTACACAGAGCAGGTGCTGGGAGTTATATTTCAGTGTGCGTTCTTGTTGGTATAGGCAGAGCCTATGGTTAAGATTGCCCGAGCCACAATTTTGCAAAGCCCGAAAGGTCAGAGTCAGGGACTTAAACTCTATCCTTTTAGCTACAGGTAGCCAGTGAAGTTGCCTGATGTGTGGAATGATGTGGTGACAGAACAGGACTCAACGAATTAATCTCGCTGCCGCATTCTGTACCATCTGTAATCTATTAATCATCTCAATGTAAAGACAGTTTGCGTAGTCCAGCCGAGATCTCACAGTAGCGTGGACTATGATCATGCGACAATTCTCCGGCAATAGATGCAAGAATGTCCTCAAACTTCTCAAGTTCCCAAAGCATGAGGCTGATTTATGACGGACTTGGGCAGAGAAAGAGAGGTCTCTCTCCCATTTGACGCCCAGGTTTTTTGCCGTGTTTGCGGGTAAAGTTGGTGATCCCATTTCTACTGGCCACCAAAGTCCGGCGGGGGAATAGATGTCTGGCCAAAGAACAAGACCTCCGTCTTGTCCACGTTAAGTTTTAAGCTGTTATTATTCATCCAGCATGAAATGTCCTTCCAATACCCCCCTAAATCTAGTAAGAAATCTGCAGAGTGATCCTTAAAAGAGAACACCAGCTAGGAGTCATCCGCATAGGAGACTGCCTTCACTTACAAAGAAGCAATGAGAGAGAAGAGTGGTCCCAGATAGGTGTTGAAGAGCAATGGGCTCAGGTCTGAGCCCTGAGGCACTCTGCACCACAGTGGCTTAGGTTCCGATTGATGGGGTTGGAGAAAGACCCTTTGAGAGCGGTCTTTAAGGTAAGACTGGATCCAAGAGAGTACTACCCCCTGTAAGCCCAGCTGTTTGAGTCTGTCCAGTAGGACTGGGTGTGCAACCGTGTTGAATGCCGCAGACAGATCCAAAGGGACCAGCATCGCTGAAGCCCCTCCGTCTACCGCCATTTTTACAGAATCCGCCACCTCCACCAATGCAGTCTCGGTGCTGAATCCTGACCAGAAACCAGACTGAGTGTCCTGCAGGATGTTATGACCTGCTATAAAATTGACGAGTTGGCGTTACACTGGTTTTTCCAGCAACTTCACAGGTGCTGGCAGTAGTGAGATCGGGCGGTAGTTGCTAAGCTCCGTCGCTTCAGCTTTCGGCTTTTTTAATAGGGGCAGTAACAAAGCATGTTTCCAAATATCAGGGAAAATGCCGGTGGAAAACGAGGTATTCCAAATATGATTTTAAAAAGTGTTAATCAAATGAGCCAATGTCCTGAACAACTTCGGGGAACATTGATCCTCAGGCAAACCAGACTTGCATTCCAGTTCCTTTTTAACAGAGTACGTCATCATCAATCCACTTTATTTGATTATTTAAAATCAGAAAAGTACAACATACATTATACAAAAAGCAAATTCCAATAAAAACATTGGAGTGATGTACATAAAACAATAGCTTATATCTGTTTCAGATGAACCAGGTAACTCAAGGTTTAAGACATTCCATACAGTATTAGCCCAAAAAATGTATGCACTGTTTAACCAAAGGGCATTTATGAGTAGTATCTTTATGTCTGCACTCGGACCGGATCTCTGCCCGAAGTGCAGACATAAAGTTACTAAGCGTAAATGCCCTTTGTGAATTACCAAAGTCGTAAACATAGACATTTGGTCTAAGTTTAGACCAAACGTCTAAGTTTACCTTTGTGAATCTGGCCCTATATGTCTAAGCATTTTTGTATTCATCCCCTCAGTAAAGTATTCGTTTTGCAGCTGTCTGTGTCCTGTGGCTCGCAAACGTTAAGTCCCATATAGCATTACACGAGTCTTATTTTTAATGAATTTCAGACATAAACCAAGCAGGGGAAACTGATGGGTTGGTCTCGTCGAATTGTACCGACTTGATGGTGTACGGAAGCCACGTGGAACGAACTCAAGAATAATGCGTTCACGATGTATGTGTCCTTAGGTGCATGTTGAAAATCATAACGTCAAATAATTGCCAACAGTTACCTTAAGTGACAAGACTACAAGCACATTCACACATTCAAGAAAACGAAGAAAATCTAATGTGATAAATTTCCTTTACCATATATAACTTTAAACATCTCGGTACTTTATAGTACAGGGGACCATTTTGACATTAGTCAAAATTTACGGACCAAATACTGATGACCCGGCATTCTATGCACAGATCTGGGTGCTGCTAAATGAAATGTTACAGGCTGCCGTAGTGTGGGGTAGAAACCTCAACACTTGCATTGATCTAGCAGTGGACAGATCGACCCATACTGGACGTTACGGGAATCCGCCAGCCAGGGCACTCAGAGATGGTCTGGAGGAGCAAAATCAGATAGATCTCTGGAGGTTGCGGCACCCGGGCAGACAAGAGGGTACTTATTCCTCATCCACACATAACTCCTGGTCTAGGATAGTTCACTGGTCAGCTACCCATGAGGTTAATATCTGGACGGAGACAATAGAACACAAGCCAAAGACTTTATCCAATCATGCCCTCATCCAGATGGTGTTGGCTGCTCACGCCTCGACAGTTCACATGGAGCTTCTCGACAGCAGCAATGTTTGGATCAGGTCTTTAGGGCCGGCATACAACATGCCATCATTAAATACTTTGAGTATAACACAGGGAGAGTGGCGAGCAGACAAACGCTATAGGAGGCCTTTAAGGCAACAATACGAGCGGTCTGTATCAGTAAACGAACGGGTGTCATACATGACATCCGCCAACAGCTCACCATGCTTGAAAACACTATCCAGGCATTAGAGAGGGAGCATGAACAAAGACTAGATGCCACACTACTAGCCACAATCAGAGAAAATATGTCCTCATATCAGGAGATGGCAGAAAGTGAAGTCAGGTTTCTATTGCGCAGACACACAGCATGACGACTGCAAGCAAGTCAGACTCCCACTAAAATTGGGCAGGTAACAGACGTACAGGGTAGGAAATGGTACGAGACGCTGTCTATAATACAGGTATTTTTCAGACTATTATTCACAACTATACCTCACACGCATGACCGCTTCCGGTAGTGAGATCGTGGACTATCTAGAAGACATTGCCTTGGCCTGGCTGTCTGATGGGCATATGGAATACTTTATACAGCCCATCACGGAAGACGAGGTACGGGACGCGATCAGGTACCTACCAAATGGCAAGGTCCCTGGGACGGATGGCCTGCCAGGTGAATTCTACAAGGAGTTCAGCGGCTTATTCGTTCCACATCTGCTCGTAATGTATGCAGAAGCCTACGAACGAGGTGTACTCCCCCAACTCTTTGTGAGGCTCAGTGGCGTAACGAAAGTTGAGGGGGCCCCCCTGCAAAGCACATGGAGGGGGCCCCCCGTCCGCTAGGCCCACCACCTACCACTTTGCCCTATCACCCAGACATCTAGGCAAGGAGGCAGGAGCTAAAGGACAAAGCCAAGAAAACAGGGAATGGAGCGGTCTTGAATGTATTGTATTGTTATATTTATAGAAGGCCTACTACCCCTATGTGGAGCACTGAAGCACTTTACTACATGAATAGCAAGCTACAATATGTGTAGGGTGTTTGGTTGGAAGGGCGTTGTATTTGTTTTGATGCTGTGTTGGAAGTGTTCCAATTCCATGTTGTGCACGAGGACCACTGACTGGGGTGCATGCAGCTTATTGTGCAATAGGATGTAGCGCTTAGCATTGGCTTACGAGGTGAGAGATATGCACACTATTTTGTTTTTCATCTCTCTGCAGGTCCCTTTATGGTATTTATTTTGTTCAAATCCTACCTTGGTAATTACTGCACAGAGTCGTCCATTCTGAAAATACTATGCCTACTGTTTAAAGTTAATGGGCCCCAGTAGGTATAGATTAAAGAGTGTACAGTGAGTGATGCAACAGTGTGAGAGTAGGGTAAGAGGAGCGGGTGAGTGAGCTGACCATATGTAAGTGCTGAGTTAGACAAAAGAATGCACTGTTAGTGAAGGGCTTGTTTAAGTGAGATTGCAGATTGAGCAGTGAGGGGGACAGGTGGGTGAAGTGTGACATGAATGCAGGGTGAGTAGTGTGCTCGTGTAACTGCAGAGTGAGGAACAGAGTGAACAGTGCAAGTCACAAGTGCCCTGCGAGTGCAAATTGATGACTGAGTGCAGGGTGAGCGGGTGAATGGTGCGAGTGCATGGTGGTCAGTGTGAGTGCATTGTGATTTCTGTGAGTGCAGGGTGAGCATAAAAGTGAAGGGCAAGAATGAGGAGTGAGTTGTGTGAATGCAGGGTGCATTCCCGGACCCTTGAAGCAACTCAGCATGTTATTGACACTGGCATAGGGTTTCAGGTATAAGTTAAACTATTGTTATTCTGGCATTAATAGGGATAGAGGGCGTAGGAAATAATGTGCTGATCGCGCAAAAAACTTCCAGTCTTATGATTAGGGTTGCCAGCTCATTATTTTTATGCCCCTAGAGGACAAAAATAAACATCACCTAAAGTCGTATTTTCAGCACTCATCTGTGCATACTTTGAACAGCAAATAGAAATAGAAAACACTTTTAATTGTGTTCTAGGTCTGCCTGAATGATCAATGACTGATAATTAAAGGGACCAAAGACAGAAAAGTCACATTACAAATGAATACATAAATTTTTGTTATAACCCTCTTTAGTGTCAAGAGGAGGTCTTTCAGTGTCTTTAAACACCACATGGCTGGCATTTTTCTTTTGGCAATGCTACTTTATATTCAATTTCATAATATGCATTCTCCCAGCAGTAAATTTAAATTTCAAATGTAAGGAATAGGCAGAGCGGGGTCCCAGCAGGTACTGGAACCAGAAAAAAACTATGCCTAGATAACCAGTTTACAAAGGTATGTAAATATGCAAATGGTCTCTAGGCGGTTGCCTTCAGTCCCCTTGCTTCTTGGCCTGGTATCTTTACACTTCTCAACAACCTTTGATACTGTCTATCATAGGACATAGGACACTACTACTGTGTCTTGAGAAGCTGGACCTATAAATAAATGATCACCTCCCACCCCAGCGACAGATAAAGCTTTGTATCTAAATCAATATTTACCTCAGCTGCTCACTTCCTGTTCTGCGGAATCCAGTCTTGTTCAACCTCTACCTTACCTGATCAGATCAATCAACCTCACTTGCTACAACTATGCAGATGACATGTAGATTATTCTAAAACTAGGAGACCATACAAGCGTCAATAGTCTGATGTTCTGTCTTTAAGGCACTTTACAGTTCCATAGAGACCTTCAAGGGGAAGGCACACAGAAGCTACAAGTGAGATTCCAATGATACAGAAAAAAACACTACTGTTAAAACTACCACCTCAGCTCATCACATCTGCTAATTAAAAAAAGACCACTGGTGGAGCTACATTCTCAGTACAGGTGGAATACACTCAACCTCCTTGCCAGCAAAGACACGAAATCTACAAGTCCACCGTAATTTCAGGAAGGGAGTAAAAACATGTTTCTTCCAAAGATGAATACCACAGAAAACGGGTCCCCTGACTTCAAAACTAATTAACAGAACAGAAGAAAACACTTTATTCAAGCATTCCGAAAGTCACAGAAACACCACCATTAGATTGCATGAGGGGGGATGTATGACGTTACAACGCATGCTATTACAACGCATGCCATTACGACGCAGGTTTTACGACGCAAGTAGTTACAACGCATTGCGTTGGGGGGCGCTGGATAGTGAATAGTTTAATTTACTATTCCAACTCCAGTCCCTGTGGATAGTAGGGAAGGTGTTGGATAGTAATTAAACTATTCCCTATCCTAGAGCGCCCCCCAGCGCAATGCGATGTAATGACGTGCGTTGTAAAAGTTGCGTCGTAATGGTAGTGCGTTGTAAAAGTTGCGTTGTAAAGGATGTTACCCCATGAGGGGTGGCTGCACACCGCGCAGGGTACATGAGAATAGTGCCCAGGTAGCACTGGAGCCTGACTCAATTTGGTTCTATCACTGCTGAGTGTAATGATTGCAGGCTGGATGCTAATTATACCCTCTCAGTGGTGCCAAAAGGTCACATGACCATACCCATTGCACTGCCAGTTGCAGGCTGAATGGCAAGTATATGGATTGCACATGGTGATAAATCATTTGTAGTCAAGCTAAGTATTACCATAACAGATCGGAACTGGGAGACCTGCTCTGCTCAGACTGAGGGGCCCCCTGGAGCACACCCCCCCCCCGCACCACAGGGGCTGTGGGGGCCTGTGTTACACCCCTGAGCTGCCAAGGTTTGACATTGCTTATGTGTGACATTTTCATAGTTTCAATGTACTTTTGAGTGATATTCAACAACCAATGTGTGACACTTAAGACTGACACTTTCTCCCGAGTAAAATCAAGCAATGACATCCATGGAAACAGATAAATACCAAAAGTTACACCAATATGAGGAATGAGAAACTAAAAGGGGATCTTGAATCTTCTACAAATCACCATTACTAGTGTAGGGTGTCAGAGCACTTTACATCATACCCACATTATAGAGAGACAATAAATCATACGTTTGTAATCAGTCTAAAGGAAACGTTACACAAAATAGTGAGGATTAAGTTGTAGAATCACATGTCATCCATATATCGCAGTATATTGCGTCTGAGTGTTGGTCTGGATTTAAAACGTACTGCAGTGGTTGGTTTTTACTAAAAACAATGGGGCAGATTTATGAAGGCCCTGCGCCGCCAGTGCGTCACTTTTTCCCATGTTAAAAGTGACGCACCGGCGGCGCAAGGCCTTCATAAATCTGCCCCAATGTATTTTTTACCCAAACTAAACCTTTTAGCAAAATTAGGATAATGAGATTCTTAAGGGTGTGGGGGGTATAATGTTCTAACCTTACCACGCAGTTTGAATACAAACTCTTCACTGCAGTTCATACATAATTGTGTTATATCACGATTGTAACTTATGAACTGTAAGTAACTAAATAATCTATGTGACAAAAGCAGTAACCCACTGAGCTACTCACATAAAATGCACTTTAGTGAGCTGCATGTACACATTCTTTGCAGCCGGCATATTAACCCTCTGTGCTACATCATGGTGGGTAAAAACTGCCACTGACAGAATGTTGATGTTGCTCCAGCAGGAACATTATTCATAAGAGTTATCTTGGCATGATTTTAATCATTGCCAGAAAATTCCTGGAGACACAAGGGATTCGGCAGAAGGTGTTTTTAAATTATGAGAACATTGTCGTGGTTAAAAGGGGCGAGTCCCTGACTCCTTCTCACTCATCGGTGTAACCAGTTTAAAAACAAAAGTACACAGAATACACGAGCCTCTGCACCTCAAGAAATAAAAGCGAAACCAATTTTTTTTTTTTGCAGAGTTTTATATAGCGCGAACTAGAACCGAACCGAATCAGTTATCAGAGCGCTTTACATAGCACCAGTTACGTTACATGAGGACACTTTCATTTTTAGGCACGGGGAGATTAAGTGATTTGCCCAGAATCACAGGGGGATTTTGGCGTCGTTACCGAGACTCGAACCGAGTTCCCCAGGTCCGAGGTCGAGCGCCTTAGCCGTTAGGCCAACCCCTCTCCCCTCAGGATTCATGCAAGGCATTCCAACCCAGAATTCCCAGATTGTCTACTTTTCAAAAATAGTTATGGCTGGCAGGTTTGCATGGGTGACAGACGACCACGGCCCCAAATCCTGCAGCTATTGCTGATCTCGCCACGTAGCACTTTACAGCCTTGTGTGTCATGGTCTTTTGACCCACCCACACAAGTGATGTACCATTTTTATTAAGAGACTTGGGGGAATGTTGTGTGGTAGGAAATGTGTGCTCCCCACAGATTACACAAGGTAGAAGTGTGCGTTTTTAAATCTAAGTTTGAGGTTTGCAGGGCACTATGGGTACGTTAATGGTGTGGATGCATGCGAAGTATACCACCCTGGACTCTCCCAGATATAATGTTTTCAGAACTCTCTGGGTCTGGTAGGTTTTTCCAGGCGTCAGCCTACTTCAGTCTAAAAAGTGTATTGTTCAAAATTCCATGTGGGATGATATTGGGTGTTAGGCACACTCTCCTGGCCCATATAAAAAACACCCAAAATAATCAAATGTTCTCTCGCTTTCAGATGGGATGCTTTAGAGAAGAATGACTGTAGAGGTTTTTGGGGTGATGGTGGGGCCAAAAGTGTTGTCCCACAAAGACGAGTCCGCACACCGTTCCAGGTAGGTTACTATACTTTTTATTTTACTTCAAACAGGCTTTTCAGTCAAAATTATCAGCACCCCTGCCACTGCCGACGCGTTTCTGAGACTGCTGTCTCCTTCTTCAAAGGCTCTTACGTGGAGGAAGTGTTACCGCAATCACCGCTAAGCCATTTAGATTGCTGCCACCTGGCGCGTCCGCCCTCCCTGACATGATGTGTGCTGGCGGTGCATCATGGTTCTTGTGGTGTGTCTTACCCTTCGGTGGGCCCGCAGTCACTCTTCAGTTACTCTGCTCGGGAAGCCGCCCTCCCGTGGGCTGTTCGACTGAAGCTCCTGTTTGCATCCATTTCTTTTTCGCCTGGAAACGACCGTGGCAAACCATGAACAGTTCATTTTGCCTGGTCCCCTTGTTCTCAGGTGGTGCGTGTACCCTACGGCTAGGACTGCCGTAAATATCACCAAAAGTTTTGTCCCACAAAGACGAGTCCGCACACCGTTCCAGGAAGGTTGCTATCCTTTTTAATTTTACTTCAAACAGGCATTTCAGTCAAAATTATCAGCACCCCTGCCACTGCCGACACGTTTCTGAGACTGCTGTCTCCTTCTTCAAAGGCTCTTACGTGAAGGAAGTGTTTCCGCAATCACCGCTAAGCCATTTAGATTGCTGCCACCTGGCGCGTCCGCCCTCACTGACATGATGTGTGCTGGCGGTGCATCATGGTTCTTGTGGTGTGTCTTACCCTTCGGTGGGCCCGCGGTCTCTCTTCAGTTACTCTGCTCGGGAAGCCGCCCTCCAGAAGCTCCTGTTTGCATCCATTTCTTTTTCGCCTGGAAACGACCGTGGCAAACCATGAACAGACGCGCCAGGTGGCAGCAATATAAATGTAGGTGGGGTACAGATTGAATTTTGAATAATTCGCAAACAGTCAAACGATCATCATCAACTAACAACCCTCCTCTTTGAAGTGCTCTTGACCCATAAACTGGTTATTTGAACGCGGGCAACTATTTTAATTCAACGAGCCGCTAATTTCTTCATTATCAGTTTGAAAACACTCCATCAGTAGAGGTAAGCCTGACCGCTGAACATGCAATGAACCCTGTACCACAACAGCTGAAATAAACGCTGCTCTATTATTACAAGAAAAATGTTTCCTACCTTACACTGGAACCAACTTAAAACTTTGAGAAAAGAAGGTCCTTGCACTTCAAGGAAAGCCAAGTCGATGTGTCTCAACTCTGATCTGCTGCCCTGGGCCGCCCTGAAGTGTCTGTGGAGGTCAGGGAGCACAATCAATCTCCCGCTGGAGGCAGGGCGGCAGCTCCTGGGGGCCCAGGTCCATTGGCAGGAAATTGAAAGAAAAAAACACCTAATGAATAATGCCTGCCTGACGCCTCACGGAACGTAGCGGAAAGAATACTTCCACTATCCTGACAGTTCAAGAGCTCCTGCACGTCGCCTCAGCTTCCATTGACCTCACTTAACCCAACAGTTCTGCCCCCCAGATTTACAGTATGCATGCATAGGTGAATACATTTTTTTGGGGCAGTTTTTAAATAGCGCAAACTCGACCAGAAGGCTATAGGCATTACATGAGAAGAAGCAATATCGGAGACTCTTCTGCTGCGAGTTAATATTTACGGCATTTGGTCCCAGTCAGTCAGCATTGTGCTGCTGATGGGGCCCCCTAGACTGCAGGGCCCCCCCGCACCGCGGGGGCTGCGGGGGGCCTGTGTTACGCCCCTGGTGAGGCTCTGTTAGTATCATTACTCAAACCAGAAAAGATTCCAGACCACTGTGATTCTTACAAAACTCTCTCACTTATAAACACTGATGCTAAAGTTTTATCAAAAATACTAGCCACTAGATTACAACCTCTAATGCAAAACCTAGTTTTACCTGACAATCAGGATTCATTCCTGCTCCCTCAACAACTCACACCTTGCGCAGGATATTCTCTCTGTTTTATCAGCTAGACCTGATCTGCCCGCAGCGGTTGCATTATTAGATGCTGCCAAAGCATTTGATTCGGTGGAGTGGGGATTCATGTTCATTGTCCTGCTTAAAATTGGGTTCCCCACACACCTTCCTCGGTTGGATCCAACTATTATATACTGAAGCGGCCTCCAGAATTAGCATAAATGGTAACACAGCAGAAGCGTTGCGCACTTATAGAAGAATACAACAAGGCTGCCCCTTATCTCCACTGCTGTTTACATTGGCTCTTAGCCACTGGTGTGCAAAATACGCCAACAGCACGCAAATACAGCACTGCATTTCTGATTGTGATCTATAAGCAACTCACTATATGCAGACTATGGTTCTATATGTTCGCAACCCAGCAGAGAATCTGACACCACTGATCGGAAATACATCCATTTCGAATGATACTCCGGTGTATAAAGTGGTCTAAATCAGTGGTTATCCCACTAACACCCTGCACACAGCAATCCCCCCTGGACTTTCTCCTGCTCTGGCGTACAGACCCGGTTAAATACTGCAACTGGTGGTTCGCGAGAACTACGGGAGAGCACTCTCCAAACTAGAGAATGAGGTGGCCCATTGGGTCCGGTTGCCGCTGTCTCTGGCAGAACGCATAGCGATTCAGAAAATTATAGTATTACCACTCTTCTTGTACCTATTCCTCAACAAACCCATTACCCTGACACACATTTTCCTGAAATTGTGCTCTCATCTGAGGAAGCGCATCAAGGGGGTGATGGGAGGTGTGGGGGGCGACAACAAAGAGTTGGCTGGAAGGAGCTCACATGTCCAAAGAGACTTTAGAGCCTCAGATCTTCAGCTCTATTACCTCTGTGCTCAAGCGCATTAAGCGCATTACTGTCAACATCCATACAATCATCTACCCCACGTCACTATAGGATCAGAGAAAGCGCACCTTAGCCCACTGTCTGCCCTTATACCACAAAAGAGACCAGGCATCTCTCATGTTAAACCCGACTCAAAGTACTAAACCAGCATGGCGCAAAATGGGACAACATGCTCACAAACTCCCATTCTATGCCTCTGCCCTCCCACTGTCACACCACCCGGATATATCTGTGACACAGGATCAGAGGGCATGGAAGATGCAGGACACAATAGGCCTGCACAGCATAGGCCACATGTTCCGAGAGGGACTATTTGTTAACTCCCCAGATTTCCTTCCTGACACATCCCACACTCCACTAATGCTTTTCACATACTTGCGGCTGCGACTAGCAATCAAAAACCTTTATCCATCATTCCCCCAGGAACCCCCAACGCTTAATTCGCTACAGATGCTGTTAACAGCACCCTCATGCATACATCTCATAACCAACCTCTATAATTGGGCTCAGCACGAACAGTATGGACATTCTGAACAGGTGTTAGAGATATGAAATGCTGTGCTCGACACCTCTACTCACAGACGATTGGGGATTCTGTTGCACACTTACGAAGATGCTTAAGCCAAACTGTAACTTAGGCATTATCCATTTTAAATTCTTACAACAGATATACTGTACGCCAGTAAAACTACATAAGCATGGCTTGAGGGAAGATGACAAATGTACACACTGCGGTGCCTTCAGGGCGGACTTTTTGCATGTAGCATTGGCATGTCCTCTGATATGGCGATACTGGGAGAAGGTGATGAACACTGGGAATTATGCTATCAGAACTGATTCCTAACACCCCACAGATTTGCCTACTGGGCCTGGTTACAACAAGAGACCATCCAACAACAGACTACTAGCTGTAGCCCTTTTATTGGCCAAACAACCCCTTGCAATGAGATGGGGTAGCAAAAGAGCTCCGAATACAAAATATTGGATAACTGACATGGTATAGCAGTAACAGTTAGAAAAATATGCAGAAGAGTTACCAGCTGCTTCCCGACCGAAAGACTTTTGGGGCCCAATGGTTCAATACCTACAGACGCAGTCTGATACACAGACAGAAGATGGGGAGGGTCAGGGATCGACTGCATGATAAATTACAAGATGGAATGAAGTTACAGATTCTATGACACTTTGTAATAAGCTGTGGAACAAAATAAGCTGGCAAAGTTGTGCCAATGTGCCTAATGGTTTTTTGATGTGCATGTGATTGTACTTTGTAACCAAATTAATAAATAAAATTATGTTTTTTTAAAAGAAAACCGTTGTTCGTTGGACAGGGTAGAGGAAAACCAGTGAATCCTATTTGAGACTCCAGCATGTGGATGATGGTGGGCTCGTCAGCTGTGGTCAGAAAAGTGTCTATGATAGGTGGTAGTCATGCAGGAGACAGCAATTATGTGATCTTGGGGCTGAGTGCAGACTGCTTTTTCAGTGATCTTGACGATTAATGGTTGGGCTAGTAGTTGGCGATGTCATCAGCATCTAGTGTAGGTTTCTTTAGGCGTGGGAGGATCTGGTCTGTCTTGAGAGCTTCTCACAAGAAGCCTGGGTGAGGAAGGTGTTGACAATGGTGAGTAGAGGGAGAGATTCTCCAGAGAAAGCTTTAAAGAAGGATGTGGCTAAGTCATCATCTTCATAGCAGCTTTGAGGGTATGTGTGTGAGATCTGCAAGAGACAGGGCTTTGAAGGAGGTTCATTACTGGATCTTACAAGAAGATGAGAAGCAGGTCTGGTGTTGTTGATGTGCTTTTGGGCATTCTGAAATGTTGTTCACTCAAAAAGGGGTTGATGGCTTTGCACTTGCCTGTAGAGTGTGGGATAGGTGTGTCAGACAGGGGCTGATGCAGTGTTTTACCATCTTGAAGAGCTTTGTGTTTCTGTTGGTGGCCTCATTGATGCTGTTGGTATACCTTGCTTTGCCTTATATGATGAGCCATCTGTGTGTTGTGCAGAGGGATTTCAATATAAAGAGGTCTTTGAGAGTTCTGTTTTTCGTACAATTTCTTGCCTGACTAGGAACGGATCATTTATTGTCTGCAAGATCTGTTGGTTAGACAGTGAACAGGTGAGATTGGGATGGCATGGTCATTGGCCCGGTACAGGGGCATGTATGGTTTGCATTGCATTGTTGGTGATGCTAAAGTTGAGGGCAAGAAGAAGTGTTCGCTGAGTGCCAGGCGGTACCTCTTTTTTGAGCTTATCTTCTCTGGGAGGTTAGCCACCTAAGAGTGTAGTGTGATTGAATCTGTTGTATGAGGTGCCAAGCTGATCCAAGAATTCATCAATCAAGTCCTTATATTGCCCATGAGGCTTGTACATGAGATGAAACATGTTGGTCTGAGGTGCAGAAAGTGAGAAGTGACATATCAGGAGCTCCATGTAGTTGATGTTGCATACTTCTCTACGGTGCAGGCCCAAGAGGACTCCGCTCTTCTTATGTGCACTGTCTAGACAATGTTTGCTGTAGCATGTAGAGATAAGCTATGTTTCTGTGATTAAAAAAAGCGTCCAGCTTGTGATAGGTGATGACGTCTGCAAAGGTGTGTGTGTGTGGAGACTTGCAGAGCACACATTAATGTGCATGAGTTGGAATGTGTTCTGTAGTTTTCAGGTGTGTGCTAGTTAGTGGGATGTGTACGAGGTTGGATTTTGGTGTTGTGATGGGGCTATATAAGTTTGGTTTTCTTTCAGTGAATGTACGCATTTGGATATAGGCTCCCTTTTTATTTAGTTGAGCCAGGCAGCATCCGTTTGCTAGTAGTCTGTAGTTTTCAGATTTATTTGCATCCAGAACAGGTTTATTTAAGAGTAGATGAACATTTTGAGTCCTTTCAATATGGTACCTATACTAAGTGAACTATGGGGCATATTTACAGGGAAATGTTGGGGCACTGAGCTGTGCTAAATTTAGTTCAATAACGTTTATTAATCATAATATAAGGTATGAATACAAAATACAGTAAAAGAATTATGGGGGGAAAACGGGAGAGGGGGAAGGTAAGGGAAAGCATAAGGAGAAAAATCAGTATACATTATAGAGATGAAGGAATAACAATAAACTTATCATGGGTATTAAAGAAAAAAAAAAGTAGGGGTACAATAAGTATACAATAGAAGTAAACGCAGATGGGGTTATGCAGGTAATTATGTTAACAGAGAAAGTGGAATGAAAAAGGGCATCAAGGGGGTTTGGAAACCTCTTGCTGAGCAGGTCGTGGACAAAAGGAACGAGTTGTACAAGTATCCAAATACATCGTAACAGGAAGCCATTAATCTGCACGTTTAGCTGCCATCTGGGCAGGAAAAACAAAAGCAGTATCAAGCCTATGATTGTGACAGACATTATACCACCATGCTTGGAAAGTAATAGTAGAGGAAGACTTCCAATTAATAGTAATTTGTTGAAACGCAACTGCCAGTAATAAATCAACAATACGAACATAAAGATCAGTCTCGTCCCAACAGGGAGAAAGACTTCCCAAAAATATATGGGTGGGAGAGAAGGGAATACAAGTGTGAAAGAGCTGTGCTAAATTTGGCAGCACCACGCTCCGACATTTGCACAATGCAGGAATGTGCAGTATTTACAACAATACTGCACACTCTTGTGTTTTTCCTAGCGTTAAAATTAGCTGCCTAGGCCAACGCAAGTATCCTTGCACCATAGGGGTCTGCCCAGGGTCTGCCATAGGGGTCTGCCCAGCACCACGCGGCTCTGGGCAATAGCTTGCTTAATCTTCCCAACGGCCCCCAGCGCCGAGATACCCCTTCGGGGGTGATTCGTGCGCTATACAAGTACTGTATTTACATTTAAATGTGCTGCATTCTGCAGCACACATAGAAGTAGCAAATCACCTATATTTCATGATTGTTTATGTGTAGGAAGGGACACCATCCTGCACATAAACAATCCTTAAAGCCTTTTTGCTCATTAAACAGCACACATAGAAATGGCAAAAACAAGGAGAAATAAAAGTATTTCTCTTCGTTGCACGATTCTAACACCTGATATTGCATGGAGTTAGTTTTTGGCAATGCCTCACATTTCCACATCCTTGTAAATCTGATGCAGCGTCAAAATGCAATGGGTGATGCATTGGAACGCCCACGGCAATACCCATTGCACGCCCAATTGACCCAAATTGATGTGAGTAAATGGCCCGTAGTTACAAGGTAGCGTTATGCCACCCAAAGTGACTTAGCAGCGCCTGGTAAATGGAGAAGGGCATATCGCAACCAGAACTTCGGTAAAAGTGACTTTCTGGTAGTGCTATCCCCTTGTAAATATACCACTATCTATGATAGATTCTGCAATAAGTTTGATGGTTATTTCCTTGAGATTACCTGGGGCATGGGTCAGCTACTGATTTTTAGGTCAAATCTAGGCAGCGCGCATGAACTGTCTGCAAGTCCTGCTGTAATCACTATACCGAGTGTAATCCACCCTGCTGCTTGCCATTTGTTCACTCCCGCATTGCTCTTCTTTGCTGGCTCCTCATTGGTTGGCACTCCTGATATATCACTTACCTTTTTTACTCAGGAGCACCAGCCAACTATGATTTCATTACACTGTAGGTGTTGAGATGTTCCTTTGGGGACTACTTCTTTTATTTCCACAGGCTGCCGTGCACATAACTTTTATCTACACGAGCGATGCACTTCATGTTTCTTGTTTCTAGTTACTGTCCAGAATTTGCCTCCACGCAAGGTCAACATTCCCATTGCTAATCTTGTCAAAGGATAACTTCATGTTTCAGGAATAAAGAACGGCATTATATGGGCCAAGCAAATCAAGGACCCCATTTGGATGGCAGGCGGATCGCCCCCGCCAGGCCGGCGGTGGCTGGCGGGGGCAACCCGCCCGCTATCCGTGCCGGAATGACCCCCCTGCCATATTAGCATGGCTGGGGGGTCCGCGGCGGACGGAAAGACCGTTTGCCGCTTTTCTGCCTGGTCGCCTTGCGACCGGGGCGGAAAAGGGTTTATATGGTGGCGGTGTCTATCAGACACCGCCAGCCATATTTGGATGGGCATTTACCAATGCCTTTCTGTGGTGGCAATGCTTCCATGGAATGGCATGCAGAGTCTACTTTGGGGGCCCGTTGGCCCAAGGACTCCGGGGAGCTGGGGGGTGCACTGCAATTCAAAGAACAGCGTGGCAGGCACCGCGCGGTATCTGTCACGTTGTGCTTTGAAATGCACAACATGTATTTGTAACATTGCGGCTGGTGGTGAATTCAGCACCGCCCGCCGTAATGTTAAAAATACAGGATGTGCCCGACACTGTGGCGGGCGCATTCTAATTCCCCGCAAGGGACACCCGCCCTTATGGCGGGCGGTCCCTTTCCACAATGGAATGGCAGGCGGGCATAGTCCTCCCGCCATCCTAATGGGGGCCCAAGTTTCCAGTGAAAACAGATCTTTTGAGCAGCACCTGAAATTTGATTTGACCAATAATTGAACATTCTTTAAAACCATGTACATTTGTTGGTGCAAATGGCCATAGTAACTGGTCGTAGATTTGGTAAAATTTGGTCCCCGTCTGCTCGGATATCATTGAGGCTGGTGGTGCCTGTGTCAGATGGGAGAGGTGAGGAGGAAGAGGTGAGGATGAGCCTGCTGCTGTTGCTGCTGCTGTTGCTGCTAGCTCAGGAATCACTAGCGGTGCTGAGGCATCCACAGGACAGGGCTTTACGGAGCCGTAGGAGACAGAGGCAGTACACAGCCGGCATCCATCAGCCCCTACTCTTCATGTAGTCTACCCTGTGCATGCACATTAGCATACACGCAGTGTACTGTGCAAACACAAGCAATCTGCACTTCATGCACATATGCTTTCTTGCAAACGCACTTGCCCATTCTGTGCCGCACACACCCACCCACAGGCATTCATGTCAAGGCCCTCTCATACAAAGCATCATATGTATGCTTTAACACCCCAATGACCATAGCAGTTGAAATGAGGGGCAAGAAACCACTCAGAGGAAACTGCAGAGGTGGTAGCGATTGCAAGCGCAGCCTGAAGAACAGCTGGCAGCTCATCACCATCGTAGTGCTAGTGGTGCTTGGTAAGTGCGGTCCTCTCCTCTGTACTTTATCTCTCCCCACAAAACCCACCGACACCATCATCAGCTGTGTATAGGGACTGGCCACTGAGATGTGGAATTCTTCACCACAACACAAGTATGGTCCAGGCCTGGCGTTTGTAGAATTACTCCGATTGCCTGCTTCTCCAGGTTACATTTTGGGCTACCCTGCCACCCTAAACATTGAAACAACAAGGCAGACTTCCTTCCCCAGGGATAAATGTAGCCAGGCACCATTTATATGCAAATTCCAGGAAACCTCTACTTCCTATCCTACCAGGTGCGTAGCATGTGTGCTATGGCTTTGGATACAAGCAAGGGGAATGGCCCCTTTGACTTCTGTTGGGGTAATAAAATACAGCAATGATCAGGGTTCAATGGGGCCCCTCAAGTCCCTGGGCCTTGCTGCATCAGCACCTATGGTACATAGACCCCTGTACTCCCCACTGTTTCTGCTGTCTCCCCACTGTTTCAGCTGGCATCTCCAACTAGACCCTCTGCTCAGGCCTCTTGCGCTGTTTCTAAACCCAAACTGTCTATCAATCAATCAATCATAGCATTTGTATAGCGCGCTACTCACCCGGGCGGGTCTCAAGGCGCTGGGGGGAGGGGTCCGTTTACTGCTCGAAAAGCCAGGTCTTGAGTTCCTTCCTGAAGGCGAGATGGTCCTGGGTTCGCCAATCGGTGGGTGGGGAGGGAGTTCCATGACTTGGCTGCCAGGTAGGAGAAGGATCTTCCTCCGGCGGTGGCTCTGCGGATGCGCGGAGCGGTGGCGAGGGCGAGGTTGGTTGATCGTAGCAGGCGGGTGGGCGTGTAGAAGGTCAGTCGGTTGTTGAGGTACTTGGGGCCCAGGTCGTGTAGAGCTTTGTGTGCGTGGGTGAGGAGTCTGAACGTGATCCTCTTGCTGACGGGGAGCCAGTGCAGGTCTCTCAGGTGGTCGGAGATGTGGCTGCGTCGGGGGATGTCCAGGATGAGAAGTGTGGAGGCGTTTTGGATGCGTTGGAGTCTTTTCTGAAGTTTGGCTGTGGTTCCAGCGTAGAGGGTGTTTCCGTAGTCGAGTCGGCTGGTGACGAGTGCCTGGGTGACCGTCTTCCTGGTATCGGTGGGGATCCATCGGAAGATCTTGCGGAGCATGCGCAGGGTATTGAAGCATGATGATGTTACGGCGTTGACTTGTCTGGTCATCGAGAGGGAGGAGTCCAGGATGAAGCCCAGGTTGCGTGCGTGGTCCGTTGGCTTGGGAGTGGTGCCCAGGGCGGGGGGCCACCAGGAGTCATCCCAGGTGGTGGATGATGATCCCAGGCTGAGGACTTCCGTCTTGTCTGAGTTCAGTTTCAGGCGGCTGTTCTTCATCCAGTCGGCGACATCTTTCATCCCTTCGTGTAGGCTGGTTCTGGCGGTGGCGGGGTCGTTGGTGAGGGACAGGATCAGCTGGGTGTCGTAGGCATAGGAGATGATGTTGAGGTTGTGTTGGCGTGCGATGGCTGCGAGGGGGGCTCATGTAGATGTTGAAGAGAGTGGGGCTGAGTGATGATCCTTGTGGTACGCCGCAGATGACTTCGGTGGCCTCTGATCTGAACGGGGGGAGGCGGACTCTCTGGGTTCTTCCGGCGAGAAACGAGATGATCCATTCCAGTGGCTCCTCTTGGATTCCGGTGTTGCTGAGGCGCTGCACTAGGGTGCGGTGGCAGACGGTGTCGAATGCTGCGGAGAGGTCCAGGAGGATGAGGGCCGCCGTTTCCCCATTGTCCAGCAGGGATCTGATGTCGTCTGTGGCTGCGATGAGGGCGGTCTCGGTGCTGTGGTTGGCTCGGAAGCCGGACTGTGACTGGTCGAGGGATCCATTCGTCTCGAGGAAGGCGGCGATCTGTCTGTTGACGGTCTTCTCGATGACCTTGGCCGGAAAAGGGAGGAGCGAGATGGGGCGGAAGTTCTTGAGGTCGGAGGGGCCAGCTGTTGGTTTTTTCAGGAGGGCGCTGATCTCGGCGTGCTTCCAGCTCTCTGGGAAGGTGGCGGTGTTGAAGGAGGTGTTGATGATGTCCCGGAGTTTGGGTGCGATGGTGGAGTCGGCCTTGTTGAAAACGTGGTGGGGGCAGGGGTCGGTAGGGGATCCGGAGTGGATGGAGTTCATCGTGCTGATGGTGTCTTCGGTGCTGACTGGGGTCCAGGCGCGGAGGGTGCTGATGGGGGGCATTGGTTCGGTGGTGGGGTGCGTGGTCGGTGCGCCGAAGCTGTTGTGTATTTTGGCGATCTTGCGGTGGAAGAATGAGGCGAGCGAGTCGCAGAGGTCTTGCGAGGGAGCGATGTCGTTGTTTCCGGCGCTGGGGTTGGAGAGCTCTTTGACGATGCTGAAGAGTTCCTTGCTGTTGTGGGCGTTGTTGTCCAGTCGTTCTTTGAGTGCTGACTTCTTGGTGGTGCGGATCAGCTGGTGGTGATTGCGGGTGGCGTTCTTGAGGGCAGTCATGTTGTCTGTGGTCTGGTCGATGCGCCAGGCCTGCTCGAGGGTGCGGCAGTTCTTCTTGGAGTTCTTGAGTTCGTCGGTGAACAGTGAGGCTTTCTTGCTGCCGGGTCTGCTGGGAGGGGTCTTTAGTGGTGCGAGTTCATCTGCGCAGTCGGTGATCCACTGTGTGAGGTTGTTGGCTGCTTCATTGGGGTCCGTTGTGCTGGCGGGGGAGTTCCGGCTGAGGGAGGTGGTGAGCTGGTTAGCGGTGATCTTGCTCCAGTTTCTGCGAGGGACCTGTTTGGGGTGGTGGTGGGTCGTGGTTCTTCTGAAGCTGAAGTGGACGCAGCTGTGGTCAGTCCAATGGAGTCCGGTGGAGTGGCTGAAGGAGACATGTTCGCTGGAGGAGAAGACTGGGTCAAGCGTGTGGCCGGCATAGTGGGTGGGGGTGTTCACCAGTTGCTTGAGTCCGAGGTTGGCGAGGTTGTCCAGCAGGGCGGCGGTGTTGCAGTCCTTGTTGTTATCCAGGTGGAAGTTGAGGTCCCCTAGGAGGATGTAGTCGGTGGATGGGAGGGCGTGTGGGTTGATGAAGTCTGCGATGTCTTCGCTGAATTGTGTGCGGGGTCCCGGGGGTCTGTAGATGAGGGTGCCTCTGAGTGTGGTCTTGGGGTCGGTGTGTATCTTGAAGTGGAGGTGTTCAGCGGTGGTCAGGGTGTCGTCAGAGTTGGTTGTGATGCGGATGGTGTTCTTGTAAACAATGGCGATTCCTCCTCCCGTCTGGTTGACGCGGTCCCTCCGGGTGATCTTGTATCCGTCTGGGATGGCGATGGCGACATCGGGCGTCTAATATCCCCGCACTAATATCAGTGTCCTATCCTTCTCTAACCCAGACTGCTACTTTTTTTCAGTCTATGAATGTGTCTAGCCTCTGTGTATCTCTCTTCTCTGCTGTCTATCTTTAGCTCCTGACAGCCTCAGCTTGCCAGTAGTAGCTACTGTCACTGCTTTCCGTATCTAGATTCTAAGGGTCTGCCCTATGAACAAACCCTATTTTGCGAGTCAGTAACCTATTACTGACTCGCAAAATAGGGTTTGCGGCTTGCTATTAGGAAGGGGTGTGCCGAGGGCGTCCCTTCCAAATAGCGAGTCATACTGCCATGTACGAATATTTTGCCGACCGCAATTGCGGTTGCAAAACACTTGCAGTTTACCACCCAAAGGTGGTAAGCCACTAGCAAACAGGTAGGGGTCCCCAGAGTATCTCTTCCCCTTTGTGACCGGCAGTGAAAATATTTTTTAAGAGTAGGCAGTGGTCCCATCTACCAAAACAGAAATGTTTCATTTTTCATTTTTAAATGCATCCTGTTTTCCTTTAAGGAAAACGGGATGCATTTTTTTAACTGCTTTATTTAAAAAAACAGTCACAGACATGGTGGTTTGCTGACCCCAGCAGGTCACCATCCTGGGAGTGCAAGACATTTCCATTGGGGTCGCAAATTGCACCTGCCTCATGAATATTAATGAGGCAGGCAATTTGCACCTCCGTTAGGAATAGTAAATGGTGTCTGAGACACTATTGTAAATTCCATTTTGCTAGTCACAAATTGCGAGTCGCCAAATGACGCAATTTGCGACGCGCAAATTGGAAGGGTCGTACATCTGGCTCCTAAATGTCTTTACTGCTATTGGAATGTCTTTGCTGCCCGTCTATAATGCCTATCTCTGCTGCTGTCTCTCGCTTCTTAAGCATCTTTTCTCCGCCATTTAACCTCTGACTGCTTCTTATGTTCGCCTTTTGCTCTATCTGTGGTGCACATATACAGCTCAGACAGCCCCTAGCCCGTTTGTCTGCTGACCGTCTCTAGCACTTACTATCTCTAGCCCCTGACTCTCCGCAGTTCTCCTTGGAAACCAGTAGTCGTGGCATGATGACAATGCTTTTTTTGGTTGTGGCTTGCAGTAATCCTGTTGCCCTGTGTGTGTTGTTTGGTAAACGCATTCCTGGCACAGTTACTATCTATTGTGTTGGTTAACAGAGTAAACATCACATCACATAGTGCCCAGGCCAAGGGTTGGGACTTGCAAGTTAGCCAAGTATGCGGCCGGCATAGAAAAAGGCTCGGGTCTCGAGAGGCGGTTTAGGAGTGAGGCCAAGCCCTCTATATATCCCAAACCAGGAGGCACAGCACCCCCCCCCCCCACACACACACACACAGACACACACAAACCCCATCCGTGCTAATAGAATGGCACTTTGCTTCCGCTTTGCCATTTTGTTTTGTACAACGGGTCCCTGGAGTGGCTGTCACAGTCTGTGAATCTCACTGTACCGTCTAAGCCAACAGATACTGGGAATGTCTGCCGCATTACCACAGTTTGCCAGTCAATCAATCAATCATGCCATTTGTATAGCGCACTACTCACCCGGGAGGGTCTCAAGGCGCTTGGGGGGAGGGGTATGCTACTGCTCGAACAGCCAGGTCTTGAGTTGTTTCCAGAAGGCGAGATGGTCCTGGGTCAGCCGAAGGTGGATGGGGAGGGAGTTCCAAGTCTTGGCAGCCAGGTAAGAGAAGGATCTTCCTCCGGCGGTGGCTCTTCGGATGCGTGGTACGGCTGCGAGGGCGAGGCTGGTGGACCGTAGCTGGCGGGTGGGCGTGTAGAAGGTCAGGCGGTCGTTGAGGTACTTGGGGCCCAGGTCGTGGAGAGACTTGTGTGCGTGGGTGAGGAGCCGGAACGTGATCCTCTTGTCGACGGGGAGCCAGTGCAGGTTCCTCAGGTGGCTGGAGATGCGGCTGCGTCGGGGGACATCCAGGATGAGTCGGGCGGAGGCGTTCTGGATGCGCTGGAGTCTTTTCTGTAGCTTGGCTGTGGTTCCGGCGTAGAGGGTGTTTCCGTAGTCCAGTCGGCTGGTGACGAGTGCCTGGGTGACAGTCTTCCTGGTCTCGGTCGGGATCCAGCGGAAGATCTTGCGAAGCATACGCAGGGTGTTGAAGCACGATGAGGAGACGGCGTTGACTTGATGGCTTTGCACTTGCCTGTAGAGTGTGGGATAGGAGTGTCAGACAGGGGCTGATGCAGTGTTTTACCATCTTGAAGAGCTTTGTGTTTCTGTTGGTGGCCTCATTGATGCTGTTGGTATACCTTGCTTTGCCTTATATGATGAGCCATCTGTGTGTTGTGCAGAGGGATTTCAATATAAAGAGGTCTTTGAGAGTTCTGTTTTTCGTACAATTTCTTGCCTGTCTAGGAACGGATCATTTATTGTCTGCAAGATCTGTTGGTTAGACAGTGAACAGGTGAGATTGGGATGGCATGGTCATTGGCCCGGTACAGGGGCATGTATGGTTTGCATTGCATTGTTGGTGATGCTAAAGTTGAGGGCAAGAAGAAGTGTTCGCTGAGTGCCAGGCGGTACCTCTTTTTTGAGCTTGTCTTCTCTGGGAGGTTAGCCACCTAAGAGTGTAGTGTGATTGAATCTGTTGTATGAGGTGCCAAGCTGATCCAAGAATTCATCAATCAAGTCCTTATATTGCCCATGAGGCTTGTACATGAGATGAAACATGTTGGTCTGAGGTGCAGAAAGTGAGAAGTGACATATCAGGAGCTCCATGTAGTTGATGTTACATACTTCTCTAGGGTGCAGGCCCAAGAGGACTCCGCTCTTCTTATGTGCACTGTCTAGACAATGTTTGCTGTAGCATGTAGAGATAAGCTATGTTTCTGTGATAAAAAAAGAGTCCAGCTTGTGATAGGTGATGACGTCTGCAAAGGTGTGTGTGTGTGGAGACTTGCAGAGCACACATTAATGTGCATGAGTTGGAATGTGTTCTGTAGTTTTCAGGTGTGTGCTAGTTAGTGGGATGTGTACGAGGTTGGATTTTGGTGTTGTGATGGGGCTATATAAGTTTGGTTTTCTTTCAGTGAATGTACGCATTTGGATATAGGCTCCCTTTTTATTTAGTTGAGCCAGGCAGCTTCCGTTTGCTAGTAGTCTGTAGTTTTCAGATTTATTTGCATCCAGAACAGGTTTATTTAAGAGTAGATGAACATTTTGAGTCCTTTCAATATGGTACCTATACTAAGTGAACTATGGGGCATATTTACAGGGAAATGTTGGGGCACTGAGCTGTGCTAAATTTAGTTCAATAAAGTTTATTAATCATAATATAAGGTATGAATACAAAAGACAGTAAAAAAATTATGGGGGAAAAACGGGAGAGGGGGAAGGGAAGGGAAAGCATAAGGAGAAAAATCAGTATACATTATAGAGATGAAGGAATAACAATAAACTTATCATGGGTATTAAAAAAAAAGGTAGGGGTGCAATAAGTATACAATAGAAGTAAACGCAGATGGGGTTATGCAGGTAATTATGTTAACAGAGAAAGTGGAATGAAAAAGGGCATCAAGGGGGTTTGGAAACCTCTTGCTGAGCAGGTCGTGGACAAAAGGAACGAGTTGTTCAAGTATCCAAATACATCGTAACAGGAAGCCATTAATCTGCACGTTTAGCTGCCATCTGGGCAGGAAAAACAAAAGCAGTATCAAGCCTATGATTGTGACAGACATTATACCACCATGCTTGGAAAGTAATAGTAGAGGAAGACTTCCAATTAATAGTAATTTGTTGAAACGCAACTGCCAGTAATAAATCAACAATACGAACATAAAGATCAGTCTCGTCCCAACAGGGAGAAAGACTTCCCAAAAATATATGGGTGGGAGAGAAGGGAATACAAGTGTGAAAGAGCTGTGCTAAATTTGGCTTATAAGAATCAAAAAGGGCCTTGACTCCTTACTCAGAAAGGCTGAGTCCAACCAGACTAAATAAACAACAAAAAAGCCAAATTCTGGAATATTAGTTCTACAACCAAAAAATTACAAAGAGCGCTGCTTTGATTGAAACAAAAACAACTTGTTTGTCATTAACACCATGAAGGTTTATTCCTAATTATAACATGATCATTTTTCTTATTAGCACACTATTTGTCGTGCTTGGAAAATACAACATAGAAAATGCACAACTGTCTTTATATACAATATATACAAGAATATACAATTTCAAGCATACTTAACCATTCATTCATACACACTCCTTACAAAACAGTGAAAACAATAATAAGAAATACGAAAACAATGCGTCCAAACATCGGTTAGTAAATCAGTCCTAAATATTTCTTTTCATATTTTGACGATTTGTTGCAGTTTGTGATTGTCACAAGCACTCTCGTGAAGCCAAATCAATACAAAACAAGATTAGGGGTAACCAGACGTTGGACTGAAAGGTGGTCGACGCGTTTCAAACCCCTGGTCTTGTCCCACTCTGCTGTTAGACCGACCTTGGAACTACATATCCCAGACACCCCTGAGACCTGGTAACAATCAGGAAGTACAGAGACAACACTTCCACTCGAGGACTCTAGCATGGTGGTATAATGTCTGTCTCTAGTTTTTGGCAATGCCTCACATTTCCACATCCTTGTAAATCTGATGCAGCGTCAAAATGCATTGGAACGCCCACGGCAATACCCATTGCACGCCCAATTGACCCAAATTGATGTGAGTAATGGCCCGTAGTTACAAGGTGGCGTTATGCCACCCAAAGTGACTTAGCAGCGCCTGGTAAATGGAGAAGGGCATATCGCAACCAGAACTTCGGTAAAAGTGACTTTCTGGTAGTGCTATCCCCTTGTAAATATACCACTATCTATGATAGATTCTGCAATAAGTTTGATGGTTATTTCCTTGAGATTACCTGGGGCATGGGTCAGCTACTGATTTTTAGGTCAAATCTAGGCAGCGCGCATGAACTGTCTGCAAGTCCTGCTGTAATCACTATACCGAGTGTAATCCACCCTGCTGCTTGCCATTTGTTCACTCCCGCATTGCTCTTCTTTGCTGGCTCCTCATTGGTTGGCACTCCTGATACATCACTTACCTTTTTTACTCAGGAGCACCAGCCAACTATGATTTCATTACACTGTAGGTGTTGAGATGTTCCTTTGGGGACTACTTCTTTTATTTCCACAGGCTGCCGTGCACATAACTTTTATCTACACGAGCGATGCACTTCATGTTTCTTGTTTCTAGTTACTGTCCAGAATTTGCCTCCACGCAAGGTCAACATTCCCATTGCTAATCTTGTCAAAGGATAACTTCATGTTTCAGGAATAAAGAACGGCATTATATGGGCCAAGCAAATCAAGGACCCCATTTGGATGGCGGGCGGATCGCTCCCGCCAGGCCGGCGGTGGCTGGCGGGGGCAACCCGCCCGCTATCCGTGCTGGAATGACCCCCCTGCCATATTAGCATGGCTGGGGGGTCCGCGGCGGACGGAAAGACCGTCTGCCGCTTTTCTGCCTGGTCGCCTTGCGACCGGGGCGGAAAAGGGTTTATATGGTGGTGGTGTCTATCAGACACCGCCAGCCATATTTGGATGGGCATTTACCAATGCCTTTCTGTGGTGGCAATGCTTCCATGGAAAGGCATGCAGAGTCTACTTTGGGGGTCCGTTGGCCCAAGGACTCCGGGGAGCTGGGGGGGTGCACTGCAATTCAAAGAACAACGTGGCAGGCACCGCGCGGTATCTGTCACGTTGTGCTTTGAAATGCACAACATGTATTTGTAACATTGCGGCTGGTGGTGCATTCAGCACCGCCCGCCGTAATGTTAAAAATACAGGATGTGCCCGACACTGTGGCGGGCGCATTCTAATTCCCCGCAAGGGACACCCGCCCTTATGGCGGGCGGTCCCTTTCCACAATGGAATGGCAGGCGGGCAAAGTCCTCCCGCCATCCTAATGGGGGCCCAAGTTTCCAGTGAAAACAGACCTTTTGAGCAGCACCTGAAATTTGATTTGACCAATAATTGAACATTCTTTGAAACCATGTACATTTGTTGGTGCAAATGGCCATAGTAACTGGTCGCAGATTTGGTAAAAGTTGGTCCCCGTCTGCTCGGATATCATTGAGGCTGCTGGTGCCTGTGTCAGATAGGAGAGGTGAGGAGGAAGAGGTGAGGATGAGCCTGCTGCTGTTGCTGCTGCTGTTGCTGCTAGCTCAGGAATCACTAGCGGTGCTGAGGCATCCACAGGACAGGGCTTTACGGAGCCGTAGGAGACAGAGGCAGTACACAGCCGGCATCCATCGGCCCCTACTCTTCATGTAGTCTACCCTGTGCATGCACATTAGCATACACGCAGTGTACTGTGCAAACACAAGCAATCTGCATTTCATGCACATATGCTTTCTTGCAAACGCACTTGCCCATTCTGTGCCGCACACACCCACCCACAGGCATTCATGTCAAGGCCCTCTCATACAAAGCATCATATGTATGCTTTAACACCCCAATGACCATAGCAGTTGAAATGAGGGGCAAGAAACCACTCAGAGGAAACTGCAGAGGTGGTAGCGATTGCAAGCGCAGCCTGAAGAACAGCTGGCTGCTCATCACCATCGTAGTGCTAGTGGCGCTTGGTAAGTGCGGTCCTCTCCTCTGTACTTTATCTCTCCCCACAAAACCCACCGACACCATCATCAGCTGTGTATAGGGACTGGCCACTGAGATGTGGAATTCTTCACCACAACACAAGTATGGTCCAGGGCTGGCGTTTGTAGAATTACTCCGATTGCCTGCTTCTCCAGGTTACATTTTGGGCTACCCTGCCACCCTAAACATTGAAACAACAAGGCAGACTTCCTTCCCCAGGGATAAATGTAGCCAGGCACCATTTATATGCAAATTCCAGGAAACCTCTACTTCCTATCCTACCAGGTGTGTAGCATGTGTGCTATGGCTTTGGATACAAGCAAGGGGAATGGCCCCTTTGACTTCTGTTGGGGTAATAAAATACAGCAATGATCAGGGTTCAATGGGGCCCCTCAAGGCCCTGGGCCTTGCTGCATCAGCACCTATGGTACATAGACCCCTGTACTCCCCACTGTTTCTGCTGTCTCCCCACTGTTTCAGCTGGCATCTCCAACTAGACCCTCTGCTCACGCCTCTTGCGCTGTTTCTAATCCCAAACTGTCTATCAATCAATCAATCAATCAATCAATCATAGCATTTGTATAGCGCGCTACTCACCCGGGCGGGTCTCAAGGCGCTGGGGGGGAGGGGTCCGTTTACTGCTCGAAAAGCCAGGTCTTGAGTTGCTTCCTGAAGGCGAGATGGTCCTGGGTTCGCCAATCGGTGGGTGGGGAGGGAGTTCCATGACTTGGCTGCCAGGTAGGAGAGGGATCTTCCTCCGGCGGTGGCTCTGCGGATGCGCGGAGCGGTGGCGAGGGCGAGGTTGGTCGATCGTAGCAGGCAGGTGGGCGTGTAGAAGGTCAGTCGGTTGTTGAGGTACTTGGGGCCCAGGTCGTGTAGAGCTTTGTGTGCGTGGGTGAGGAGTCTGAACGTGATCCTCTTGCTGACGGGGAGCCAGTGCAGGTCTCTCAGGTGGTCGGAGATGTGGCTGCGTCGGGGGATGTCCAGGATGAGACGTGCGGAGGCGTTTTGGATGCGTTGGAGTCTTTTCTGAAGTTTGGCTGTGGTTCCGGCGTAGAGGGTGTTTCCGTAGTCGAGTCGGCTGGTGACGAGTGCCTGGGTGACCGTCTTCCTGGTATCGGTGGGGATCCATCGGAAGATCTTGCGGAGCATGCGCAGGGTATTGAAGCATGATGATGTTACGGCGTTGACTTGTCTGGTCATCGAGAGGGAGGAGTCCAGGATGAAGCCCAGGTTGCGTGCGTGGTCCGTTGGCTTGGGAGTGGTGCCCAGGGCGGGGGGCCACCAGGAGTCATCCCAGGTGGTGGGTGATGATCCCAGGATGAGGTCTTCCGTCTTGTCTGAGTTCAGTTTCAGGCGGCTGTTCTTCATCCAGTCGGAGACATCTTTCATCCCTTCGTGTAGGCTGGTTCTGGCGGTGACGGGGTCGTTGGTGAGGGACAGGATCAGCTGGGTGTCGTAGGCATAGGAGATGATGTTGAGGTTGTGTTGGCGTGCGATGGCAGGCAATTTGCACCCCCGTTCCATTTTGCTAGTCACAAATTGCGAGTCGCCAAATGACGCAATTTGCGACTCGCAAATTGGAAGGGTCGTACATCTGGCTCCTAAATGTCTTTGCTGCTATTGGAATGTCTTTGCTGCCCGTCTATAATGCCTATCTCTGCTGCTGTCTCTCGCTTCTTAAGCATCTTTTCTCCGCCATTTAACCTCTGACTGCTTCTTATGTTCGCCTTTTGCTCTATCTGTGGTGCACATATACAGCTCAGACAGCCCCTAGCCCGTTTGTCTGCTGACCGTCTCTAGCACTTACTATCTCTAGCCCCTGACTCTCCGCAGTTCTCCTTGGAAACCAGTAGTCGTGGCATGATGACAATGCTTTTTTTGGTTGTGGCTTGCAGTAATCCTGTTGCCCTGTGTGTGTTGTTTGGTAAACGCATTCCTGGCACAGTTACTATCTATTGTGTTGGTTAACAGAGTAAACATCACATCACATAGTGCCCAGGCCAAGGGTTGGGACTTGCAAGTTAGCCAAGTATGCGGCCGGCATAGAAAAAGGCTCGGGTCTCGAGAGGCGGTTTAGGAGGGAGGCCAAGCCCTCTATATATCCCAAACCAGGAGGCACAGCACCCCCCCCCCCCACCCTCCCCCCCCCCACACACACACACAGACACACACAAACCCCATCTGTGCTAATAGAATGGCACTTTGCTTCCGCTTTGCCATTTTGTTTTGTACAACGGGTCCCTGGAGTGGCTGTCACAGTCTGTGAATCTCACTGTACCGTCTAAGCCAACAGATACTGGGAATGTCTGCCGCATTACCACAGTTTGCCAGTCAATCAATCAATCATGCCATTTGTATAGCGCACTACTCACCCGGGAGGGTCTCAAGGCGCTTGGGGGGAGGGGTATGCTACTGCTCGAACAGCCAGGTCTTGAGTTGTTTCCAGAAGGCGAGATGGTCCTGGGTCAGCCGAAGGTGGATGGGGAGGGAGTTCCAAGTCTTGGCAGCCAGGTAAGAGAAGGATCTTCCTCCGGCGGTGGCTCTTCGGATGCGTGGTACGGCTGCGAGGGCGAGGCTGGTGGACCATAGCTGGCGGGTGGGCGTGTAGAAGGTCAGGCGGTCGTTGAGGTACTTGGGGCCCAGGTCGTGGAGAGACTTGTGTGCGTGGGTGAGGAGCCGGAACGTGATCCTCTTGTCGACGGGGAGCCAGTGCAGGTTCCTCAGGTGGCTGGAGATGTGGCTGCGTCGGGGGACATCCAGGATGAGTCGGGCGGAGGCATTCTGGATGCGCTGGAGTCTTTTCTGTAGCTTGGCTGTGGTTCCGGCGTAGAGGGCGTTTCCGTAGTCCAGTCGGCTGGTGACGAGTGGCTGGGTGACAGTCTTCCTGGTCTCGGTCGGGATCCAGCGGAAGATCTTGCGAAGCATACGCAGGGTGTTGAAGCACGATGAGGAGACGGCGTTGACTTGTCTGGTCATCGAGAGGGAGGGGTCCAGGATGAAGCCCAGGTTGCGTGCGTGGTCGGTTGGCTTGGGTGCAGTGCCCAGGGCTGGGGGCCACCAGGAGTCGTCCCAGGCGGAGGGCGAAGATCCCAGGAGGAGGACTTCCGTCTTGTCCGAGTTCAGTTTCAGGCGGCTGTCCTTCATCCACTCGGCGACGTCTTTCATCCCTTCGTGTAGGCAGGTTCTGGCGGTGTCGGGGTCTCTGGTGAGGTAGAGGATCAGCTGGGTGTCGTCGGCGTAAGAGATGATGTTGAGGTTGTGCTGGTGTGCGATGGCTGCGAGAGGTTTCATGTAGATGTTGAAGAGGGTGGGGCTGAGTGAAGATCCTTGCGGGACGCCGCAGATGACTTTGGTGGCCTAGGAGCGAAACGGGGGGAGGCGGACTCTTTGTGTTCTTCCGGCGAGGAACGAGGTAATCCACTCCAGTGCCTTCTCTTGGATACCGATGTTGCTGAGGCGCTGGACTAGGGTGCGGTGGCAGACAGTGTCGAACGCAGCGGAGAGGTCCAGGAGGATGAGGGCCACTGTTTCCCCCTTGTCGAGCAGGGTCCGGATGTCGTCGGTGGCTGCGATGAGGGCGGTCTCGGTGCTGTGGTTGGCTCTGAAGCCGGACTGCGAGGGGTCGAGGGATCCGTTCGTCTCGAGGAAAGCGGTCAGCTGTCTGTTGACGATCTTCTCGATAACTTTAGCAGGAAAAGGGAGGAGCGAGATGGGGCGGAAGTTTTTGAGATCGGTGGGGTCCGCTGTAGGTTTCTTCAGGAGGGCGCTGATCTCCAGTGACATCAGTGATTAATCATAACTCATACATGGTCATGTCCGTTTGACCACTTGAGAGTGCATGATTAGGTACTTAGTTGTAGCTGCCCAGGATCACACTGTTTGTCCAGAGCAGGATTGGTAATACATGTGTCTCATAGGTGAGGTGGAGGGGCGGAATCAGTTTCTGCAGAAAGCTTCTGTTGGGTGCATATGGTTTGTGGAGTTCAACTCCGCCCATTGCTTGCCATTGCTTATCATTTGTCTATCTCATTGTCCTTTTCAAACCCCTTGCTTGCTAGTGGTCAGTCATGTTTTTGTCCCTCCTTTTTCTCTTCCAGTCCGTTCACCACTGTGTGCACAAACTACCTATCCTTCCTTTCTATCTGTTCTGTGCAGCTCTCACCCCTATCTATTCACCATGCCCCATAATTCCACTACACAAATACACTACACACCACACAATTCCAGCCCTCACATTCCACATCAATTCCAATTCAACCCACATATTTCCACTCCAAACCAAACACATCCACTCCACTCCAAACCAAAACACATAGATAAAATACATTGTCATTTACAATGACAATAGCTCTAACTCTCACAAATGCGAAACCTATTGCACTACAAATGCTTTTTTACATTTGTTGCTATGTGGCAATAGTTCTTTACTTGATTGAGCCAGTAACTGAGAGAACCCACCTTTGGTTATATGGGTATGTGCTTCTGGTTTGAAGATTGTGCTATTGCTCCGCATGTTTGAGCTGAGGGGGGTGTGTAGATATTAGTTTTTTTCCCTACAAAACGAGCAGTGAGAGCATTACAGAGCATTTGGGTGAGAAGATGTTTGTCCTTTGCAAGAAATGATGCAAAGGCATTGCGAGGGAAGTAATATTTATTTTTTATTTTCTAATGTTTGCCAAGTAGTGCTACATAGTTTCTACTGCACTGGCCTACATGCTTCTTCTGTTTATGTTAGATGTGTGAAATCCTTTATTAGATGCCAGTGCAATGATGACCCTATATGCAGGACCATTGGAATTATACAAAAATAGAGCACCAAATTAGCTTCAGGGGTAACTAAATCATGGGCAATGTTTTTAAATTATACAACAGTATGGTGGCCAACGCAAATGGGCTTGGTTAACTGATGAAAAAGCACTTTGTTTACTTTTAATTAAATTGTTGACTGTCAAAAGTAAAAACAATGATATATTTTTTAATTGATTTGACAGAAACTGTTTGCGTGACAACTAGGTTTTCTGTTAAAAGGGAGAATTTAACTTCTGTTGTAAGCTGTGTACTTTGCCTTATTAGCAATTTAGTTCAGCTTCCTGCTGCTTTGCGGGCGGGTGAGTGGGGGTGGCTGCTCTGCTGTTTGAGCAGGGGTGGAGTGGTTTGGTTGTGTGCAATGGCTGTTTGGTTGGACCTCTCGGGCTGCCCAAATCAGTCATGCGCAGTTTCTCCTTCTCCATGCAGGCTGTATGGAGAACAGGCACAGGCCCTCATTACTTGGTTGAGCGTCAAACCAAGATGCTCAAAACCAATCACAACGCTGCTGCAGCGTTGTGATTGGTCATGGGAACCTGGCTACTCACCAATCACAACTTTGTACTGCAGCGCTATGATATGTTATTGGGGCCTGCTTCCTGTTCCTTGATGGGTTCGCAGAGAGCAGGAGCAGAGACGTGGGAACCGGCCAACGGCAAGGTAAGTTTATTGATTTATTTTTTATTTAATATAATGTATCCCCCCCCCCCACGAGCCATGCCGGCCACCTATGTGTGCCTCTATATGAAGGAGAGATGCCCTGCTGCCACCTTTGCTGTTTGTTCCTACATGCACTGCACCTGATGCTTTTATCAGTGAAGGGCTAAGGTTTGAGCTGTGCCCCTATCTAAAGGAGATATGCACTTCGGCCACCTTTGCTGCTCTTGCTATTTATGTGTATGGGTTGGTGTGTGTGTTGCAGTATTGCTGCATATGTAACAACCTACCTGTGTTTGATGGAAGCTTGCATATTTGCTGCCAGGGCTATGCTATTTCTGCGCGTTTTGAAAGCCTTCTCTGCTTCTTCTTGTTCTGTACTTCGTTCTCTGACTAAGGGCCGTTTGCACTTCCGCTTTGGCCATATCTGATCAATAACTAGGCTTCTTATACTGCTACTTTCCTTTACTGTAGTGCGAACGCTTTGCTGTTGATTTGTATGTTAATCGTCTGTTGTACAGGTGCTTTGTGTGAGTATATTGTGTACTGCTACTGCCCTTCTTGTCACGGGCGCGTGCGTGGTTATGTCTGTGTGGTATCACTTTGCTTTGATGCGTTTACAGTGTTGTCTTTCCATCGAGTGCAATATGATGTTTCTGTGGCAGTGCTGGCAAAAAAGAAAGGCATCTCGATTAAGGAGAGCCTGGCAATTATTCTTGTGCCAAAATTGCGTTAGGGACCAACCCCATCAAATCATCTCGTGCTCCAGTACAGATCGCCTAAGTTAACAAGCATTTGCAATGCAATAGGTCTCGCATTAGGAAATTTTGAGCTTTTGGTATTGTAAATGACAATGTTTTTATTTATGTGTTGGTTTTGAAAATAGCGAAATTAATACGTTTGTTATTTACAATGCCATTAGTTTCAACTTTCGCAAATGTGACACCTATAGCATTTGTAATGCAATATGTGTTGTATTTGCGTGACTTAGATGTATTGATATTACCAATAACAATGGCTTTTCATTTTTTTAATAATTAATACTTATTGACAGTATGTATTATGAATGTTCGTCTGATATTTAGATAAAAGGTGCTATTAGATGTTAATATCAGCCAGCTCAACAGTACTCATTTCAGCGTGGACAGCAGGGTCTGGCTGCATAGTGGACTAATGCGTCCAACTGGAGGTACCTGTGTTCGACCTTATGGTCACGGGTTCAACGGGTCCACAGCCTTCAGAGGTCGATAAAATCAGTACCAGTGAGATGTGTAATAATAAACATCTGCTATTCAGCGCACAGATACCCCTGGGTGAGCGTGCGCTTTACACATACACGTTATGTCATCAAAGGCTGCCGAAATAGTGGTCGGAAGATTATAGACAGCTATTTTACCAGGGAATTTGCGGACATTCGGCAATGGCATTCGAGAAGGGAGACAATGCATGGGATGGTATGAGACAATTTTTAAAAACGTCGATCCCCTGAAGACCTATTGCACTCGTTTATTCGATTTTTTGTATAATGTAAATAACACCAGTCTCACTATACAGCATTAGAAAGAGATGCCCGTCTGTAAATACAGTAAACTCACCTTCCACCGAGCAAACAGAATGCCATGTGCAGAAAAAATGAGGAAAATAGAAAAGCAGTGACAGCGACTCCCCCAAAGATCCGAGATCCCAGTTTCATGTCCTGTGTGGGCGACGCTGGGGTGTGGAAAATGAAGGCGATTTCCTGCTGCACGGCCAGCCACAGCCGTCCTCACACACAGCCCGTGCCAGCTCGGCTGTGCTTGTGCAGGGACGGGGACAGGGCGTGCAGGCTCCTGGATCTGGCGGGGGAGCAAGGAAGGAGATCGGGCAGAAAAGAGACAGAAACCAGTCCTGCGCTGCCATCAGCTCTTTGCCGGCCTGTGAGGAGTGGGAGGGCGGGGGCTGCCTGCGCATGCGCGCCACTCTTCACTTTCGTTTTGACGAGCGCGAGCCCGGAGAAGAGAAGTGCCGCCTGAAGTCCCGGGTCCCAGGAGGGGGCCCGGGTGAAGACCAGCGGGGAGACTGCGGGGCCCCCATGCCTATGGGGAGAGCTCCGCTTCTTGGTAGAGTGGCAGAGGAGCTCGAGTGCTCTGCGGGGCTCCCTTGGCAGATGGTGCGAGCCCGAGTCCGACTCTGGTGAGGTAAAGGTGGGGGGGGGGGCTGTGTGCCTGTATGTGTGTCTGCATGTGTGTGCCTGCGTGTGCATAAACGCCATGAAAAGCTTTTGATCTGAATGTAATCCTTCAATCGAATCAAAAATCACATCACGCATATTTTAGGACGAGATTAAATTAATATTCTAACTCCAGTACCACTGTAAGCGGGATAAAGTGCTTGATAATGGAACAAGGCACAGATCAAATTTTTTTTTAGACTATGTATATGTATTTAGGAGTGAGACTTTGGTATTAAAGGTATTAACTTTGTGCTAACTATGTGGGGGTGGGGGAAAGGTGAGGGGGCGCAAGAGTGCCTGGCTCCAAGTTGGCCACCCTCTTGAGAGGCTCCTTGTGCTTGCTCCAAAATCCTTCCCAAGCAGTGCAATTCTGCAACCAGGACCACAGCACTGGCTAGGTGTGCTAGCTGAAGACGGCAGCCGCCTGTGGACCGAGGGAAATCCAAAATTGGTGGTATTGGCGAGCCAGATCATGGCGAGAATCGCCCTAGGGACGTCAGACGCAGGGGATGCCTGACAGGGCTCTGCAGGCAGACACTGGCCGCAGTGCCGCATGTCGCCGGGCTGTGGCTTGTTATTTAACCTATGGATTGTAGGAGAGTGTGGTGAGCCATCAGGAACCTACATTCACCTGGATCACTGCCCCGGAATGATTGATTTAACACACGGCTATCCACACTGTAGGCACTCCAGGGTGGCAAGTGGTCCCATGACCAACCCAGCCCGCTTGGGGCCGCTAGAGCCACACACATCATGGCCAGGTACCTTGATCTGCAAGGGGAGTGACGGTCCCTGCTTTCTTGTTAGCCGAATCTGCTGGAGGAGCACTCCCTGGGATTTGGTCGGCTGGGGTCCAACAAGAGTGAGTGTGCACACCGCAGCTGTTGTGTGATCAGGCGGTGCCTACGGCCACGGTTGGGACCTGCTGGAGCTGCCTGGTACCAAAGCAACACCATCGATCCACCCTGGTAACTAATCCCAGTGCATTATAATACCCCCAAGGGGTTCAGAGTACTTGAAATTTGCTGCATATACAGGGCGGTGATGATATTGAGACTGGCTAGCAAGCCACCTTATTGCTGTACCCTGGACCCTCGCTGTACTACCTGCTTGCCTGTGTACACCACGAGCAACGGACACTACTTTTTATACCTGTTGACCACCAGTGGGCTGTGACCTTCTCCGAAACAGCTGCTGACTTCTCTGGCGTCACGTAGTGCTCTCTACCATTTACTGATTGAGGTGGCTTCCGTGCCTACTTCTGAGCATTTTTACCACAGCACTGAACATACCGCCCCCACCCCTTTGACTTGCTAGAGTGGCATTTCTTGCTCGCTGTCAGGCCCATGTTTGAATACATGGATAGTGAAGTATTTATTGCCTTCTCAAAGCGTAGACTCATTGTCTGGAGAATACATCGCCTCTATGATGATTTTAGTCTACATGAATGCTGTATGCTTTTTTTTCCATTCATAAGGATGCACACTGTATGATTTTGTATTTTGAAGTTTTTGAATAAGAGAAGAAAAAAAGGTTTTGTGGTCTTATTTTTCACGTTACCCCTACTTTACCTCACACGTTTGACGGAGCCCACATTTAAAAGATCACACTATGTTTTAACACTAAAGTCCTAGTCATGCACACCTATTTGTGTACACTATCACTTACAGTGACAGCCACAGCCGTCCTCACACACAGCCAGTGCCAGCTCGGCTGTGCTTGTGCAGGGACGGGGACAGGGCGTGCAGGCTCCTGGATCTGGCAAGGGAGCAAGGAAGGAGATCGGGCAGAAAAGAGACAGAAACCAGTCCTGCGCTGCCATCAGCTCTTTGCTGGCCTGTGAGGAGTGGGAGGGCGGGGGCTGCCTGCGCATGCGCGCCACTCTTCACTTTCGTTTTGACGAGCGCGAGCCCGAGAAGAGAAGTGCCGCCTGAAGTCCCGGGTCCCAGGAGGGGGCCCGGGTGAAGACCAGCGGGGAGACTGCGGGGCCCCCATGCCTATGGGGAGAGCTCCGCTTCTTGGTAGAGTGGCAGAGGAGCTTGAGTGCTCTGCGGGGCTCCCTTGGCAGATGGTGCGAGCCCGAGTCCGACTCCGTTGAGGTAAGGGGGGGGGGGGGGGCTGTGTGCCTGCACGTGTGTCTGCATGTGTGTGCCTGCGTGTGCATGCGCGCGCGCACGTGTGTGTGTGTGGGTGTGTGTGTGTGTGAATGTGTGTGTGCGCGCGGGCCTGCCTGCGTGCTTGTAGCAGAAAGTGAAACCGCGCACAGACTGCAAGCAGCCAGAGGCGCGCTCACGCGGTCAAAACTGACTAGGAAAAAGCGTGCGTCTGGCTGTTGTCCACATTCCCAAATACGGCTCACAATAGGTCTGAAGCAGACACAATCATGCTTACGCATTGAATGTAGGTCTGCTCGACCTAATGAAGAAGACACAATCAATGCTTACGCATTGAATGTAGGTCTGCTCGACCTAAAAAATAAATGTTGGGCAACACCAACTTGCCTGCCTTGTACTTTGTTAGGATCTCAGAGGGGAGCTACATAGGGAGAGCCACTTTCAGTGGGAAGAGGTGGGTGAGTGCACCTCGGGAGAGCGCGAGTCTCGAGTGTGAAACCACGCCCAGACATAAGGAGCAACTTCTACTGCTGACAGATCTAAGCTGGTTATTTTTGCAGTAATGAAATACTTTTTCATATTACCAAAGCCATAATGTAGAGCCATCACCACAGAGTAAACAGCCGCGAAATGCTAAGACCCTATATTGAGCGCGTTAGTCGTTGCAATAGGCAACTAAAGCCATATGCTAAGCGAGACCTGTTCCTGCGCCCGTATGTACCCATACTATCAAACTCAATGTAACTCATATTAACCATTGAAGAGCAAAAAACCAAGTGCTAAACCTGGAAACAATTAATTGTACGAATTTGTGCTGTATGGAGCTGGGGACTTCACTTGAAATGGCAATTGTGACCTGCACATTACACATCTCCACAATAAAATATTTTACCCCACAATTTCCACAATTGCAAACCTGTGACCTACAGTGTCTTCAGCAGGGATACTAACCCACTCAAGATATATTATGATTATTCCAATATGAGATCAGAGATTACACACTAATCTGTGTACCACACACATTAACAACCTGCCTTGCTGCAAGGGTGGCCAGCCATCTCGTTCTCTGCAGAGTCGTCCCACTATTCAGTCTTTATTCCTGATACATGGCACCAAATGCCCCACATTTTGCAACTCGTAGGACAAGAACATTTGGAGCTGCTAGGTGGGGCACCTCGGGCAGCGAGATAGGGTGTCCAACTTTCACTCACCCAAACCTGAATGAGCTGTAAAAGAGGTGGCTCTCGATGGTTGGGCAGGATGAGCTTCAGCTGGGGTCCATTCACAATGCAGTGTAAGGAGCATGTTTACATTTAGAGACAGATGTATGTGGACACCTGCAGTACCACATCCCTGAATGTGTGAATGAAACCATGCTGGGGGTTAAATTTGCCATTCTCAGAAAAAACATACTGGTAATTTGTTCACATGTTGCTGTTTTGGGAGGGCCAAGAACTGATAGTTGAATAAAGGTGTATATAACCCAGGCTATACATTTTTACATAGCAATTATCGCTCTGGTTTAACAATTATTTAATAATACTTTAGACAGCTCCCAAATACTTAATTTAATGATGATTGGCCAGCTCCCAAATACTTTTTAAGTGATTTCTATTTGTTATTTTAAACTTATATTTCAAAGAGGAAAATACCGTACTGAATTAACCCAATTTGTTTTTAATGACCATGACATTAAATTAAAGCCAGGATGTAACAAGCACTTGCAATGCAATAGGTCTCACATTTGCGAGAGTTTGAGCTATTGGCATTGTAAATCACAATGCTTTTTAGGGCTCGGCATCGAGCCCTATTGCAGTTGAGTTAGCTCTCAAGGGAGGACAGAGCGGTGCACGAGCCGACCAGGCTTTGTGGACGCGCTTAGCAGGCCGGCGGAAGGCAGCACACATACAGAGACAGACGCGCAAACACAAAAACACACACACGTACACACGCACACACACACACACCCTCCCTCTCTGCCGCCCCCCCTCTACCCCCACTCACCGGGCTCTTTCCCTCTGCAGGGGGTCAGTCACGGCAGCAGGCAGACTCGGTGTCTTCTCCCGGCAATCTTCAGCTGATGTGCACGCTCACGCTGCGTCTCGTGCGTGCCCACCACGCTGTTTCGCGCCCGTTTTTGTTGCTTTTCTGTTTTTAGCAGTCTCGTTTTAGCTCACCCTTCACCTTTTGCACCATGTCTTTCCCTTCATCTCCTTTCTCCTGCGTTGATGTTTCCGGCGTTCATGCATTATACTAACCCCCTCGCCCCGCCCATGTCCACACAACAGAACCCCCTCCTGTGCGCCGTCGCACGGCCACGCGCATTCCATGTCCTGCACCCGGTGTTCAAACAAATGTATTTGAAGAAAGACTTGGTGAACAATATTACACTGACAATCGCATAGCATTCAATTATGACCAGCACCTTGAACTGCCAGTTAACAGGGCATGTGTTAGCACTGCTTGCCGCCACCTTTGAGATGACACGGCTCTAGCAGTGATAGTTGAATACAGAATTATTCACGTGTGCCGAGAGGCAGCAGCACCTTCATGGTCTTAATCCGAACCCAGGCTGCTTGAAGAACGCCATGCCTCCGAGCTCGGGCTGTCAGCAGCACTGCGGAGGCTCGCCTTCCCGCGCCAGCAGGCTGTGATTTACTCCACTGGAGGAGCCCGTCTCTCCTCTGCTCCTGTTGTAGTCCTGCTTTGAGGCACGTGGAGGCAGGAGTGCAGCCGGTGGCCCCAACTTACCAGTGCGCGTTATCTGCTGCGGAGGGAGGCGCTTTTATAGGCACTCTCCGTGCGCGCTCGGCCTGCAGTCTCCTGCAAAAGCGCCCTCCGGGGCAGGCACAAAAGAGCAGATGCATACACCCCGTTTATTTAAAAGCTGATGAAAGGGGACAGCTCTTGTCGATGCTGTCAATCAAAGACGTAATAGAATAGATGCATTCATGCTGGAACATGCCAAGGTTCTTTCTTTGAGTGTGTCACCGCGCTACAAACTCCCTCTTTTGCTTTACGTGAGATGTTTGTGAAGGACACCCAGACACTCCTAAAACTGACTAAATGCAGGCATATCTGGATGTAACGCACTGAGCCTACTACAGAAGACAAACTTTCCCCTCCCTCCTTCCTTTTCTCCCACTCATTTCTTTCTCTTTTAATGTTTCCAACTTTCTTTCCTTCCATTTCCCTTCTTTCCCTCCTCCTATGCCTTATGTTCTTCCTTCCATTCTCCTTCTTTCATCCTTTTAATTCCCATTTTCTTTCTACATTCCCTCCTTCCTTCCCTCACTCTTCCTGGCATAATTTCCTCTCTCCCTATTTGTATCCTTTCTTCAGTCCTTATTTCGCTTGCTATCTTCTTCTATCATCTTTGACTTTACTCCTTTAACTGATTCTGTCACTTTCATCCTTCATGTGTGCCCCCTTCTTTTCTACCTCCTTGTGATTCTTTACCCTCGTTTTTTCCTTGCTTTTTTTACCCCATTTCCTCACTCCTTCCTTGCATATCTCCTTCCTTGAGTCCTTCAATTCTTCCTTAAATCCCTATCTTCTTTCCGTCTTCCCTCCTTTCTTGCACATCCAGTATTTTATTTCAGCTCGTTCTTCCTTTTTAGGTCTAGGCAGCGAGACCTATTGTTGTTAAAATGCCTCCCAAGGGAGACAGACAGGTGCACAAGCCGCTTAGGGTATGTGGACGCGCTTTGCAGAGTGTGAGTGCAGAGTTGTGAGTGCAGAGTTGTGAGTGCAGAGTTGTGAGTGCAGAGTAGTGAGTGCAGAGTGCAGAGTAGTGAGTGCAGAGTAGTGAGTGCAGAGTAGTGAGTGCAGAGTAGTGAGTGCAGAGTAGTGTGTGCAGAGTAGTGTGTGCAGAGTAGTGAGTGCAGAGTAGTGAGTGCAGAGTGCAGAGTAGTGAGTGCAGAGTGCAGAGTAGTGAGTGCAGAGTAGTGAGTGCAGAGTAGTGAGTGCAGAGTAGTGAGTGCAGAGTGCAGAGTAGTGAGTGCAGAGTAGTGAGTGCAGAGTAGTGAGTGCCGAGTAGTGAGTGCAGAGTAGTGAGGCAGAGTAGTGAGTGCAGAGTGCAGAGTAGTGAGTGCAGAGTAGTGAGTGCAGAGTGCAGAGTAGTGAGTGCAGAGTGCCGAGTAGTGAGTGCAGAGTGCAGAGTAGTGAGTGTAGAGTGCAGAGTGCAGAGTAGTGAGTGCAGAGTAGTGAGTGCAGAGTAGTGAGTGCCGAGTAGTGAGTGCCGAGTAGTGAGTGCAGAGTAGTGAGTGCAGAGTAGTGAGTGCAGAGTAGTGAGTGCAGAGTAGTGAGTGCAGAGTAGTGAGTGCAGAGTAGTGAGTGCAGAGTAGTGAGTGCAGAGTAGTGAGTGCAGAGTAGTGAGTGCAGAGTAGTGAGTGCAGAGTAGTGAGTGCAGAGTAGTGTGAGTGCAGAGTAGTGTGAGTGCAGAGTAGTGAGTGCAGAGTAGTGAGTGCAGAGTAGTGAGTGCAGAGTGCAGAGTAGTGAGTGCAGAGTGCAGAGTAGTGAGTGCAGAGTAGTGAGTGCAGAGTAGTGAGTGCAGAGTAGTGAGTGCAGAGTAGTGAGTGCAGAGTAGTGAGTGCAGAGTGCAGAGTAGTGAGTGCAGAGTAGTGAGTGCGGAGTGCAGAGTAGTGAGTGCAGAGTGCAGAGTAGTGAGTGCAGAGTGCAGAGTAGTGAGTGCAGAGTGCAGAGTAGTGAGTGCAGAGTAGTGAGTGCAGAGTAGTGAGTGCAGAGTAGTGAGTGCAGAGTTGTGAGTGCAAAGTAGTGAGTGCAGAGTAGTGAGTGCAGAGTAGTGAGTGCAGAGTATTGAGTGCAGAGTATTGAGTGCAGAGTATTGAGTGCAGAGTAGTGAGTGCAGAGTAGTGAGTGCAGAGTAGTGAGTGCAGAGTAGTGTGAGTGCAGAGTAGTGTGAGTGCAGAGTAGTGAGTGCAGAGTAGTGAGTGCAGAGTAGTGAGTGCAGAGTGCAGAGTAGTGAGTGCAGAGTGCAGAGTAGTGAGTGCAGAGTAGTGAGTGCAGAGTAGTGAGTGCAGAGTAGTGAGTGCAGAGTGCAGAGTAGTGAGTGCAGAGTAGTGAGTGCAGAGTGCAGAGTAGTGAGTGCAGAGTGCAGAGTAGTGAGTGCAGAGTAGTGAGTGCAGAGCAGTGAGTGCAGAGTAGTGAGTGCAGAGTGCAGAGCAGTGAGTGCAGAGTAGTGAGTGCAGAGTGCAGAGTGCAGAGTAGTGAGTGCAGAGTGCAGAGTAGTGAGTGCAGAGTGCAGAGTAGTGAGTGCAGAGTGCAGAGTAGTGAGTGCAGAGTAGTGAGTGCAGAGTAGTGAGTGCAGAGTAGTGAGTGCAGAGTAGTGAGTGCAGAGCAGTGAGTGCAGAGCAGTGAGTGCAGAGCAGTGAGTGCAGAGCAGTGAGTGCAGAATGCAGAGTGAGTGTGCAGAATGCAGAGTGGTGTGTGCTGTTGAGTGCAGAGTGGTGTGTGCTGTTGAGTGCAGAGTGGTGTGTGCTGTTGAGTGCAGAGTGGTGTGTGCTGTTGAGTGCAGAGTGGTGTGTGCTGTTGAGTGCAGAGTGCTGTGTATTGACAATGTAAATGACAATGCCATTTATTTATGATTTAAAGAAAAAAAAGAAATGTCATGAGCAATGCCAATAGCTCTACCTTTAATGATGCCGAGACCATTGCATTGTAAATGCTTGTTATTTATGTGTTTTGAAAACGTGCAAGCGGTGTTTATAGTCCTTGCTTACGAGAAGCAAGGCTGGCAGTAACTGCGCCTCTTTTACTGCCAGCCTTGCTTCTATAAGTACAAAGTGCGTATTTACACAACGTTTGCAAGTTTTCAAAACACATAAATAAAAGGCATTGTCATTTACAATGGCAATAGCTCAAACGCTCGCAAATGTGAGACCTATTGCATTGCAAATGCTTGTTGCAAGAACCTATAACTCTGCTGCTGCCAGAGGTGTGCCCATTCTGTGTTGGGAGTGGGAGGATGTGGGAGCATGTGCACTGCTGGCACTGATGCTTGCCCTTTACATGCTCAGTGTGTGCACAAGAGCCTTGTACATCTTCTCCCGTTGCCAGTAGTGTATGTGCGTGTATGCATGCATGTTTTGTGTGTACTTTGTGTATAAGGAAACTTGCCATTTCTGCCATATACTCTGTACGTGTACTATTGGTTGGGGGGCAAGATTGAGTTTCCTGCTGTGGGACAGAAATAGGCCCGGGCACCAAAAGTGGACAACATTAGAGAATCAGATAGCTAGAAAAAGTGACCCACATTTGAAAATCGGGGCAGTTTAGAACTTATAAATACACATTGTATAGTTGTTTTACAAGGTACAGGACACTACACTTTACCAGTCCTAAAGCAGACCCACACACAGCCACAAAACTGGCCCACACACTGAACTGTCCATTGGGCACTGCCTGATTGCCCTATGGGCCAGCTGACCATGGTTTCTTGTTCCATACATCTGTTGTATGTGTGAGGAAAGCTCACACTGTTCCCTGTGCTGTTCACCAGGGAGATTTGGACTGCTGTAGACCTTGTAGAGCCTGTTGTGAGTGTTTGAGACGCTTGCAATGTTCCATTCTGTAGGGCAGCTGTTCTTAGTTTCAGTTCAGTGTGCACTTCTGGACCAATGCTTTGTTTGTTTGTTATGGAAGGCTGTACTGTAGTTACCTGTAGTGTACCATTACTATAAGCAAAGAAATCATGACCCTATGCTTCATCTGTTCTTTGTGTCAGTGAGTTAGGCATGCACCACTGTGGCCCATGATAGGAGCTGTGAATAAGGAACGTTTGCACTACTACAGTTGGCAGAGAGAGTGTGTGTGTGTGTGTGTGTGTGTGTGTGTGCGTGCGGGGGTGTGTGTGTTTCTTTTTATGGGCATAGGGCAGTCGTGATAGGATTGCCAGGGAAACTTGTGCTGTTGCTGCTTGAGCTTCACCTCTTGCCTTATAGAATGATTTATTGCTGCAGCCTGAATTGTAACAGTGTAAATGAGGATTGTACTGCTGTTACTCATGTTCTAACTGTTCTTTGTGTGAGGGAAGCTTGCACTGCTGTTGCCCATTTCAGATCAGGTATGTTCTCACATTGCTTGCTTGTGCTGTATTCGTTGTGTATGTGAAGAAAGCTTGCACCATTGCCTCGTGTATGTGGAAACCCAGCATTGCTTCATAGTTGTGCCTTTTTTTTTTATGTTAGGGAAGCGTGACCTGCAGCTGCCTGTGGAAAAGATTTTTCCTCACTTGCTATCTGTACTGGACTTTTTGTAACGTTCATTTTGTAACAGACGTTTGTACTGCCGCTGCTGCACCCACTCTGTGTGTGAAGGACGCTTTCTTTGCTTCTACAGACACATCACTCATCAATTCTATGTATGAAGGAAGCTTGCTCTGTTGCTAGCTGTGTCAACCTGTTCTGTGCGTCAAGGAAGCTTCATATCTGCAGCTGACCACCTATTTTCAGTATGTGAGAAAAATTAGCACTTATACAACCTGTGCAATATCTGCTCCGCATAGTAAGGAGGATTGCACTGCTCCTCGTGCATTTTGCTTTTGTGTGTTAGTGTGAGGAAGCTTTCATTGGTTTGCCTTTTTAGGTCTCGCCTACGCAGCACGCATGCGCTGCATAGGAGACCTTTAGCCGTTGTACAGCTCTTTTTCCAAGCACATACTCGTGCTTGTGGCGGCATACAACTTGAGGGAGTGCACAGCGGCACGCCACAAGCACAAGTGTGTGCTTTGAAAAAGAGCAAACAGCTGCTGCTTAGCGCGCACGTGTGCACTCCCCAAACCCCTCCCACTTGTTTTCTTCTTCAAGGCTCAAGCCCTCCCAGCTGCAAGAGTTGTCTCCTGTGTGTGCGCGCATGCACTCCCCCCACCCCTCCCACTTGTTTACTTCTTCAAGCCTCAAGGCTCAATCCCGCCCAGCTGCAAGAGTTGTCTCCTGTACTGATATTCCATTTATTAACTTATATAATTGTGCTATGTGCTGCGAAATGGTTTATGCAAAATAATTATCTACAGAAAAATACTTAAACAGCAAGTTGTTAAGCCGTCTATTCCAGGACCAAATGGCTCAGTGCCTTTTAAAATGCACTGTTTCCCGGAAAATGACCCTCTAGGCTGTGCATTGTTCTAGTCCAGAACAGTAAAGGGAGTGCCCACGGGTAATTCTGACTAGGATCAAAAGATGCCTGTTCCCACATTCTTCAAAAGAGTATGCTTACGCCCGGGAGGTTGTGCCATGGGCGTGACCAAGGAACAAACCAGCCCGGGGAGAGGAAACAGACGGGCGGACTTTTGGCAAATGCAAAACATTAAACTGTTAATAATTTTGTTGCGCTACTTACATTGAGCTTATTCTCTACATAATAGCACATTCTTGATGCTCATTTGGCTTTTCCTCCTTCACGGTGGCCCATATTTACGTTCATTGAGCTTGATATGGTGAATTTTAATTCTTCCTTCTTTATGGCCCATTAATAACGCATATTGATTTCACTTCCTCAATCATTAGTGGACCTACTTATTGTGAAGCGATTTAGACATGCAGTGATTCTGACATGGTGCTTCTTTCCTTGTAGAATCCACTATCCCTTAGTGGATCCGAGAAACTACCTGGGTGGCTCACACCTGGCAACCTTAATTTTTACGTACTTCCTACCTCTGGGTGAGACCGTATGCCATTTCCTGGAACCGTACACACACATGCTTCCTCCACCCTCTCTCTCTCTCTTCCTCCACCCTCTCTCTCTCTACCTCTCTTTCTCTTCCTCCACTCTCTCTCTCTCTACCTCTCTCTCTCTCTCTCTCTACCTCTATTCTTCCACCCTCTCTCTTTCTACTTCTCTCTACTCCTCTTACCTCTCTCTCTCTCCAGGTCTCCCTCTCTACCTCTCTCTTTCCCTCTCTTTCTCTCTTTACCTCTCTACCTCTCTCAATCTACCTCTCTACCTCTCTTTCTCTACCTATACCTCTCTCTCTCTCTACCTCTACCTCTCTCTCTATCTCTAACTCTCTACATCTCTCTCTCTACCTCTCTCTCTCTCTCTCTCTACCTCTCCCTCTCCTTCTCTACCTTTCCTCCTCTGTCTCTCTACATCTCCTTCTCTACCGCTCTACCTCTCTCTACCTCTCTCTACCGCTCTCTCTACCTCTCTCTCTACCTCTCTCTCTACCTCTCTCTCTCTACATCTCTACCTCTCTCTCTACCTCTCAAGCTCTTTCTACCTCTCTCTCTCTCTACCTCTCTCTACCGCTCTCTCTCTACCTCTCTCTCTCTACCTCTCTCTACCTCTCTCTCCCTCTCTACACCCTTCTCTCTACACCCTTCTCTCTACACCCCTCTCTACACCTCTCTCTACACCTCTCTCTACCCCTCTCTCTACCCCTCTCTCTATCCACCTCTCTCTACACACCTCTTTCTCTCCCTCTATTCTCTCTACACACACCTCTCTCTCTCTCTCTCTACACACACCTCTCTCTCTCTACCTCTAAGTGGCAGCCGGAGCCTGATAGCACTGCTTGGCTTTTTAAATACAAAAACAAGCATTGGCATAGCCAATAGGTCTTGCCTTTGGAGCCTTATAAGTGTTTAACCATGCAACAGTTAATGTTGTTGCACCAAGGATATTGTGCTGCATAACTAAATACTTATAAGGTCCCAAAAGCGAGACCTATTGGCTATGCCAATGCTTGTTGTACCTAGCCTTTATTTATTCTGTGTGTGTAAGGAATGTTTACTCTGCTTCCGGGCATATGTGAATGTAGCTTGCACTTTTGCTTCCATGCCTGTCATGTTTCTTGCATAAAATAATGCTTTAACACTAATGCGTGAGGCAAGAGTGCACCAAGGCTGCCTCCTCCCTGCCTCCTCATGATTTACAGGAAACCTGCGCTGCTGCTGCTACTCCTGCTGTGTGTAAATCGAAGGTCGCTTTTACTGCTACTGCCCATGCTGAACCTAGTGTGTGTAAGAGAAGTACTCTTGTAGTGCTGCTGAGTGGGTTGGACCTAACCTGCAGTGAGGGAACTTGCACTGTTGCTGTCCTTGCTGTATCCGTTCTGTGCATTTAAGATGCCTGCGTTGCTATTTCCACTAAATTACCTCCTCGTCAGCCCTCCCCGTCCCAGTCCTAACTACATGAGCATAGCTCCTCCCACCAGAAACTCCCAAGCAACTAAAAACCCATCCTGTCCCTCAAGGCCACACCCACACCTTGAGGCATATAACCATGTGACCCACCAATCCACATCCTGTTTGTTTTTTCTGCGTAATGACTTCCTGGCAACTTCGTTGTGGGAGGTGCTGGCCCAGTGCCTCGTTTCAGGTCAGTGTGAAACGGTCTACTTGGCGAATATTTTAATCCCCTAAGGTACCTGTACATGTACGTTTGCGTCCCTTCTTTAGCGGACCGTGGGGTTGGGGGTCTGGACTGCCTGGTATGGGGTGGTGACTCCCTGCTGCAGCCTCCCCTTTTCCGGGTTTGTTCCCTTCTCTAGCGGGAACACCTGCGAGAGAGGGGAGGTGTGTCGGGCGCAGCTGCTTCTCTGAGCGCCAGAGACGTGGCGGTTTGGTTCCTCCTCAGAGCTGTGTTTGAGGGGCTTGGTGCTCGTTGTAGGAAGGTGGATATCTGACTATGGTTACCCCCAAACTTTTTGCCTGGTGTTTAGCTGGTTTTTGACATAGTTGGCCTGGGATCCTGCTATTCAGGGCCCCAGGCTGATTGCTCTCTCCTTAAAATGGACTCCATGTACCTTAGGTACATACACAATTGGAACTGGTTCACCTTATTGGCCCCTGTAACAGTGTACCCAGGTACCCAGGGCATAGGTGCTTCCAAGGCCTACCAGGGGCTGCAGCATGTATTATGCCACCCCTGGCCTGGCCTCCATATTTGACACAACTGGCTGATCACTCAGCTGGGGTAAGTCGGTGTAACCACCCCTTACTTAGGTGTAGTATGCCTATACCTAACCTAAAATGGACACATATGTTCCTATCAGCCACTCCTATGGAAGGCCTCATCAATGCTGGAGGCAGAGTGCTTGGAAATATGCGAGATAGTGCTCTGGCATGAGCTGAGCCTGTCTGCAGCTTTTGGAACCATGTCCTTTAGCTGTTTCATGATACTGCCATACCATATACTCTTAAGTGCATTATAATCCTCGCGGTTAAATGCTATCTTGGGTTTGGCTTTATCAAAACATGTCGAGTAAGGTGTCATACGAATTGAAATGCTACCCCCTCGCCAGTTCTGGTGACGGGGGTAGCATTCCACCCTTCTAGAGGGAGACGACATGTACCTAGCCTGAACCCCGGTTAAAGTTAAACAGAGCCTCAGCATCACAAGATGGATGCTGCCACCGCAGACACAAGTCTGACCTCCTGCTGCTGGGAGTCCTTCCAGCGAGGGCAGCTTGGACAAAGGGTTTCCTGCCTTGGGAGGTGCTAGCACCACCCCAGACAGGATTTTGTGTATTGTGTAGGACAGGGCTGAATAGAATCAGACATGCCTGGGGCACACAAGGTGTCCCTGTGCATAGGCCAGTTCAAACCGGTGCTGGGGCCTTCCAGCCCCAGTCCTGGCGCGAAACTGGACAAAGGAAAGGGGGTGTAACCACTCCCCTTCCTGGTTCCACCCAGAGGAGGGACCTATTAGGTGATCCGGCCCCCCAGATTCGAATAAGAGTGGGAGCTGTGTCCTGAGACTTCAGATCATCCTGAATCAACTTGAAAAGAAGAAGACTGGACTTCGACATTCTGCTGCACAGAAGACGGAAGAGAATCTCCCTTGTGGCCAAGGAGTGACCACCCTGTGAACACAGGCACCAACCAGCAACTCGACGTCTGCTTTGCCGCCGCCTCCCGCCGGAGCCCGAGCCCAGAGCCTGACAAGACCCAGACTCCCAGACTTCTCACCGCCCGATCCACAGTCCCTGCGAAGAAGGGACCCGTGGAGGCATCGAGAGACGTGGGACCGGACCTCTTGGAAGACCCCCGAAACGCTGACTGCGCAGCATCAGAGGCACCCTCGATGCTGTGCTTTGAGTTTGAGAAGCCCTAACCTCGCGCAGCCCTTGCACCAAAGATCAGCCCCCCAGCATCTCCACGATCTGCGTGGGGCCCTTTTGCACCGTGCCACTCGACACGCCATCCCGGCCACTTGCCACGTGGCTAGCGGCCATCTTGGCGACGAAACCTTCAACTTTCACTGCAGGTCTGGTTGCTCAAGACTTGCCCTTGCTCCTGTAAAAGGGAGCACCCGCTCTGACCTTGCTGGTCCGAGTGACAAGCCTTTTTCGATTCCTGCGTGGCTTGCCTTAGCCAAGGCCTGTTTGCTTCCATCCGGTTGCCGACACCGCCAACAGCGAGAAGCCTGCGTGGGACAGCTCGTGACCGACTCCCGGACGTCTTCAACCCCTCGTGTCCACATGGCTGCAGAGAGAAGCTACACCTCGACGCCTGTTTGCACCCGACATCGCCTGGTTCCACTCTGGTTCCACGGTAGTCACTGGCTAGTGACTTTGAACATTGTCCCCTCTGCTTTCAGGTCTTCAACTCTTCAGATCCACCCTTGGATCCACCGGAACTCTTCACATCGAGCCGCCTGCAGCATCTTCATCTCCAAGCACCATCGACCTGCGTGACAAAACCCGACACTACTTCGACCCTATGCACCCGCTTCCTGTGGGTGAGGTAACTCAGCTCCGCCGGTGTTCCCACACTGGTACATACCTCTAGGGCCTGTGTCTAAAGTTTCAGCTTTCTAGGTCACTCGGAAGGTTCCTTAATAACTAACTTTGTAACTTTTACGCACCATTGACATTGCATTGGTATTGCGTGCACTTTCCGCACTGCACCCGAGTCCCGCGGGCCTTTCCCGACTTCTTCACTGCTAGTCCCGATCAGCTCCAGCGATTCCCCAGGCCCTAGGCCTCTTCACTTTCCTCATAGTGGTTCTTATACCACTATTTTAGTATATGGTTTAAGTGGCCCCTAGGGCTCATCCATATTCATGCAACTTTTGTGTATTTAAACTGTGTTTTGTTTTAACGCTTGTGCTTCTGTGCTCATAAAGAGTATAGGGTATCTTTTGAGAAATAAATCTATATATATTTTCAATATATATCTGTGTGGTGTCCTTTCATTTGGTATTCAAGGGATTGTGTATGGTAAAACAGCTTGCTTCACATGCCTTTACAGAGTTTAGCCTAAGACTGCTTAGTCCATGCTACCCCTAGGATAGCTTGTCTATAAGGTTAACTTTACAACCTGCACCATAAGGGTTGCTTGGCATGGTACAAGGTGATCACTAGAACTAGTGAGCAGCATATACCAAGCCAACTTCTCACATTGGTGAGCAGCGGATTGGGATTTGAGCTTGCTGTTGTTTTACCATTACAATCTTTGAAAATATCATTTGAAAGATCATACAGGTACCTGATAGGTACACTAAAACAAGACTAGATATACTTAAGTTCTACTGAACTTAGTTGTTGTAGAGGATAGGGAGTAGCACACCCTGACTACAACTACTAGATAGGTTTTGTAGGAAAACACAAGTGTAGGTAGATTGCAACACATCCACCACACTAGAGCAATGTCTGGAGCAGAGGGATCCACTGGACCCATCTCTGTTGAGAGTGACCCTCCAAGGGCACCATCCAAATTTGCTATCTTTCCATTTAAGGAACTGAGGCAACTGTGTTCCATGAGAGGAATCAAAACAGGTCCTACTCCTACAGCAGGACACCTCAGAGAGCTATTAGACCAGTCTGAAGCTCTAAAGAACTCCAAACCAGGCCCCTCAGGGACTGGTGAGGAAGTTTCACCTTCTGAAGATGATAACCCTGATGCCCCTGCCCCTGTCATCCAGATAGACGAGGAAGACCAGACCCCTGGGAATACTCAGCCTGAGGAAGAAGAAGAGGAGGAGGAGGAGGAAGAAAGTGACTCTGATGATGGTAGAAATAGCCAGGTGTTAGTCAGCAGGCTTAACCAGGCTAACTTAAGCTTATTTGGGACTGAAGGTGGGTCCAACCCATTCAGACCCCCAAATGGACTTAACCAGGAGCATAGGAGGAGGAGGAATCACTCAGGTGAATCCAATACTTCCCATGTTTCTAGAGGTTCTCATGGCAACTCCAGAAGGGAGTTGACTAGCCCTCAGAGAAGGGAACATGAGGCCAAAATGAGAGAGGCTGAACTTAGGATCCAGAGACAAGAATTAGAAGTTGCCCTGGCCAAAGAGAAACTTGCTAGAGCAAGGCAGCCTAGAGAGAGTGGATTAGGTTCCACTGGTGGCAGCACTATCCCTAAGGATAAAGACAGGTCCTATGACAATAGAAACCTGAGTAAGATTGTGCCCCCCTACAAAGTTGGGGATGATATCCACAAATGGATGACTGCACTTGAGAGAGCTTGCAAAGTACAGCAGGTCCCTCAGGAGCAGTGGGCAGCAATCTTGTGGCTCTCCTTTGAAGGTAGAGGCCGAGACAGACTCCTCACAGTTAGTGATGGGGATTCTAGAAACGACCTGGTCCTGAAGAGTGCTCTGATTGATGGGTTAGGCTTAACCACTGAACAGTACAGGTTAATGTTCAGAGATACCCAGAAGATACAGACTCAGGACTGGTCTGAATTTGTTGAATGTGCCACTAAGGCTCTGGAGGGCTGGTTGCTGGGAAGTAAGGTTACTGACTATACAGGATTGTATAATTTAATTATGAGAGAGCAAATCTTAAGTAAATGTCAAAATCAGCTTCTACATCAGCACCTGGTTAACTCTGATCTGACCTCCCCACAAGAATTGGGTAGGAGGGCAGACAAATGGGTCAGAACCAGGATCAGGCCTAAGAACCAGGGTGGTGACCAAAAGAAAGAGACTACCAAGCCTCAAGAGAAGGGTGGGGATAAAAGTAAGGAAAAGACTTCCCCAGGGCCCCAAAACTCCAAGGATGGGGGTGGGTCCCAAGACACTTCTTCAACCCAGAAAAAGCCTTATTGTCATGTCTGTAAACAGGTTGGGCATTACAAAACAGACAGCTGTTGTCCCAAGAATGGCAATAAAGAGAATATACCTCCAAAGCCAGCTCCAACACCTCCTGTTACTGTCAGCAGTAATCCCCCAGGAAGTGGGAGCACACCCAGGAATCTGGGTGGGTTTACTTTTGGAGGACAGGTGGATTCTGGCCTAACCAGGTCCCCTACCTCAGATACTCTTGTCTATGAGACTGGCATGGGGTTTGCCAATTTCACTGCTTGCCCAAACACTTTGAGCAAGTATAGACAGGAGCCCCTCATCAATGGCTTGAAAGTTGAGGCCTTTAGAGACACAGGGGCTAGCATCACCATGTTGGCTGAATGTCTAGTCCCCTCAAGGCAACTTTTACCTGATGCCACATATCAGGTGACAAACATTGATGGAATAGAAACCAATCACCCCATGGCAGTAGTAAATCTTAGCTGGGGAGGTGTCACTGGCCCAAAGAGAGTGGCAGTGTCATCAAACTTGCCTGTAGATTGTCTACTGGGGAATGATTTAGAAATCTCAGCCTGGGCTGAGGTGGAACAAGAAACCCATTCTAAAATGGTAAATCTCCATGGAAAGGTTAGTGGGGCCGTGATGGCTACAGCCCCAATCCAAGATGTCCTTCCTGAAAAGGTTGGTAGGGCTTAGCAAACCTCAGCCCCATCTTTAGCTAACTTCCCTCCTGAAAAGATTAGCAGAGCTGTTATGATAACAGCTCATACCCAAACTGAGTCTCCTCCTGAAAAGGTTGGTGGGGCTGTGATGGCCACAGCCCAAACTCAAACTGATACCTGGGTAGTGAAGCCTGAAATGATGGATCACTCCACCCAAACCGAGAGCATTGAGGAGGAAGAGAAATCTCCCTCCCACCAGACTTTAGGAAAGGATCAGCCTCCTCAGGGAACTGATCTTACCCCTGATGAAGGAACTGTCCCAGAGGTTGTTAGGCCTGGCCTGGCAGAGCCTCTGATGGCAGTGGACCCTTCTTAGGTGGGACCCAGTCTGGAGCAGGTAGCCTGCCCCTCTCTACCTTGCCTTAGTCAGCCCAGGGCTGCAGAGGACAAGAAGGACAGTGAGCCCCAAAGGGCCCCCTGTCAAATAAAGCACCCCCATCAACAGATTAGGGGCACCGTAACTAGTAGCCCTAGTGAGGTGAAAACTTTAAAAACTCCTGAGGGAGCCCCCTTAAAAGTAGTTAGGGACCTCCCACAGATGGATTCTGTTGGGCACAGCCAAACCTGGGACCCCAAGGGCCCAAACCTGAGCTGTCCCTCCAGTAAGCCAACAAGAGGGACCCAGCCTCCAGCTTTAGGTAGTCAGAGGTTGACCCTGAGAGCACAGTGCAACTCAGTCAAAGAAAGAAAGGCACACATGGTGGAGAGTGATTGGAGGAAGCTGAGTCCTACAGAGGAATCTCACTTCAGTACTCCATCCCAACACCAGCCTTTAACTTTGCAAAGACACACCACAGGTAGAGATTCCCTATGGTGGAGACCCTCAGATACCCTTAGGGTGAGGGATTGCTTAGTGGACCATGAGACAGGGGGTAACCAAGCCAGAGCTGGTACTTCCTTATATGGCCACTTAGGCAATATAGGCTTACCTGGTCAAGGATAGTCTTATCTCCTTTCGTTTGGGGGGCGGTTATGTAGGAAGGTGGATATCTGACTATGGTTACGGGGGTAGCATTCCACCCTTCTAGAGGGACACGACATGTACCTAGCCTGAACCCCGGTTAAAGTTAAACAGAGCCTGAGCATCACAAGATGGATGCTGCCACCGCAGACACAAGTCTGACCTCCTGCTGCTGGGAGTCCTTCCAGCGAGGGCAGCTTGGACAAAGGGTTTCCTGCCTTGGGAGGTGCTAGCACCACCCCAGACAGGATTTTGTGTATTGGGTAGGACAGGGCTGAATAGAATCAGACATGCCTGGGGCACACAAGGTGTCCCTGTGCATAGGCCAGTTCAAACCGGTGCTGGGGCCTTCCAGCCCCAGTCCTGGCGCGAAACTGGACAAAGGAAAGGGGGTGTAACCACTCCCCTTCCTGGTTCCACCCAGAGGAGGGACCGAGTAGGTGATCCGGCCCCCCAGATTCGAATAAGAGTGGGAGCTGTGTCCTGAGACTTCAGATCATCCTGAATCAACTTGAAAAGAAGAAGACTGGACTTCGACACTCTGCTGCACAGAAGACGGAAGAGAATCTCCCTTGTGGCCAAGGAGTGACCACCCTGTGAACACAGGCACCAACCAGCAACTCGACGTCTGCTTTGCCGCCGCCTCCCGCCGGAGCCCGAGCCCAGAGCCTGACAAGACCCAGACTCCCAGACTTCTCACCGCCCGATCCACAGTCCCTGCGAAGAAGGGACCCGTGGAGGCATCGAGAGACGTGGGACCGGACCTCTTGGAAGACCCCCGAAACGCTGACTGCGCAGCATCAGAGGCACCCTCGACGCTGTGCTTTGGGGTTTGAGAAGCCCTAACCTCGAGCAGCCCTTGCACCAAAGTTCAGCCCCCCAGCATCTCCACGATCTGCGTGGGGCCCTTTTGCATTGTGCCACTCGATGCGCCATCCCGGCCACTTGCCACGTGGCTAGCGGCCATCTTGGCGACGAAACCTTCAACTTTCACTGCAGGTCTGGTTGCTCCAGACTTGCCCTTGCTCCTGTAAAAGGGAGCACCCGCTCTGACCTTGCTGGTCCGAGTGACAAGCCTTTTTCGATTCCTGCGTGGCTTGCCTTAGCCAAGGCCTGTTTGCTTTCATCCGGTTGCCGACACCGCCAACAGCGAGAAGCCTGCGTGGGACAGCTCGTGACCGACTCCCGGACGTCTTCGACCCCTCGTGTCCACGTGGCTGCAGAGAGAAGCTACACCTCGACGCCTGTTTGCACCCGACATCGCCTGGTTCCACTCTGGTTCCACGGTAGTCACTGGCTAGTGACTTTGAACATTGTTCCCTCTGCTTTCAGGTCTTCACCTCTTCAGATCCACCCTTGGATCCACCGGAACTCTTCACATCGAGCCGCCTGCAGCATCTTCAGTTCCAAGCACCATCGACCTGCGTGACGAAACCCGACACTACTTCGACCCTATGCACCCGCTTCCTGTGGGTGAGGTAACTCAGCTCCGCCGGTGTTCCCACACTGGTACACACCTCTAGGGCCTGTGTCTAAAGTTTCAGCTTTCTAGGTCACTCGGAAGGTTCCTTAATAACTAACTTTGTAACTTTTACGCACCATTGACATTGCATTGGTATTGCATGCACTTTCCGCACTGCACCCGAGTCCCGCGGGCCTTTCCCGACTTCTTCACTGCTAGTCCCGATCAGCTCCAGCGATTCCCCAGGCCCTAGGCCTCTTCACTTTCCTCATAGTGGTTCTTATACCATTATTTTAGTATATGGTTTAAGTGGCCCCTAGGGCTCATCCATATTCGTGCAACTTTTGTGTATTTAAACTGTGTTTTGTTTTAACGCTTGTGCTTCTGTGCTCATAAAGAGTATAGGGTATCTTTTGAGAAATAAATCTATATATATTTTCAATATATATCTGTGTGGTGTCCTTTCATTTGGTATTCAAGGGATTGTGTATGGTAAAACAGCTTGCTTCACATGCCTTTACAGAGTTTAGCCTAAGACTGCTTAGTCCATGCTACCCCTAGGATAGCTTGTCTATAAGGTTGACTTTACAACCTGCACCATAAGGGTTGCTTGGCATGGTACAAGGTGATCACTAGAACTAGTGAGCAGCATATACCAGGCCAACTTCTCACATTCGTCTCGGTCGTGCCCGGGTTTCCCTTTTTGTTTTATTTCCTGCTATTTCTGCATTGATAGGTGGTGGTCTGCGCCTCGTGACACAAGCCTGGGGCTGGTGCTTTGGAAATACGGGGCACTGTATAACAAAGCTGCGTAGCCTTGGTTTCACCCCGGGCCTCTTTAACCTGCCACAAGTTGCTCCCTGTCCCTTTTAAAGGGCATCGCGTTTGTTTGGAGCAGTGTGTGCCCGATCGTGGTGGGGGCTGCCTGTACTCTCAAATGAGTGTTTCCGTTTGTCAATACAAGGTGGGGCGTCCTGGTGGGGGTTTACCGGTCATTTTAGTCCATTTTCTTTGACGTGTACTTCTTGGACAATGTGTCACTGTGGCCTTGTGGTTATGGTCTCTGACTCTCGCTCCAATGGATATTTGTTCAAAACCTGGTGTTTCAATTGTTGTGGTTTCTGAGCTACAATTATTATAAATGTTATATAGCCGTGATCTGCATGGGCTGGTTCCTGTGGCTGGGCCCTCTGGGCTCCTTCGGGTTCCTTCCGGTAGGGGCCTTTTTAGCAGTTTCTTTTGTGTTTGTGTCCCAGGTGGGCTGGCCTACTGTCCTGTTGGGTTTTGGCGTTCCCTGATTGGCCCTTGTGGATCTTGCATTGCTTGGTCTGGGGTAATTTTTGGGCGCTGGTTTCTCTGTTCTGTTCACATCGTGGAGTAGAGTGGTTTGTGCATGAGTGGGCTTCACGGTGTTCTGCTACGTGTTCGGGACTATTTAGTGTTCCCTAGGCTCTTGGTGGGGGGAAAGTCAGTAGTCTTTTTCACCAATCACCAGTTGATGGGGCTTGTAGGCCTCCCTATTCCTAAACTCTGTGAGTAATGTGCTAGAGGGGGAGTGGAAGGATGTTGTCCAACATGCCTTTCTGCGGTTTCTGGCAGTGGGGTATCTTTTACAGTGGTTCGCTGATGTATCCTGGCTGTGGTGATGGTGGATCCCTGCTGGCTGGCGTGGCATCTCAGAACCTGGTGGTGTCCATGGATGCGGTTCCTTCTTGTCCTGTGGTCATGTGGGTTGAAGGGGCCTTGAAGCGGGCTTTTGCTGCCTCTGTTCTTGCAGTTCGGTCTGCGACTTGCCCCAACTTTCGGGTTCAGTCGCTTCTGCATGACTATCAGGGTATTTCTGTGCAATTCTTGCTGGATGTGGATTCCTCAAAATCTTTTTCCGTGTTGGGACTGCAGTTGCGTTTTCTGGCAGATTTGTCCTTCGATTCCCTCAGTGAGGTGGCAGCAGTGGCTGGGACCTCTGTGGCTGCTCGTTGGCAGTTGTGGCTTTAGCCTTGGAAGGCAGTGCTGCTCGGAAGGCTATCGTGATGGAGCTTCCCTTCGCGGGCTCTATACTGTTTGGAGATCCTTTGGAGGCCTTGATTGGTATGACGGCTGAGGACAATAATTAGTTGGCTCTGGTCCGATTTCTCGGTATGGGAAGTTTGCGGGTTGTAAGCTGGCTTTTGGGCTGCGTTTCATTCTAGATTGGCGGCCCAGCTCTTTCGTGGTGTGGAACGGGCCGGGGTGTCCATTCCTTCCTCATGTTCTGGGGTCAACGGGGTGCTTCCTCTTCTTCTAGTCCCTCCTTGTCAGGCTGGGATACTGGATGTGTTCTGTGCTGCCCATTTTCCCAGTTCTCAGACGATGTGTCGGGCTCTATTGCACAGAGTTCGAGACTTAGTTTCCGATGGGGCTGTGTTGTGGGTGCCTGTGAGTCAGCAGGGTCGGGGGAAAGGGGGTTTACTCGATCCTGTTTCTGGCCCTATGGGGACTACCGTCCTGTCCTGGTTATGAAGGCTGTACACTTGTGTCTCCCTCATCAGTCCTTCATAATGGTGTCTCTTCAGGTGTTTCCTCTCTTCCTGTCGGTGTGGGGGGGGGGGGAGTTCCTGGCTTCTCTGGTTCTCCGGAACACCTACTTTCATATGCCGGTACACGAGGCTTCATGGTGGTTCCTGCATTTCGGTGTGGGAGTTATTCATTACCGGTTTTAGGTATTGCCTTTTGGACTGTCTGCGTCTCCTTGGGTGCTTGCTGATGTTTTAGCGCCCTTGGGGGTTTTGTTGCATGCTCAGGGGATCCAGGTGTTCCCTTCCTTGGACAGTTAGTTGATTCTTCCTCTTCTTTCCTTCCGGCTCAGGTCCTTTCACTGGGTGTTTGCTGGCTCCTTTGTCAGTTTGAGTGGATTCTAAACTTGGATAATTTCTATCATTGCACCACTCAGGAACTACTGTTCGTTGGGGGTTTTTCAATGCCACGGTTGGAAAGTATTCCTGTTGGTGCCCTGCGGACTGGCTCTATTACGCCAACTGAGGTGGTTGTTGGGGCCTCAGTCTTCCCCTACTCGCCAGCGGCTCCGTGTTCAGGGGCTGTTGTCTGCTGCTGTGGTGATTGTTCCTTGGGCCCGTTTGCACATGTCCCTCCTGGTGTATCATACCCTCGGGGTTTAGGATCTGGCATCTCTGGAGTGTGTGCTGTTGTTTCCGGGGGGGGGGGGGTGGCCATTGGCCAGGGGTTATGCTGTTGGCAGGTGGTTCAGGGCCTCTTGCAGGGCTTGCCCTTTGTGTCTCGGGAGCAGTTGGTCCTGAGACGGTCTTGGAATTGAAGGGAGTTGAAGGCGGTTCAGTTGGCCCTGACTCTTTTCTGCCTTGGGTCCTCGAGAGGTTTATGATGGTGCGGTCAGAATGTGCGGTGGTGGTGTGATATGTTATCTGCCGTTGGTGTGCGTGGATGGCTTCCCTTGAATTGTTGGCTCAGCTGTTCTGCCGGTGGGCAGAATCTTCCTTGTTGTCCCTTAGGGCTTTACATCTGCCGGGGGTTTTGTTCTCGGTGGCAGCTCGCCTGCGCGGGGTGTTTCCCTCCCTGTCCGAGTTGTTCCTGACTCAGGGGGTGGTTGGTGTCCTGATGGCCTGGTTCGGGGTCCCGGAGGTGGACCTGTTTGCGTCTCCGGGGATCGCCTTGGGGTGAGGTTTGTTCTCTGGTTCGGTCAGGCGCTGTCTGGAGGGTGGTTGCCCTGTCCTTCCATGGGAGGGGGCCTGCTGTGTGCTTTCCCCGATTGCTCTGATTCCCCATGTCCTGCTGCAGGTCAGACTGGGTCGGGCCTCGTTTGTCCTGGTGGCTCCGGTTTGGTCTGGGAGGCCTTGGTTCCCTCTTGTTGAGGTTGGCGGTGGGGCCTTGCTGAAGATTGTTGTTTCCCCCTCTGTCTCTGGGGTGTCTGGTCCACCTGCGACTTGCGGGGTGGCCGTGGTTTGGCTGAACTGCATGGCTTAGGGGTGCTCTCCTTCTGTGGCTGAGTTTATTCAGCAGTTCGGGTGCCCTTCAACTCTCATGTCCTATGTCAGCCATTAGGTTTCTTTAGTAGATTGCTGTGCAACATGGGATGGGTCTGCGTTGGATTCCGGTGCGTGTCTTGGAATTCTTGGAGGTTGGCTTCGACTTGGGTTGGGCTGTGTCCTCCCTGAGAGCTCTGTGTGCGGCTGTAAGGGCCTTTCGGTGTTTGGACTTTGAGCTGGTGGTCCCCTTGGTGTCCCCGTGGTTGTGGAGTTGATTCCTCCTGAGACTGGTCTTTCGTTCATTTCCTCCATGTTGGGTTCTCCTTTGGTTTGGGGCTTGGCGGGGGGCTCCTTTTGAGCTTCTGAATGAGGTGTCTTTGCAGTGTTTGACTTTCAGGGTGCCTCCTGGTCGCTCTTACCTCAGCTCGGAGGTTTGGGGAGTTGGGCTCCTTGCTTTGTTCTGTGCCCTTTTTGCTTTTTTTTTTCCTGATCGGGTTGTTCTGCAGCCTGGTCCTTCCTTTGTTCCCAGGGTTCCTTCCTTGTTTCGCTGCTCGGAGGTTCTGGTTTTGCCTGTTTTCTGTCCCGATCCTCTTTCTGGGGTTTAGGTGGGGCTGCTCTGTTTGGCCATTGTGTGGGCTCTGGAGGTGTGCTTCCTTCATGCTGTGCCTTTTTGTAGGGTGGTTTCCCTTTTTGTGTCCTTTGGGCTGGCTGGTCAGGGTCTAATAATGCCTTCGGCTGCTCTCAGTCAGTGGCTGAGTTGGCTGTGGGGCCTGAGTTTGAGCTTGTGGTGTATTGGCGCCTGGGTCGGTTCAATGTAGATCGACTCGGGAGTGGCTGTGTCCTGGGCTTGCTTTCCGGGGGCTTCCTTGGCCATGTTCAGCATGGATGCTGCTTGGTGTTCTCACACTTTTATGTCCCATAATTGTTGGGTATTGAGTGGGGCTGTGTCTCCTAGGTTTGGGGACGTGGTGCTGTGTTCTGCTCAGGTTGTGTGACTTTCTGCTGGTGCTGATTATGTCGGTTTTTGCTACTGAGTGAAGTCGATTCTTGCTTTGGTATCTGCTCCTGTAGTTAGGACTGGGCTGGGGAGGGCTAACGAGGAGGTAATGTCAGGTTACTTACCGGTAATATTCATAATTTCGAGTCGTAGCCCTCCCCGTCCCAGTCAAGGTTCCCATCCCTCCCTCCCTGTTCGGCTTCTTGTGCTTGGTGGTACAGGATGTAGATTGGTGGGTCACATGGTTATATGCCTCAGGGTGTGGGTGGGGCCTGGAGGGAAGGGATGGGTTTTTTGTTGCTTGGGAGTTTCTGGTGGGAGGAGCTATGCTCATGTAGTTAGGACTGGGACGGGGAGGGGAGGGCTACGACTCAGAGTAAAGAATATTACAGGTAAGTAACCAGACATTACATTGGTTTCATTTTGTATGAGGGAGCTGGTTCTTGCTGTTCTATTCGGTATGCTGTAGTCTTGCTTATGCTGACTGTGCCCACCAGGGCAGAATGACACAGCAGCTGCCTCTGCTGTACAGGTTCTTCTGTGAGGGGACAGGACCTTCCTATTTGTTGCTTTTGTTATATGAGTTCTGTCGGTGAAGGAGGCTGCACATGCTGATGCAGCTGAATGGTGGAGCCAGTCTTATTATTGTTAATGGGGTTTTGTAGAGCGCACAGCTACCCAAAATCAGGCTTCCCAGCGCTGACAGAACTGGTGAGAAATACAGCTTTAACTGAAAAGTCAGTGCCTTATTTTCATGCTTGCATTTACAATTATGCAACTACACATTTAACAAGTGTGCTGTTAGCCACTGATGTAGTGTGCAAACTGTTCCTGTCTGCACCTCCCAGAACCGTGGGTGGGGGCAGGAACAGGCTTAGGGTTAGATTTTGTCAAGCAACGCAGCAAGTCACCTTCCTGCGCTGCGTTGCATTGCGTGACAATGAAAGGGCAGGAATGCGCAATATTTAAGTCAATATGATGAATTCCTGTGTTGTCCCCTGTGCTGGCGCCCTTTTGGCATCCTAGTGCCAACACAGGCACCTGCCTCCATTGCATGCAGGATTGCTTTTGTGCAGTAAAGGGCACTTTCTTGCACAAAAACAATGCTGAGAGGCATATTCCTTTTTCTATCCGTGCTGCAGAATGTAGCACAGAATGCAGCACAGATAGAAAGAGTAAGTAACAAGAAGAAATAAAGATATTTCTTCTCATTACGCCTCTCATGGGAAGACGTATGTTTTTGGCACATTGTCAGGTTCGCCAATTCTGGTAAATCCGGGAATGCGTCAAAATCCATCAGAGTTGGTTGGGAACATCCACCAACGTCCCTGGAACGCATTCTCAGTACAGAGTAAGGCAATGCAGCGATTTGGACTGCGTTGCTTCACTCCAGATTTATGGAGCCACGCAGGGCCATGCAAAGTGGCCTTGTGTGGCTTCAAACTCACTTATGGTTTGCATCACACATGTACAATGTTGCATGGTGCAAACGTGACCCAAACAGTGCCATAAATGTGTCCCATAGTCTTTACATCTTAAACTATTATGATAAATGCCACCTAGTTAATATGCTTACAAATGTCCCCAGACTACTGTCACCACCAAAGAGCAACAGCAGCTAGTTACACTCCCTGCTTGCCCAGGGTCTATAATGTATCTTTTCTGAGGGATGGAAGCTTCACTGTTGACTGTGATGGGGTAGTTGTGTTTCTAGAGGAAGCTTGCGTTTCTGCTGCTTTTGTGTAATTGTCTGTGTAAGAGGTAGTACTGTTATAAGAGAAGCGCACCATTGACATGTGTTTGGTTCCATACTATACAAATACTGTCAATAAATAATTAAATACAATTCTGTGAGGCATGTCTTGAAAATATAGCTCTATTCAATTGCAGATATGCACCATCTGCAGGGAAAGTCCCTCCAGCTCTTGATCAATGCAGACCACAATACGAGCAATGTTTTTTTTACCCTCTTTAGCAGTGTAGGTGAGTGGAGGTCAGATGAGCCCTCCCCTGACCAAGAGTAGCCAGTCTGTGATTAGGGCTTACCCAGAACCAAATATAGTCTTTCTTGGAACTGCGCAGTGCTATGTGAGGTTGGTCAAAGATTACGAATCTGTGCCAACATTTATTTTCGGCAGCAATCATTATGAATTTCCTGAATTTCACAAAACACTTAGGGGCATATTATCAAGCAGGGCGTTAAAATTATCGCTGTTTTAGCAGCAGAAAAGTGCCGCAAAAGCGGCGATAATGGGCTTGATAATATGCTCTGGAGAATTCAAATAGAAGCCCATGTTCACACCAGAAAATGGGTTTCTATTTGAATTCACAAGGCCATATTATCAAGCCCATTACCGCCGCTTTAGCGACAGTTTTCTGCCGCTAAAACGGCGATCATTTTTAAAGTCCTGCTTGATAATATGCCCCTAAATTTATGAAATTTCTAGAAATTCCGCATTAAGAAATTTTTGAATAACTTTTTAAAGCAAGTTCACACCTCACTTAAAATAGTCTCACGAGATAACAGCAGGAGACTGGTTGGCACAGAAAATTGGGGTGCACACTCGCTTATAAATAGTTATGCAACACATCAGAAAACTACATTATGTTCTGAGCTATCACCTGAGCTATATAGAAGTTTCAGTTTCAAGGAGACAAGGGAACCCTCTAGGTCAGTGTTTCCCAAACTGTGGTCCACGGACCCCCAGGGGTCCCTGACACATTCCCAGGGGGTCCGCAGGCAGCAGTTTTAAAAGCACTGCAAAGTATCTTGAATAATTAGCCGTTTTCAAAGAACAATAAAAGTGTCAAGATAACACCAGTGATTAATGTCCCTGCTGGAGAGACATGTGAGTTTTGTCCAGTGGCAGCTTTGACTTGTCTAATGTAGCACAGAAGGTTAATATGCCTACTGCAAAGAACAGTGTACCATGCATTTTATAAAACAGTATTTTATATGCTTTAGGTAAGTGGGTTACTGCTTTTGTAAGAGAGATTCTTGTGTTACAGTGCAGTTCATAAGTGACAATAGTAATCTAGCACAGTGACCTATAAACTGTCATCAAACAGCTGCTTGCAAACTGCAAGGTACAAGTTGGTGACTTATGTTTCTTCCCAGTCTTTAATTATCCTGATGCTGCTAAAAAGGTTTATTTGGGTTGAAATACATTTTTATTGTTAAAGTCTATGCTAACCACTGTGTTATGTTCTGAATCCTGAGTTTGTGCTTCTCCAGACCAAGCACTCTTTAAAAATGCCTACCAGTATTAATGATATGTGAATGCTACACCTTGTAGTCAGTCCCCTTTGCCATATGTAATATTCTCTATACACTGATTTACACATATGATTCACTGTCTCTATATGTGTGTGATGTAAAGTGCTCTGACATCCTACAATGGTATGAGAGATGCTATACAAAATGAAATACACGTGACAGAGGGGCTATGGAGAGATGAGAAACACTGTTGGAGCGTGCTAGTGGGGGAATCATTGAAGAAACCCCAGAAAGATTGTCGTATTCTTGTGCATAGTCGGGTCTTCATTTACTATTCTTTAAAAGCTAATACAATTCAAGATATAATGATAAATGTGTTGTAGACTGCACCATTGTTTCCAAATATTCTTGGAGGGAGAGCCTCCCAAAGCCCCCTTTGTAGTGGTCTGGCTCACTCACTGCACATGGTGTGCACCCTATGGGGACTGGTCTGTAATCATTTGCCAGGGCTGCTTTGGGTTTCCAGTCTGGCCCTGGCAGGAGCAGGAGCCTCGTACTGCGGAATAAAACCAACCATTGAAAAGTTAGTAAAGGAGATGCAGCACCAACGTTCCCATCAACTTTTTTCGTTTTCTTGCAAATTCTTTCAATATAAAATACAACAGAAGTGGCGGAGAGTGTCGTTAGCCTCCTTGGCTTAACAACACACTTCAGAAACCCAGGGCTGCACCATATTTACAAGAATATGGTGCAGCCCTGCGTTTCCCATGCGCTGGTGCTACACTTAACAGGGGAAGATTGTTTATGTACAGGAAGGTCCCCCTTCCTGCACATAAACTATCTTGAAATGTTGTTTTGTCACTTCTATGTGTGCTGCTTAATGCAGCACACATGGAAGTTACAAAATGTAATTTTTGTTTTAAAGATTGTTGATGTGCAGGAAGGGTCACCTTCCTGAACATAAACAATTCAAGGCATTTTGCAAAAACGAGGAGAAATGAAGCATTTCTCCTTGTTTCGCCAAGTTAAGACCAGGTTTTCCCTGGCCTTAATTTTGGCGCTGTCTCCCATTTACGCTGCCCTTGTAAATAGGGGGCAGCATCAAAATCAACAGGTGTTGCAGTGGAAACGCCCACGGCAACACCCACTGCCCACCCCTTTCACACTAAGCATTAGGTGAAAGGGGGTCTTATTTACAAGGCACCGTCAAGCCACGTTAAGTGGCTTAATGCTGCCTTGTAAATAAGGCGAAGCACCTATCGCCATGGGATCGTCTCAAAAAGTGATGTTCCCATGCTGATAGGGGCTTGGAAATATGCTCCTAAAATCATTAGTAATTCGAGTATTTGTTTTGTGTGCACATGTGTGTTAATTTTTTCCGAATTACTGTTTTAATGTTTGATATTTAAATCCTACAAATTGCTTGGGGGTCCTCCGCTTCCAGTGGTGACTCAATGGGGGTCCTCAGGAGTCAAAAGTTTGGGAATCACTGCTCTAGGTAATCAAGGACCAGGGGTAGTAGTTATATCAGACAACAAAGGTCCTTAGCTTAACTTAATAAATGCAAACTTTTAATGAATCATAGACAACAATGTGTACTATAAAGAGAGGAGTGTCCAGCCGGACACTCAATGTAAGGAATAAAGTGCACACATATACAGTGGGATACAGTCCTGTATACAGTACATATACCACATATAGAACAAAAACAAGGAAAGAATAATAAATAAAACAGGGGAAATTGCAGGCAATTATGTAGCGAGGAGGCACTAGTAACGATGCTGAAATAAGCCTAGCAGTCCTCATGTAGTGAACACAAATGAGTAACACAATGGGAAAGCTAGTGTGTGACTACATAAACTGTCAACTGCGTTTCGATCCTATACAAAGATAAAGGATCATCATCAGGACTAAAATTCCATTGCCTGAGTTTAAATTATGCAAGCCTGTAGGGAAATAGGAGGGAAGCAAAAAAACAAAAACCAAGAATTGACAATTTAAAATCTGAGACCTGCGAAGTATTTACATTGCTGAATTGAGAACCATAATTATTGTGAATACCTTTCACACGTGATTGGATACGTGTGAAGTGACGGGCACTCAGAATAGAATTGTATGACTGTGACATATTCGTGAATTGTGCCACAGTGCATGACCTGATTTCCCGGAATATTTACATAACTGAATTGGGGACCATACTTATTGTGAATACCTTTCACACGTGAGTTGATACGTGTGAAGTGACGGGCACTCAGAACAGAATTGTGTGACTGTGACATACTCGTGAATTGTGCCACAGTGCATGACCTGATATCCTGGAGTGAGGGGTAATTTCAAAAGGGGGTCAGGGTTCCACGGGGTAGTGAGGCTGGACAGAGTGTCCATCTTACCTAGAAACAGCTGGGGGGAGGAGGACGGATCAAGGTGAGGAGCCGTCCAGAGTGGGGACCAAGCTCCAGAGTAATGCTGTGGGAAGGGGATGCAATTAGCGGATGGAGAAGGAAAATATAACGGTACCTGCTAATGAACAAGAGGAGGACTAACATACCTGGATGAAACTTGGTTATAGTGCCCCAACCTGTGGTACTCCCGCCGTGTGATAGCCGCTGAGTCTGGGAACGAAGGGAGGTGGAATTTAGGATGGGAAGGATGGGATTGCCAGATAAGGATTAGGTATTAAGAGCCTGATATTCCTGGGTTCCGAAAAAGCTCTAACCTCAAGGACCACCTAATGAGAGCAGCGCTCCCTAGTCCCCCACAGCGTCAGACATTAGACGCTCATTGGAACCAAACTCCCCTTATAGGACATGCAAAATGTGGTTCTTGTAATGTTTGTGACTACACCATGGAAGGATTAAACCTTCAAGTTCAACAATGTACAGATTAATTGTCAATCATTTTCAAACTGCAATACCAGTGATGTTATTTATTTAATTCAATGCCCATGTCTCAAAGTATACATTGGCCTGACCAAACAAAAAATTAAACCAGAATTGGATAGCATCGGAGTAGGGTCCGCTGCAAGACCCCCAACGCCCCATTGGTGGATCATTTTATGCAGGAATGCCACACTGAAAATGACATTAAATGGACTGTTTTGAAAGCTTTGAAATTGCCACCACGTGGAGGTGAAATGGCTCTCCTTCTGAACAAGGAAGAACTTAAAATGATCATCTTAATGGACAGCATAAGAAGTGGCTGGACACTCCTCTCTTTATAGTACACATTGTTGTCTATGATTCATTAAATGTTTGCATTTATTAAGTTAAGTTAAGGACCTTTGTTGTCTGATATATAAGTTTAAATCATATATTTTTGTCACTCTCTTTACCACCTTAGAGGATGAAAATCTATAGATTTGGGGGCAGGTTTGTGACGACTGGCACATCTCTGCAAATCAGCAGAGATACGCCAATAAGATGCGTCATGCAAGTTTACCCTTGCGCCACCACAGATGCGACACATTTACATCATGGCGCAAGGATAAACAGAGGCGTGACGCATCTCCCGTCAGAAGGGTGGCGCATTGCTGGAGTCGGGTCGCAAACACGACGCAACTCCAGCAATGCATGTGGCCTGCCCATACACAACGTGGTGCGTCAAGCCTTACGCTTGCTTCAAGCCTTGTAGATTTCACTCAGGCACTTTTCCGAGGCGCTCCTGCGCCGGAACGCCCACCCTGCGCCGCAACGACCACATGAAACCTGACGCAGATTTCATGTGGTGCAGGGCTTTACAACGTGACGCATCTCCCTCGATGCGTCACGTTGTAAATCCGTTGTAGCATAGGTCTAGCTTTACGTCGCCGCTGAGTCACAGAAGTGACGCATTGGCGGCGCAAAAAAGGCACACATGACTTATAAATATGCCCCTTGATTTCTTAGGATAAAGGGAGGTGATGTAACAATACTCAGTTGTTTCTTCTAGTTGCAAGGGCAAGTTATGACCCTTTTTTATGTATGATCTAAGCAGATGGATTTCCTTCGGTTTAGGACAGACCCCAAGACGACGGGTTCTTAGGGTAGTGCAGATTCTCTGTGTACGCTTAGTCCTATACGAGGGGGGGTGTAAGAAATCAGTTGACCACTAGTATAATCCAGGAATATGTAAAGATTTCGTATTTGATTTTTAGTCATAAGGTGGTAGAGTTTAGCTACTAGAATTGTTTTTGGGCAGGTGCTTAAATTATGTTTTTGGATTTTTTGTTATGGGAAATTTGTATGTTAATGTTTTTATATTTGGGGTGATCTGAAAGAATATGAGCATCAGTTAGAAGACTGGCATCTTAAATTAATTTCACATTTTTATTCCATGTATCCCAATATAAACATACATTAATGCTCTACATAGAGCTCAGTAAAGATGGAGGGATACCATAAAACAAGAGTGGATGAGTACTGTTTAATGCGCGGTACTTATGAATTCATTCAGCTAATCACAGACAAGGGTCACATTATGCGGCTCGGTGTTTCACTCTGTTTTGTTTCGGTTATTTTAAAGCTGCTGCCTTATGTGAAAAAACGACTTCTGGTTATTGATCTAGAAAAAGGTGAATACACTAGTTTAATTTCCTGAGACCTAGTAGCATCTGCTGCTCTTTTAATGTCGTTGAAGAGTTTAGATCATTTGAAAATGTGTGTTAATGGAAAGGATTTTTCCAGGGAAAATATTTCCAGGTGAAGAAAAAAGACAAAACAATAAAAAAAATTATAATGTTCGACGTACAGAGCATTTGTTGGTTTTGGTGTGAATACAAAGTGGCAGGAGTACCCCTGGAAATATTTAAATTGTGTAGATTTGCATGTGTACTGAGTATTTTTGTGGATTCCCTAATGGTCAAAAATCGATGCAGATTGTAAGAGGAAACTTATGATGTATTGATTTGTAACTTTTGCTAAACAAATACGTTTTCAGTGAATTCTATAAAAACATAAGCGACTTCCTCAACGGAGTCTTGCAGACATACAGAGTGATGCAACAAATGATGATACTAGTCAGAACCTGTGGGAAGCCTTAAGGAGGTGAAGGTAGAGGCCGGTGAATGTAGAAGCCAATACGCTAAATGACAACAAAGCTGCAAGTGATATCTAGCATCAAGTTCTTCTAAAAAAATGACCTTTCAAAAATCGTGGCACGTTTTGTTTATTGTATGCATAGAAAGAGATACACATTCACAGTGCTTTTTACCACTGTGTGAGGAGGGATTCAGCGACGTTAGCACCAAAAGCATTTTTATTATATAAAGAACTTGCCAAGCACAATTGAAGTCAGAGACTTCTGATCCCACCCAAGAGAAATCAATCATTCCATACACTCTCCGGCTACCCTGAAACAACAGTGGTTGGTAACATTAATTACTGGAAATGCTGAATTGAGCCCTAAACCCTGGCACCTACCCGAAATCCAACTAACTGTAATGTGTATAGGCCAAAGACCTCTGTGGGCCACTATCTCTAGCAGGCCCTTATGTGGAGATTAGGCACAGAAGCCGATTAAATGCACTGAGTTACTCAGAACATCCTGTCTTGCACCATTCCTATTTGAAAAGTCTTGTATAGGACAAAAAGTTACACATTTTTGGAAGCGCGCCCTGAAACTGTTCAGCAGACAGAAGAATTGCAAGAATGGGAAATTATTGAATATCTGATGTGGGAGAACCAATGTAACTGGAACATATTCTTTAATTAAACTTCCAAGCAAGGCACAGAGCTGAGAGAACAACCAATTTTCTGTTTGAATATGCCTCTTTGCCACAGGTATGTGCTAGACTGAAGTCTTCAGAAAGACAATTCTCTGAGGTTTTAGCCCACCAAAACTTTACAAAAGTCCTACATTTCTTGCTTGGAGTTAGTTAACAAGGCTTTATGTTATCCTAGACCGGTGATGGGCCCATACAAACTCATGTCCAAAATGTGATTTCTACCTGTAGATGAGACCAGAGGATTTGGGGCGGTAGAGGGGCACCTGGTAGCTGTCAGAAGCTGTAGGTAGGAGCAGAAAGCCGCTCAATGGATCTCTCTGGCAGCGTGCCATGGCTTCCTTGTAACTAATTTTTTCTTTGGTGATAGGGTCAGTGAGATCCTTGTCATAATTTTTATCGTCTTGAAGCTTTTTGGCCATGTCACTATCAATCATGCCCATCTCCAATGCCTCTGGTACTGGGATTCGGCCAGTTTTCCTGGGATCGATCAGCCCGCCTGTTAAGTGTTGGACCTGCATATAGGGGAAGGCATTTTCCTTAGACATCATTCCTTTTTGTACAGCTTCCCCAACTGACAACCTCTTCTTAGTCACTGGGTCCTCTACTCCTGTGAAAGCCTTCTGTGCAGTTAGCAGCTTTTGCATACTGGTATTATCGATCTGTCCCTTGTCAAGGGCCTTGTGAGCAGAGTATCGTTCCTTTGTGCTGATGTCCACAATGCCCCCAGTTGCTGCTTGTGCCTCAAGCAGCTTTTGAGCAGTTATCGGATCCAGCAGGTTCCTGTCTAGTGCGTTCCTAACAGAAAACTTCCTGTCTGTGGTGGTGTCATAAACACCACTGATAGGGAAGTTGTCATCATGGGAAGGCTTGCTAGAACTTTGAGAGAAGAAAGTTCTGGACTGATTTTGATGACTTGTTGGTGATGACAGTGGTGACTTTGACCCAATAATAGACCCAATAGAGACCGGGTGCTTTGATTCTCCTGCCACCAAGAGAGCAAATTCAGATATTGGGATCTTGCCATCTCGGTACATCTGCAATTCCTCATGTGTGATTTTCTTTGCCCTTAAAGCATCTTCAATAGAATACTTTTTGCCACTCTTCTTATCCAGCAGGACTGAGATCTCTCCACTTGACCCCATGGTACTGACTTCTTCCCAGTCACACTCCAGTTCTTGCAACTGAATATATTGGTTTCGGTCTATGATACCTCGACGATATGCTTCAAAAGGTGACATATCTTTTCCTGTATCTGGGTCAAGAATAGAAATTCTAGTGGAAACATTAGTCTCCCTCATGTGTGTGTCTTGATTCAGTTCTTCACGGTTGACTTTTGTTTGGAGATCACGTATATTGCGTTCTTTTTCATAAATCTGATCCTTTTCATTGAGGATATCTGTCTCCAGTGATGAGAGCTCTTGCGAAAGTTGCATCTTCTTCTGCCGGTCATTCTCTGTTCTTTGGGTAAGCAACTGGGATTCTTTGCTCAGAAAGACAGACTTCTGCTGCTTCTGCCTGCCCAGCTCATTGAGCTCATTGTCCAAGGAGGCCCTCTCCTGGAGGGCTTGGTTTCTTGCTTTTTGAAGATCAGCCTCCTCCTTGGACCCTGATCTTTGCATAGCTTGAGCCCTGTCAAGCTTTTCCTTGATACGTCTCAGTTCATCTTCTGCATCTTGTCTTGCATTTCGCTCTCTGTTATACAGTTCTCGAATCTGTGAGCGCTCCTTCTCCAACACTTGGTCCTTCTCCACCCGAATAACTTCCTTATAGACCGTCTTCTCAATCGACTTCTCCCTATACAAGATGTCAATTTTTACCTGCAAATTCTTACACTCCCTTTCCAGGTTCAAGATTTTGCTCTTTTCGGTGTCCAGGTCTTGGCGCAGTGTGTTAGCAGATTTCTCCAGAAAAGGATCTTTTTCGATTTTGACCACTTCTTCCATGACTATTTTCTCTTGTACTGGAGTTGGGCTTTCTTCAATTTCTTTAATCCTCAGAGTTATCTGTCGCAGCTCTTGCTCAGCTGCAAGTTTCTTGCTTCGCTCCTCTTGGAAATTCAACATCTTCTCATTTTCAGCCACCAGAGCTCGAAGTTGATTCACAGTGCGTTCCATTTGGCGTCTTTTGTTAACCTCTTCATCTAAACTTCTGCTTAAACGGCTATGTTCCTCTCTGAGCTTTGGATCCTTTTGTAAGAGAACCACCTCCTGTACTACAACCTTTTCTTCAGGCTTTCTTCTCTCTAACAGCATGTACTTGTTTTGCAAGTCGTAGACTGCATTCTCCAACTCCCTTCTCTGCTGAGACACATTGCGTACCTCGTCGCGGAGATACACAACTTCCTTTTCCAAGGCTGGATCCTTTTCATACTTTATAACCTCCTTGTTAACCATTTTGGTCTCAACTTTGGATCTCTCCCTCTTCCATTCTTCACGCTCTGACCGGAGTGTAACCACTTGGTCTTGGGCCTTCGCGCTTGCAGTGACCAAATCGCTCAATTGCCTTTTCAGTCTTTCAATTTCTTTAAGGATTTCTGGGCTCTTTTCAAGCTTTACAACTTCTTGAACAATCTCTTTGTACTCAACGACTGGCTTCTGTGACCGCAGCACATTCACCTGAGACAGGGATACATCTATCTCTCTTTCATAGTTTGACCTTTTGCTAGAGGTCTCCTGGATCTCCCTTTTCAGTCGCATAATCTCCTGTTCGGTTTCTGGTTCTACATGGAAAACTTCATTTACTATTTCTTTGATCTCCACTTTGGGTTTTTTCTTCTGTATCACTGTGTAACTGCTTTGTATCTCTGTCAGCTCCCTAGTGATGGTCAAGCTTTTGGTCCGTTCTTCCTCAATAAGGCTCTTCAGCCTTGCAGCCTCTTTCAACATCTCTGGATCCTGCTCCACCTTCTTCACTTCTTTCACAATAATCTTTGGCTCAACCGATTCAATCAACTTTTCTAGTTCTGCGATGCGACTTTTTATTTTTGTAATGTTGTCTTCAGCTGCCTTCCTCCTGAATGACTCATCTTCTGTTTGCAGCTGGAGGGTTCGTGCAGCCTTGAGCATTTCTGGATCACGTTCTAGCTTCACCACCTCTTTCACCACTACCTTCTCCTTAATGTTGGGCTGCTTCTGCTCAAGGATATAAAGCTCTCTCTTAAGGCGTTCCAGGTCGGTGGAGAGAGAGGAGTTCTCTTCCTTTAGTAGCTTGATCTCCTTAGTCAGGCTACTGGCTTGACTCGCAAGGTTTGGGTCTTTCTCAATCTGTGTCACTGATTTAATTAGCAGTGGAAGCTCAACCGTCTTTTTCTGGCTCTCAAGCTGAACAATTCTTTTGTTCACAACCTCTATTTCAGACTGTGCATTCTCACGCTGCCTGTACTCAATCTCAATTTGGTTTTTCAGTGATGCTAGGTCACTCTCCCTCTTGGGGTCTCTGTAATACTGCACCACTTCCTTCTCCTCAAGCCTCTCGATAGGGCGCTTGGTTTTCAGCATCAGGAGCATCTTCCGGTTTTCCTCCAGCTCCTTCTGAACACTGGAGACTTTTATCTTCTCCTCCTCCAGCTGTGAGGACAGGAGCTCGGATTCTCTGGAGGACCGCAGAGTGTTTTCAGATCGCAGGCTATGCTGTGTTTCCATAGGGATACCATCGTGCACATCTTTCTGTAAAATAGCAGAAAATAGGGTAGATTAAACCAAGAAGTCTAGCTAGTTAATTCATTTAACGCACGCTTAACAGCAAGACTGTCTGTAAGCACTGTACAACAATACCGGGTGTCTTACCTGGGCTATTAAACAAAAAGGCTTGAGAAGGTTGCGAAACAGGCCAGTAGAAAGACTCTGCCTGATGCCAAGGGGCAAAAAGCACCACACCAGTATAGTCTGAATAAAGAACCATTGGTTCTCCAGTCTCACCTTAGCACACATCTTAAGCCACTCAGAGCCACTACACAAACAATTTCAATATATATTATGATGAAGCATACTAATGCAACTCCTCAATGAAGAATGTTAAATTGGTGGCATTGAAGATTTTAGTAACCTGTTATGGACTTACATTTCCGAAATATCTCACATTGAGAGGCGTAACCAGGCTGCTATGCAAGATGACTGCTTTCATCCTATTCTCCCAGATTCAGCTACGTTAACAGATGAAAAATGGGCATTGTCCTTGGATCCCGAGGGGCATAGAAATATGAGAAACAAATATCCCTTGGACTACTCAAGGAGATTTCAGGCAGCACTGACTACTAGAGCGAAGGGGAATCCTACTGGAGACCTCCTTGGCATTGCCATTCCTTGCATTGGGGGTAGATTTCTGAAACATCTTCGTGATCGTGGACCCAACCTAGAGCTGGATATTGCAGGAGCAGAAAAGAGCGGTATTAACTCCTTTCATATGGCCACAACAGGGTGAGAAGCAGGCTGCAAAAAGCAAATGAGCCCCGTTGGGTGGTGGTTTAAGTTGTAGCAGGAGACACGGCGGGACATTCATTTTTATTTATTTATTTATTAAGCACACATTCCTTGAAGCCTCTTCGTAATAAGAACAAAAGATAGCCTTTTAAAGAAGAAATGTGAAAAACAGGTTTAAGAGTGCATGATAAAAAATAGGAATATAGCAAGGTAGTTTAGATAGAGGTCATTCCATAGCTTGGGTGCCACGGCTCTGAGAACTCTCCCTCAGCTTCTAGCATGGTTGAAGCGTGAATTCTGAAAGGAGCAAATTTCTAATTGGTCCAAACTCACCCTTACAAAATAAAAAAGGTGTTGTTTAAGTCTGTGAGGCAGATAGATGTGCACTGAATTCTTCGTTTCACTGGCAGTCAGTGAAGGTTGTGGCAGGCCTGCGAAGCGTGATCTTATTCTCAAAGCCACTCACGAATCTGACACCCATATTGGAAATGCTGAATCCAGTTCTATGTGGCGCATGTCTTATGGTCTGGTGGGGAATGCACTGAATGCCATTGTGAGCACAGTAAGAAGGGTCATAGTAGTGGAGAAGTAGAAGAAATAATCACGGGACAGCATATTGCTAGATTTGTAACAGTAGGTTAAACTGAAGAGTACAAACAGTTGGAGGCTTCTAGATGTAAAGCTGGAATCTAGCCTATTCCAGAATGAGAAGAGGAATAGATTTGTTTTTACCGAGTAGGCGGGTATGAGGTTTGTCATGACCCTCATTCCCATTCTAATATGCATATAGCAGAGATGTTACAGAAAATAGAGAAAACCCCAATCGGGACTCTTGCAAAACTCAATAAACTCTTTGCAATATTGAAGAAACTAAAGAAGGGTATGACTGCGGCAACAACAGCAGATTAATACTGCTGTAAACAGAGCACTTTAGAGCTGTACAGCAAGGCTAGACAATTGCTTGCAAGCAGTATACCTGATAATTATAGTTCTTCCCAACAGGATATAAGGAATATAGGTCTGAGGTATCGAACGTAAGTATAGGAGGGCAGGATCCATGCAAAATGCACAGACTATCTACGTACTACAAATTAATGTATCTTAAAAGTACCTCATGCATGGATTCCATGATGAACCTGAAAATGTTGCCTGCATTTGGCCTTCCAGGAACTGCATTAGACACGCATGATATAGAAAGAAGGCCACAGGAATACACCAGATTTGAGCAAGAATGTTTCAATCGGGAGTTGTTAACATTCTAGCACACCTGTTCAAGCGCAGAGTGAGCTACAGCACAGAGGACAGACAGGTATCGTGATAATGCTAAACAATGAATTTACCCACAAGCAGCTCCTAAATGAGACCAGGAAAGAAGGTTACTGTTCAGTGACTCCCAAAGTCTGGTTTTTGCTATTGTTTGTGTTGTGACTTGGCAAAGTTCTTAAACTTACCAAGAAAATACCTTTATGCCCAACACACGGACCTGTGGTCACTTAAGACACACATTTTTTCGTGTGTATCCCCTTAGTGCAAACGTATAAACTAAGCCTAAAGAAGTGAAGGAGTGTTGCTGGGAGGGCCTTGTTTCGGTTCAAACTGTGGCTACCCAGGCTACAAGCCTATGCCCTCTCTGGTTTGGTATTTCCAATGATGGTCCACACTAAGCATCCCACTGAATCCTACAATTTCTGCGACTCACACCAACCACCAACCACAGTACTTGGTCCACCTGTGGTGGGTTCATGATCACACTGGAGGTCCTATCGCAGACTATCTTTACACCCACTTCAACCATTCCCCATGGAGTCCATCTGATCACTTCCACAATGTACCTTGTCCAGCACCTTCTGGGCGAACTCCAGCTGGTTCATCTGCTGCTTGCTTTCCACTGTAGCCTCTGTGTAGCGCTTAACCAGGTCCTTTTCCTGCAGATGAACCAAGAGAGAGATGGAGGAGTCGGACATTTGAAGCACAAATAATGTATCTCAAAGCCACATCAATATTCAAGCAAGGTCACGACTTTTCACACATATGTCTGGATGGGATTCATCATCCCGACTCTCAAATATGTACTTCTGTAGTCTGACTGGAATTAGTCTAGTGCAACCTGTGAGTGATTTTACTGCTGTTACCTCTGTTTACCTTCCTCCTCACCCCCTTTGTCTTCCCTCAATGTACGTGGTCTACAATTTCAACCGTGTGCACCTCTCCTGAAATTGTATTTGAAAAAGAAATGTGATCGACTTGACCATTTTTCTTGAAAAGAAACAAGAACCTATTGCAGAATACGACTGTGTGATTCCAAAAACGTAACAAAAATATAGGACCAGAACCGGATGATTGTGTGGTATGCGTACATTAAAGCATAGGTGAGAATTCCCATGTGTCTCTTCTTTCCAGGCATTCTAAGAGTTATGCACCTCTTCACACATCTCTCTCAGGATAACTTGCTATATTTGTTAAAGTCATGCATGCATTCTAATAGCATTTAAAGTTGTAGGTCAATTGCCCATTCAGTCCTCACGAAGGATGCCTGCCCTTATTCCCTAACACAGAGGTTGAGCATCACTCCTGCCCGGCCCTTGCTATTTCTAAACTGTTCTACCTGCACCTGGTGCAGCTGCACTGAAATCCCAATAAAATACGAGCATCTTAAACTACCAGACATTTGCATCGACATAGTTAGAGAGCAAGCGGCTATAAACACCTTTGGTTCACATTTCTGTGTTAAGGCCTTCATTGTTTGATCGTTCTTATGATCATAAAAGGAAATGTAAGGGAAAGAAAAAATACAACAAGCAGGGGCAACGGCAATCGGTCAGGTTTACCTTTCTTTACATACAAGCGTGATCAATTAGCATTGCCGAGGCATGTTTAAAATAGGCTTCAATGCCTGTCAAGATTAATGTTGTTGCATCTTCCACATTTCTGTTGCAGTTTTCTACTGACCACCAGGTGGCACTCAAATGCAGCTAACTAGTGTTTAAACGTGGCCTTGTTCGCGATGCTTCGTTCGGAGCAAGGGCAAGTGACAGATCTATCGATTGTGAAATAACACAAGCTCCTGTAAGCGGGCCAAACACAGAATGGGAGAAAAACAATACATAGGAGCAAGCCAAATGAGATTGACACGAAATCCATTCAATCCTGAGCAGAAATTGGCTCGGCGGAGTATGGAATATAAAGCTGTCTAATGGACACACAGCTGGGGCTGTCTATGGTAAGACTACAACACGGAGGGACATCAAAAGGATATTGGGAGGAAATTAGGCGCGTTGCAACCAATACTGAAAATACTGGTAATAGTGAATCCGGTGCCTCAACTGATACCGGAGTTAGACGTTTAACCAGTTCAACATGCGGCCAATGATTGAGCCTCCAAGTGCACTCTTAAATGACTCAGAACCCTGGCAAGAACTACAGTACCTCCTTAGGTGTTTTTCTCAACTCATCAGGGTTTTCCTTATGCACCTGCTTTTTCACTCGAAGACTTACCTTCAAGAACTGAAGAAAGTTGTTATCTCAGATAATGTTTAACTTCGATCATGGCAGTGTCAAGAAGAGAATTTACGCAAAGTTCAATCCTCCTTCTCTAAGGTTATTTAGATACCAATATCGAGCGACTCACCTAAATACCGTTCACCAGCACCCTTCTAAGAGCTGAACACCCAATCTGTGGTCAGCCGAGAAAACGTCAATTCTAAAGTTAAAAGGCATGTTCATGTGACAGAACCCTTATCTTTCTATGGGGAAAGGCAGCAGAGCCCTCACAGATAACATGCCAACCATGTTCAATGTAAAAACATAGCAAAACAAAGTTGTAGTCCGTGTCACCGGGCTGGTCGACTGTGTGTGTTTGTGATCCAGACAGCATCTTCTGTATGGCTTCATGTCTAGAGATGAAACGCCACCCCAAGCAAAGAGTACTGTGATCCTCGCCACTTGGATATGAAGCAGACAAGCTTCAGTCTTCCACAAGTGCGGTTCATCAGACAGGTGAAGAGGTAAATCTCGTCTTGAAGCAGGAATATTCTCTAAGGGGTGTTCTACACCTGGATTGGTTGGACAAATTCCTACGCCTTTTCATCAAACCCAATGGCCCACATTACTCTACAAAAGGTTAAATGTGCAGCAGTTTGTAGATAATCCATTTAGACTTATTTTACCCTGGATAAATTTGGCCTTAATTCAGGCTCAGACAAAAAATACTAAAACTTTTTGAAGAGCTAGGTCTCTTAAATGAGCAGGAGTGAACAATTCTGCATATTTACCTTCCATAGCCAAACTGGTTTCTGATACACTAACCCATGCTCTCCTAATTGCCAGACTCTTAACGGTACCCATATGCGGAGCCAGAAATGACTGCAGTTGATCTAGTTTGGTCCAGCCGCGGTCAGTAGTGGGAGTACATGCACGGCGGTGACGTGGGGAGGGGAGGGGCCGGCTGGGGGGTAGTAATCTATGGATTACGGAGCTTTACAGGTAAGTAAACATATAAATAAATAAAACAAATTTTGTTGCGTGCACTGCATCCCCAAATGCGATGCAGTGCACGCAACGAAATTCTTTTTATTTATTTATATGTTTACTTACCTGTAAAGCTCCGTGATCCATAGATTACTACCGCCCACCCTGCCCATCCCCCTCCCAACGTCACCGCCCTGCAGGTACTCCCACTACTGACCGCGGCTGGTCTGGACACCTAGGGCCAGATGTAGGTCGCTAAATACCGGTCGGTAACGGCCGATTTCGGACGTTACCGACCGGTATTTGGGATTTGACATGTAGGTGGCCTTTAATGTACAGAATCGGTATATTTACCGATTCGGTAAATTTACCGATTCTGTAAAATACAGAATCAGTAAATTTACCGAATCGGTAAATACAGATGTAGGTGGGACTTCAAACAGTGCCACAGGCCATTACCGATTCGTTATTTACCATGTAATACTATTGCATGGTAAATAACGAATTCCAGTGTACATGCACATCTGTGCATGTACACCTGTGCCATGTGGCACACATACATGACTAAGGGCATGTATGTGTGTCACATGGCACACAAGCTAAAATCAGGGGTGCAACAGGGTGTCAAAGTGACACCCTGTCCCCCTTGCAAATTCGGTATTTTTACCGAATCGGTAATTACCGATTCGGTAATTGTCATTGATTCCTATGGGCCTTGGGGCCCATAGGATTCAATGTCAATTACAGAATCGGTAATTACCGAATCCTACAGATTCGGTAAAAAATATCGAATTTTTAACTACACCTCATTTACCGAATCTAGAATACCGAATTGGTAAAATTCGGTATTCTAGAGTCGGTAAATGAGAATTACCTACATCTAGCCCCTAGTGTAATTGTTGACTATCCTGAAAATTTGCCTTGGGCGCAGTCCTCTTGAATGTATATTACATATCCATGACTAATCGGAGTTTAACTCACAGTATGGGAAACGATGGCTTGTGTCTGTTGAGCTTAACTACAGCTTGCATACCCATTACCCTCTCCTGCTGGTCTCACCTGGGCATCTATGCTCTCCTGCAGTGGGGTGACGCGGGATCTTTTGGGATCTGAAGCACTTAGGCCAGGGTCCAACGTTGAGCGGTATCTGTCTGCCTGGCTTTCATAGTCCTGTGCGGAGAAGCAGAAAACAAATCACAGCATGAGGAAGGCTCTTGACCACATGTGGGAAGAGGATGAAGAACTGAGAGGCAACAGGTAATGGAGGAGGCAGTGGTGAGGTTCGTACATTGAGCGCAGACTGGATGTTCTGCGAGAGTTTGACAACCGTGTTCTTGTCATGCTCCTTCCTCTGGATATCGTCTGCCTGCCGCTGAAGGTAAAAGAAACGAGAGTGGAGGTTAGAAATGGACGGTGACGAATCCTAAGTTAAAAGGCTCCATACAGATCAAGGGCCAGATGTATCAAACAGTTTTACCCACTCAGTGCCTATGGGAAAATGTGTTCATACATCTGGCCCTAAGCTTCTTTAAGCATCAATCCAGTCATCTATTCTATGTAATGCTTTCATCTAGAATGAATAACACAGGCAACAGTTGCTACGGACATTTTAAAAGGTGCAAAATTAAAAATTACATCCAGCGAAAATTGCACAATAAAAAATACAGCATATGACATTATTACTAAAAGCAATAACTAAGAAATCGGACTAGGAAGTGCAGCCTAGAAACAATTAAGGAATGTATTCCATAACTCTCAAAAGGCAAGCATTTAGACATAATTATCAGCAAAGACTAGCAAGCATATATATATAATTTGCATGTAAAAAGTGTTGATCAAAACTGAAATCCCATGGCACTACTCCATGAAACAGCCGCTTTTATCGAGCATTCATTCAGGCACCTCAAAGAATACAAACCTAGGTGGTGTGGGAGTTGAGGACTGTTAAGCCCATCTGTGGTGACCCTACTTACAATTCAGCCCTATCTTTGCTCTTGCACTCTCCTTGCTCCTGTGTGTATATCTCAGGTCTTTCTAAAATGTGTTACTCAATAGACCTGCTGGAAGGTGGTAACAAGTTCCCCGGTAACAATTTACACAACACACTTCAGTAGTAATTAAGTCGAATCACATTATTGTCTATTTGATATTGGGACCTGTTTTTTAATTGTATTCAGGTGTCTGTAAAACTGTTGCATCTAATATGTAAACCCTTTATTAAACAACCACCCCTCCTCTTTCTTACATTCCCTATTTGGAAGAATGATTTCCATAATAACCTTGCAGTCGGTGACATTTTATCCTCAGGACTATTGCCGTGTTTATACCTACAGGCCTTTCTTGTATTTCTAATTTACCACATTCCTGGTAGGTAGCCAGCTCCCACAGTGTGCCTCCATTTTATGATGTGCTGGCTCCTCTTAGAGCTCCTTTTAAGGTCGAGCGAGAAGTTATTGTTTACAATAAGGGGCTTAGAGTCTGCCCATTGCTTACTATTTGTTGGCTTCAGTATCACTCTTCTATGCTGCCTCCTAATTGGCCAATGCAGGCTAAGATCCACTTCCGTTCCTTTCTGTGGAACATGGAACAAGCGAGATTGATTTAACTTAACTTAAGGGCCTGTCCGCTGCTTGTGCTGTGACTGCGGTACTATTTATTCTTTCCGCTTCCACCCATCCCTTAAATGTGCGGCTGCCCCTGTTTGGTGCTACCTTCCACGTCCCTCGCGCCTCTCTAGAGTTTTTAGGTCGAGCCTAGACGAAAGCAAAAGCGAAGCTTTTGCTGTCTAGAGCGAAGCAACTTATGTTATCACTTTTGGGGGAATGTGGACAGCAGACTGACACGCGCTTCTCCTGCCGGAGATTTGACCTCGTGGGCGCGCTTTGGCGCCCTGGCTGCTTGTAACATGCATGGCTTGAATTAGTTGCAGTTTCATTTATGTGGAACGTGCAGTGCCGGGCGCTTGCTACATAGTCAGTTTCGCTTTTAAAGGGGCTGGCGTCAACGCGTCTGGAAGTTAGTGATTCATGTAGAACGTGCAGTGCCGGGCGCGCGCTACATAGTCAGTTTCTTTTTTTTGGGGGGGGTTTAAAGGGGCTGGCGTCAACGTGTCTGGAAGTTAGTGAGAAGCCTTGAATAAAACGGGCTCTTAAACTGCTGCTAAATAGTGTAACGCTGTGATACTTGGCGCCATGCCATATGTATGGTTTTTTGCTTAGTGAGAAGCCTTGAATAAAACGGCCAGTTAAACTGCTACTAAATAGTGTAACGCTGTGATACTTTGCGCCATGCCATACCTATTATTGTTTTTTGCTTAAAAGGGCTGGCGTCGCGGGGCGCGCTCTACATGGTCAGTTTTAATTTTACTTAGAATCAAAGTGGCTGGCGGCAATGCGTCTAGAAGTTAGTAAAAGCCTTAACGAAATGCTAGAGTTTGTAATGCAATTAAAAAGACCGTGCGACGTGTCTCTATATTCAGTCAATCACGTGCAAATTCAAATTAAACTAGGCAAGTGTAGTCCTTTAATGTACGTGCACATTTCAATTACCGTGTTGCTTAATTACGTGCACATTTAAATTACTGCGGCGTGGTGCGTTCTACATTTAGTTAATTTAAAGAAACGAAAGTTCAAGAAGTGGAATTTCAGTGATGGCACGTGTAATAATGCCAAATGCAAAGATACGCCCAAGGCTGCCTACTAGTTAAAAGCAAAGGCGCTATATCTTGACTGTCTCGGGTGTAGTATTGTTGGAAAATAAGTTACGAACAAAGGCTGCTGTTTAATATTTTTGGCTGAGTTCTGCTGCTTGAACATGCATAAGATACACAAAACGCCTAAAGGTTGGGGATGCTAATGAAGACATGCTTTTTTATAACAGGTAGGCCTACCTCACCAACATGTAGCTGGAGGCACCGTACAGCGTACCTCTTTAGTGGTGCGTATTCCTATAGGACGCCCCCCACCCCTAAAAAAAAAAGAAGAAAAAAAAAGCACCCCGATTTCCCGCGCTCTCGTCCGCATACTTGTACTGAACTATCCGGTACAGCTTGCAGACACATCTGACGCTCAGTGCCTGCACGAAGTATGAGCTATAAGAGGTGATCCCTGGCCTCTACTCGTCTATCACATTTAAAATTAGGTACAATTAATTAGAATACGGAGGGGGGGACGCTTTACATTTTTTAAGAAACCACCAAGCATCTCCTATGATAGCCTAATATAATTAAGGGGAGGGGGGAGAGAGAGTTCACAATACATTATTTCAAAACCAGGATGAGGGCGAACATATTGCCACATATCCTGGAAAGTACCAGCCGGCAAAAAGGCAGTTTGCAAGCCTTGCATTCAAGGAGAATCGGAAACACGGAGACGTGCACATTAGCAGAACGACTAACGACTACTAGGAAAAGCACGAAAACCATAATCGGAACAGATATCCAGGGTCGTACATCTCACTGGTCTTTTCTGTCTGCCACCTGACCCCCACGTACCTGGTTTCTCTCAGCACACACGATGAAACTCATATTGACCTCCTCCTGGGGGTGGGGGCTACAGCCGAAGGCTCTGGGTGGCTCCTACAGGTACTGTGGGGTGCTAAAGGTGGAGGCACGAGTAGCGCGCGCTCTAACAGTCACTTCTTGCGAGACGTGGAACTGCTCTGCAAACACTTCCAGTACCACAGCACGCGCGCAATCACGGCTCAGCACCCCAGCCGGCCGGTTTAAAGGCCTGAAGTCACAAGCCTCCCTCCCTTTAGGTCTCCTCCCGCACAAGCCAATCAGTGGCTCACAAGCCAGTCTCTTCGTGGAGACTTCTAGAGAATTGCGTTGGAACAGTCCGCTGGCGGTGCGACCTAGTCTGCCATTTTGAAACTCTAACTCTTGTAGACAGCAGGTAGTGGGAGGGCGCCACTTAAGCCACTAAATGGAAACAAATTATGCTAAGTCTATTATTGCACCATAGACAACAGGCAGATACCTTGTACGGGAATGTGTTTGTTTACAGGTATTTACTTTTAATATGCAAAATGCATTGCATTGACATAGAAGTTGTGTTGTCCCAAGTAAACATTTGTTGTCTTTTTTTTTTTTTAGTAACCCTTTATTTCGGCATACTTACAGTGAACTCTGAAACTGCCCTTCTTCAATATGGCGTCTGCGCTGTCACTGTTGACTCCACCCACCTATCTGCAGTCGGGCGTGTCAGACTAGCCTAAGAAACTGGGTCATTTGGGCGGTAAAAAGCACTGTACCTTCACGTGACGTCCTGACCGACAGGATTTGACTAGCTGGAGCAGTCCGACGAGCCTGAGGCTGCCGCACGTATTTTAAAATGGCGGGAAATGTTTATTTCTAGAAAGCTGTCACGCTTCAACGTGTGAATTACAGAACCACGATTCAAAAAGGGTCAGGGATAGTTTTTGTGTTTTTTATTTCCGGCTAGAGCGGACGTCGAAGCTGGGTTCCAGTCTCGGCAAGGAAGCTCAACATCCTTTGATTCCAGGCAAATCACTTAATCTTAATGACCCCGTGCCCACCACCAGAAACAAGCTTTTGCAATGCAACAGGTCTAGCATTTACGCGAGTTTCAGCTATTGGCATTGTAAATTACAATGCCTTTTATTTATCTTTTGGTTTTTGAAACATAAATAAGACGCATTGTTATTTACAATGCCAATAGCTTAAACTCGCGCAAATGCGAGACCTATTGCATTGCAAATGCTTGTTAAAAGAGGCAGTCGGACACTGCTAGCTGAACTTTTCTCTCGCTTTATCACCGGGTGTGTGTGAATGGCAAAACAAACCTACCTACGTGTTTACATTGTTTTTTTTGCTTTAGTGGTCTCTTTCTTGTAATGAACTGTTAGTGATTTCATCATTACAGGGTGAGCCAGTGCTAGCCAGTTTCTGAACAGTAGAGATAACATTTTGTGATGTTGCCTACGAATATGAAATATTACAACACACGCGTTACAACGCATGTTATTACAACACATTTTTTACATTGCACAATCAATTACAACGCATGTCGTTATAACGCATAATCCATTACAACACAATTACTATTCTAACTCCACAGGGGTGTTACTTTGGGGAATGCGTTGTAATGGATTATGAGATGTATTGACATGCGTTGTAATGGATTTCGCGTTGTAAAACATTTGTTGTAATGACACGCGTTGTAACGCGTGCGTTGTAAACAATGTTTCCCGTTGCCTACTACTACTATTTTTGTTGAAGGCGTTTTTTGTACCTACTATTTATGGATTCCTTCTTGATAATGTTTCACTTTTTTAGACTTAGATGTGTAAGGTATGTTGGCCTGTTTGGTGCGCTTGCACATTTTTACAAGTTTTGGGGGAACCTACCATTCTGCTGTTTTGGTTAAATTATGTGTTTTCCCCACTGCCTCACAGTTACAAATTACAGTATTTCTCTGTGCTTTGGTTGTCTTATCTGCCATACTCTGACTTTCCTAGTCATTTACGTGCAGACAACCTAAGTCTCACTGACCTTTAGGGTTGTTGCCCCGGTGTAAACGTTGTTCTTAAGTATGTTTAATATGCATGAAGTCAGGGTTATCCCTCAGCTGCAGCTGTTTGCATTGCATATCTGAGCATAAGTAAGTTTACATATTACCAGTATATTCTTATATATGTATTAGGGAATAGATAAGTCTCAATGATCATTGTCTGCTCCCAATTCTTGGCTCGGGCAAAAACCTGCCGGGTAAAAAGAGCCAGGATGGGTGAGCGCGCTTTTTCCCATATCGCTGCTACCAAATGGAACGAACTACCTATAGCCCTCCGACTCACAGAATGCCACCTGGCATTTAGGAAACAGCTAAAATCTTTCCTCTTCCCCCATCCTGAATAATTTGACTAAATTCATACCTATGTCACATGTACATTAGTAATCATAGCGCCGTGATATCCTATCTGGGATGATTGTTAGCGCTTTATAAGAAATTAAATTAATTAATTAATCTGTGTAATGTCGAATTAGGTAGAGACTTACGTAGGTCCAGTTTGCACTTACTGCTTTGTACGTACTGCCCTGTAAAGGCTAAAGTTTCCTATGTTTCCTGTAACGTGCACTATAAACAAACATTGAACCAACATTCAAATTGATCCAGACATCTCGTGGGAGTGTAAATCTCATCCTAAATCTATCTAGAATGTATATACATCCTGACAAAATAAGTGTTATCTGGGTAACGTAGTTTATGTAATTTGTGTGCAAACCTTGCACTAGCTGGTGTGGTAGGTTTGTTCTGCGGCTCAATGCAGATGTATGTGTGATTTTGCAGATCTTAGGTTTGTTGTAATTTGGCAGTACTGAGTCGGTCTTTTCATCCTACCGAGGTTACATTCACTGTTTCCCCAAACCTGAGTCACATGTAAACTACAAACCCTCAGTGGTTAACTCAGATGCAGCAAAAACCAAAATGTAACTATATTTGTTTCTGCGTTTTTTCTAAAGTAGACAATTGTTCTCTGTTGTATGACTGCTCACCAAATCATGGAAGCATGTCCATACGGCGCAATTACAGGAATACGTTTTTCTAGCAGCAGATGCTTTTGCAACATTTAGTACTCAACCCAACTTTTAATATCATTACATTCCTGTCGATGACAGGCTTGTTAGAAAACAGACTGCAGAAAACAAAGGCAAAGTTACCGCTTCAGAAAAAGCATACATAGTTGCTAGAAGCATGAGTTGGTCATACAGGTGAAAGGGAATGGCTTACTATGTTCTTTGCCCTGGTTAATTTGGCCATCCTCGTCACCCCCACCACCCCTGCTCGGAGAGGTTCATGGAGCAAACAAGCTGGTACGAAGTGAAAAGTAATCAAGGCAACTCTGAATGTGGCAGGGGAGGAGATGCACAGTATAAACAGTCTCATTCTTCTTAAATGCTTCTGGGGTTCGGAAATAAGGTCTAACACTAGGTTTTTTTTTAACCCTGTACCTCTCTGAGCAAGAATATCGTCGTATCTCAAAGTAACAGACATAAAACAGAAACACACCATCCTATACAATGACAGTAGATTCCATGCCTCGCCATAATACAATATACACTAACAAGCCACACCATACCCTATAATACAATGATAGGCCGTACCATATTTACAATGACAATCCGTACCATACCCTATCAAACCATACCATACAATTTCAGGACGTACCATGCCACGCCATACTATAGTATGAGAGGCCATAACATGTTATATAATGACAGGCCTTACTGTGCAATACAATGACAGGCCATAGCATACCATACTATTAACACCATACCATACTATTCAATGACAGACCATACTATACAATTCTATAGAATGACAGGCCATATCTCGCAAACAAACTTTTCAACTCTGGAGAACAAACCTTTGTAAAATATAACGGCCCCCGTTCTACAAAGAGAAAATTAGCAACACAACTTGCTCAATGTATGCTCCAACACTTTTGGACTCACTACCCATCCTTCTTAGACTTATCCATCCGCCCTGAAATTCAAGAAGGAGCTAAAATGGCTTTTCAGACCGCATCTGCCGAACATTCTAGCTTACTTGCACAAAATCTAATACACTCACAATCTGCGTGAATTCAGATGCTCAATCTTAATTTCATTGACTCTAAAAAAAAACCAGTACATTATTCGATATTGTTCCACGAAATTATATTGATCGGTTATGGTGAATAAGAATGTGTACTGCACAATCATCAATTATGACCTCTGTCCTTGAATGTAGAATGTGTAATTTTCCGTGGCTGCAGCCATGCCAAGAACTAGCACAATACAGCTCCTTGCTAACTTTCCCTGTCTCCTTATGTACCCCGGCATTGGACACACAAGCACACCCCAGTGGTAGACATGTTGGATTATACGTCTGTGCCGAGTGTTCCACTGCTTTTGAAGGTGGATTCTCGCTCCACAAATCCACAAAATGTACACTTCCTCTTAAACAGCAGGTGTCGCCTACCCACGCTGTCTTCTGGCCCTCCTGACTCACCTTCGCGGACTGAAGCTTGTAGTTGATCTGGCTGGGGCCATCCTCGGGGTTCACCTTGTTCTTAGGCAGGCTGCTGAGCCACTTGTCCAGGTTGTCGCTGGAGGATGTGAACTGCTGGTAACTGAGGTTGGTGTCCCTCAGGATCTTTTCCCTTCAGAGAGGAAAGCATGGAGCTGGGATTAATTTATATACCTATGCAAGTTGTAAGTAACAAATACATCAAGAGACTCTCATGCCTGTAGCAGATGAGCAAACCAGCCATGGGGAAAGCAAAAAAGTGACAGATTGAATGTGTGAATCAATTAATCTCAGCCATTGGTAATTAGTTGGTGTCACATCCCAGTCCATAGTTGTTTTGTCCCCCATACCATCTCAGACAAGAACCAGCCAAAGGCAAATTAATCTTGGTTTTGCTGCAATAGGAACAGTCCAGGTCTCACACGGGTGCTTTGGGCCTTAATGCTAAAAAAAGTATTGACCCCCATAACCCCTGGTTTGGTAAAAAAAAAAAAGAAAAAACGGCCACTAATTAGGAGACAATAGGCCCTCGCCTCCCTTGTCCCCAGTGACACTGCACCTGCTGCACTATTGATAGCTACTCCACTGGTCCTCTCACCTTTGGTCCAGCTGGTCAGCCACAGCATGGTAGCGGTCGTTCAGCCGCTGCACCTCGACCCTCTGCCGGGGCAGGTCGGGGCTGTACTCCTGGAAGTTGTTCTGCAGGGGGCTGCACGCCATCTCCGTGTCCTTCAGGCTGCGGTTCACCTTCAGCAGGTCATCCTGCCTGTCCACCAGTCTGCGCTTCATGGCCTGAGAACACAGGGAGGGGCGTCACACACAGCCAGGGGTGACAGCTAGCGGGGCAGGGAGCCCAAAGGGGGGGAGGGGACAGATGGCGAAGCTTTAGAGGGGTAAAAGGCCGCAAAGGAGGAGCGAACGAGTGTGAGGTGGAACACCTTGGGAAGAGAAGTCTGCCAAAATAAATGTTTGGGCTGGAGCAGCAGTTAGAGCACTTATCTCACATAAAAACTATACAATAGAGATATAGGTAGTGTCAGGAGCGGAACGCACAACAGACAGAGAACTGACAGTCGAATTATGTGCTAGACACACACACGTGTTATCCCTTCCAGCTAGGATTAACAGTGTAAAACTCGCAGCAGTGTTAACTCTCTCACCATATACACACTGTCCACCAACAGACAGCAACTTCCTTCACAAAAACAACAAAGGCTGTACTTTATTACATCGAATCGAATTTATTTAGCATTTACTATTTCTGATGAGGTGTTCATAACAGAACCCATTCAAAATTCTGTCACACGTACAAGGAGCAGCAGCTAGTGTAAGCCTCTCTCCCTTGCGCGCGCACCCACTCACACACACAAAACCGAGGCCACGGTGTAAATCGGCTCATCAGGTGGGCAGGCGGCGAGGGGCTGCCTGCCCTGGAATCGCCCGTAAGATAACCCACCATGTTGGCATATTTGTTATGCAAATAAACCTGCAGCAATTTTCTCCACAAAGAAGGTGTCTTGTCTGTTTATTTCTCCAGGATATTGCTGTGGGCGGGATGGGGATTGTTGCCGATATTGGCACTATAATGAGCAGCAACAAAATAACAGAGAGCAATGCAAACTGCTCTCTTACACACATACAGTGATGTAGCAGCAGTGCAAGCCTCCCCTACACAACATGGAGAACGAACAACAACAATGCAAGTTTGATCTTACATACATACACACAATACACACTCTCACTGCGCCAGCATCGCATACCTCCTCGCCCACAACACAGAAAACGGGTGGGAATAATACAAGTTTCTCTCCCTCACACACCAATCAGCAGCAGTAGCTTCTCTCTCTCTCTCTCTCTCTCTCTCTCTCTCTCTCTCTCTCTCTCTCTCTCTCTCTCTCTCTCTCTCTCTCTCTCTCTCTCTCTCTCTCTCTCTCTCTCTCTCTCTCTCTCTCTCTCTCTCTCTCTCTCTCACACACCACACAGGCAGCACAAGTGCAAGATTCCGCACACAAGCAGAGCACAGGCTGTTCCCGGGAGACTGTGACAGGGCATGCACAGCTAACCTTTGAACTGCTTTCAGCATGGATGAGAAGGTTCCTACTGCCTGCTTAAAGGAAAGTTGTAATTTTATGAAGGACACGAAGTTCAGAATCCCATCACTCACTGAATAGTCTACTCCCCCCCCTCGCACCTCAGAGCAGAATGATTGATGTTTTTACTGCTGATTTAACAGAGAAAGAGGAAGACCAGGGAGGGTGGGATAGTGAGAGAGAGTGCATGAATAATGGCTGGGTCTGTCGGTGATGCCGTGAGAAATCGCCGCCTTGTCTATGGCGATTGGGTACAGCACATAAGCAGGCCATATTATCCACTGTGTCAACTGGATATACAGGATTGCGGGTAAATGTAAGGCTTTTTGGCAAATGTAGTGCATATAAACTACATTTCCAGTACCCAAGGCTACTGGTTAATTTTGTGGTTTTTGGTTAGTGAGTTTAGCCTTGTATGTATGTATTTAATATTTATAAAGCGCACTGTAACCCTACGGGCATCCTGGCGCTGAGACACGATAAAAGATAGATAGGGACAGGCGGCGGAGGGCTACAGCTGCTACAGTGTTCTCAGAAGAAACCCTTACATGCGTTGCCCAGCTTGAGGGTTGGAATCAGAGGGAGTTACATGTCATTGCTAGCGGGGTAAGGGGTTAATGATTGGTGAAGTGACTAGATAGGTTCACTAAAGATTGATAGATTGCAGCCAATTGATTACCAGATTGTGCGAAGGAAGGGGTGTAGACTGTGGATTGAGACATGTCAGGTCAAACAAGTACATATAGAAAAGTAAGCCAGAGCACAAGCAGCTTTGAGGAGGAGTCGAATTGGGACATGCAATGTGGACCAGCAGTTGAATAACGCTGAGGATGATAAGTATTCAATGGTCATAAATCAAAGTCTTTTTTGGCACAGGGGCGATGCAGTATAGTAGGAGGAAGGTTGTTGGATCATAACCACCTTCTAGAATAGATATATCAGCAGAACATAAAGTGATTCGGTGATTGTCCATGTATTATAAGAGCTTGCTTGGCAATCTCTGAAAGGGCTCTGAACACAGCAGTCCTCAGTAGTGGTGATAATGATTTTGGAAACTTTTGGATGTCAAGAAAGTTGTTGGGTTCAGTAGCTCCTTTCTATGCAGTTTCATCCCACACATCCGAGACCCCTGTTCAACAGGTGACATACCTTAATCTCTGCAGTCCGCTCCTGAAGAGCATTGGGAGAAGAGGGAATAACCGCATCCTTGGCCAGGTCACTCTCGAAGGTGGTCAGTGCCTCGTCCATGATTTTGATCTTTTTCTCCAGATTCAAGGCAGCCTTTGCTCTAAAAAACAGAGGACAAAGATTCTAAAAAACTAGCTATCAAGCTTACTTTGTTTTGAGACACCATAATGAGAACTCAACAGAGTGACCCTCTTTCCATCAAATTCAGTGTATTGTATGTATCTAATGTAAATATAGGCGTAGGACGTCCACACACCACATGGGCTGGAGCCGAGCCTGAAAAGACAGACCCCGCCCCAGACACTCCTGCCTCCAGAGCAACCTTTCATGATGGTTAGAGTGCAGCCAATAGGCCCCAGGTTTATTAGCAGTTAGTGGCAAGACTGAGGAACAGAACCTAAGGAGGCTGGGATTGGAACAAGGGTGACTCCACTCCAACAGAATGGAGTATGTTGGGGCACTAATATTTCAGTGATAAAATCAGTAGCAGACTTTAGCTTTGTGTGAAATACTAGTGCCAAAAGGGGATGGCTGCAAACGATGGGCAAAAAACCTGTGTAATATTTCTATACATAGTAGCTTTTGTGCAAATTAAATACGTTTACATGAATAGAATTGTACTGAAGAGTCTGCCTTGATTATTAAACTCAAACAAGCCACTGCTTGCTGTTGCGCAATCCTAAATCTTTCTTAGCATGGCACATACATGCCACTACGTATATTTGCCTGGCATAATCCAGACATGTTGTAAATATGAGGCCCTGCATATTGTAACCATTTGTGCTGTGCAACAAGGGTCAGTTTCATATAATTTCATAGAGTGCTGCGTTGTGCAATTCTTGGCATGTCCCTTCTCCTTTATTACATGTTTAATTGATTTTTTTTTTATTTGAGGTTTGCCCAGGGATTTTTTTTAAATAATTCTGCCTTTAGTAGACTTGCCCTGACTAAGGAAGAGGTGTGGCGCTGAGGCCAGTGCGACTGACACTGGAATCTGGGGCTCATGGTTCGATCACCGGCGGCAGGTCAGCCCAGCATCATGTGACTCTGGGCAATAGCTTGCTTAATCTTCCTGACGGCCCCCAGCACCGGGATGCCTTCGGGTAGCTGTTTGCGCTTTACAAATACTGGATTTACAAAACACTGGATTTACTAAGGAATGCTTTCCTGCTTCTAGCTGTAGTGTGCAGTAGTTTACAACAAGGTACCCTTAATATTGACCTGAAGTATCCATTATGCACATTTATTATGGCATCTAGGGTGCAACAGGGCAATATCTCATTGATGTATGAACTTGCAGATAAATCAATCAATCAGTTCATTTGTAGAGCGCACTACATACCCGTGAGGGTCTCAAGGCACTGGGCGGAGGGGTGGTGCTGCTACTGTTCGAACAGCCAGGTCTTGAGGAGTCTCCTGAAGGCCGGCAGGTCCAGGGTCTGTCGTAGGCGGATGGAGAGGGTGTTCAAGGTGGGAGAACGATCTAACGCCGGCGACCTCTCGACGGATGCGGGGGACGGTGGTGAGGGCGAGGTCAGCGGAGCGGAGCTGGCGGTTCGGGGTGTAGAAGGTGAGTCGTTCGTTGAGGTACGCTGGTCCGGTGTTGTGGAGCGCTTTGTGAGCGTGGGTGAGGAGCTTGAAGGTGATCCTCATGTTGACGGAGAGCCAGTGCAGGTCTTTCAGGTGGGCTGTAATGTGGCTGTGGCGGGGGATGTCGAGGATGAGGCGTGCAGAGGCGTTCAGATGACATTTTTGCATCAAGGAATTTTAAGCACAATTTAGTAACTTGCCCTCCAGATTTATATGAAAACCTCAGGAACGAGTTTACATTTTGTTGTGCTCTCTGGGTATTTTTATAAAAAGGGATTTCAGCTGCATAATACTCCGAATGGCGTGCCAAAGTAATTATTCTCCTTGGTGTTCTCAACTTCCTTTTCATTGGTTGACCACTTAAATGTTGTTTTGCCTCTGCAAAAGGAGATCACTTTTGTTAAGTCTAAATTTAGCTGCAACGTTTTTTCCAGTAAATACACTGGCAGCCCTAGAGAGAGTCTTTTTTGTCCCGGGGAGGGGGAAAGATCCTTAGACAGTGCAGGATTCAGAAAGCAGTGAGAGGAGCCGCCCTCAAGCTGTGGGGTTTTGGCAGTTTCCTTAAAATTTGTGCAAAACAGAGTGAACAATGCGGATGCTGGTGAACAGGTCTACCACAATGATCTGTGTCATTTAAACCATTTTGTTCACTGTCCAATCTGTGAAAACCCATTATTGCTGTTGTTCTGTATGGGCTTTCTGCCCGTCCTTAGCCTTAATGTTCCCGTTAGCACTGCAGAGTAGTAATATTAAGCTTCAGTATCGATTGTCCAAACCAGAAGAAGGGTGGATTGTGGTTGAAGAGGCTGGATTGGGAGCATACTATATTGTAAGGATGGGGCGGTCTTCCTAAATCCCCGCTGCTAAAATACAGCCCAGGCATCAAAGTTTGGGAAGTAATATTTTTCTTTTCCTGTTAGAAAACGGATTCCTACCCACCTGCTACTGACATTAGGTTTAACGAAAATGAGTCTGTCTGCTGTCGGTATAGCTTGTTTGATCTCTCACATACTTTTTGACGAAGCGTTGGCCCACTTACCAGCTTGGGGAATCTGCCAGCCAAGCAAGACTTTCTAATAAAAGAGAATAAACCAATTGGTAGAGCTCTTTGCAAGTGCCAGTGGGAAAGCAGACTTATGTCATAACAGGCAATCTAAAATGTTTGAAAAATATGTAGAGATTTGTTGCAAGAGTATAACATTTCTGGAGAAAAACAAATTAGATTGTAGGGACAACCCATGAAATCTACTTACTCGCTGGAGAAAACCTATGCCAGTTTTTATACATTTGATGCCAAATGAACGCTTACAAACGACATCAAATGTTGCTGCCTAGATTTGTTTACTTTCAAAATTCCCAAATGTTTGGAAAGTAAGCAAGCTGATAAAAATAGGGAGTATCTTTGTTCCATTCCAACAAAGTTCTCCTCTGCCCCAGTTTTGTGCGTCCTGATATTAAAGTCTCTGTACCTGTCATCTCCATTCTCTTGTCAGCCTCTTTCTGTGCTGATACAAGGTCATATAGATGTTTTTTTCAGTTATAGGGCCCAAGCAAGAGCTTTTATACTTCCTTTTGCTGTGCCTGAAAGTTGAGGCAGACATGAACTATATTTGGAAATTTCCAAATATTCAAAAATTAGCGAGAAGAGGAGCAGGGTCAGTGAGAGCCCAAATTAACCACAACCACTTGGAGCTCCTGCAATATGCACCGATCGCAGGCCTGTCATGCATGTGAGGTGCCTGGAGATGACCGCAGAGGGGCACAAACTATGAATGACTCCATTCTTCTACTGTAGTTGGCATCTGGGGGGTCTGTGAAAATGAAACAACAGATCTCCCCCCCTGCTGAGGCTCTACAGAGCTATGTACATACATAGTGAAAGGTTGTGACGGCCGAGGCGATTCCCTTGCGGCCAATATCTACTGTGGATCCCCGGTGGTGAAGCTCAGGCAGATCTTGCACATGAGATGAGGAGAGGGGAGGAGAGTAGAGTCCCACTGTGCACCAGGGCATATCTGGAACCACAATACAACCAGGATGTCACATGTGTGCTGGTTTTAGCTGGAAATTATGTTGAAAGAAGCCAAATAACAGTCCATGGCTGCGGACATCATCAGGTGTGGCTGACCCTTGCGTTGAGGTCAGACCATGATCCCTCTCGCAGGCCCCTCCTGGTTGGCCTTGACTGATGCATCATGTCTTCCTGTAATACCTCACGTGACGTGGGCAGTCCTGATCTCTCCAGCGTGTCCCCCTCTTCATTTCTTGTATAAGCAACATTATTAGACTGGGCCACCACATCTGAGAAAAGACAGCAGCAGATGGATTTTTGTCAAGCCATGGGGAGGGTTGTGTAAGGAACATCATGTAGAGCTGTACTACAAGCTCCTGAGGAAGGACAGCTCACAAGAGGGCTTCCCAGAGGAACTGAAGGTGAAACACAAAGGACAGCAATACGTGTTTGCACACTGAACAGGATAGAGCTTTTTTGGCGTCCTTGAATTTGGAGATCTGTAAAGAAATGTCGGGAACACTGTCGGGGGACCATGGGCTTTTGGATGTCTGTTGAAAACAGACTGAAGTTCTTCTGCAAGAGGGGCGTGGGAGCCTGATGTCTTTACCTTCTACTGAGAATGCAGTGCGCTTGTTTTTTGGGGGGAGGTGGCAAAAAAGGTTACAGACACCTGTCTGTTTCGAAATGGGCATGACTGTTCTAAGTTGAAATCGGCGTTTCTTACTTTTAATGAGCTGCGTGTTTCATTAATAAACTTAGTTCAATTAAATAAAGTGCAGCAGATTTGATTCGATTTTGGGATTTGTATGTCACATGGCTACCCTCAGGCTTCCCCGCGCTGATGAGTGCTATGGTAAGAACGGAGCCTATTAGTGATATAAGGGAAACAGTCATGTCTTAAGTTTTTTCCTGAAAGCCAGTTCATTTGCAATGCTCGTTGGACTGCGCTCATAGTTAAGAAAGCTACACACTATTGTTGGATTGAGCATGGGCACAATCTATTTTCTTCTTTGGGCCACAGGAATGGATGCTACCTCTCCTTGAGGCGAAGTACTATCTAGAGCATTGATGAAGTACTCTCCAAAGGACTAGAGGCTCATTCAGAGTTACTCCTCAGCTGCCACCTCCAAACTGTGATCAAGCACCTCCTGAAAAGCAACCACCCATCACATAACCCACATCTCTGCCGCTGCCCATCAGCTGTGATAGAGCCTGCGGCATATGGCTTTGCCTTCCTCTGCTGCTCTTCTTGGTTGCAATGGATCCATTATTGTATTTTGTTTACTATACAGTTTCTTTTTATGACTTAGGCTAACGCCCCTCTACAGCTAATTCTGGGCTGTGTTGTTCTGTTCCTCCGTATGCATCTCTTCCCGCTCCAGAAGACCTCCCTCTCTCTAGCTGTGAGGTGGTACCCTGGGTTTCGGTGTGGTGTCCCCCCCTCCATCTTCCCCTCTTGCTGTACTCACTCTTCATCGTAGAGGCCGCAGAGGGACTTGACCTCATCATACTTGTTCTTGGCACATGTCAGGCTTGAGGGGATCTGCGCAGCCTCAGCCCCTGAGGGTTTCTTCGCCAGGTAGGATTCACACTCCTTCTGGGCCGTGTCCTTTTCGGTCCCTATGGCCTGCAGCCTCTTGCTGACCCCCTGGAGTGCAAAAAGAGTATTAGGAACCAATGCGAAGGCTAAGGCCAGCTAAACCACCGACACACCTAATCCTAAAAGGGACCCTGTCACGACTTCCGGTTTGGGCAGTGCTATTCCCTTCCCAGAGATTAATTTCAAGCATCTGCCTCAGGCTGTCACAGGTCAGGTGTGAGTAGCTCATTCACCTTCTGACACCTGACCTGGAATAACTTGAGATTTGTGCGCGCGGGAGGGCTATTGGGTCTCGAGGGGTTAGACTGCCCCCACGGTCTCAGCAGGTTGCTCTCACCTCCTGGGCCTTCAGTCGCTTGGTGAGGTCCTCGGACGGGGCGCTACGGCTCACGGGGGCCCTGACGTGGCTAAGGACCTCCTGCTCGGCCTCCTCCAGCTCCCCGTTGATGTCCTTCAGCTTGGCGAGCAGCTGGGCACCCTGGGTATCGGGCACCTCTCCATTGACCACCCGGCCAGCTGCGCCACTGCCCAACGGGGCTGCAAAGAAACAGAATACAGACATTTCATGTCTCACTTCTTGGCAGCAGTCTCAAACCTTGTGCGGCAGTCTCACTCACTGGGTATTGATTTCAACTCTGAAGCAGTGTTATTTTACTCTCTAAAGGTACGTTTGAAAATGTCGGTGCACAGGGTCATTCACTAGGGGAGAATCCTGCAGCTTGGGGCTGCCTCATTCAAGCATTGTCTCGCACACACTGGGTTCTCAGCACAGTCGCACTCACAGGGTGGAAGGGTCACCCCTGACAGTACGGTCTGAATGAACATTGGCTTTAATGTAGTCTCTGTTCGAGATCGCTTTTGGTCTAGAACCTTTGAATGGACTTTAGCTTTTGGACAACACTGATCAAGCAGCAGCCTGTCTGGGAGAATATCAGAGCAGAGCCCCTATGTAATTATTAGCTCTCAGCAGCAGCGCTTTTTAAAAAATCAACATACAGAGAATGAAAGATAAAGTTGTTAGCTTGTCCCTTTTATTTCTGACCTCAAGGTTAAAGACATTCATACGGTCTAGGGCATTAAAGTTGTGTCAGGTTGCCCTACATTTTACATTTTCAGGGCACATACAGTGTAATATATTAAGTTTAAAAAATGCTGCATGCTCCGGCATATAGACATTACATAATGTCACAGAATCAGGACTTGGAAAGCAGGGTTTTTTGTCAGAATCCATAGATATGACAATCCCCGGCTCTAGGGAAAGACATGGCTTGGTAGTTCAGACTGGACTGTTCCCATGAGGCACAGGGTCAGAGCTGATTTGCATATAGCCAGTGACTAACCCAGGGTGGTGTGGAGTGCAAAGAAACGATGGATTTAGGCCCAGATCCTTGTACTGGGGTGAATGTATGACACTGTTCTACATTCTGTCCATCAACTGTGTTTTTTGCAATTTTCACCCCGAGTGGGCTGGGTATGCTCAGACGTGAGTCCCAGGCTCTCCACACCACTGGAGTCAAGCTATCCAGGCTGATGAAGGCTGATAGCCAGAAACCGGTCCTTGGATGCTTGATTCCGGTCTGGGAAAGACATGGCTTGGTAGTTCGGACTGGACTGTTCCCATGAGGCACAGGGTCAGAGCTGATTTGCATATAGCCAGTGTCTAACCCAGGGTGGTGTGGAGTGCAAACAAACGATGGATTTAGGCCCAGATCCTTGTACTGGGGTGAATGTATGACATTGTTCTACATTCTGTCCATCAACTGTGTTTTTTGCAATTTCCAGCTGAGTTATGCCAGAAGTTCCAAGATGCTGGCCTTAGACAGGAGAGGTTAATCTGATGTCAAAAGCTAAGGCCACAAAACAGCCATCCTCCAGGTTAAATATTGGGCTCAGGCCTCAGACAGTAGATCTGCCTAGCAAGTTAGATATCAGAGTTAGGTTAAAAAAAAAGCTGAGGTAACCATCGGGTCACAGAGATGTCACAGACTCATAAAGTGGCATTGCTCAGGTTGCACAGATCTTACAGGCCAAGAAAGCACAGCTATCTTTGGGGTTACATACAGCTTGCAGGCCTCAGACAGCAGAGCTATCTTTGGGGTTACATTCATCTTGCAGGCCTCAGACAGAAAAGCTGTCCTTTATCTGATATTTTTTTACCGGCTCTGGTCTCAACCACTGCAGCACTTTCTTTACTACTTGTTCTCATGTCTCAAGCTCAGGCTTCATTCAGGATGTTTATGACAGTATTACTCAGTGCTTAATTTACAATGTAATACGGGCATGGCCCCAAGCCCGCATCTGGTGCTGCCAAATGTTGGGGTGCGAATGCCAAGGCTGCCAAGTCTTGATTCCACTTTATGCCTCCTTCCTTCACCACTCTTCACTGGTCTCCTTTTCTCTGGCATATTTTCATCCCTGTTTTTCGCTTTCGCTCCTGCACCCACCGGCCCGCGGGGTTTCCCATTGTGTACCCATCACTTACCGAGTTGGTTGGGCCTGGTGGTCTCCCTGCTGGAGGACTTCAGAGTGCTCTGGACTGCAGCCTGCTTCTTCTTCACTTCGGCCAGCTCACCCTCCAGCCTGAAAGGGGTTGGGAGAGGGTCAGATATTGTGCACACACCCACGCTTGTGTGTTGGTATTTGTATGTGTGTGTCAATGGTGTCTAACCGTGCATACGTTTTACTGTGCATGTGGTGGAATAAGAGTGTCTGGTATTTCTGAGTGGGACATCCGTGCACTAGGGTTTGCACATGCTTGTCTATTTCTGTGCCAGTGCTAGCCTTGCAAAGCCACTAGCCTGGCACATGACTGATGCTGCCCCATCTCTCCTGGCATTTCACGACACTGGGCGTTTTATTTAAAGTGGGTGCACTGGTTCATCTTAGAAGAAGTCTCAGGCTGGGAATAGCCTAACAGTAAACCCCAGAAAGATATAACTCTGTGACTGAAATGTCACAGAGTTATATCTTCTCCCTCTTCTCAAGAGTTCTTCCCCACCTCACGGCTCCCGCCGCACCCCCTCACCTCTTCAGCCTATCCATGGACTCAGCATCAGGAGGTGGGATGACGAAACATGCTCCCGGCACTACTTTCTTCTCTCCGCCCTTTGGACTCTCCACCACCCAGGCGTCCAGTTTGCGGGTGTCCTTCAAAGCGTACCTCTCTCCCTTGAAAAGCTGCATCTGCAAAGACAAAACAGGGGGATAAAAGGGCCTTGCCCATCACTTGACCAGACTCCTTTCTGCCAATCATTGCCAGCGGTCCTCGGTTCCATGTGATAGCGACCAACCCCAGCGCCTAGACGCCTGAGGGCATTTGCGTGCTCTATAAATCTTTTAATCAAATCAAATCAAGCTCCAGCTGTCTGGTTCAACTGCCTACAGAAAATCTGTGAATTTTGTGTAGATTAGTGATCCCTGAGCGGCGACTAGCACTGGGCTTCGTCTTTCAGCAATTTTGGAAAGTCTCCCATTTCTCTATATGGACGCCCGGCTCTGTTCCAGGACACTATGGCGGGTAGACTGGTTGGCAGGAGCGTACACAGGCCCCAAGCGCAGCGGTACACACAAACGACATAGCTTATAGGTTATAGTGTCGGCAATGGCCTCAAGTGACCATCTGCCCTTTTATTTATCTCCTCCGACCAAGCCCAGCCCTCGAAGTGTAAAGTGGACACAATGTATTGTAGAGGCCGGGTGGCTCTCTGCAACTGTCCCTTGAATAAACTGACCCTGAGTAAATGCAGTGTTTCCGAACACTGCTAATCTCGCTGGTTGGGACGTGTTACTGGAGCATGGGTTACAGCTTGGATAGAGTTCTGTGTATCTCTTTGGAGTATTTGCCCAATCATAGTACGTAAAATATGCTGATTAGAGTTTAGCAGAGAGAGTACTACATCGCAACGGGGACGGATATCTTCTCCGCCAAACTGAAAGCCCACTTGGCTGAGCAATCGACTCATGGACTTAACCTCTTGGATGCTCATGACGAGCTCAGCTCGTCATGAGCGACGGCGCTCCGGTGCTCATGACGAGCTGAGCTCGTCATGACTGCGCCCGTTCCGTGGAACGCTTGCACGCTGGGCTGATTCCCCTGCTGTGCTAAACATTCCATTGGAACGGGCGCGGTCATGACGAGCTCAGCTCGTCATGAGCACTGGAGCGCCGTGGCTCATGACGAGCTGACCTCGTCATGAGCATGGGGGTGCTGTACGCGCCCCCCCGCCCCAGCACAGCGGGGGAATCCCCCCAGCTGCGAAGGGGTTAAATATGTCACTGATGGAGACTACTCTGCCGGCATCCCTGATCTTCGATGGAGTTTGGGCCATCGGAGGTTTGGCGATTCAACCACCCACCCCAATTAGAATGGCCAGTTTCCATTGCCCCTTACCGCTAGGTAAATCCCGGTGGTAAGGGGCAGTGAAAACTGTAAAATTACCCCCACACTATGGGAGAAAAACGTGTTAAAAGTTTGACTGACAGTACTGTCATTTTGACTGTATAGTTGGTTAATACATTGTCAGGAACAGCCATGACAGCGGTTCCTGCCAATGTTAATAGATTTCTGCTGGGCTGGCAGATATCTCTAAATTCAGAGAGTGTTTACTCCATCAGGGCATCAGAGCACTTTACTCCATTGCCCTAACAGAATAAATACTGTATAATCGGGCCTATTATCTTTTATCGCATTAATATGATAATAATTCATATGCTTTATACATGCTTTGTAACAAGTACTATGCCACAGACTTGGTAGGTGTGAGGGGGTGGTAGATGGCTACCTAGGGTCCTTAATATCTCTTAGGCACATAGGCATCTTGATGACCATGGTTGTCAGCAGTGTCTAAAGAATGTATGTACTAGGTGTCATGTTGCCCCTTCACACAGATCTGTCAGTGAAACCTTAGCTGAGTAGTTGCTTGTGGAATGTGCCTTTGGCATAATTGGCAAGTGAACTGACAACACCAATGAATACACGCCACACTCCATTTTGCCTTATACAGCTCTTTACCTTTGACTGCATTGCGAAAGGCAACAATTAACGTGCTTCTAATGTCTGCCGTCAAGTCCATGTTATATGATAATGCTCTGCCTGCCACTCGGTGTATGCAAGCATCTCCTTCCAATGACTGACAATTGAGGGGAGAACAGAGAGCCCAATTGTTTATCCAGTATGGAAATTTTAATTTACTGGAATCTGGTTCAGCAGGGTTCCTGACCTCACATTATAGTCAGGGGACTTTTTGTCAACAGGAGCACATGGATGTCTCAGAAGCTGAGGTTAGGGCCCTGAGATGACGTGTGCTCTTTTACTGAAGATATTCATAATTCTTTAAATAAAGACTGCGTGATAAGTCACTTTCTGTGGCAATCCAAAGCTTCTGCGTGCACTGTCGCACAGTGGTACACAAGCCCTTAGTGACCTAAGTGAAGAAAATAAAACAGTTGACATTTAACACAAAAGAAAAACACGCTACAATATTTCCAGTTGAGGGATTGGGACTGCAGTATTGCCTGGAAATGCCTTTATGATGTTGAAGTAAATTGAAATGCCTTGACTCCAAGACCTCAGGAACCATTGCCAAGTTCATTTTCCCTTGAGTTGGCTGACACGTCTGTCCATCCATCTGGACAATATATATGTTACGATATGAGAAGCTTTGCACCGGGGCACACTGAGAGCTGCAAGAGATTTGAACTCCAGCACAGAAGAGAGATCGACCAACCTATTGATCTTTTGCATATTGGGCTTAGCCTCAGAAACTAGCAGCAGAAGTAGAAAATTGGACGCAAATCTGTGGACCAATCAATCAAATGAGCACTACTCAGTACTCTATTTTGTGGTTATCTAGACAGAGAGTATTGCTATTTTATGTCTTGCTTTGTTGCATAACAAAAACTATGTGACAGTGACATGATGAATGTAGATATAGTCTTCCAGTGGATGATGACTTTACTGGTCACAGCAGGTCATGAAGATGGCCTAGTAGGTGAGCTCAGTAGCAATGTTGTAACTGAGGCCACCTACTGGGCCAGTTTCTTATCCCCATAAATATTATCCACACAGTAACTTCCTCCTCAGCTTTTACCAGTGACATAACATCTGCACTTACTGAGAAGTGCAAGAGCTAGTTCTGTCCTGCATGGGGTTGGACTACACTGTTTGGGCCCTGCCGGTCTTCATAAACACCTTTCTTTGTCTCGACTGTTCTCCATTCCACAGCCATTCTCTCACCTCTTGCCATTGCCAATGTCTTTAATTCTCAATCTCCCTGCCCTCTATACATCATTCCTCTCTATTTCTCACTTGTTCATAGCTACGTTCTTTTTCTAGTTATTCCCCTGCCCCTTGTCTGTCTCTATGGGTCCATCTACAACACCTTTTTATATTTTCTCCATGTCTCTCCCTGCCCTTCTCTACCCTTGCGTCTAGCTCTCTTTGATCTATTACTCCTCTGTCTCCCTTTATGGCTCTAACTCACTTTTCTGCCTTGCCCAATCTCATCTGCCTTTCTCTTCTTCAGTATTTCTTCTTGCTCTGACTTTCTGCCCTTCTTTTCATGCTGGTGTTTAGTTTAGTTCAATAATGCTCTATTTGCATGGCATCATGATTAAATTCATTAGAAAGCTTTATAGAATTCTTAGTGTTTGAATTTAGTCTCGGATACTATAAAAGTCTGACTAGGCAAGTCCACTTTCCACTGCCACCTCTGAGGTGTTCCATTCACATGGGACCTTATGCTGACCTTCACACAGAAGCAGCATCCTGTTTCCTCATACTTTGAGGAGTGTTCCAGGAAAGTGATCTAATTTCCCAGCAAGACAGGATCTCAGTGCTCACAAATCTGGTGCTGCTTCCTTTTGCCGAGCATTATATTAGCTGGTTCAATCTCGAGGCTGTGGTCTTGAACCATCATGTAATTGGTTAATATTGTTCTGCGCTTGGGCTTCTTCCCTCTGAGCTGGTATTCTGCTGAGGTTTAGCTTTCACCAAGCACCCTGTTGTGTTCCATTTGAACTTGTATGTGCATCTGGGTGTCCCAGTAGGTTGCAAAACTTTGCTTGGCTTTTGTCAACATCAGATTCATGTCGCGCGTTTGTGCATTTCTGTTTCTCTTACTATGAAGGTTAGATCTGGGTGTCTAGCATATGGAGTTCTTCAGTGGTCTGAGAATTATTCATCTGTTCGGCAGTTTTCAGGAAGCTAAATTAAAAAAACATATTTCTTTAAGATGCATCCAGAATTTTGTGTTGTGTTTCTCTCTATTCAGCCGTAATGATTATTGCCCCGGTTACTTACCGGTAATCTTCATTACTCCGAGTATAGTCTTCCTCGCCACATGACTGACATAGTGAGCTTCAGATCCACGACAGAACCCTCCAAAGTAAAAAAAGCCTCCCATCCCCTCCCAACATGGCCGACCAGTCACCCCTGACCTCTATAAGAGGCGGGCCGGCCCAACCAACAGCCTGAACCACCAAGCAAACAATGAAGCCGATAGCCAGACAGGGAGGGGGGGAGGGAACTCATGTGGCGAGGAAGACTATACTCGGAGTAATGAAGATTACCGGTAAGTAACCGGGGCATTACCTCCTCGTTAGTCTTCCTCGCCACATGACTGACATAGTGAGCAAATACCCAAGCCAACAGGCTTCATTGACCACAAGAAAAACAACACCACACGGTGAAGTAGAAAACCAACACAAGGTTTATTCAGTACAAAAGAAAGAAAACAGGAATAACAGCAAACCTGAATCAAGAAACAAAGGGCCATCAAGGAGCCACCGCTCCAGCACTCAGTACGGCCCCAGCAAAATCCCCAGGAACAGAACCACCCAGGACAACACGATAATGTTCCATGAACATGTGGGGGGATGACCACGTCGCCGCCCGACAAATCTCCTCAGTGGAGACACCCTTGAAGGAGGCCCAGGACACAGACACCTAGTGGAACGACCCTGGACTCCCACCGGAACAACCGAACCCAGTGAAGCATAGGCAAGGAGGATAGCCTGCTTAAGCCAGCGACTCAAGGTGGAAAGAGAGGGCTTGTGGCCAGAATGAACGGGACCGAATGTCACGAACAGGCTATCACACCGGGAAAGGGAAGACGTGCGCTCAAGGTAAACCAAAACAGCACGCCGGACATCCAGCAAGGACAGGGAAGGATCCGTGTCGGGAGGGAAAGAGGGCAACGACACCTCCCGAGACCGGTTCACCAAGAAAGGAACCTTGGGAAGAAAACGGGGGTCATGACGGAGAACCAGCCGGTCAGGCAAAACCAGCAAGAAGGGAGGAGAGCGAAGGAACGAACCCAGCTCGCCCACCCGACCGGCAGACACAATGGCAACCAGGAAAATCACCTTAAAAGTGAGAAACCTCAGAGCCACCGAGGCCAGGGGTTCAAAGGGGGGACCCTGAAGGGCCCGCAGAACGAGGGGAAGACCCCAAGGGGGAGACAGGCAGAGCGCCCGAGGGCGACGGAGAAAACAACTCCGGAGCAAACGAGCCACCAGGGAATTCAGCCCATCGAAATCCAGACTGCGGAAGGCCCGCAAGGCCGCCCACTGGGCCCTCAGGGATGAAGGGGCCAAACCCAAGGAAAACCCCTCAGCAAGAAAATCCAAGACCCGCAAGGGATCCACGGAGGCGGGCTCAGCACCCTGCAGACCGCACCAATGTGAGAAGGAAGACCAGTGCCGAGCATAGGAGGACAAGGTGGAAGACCTGCGAGAGCCCTGCAGCAAATCCACCACCCCCGAAGAGCAACCACGGGAAAGCAACGTCACCCGCTCAAGAGCCAGGCCTGCAGATGGAGCCGGCGCAACACCGACCCCGGGAGCGGGGGGCCCCTCAAAAGAAAAGGAAGATCTGGGATCGGCCAGCAGGCCTGAACCGCCAGCTCGCAAAGGAGAGGGTACCAGGGGCGGCGAACCCAGCCGGGAACCACCAGAAGCACCCTGGCCCTGTCCATGCGAATCTTGCAGAGGACCCGAGGGACCAGGGGGATGGGGGGAAATGTGTACAGGAGACCGTAGGGCCAAGGGAATGACAGGGCATCCACACACCACACCCCCGGAACCGGGAGGAGAGAGCAGAACCTGGGCAGGAGGGCCGACTCCCCGTCCACGAACAGATCCACCAGAGGCAGACCGAAGCGAGACACCAGGCGGCGAAACACCACCGGAGACAGGGAGAGACAGGACAAAGACGGAAAGTTCCGACTCAGACGATCCGCCTCCACATTGTCGGACCCCGGGAGATAGACAGCCCGAAGGGACAGGACCGACGACTCCGCCCAAGACAACAACTCCTGAGTCAGCAACCAAAGGGAGCGAACCCTGCACCCCCCTGGTGGTTGAGATAGCTCCTCACAACCCGGTTGTCCGTCCTGACCAAGACATGGTGACCCAGGAGGGAAGGAGCAAAATGAAGTCAGGCAAGGCGGACCGCCTTCAACTCCCGATAGTTCGAGGAGCAGCGTGACTGGAGGAGATCCCAACGACCCTGAACCAACCCCGAGCCGAAGTTCGCCCCCCAGCCGAGGAGACTGGCATCGGTTGTGACCACCCGGGAAGGGGAAATCAAGAAGGGAAGACCCTCGGAGAGGTGAGACTCCACCAACCACCAACCCAACTCCGAACGAAGCTGAGGGGAGACCGGGACCAGGAATTCGTAATCCTCCGAGCGGGGATCCCAGAGGGAAAGCAGATGGTTGACCAAGGGATAAAGGTGGAGGCGAGCCCAGGGGAGAACATTGATGGTTACCGACATCAGGCCCTGAACCCTCAGCCAAAGGCGAACAGGAGCGGATCCCCGAGCCAGAAGGGACCCCAGATCCCGCCACAAAGTGTCCCGGCGACCCAGAGGCAAGAACACTTTCCCCAGCACCATGTCCAGCCGACCCCCAATGAAGTTCAAGTCCTGAGTGGGGGACAGATGGGACTTCCGCTCGTTGATCAGGAAGCCGTGGGTGGAGAGTACTTCGCAGACCCGTCCGACGTGCAGCATCCCCTTGGAAAAAGAAGAGGCAGAGATTAACCAATCGTCCAGGTAAGGAAAAACCCTGATCCCCTCCTGGTGAAGAATACCCACCAGGGGAGCCAGGACTTTAGTAAACACCCTCGGGGCTGATGACAAGCCAAATGGAAGTACCTGGAACTGATAGCGGGAACCCCCAACGCAGAACCGGAGGAAGGACTGAGAAACCGGATGGACCGGGACATGGAGGTAGGCGTCGAGGAGATCCAGAGAAGCCACCACCTCTCCCTGAATCAGAAGAGGCAGAATTTCCCGCAGAGAGATCATCTTGAATTTAGTATGCGGAATGTAAGAATTCAACCACTTCAAATCCAAAACTGGCCGAAAATCCCCAGAAACCTTCCTTACGAGAAAAAGGATGGAGTAGACGCCCGAACCCCTCTGAGAAGGCGGGACCGGGCGGATGGCCCGTTTGGCAAGCAAGTCCTGAACTCCGGCCAGCAAGGCCCGTCTCTTGACCAGGGAGGAAGGCAGGGGTGTAGCGAGGAAAAAATCCGGAGGAGGGGATGAGAAGACGATGGAAAATCCCTACTTCACAATCCGAAGAGCCCAAAGATCTGAGACAGACTCCTCCCAGGCCGGGACGAAATGGCGGAGACGGCCCCCCACAGGGAACACCCCGGAGGGAGACGGCCGAAAGTCAGGATTTAGGGGTGGAAGAGGAAGCGGCAGCTGAAGGTTGAGACCGGGATTAGTCGAAGAACGGGGCGCCCCGGCCGCGACCCTTCCCTCGAAAGGGCGCGCTGCCCTTACCCCTGGAAGACGAGGAGAAAATACGGCCGCGACCAGGAGATGTCCGACAGAAGGCGCGTCTGCTGTTCCATCAAGGCAAGGGTCGGGACAACATCAGCCCCCTGTTCCAGGAGCTCACCCAGGGATTGGAAGTCCTTCAGCAAAGACCGCACCGTGCAAGACAAATAGGCCGAGGCCCTGATGGTGAAATTAGCCGCAGCAAAAGAACGTTTAGCAGCAGCCTCCACGCGCTTGTCCACAGGGTCAGAGGGGGAGGCGTCCCTCCGTCGCAGGAGGAGGGAAAGCCAAGTTATCCTAGATGCGGGAAAGAACCTCACGAAGTTCCTGACCCTGGATGTAACGGCCATGGAGATCCCCCTCCTCCCCCTCCGCGTCAGACACAGGAGTGGGGTCCCTGCGAGGACGCTTCGGCGAGGAAGGGCCCCGGGCATCACGCTGCGCAAGGGCATCAGCCACAGCAGACTGTATCATCAACTGCAGGAACTGCGCAGAAAAAGGCATTGTAGGCAAAGAGTCAGACCCCGACCCTGCTGCGACAGAATCCTGATCCATCAATCAAGAGTAACACGCCACCTCGCAGAAGAAAAGGAGAAACTCAGGGGCACCCAGGACGCCGGAAAAATAAATAGCCAGCAGGGGAACCCAGCTGAAGGCAATCAAAACAACAAGCAGCACCTGGCGTGAAACCCCGCCCACAAGGGGCGGGACGCGCCCGGGGCCAATCCCAGCGCGGCATCCAGCCGCGGGCTGAAGGTAGAAAAACCTGTTACAGGCAGCAGCGTCCAGCGCCGTGAAACGAGCACCAGTCCGGCCGAAGGTAAGATCAGGAACTCCCACACCCGAGGCACGAGAGACCGAGGGGAGCATAAAGCAGCGCCCCAGAGGACAGCCCCAGAAAACCGAGGTAAGAAACGCGCCCGCCCAAACCACACAAACGCGGCAGACAGGGACGCGCCGCAAGACGCACTTGCGGCCCTCAGCATGCATACGGCTTGACAGCGCGAGCACTAAGGAGGCCGGGCCCGCTCCAACGCAGACAAAAAAGGAAACGGCGGCCGCCCCACGCAAGGGGCCTGCAAACCACCAGAGCCCCAGCAATAAACAGGGGTACCCCCAGCGCAGGACACCAGAGCCCGAAAAGGGAGAGGGCCATAACAGAACAACCGGGAACAGACAAGGGATTGAAACAAAAAACCCACATCCCCGGCCGCCCCCCCCCCCCTCCCCCTGTACACCCAAGGCACGCTACAGCAGCACCTAACCGGCCCCACAGGACCGGGGGAAGGAAGAGGGGGGGGGAATTGAAGTTCCAGGTCCCCGGGTCCGCTAAGACAGGACCTCCAACCCAAAACCCACGGACCAGCTAGAGCAGGTCCGACTTACCTGTACAGCGCCTCTGGAGAGAATCGCGCAGAACAAAAAAAACAGGCTGTTGGTTGGGCCGGCCCGCCTCTTATAGAGGTCAGGGGTGACTGGTCGGCCATGTTGGGAGGGGATGGGAGGCTTTTTTTACTTTGGAGGGTTCTGTCGTGGAGCTGAACGTCACTATGTCAGTCATGTGGCGAGGAAGACTAACGAGGAGGTAATGCTGTAGCAGTACCCAGCATGAATTGCCGGGGACGTTTTGTGGGCCTTTAGAACCTTTTTACAGAGTATACATATTTCATGTTGTGTTTAAACCCCAGCTGCCGTAAATGTGGTTGTCTGCCAGTATTGGTCGAATAGTTGTATCCAGATCTTTATTCTCGCTATGGAGACACAGAACAAGGAGGCGGTGGGACCTCCTCATGGTCTAGTTGACCTTTGCAGTGTGAATCTTTTCATGGAAGTATTTGAAGTTCCACTGCTTCATCACGAGGCTAAAAGCAGGAAGGAGGTGTGAGCAAAGCAGGGCGTTTAATAATAATAATAATAATAAAGAGTTTGTAAAGCTCCTGGTTACACTAGCTTGCGTGTCCCCGCGCTGCGGCCGGAGGATGCTACATGAGATGCAATAAAAAGAGAGCAGGCTGAAACATAGGAGCACTATGTGTGGAAGAGCCAGGTCTTCAGTTTTTTCCGCAAGATTTTTTTCAGATTGTTCCATCCGAAGATCCAGGGGAAGCGCGTTCCACTGTTTAGCTTATCTTTTAAATTTAACATACCAGTCATACTTTGTTATTCTTAGTACCAATTTACAAAGTGTGAAGCATGAGACAATACACTGAAGCAGAAGAAATGCAAATACTTAGATAATAGTGATGGTGTGAAGACTCCTGAATTTAGGGTGGTGAGCAAATTGATATCATTTATAGTTAATATGGGAATCCAGCCATCACAAGCACAACACTCCCTTCCAGTATTCTAAATATTCCTTGCCTGCTGCTATTCAAGAGTCCCCAAATTCTAAATTCTCAACACTGCACGTGGAGAGATAAATTGCTTGCCATTTTACGTCAGCGAAAGATTTCTATTGGCGGCTAAGGCCATACTTGCTATGTGCTCAACGAAAGGCCTCCAAAGCATTAGCAAATGTATGGTTGTGATCAGAGATGGGTGCAGAGGTTTTTTACATAGCAGGGTATTTTGAAGTATATTGCATCTAAGTGAGAGAAGAAGGACGACATTCTTCATGATTGCGCTAGGGTACATTAGGCTGCTACAACAATATGGACAATCAGAATCCCCCAGGGGGACTGCAATTTACATTAAGTTGTAAGAGGACCTCTTACTAAAGATTTGTACCTTTTTGCAGTTCCATCAAATGTGAAACATTGCTCCCAGAGGCCCCAGTTACTCCAGCAAAGCTTCCTGGTCCCAAGTCATGTACTTCTCATGCTGTCTCATGCACAGTACCAATGGTAAAATACCTTACAGGCATTTATTTCGACTCCCTAGAGCCTAGAGGATATTCCCACCCTCTGCCAGATGAGGTCCTGAGACCTGACAGAGATGTCAGACTGATAGCCCCTACACCCATTTAAGAAGAGTACAAGCTTTTGAAACCTGCTAAGAGCTTTGTAGATATAGTCAAGATTCTGAAAGGTGCCACGACCATACACCTCTCTGTGGGCGTTTGTCACACTGTGGTAGGTGTAAAAATTGGAATCCATCTGCCTCCATAACCTCAAATCCAGCCTTCCATTCTTCAAAAAATGGAGCTAATGGTGCCTTCTTCCCAGGTTGCAAACTTAAGGGCCTACTCACAAACTACATTGTGCAATACACAGTACTATAACAGTCCTACAATAGACTACTCACTACTATACAATTCTATTCAAAAACCTATGTCTATTAGTAATTGTAGAATAAATCTTGGGAAGAGGCTCGACAATGGGGAATACTTACTACCGAATTGTAGAGGGTTAGTGAGGGATAAGGAGGGCTTTAGGGCAGAACATGCAAATATAGACACCCATCCACAAAAGAATAAACCCATTGCTATTTTCAATCAGCGTTTTAAAATTATTAGAGATAAAAAGGACCCAAAACAATTATAAAGGTTCTCCAGGCCAGTATTGAAGTATGTCCAGCACGGCAAATGACCACTCACATGTACTGCATCACATTCTCATAGAACAAATTTGAGGCAGGTACTTAATATAACACCCCATAGGAAATAATGTTAAATACAATTAATTATTTATATTTTTATATTACATACTTGACAAATTTGAGGCAGGTACTTAATATAACACCCCATATGAAATAATGTTAAATACAATTAATTATTTATATTTTTATATTACATACTTGACATATAATATATATATATACACACACACATATGTATACATTATGTTTTATATATATGTGTGTGTGTAGTGTTAAATGTTTATTTTTAAAATTATGTTTTATTTAATTGAATAAATTAATATTTAATTTTTGTTTAAACATAATTAAAACTTTTAATGAAAAAGAAAATAAATAAAACAAATTTGTTTTAATATAATGTACTAAATAATAAATATGAAAATTATTCTGAGTGGAATATTTTAGAATATTTTAAGTAATAATTATAAACTACATAATATACTGTATTTATTTAATTAGTTATTAACCATTTAATTTAATGAATTAATCTGCTGTAACATTTCAGTTCTAAGTTAATAAATATTTTGAGTTAGATATTTTTTTTATTTCACATTAAAATATTACAAATATTATTTAAATGATTATTTAAGTTTAAAAATGTTCCTAGACTTTACCACAGGTAACTCTCTGCCCTGGTTTCATAAACCTCCGTCTATGTGTGAAAGTAAACCAGTATTAATTTTACACTAGTAAAAGTTGTTCCATCAGGCTTTTTCACATCTAGTGTTAAGGGGGTAGAGACATGTAAATGTGTACTAAGGCACAGCGAATAGCAAAAAAGTGTTAAGTTATTACTTGGTACAGGAGTAAGTTTACACATGAGTAAATCAGCCTGTGTAAATTGACCTTTTGAATAGGAACCTTGGAGTTGCTTAGCCCTGGTGTAATCGGCTTTAGCACAGTGTGACGGGTGCAGCAGTGTGGGGCACAGTGTTTAAAAATAAATGATAGGTTTAAAAGGAGAATATCTGTGCGTCCAGCAGTTTTCAAGTAACAATAAAAATGTCGAGATAACTCTGGTGATTAATGTTACTGCTGGTGAGAGATCAGAGTTTTGTCTAGTGTCAGTTTTTACTCATCTTAAAGTAGTGCAGATGGATAATGCGCTTGCTGCAAAGAACGAGTACCATGCAGACCACACAACGGCGGGATTCAACTATGAGTAGATATTTTTTTTTAATTAAATGTATGTCAAGGGGGTGTTGGAGAAGTGAGGAGCACTGTTGGAGAGTGTTAGTGAGAGAATTCTTGGAGAAGAAGGTCATTGGGGGGGGGCAAAAAGATGTCCCTGAGTGAAATATCCTCCTTTAAATAGATTAGGAAGGGAGGGGGGGTACATGATGTATATATGATGCATATATTCCTCACATGACCTATTCCAATGCCACAGGTTTGTTTTGAACATGGGACATTTTATGGTCTGGTCTTCATCTGTAGGCCAGAGTCTGATCACGATGCCCAGAAGCGTTTTAGATGGTTTTCTCTACATCTCAATTCACAATATATTCTGAGACCTGCCAACCAAATCCACTATTTGTCAATGAATAATTGAGCTAATCAATTCTGCAGCTCTCAAGTTATTTTGGGAAGTTTTGGAGGTTAATACAGAATCTGAAAGTTTGTACAATACATCAAAGTCATAGAAGAGTGTGCAAGTAATCTGACATGGACATGACATTGTGAAATTGCACTGCCCTGTCTCGTACCATAATTGATGGGCTCTTTTATACGCTGGTTGTCTGTGGAGTGTTCTGCTGACAGCTACAGGTGTCACTGTGAAGATGAGTAGGGGCAACAGGCACCACTGTGTTGTTACCCATTTGCATTTGAAAATCCTATGATAAATACCATTTCAATTTTCGTTTTAATGGTCTATACATTTGTCAAACTGTAAAATTGAAATTGGAGCATAGTTTTTAAATGCCCAGTTACTAATCAATACAATCAAGGTTTCTCAGTGTCTAGCAATATAGGCCTCGAAAAATCATAAAAATGTTACTAGACCTGCAGGTCAAGTAACTTTAAAAATCTACTCAACCTAACTAATGTATTTGACCAGTAAACTTGTCTCAAATTGTGTGATCATTGGCAAATTTTACAGAGTTGCCCTTTTCTTCATTTTTACATATGAGTGCACCTTCAAACATGTGAGTTCAGAATTTCTGCTGTACAAAAAATACTTTTGTTTGATTAAATAGACAACATGTTTGCTCCATATGTATCAAAAATCTATCCCACATATAGGGTTCACCCCATCACTGACTTTCCTCTCTGTTTACTAATAGCATTGCCATCAGGACAGGGGTAGGGGTGTTTCTCAGTTCATGTTTAAAGACACATTTTTTATAAATATATTACTAAATATATTACTACGGCATGATGTGGTAGTACACTGTCACTTACAGACGAGAAGATTTTTCAATGCCTGCAATAATATAAATAGGCAAGATTCACCTTCATTGCGTGAATCTGTTATGTTGAAGACCCGCAAAATATGATGAAAAGTTTACCATTGCTTAATAAATCTGGGCAGATGAAGAACGAGAGGTAGAATCTCATGCAGCTAATTAGCTATCACTGTGAGTAGTTTTTAGCACCTTAGGGGCCTATTCACAAACTGCATTATGTAACACATTTAGAAGTACAACAATATTACTTCTAACCTATCGCAAAATGCTATTCTCAAAATTACGTGCAGGGCTTCTGCCTCTGCATCTCCTATCCTTTTGTGTACAGAGATCTACGTCATGACTGTGGAGTATCCGCACACAAAAGTATTCATTTTAGTAGTAAATGTGAGAGGGAGAGATAGCTGGAAAATGGGGGAAAACTTACCACTAACAGAGTAAAGAAAAGGAAGGAGTAAACAGATGTTGAGGGGGTGTTAGGAAGGGTTATAGAGTGATATGTGCACCCATCCACGAAAGAGTAATCTTATTCACATTTACAAACTGCTCTTCTAAAGTTACTTCATGCTAAAAGCACTCAAATTAGTGGAAAATGTACTCCAGCTCAGAGCTGGAGTAATGAAGTAAGCCCAGTACCACAAAGGCCAACCAATGGTACTGCAACATCCTCCCATAGAAAATAATTGAGGCAAGGACTTAAAATAAATATTCATAGGTGCTAATGTTAAATTAAATTAAGTGTTTCGAACATTTTAAAAATATAAATACATTTAATTTAACCCCTTGGCCGCGGCGAAAATTCCGACGCGGTGCGGGGGATTTACGGCGTGGCAGTGGTTCGGACGGCCCCCGGCCGTCCTCCGCACACGCCCACCGTGACGTCAGACAGCCGCCGGCCGTCCGACGCATGGAAGGGGTTAATGTTAAAATTACATATCAATAAAAAATAAATACTAACTTATAAAATGTTAACGTCTTTTAAAATTCATGCAGTAACTTTAAAAAAAAAATATATATATATATATATTTTACAGTCAATCTATACATAACTTTAGGTATTTTCACTTCATAATAAATACATATAAATGGTATGCTTTAGGTGTTTTTTATATTTAAATCTTAAGAAAAATAATTTTTATTTCATTTGATATATTCAAAATAATTAAATATTAAATTCAAATTAAGTTAATATTGCTGTAGCTAGTCTACATCTAAAATGAATATTTTAAATTAATTTACAAATCATATTTAACATTAAAATATTTTTACTAATTTATTTTTAAGTTTAATAAATGTTTAAACTTTTTTCTATACTTTGCCATTGAGAGACTTCTACCTACTTGTGAAAAGTCACGAGTAGTACCTTTATACTTTGAAATTAGGCTCTACACCCTGAATTCATAGGGTGGTGACATTAAAGGCTGCACTTTTGAATAACTTTACACTCCTAAATGATGAATACACGAAAGTAGTAAAGTTAATCAAAAGTGTACAAGTAAACTTACACGTACAGATTTACTCAGATGTAAGTTCACGTTTGTGAATAGCCCCATAGTATTTTAATGTGGCTAGTTGTACTACAGGATTTGTGTTATCTGTGTAGTACTATCATTTGCAGACCCTGGAGTGGATCACAGGAAGAAATTTAAATTCATATAATTTAATATGGGAGATTAGAACCATCTGTAAAGGCTTCTATGGACAACACTAGATGTGACCTCTTCATGGACCCATTAAGCGACTTCCACTCATATCTCGGCTACAAGACATGCTGTTCCTGACTAAAACATCATACAGCTAGAACTAGAAGTTTGCAATCAGCGGTACACTGCCTAATGAAAACTGGGTTAAGGTGGTCTTCAATAGGCATATACCTTAAAGCTTCTAAGTGTCATGTTCTGGCACTGGCATGCTTAGCATTCTATTAGCTTTCTTACAGCCAGTACACCACTGACAAAAGCACTGAAAATAGGATTCATCCAGAGACTTTGGCTCTACTACAATTCTCCCGTCTGCAAGTGATAATGAAGTCAAGTCTCCTTACCTCTCCCTGGTCGAAGTCACAAACAGTGTCCACCATCGTAGACTGTGAAGGATGTATCCTGCGCTGCTTTAGTGGTGCGATCTCAGGGCTTCGCCTCTTCAGGTCGGCCACATCCCTCTCCACCTCGTGCAGAGTCTTCTCATCTTTCTGAAGAGAAGGAAATGAAATGGGGCCTTAGAAGTCTGTACACAAAAACGAACATCCATTTTCCAATAACATTTTGAAAAAAAGGCTCACTCTTTTAGCCATTCTGGAGGAAGCGCCACTATATTTATCTAAGACACCTGAGAGATGTTTCACTCTAAAAAGTAACAATATTGCATTGCTGAGAGGTCAAATGTAAATAAATTTAAATCCAGTACTTGCATAGCGCACGGCTCACCCCATTGGGGTATCTCAGAGCTGGGGGCTGTTGGGAAGATTAAGCGAGCTATTGCCCAGAGTCGCATGGTGCAGGGCAGACCCCTGCCGCCGGAGCCGGGGATCGACCTGTGATCCCCAGCGTCCGGCGTCAGCCGCCCTAGCCGCTGAACCACACCTCTACCACTAGGGGGCACAGAGTGTACATTAACTAAAATGGGCAGCATGCGAAACATTTACTATCAAAGGTTTGATAAGGGTCCTGGCTTACAAACTGATTGCATTGCTTAAATTGTTCAAAAACTCAAGATCCCTCATTATAACAGTTTTTTTGCTGACTCGATCAGTTTTTTAACCACCTTGCCTTCACCTCTCAGAGGCTCCAAAATGTCAGCTATCTCAGTCTGCCTTGAAATGTTTGTGTGCATTGTTAGCAGTCATCTCCACTCCTTCTCAAGACAGGAGAAGTTTGAATGATTTGAGAAAGAAGCGCACTTTTGACTAATAGGTGTGAGTAAAACAGATTTCTGCTACGGTCCACGTATAGCATTCTCTTGGACCTTTCTTTGGAAAAGGAAAGAGATATTTTTTAAACTGTGGCAGAACTTGGCTCTCGTGCAGCTCTTTTAAGTTACTGATACTTGAGAAAGTTGCGAACATTAGATACAAATTGATTCATTGTGTCTGTGTTGCGCTCGGACAACAAAACCTCCAATTATCATTGTTTTTATAATTGTGTCTGTTGAAACCGTAGAAAAACTGCTGACCTACTTGATATCAGCTTCTCTGTTGGACTCCTGTCCTGCATGCTTTGTTAGTTGTATTGTCATATGTGTGGCCACTGCTTGAAGTTCTTGTATCAATCTGTCTTTTGCCTCTGGTGCGCTTCTAGACTACTTAGAAAGGCAATGGTGCCACCAGGCTGTTCCTCTGCTACCTGCTGTAGCTAAAGTCTTCGAAATTATGCTTGTGTCCCAATTACTTGACTATCTGAAATCTTTATCTTAATGAATTTCAGGAAAGGTCTGGTCCCTAAAAGCGCACCTATTGCTTACATCAGTTTATGACGATGTAAGTTAGTGGTTTGTCTTGGCTTTGGTCCTCTTTGACTTATTTTGACCATTATTGACACTGTTGCACCTTCAAACATGAGTTCAGCATTTCTGCTGTCCATGTGATTCTAGATGGCTTCCTCCGAGAATTTAGGATGGGAGGTTCTGTCCTCGCTCAGTCCCAGTCAGGCAGACTCCTTACGCCTTTTACTTTTTTGTTTAATCAATGGTGCCCCTAATGTGCCTCCCCAGGACTATTAAAAGTTTATGTTGAACTAGTTGCTCAGATGCCATAGTGGCGATGTTCATATGCTCACTAGTGCAGAAAATCTGCAATTTCAAGGGTTAAATAAGATCACAACACGTACGCTACAACATTGTATTTTAGTTAATAATAAATGAATGGCATAAGACTGACTCTAACCAAATACAGATAAGACCTAAATCATAGGGGTGGTCGGAGAGCAAAATATCACTTCTGGGCCTTCCAACTTGTTCTACTTTCCCATGCACAGAGGCACAGAGTGTCTGAATTAACATGTGGCTTGCATCGTATCCCTCAGATATGTCTCTCATCCCTCGTAAAAGCGTCTTCCTAATTCTATCTCTAAAAATCCTTCCATTCATTATTTTTTTGTTAGACCTCTGAAAGTCGGGGAGCCGATGCTCCAGATGAAATACTAGTGTGACTTGACCACGGCAATGCCCTTTCTTTGAGTCTTCCCAAATGGCGGGTACAGAGGCTTGTGGTGGAACAAATGTGACTTTGCTACTCCATCGTAGTTGTCTCTCCACTGGCTTCCCATCTCTCAGTGAGTGGAGTTAAGGTTATGTGCATGGTTCATCTGCACTTGTAAGGCCCATTTATGAAATGCAAGCTCATGCCATATGGATGTAAATGTACACACTTTGTTCTTAGCAACATGCGCTACTGTAAGTAAGTCAACCACCCCTTTTGGAAACAAGGGCTTAGGGGAAGAGCTTTCTCTGTCCAGGTACAATCAATCTAGAATAGTTTAGTGCCGTAGGCCAATCCTAATTTCTTTAAAATATAATTGGTTACTGAAGCTTTTAATACATTTTGATTCAACGTATTCTGCTGTGGCACCCAGGGAAACCCAAGTACTTGATTATAAGTTCAAGATTGAGTTCTGATCCATGTGCAAGCAGAAATTAGCACTGGGGTCAGAAATCCAAGTTATGTGATAATTAGATAAATTAGGAAATCCCCATTGAAAATGGAAAGCAAGAAATTTGATAATTTAAATACCGATTTACGTCATGCCTCATTTCCAAGTCGAAACATCAGAATATGAGGTATTTTCCACACCAGTTAAATACCTCACCCGGGGAGAATGGCAAATAATCCATCCACCACAGGAATCTGTGTTAGACTACAGGTCTCTAGTTAGACTTTAGGTCAAAAGTTAGACTTCAAGTCTAAACTTATACTACAGGCCTAAGTTTTCCTTTGTGAATCAGCCTCTCAATGGCCACTGTGTGTCCCCTATTGCACTCTAAAACAGATTCCTGTTGTGAATAGATTAATTACCATTCTCCCCGGTTGAGGTATTTACCTGGTGTGGCAATTGCCTCCTATTCTGATGTTTCAATGTGGAAATAAGGCATACCGTGTAAATCAGTATTTAACATATCACATTCCTCATGGTTTCCCTTTCCTAATTATCACATAACTTAGATTTCTGACCTCGGCGCAAATTTAACTAGTCTAATTTAGACATCAAGTATAAAGTTAGACTACCGGTCCAAACTTAGATATCAGGTCTGAATTTAGATTTCAGGTTTTGAGAAATCAACAGATAGTGCACGGACAGTTAGAACTAAATGTCTTTACTAAACTAGTTAGTATAAATGCTACAAAAGTAAGTCTATATGCGGTTTAATTGCTGTTTGTGCAAGTCATAAAAGATAACTTTTCTAATCGTATGAACTGTGGTTGTCTGAGATTATGAACTCTCGCCTGCCCTCAAATGAGGTAGCTGCTTGTTTAAGACTCAAAAGCCTTTTTGTATCTGTTTCCGGGTAGCACAAAGGCTTGGCACATCTGGAATGAAATCTGAAATGGGAGCTGTGCCAATATAAAAGTAAAGTATCCACGTGTGTGCTTTGTTTCAGAGCTTTTGCTTCTGTGTCTATCAGTGTACCAACCTCCCATATCATATTTGTTTTTAATAGTCTTTGTATAGTTTTTAGATGTGTTGGAGTGCAGTGACCAGGGGATGTCAGGCAAGAGTGCCACTGTGATAATGGTCATGGACATTCTGTGACCTCAAATAAGTAGAATGTGTTAAATGTGCACTTATCCAATGAGCACTTATATGCCATGTTATCCAGGCATTCTAAATGAGCAATTACTCACTAATCTCTTCTCAACACCAGATTACAGCCAGGAGGCCCTGTGGTGATCATGCATGTGAGCCTCCACAGCAGACCTTCCATGTTAGATCTGTTTTGTTGGAATACATGCAGAGTTCCTCAAAGGCTGTCCCTATGTTCCCCTGTCTCTTCAATACCTTCTGAGAGTGCATAATTTCCATTCCAGAGGCAGAATCTCCAAGACTGCCATCTCTCTTCAATACCTCCCCACAGCGTAAAACTTCCACTCCAGAGGCTAATGCTCACAAACTCTATAGCAGAGCTTCTTATCCGGTGCCCACCATTCCAACTGAAAAAATAACAATGATATACCCGCAACTAATCAGAGTGAGGAGCCAATAAACAATATGGGATGCAGATATCAGCACCAACACCCAAACAGGAATGGTAGTAAAATCCATAATCTACCACGTAAAGCTCCTGAAAAAATACTCCGTTCTCCAATCCACTAAACAAATACCAACAGTTTGTCAGTGCTCTAGTCAACTTGACCTAGACTACATCATTCCACTCTTCACTGCATATCTAATAAAAATACTACAAAATGCATAAAACAGAGTAGTTTGCTTTATCTATGAAAGACAGCCTTGACTGACTCCAACTATTTCAAGAATTACGTCAAACCAATATGCCTCACCTGCATAAACCTCCGCAGCCTTATGCAGAGCAAAATTACATTGCATCAATCAGTTTGTTTGCTCCACTCAGACATGACCTAGTGGATCCTAGGACCAAATGCAAAATCAGAGAAGAAAGGTGCTTTACATTGCTGGCCCAGCCACCGTCTACAGAGAATCTCTGCAGTGACCTCTAGAGTTGCAGTGCCCTAAGTCTTATGAGGTTTAGGTCACAACATAAGATCAATTCCGACTACATGTCAGACTGTGATACTGGAAATGTCCTATCAATCTGTCGCTCATACAAAAATGTTCATGTGGTTTCCTATGATGAGACACAGTGCCCTTCTGAAGACATGAACTACGCCTGTCCCATGTAATAGGTAATGAGAGGGTCTCACCTCCAGTTGGAGCAGCAGGTTGGAGACCCCACCGGGGACATCCTTGTTGTATTTGTCAAGGTTAGAGTTCAGTTTTTTCACAGTCTGGGCTGCAACATCAGCATCCTCTTGGAACTATGGGGATAACAAAAACAATCTCTGATTAGATCACAAAACAAGCATTTACAATGCAACGGTCTCGCCTTTGCAAAAGTTAGAGCTATCGGCTATGTGTTTGTTTTGAAAACAGATAAATAAATACCATTGGCATTTACAATGCCAATAGCTTAATGCCACACACAAACACACAGATCCACACACACACAGACCCACACACACACTCAGAGCCACACACCGAGCGAGCCACACACACACACACAGACCCACACAAACACACAGACTCAGAGCCACACACAGAGCGAGCCACACACACACACACACAGCCACACACACAGAGCCACACACACACAGAGCCACACACACACAGAGCCACACACACACAGAGCCATAATGAAACAGAAAGTGGGCCCTGATGCTGATGTACTCCCTACAGTCACATCACCAGTGTGTCATTTGTATGTAAATTATTAAGACAGTGCTCTTTGTCCAGCTAGAGAGGTGACTGGAAAGGCTTGTTTTTATAGAATGTGTTGAGGTCAATGACATATTTATAGTCAAAGCCATAGGCACCATCTTGGATTTCATCCTGTTGGGCCTTTGCACTTCTTTTGGTACTAGTAAACCAAGGGGGGCTGCTGCTACTGCAGCACCTTCAGGGTGTAGCAGGCGTTTAGGGTATTAAATTGCAATAGATAGTCTCATGACTGCAATGCGACGCCGTTTGTTTTTATTCAGGGTCTAATTTTTGCCTGTGAGACCAGGCACTCTTGAGCTCCCACTAGGTTTGTGCCCTCAGCCCACACTTGCCATTTGTATTTTTTCACGTCTAATTTTTGCTTGTGAGACCAGGCACTCTTGAGCTCCCACTAGGTTTGTGCTCTCAGCCCACACTTTAGACAGATAGTCGAAATCATTTTGGGACAGGCCTACAGTGTGACTAGTGTGCTGCCCATACTCAGGCTTACATCCTCTTATAAAGTCATGCACAGATGTCCTTGTTTCTGTGACGCGTGGCCAAAGTTTATTCTAAATAAGCGAGAACAAGTCTGATTGAACTGTGTAGGCCTAGTGTGGCTGTGAGAAGGTGAGCTCATGCCTGAGTGGATCAGAGCCAGCTGCTCCCAGCTTCTAAAACAAAACGGCTCAAAAGTGACCAAGCATTTCAAGCTTTCAAGCCCTCAAAACCTCATTCACACCAGCCTTTCAAACCCACTGGCCGATCTTGATAAAAAATGTATTTATTTAAAGCCAAATATTTCCACGAAAGCATTTGAAATAATATAGACACAACATAATGTATTCACACAATAACACTCATTAATGGTCTTCTCACTTCAGAAAACAGAATTGTTCTTAAGTACTTCACAAAAGTACAACTAAAGTGCAATTGTTTGTTATTCAAGCAATGATCAGGATTTTTATAACACATTTTGCTCCTTAATATTTTTTAACAATACTATAGCCTTATAGCCCGCCGTAGAGGGCTATACCGGCTATTAAAGGCCCTCTCCAGCGTTAAAGGCCCCAAGCCGAAGGCGAGGGCCTTTAACAAGGGAGAGGGACTTTAATAGCGGTATAGCCCATCTACTAAGGGCTATAAGGCTATTAGAACATTCTGTCACTATAGGGCAGAATGTTCTAATAAAAAAAACCAAAGCCTTTTGGGAGCGTGAGGGGATTGGAATCCCCTCTGTGGAAAATTAGTGCGTTTTGGTGAACATTATCTGCGCCATCTTGCCTCTTCCCCTGATGCCACACTTTTGTCGTGCGCGCCCGCCATTTTAAGATGCCCCGATCAGAACCAACCCTTTTGCATGCCGCTGGCCCCTGACATAGCCCTTTGCCTTCGCTAAGCCTGCCCGCTGACCACCCCCCTGCTTGCACCTGCCTTGAGTCATAAACCCCTCTTCGGCGCTGCTCTGCCCCCGGCCCTCATCCTGTTCCCAGCGCGACACCTCCCTGCTTTCCTTTCATGATCTCCGGCCCTTAGATGCAAACCCCCTTTTTCCCCGTGTGCCTGTTTTGTCCTCCCCGTTCCCCAGCCGACACCCAGCTCTGCCGATACCACCCTCACCCCTCCCCGTACAATAGAAAGCTTCCCCCATCAAAGAAATCCCCGGGTTGATCAAAGCCCCCACCCCATGAGATCCAATCAGACTCCCCTCATTCCGTGAATCGGCGGATTATCCAGCTGCGCGATGCTCATCACCTGTTGTGATTAGGGTGGGGACTTCAACTGTAAATGTGTGTGGGAACGGGCCCCAAAGGGGGATTCCGGGTAGGTCTTTCCGTATATCAAAGCTTTGTCACATGTATGTAAACTGCAATAAAAACCATAAACACTGTATATAAGGGGCCAGGCCTCAAACGTAAGTTAGAGCACCTCAGAACGATACCTTCTGTCCGTTTCGTTGTGTTCTCCTCCGGAGAGAATAAAAAACCTTGTTTCCTGCTTTCTAGTCTCCAGCGCCTGCCTCTTCATTGATTTAAATAACTAGAGGGTCACAGAGGCAATACCGCCGGGCAAATATCGATTGTCCCCGACCCGATTGAAACTGTTTTTACAATTGGCGTCCCAAGCGTGGGGCCCATCAGCGACTCGTGGATCCAGTGGGAGAGGTCCCGACGACAGAGTGAACGACTGCAACGATCGGGAGAGCTCTTGCCCAATAGACCCTCGTCTGGCAGCCGATCATCCGAACTTCACTAGTTCCGAACAGACCTCTCTCGAGTGATCTACGGTCCTGACTGGGAACCATCAGGAGTGCCGTGAGAAATACGAGAAAAAGAGGACGATCGGGCGCTGGATTCGGAAGACAAGAAACTGTCCACATGGTCCGGGTAAGGTCGTGTTGCCACGACTAGTTGCGAAATTTGTCTTGATTGCTTGATTGTTCAAAATACTAGTATTGCCTTGTTTATTTTTATTTAGAGATTCACTGTCTGCAAACGGAGAAGCAACAGGCTCTCTCTCCCTTTGCAAGCAGTGGAGGATAAGTAGGGTAGCAGCCGTGCTTGTTCTTTTTCTCCCCCACTCAATAATTGCTTGAAACTGAACTGTTGTTCACAAACTATTGTTTCCTGGAGATTCTCTGTCTGCAAGCAGGGAAGAGACCATCCTTTTTGCAGATAGTGAAAAGGGTAGGTGACGCAGATCTTTGCGGTCCTACTCATTCTCCCCATTGTTATTTTGTTGGTCTATTGTTTTTTTTTGGATCCATGAGGTATTCACTGCCTGCAAACAACGTAGAATAGAAATATTCTGTCTAGTCTTTGCACCTAGTGATAAGATAGGCAGTGCTGACTTTTTAGTCCCTCGTTACGAGCCGTCATGTCTGTCTTCTCCCCATTGATAAATAGCCTGTTTAGCCCGGACCGGGTGTTAGAGGTGGACCATATGGCTCCACTAGAAGGCACCCCTAATAAGGACATGTTCATAAACTATGGGTTAGTTACCATAGCTTATAATAAATTATGGCACAGGTATACCGAAGATAGCCAAGACAAACAGTGGCCACTGGCAGGATCCTTCGACCTTGATAAAATAGAAACGTTAGAAATAGCCCTTCGAAATAATAAGACGACGCCAATTATGCTCGACAGTCTCGGTATGTGGCGCAGAGAGGCTACGAAACGACAGAGAAAAGACGAGGATAAACCAAGTAGGGAAATATACCGACAGGACAACCCCAGGACACCGCTACCCACAACTTATCCCCCGACACTATACAAAGGACGACCAGACTTAGGGTCAAACCAATGCGCTTTTTGTAGGTATGTCGGACACTGGAAAGCCCAATGCCCGACTCTACTGAGCGTGAGTAGAAGCAAAGGGCCGACAGGAACGACAGACCGACAGTACGAGAAAAGGCGCGAGACAGAGAAGAACCCGACTTACATAGACAGGCCAGACAGAACCACCACGTTTGATTATGCCCGATGGCACAGATTTCGCCAGGAAAATCTCAGCGGCATGATCAAGTTCTCCTAGGTCGGGCAATGTCAAGACGGGAACCCAGCCTCGTTTAAAATTCACAGACGGAAAGAGATAATTATGACCAATAACTGTTTCTTATATTTGTCTTGGGTCTTTGTATGTCGTACTTGTACTGTCCCCCGTCTGAGTTCGTGTGTATGTAATGTACAAATCTGCGTCATCCCTTTTACACGTGTTTCCGTGTTACTCGACCCCTGTTAGCAGAAACTTAGCATAAAAGCAACCTGGAAAGAAAGAAATGATAAAACAAAATCCGTAGAACATTAATAAACTTGAACTTTTAATTTAACACAACAAACAAGGAATAATAACGATAAACTGTAGAAAATGGAAGTCAAACAGAACATTCGCCCCCCCCCCCATTCTGGAACCTTCCAAAGTAGGGCAGGGTTACGGCTACGCCCAACCAACGGCAACCCATATAAGGCGAGCCCCGCCGCCAACTCTTGGTCAGGAAATCTTAACGTATGGGGGAGCCGGAGGAGAGGCGGGAGCCCGCAGCCTGGGCATTTGCAGGTAGTCCCGCCACATGTCTCTTTGGCCGGCCGCAACGGGCCTGGAAAGACTAAGGTAGTCCCGCCACATGTCAAGAGGAGAGCGAGGCACCTCTTCCTTTTCTCTTCCGTCACGGCCGCAGCAGTCCTGGACGGCGGGATGTCCTGCACGTACCTCCACAACAATTTGTCCAAGTTGGGCTGGGGGGGAGAGGCGACGCGGACGAGCCTCTCCCACCTCCACCGGTAGGAGGTTTCCCAGCCCCCAGCCCGGCGCCGAACACCCCCAGTCAGGCGATGGTGCCCATACTTCCACAGCACCGGACACACCATGGTGGCACCCCAGTACTTGCGCAGCACCGAACACACAATGGTGGCACCCCAGTATTTGCGCAGCACCGAACGTACAATGGTGACGCTTGGGGAACACCGGATGTGGAGAGGCCTTCATGCAGGGCGATGAAAAGGAGCGGCATGGAGTGCACCGGGAGAAGGAGACGATGTGAACGAGTCTCCCTCGCCCCCCCAGGTGGGGGCATCACAGCTGCACCCCAGCTGAACGTCCCGCTCTCACAAAACAGGGACCTCTTCCCTTCACTCCAAAGGGTCTCTTCCATTCTTGCAAACTCGACGAGAGTGGCCCCTGTAGGGCCTCAAAATGGCGTCTGGATCCGCTGGAAGGCGGGCCCCGGCCACTAGAGTAACTTTGGCCAGCCATACAACTCGAACATTTGTCCCATGGAGCACGAGCCCCCATCTCCGACAGCATCTCCGCAGCCTTGAAGATCATGCAAAGGTCCCCGGCGGAGCCTTCGGCCTTTGCAGGTTTCCGGTAAGGGACGGCTGCTTCGATCGCCAACGAAACAAACATGACATTGCCACACCTTCTGTTAGCGTGAATTCTAGAACTGCCGAAAAGGACTCTGGTCCAGAACCGCCGAAAAGGACTCTGGTCCAAACTGCCAGTAATGGAAACATTTCCCCCTGATGCTGCTTCCGGACTGTGCCGGCCCCGCCCAAAATGGCGCTGGTATCAATCGGAACTTACGAACACCTCGTGGTGTTCCTTCGCACTAATATAAACTTGATGTTCTGAGATTTTTGTGATCCTTTGTACACTTGGCTAGAAAAGACAAGGAGAGCTCACTCGACGAACAGTATGAAAAGATCCCCGTTACAAATGTTGATTACGAATATACAATGTATTATATTTTTATAACTGATGTAAACCTCATTTACGATGCATACGTACGGTATGCATATAGGAAATCTGATTACAACTGTTATGATTATGTTTCTAAATTATGAAAATATATGCCCCCGAACCCCCGGCCAATTAATAGACGTTTTAGTCTCTTACAAATGAATGAGTAAAACTTTCCAATGTTTTTTACTGTTGCAAACGACACCCCCCACTGTACGCACTTTAGCCATTGCCACGACCGACCAAATACGACCACACCCTCCTAATCCATATGCTGAAATGAATTTGCAAATTAAAGTCTTTGAAACTATGGACGGGTATTGCATGTTTTATTTTAAAACAATATGGGATGGGTAGGAAAGTTCTTTTTCTGTGCACCCTACTCTGCTCTCTCTTTAAGGTTAAAGGAAGATGGTTGCCCAGCCTTGGAGGACGGATCGGATCGACAACACGACGCTCCGCATTAAAAGTACGCGACTGACTCATGAACTCTCGCGTAGAGGAAGACCGTGACTTCCAAGGATGGGTAAAACGAATGGTGTAAATGAGGGAATGTAAAAGGAGGGTGAAATGAAATAATGTAAATATTGTAAAGTACAACGTTCCGAAGTAGCAGGGACCCAAGAACCGAAGAACTTTAGAACGCCACGGCGTCGAAAGAGGTTTAAGGATCCCGATAGTGAGATATATCCTTTGACTAGATACCTCGCACTAGGCACCTCTGGTTTCCTTTTTATGTTTCCCCGCACACGCCCTACATGAACACACTACCCCCCCTCGACTCCGAAAACCATATCCCCGGGGACCCTGCCCCAAGGAGGAAAAGACGAGTAAGAGGTAAGTAAAGGACTTATGAATCCATGTATTTGAATGCGCGCGAATGCTGTCTCCCCCACCCCCCCTCTTTTCCTCCCTCTGCAGGTTACGTCAGAAATTACAGCCGAGGTGTGGCGAAGATCTGAGACCTTGCCATGTCTAAATACACGAAACGGACTAGCGCCGCAGGGTGGTGCCCAAGCACGCCTGCAAACTACTCACGTATCGAACAAGCCCGAAAAATTAGCACAACCTGATAAAAAGTGACCACCCTTAAACCAGACCGGAAGAATGAACCCATGTCACGTATGATGCGAAACTGTGAGGGAATGTGTGTGTGTGTGTGACTGAAGCGTTGACCCAACTGGTCAAAGGACCGAGAATGCGAGAAAGTGCGACAAAATGGTACCTCCTTTTTCTTCTTTCCTTTTCTCAAAGCACGTCCCCTCTACCCTGCCTAATGCTCAAACTGCATGATTACAAGATTCTACCGCGGACTCGTGAATACCCTTTACTGTGTAATGCACTAAATAGCCTTTCTTGAATGCACTGCCGCCCTCTCCGTTGCACGTGCACTATTTAGCCTGCCGTTGCACACTCTCTCTCTCTCTCTCTCTCTCTCTCTCTCTCTCTCCCTCTCTCTCTCTCTCTCTCTCTCTCTATTTTTGCACTACCACTCTCCCGAGTGGTTAGCCCCGAAATTGGCAGATTGCCACCCCTAGCACACCACCTAATTGGCTTCAAATACCGTCAGTATTTGCACAAACATTTGTCTTTAATACAATCACCCTGAGGCCGCGTCATTACCTCTCCTTTTCCGATAGAAGTCAATGAACCCAGGTTGGGCCGTAAGGGAAAGGACAGGTAAGACGACAGAGGTTCCCTAATCTGGCCCGAAATAAGGGAACTACATGTCAACGGCTCCTATAGTACAACACAAGGACCTCAGAATACGCGACCCTCCCCTCCCCGAATCGTCGCAATACCCAAACCAGAAAAACGATCACCCCCGCTACCTCCCCTGTCTATGTCCCTGGTTGTCTCCCATAAAACCCCTGTCCTTCCTAGTTAAGTAACCGGGCTGTAAAAGGTTACGTAGGACCCAGAATGATGTTTTACAAGGTTAACAGACTAGACCAAGGTAAAGAAATCATCAAAATGAACCCCGCAGTAGTTGAAAAACGGGATGCACCGATAGAAAGGAAATGTTTAGCCATGTTCGTCTCTCAGCAAAATACCTGTGTAGTACCATGTTGACGACTCACTGTACCCTTTTGTAAATATGAAACTCTAGAGAACGGCATATCTTTGCCAGATTTGTCTCCCGAAGGTGGGTTACCATCAGATGAACCGTCATGCCTGTAATAAATGATTATGAAGGAAGGTCATAGTAAATCCAGCAGGTCCGCCACCGGTCATTCATATGCCAGTTGTGAACGTTAAAAATGACGGACATTTTCATTCTTTGCCTGGAGCTGGGAGAGAAATAGACTTTTTTTGATTATCTTCATCCGAAAATTTTCTAAAAAACTGTCTTTTCAAACTTGTTTAAGGGTACTGCTGTTGGAGGAGAGAAGGACCGGATGTGGGAGCACGAGGCCCGACTGCAGACTAAGGGACACCTGCGACATTAGCCAAGGCGAGACCACGACTGAAAAGAGCTGCAGGACGAGGCACTGTTTTCGACAGCATGAAAAGAAAGGGTCGACCTGATGCCCCTGCTCGACGTCCAGTGCCTGTCGACAAGTCCCCGCTCTCTGAATTCCGTCACACGCCCGCCTATTTGAAGTCTCTCGTTCCCCTAGTTTGTTCCTAATTTGGCCTTGCTCCATCCCCCTTTTTCCTCTGACCTACCCTATAGACTGTTTTGAACGCTCTTCTTCCATCGGAACTTTCTGACAATCACCTCAAAGGACACGGGGCGAAAAGGACCTTTCCGACCAGAAACGCGAGGAAAGGGTCGTGCCCTGCAACGCAGAACTTAGAACAGAGCCGGACTTGTAGCTCCACCGCCGGTGCTCAACAGCGCCAACGAAAGACCACAAAGAACAATGAGAACTCGTAAACTTCGAACATTTGACATCCTCAACCACCGTTTTTTTTCTACGCCTCATTTCTCTCCCAGCCACCATTGTATTGATCCTGCTCCAATCCGAATCCGAAATATGTATTAACCTGCCAGTTTATGTTATGATATGTACTTGCTGCTCGCCGTTTTTGTATTTCATTCCTATGACTTTCCTGCTGAACAAATTTATCAAAGTTCATCAAATAGGTGCACCTCCTAAAAACTAGAAACCTCAAAATGTATTGTTTACAACTCTTTATCTTGGGTTTCCTACCGTTTTCTCTCTCATGCTCACCACAATAGACCCGAGTAGAAAATGAACCAACAAGATGTCTTGAATATGTAAAAGGAGGGACTGTGGAAAATTAGTGCGTTTTGGTGAACATTATCTGCGCCATCTTGCCTCTTCCCCTGATGCCACACTTTTGTCGTGCGCGCCCGCCATTTTAAGATGCCCCGATCAGAACCAACCCTTTTGCATGCCGCTGGCCCCTGACATAGCCCTTTGCCTTCGCTAAGCCTGCCCGCTGACCACCCCCCTGCTTGCACCTGCCTTGAGTCATAAACCCCTCTTCGACGCTGCTCTGCCCCCGGCCCTCATCCTGTTCCCAGCGCGACACCTCCCTGCTTTCCTTTCATGATCTCCGGCCCTTAGATGCAAACCCCCTTTTTCCCCGTGTGCCCGTTTTGTCCTCCCCGTTCCCCAGCCGACACCCAGCTCTGCCGATACCACCCTCACCCCTCCCCGTACAATAGAAAGCTTCCCCCATCAAAGAAATCCCCGGGTTGATCAAAGCCCCCACCCCATGAGATCCAATCAGACTCCCCTCATTCCGTGAATCGGCGGATTATCCAGCTGCGCGATGCTCATCACCTGTTGTGATTAGGGTGGGGACTTCAACTGTAAATGTGTGTGGGAACGGGCCCCAAAGGGGGATTCCGGGTAGGTCTTTCCGTATATCAAAGCTTTGTCACATGTATGTAAACTGCAATAAAAACCATAAACACTGTATATAAGGGGCCAGGCCTCAAACGTAAGTTAGAGCACCTCAGAACGATACCTTCTGTCCGTTTCGTTGTGTTCTCCTCCGGAGAGAATAAAAAACCTTGTTTCCTGCTTTCTAGTCTCCAGCGCCTGCCTCTTCATTGATTTAAATAACTAGAGGGTCACAGAGGCAATACCGCCGGGCAAATATCGATTGTCCCCGACCCGATTGAAACTGTTTTTACACCTCAGGTTCCCTGAAGCCTTTGTTCACAGCCAAAGCTGTGAACAAAGAAACATTGGAATGTTGGTGCTCCAGGCTTATACCAGCCATTATAAGCCCAGAGCACTCCATTGTTTTCAATGGAGCTACCAACATTCCAATGTTCTAATTCATATTAACCTTGAGGGGATGGCTTAAAATCTCCTTTTAATGCTATGCTCAGGGCTTCCCTAGAAATAGAAAGTAATCTAGTGAAAGAATATTTCAGATCAAAATCGCTGGATAGTTCAAGCCAAAGAATAAAAATAATGGACTGCCTGGGAATATACTGAATAGTTCATTGAAGTTAGACCGAACTCATTTCTAAGGAACGCAACTGCAGTAGACCATTTTAGCCCAAAATAAGCATACCAACGTCACGATTCAACCTTATCAGCTTTAACTATGGAAGACAAGGGTTGAGCCTCAATGGCATACAGAGCGATTGCAGGTATTTTTGAGATACAAACATCTAAGAGAGAAATCACACCTGTCTCATACTTAAAGATTCAAAGAACTGCAATAATCCCAATCCAACAGAGCCAGTAGTTTTTGCAGACTGAGTTTTATATGAGCTGACCATGATAAATTATTGCTTGACAATTTCAAGATGACTATCATTAACCACCATATCATGGTTGCTAGACTAAGTTGTCCGAGTATCAAGTTCATGCAGTAGTACTTTCGGGGGAGGCGGATTAATACCAAGGCATCTGAATACATTAATATGGATAACTATTGACCCAAGCTTGGGTGAATAGGAATTAACTCTATTTACAATTTTGGGAAAAATTGGTATATATAAAGTGAAAAAATAAGGGGGCAAGAACGTAGCCGTATTAAACAATTTGCCACGGGAATTTCAGCAGTAAGTCATGGTAAAACCTAATCAGGACTTTAACAAGTTTCGTAATACAGATTTACTACAGAATGTAATAAATAGTGAGGAATATTTCACTCTGTTAGTTTTTATCATACTTTTTTTTGGGCAACGCAATTGAACGTACAATTGTAAGCCACATATGCAAGATAGAAATTCATATATTGATTCTGCACATGTATCTCACACAATAGCAGTAAGCATCAGATATTACTGATTGTGAAGCAAGAGGCATCCAAGCCTACCTATCAACTGGCAACAAATGAGTCTCGTATACCCCAAATGACTGTGGCAAATATTTTCTCGGTTTCACCAAATAATGCAATGAGTCGATAATTTAAGGGGTTGAACATGTCTCTCTTTTTTACATGGTTGTAATATGGCTACCTATCCGGGAGTCTGATATTGTATCATTAATAATTCTGTGGTTAAAGAGAGACTGTGAAAAGTGGGCTCAGATTAGGAAAGCAGATTTAAGAACTGTGATTGGAACTCTATCAAGGCCGTGGATGTCAGTTGTTATTTGATCAAGAACTATGATGTACTGTACATTAGTATCCTAGTCAAAAGAATAAAAGAAGGTCTTAATAAAGATTTGTGACATGAGAATTCCAAATAATATTGCCTATAATAATGTGCTTCTTTTTCTTTGCCCAGGGCACTAACTACAATCGATCAAAAGTCACTTAGACAATGTTTAGTTAGGACGGTTTAAACAGAATATCACCATCGAGCAACTGAAGTCTCCCTTCTCCATTTGTGTTTTTTACTTGTAGTACTTTTAAAATAATTTAGATCTAAAATTATCATTTGGCAGTGGGTATTTTGGAATGGTGGTAGTGGATAGAAAATTAACCACTGACACCATAAAGCTGAAAACGTAAAAGTATTTACTGACTGAGAGATAACCAAGTCAGTAATATTTGTAGGCAGCCAATCCCTAAAATAGTTATTGATTGTCCAATAGCAAGTATATAGATTGTTGGTACAACAACGATAGTTAGGGAAAGAGAAGGAGGAGTCAAAAGGACTGAGGAGCCATTATCAAAGATAGCATAATTGTGAGTTTTCACTAAAGTTTGTTCTTATATTCAATGAGGAAAAATAACTAGGACCTGCGAAGAAGACAATTATGTAATCAATTAGAGAGGACAGACCCCCACTATTCTAGGAGTAACTACTCATCAGATTTCCCTCCAAGCAATCATAAACTAGGGCCAAATTTAGTTTCACAATACACATTAATGAGGTAGTAGCATCAGAGTTGCTCTTCTTATTTGGTAGATGGGGCACCTCCAAATCCCTGCATCCATTTTAATCACAGCACCCTAAGCACAGTTAATAAGATGATGTTGTCTGAGACTTTAGGATCACCTACAACAAGAATAACAGCATTAGGAAATATAAATATCATCCCCTGCAGTTCCTTCATCAAAACATCTAAATTAAGCAGGGATTCTGCTTCTGCAGTGATATATAGATTGTAATCAACCACTCAAGGGACTTATTATTTAGTGTTATATAACATACATGAACCATTAATGCACGAGAAAGGGTTAAATCCATTTTCCAAACAAATCTTGAAAACATCCAAATCAGCATATATGTTTACAGCAACACCTTATCTAATGTGGCTCTTTGTTTAGGGAAACTCTGGTCTGGAGAAAAACCCAGTAATTAGATAAATCAAAATCATGTGTTAACCAAGGTTCATGGAGATAGACAATTTGTGAATGCAAAAAAAAAGATGAATAATCATCATGCCCAAAAATGATCCAGCCTAGCAGTATACCAGAAGATTCCAAAAACTTCTAAGGATGACTTTCCTTGTTCACAGGTTTTAAAACATTGGGAATCCAAGACCAGTTCGATGCATCTGCACATTCTCTTTTGGCAATTTTAGATGCTAATCCCACAATGCTCTGGGGACCCCTGGAGGATGTGACAACCAATTTGGAAGCGAATATAGCATGTTACATTGCATGCTATTACAACACGTTCCTTTATAACGCGGTTGTTACAACAACCACGTTGTTAGAACGCGATTACTTTACAACACAAATCTATAGATCGACTTGCTGGAGGGTTTGCGCTGGATTTAGGAACAGTATAATTTACTATTCCAACTTTAGCCTGCGCAACAGTAGGGAAGGTGTAGGAATAGTAAATTATACTATTCCCGATAGTCACAAACACTGTCCTTTGTTCCCTGTTATGGGAGTAGAAAAATATACCACTTGTATATCTTAAGAACTAGAATGTAATAATTATCGCTCCATGAGCTCACACGAGCGGAGTTGGGCGCCTTCAAATAGATAATGCTGGAAGGTGCGCGATCTCCAAAGGAAGTACCTTCTCGTGGCTCATTGGAACAAAGGACAGTGTTTGTGACTATCAGGCATATGTACATTTATTCTATCACCCATTGAGGTGTAACAGGGATCGTTTTTTTTAATCCTGAGGAAGAAAGCCAAGGGGATGGCTTCTGAAACATGTTGACCTTGTAGGAGGTGACTCATTATAGTACACCATCTACACCTCCCCACTTTTACTATTCTCAGCCAGGGAAGACAATGGAGTATTTTCGTTCCACTAGCCAGAGAATTTTTAACCATCTCACATTTTCTTTTCACGATCCCACGCACTACACATACTCACCAATCACTGAATAAAGTGCTCCTGCGCCTACGTAAGTCGTAGCACGCCCCGTCCTGTAGAGTGGCGAGAAGACCCCAATGATGAGGCATGACACTGAATCAAGTTTCAGTGTGTGCGGGGTATTTTACAATTTTTTGAATCATTGCCCTTCCCACAAATTGAGAGAAGGAGCTCTGATCCTTTCGCACCTTTTTTCACATATGACTAAAACTTCAAATAGAAATAAAATAATAATATCAGCACACACATGGGTGCATATATATTCACATAATACATGGTAGAATCCCTATGTTGGATACATATGTTTGTATGCTGACCCATGATCGACAATAAAAGAGATAGAAAGGTTAATGGGACATAAAGATCAGCTTCAGAAACTTTAGTTAAGGGGACAAGGGGGTAATACCAGAACAATTTAGTACAAGAGCCTATTTTAACAGAGAAGGAGACTTCAAGGAACAAGTGATAGGGTTTTCCATCGACTAAATTAGAGGAGATGAAGCAGTTTATACCTTGTAGCCTTTGTCTATTGCCAGATTATATGACATGGTATGCTTTGAGCAAGCAGATCAATTTGGTTTAACTGTTTGCATGTCTGAAGCAGAAATATATGGAGTTGTATCATAGGTTGTAGTATCTTAAGATTCTAGTTTAAAGCAACATATTAAACTTTGATACAGAAAATGTACAAAATGTCTAGAAAAGATTTGTGAAAAATATATGTTCAACTCACTCACTTAAAAATAAATGTAAATAAAGCACAATATGGACACACATTGATTACTTAAAATTCTTTTTGTTGGTCCCTCAACACACAGCCCTTAAAACTGATGTCACAAATTAGCTCCAATTTGATCCACCATGGCTTCATTTGTAGTTAATTGTTACTGCAAATGCTGAACCCGAGAAATCGGTAAACACAACACAATACATGTACTTCCATAAAACATCAAACAATTTAAGGGAAACAAAAGACCAACTTAAAGCAAAAATTCAATAGTTTATAATAAAGTCACACCCTGGACTCTCCCGTTTGTTTTCTCAAGTGGCACTATGACAAGTACAGCAGGTCAAGCATTATAAGCTTCATTCACAGGAAAAGCGAGCAGAGAAGATGCAGCTCAGGCAAAAGAGTGAGAGCCTCACTCAGAACAGGTCCAGCCTGGTTGCTACACACATGCTCACACACACACACACACACACACACACATATGCGTGTGCACACATCCGTTAACACTGCAAGTTGCCCTCCCACACAGAGAACAGTTACATCATGTGTAGGGCTGTGTACAGCATGGACAGCAGTATTACAAATGCATCAGATAACAGAAGGCAATTAAGATGATTACCCAGTAATAGACAACAGAAGGACTCTCTACACCCTTTACATTGGTGAGGGGTTTATGAAAAGGCTAGCAAATATGGTGCCAAAGTATCGTGGGTATTCTCGCTTTGCCTCACTTGATGTTATTGCCTCATGTTGATTCTAGATGTAGGTACAATTAGCCTTTTGAAAGATGCTTGTTGTGAAAATGTGTTTTAAATACACATCACCCTCGAGAGGTGATCTGTAGGGGAATGTCTATATAAGACCACATGATATGGTGGATCTTGTTACTTAAGAATAGTTATGTATCAATGAAAAATAATGCACTAACAATTTTAACAGTAATGTAGAAGCCAAAGCACGGTTTGCCTGGACTTAATAAGCAGCATGATTACAATATAATAATCTTCATACAGGAGAGTAAACAGGCTTAACACATATGTAAATAAACATGGATACATACATATATACTTTCCTAAATGACTCTGGAGGATTTTTTTAAAACTCTGTCAACACAAGTGGTCAATGATACTTCTTTGTAAGTACTACTTCTACTTTACCATGCATTAGATTACTATAATTTCATCACTACATATCTGTTTAGAAAAGATAATTCTGATACTGTTACCCTGTTTTCAACTATAAAATACATTTTCTGATTACATTACTCATTAAAATTGTTTTCGAATGACATTAATTTGTCCTTCACTGGATCAGAACATGTTATAATGTTGATTTTGTGAACAGCCAATAAATTACAAGGGTAATTTCCCTGTGTTCTGTGCTAGATTACAGAATGATGTTACTTTACCAAACATTAGTTTGAAGAAAATTACCCCATTTATGTAAATGTAAATGTGTTGTATTTGTAAAGCGCACGGCTGCCCACGCGACGGGGCGTCCCAGCGCTGCACTCATACCGCTGTGGAACCCTTCCTGGCTTTTCCATGTGAAATGTCCACTCCTGGGCACCCCCAAGGTGAAGCCAGGCATCCAAGCGCTGCTGGGGCCGTTGTGGAGATTAAGCAAGCTATTGCCCAGAGTCACAGAGTGGGACCCATGATTAGACTAGGCACCAAGGTGAGAATTATCAGGTCCAGGGAGATTGAGTCCAAGAGCCGCTGAGGTGGGAATTGAACCCTGGTCCCGGGCCAGACCTCTGCATCAGGGTCTGCCGCTCTAACCATTGAGCCACGCTTCTACCACATGTTGGATTGCAGATAGACTTTTCCATGGTAACTCTTTGGTGGATTCTTGATTACTCTGCAAGCTTTACTGTGCATTACACTGCAGAAAGAGATTGCACTGACTTCTTTACATTGCACTGAAGTGCAGAAACAAACTACTGTGATTACTTTACTTGCCATTATAATGAATACGTTTATCTATCCTTGCATTTGATTGCAGAAGTACATTGTTATACCTGATTCACCATGCAATAGATAAATTACTCTAATTACTTAACTTTGCATTAAATTATAGGTTACATTTATTATTTTGCTCTTTTTAGATTACAGAGCACTGTAATTTACTCTCCATCAGTTAAAAGAAGATTACTGTGATTACTTTACGCTGCTTTTGATTACTGGAGAATTCTCTGACTACTAAACCATACATCTGATGACAGCAGTAGATTGCTCTGAATACGTAGTCCTTTAGTATCTCATAAAATAACATTACAGGGATAGCTTCACCTTGAATTTGACTGCAGGAGTAATATACTTTACCCAGCATTACTTTGTCTTGCATTAGGTTATGTAACATTTATCTGGTCGAGAGATTACTTAATTTGTTTTAGGCTGCATTGGATAACAGCATGTGAATGTTTTCCCTTGCCTGAAATAGATCAAAGAAAGACAGAACTCTAATGGGACTATTTCCTGTCTGGTTTACTTTATTTACTTGCCTCATACCGAGATTTCGATTTCACTCTCTAAAATGAACATGGTGCTTATGAACAGGCAGCATTTATTTTTCAAAGAACTAACCTGCTGTACATGACATGTTTGCCCTGATTTCAAGGTGTGGGGGTGACACCAAATGCTCCAATTTCTGGATACACTGCAAACTCCAGAGGAGATTATGCCAGCAGGGTCTCTTCCCTATTTAGCTAGCATGATCAATGATATTCCACCAATGGGGTAGCACTTCCTATTCAAAATGTAAGAATTTTTTAGTAGCACCTAAATCCAAATCTGGCACTTTGTGTTTTTTATCCTTACTTCTGCCTTAAGATCCATCTAACAAAGATTGTTAATAGTAATTCATTTATCTAAAAAAAAGCAGAGTGACTAAAGTTACACGACACACAATATTGTAAGTAGCAATGTTCATGAAAATAATGAGAAACGAGGTTTTCAACACTTTGTTTACAAGAATGTTCCAATTTCCTTACCCGTGCATCAGAGCTATTGCTGTCTTTATGGCAAAGAATGGTTTCATTTATAGGAGTAAACAAGCCGACCACACGGAGGTAAAATGCATACAAGAGGATTGATTCGCTCTGCTTGCACCGTTGGCCTATGCGCAACAATGCTCTTTGAGTGCAGAGGTAACATGCAAGGCATATAGGATTCATATGCTCAGGAACCACATCTATAATACCACTACAATGGCTTCCCCTTTGTGGCGCTACCCACACAAGCATCTAAACATGACTTTTGTACTGATTTTGCTTGATCCTAATCTGGATTTGTGGATCTGGTTCGACAAGTCTTTGAAAATAGTCTTTGTCAGTTGGCAAGAAGTCCCTTGGACATCTCAGCTCCTGTGATACTTCACCCTACTGGCCTCATTTGAGACTAGATGAAGGGCTAGAGAAGAGAAAACCCTGAAAGAAACTCAGCAATGCTGCAGGATAATTTAAACATTAAGAACCCAAATTTATTTTCAGAGACCTAGAGCAATGGACCAAAGTCGCATTTCATCGGACAAACAGCAAATAAAATGTGATCCACGTATTTTTAAAATGTATATTCATGGGAATGTGTTTTTAGGTGGGGAGCTCTCACGACCTGTTTTCGTCAAGTGACAACTCCCTGTGTAGGGTTAACCCTCTTTAAAACAAGAAACACAGGTTATTGTGAGGGTGGAGTTTTGTTTTTAGCACCCGCTCCCAGCCATGGGTGTTTCTCACTGAATCCACAATGACTGTACATGCAGGACTTAACACATTCAGTACTCTACACACAATGGGTGGTAGGGCATGTCTGAAACCTTGTAATGATAACTACAGCTCTTCTTACCTAACATTCCTGCTGTAAATTAGCTTATGAGTGTTTCTAAAATTAAAATATACTTCGAATAAATTAACCCCTGGGAACTGAGGATTTTATAAGAAGAAGAGAGAGCACCCAACGGAGGCTGATCTGTGCTAAAAGGGCTCAGATATATCTGCTATAAAATAAACTTTGCTAAAAGTGCACTGCACGACTTAGTGCTGGAATAACAGTAGCAAGAGCTTCAGAAATGTATCTTCAAACATCAGTGTCAGGTCAAGGAAAGCAGGGGTGGTAGGAAAGATGTGTGAAAAAATGTAAGCATCGATACAGCACCCAAACCCACCAAATTACGTCCATCATTAGAGCAAATGCGTCTTGGCCACTGTGCATATCCTAATCTTTATTGAACAGGTCTTCAACCTCTTCTAATATCTACTTCCCATCAACAAAAGTGTGTGCCTGTGTGGGCAGGCGTGTGTGTGTGTGTGCGTGTTTGTGCGTGCATGTGTGTTTCCGTGTGTGCCTCGCAGCATTGACAGAACCAGAAAAACACTATCTTTGTGACGACCGGTCCGTTATGAGAATACGTCCCAGAAGTGTTTTTAGGTACTCTCGAGCGAGTGTATCAAAAAACTAAAAATGCAGTAAGACTTTCTCCGGTGTGCTTTATAACTAGGGCTCCCGGTTTTCCGTTTAAACGGATATTGGCGGAAAACAATTTTTCCTTTGTCTGTATTTATATGTAAAAACTGCAAAATACTAGAAAATGTTGCCGCGCTGCCATGATCGAATCCAGAGTTATCTCGCCACGCCCCCTTTCTGCTGCTGGAAATTCCTTCTAATCCTTCCAACCAGGGTCTTTTTGTGCCCCTGAAACAATCCTGGTCAGATTGAAGCATCACTGAGTGGGCTCTGAGCAGTGCTGAGTCACTGCCCGAGGCTTGCAACCCCATATTAAACAACCCTACATGGCTGAACATTTCATAACAAGGATTTGTGACCTTCTGTTCTTCATACATACACCTTATCAACAGAAGGTTCCGGATAAAATCATTTTATTTAATAAAAAAAGGAAACGAGTCACTCTGACAGGGTTTTAACCAGCTTTCTAGTCTTAGATTTAGAGTGTGAAAGGCAACAGAAATCACCACCTATTCAGGACAAGTGCAGACTGGTGGTGACACACACACACAGACACACACACACACAGATACACACATACTCACACACACCTCTGCTGATGATCTGATTACGGGCAACAATGGTGCAAATAATGAATAATTACATAGCGCATGGATTCCACCCATATGCCCTATAGCGCTACTTGGGAACAAAAACGATTTTCAGCCAACTCCTTCCACCTGGACATTGGAACAATAGAAGGAAGTTAAAATGGCAAACTACAGTTTTTTGTGTAGTGCTTGCTCTCAGATTCTTAAGGATTCATAGCACTGCAAATGGGATAATGTGCCGAGCTTTGGAAGGGTTAAAAACCGAGTCAGCACAGAGATTGAACGTGGGACCTGTATTTTGCACAGTGGTAATACCATGCACACAACGCCCATTGGGCTTAAAGGGCTTCAGCCACCCCTTCCTCCCCTCCTCGTTGTGTGTGTCAGCACGGGAAGCTGAGAGAGCTTCCCGTGCACACACACAGCCACACCTGAGTACTCCACAGATCTTTTGTAAGACCATTTACTTGTTAACAAGGCTTTATTGTTCTTTCACCCCTTCTTAGAGCCCCGGCTCCTTCACTCTGCTGATTGCTGGAAGACTTAGCCCCGCCCCCGAAAATTTTATTAGGCCCTCCCCAATCCCCCTTAATTCCACTCTAGTTGCGCCTCTGACTATGACCAGCACTGGGCCACTGTGTTTCCAGACAGACGCCTCTGAGTCACCACAGTCAGCATTTGTTTGCTGCCCGGCCCTTCGGAGAATTCACCAACTCCAGGGCTCTGCCTCTCAAGTGAGCTCTGCGCCAACCCTCCGCCATTTCAACTTGAAAGGTACGTCTATTTACCCTATGTAAATAGTAAATATCTGCGACTCCAAAAGAACCAGGGCACACCACCACCCACTCATCGGGCCCGGCAGATTGGTACTTCCTCTCCAGTACCACCCTCTTACAGTAACTAGTCCCCAAAATTTGTAATCCCACATCAGTGCTGTCCGGGCTCTAACCTGCCCCTTCTCCACCTAGGCACCTAGGTGCGCCAACATCTTGCCGTAGCCTCCCCCAACGCCCCTGACTACTCCTGTCCCAGGCCCCATACAGTTGCCCAGCTCTGCCCACTGATGCCTTTTTAGCCCACCTGCCCCCCAGACAGATGTGTTGTCTCTGCCTCGAGTGTCCATCACTATCCCCCACTCCCACCTGGCGCCCTTGGTTGCTCAGCCCCCACTTTCTGTGTTACCACTCCGCATGTTCATGACATAATGACGTGTAATCCCACAACTTGCAGATCCCGGAAGCTCGAGCTCATGGCAGGCACCCTGGATTCCACGCATCACAACCAACCTCCACCCCAGAGCTTTAAATGGAAATACAGAAGCACTGCACATGTTTGCTCCTGATAAGTGCTTGTACTCTATCCTAAAGTGTTTTATAGCATAACTGAGAAGCACAGGTGCTCTCCTTTTCAAATTACTCAGTACCGGAGCATTTAAAGCACTGCTAAAGCCACAACAAGTCGCTAGTATAAGTGAGCGCATGTGTGCATTGTCAATTTGAATAAATGTGGAAAAATACTAGCTGTAGCGTCATCTTTTGCTTGTGGCAAAAATAAATGTGGATAAATACAGAAAAAAATGCCCCAAAATTAATATGGATAAATACAGACGGAAATGGCAACAAAATTAATTCCATAAAACTGAGAGCCCTATTTATAATCTACCCCACAATCAAAGCGTGTGTGGAGTTCGAATAGTAATTACATACTTCAATTCTGTCAATGCCGGTCCTCATAGAATAGGTATGTTGTTTTGTGTTTCTGTGTTTCTGTCTGTGTGGGGGGGTGTCTGTGTGTGCCTGTTTCTCCTCTCTGCCACTGTGTTGATTGACTGTCACTTTGAGTAACCAGAGCTGAGCAGCACTTCCTCCAAGATGCTGCATAAAGCACTGTCATTTCGGTCCATATTCCATGAATGACAGCCAGGCTGTCCCCCATGCCTTTAAGCCGAATGCCAGTTGATGAGCTCCTAGTGGCTCACAAACTGCTCACTTGAGACTCTCCCCTACTGTCACACATCCCTAAAGCATTGTCTTCCCTGATCATCGTAAACGCCCAAAAGAAATCCTCAACCTTAAAGATGACCGCCTGTTCTCTCACTAACAAACATCACACACTTTCATCACAGCATCCAACATTTATCATCCCCTGTCCGCACACTCGGGGTGAAAACAAACTTGTACACCAGATACCACCCTCAAGCTATTTACCACATCTAAATTATTTTGCTCATGCTTGGTGAGATCATGCCTGCCACCTTCCCTTCTGGTTGTGGTTAAAAATAGCATTATGAACCACTTCTCTCCATCCTATCGTCTCTTTTTTTAACAAAACAAGGGACTTGCAAAGCAATGCTGCAAAGACTGCGACACTGCACAGCGGCACAAATGCTACCTTTCGTAAGTTCGATAAAGAAACTGAAATCCATAGAGGCAGCTGAATTCAGTGGAATCAGTGTTGCTCTATGTTCTGTTCTGTGTAAAAGGTGCTCAGGTTTGCAATTCAAGGGGCTACTTGAATGTACTAAATTTCACAAACACTGCAAATAAGGGTCAGATTTAGAGCATCTTGCCTGCCAAACCCTCGGTCCATCCGCCTCATGTACAGATGGGTGGACCTTAAGTATTCTAAGTATTCTATTGGCTGAGCCCCTGTGGCTCCACTGTCATGGCAGTTTCTTCCAACGTACAGAGATGATCGCTGGTGTGGCCGTCATCTCTAAATTGGGCAGAGTACCCCCAGGATGGTACCATGGCCATCATAATGGACACTACTTCATCAGTCAAACCAGGCCCTAAGTATCTTGCTCAGGTATTTAAACAAAGTTGGACACTCGTACTTTTGTAAGCCTACCTAGAATAGGACCCAGGACATTCACAGCCTCAAATGCCACAAGAATCCGACAATAAAGGTCAAATTAAGAGCTGACAATGGAGAATCCTCCAATTTCTGGTTGAATTGCTAAATCCAAGAGAGTACCTCTGGCAGTTGAGGAAAGTTACAGGTGGATTCACCTATTAGTTAAGCACTTCTTCTACAAGTTGGAGGATTTTTCTTCACCACCTAATAATAAGCCAAATGGCACGCAGTTAGTCGATTCCTAGTTACCATTAATTGCGTTATAGGAAAATGGAACAGAGATCACAAGATCACGCATACATCAAAACTGTGTGCCCCAGGAAAAGCACAGGGGGATTAAGTCCTCTGCAATATTACCTTTTTGTAGTTCTCCACGTTTTTCAGGTGGCTCTCCTGGCAAATGCAGAGGTTAAGGAAGTTCTGCCATTCGGTCTTCAGGGCTTCTTGGTGTGCCTGTAGAGGGATACACAAACAATGAAATGAACAGTAGCTGAGAAGATCGAAGGGCCTGATTTAGATCTCGGCGAAAGGGTTAGTCCATCACAATGGTGACAGATATCCCTTCCGCCGAGATATAAATCCCGTAGGATATAATGGGAATTGTATTTTGGCAGATATCTGTCACCATTGTGACGGAGTAACTCATCCGCAGAGATCCAAATCAGGGCCAAAGTATATTTTCTGTGACTTAGGCTCTCATGCATTGGGGTATTTTACACATTCAAATACTTTTCTGAATATAACATGTCATGATCTTGGTTGATATCTAAAATTGCAGGTAAAGCTACAATAATCCAGTGCTAAACAAGATGTTCCCTCGCCCTTCTTTGGACCAGGGACATCATGGACTGGTATTGCCCGATATTTCATCGCTCTGTCCCATCTGAGGCAAACAGCTTGGCTCTGGAGAACTAGAGCATTTCGTGTTAAGTGGGTGTCTCAAAAGGAGCGCAGCCGAGAAAGTCTTCACTCAGCCCTCGCACTCCTTTACAGATGTTGGCAGGTTGGGATAGCTCCCCCGTCTCTACATGCCAGTCCTCTTCTGTGGCATACCTATCCCTTCAAAGGTGCCTACAGACCCATTAGTAACCTTCCATTATGAACATGTGTGGGTTCTCCTCACCAAGCCACTCCCTAGAGTGCTTTGTCAGTCCACGCTTCGTACCTGGATCGAGCTCACCGCGGGATGCTGCAGATCAATCATCCGCTCTCCATCATCCTGTAGGTTGTTGACATATTCCTCTTGCGTCAGCAAATCCTGAGCTTTAAAATTCTGCAAAACACGAAAGAATTCATGTCACTATACAAGTAATCACTCCATTTACAGAGTCAATGACACACTAACTCACTTAACTGAACATGACTTGATCCTCTTGACACCATGGGTGGTTGCAGCTCACCTCCTGACAAAGGTGGCTTTGGCATTTGCAGAAGGCAGGCAATCCTTAAGGTGGGCTACAGTCACAGAGATACCAATTTTACCTGCATCCTCATCTGTCTGGACCATATTTTCATGTTCCCCATCCTTCCAGACTGCCCGTCCAGCAGCCCCAGAGGCAAAATAATGAGTCTCCCATGCCACTCAGGACGTCTCAGAGGAATAAGTTACTAACTACCCTTGCCCCTAGCCCGCCAGCTTTTCTGAGGTACTATCTTGTTAAGAGGAATTTCCATTTCTTTAGAGGACAATACTAGCCCACTTCGGCCTCCAGGTTTCGGTATAGTGTAGCAGACGGGTACCCTGGCCCCTGTGGCATGACAAGCTCAAATCTTCTATAGACTTTCATTACTCTGCTGTCTCAACCCATAATTCACTCTCAACACCTACTGCAGCCTCGCCATCCACTGCAGCCACAACCTGCAGTGCAGGACAATACCCTGTAGAATCCTCACCCAGTCCTGCGACCTCACCCAGTTCTGCAGCCTCACCCAATCCTGCTGCCTCACCCAGTCCTGCGACCTCACCCAGTCCTGCGACCTCGCCCAGTATTGCATCCTAACACAGTACTGCATGCTTACCCAGTACTGCGACCACACCCAGTACTCCGACCTCACCCAGTACTGCGACCTCACCCAGTCCTGCGACCTCGCCCAGTACTGCGACCTCGCCCAGTACTGCGACCTCGCCCAGTACTGCGACCTCACCCAGTACTGCATGCATCCTCACCCAGTCCTATACCCTCCACCAGTACCGCGACCTTACCCAGTACTGCAGCCTTGTCATATATTCCAGCCTCACCTCATACTCCAGCCTCACACTGGCTGGGTCTGGCATCTGGTCGCTCCAGTCCTGCCTCAGGATCTTGTTCTGTTGCTCATTGAGGTACATGAGCTCCTTGGTGCAGCCATGGAGGTGGTTGTACAGGCTGCTCAGGTTCCGGCTTCTCCAGGTAGCCACCTCCTGTGTGTTGTTGAGAGGGTAGCGACATAAGGGAAACAGTCAAGCAACTGGAGAGACTGAGAAATATTTACATATATATGCAATTAAGAATGAAAGACCGACTAAAGCGATTCGGTCCAGCGGCATGCTGCCCTTCTGTGACTGTGAGGACACCTTGTTGCGCTTGTGGTCTTTTCTCTATGTCTACTAATGGTGCCAGAAGACCTGCACATTTTTGCAACTAACTAATACCTCTCCACGATGTGGTGGGCAACTGGGTGATACATCTTCGAAGCTGAAGTGGGGTTGCTTTTTATTTTAAGTTGGAAACTTTAATTTCATAAACACTTTGTCGGGACAAAGGGCGCCCTTTTCAGAATTTCAAACCTTAGTCGATCAGCAGGGGCCCTAGTGCCACCACACTCCCTCCCGTCACAGTCCCCACTTCTTAAAAGGGGATAAAGGGTTTTGCTGTTTATCAGCTTATTGTGCAATCTGGCTACACTCACTACTGAAAAGGTGTCCATAGGTTAACTGCATGTACACAAGATTGAGTTACATACCCAAAGCGTACCCCAAATTACTCAACCCTACTCCATTTGCCGGAATGCCAATCCTGCAAGAAATGCCCCCTCTACAGAGCAGCCATTGCAGAGTGGTAGGGCTCTGCTTCAAAACACACCCTGGAGGCCATCTCCTGGAGCACCTCTTAATACACACAGCTACACCAGACAGTAGAAAGGAGACGTGAGCGACAGTCTGTATGAGCCGAGACGCCATCAGGGCCCTAGCGCTCTGTCTTTGACTGAGCAGTCAGAATGCACAACTTTAGTCAAATGAATGCTGAAATGACACTCATGGACTGAATACATACCAGGAGTCCTTGGTATTGTCTCTTAATGTCGTCAGCGTCCTGTTTTCCAGCAGAGGAAACAAAGGAAAGAACGATGGTTAACAAAAGTCTTTTTTGTATTACAATTTTCAAAATTGGGTTCCTAAAAACAACCAAGATTGATGGCTACAGAACAGGGGCCAGGCCAACTAAACAGCACACCTTTGAGAACAGTTTGCATCATTGAACAGCCCCCTATTTGCCCCCAAGATCACAATGTGCCCCCCCCCATGTTTCCACCAGGGCTGAGGCCTTACTCATGGACAATGATCCCTGCACCCCCTCACCTTCCTGTGACTTTCTGTCGACACAATTCGCATCTCTGCCCCATGGTGGGTGCAGACATTAGGAGGACTGTATGCATCCCAGCGGATACGTACCGGACCTCTCTACCACCCACAGCCCTATGTTTCCCCCAGGGTTCTTTACTCTCCCTGCAAGATGAGTTATGGGTTTCTATGACAGTGCCACCCCCTCAGAGATTCTATTCACAGCATGAACAGGTCTTGCATCTCTGCAGTAAGTTTCTCCCTTTGCCAACCAGCCCTGGCTCTAAATGTCTCCACTGGGGTGCGGTGCTACTTACCACAGTGGATACATTCTGGAACTCTGTCTTTACCCGCCCCCTTACAACTCCCACCACCCAACTCCCGATTGCATTCTAGAGAGTCTCCCATGCGACTGGATGCTACTCACCCCCGTGGACAGGTTCCGGATGTCTGGCGCATACTCTTCGATCTGCTGCTGGAGGATATTGTGCTCCGCCACCTGCTTCTCCACCTCGGCCAGGCCAGGCCCATACTGCCTCTGGTCCAGTTCTCTCTGGGGCAGGACAGAAAGCAAGAAGGCCAGGTCACTTGCTTGTTCCTTCACAAGGTGTTCCTCTGACATGAGGTGGGGAAAGGTGGTAGTTTCTCCGGCAGATGACAGGGTTGGGATTGCGTACACTGCATGTCAGAAGCATGAGCATTTTAGCCTACCTGTTGCTTTCCCTCACATGCTCAGTGAGATATGAAGGGTTCCTTTGCTCTAAGTGTGCTTAAATAAATGCCTATTGAACGTACCTGCTTTTCGTCCAGCACCTGGTGCCAGTTGACCTTCGGCCCCACCTGGGGTAGGCTGAACTTCTCATAAATTTCCCGGTAGTCCGAGCACTCTTGGCTCAGCCGCTCGTGAAGGTTACGGATGCTGCCAAGAAGGAGAGAGAAGTTGTGGTCAACTGTGGAATCAGCCTGGCCTCACCTCTAACATGACCCACCCAACCACACCCAGATTGGCTGACTATGATAACCGAATAAACTAACCACCAGCCTGTTGTTTCAGAAAACAGAAGTCTCTGCCACCATTCCTCATATTCCACCACCACCATCCCTCACGGCTCACGCCGAACAGCAACTGAACACCAGACTTGTAATCTCAGGCACAGTCCTCTTCCATCATCTCTCTCGACCTCAGTCCAAGCTCTTGCAAAGCACCCAGACTGCCTATTGGCCTGTGGTCGCCAATGGAAGATCAGCCACGCTCTCGGCTGCTGGCCGCAGCGCTATGGCCTTTTAGTGACACCCTGTTTATCAGCCCTACCCCTTTAGCAGCACCGGGATATCACATGTTGTGTGTTGTCAGTGGTTTTAGAGGGAGATTCATTGCTTCTACATTCTTCGCCTTCCCCTACCAAGCCTGTACGGCTACACTAACCCCGTTGAGCACCCTTAGAAGTGAAGTTGTATAATGAAGCAAAGCAATAGAAGGATTTATTGTCCAGAGCTGGGTCGGGCACCGTGTTTCTTTTTAGGTCTGACCTGACTGTGCTGCTGGTGCCAGACTTTATGCAATCAGCAGACAAAGAGCTGTAAGATGGTCTACTGAGAGAGAGACTTTGGTTCCGTTGATAACCTTAAGTACACAGTCTGATTGGGCAGTAGCTGTGTGCTTCAGCTCAAAAAGACTGCTTGTATTTCTCCTTTGCCTTGTGAGAAAGCTTATGCTGAGGGCTGAGTTGGTTATGCTGACAAGCCACTGATCAAGAATATGTGCTTGAGCTGTATATTATGGAAAATGATGGCAAAGTCAGTAGGTCTGTCTCATTTACTATGAAAAGCATATGTTAAACCCAATAGGCCTTGAAAGGTGCCATGTCATTACACTGTGCTGAAACTTGGGACAAGTATTTTATTGTAGGGAATTTCACAGAGTACCATAGTAGGCAAGGGTTTTTGGTGTTGGCTACCTGCTGTGATAAACTCTTGTAGGAGAAGATCTTCACTAAGAGCCCTTGTTATGACATTTTAGGAAATGTATATTTTTTGCCAACTTTTTTTTCTGATATATTCGTAATTTTATGACACCTGACAGAGGGGCTTTGGCTTCGACCAAATGTTGGTTCCTTGTGATCAGATTTTGACTGGGCAGAAGTTGCGTGTCTTTTCTGAAAAAGAGTGTTTGTGTTGCACTTTTTTGTACTGTGGGAATGCTTATGCTCAACACATTTGGCTTTAATTTGTTTTAGTGACAAGACAGTGATCAAGGCTCTAGGCCTAATCTGTTTGTTATAAAAAAAAAGCTACAACAAAGGCAGTAGCAATGCCTTATTTATTGTGAAAAGCATGTGTTAACGCCAATAAGCCCTTAAAAAAGGTTCATTGTCATTACACTGTTACAGCTTGTGTTACCGCTTGTAGACAGGTATTGTGTGACAGGGAATGTCACAGATTTCAGTAGTAGGAAGGGTTTTGGTGTTACTACGTGCTTTACAATCTGGAGAAAATTGGGAAATTAATGCAAAGGAGAAAAGCAGACATGCAGACCCTACTGTGCCAAGTGCTTATAACATGCGAAGGAAGTAGGGCTTTAGGCGTTTGTTGTTCTTTGCAAAGTCCTCATCAAGCTAAAGAGGCAAAGGAAAGGGAGGTCCAGAGGGTTGCTTCCCGGGAGTTCAGGGATCTATCCTCAAGCGATTGATATGTAAATGGGAGCCGTCCCATGTTCAAGGGTTCAAGGTACGTCTTCATTTTTATTTCATGGTAAAAAAAGAAATGTCTTCCTATTTTCACCTATCCAGATACTTCGTAAGTCATTATAATCAGGAGGTCTTCAGCCAATGCAGTTGGTATGTGCCAAAGTCACAAAATCTGGTTCAATATGTTCACTACTGGTTGGGGTGTTAACCCCCTCACATAATGTAAGGCTTAGACCACAGATTCTTCCAGTTTTCAAGCTCTGTGGCTGATATCCGACCTCATGTTGTCCTTTCCTGTGTTCAGAGGGCCCTGCTTATCTTACTGGATATTTTCTAATGTAACTTGTCTTCAGCCAGTTGTCCTTTGCCTGCTCTGTGAAGAGGGCCCGGAAGTTCATTTTTCTGATACTTAGTTAGCTTTTAAATCCCAAGTTTGCAAACACTTTCCGATCATAGAGGGTTGGCACATACTCAGAGTGTGAATGGGTTAATGTGTTTGTTATTGGGGGGAGTGCTTTCTGGAGACTCGCTCAACAAGACTGTTGTGAGGTGCTCAGAACTTTTAAGACCAGGTATTAGGGACATTCTTTCAGCATTTTGAAACTAATATATGTAGTTAGTGATTTGTCTCTTAAAGTTTTAAATATGCAGTTATATTTTTACCTGACAGGATAATTCCTTCATTTTTGGAACATGTAATTCTTAAGGCGCAATGTGTACATTAGGATCTCCATTTTACTACCAGTTTAGGTTATTATTACAATGGGTTCTGTTTTGTGCTTGCGAAATTGACTCAGTTAAATCCGTTTGTCTGCCACGTGTATCTGAGTTGTGACCATAGTTCTGCTTCTGTTTCACGTGGAGATGTAGGTAGTGGGTTTGAGGACGCCAGTATGTGCTCCCCTAATCCTGGGAGAAGGAATCTATTTAACTGGCCATTCATTCATGAAATACTCTGCATAACATAATATTGTCCTTGCCTTATGGAGTATCTTACTATCATAATAAGAGATTTAGCTAGTGCAATGTACGGCGCACAAGCACCGGCTCTGATAGTAGTGCTCCAGACAACTAAACTCTTTGATGGAGTGTTTCTTTTTTCAGCTGACTTGATTACTTATCCATATCTGCTTTGTATCAGATCTTTTTCCTTACAGGTATCTCTTAACGGCAATATCTAGTATCTGGTACCCATTCCTGCATCTTATAGTTGCTACATTACTAAGCTTCAATGTCCGAATAATCGGCCTAATAGGATTCACAGAAAAATACTGAAGCTGATAAGTAAAGCAAATCCCTCCGTGTTCATGCCAAATGATCAACTAAAATAATACAATAGATTTGAGGATTGTTTATCCAGTATTCAAGTAGCACATGGAATTCAACACAAGCAAAGCCTCGCAACAATTAAAGCACCCCACCTATAGCAATCCTGAAGAGAGTCTTGGATTGACGTATGCTCGACAAAGGGCATAATATCCTTAAATTAACGCAGGTTTGTCCTGAGGCAGCCTCCGCCCTAAACGACTGTAATTTGAAACTATCTTTTATGACCCGCCCAGGCTGTCATCTCATCTGAAACTGGTTGTTGTTATGCGCTTCACCAAGGCTTTGAAGACAAAATGTTAAAGTACAGATTTTCTAATAAAACTCGACATACTTGGTGACCCATACAGAGAAACCAAAACATGAAACCTGTATTCAAAAAGCTGCACAAGTTTCCCATTCAGGATTGTTAATTTACTCCCTGGGTAATGATGCATGAATTCATGCTCTGCGAAACCACTGATTACGTGAAAGCCTCGCCCAAGTACACACGGCACCCATATTGCTCAGGTCAACCCAACTGGAACTAGAACAGAACGTCCAGTGTAAACCCTACAAGCACGGCTTGTTTGCCCAGAGAAGGGGCTTTGTACCAAATCCTGGATCTACTCCCTGTTTTAAACTCTTTGAGGACATAGCTTTTCAGAAAAACTTTACATAATCCCTTTGGCCTATTGAGCTTCCATTGATGTGAATACTACATGCACATGGTTGTGTTCCATAGACAAAGTCAACAATGAAATGTTATGTTTGTGTTTTTACCAATATGTGTCCCGTGTATGTTCTGTCACCAAAGATCAACGACTGCAGCCCTTGTTACTTCCTACAAACCATGAGACTTGCACGGAGTTTAGATTAGACTAATTGTAAAAAAAAAACCAATAATGTATCTGAATATGAAAATACCGTCTTTGCCCCTAGAAAAATGTCACTTTGCTTGACTCACTCCTTTTCAATTTCTGGCCCTTGGGGGTGCTTCAATCTCTTAGCCTTGTCGACGTCAAGGAAGAGGTCCTTCAGAAGGACCTCGGATTCTTTCAGGCATTTTGCATTCTCTTGCTGGTACTGGAAGGGTTGCTTCTGCTTGGAATACTCAGCATCCTGCAGGAAAAGATAAGAAGAACATGGGTGTATGCAAGCCAGGAAGCACAAACCAGTCTCTAAATGACCAGTGCAAGACACGGCTAACTCCTGCATAGAGTCACATGGAGAAGCGCTTACTGGCCTCATTCTAATCTGGACATATCCCCTTCCAAGCCATCGACCTGCACAATAGTTCAACGATCAGAGGATTTAAGGCTCAGTCTACAAGCAGGGAGAAGAAACCCATGAAGAATCTGCACTGAATGTAGGCAGGACACAGACGTGTAGGTTGGTGAGGGGGGGTTTAAAGTTTCAAATACCCTTAAATATCAGCCCCTGCCTCCTTTTGGGATGTGCGAGTTGAAGGACAGATTCGTTATCATGGTAAACATTATGTCAAGTGAAACCACACTTGGGGAGTAGTGAGACCCACTAGGCTGGTCTCATGACATACCGCCAGTTGCTGTCCTTGTATGTTTAACACACATGACACATCTATGTATGCTGAGGGTAAATAGCTCTGTGTGATCAGGGCACACATTTTGTTTTCTCTCCAAGGAAAATCTACTCTTTTGGGTGGGAGAGTGAAATCTTCATTTAAGGTACACCAGGAGAGGTGGCGGGGTGTCGGATTTGAATGGCTGTTCTTCTATTTGGCAGATGTTCCATCAGTCTAGAGGAAATAAGTTGAAACGGAGGAGGGCGGTTTACATTCCTAACCTCCAGCCCACGTTATCTAAATCCTTCTCACCAATCCTCGATACACCACCTATCTTAGCCGATTGTCTCCTTTCTAGAATTACCTTTTTCAATTTATTCTGGGTTTCCAGGATGTTTCTCTCCACCTCGTCTGCATTCTTCTGCATGCGCGAGATTAATAGGGCCAGTTCATTGGGCACCGAGGACCTAATTGAGGAAAGAGAAATGTCATTAAAATCTTTGGATATCTCGAAAGAGCAGTCCAGTGCATCACGGAGTCTCCCAATGCTGCTACCTGTCTCTTCACTCCTGTGACCTATCGCCAAACTGATGACCCACGTGTGAAACAAATGGTACATCCTAGTGAGGACTGGCCTAATGTGAAGGAAAACTCTGCAATACCTCTGAGAGGTTTGGGTCTCAGAAGCCAGGGTAGGACGGATTCCCAGGGCATTTTACTTGGTCAAGCCAGGTATACATAGAGATTAGGTTACAGCATGATTTATATTCTGAAGCAATGTCCAAAAAAACGAGAATGCATTCCAAATAAAGGGCGGTATTAAGCATTCAGAATGCTGGTTGTTCATATGGACATTTCAAAGTGTCCCTTCAGAGCATGTATGTATTCGTTCCATCATGTATGTATTCATGTATGTATTCTCGTTTGCTTTTGTTCTTCAATAAAAATGATTTGAACTAAAAAAAAAAGGTGTAAGTCTGATGGATTTCCCAACAGCCAGGTGCTACAGAAGAGCATCTTCTCACAGATTTAGGTAATCATCTCTGATGATCAAGAGCACAAATATCCTGAAGTCCTCACTTCTGACTCTAAGAATGTGTTTCAAGTGGAAGAGGGTCTGCACCATCCGCTTATAATCGGTGGGACAGATGGTCCTGGAGGTGTAATGTGACCAGCAGTGAGATAGAGGTCCCCTATATGATCATGATTCACCTTTTGTTCCAAACACCTGTGATGGAAACATACATGACAGCCATATATGGTTTAACAACACAAGCTCAAACACGTGCCTTCAGGGATGGCTTGATTTCATTCTGGAGTTTCGCCCTAATTGCTTTGCTCATTTCTACCCTATACTGGTTTACCTGAGGGTGAGAGCACAATTGGGATGTAAGGTTGGCCCTCTAATGAGATGCAAGTTTATTGCAAGTCGAAACTGTAATGAGAGGTGAGTATAATGGGATTCAAGGGGGATTGTTATTAGATGCAAATGGAATGAGATGAGAAACTGGAGATGTAAGGAGATGCACATGCAATGAAATACAACACTGAAGGTGTAATGACGTGAATATAATGAGATGTAAGAGCAATGAAATGTAAACCTGGACACGTACTTGATAAAAGTGAATGAGCTTCAGGACTGCTTCCAGATTTCAAAAAAAGGGTGTCATGAAATATAAGCAGATCAATATGCAGAGTTTAAGAATGTTATGTGTATTTGCAACGCTCACTATCACCATCGAGTGTATCATGGCGCTGAGCAGGTAGGTGCCCTGCTTATGGTAGGTTTGTTATTAGGAAGCCAGGACCTCAGCCTCTTGTGGAATTCAAGGAGAGAGGAGAAGGCTCTGGGTTCCAGGCTCTGATGTCCAGTGGGAGGTTGTTCCAGGCTTTAGGAGTGATGTGAGAGAACACCCATCCTCCTGACCTGGTTCTGTGTATACATGAGATGTGTGCGAGTAGGAGTCCTTCGGAGCAGAGGTGTCTGGGTGGTTGGTGGAAAGAGATGTGACTGGTAAGGTAGGTGGGGCCTGAGTTGTGTATTGCCTTGAATGTGTCTGTGTGAGGGGTTTGAAATGAGCTTGTTTGTGTATCAGGAGCCAGTGGAGCTTCTTGAGCGTACGTATGATGCATAGGAGCATGCAATCCCTGTATAAAAGCCGGTCTCTAATGTTTTTTCACTACAGCGACCTGTGGCTTGTCTAGTCACCTGTAAAAACGAAATGAAGTGCTGCTGGTCACGTGTACTAACTTAATCTAATGAGCTGTGAGTGCAAAGACGTATGTATAATGAAACGAAAGATTGAAATGTAATGAGATACATATGTAGAAAAGTGTGTTTTGCGTAAGAAGATGTGAGGTTGCAGGAGGTGTGAGATGAGAGTGTCATTAGCTATGCGGCAGATTGTATAATTGTAAGTAATGGGTGTAAGTACAATCACATGTGCTGTTGAAAGTGTAATAAGATATTTTTTTAAATGCCAATTTGAAGGTGTAATAGCTGCGTGTGCAACGAGAGGTGAAATATGTGTTAAGCTGCAAAATGAATTAGTACAGTGCAATGAAAAACGGTGTGTGGCGAAATTAAATGTGCGTTTCCGAAGATGTAAGGCCGAAGACTGAATAAGCTGCAAGTGCAAAGAGATGCAAGGCATGAGCGGTTGAGGGTGTTTGAGATGCAAAAAAATAAGGGACAAGTTAAGTGAGCTGCAAATGTAATGATATGCGAGAATGAAAGTGTACTTAAATGCAAGTGTCCACCTCTAGTGCAAGGGTTTTCAAAGCCCAAGACACGGCTACACTTTCATACGCAAGAGGTCATTTTTTAAGCTCATTTGTTTTAATCTAGTGCCCTCCTGTGGGGTTTTATGATAGTGCCCTGCGACAGCTAGTCTATTGGCTTTACCATTACCCTCTATTAGGGTGATGTAGAGTGGTTCGGTGGGGAAATTGCTCACAACACCAGAAGCTTCAAATCTTAACACAGGTGCGCAGCTCAGCCAACCCCTTTCTCAGCTTTTATTTAATATCTACCTGCAGCCCCTGCGAGAGATAATAACCAGTTTTGGCTTCCATGTACTAGCATATGTCGATAAAACTGAAATTCTGTTATCATTTGAAAAGAAATCTGATGCACTGGGTAACGCGCTAAGAAACTGCTTGGTGGCAATTCACTGCTGGATGGCTAATAATTATCTTAAAATGAAAGGAGATATAACAGAATTACTTTTTTTTCGGGGGAGAACCACCAAATTGGCCCGGGGGAACTCGCCCTCTTTTTCACCGCTCTCCAAGTTAAAAACCTTGGCATTTGGGCTGATGACAACTTGTCCTTTGAGAACTAGATTTGTAAACTATGCTCTTCAAGCCTTCTCACTCTACATATGCTCAGAAAATGATTCCTTTCTCCCTACTCAAATTCCACGCCTATGTTGTGGGTGCATTGGTCCTATCTCCTTTGAACTACTGCAATGCCATCGATCTGGAGCTTTCAGCCTGCATTTCTAAACTTTCATACTCCATGCCCAGATACATTTTAATGTACTCTGCCTGATACATAAAGCCAGTGCTTAATTTGAGAAAGTGGTTGCTGGTGGGGGCCACTGCTACTTAGTTTTGGGGACCAGCACTTATTTTTCTACAAGACGTTTACAGAGAGAGATAAAAAAAAAACGCCACAAAAGGAGAACGCAGGATGCTGCATGAGTGAGATAAAGGTGCAGAAAATGTATGGTTGTGGATTATAGAAGCCTGAGGTGAATTTGAGACTACAGAGCCTTAGTATTTGGTGTGCCGACATTTAATACCACCAGCTGCGGTCTTCTGAGCAGAGCATAAAGCTGCTCAGAAAACTGCAAAGTATTCTCCAAATGAATCTCCCCATATTTGCCAGCAAAACACTTCTGTCTGTCTTGGCCACTCTACTTAGGTGACCTGATACAAAAAGGAAAAAACAGAGGCAGTTCTTGCTGCTGTGAGTCCCAAACTTTAGAATGCCCTCCCGCTTGACTTGCATCAGCTCAATTCATCATGCTCTTTTTAATAATTGTGTTTTACGTATTTTCCTCCTATATATTGTTGTTAGTTGTTTCAAACACAGCTTTAATTCTGAAATCTTTTATGAATTTTTTATTTTATTTATTCACTATGTTGCTTGGCAATCTGCACTATGCACTTTAATTCTTTGGTGATAGCAACCATATTTGAGACTCTTCCTGAGGGTTCTATCTCAGTTGGCTCGATGGCATAAAGGACCCATAAAGGACCCATTTGGAGCTACCATAGGGCATTTTTTGAGATTTTTGCTTTTCTGGCACCTTGTTTTAGTATGTAGGTATCTTACTGGGGGTACTCAATTGGATCCATCATTTATTTGTACTAAAGTATTTAATCTTTACTCCGACTTATACCAGTCTACACAACTGTCTTGCAGCAAATTGAGTTTTGTCATTAATTGTGTCTTTTTGTAATTATTCCATCTGTTCGTATTTGCTTTTATGGTTATTCGAACCGAAATAAAGATGATGAGGGTGATGATGACTTGCACCAGAATGCCAACTTTCAGGTCTTTTCGCATGACGGTGGCATCTGGTCTCTAGCCTTGTCCTGATGACCTCTTTCTTGATCCCTAGATGGCTCTAGCGCCATGATGAAAATGACTGATCAAGCACTTTATACATAATCAAATTATTAAATAAATATTTAGGATACAAAAAAAATCTATAACAGCAGATCAGTGTGACAATGGACTTGCTGATATCCATTGCAACATCGATGCACTCTTGAATGCTGTGGCAGAATGTACAGTGTTGTGTATGTTTGTTCCCCGTCCCACTAGTGCAAATCCAAAATGCCTCCTACGGTTCCACTACAACAAAACTAACAAGCATTATCAAAGCTAATAGGTCCGGGTTTAATGTGTTAATGTATGCAGCGTTAGCACATTAAGACCAGCAGGAGAGAACAGAGAGGGCTATTGCTGTAAAGTAGCCCCTTGTGCTGTCGAATGCACCCACTCCAGTGGATACAGAAAGATACACTCAGATAGCCAAAAGCATTAGGAGAGAGAAGAATATTACCCTGGGCTGAGTCAAGATGTGATTGACGGAGTCTCAAGCCAATGGCTTAAAGTAGCTGATAAAAGAAAACCAATCGTTTTAAATATGCTGAACAAAATCCCACTCTATTTATATCGTAAGTATTAAGTCATTTTGACAGCAGTGCTGTCAAAACCTAGACCTAAAAACAGATTTCTACAAAACTCTGTCACATTCTTGGGGAAATGCCATAAACCGCAGACAGTGCGTAGAACGGCGGGGCATTGTCAAGAGAGCAGCCTAGTAAGTCAATGCTCAAAATATGCGTTTATTCATTGGATGGATTTACTTTCGCAAAACAATCTGGCCTTGTCATGCTGTTAACCTATTTTGTATTGTGTTTTACTGCTGTGGTACAGAGTAATCACATCCTATGTGTAAGCCAAGGGCTCGCACTTAAAATGTGTTTTAAGTGTTTACATACCAAAAACTCCTGAACTGAGACAAAAACTTTTGTTGCGCAGTGCTCTTTGTTGCTCACTGATGCTGAGTGACTTGCGAAGCGAAACAACAACAATTAGAAGTGAAGAACAGGCACAGCTGTGAGTCCACTGAAATGTGTCTCTTTCCGCATGATTGAGCCATGTTTACTTACTGTGAGTAAAGGTTTTCCTCATCACAGTCCTTACCGTGGGAAGGCTAGAGTTCACTCTTCACCCACGAGACAAGACATGCAGAGCATAATGAGGCACCAAAGTGTGACATGGGACCCATCAGATCTCAGGCATTGAAACCCCATGACAACACGAGGGAATGGGCAAATCAGGAACCGCATAAACCAAAGTGACGGCCAATTAGACCGCACTGATGGTAGACATGGCAGGTTTCCTCCCCTTCACCCTAAAACAACAAAAGCAAACAACAAGTCTGCAAGGGCTCACTGCAGTCCAAATAGTGCAGTAAAGCCTCTTTTACATCCGAGGCGTGCTGGCCCACCTCCTCAGAAGGTGACTGGGCCCAGGTAAAGCACAGGCAGAACAAATTCCTATTCTAGATGAAAACAGGAACTCACTTTAAGGTGGAATCTAGATCCAGGTTTCAAGACCTTGGTTGAAGAGAACCTTGAGGGATGGCTCATTCCTCATTGGGACCCAATGCCCTCCAGAAGTCAGGCCAAGATAATACCCAGTAAAATGCAGACTTTGCCAACCTATAAAGAAAAGGCCCACATAAAGTCCCCTAGTCACAGGAAGATCCCAAAACGCCACAGTGAATGAAGCACCCACTTACAATATGCAAATGTGTGACAGCTAATCAAGTTATTAACCTCAGCAACTGAAGTAACATACTTCCAAACAATCCTAATGACTGCCCATTTGACTGAAAGGGGCGACCCCCACGACGAACTCAGGAAACTGCTGAGAGGGCTCATGGACTGGAATGTGAAGATCTGTGTCTTGCACGTCTAGAGTTGACATTACATCCATTGGGCTGACAAGACAAAAAAGAGTCTGCATGGACATCATCCAGTGTGTGAACATCACTGCACTAATGAATTTGTTCATCCTCTTCAAATCTGGAATGGGGTGCACATTTCCTGACAATGTCAGAGCCACACAGTCTCCGGTGCACCATTGAAGAAGGGAACGTGGTCAACAAACCCTTTCGCGAGCGGAAGGGAGACCATTTTGAAGAGAGTGGAGAACTTCTCCATCCCAAAGGCAATAGAGTGCCATAGAACTGGGGATCCTGAGGCACCATCCTGAACTGAAAACAGTAATCCTTCTCCATCACCTGCAGCACGCGCCAGTCCCGAAGGCAACCCTTTACCAGCTGTGAAAGCAGAAGAACTGGTACATTCAAGCCTTAAAGATCTGTTCCATGAAAGGGCAGAGTGTGATTGAGATTTGTCAACAAAGGTGTCCCCCGATGAAGAGCCCACTCATGAAAGGGCCTCCTACCATAACCTTACTGCTGCTAAGGCTTCTGTGGGTGTTGCATATAGGAAGGAATGTGAGCCTGACGTCTGCCCCTTGAAAAGCTGAAGCAGTTTCTGGTCCTTCGTCAACTGCTTCACAATTTATCCACCTGGAAGCATAGAAATTTAAGGCTCAAGAATGGGATGGGATGTATATAATGAGGGACTCCTGAGAGGCATCCAGTAACCAAGCATGCAACCATATATGCCTGTGATCAGAATCAGAGGGGTCAGCCGTGGGAGAAGGAGTCGCAGCATAAATACTATCAAAGGAAGTGCCACAGAGGAAATAATCCATAGACTTCATAGTCCCGCCCCAAAAATCTGCACATTTATTACCCATCTCTATCACTCATAGTTGGATTCTTAAAAGTGACTGAGAAGTAATTATTAAATATAATCTGGGGCTTCAGGGTCTCTCTGTGTTTTTCTACTATGTCAGGGAGTTATCAGATGTTAAATTAGACACATTCTGGTCCACAGTAACTGATCTTGGTGAACTGTTGGAACTCAGACTCAAACCCATCCAGTGGATATCTGCAAGTCAGGAAAAGAAGAAGGTCAGACATATCAATGTTGTTGCACTCGCAAACAGGAATACCCCGAATTTTCTTATTCACCGCTATCAGATCCAGTTCTGTACGGCCATAGGTGCCAAATAACCCAGAGTCGAAAGCTGGCAAATTGGAGACCATCTGTCCCAAAAGTGGTGCAATACCTCCTGTAACTAAGTACCAGAAGCAATTTTCCTTAGTGAGGCTCAGACTGTAATACATCAGCAGCCCCGTCAGGCACCTACTCCAGACGCAGTCACATAGCACCCTCCTGGGTATGTAGGGTGCAATGCCATAGCCTGAGCAGCACTAGCTCCTCTTGCGACAAGCCACAGGGAGGACTTTCAGGTGAGGCAGAGGGAGGACTTACATGTCTTCACTTGTCCAAGCACTCCTGTACCACCAATCTCCCAGAAATCGGAATGCATCTTATTGAAGCAGGAATCATTGAATTTTACTTGCCAGCATCAACAGCTGTGGCGGTCCTGTACTCGTGAAAGCACATCCCCACGATGACAGGGCCAGGTCCAGCATTTTCATCCCCAAAGCACTGACAAGGCGAACGCCATTGCTGACAAGGGTAAGAAGGCAGGGTCAGGGGCACAGGCACTGAAAAGGCCCCCTCCAACCTCATCCTTTCACTAGCAAACACACAGTCTTGCCCCGCTACAGTAGAAAGATAGAGCTGCCAAAGAGAGCCGGTGGTGACATTAGCCCCCTGCACTCAGCCAGCACATTAATGTAAAATAATTCCAAAACTGAACAAATTCACCAAATACCCCAAAGGCCTTAACTCAAAGATCCAGTTAGAGTTTATGCAGCAGGTTATGAAGCTGCCTGGCTCCAGATGGAGCCTGAAAAAAAACAAGCCATGCTGGAGTCTGGTAGGGCATTAAAGGTGAACAGAGTGAGGAGCAAAAGGTGTAAAAATAGAAATTACTACACTTATGATTTGTTGATTGGTCTATCTGTCCCGAGATTAAAGTTAAAAGCTTACTAGAAGCCTTATGTAAGCCAAAGAGTAAAAAAGCATTGGCACATTGAAGGGAGGAGCATCTGAAGACACAGCGTTCAGTGCACGGCTAAGAGACGTCACGTTTGTCTCTATTTTTGAGAAATGTTTATAAGTGAGTCCCTTGAGCTACTCAGTGGTCAGTACGAATATATCAAAAGCCGGTTCACTTCCCATGTGAGTGCCATGATCACATGAGTTACGGTGTGGTCACGTCCTACAATGAGTCCTTGTCCTGATCACGGATAAGGTTAAAGAGAATACAGAGGTGGGCTCATGAATGTAATAAAGGAAAATGGAATATTAGTACAAAATTCCTTAACATACTTCCATTGCAGGAATTTGTTTGCAGTGAGGCCTCTTCCAAGATGGTGGTTGTTCTGGACACGGTTATGCCACAAAGTGAAAGTGAAACTAAAATGAAATACCACAAGACTCGGAAATCTCATCTCAATCATTTGTTTCGTAGTGGCCATCTTGAATCTTCAGTGAAAAAGGAGAAAGCGAAGTGAATCACACCACTTCCCAAACTTGCTGCTGGAGTCTTGGAAACCATGGAGTTTTTGTAGCCACGCTTTGTTCTTCATGTTGCCTTGAATTCTGCTTCTCTTCCAAATACTAATGGTTTGGGAGTTGGGTAAGAGGGTGTATTTTCACCCATGACTGCCTTTTCCTGAACTTTAATAATCTCTTGCATGGATTTGCTTCTGACTCTAGTTTAGCTTATGGAATGAGCATTGCTGGATTGGGAAACATTTTACAAAAAGTCAAAGACTGAACTTTCTGCATGTTTTGTGAACTTTACCAATTGTGAGTGCTGCTAACTCACCTCCTATTATACTGTGATATTTCATTTGCTATTCTAGAGAGTGTTAGTAGATGGATACACGTACATGTTCTAAGAAATTTAAGGAGAGTATCTGAGAAAGAGGTGTTTGCAAACCAGACCAGTCTACAGAAGTTGTGCTTACCAAATTCTGTCTGATTGCACCAGCTATTTTTTCTCTTATATCCCGATACCCTGTCCCCTTGTATATTTGTGATCCACATTGAATTTCTGTGGGTCGGAGTGCCTTTTTGGGAAAGTTGGAGCCAGTCTCAGTGTATTTATGGTACTTACGCAGAACAAAGATTTCTGGTCAGTCCATGGAATTCATGACTGCTCTTTCCAAGATGTTTATCAGTTCATAGCATGTAGTCTGGGAATCCTAAACCAAGATGAAGTATGTTCCTTTTCTTCTGATGTCACTTCCTATGAGACCATATATAAGGAGGCTGCTCTGAATGAAGGTTGAGTTGTAACACATACGTTCCCTTATTTTTCACTATGTTCTTTGTCCCCTTGTTCCCATTTTTTACCCCAGATTTTTGCTTCGACTAGCCTGTCTCGTCGTTAATGACTCTCATGCGGTAAGTTCTGTGAGGAAGATAAGCGGAATAGTTGATATTGTCAGCACCTTGTCTAGTAAACACTTCTCACACGTGTAGGGTTTACATGCAGTTTTGCAGGACCCATGTACAGTGTGAGTAGCAACAGCTTCATTCTTATACTTGCTTACAGAGCTCAACCTCTGTAGTCTTTATTCTTGTCAACCATGTCCAGCGATTTTCCTGTGCCCCCTTTTGAAAGCTCAGAGGCCCATCCTCAAAGAATGGGTCTACCAAACAGACATGGTATACATACGTGACAAGTCATGGTTACTGAAGTTTCAGGGAGTCTCCCATTCAACATGTTCCTTCATTCTGCCTGGTAGCACGTTACATATCCCGTTAACACCTACATTTCTGCTATGAACCACATACCACAACTCACACTGAAAAAAGCACAATTCAGCTTGATCATTTCAATGCCTTACAAATTCAATCAAGCTCCAATTTAGGTGCTCGAGAGATATTCCTTGTGAAATAAAAACTTACCTTAGGAAAAAAAAATCATTTAACGTGTTTATAGTATACCATTAGATCCAGTAGTGGCACCATATTTCAGATATTCAAATCAGGTCCTCCCGTAGGCCATCACTGACCCTTCAACGACCAGCCCCTTGCACCAGTTCATTCCAGGGGCCTACATTTCACCAAAGTGCCTCAGAGAGCCCTTCATCTTATCACCATGAAGGCTCGAAAGTATCATTGCATTCACATAGCTGCTGAGTAGCCCCATCTCACAACTGACAATGTTTGCCATTCCTGGCTTTCTTGCCAACAGCACTTAGCAAGCTGAGAATTTCGAGCCCAAAAACTCAAAACACATATCCAAGAAAGGAATGAGCTTTTGACTACAAAGCTAAAACTGCATGAAGGTATCACACAGAAGAATAATGGGCATGGTATTCACAACGTTGCATCGTCAAGATCAATAAAGAAGCAAGTGTTCTTGGTACCGGTTATTCTTAATATCTCTAGGTTGAACTTAACCCCCTTGCTCACCACTAAAATATGGGTAGCTCAAAATTAATGGCCCTTGATATAGGATCTCCCCTTTTCCATTGATGCAAAATTAAAACTCCATATCGATGGTTGTGGTCTTGGCAATGATTCATCTTTTTGGACAACCTACTGGAGCGGTCTGTGCTCTCCAGTCTCATTTATGTACTGCAGAGAAAACCCCATATGATGGAGTATCCCCAGCAGAAGCTGTTCTAAGGTGATTCCACATTTCCACCCTCCATAGTCCAGATCTTTGAATCTGCATGCTTACTTTGGACTTGTTTGAACTGTTGCAGGGCCAGGGAGCTTTACTGATTTCTGACAGTGCTCCATATTGCTCTCCTGTACACTATATCTTTGTGCCCTTCCTGGTACAGCTATATATTTGGTCAATCATACCCTGGGATGCATTTAACTGTAACAAGGTGCATCAGGTTCATTTCCATTGTGTCAACAGTGGTGTTGAGATCAGCAACCAGAGGCTCCAGGTCAGACTCTTCACAGGAAGGCTCATTACACTACTTTCTTTAGGAGTGGCTATGGTGCCAGCAAACCCTTTCTTATATTTTTATCACACTTGCTATTTTCTATCCTCAACTCTGTATTAGCTTCATGATCAATCATTCTCCCTAGGACTAAGCACTTATTCATCGAGGAACCAGCTTTGATCAGCTCTTATGAGGACTGGTGCCTACTCTAATCACTGCTTGGCTTCATCATCCGTCGACATCTGGCTCTTTGAATTAGGAAGCTATCTGTACCCGTAGACATCAATATGGCATAGCCTGGACTAGCACTTACTATTTGTATATGCCCCACTGTAACCCTAGAAATGTGCCCGCTATATATGGTTGATCAGGTCATGATGGCTGTGACAGGAACAAGAAAGTACAGAGGGATCTTTAAGTCCTGGTGCCTTCCATGGTTTCCACTCTAGAACAATCAATAGCCTATAAGAAGCAAAACGTAGGCTATTGAGGGAACAACAGGAGCTCAACACTGTGAAATAAGTAGGAGTCGAAGTGTTCACAATGTCACTTCTGCTACTTCAGAATGTTTGCCCATGTGATATCATGTTATGTTGTGTGATTTATTTTTTATGGAGCGCACATTTACTGAGGTTGCTTGGCACTGCAGAAGAACATAACACAAACAGAAACAAATAAAACTATGTAAATTTAATAGGGATCGTTTAAAAAAGGCTTTATTGTCTTTCGGAAGATAAACAATGAAGTGGTAGGGAAAAGGCAAACTGGAAGTTTGTTCTATTTTATTGCAGCTGATACTGAGAAGGCACTGCCACCCAAACTTTAGCATTTTGTGTTTAAGAGTTATCCAGCAGAAACTGACCGATGGATCATAGAGTGCGCTGAGGATGATGAAGATGGAGTTTATAGACCACAAACTGGGGTACTTATCCATGAATATCAGATGGAAAACATACTAAAGCTTTAAACCGAACCCTTATTGATGGGAAGTCAATGGAGGTGTTCCAGGATGGCTGAAATATGGGTGGTGCAGTGAGTGCCTGTAATGAGCCGTACTGCTTGCACCAGCTGAAGCCATATCATGAGCGTAACCGAGCCAAAGTAGCAAAAGTTGTCATAATTGAGGTGGCATTGGACTAGGGCCAAGACAGTTGAAGTGTGGTGGTTTGTGATAATGTAGGTCAGAATGTTCTTCTAAAGTTTTAGTTGCCAAAAGCAGCCACTGCCTACTTTAGAGATCTGGGCTATTTTATTCAAAGTGCCCTCGGATGCGCACCAGGCGTGTGTGCCTGCTTTGTGCCCACACAGGGCACTATGGTATTACTGAAGGGGCAGCAGAGTCTTCTGCGACCCCTTCTGCCATGCTTATAGCACTGGAATACATGTAGCTTCAGCAGCGCTATAGTGAGAGGGCATTATCACATTTGCTTGGGGGTCTGGACTTATGCAAACAAGGCAATCAATTTGCCTCTGTGTCTGTCTCCTATTACCAATGCGGGCACAGAGACAAACAGGACCCCTCGAGGCTAGCCCTCTGAAGGGATAAAGGGTGCCCCATGGAACCCTGGGTATCACCCTGCAGGAGAGTGCAGTCATGTAATGCACCCAACTGCAAGGCGATTTCTGTCCTCTTTTTAAAGTGCAGGCAGCTGAGGGCTTATAAGCCTCAACTCTGTCTTTGACTGAATGTGCTCCCCCCAGGGCAGGAGCACTATCGCAGTCTGTGCCAGGCTCACCTTTTAAAAGGTGCACCGCGGTGCACACTGGCACAGTGCACCCTATGCATAAAACAGGTCGTGGGAAAAGATCAGAATCTAGGAAGATGCCCAGATTGTGAAATACGTTGGAAGGAGTGCGAGGGGATTGCATCTCTTGGGGCCAACTAGCGAAGTTCAATTTGTTGGTATCATTTTTGATGCAGAGGAGCTTTCTTTTGCTGGGTTAAGCTTTAGAAAGTGTGCAGCCATCCAATAACGACTTATGGTACAAAACCATGGTAAGGGGGAGAGAGCTTTCAATCCCACGCTGCTAAGAAATCACCACTTGTGATTTCACTTTGTCGCATGCATTCTGAAATGGCAAGGGGGCTAGTATACAGGAGCAAAACTATCATGTATCAATAAGTGATCTTAAAAAGGTTTTTATAGAGACATTGTCGGCCCTGGAGGCATGATTTTTCATTTAATAGTAAAATAATTGTGAATACTTAAGTCTTGTCTTCAATGGGTGAGTGGGCGCAGAAATCCAATATTTAAACATACAGCATTTCAAAAGACTTGACAGTACATGATTTAGGACATATTAGCGTATGATTTCATTACTGTGCCTCGAGAGTGGTTTTTAGGCATACATTTTTTTTTTTATTACTGGTTTGCTTGTGCTTTTTTTTGTCTTCGTTCAACTCTATATAGAAGTGCTATATATTATGATATTGTCATCTTTTATGCTTTATCTGGTTGTGTATTTTGTTTCTAAGATTTGTTTTGACGTTAGCAGCTAGCCCGATGACAAAAGTTGCTTATGAGGATATAAATGGTTGTATATGCTGGGGGGCAACTGTGTACTATTGTTTACAAGGTGAGGGTTGCAGTTTGCACTTTAAAAATCAAATTACCAATTCATAAAAATAAATGTAGCATTATTACCTTGGTGTGACGTTAAGCTGTGTACATTTTACAAATGTCAGAATAAAATGGACAGTGCGCAAAATAAGATTTTTGCACGTTTTGAACATTTGGCAGCCATTACATGCGATGAAGGCAGAGAGCCGCAAATCATTGCTGTAAGCAGAAAATAAAGTTTCTTTAAGGCAATCATATTCTTAGACAGATAATGTTTTTAGGAAATTCAACTGCGAAGAAATATGCCTCAATGAAAGTATGAATGGGTCAAATATGTGTTATCATTTAGTGTGGGCCCTAGGAAGCTCTTGCAGGCACCACCACCCCCGAATGCAGTGGAATGTCCTGGCCACGGGGTTGGCTGCCTGGCCTGACAGACCAATCGCAGCCAGGTAAGAGACTGCCTGTCTGGACAGGTCGCTGTCTTCTTTCTGGGAGTAGCCAGGTGTTGCATTATGACCACTTATTTTTCATTGTCTCAGCAGTGCCATTAAAGGGCAGACTCAGGGCGTTCTCTGGGCTTTGGTATAAAGAAAGCCTCAAGCACTGGATGATTCACTGTGACACGCAGGTAGAGGAACACGTCATGGGCACAGCATCATCAAATACAAAGGGGGTTGCATTCATTCTCTGTTCACCCTGAGACACAACCCTATACACTATATGCAACGAGAAATAGATGTGAATGTTCTCCGCTTTGTTTGTAGCAATTGTCGGAAAAAAGTTTAAATAAATAAATACAAAGGGGTTTACACCCCGGAGAAAATCCATTCACCAAATAGTACAACAGAACAATTTTCTAATAATCTTATCGGCGTCCCCAGGTTTCCCCCATTCTGACCTCTCATTTTACCAGGGCTTGATATCCTCTATTATACACTGACAGACACCCGTAGTTTTTCAGTCACATGGATGTCCCGCTATGCCTTTCCCCCAGCCCTCCAAGCTGACCTCCCTTTCCCTCACATCCACACCCCCAACATCTTGCTGTCATGAAAGGCTCTGTTTGGATCCCGTCTGGGGGCACGAGTGGATGCAGAGCCCTGCCTACAGTGCTCTGTTCAATAATATCTTGCCTAATTCTGCACTGAGGCCACCCATCTTCCCCCTACGGTCTCTTGGTAACGCCCATCAGGCACCCCTTATCTTTCGCAAGATCAGGGAAAAGGAATGGTGGGGCTCGGGAGCCATTATAAAAAAAATATTTTTGGTTTCAAGAAACATGCATTGGCGTAGTAGTCCCTGGCATTAAAGGGAACTACTTGGAGTGCAGATGTGCCTCTGGTGAAAGAGCAGAATGCTGTCACTTCAGGAGGAGATAACCAATGGCTGGTGGGCTGACCCAGTGCCCCATGCTGCATACAAAATAGGCAGAACAAAAATGTGAATGCCACAATAATAGACCAAAGAATGTAGAGGGCTGGCTGAAAACCCCTATTAGTAAGTGTATTATACATATAACGTTAGCAAAATCAAAAGGGGCGTAACACAGGCCCACGCAGCCCCCGCGGTGCGGGGGGGGGGGGCTCTAGCATCAAGGGGCCCCCTCGACACTGCACTGTGGCCGGACAGCTCCTGATTGCGCCCTGAGGGGGCCCCTCTTAATACCGTGGAGGGAGGCCCCGTCACTTTTCGTTACGCCACGCCAGATCTAAAACATACCAACAGAAGAAAGCAACTGCAGAGCTAAAAAGAGCTGTCAGCACACCACTAACTTAAAAAAAGTGCATGTATCGCTCCCTGTTCCATATCCATCACACTGCCAAGCACAGTGTCCCATAACATGATAACCGCAACACAGTGGTCATCACACATGATGATGATGATGTGGAAACACTTCCCACATGTAAAGCCAAAGACAACACACTTCCAACCACAAACCCTGCATGGTCTAGCAGGGTAACTCTATGGATAAGAGCTTGAGTACTCCACATGGGGTAGTTAAGCGCTATACAAATGCTACAATACAATACATTTAAGTGCTTTTTTAACTGTGTCTTACCATAGTGCAAAGGGGGCCTGCGTTGAAGGGGAACATTGTTTATGGGTAGGAAGGTGCCCCTTCCTGCACATAAATAATCTGAAATGGTGTTTTGTACCTATGTGTGCTGCTTTATGCAGCACACATAGAAGTTACAAAACTTCATTTTTTAAATGATTGTTTATGGGCAGGAAGGGACACCTTCCTGAACATTAACAGTCAATGGCCTTTTGCTGTTTCCACATCTACTGCATTACGCAGCACACATGTAAACAGCAAAAACGAGGAGAAATTAAACATTTCTCCTTGTTGTACCTGGGTAAGACTTGGTTTCCCCTGGTCTTAATTTTGGCACTGCCCCATATTTACGCCACCCTTGTAAATATGGGCTAGTGTCAAAATCAATGGGTGTTGCGGTGGAACGCCCACCACAACACCCATTGGCAGCCCCTTTCACGCTTAGTATAGCATGAAAGAGTGCCTTATTTACAAGGCAGCTTTAAGCCACGTTAAGTGGCTTAACACTGCCTTGTAAATAAGGTGAAGCCCCTTTAGCCACCACAACGTCAGAAAAAGTGACGTTGGGGTGTCGATAGGGGCTTGTAAATATGCATCTAAATATTTCCCCGCCTTAAAAACACAGCAAAGAAAAGTTTGCGCTCATTAAAAGTTTCGGAACATGGAGTGATGTCAGTCAGTTGTAGCATTTCCTGGGGTGATAGTTGCGGAGTGCTCAGGTCTGATGTGTTCTTCCTGCAGAAAGTGATGAGTATTAAGGACCATCTTGGACCAGATGAGGAGAGGCCCAGGTCACAGTCAGGGACACTGGAATTATGTGGCAAGGGAGGACCAAATTACAAATTATGCAGCATAATGCAGCACGTTTTGTGATATTATCAGTTCATCATTTCTACACATTAACACACTCTGGACAAAGGTTTCACCTTATTAGTACTAGTTTGACACCCAAATACAGTAATTTGCAACTCAAAGGTGAACAGTCAACCTTTGTGAAGTGCCTTCCGCTGCACAGCAGCAAGTGTCACTGCATTTTGTGTAACTTTGATCTATTTGAGCTACAAAATATTTTCTTGTTTTACTTAAAATATGACAATTATGCAGCAGATGATGCATTTATGTGGCAAATCCATAAGTATGCAAAAAACACACTGGCTGCTGAATGGCATAATTCCAGTAGCCCACATTGAACACCCGCCGCTATGGGTAATGGAGCCAAGCAAGCCACAAATGTGGTTACTACAAGGCATTTTATTGCCGCCTCTGCCTTCAATCTTCGCTAGTAGTTGATGAAGACTCAGGACACAAACCACGATAAAGGCAGAGCTCTAGTCACACGTCTAACAGTTCTTCGAGGTAGGCGTGTCATAGTGTGGTAATCGGTGCAGTTTGTTATCTGTACATCACAGGAGCATGAAAGGTATGCCCAGTTTCTTGAAATTCAGCATTGTCCTGTATTCGTAGGTACGGTTCGCCAGTCCAAGCTCGTAATGCGGTGTCAATTAACTCCTCAGCTGCTGGGGGTGACCGCGCAGCTAAAAGTCTTTATAAAGGCCTCCTTAGCATTAAGATTCGAAACAAAGTTAATTTCAAGTGTTCAACATTAACTGCACATAAGACATGTATTATTTCTCACTGTAACAGTGAGACTCCCATGTCTCAGAGATACTTTGTGCTGGAAGATTGGCCCTTGAAGGGTGGGGTTGTACCGCAGGGACCTGCGTTACACCCCAGGTGAGCACGGACATGAGTCCAGCTGTACAAAAAGCAAAGTGGCAGATTCACAGCTGAAAGAGGGGTTCTGCCCATCTGGGAGGCCTTGTTCGGGGTGGTCGCCTTCTCGGGAGTAATAATGTTGCACACTGGAATCCTAATTCATTATACGAGGCAGCTGCGCCCCGTGCCACTGCGCCCTGCTGACGCCACCGACAGGCCTCCGCGCGAGGGGGGAGCGCTGGCATTTCAGGGGCAGGAGCGCTGGCATTTCAGGGGCAGGAGCCTGGCTGCATCTACCCCAGCCCCGCCAGGCGCCAGCCACGAAGGACCGGACGGCCTGTTTGTCTCGGTGCCAGGGTCCCCTGAGCTCCCCCCTTGCCCCGCTGGTTGTGGGTGCTCCGGAGCGGGTTATACCGGGTCTGAGTCTGCCACCTCCACTGACAGCTCCTCCGCCCTGGAATGGGGCGGCGCCCTCCGGCCGCATACCTGAGCAGGGCCCGGCATTCCAGCTCGCTGGCTCACTCACACCTCTCGGGGTGGGGAGGGTGAATCATCCCGTGGAGCAGGTGTTCCCACTAGGGCGGGACAACAGGGCGTTAAAGACACTAACAACCAAAGCCGACTTCTGTAAGCTGTAATCACGAATATATGATTATACCACGATTTCAAATACCACGCATGGCTTTACCACGCGAATTTTACATCGCAAGTGGCTTTACCACGCTGGTATTTACAACGTAGGATTTTACTACGCCTAGAAACGTCTTACCTGCACGTCTTTCTCTACGAGCCCTTACTTCCATCCTCCATTGAAACAAGCGTCAAAACACGTATACCAAAATAAAAAAAGGACTGCTTTTTTGACGTACACGGCACGTCTTTGGGGGAGGCTCTTTCCTTTTTCTTTGAAATTTATGTTCGTTTTTTTTTTTAAAGTAACCTGCTTGTTATTTTTTGGGGGGGGGGAGACCCCCCCCAGCCCCCCCCCGAGCCCCCCCCCTCTGCCCCCCAAGCCCACGCAGAACGACTTGAAAGAATACCACGTCTCCCCCCCAGCCCGTGGTAAAGACGTCGTGGAAGGCACCCTGCGTGGAAGGCACCCTGCGTGGTAAGTGTCACGTGGTAAAAGTTAGTAGTGGTAATGCCTTCGTGGTAAATGATGTTTCCCGTAATCACTGTTCTCTGCTCAAAGAAAGGATGTGCCGTAGGGTTCAGAGCTGCCGACTCTTGCGCTGGGGAACCAGGTTTGAGTCTCGGCGTAGGCTGGGCATTTAATCTAACCTGCCTACCAAAATGAATGAGTCCTTATGTGATGTAACTCGTGCTCAGTAAAGCGCTCCAATACCTTCGGGTGGAGTTCACGCTATATAAAACTGGGAACAAACCCGCTGGAACGCAAGGAAGTCAACCAGAAACAGGACCGACTGGGGAACCCCAGCAGCCCTGGCAAAAATGCTCAAACCATCAAACCAGCCTTGCTTCTTTCATTTCCTTGCGCAATCCATCCATCCATTCATTCTCTCTCCTCCTCTGAGCACTTTCCCAGTGCCTGCGACCATTAACCCCAGAGAGCTGGGGAAGTGACAGAGGCAGCCCCGGACTTTCTTACTGACCTCTTAGGGCTCAAGCCCAGCGGAAAATGCCCAGTGGAACAAAAGCTCTGTCCAGAGGAGCACAAGAATACACAGACTATCCAGGGCTGCGCTGTAAATATGCGCCCCAACCACATTGCTGCTAAGCAGGCTCTTTCTTACAGCAGGACATCATCCCAACTGCATAGCTGACAGGTTTCCCAGATCCATGCAAGATGAGCTGCTCCAGACCAGAATTCTTCCTTCAATTCTGAGACTTGTAGTCATGATTGCATAAGGAAACAACATGGCTACAAGTTCCAGAATTCAAAGAAATAATACCTGGCTTGGAGCAGCTCGTCAGGCATGGAGCAGGATACCTGTCAGGGCTTCATGCCATCTGAACATAACAGGCGCTTCGTGGGGCAAAGAGTGGCCATGGCTTGTAAATTCGTTCCTACCTTTATAAATCTGGGCTTGAAAAGTGTAAGTGGCTAAAAACACAGGAGTGGCTGAAGTAGTGAGAGTAGTGACACCTGGCAAGTATGTGGGTGCTGTTCTCATCGGGGCGGTGCATACCCCACCGATGCCAATTCAAAGGGTTTTTCATCCGCAAAAAGCCACCTCTCCGACTTCAACATAGAACAGGACAGGCCTATTAATGCTCCTTGCTCCCCGCCAGCCCCCCTACCCCCCCTGTGAAGAACAAGGACTTTACTGTTGTAAGGTAAATCACCACCGTGCCCGGCAGGCAAACATCTGAAAGACCAGGAGGGCTGGGGCTAGGGGAAAGGCAGTTCAACCTTTACTTATAACATTTGTGCAGTTGTTCATCAACCAGACAATACTACACACACTAGGGCTAACCAATATTCCCCCAGGAGAGTGGGTATATCTTTAATCCTAGAACAATGCGTTCCTGAAGGAGTCATTTATATGTACTTTGAATTCAGTTCGTATATAAATCCAACTTCTAATGGATTAAAAAGTATAAACAAACATAGACTAAGGCGCACCACAGAATTGGATAGGAAGGAGTCAGAGAGAATGTAATGGCGATGTTTCGGGCTTAATTAGCTAAAGAGTCCTCAAGATCATCTTCAGGACGGAGTGTCGAAAATAAAGCCAAAAGGGCAGACCCCTGAGGAACCTATCAAAATATATTAATATCAATAAATATCCAATACAAAAAATGAAATTAAATAATGAGTACGCTAAATGGAATTCACAATGTGGATCAGTCATCATGGATAAGACCAAAACATCATCGTTATATTCTCTCTGACTCTGATCAAACTAACTTCGATCATTTTTCTTTTTTTTAATTCAAATCTTTTTTATTGAAGATTGAAGAAAATGAAAGCAAAGACAATACAATAAATCTTCCAATTCATAGATTAACGCAGTAATGGCACAATGACGCATACAATAATCAAAGGAACAGAGAGAAACAGGTAAAGTAAAGAAGAAAGGAGGAATAAGAGAAAAGGAGGAATAAGAGAAAAAGGACAGATGTAACAATATATCAGTAGCAATCGGTCTACAGAAGCATGGGTCGCAGTGTAGGAGACAATAAGTACACAGTAAAGCATTCAAGCGTAGAAAGCATTTAAACGTGGGAAATATTTAAACGTGGGAAATATGGGGCCGAACAGAGATGCTGATCCATATATAGACACACAATCTGTTGAAGTTTGTATCATGGAGGTTCAAAGTGGGAGGATGACGCATCCAAGGAGGACCATAATTTTTTGTTAGAGGGCTTCCATGTGGCTGACTGCAGTGCCGGGTTGTCCGCCCCTCTCAAAAAGGAAAGCCATTCCAACCATATATTAAAGTTGATTTCAGCAAAAATTTTCCACTTACAGAGAATGACCTTGCACGCCAATGTCAACATGATATCTAGCAGTTGTCGGTCATGTATGTCAGGTAATTGTGCTTCCAAAGGGCCCAAAATGACATATAAGAATTCATGAACGGGTGTGATTCCAAATACTTGTTGGATATATGCAAAGATTTTTCTCCAAAATGATCTTAAGAGGGAACAATCAAAAAGCATGTGTGCCAGGTCTCCAGGTGCTGCCTGGCAGTTCCAGCAATTAGGCGTGTCTTTTAGATTACATTTAAACAGCTTCTGAGGGGTCCAGAACACTCTGTTTAGCAACATGTATTTCGTTTGACAGAGAATCGGGGAGACCTTATTTGATAATGCAGTGTTGTGTATTACTTCCCAATCTATTGATATCCCAGTCGAATTAGGTTCCGACTCCCACTTGCTTTCCGTTAACTTATGTGGTTTCTTGGGCAGGGGGAGGAGCAATTTATATATTCTGGAGACAAAATGGTCAGCATGGTGCAGTAACCGGAGACGTGTCAAGAGCCATGGTAAATCTGTAGTGAGGGCATCTTTAGATATAACGGCTTTCAGTTTCAAGAATTGATAGAATTCTATGGGTGGCAAATTAAATTTCTCTTGCAGTGTCGAAAAAGGGATGGGCATACCGTTTTCATAAAGGTCATTGACCATATGAATACCGCGTTTAGCCCACAACTCCCAATAAAGGGTTTTCCCCTCTATCCGAAACATAGGGTTATGCCAAAGCGAGATTAGGGTAGATTTCTTAATCACCGAATCAGTTTTATGGGACTGGTCAAGCCTGAGGAGGGCCCTTCTGGTATTTAGTAGGATGTATTTGGAGTGAGGTAAATGTGTCAAGTCCATGCTGAGGAGAGCTGAGAGGGGTGCATGCGCCATTAATGATCGCTCAATAGAGAGCCATACTGAAGTATAGGATATAGAGTCAACTAGCCAAAGAGCTCCCTGCTTACAAAGGAAAGCCGTCTGGTAGTTCCTGAACGAGGGAAGGCCCAGGCCGCCCTTTTCTTTTGCCAGTTGCAACTTTTTCAATGATATCCTGGCTTTTTTCCCTCGCCACAGAAACTCTCCAAACAACCTATCCACTTTTTTGATGAAATCGTCCGAAAAAGTCATTGGGAGCATGCAGGCCAGGTAATTAACCAGAGGCGTGCACATCATTTTAAGGGTCTCAGCCCTACCCCACCAGGACAAAAACTTGGGTGACCAGCTATCTAATAACGCAGAAATCTTTTTTAATGTTAAGTCCTCATTCACCTTCAGGGTTGTTATTAAGTCTTTCTCAAAATCTAAGCCCAGATATTTAAAAGCTTTAGGCTGCCAGGTGAGGCCAGATGAACCAAGTATTTCTTTACTCCCGATGTTATTTAACAGCTTGACTTCTGTTTTGTCCTTATTCAGCTTGTACCCTGAAACTTTGGAATACTCGTCAATTGTGTCCATTAAAGCCGGGATAGCTTCGTCAGCTTTCTCCGTCAAAATGAGCACATCATCTGCGTATGCAGTTAATTTCACAGTGCAGTCATCAAACGGAACGCCAGCAATGGCCTCATTATTCCGGATATGGTATAGAAAAGGTTCTATCGCCAATAAAAACAGAGACGGTGATAATGGGCATCCTTGCCTTGTTCCCTGTTTCAGGGAGGATGAAGAAAAGGAGCCTCCCGCTCTAACCCTAGCTGAAGGTCCGGCATACAGGGCCATTACAAGTTTAGTGAATGTCGCCCTAGATTAAATTTGTATAAAACTGCCTCAAGGAAGGTCCAATCAACCTTGTCGAAGGCTTTTTCAGCGTCTAATGTGATTGCAACCGTGGGGGTATTCAAAAGTTTTGCTTTTTCCAAGGCGTGCGCTAATACTCTGGTGTTGTCGCTAGACAGTCTGTGTTTTAAGAAACCCGCTTGAGAGGGGTGTACGAGGGTAGGGAGAACTTTTTGTAATCGGGCTGAAAGAATCATGGCTAGCAATTTACAATCTAGATTAATCAGGGAAATCGGCCTATAATTTTTTGGTAACGATGGGTCTTTGCCATCTTTTGGTAGAACTGCGATAGTCGCCTCCGCCAATGTGCCCCTTACTTCACCTGACTCCGTGAATTCATGGAAAAGGTGTAGAAGAGGTTCAACTAGGTCTGTTGGAAAACTTTTGTAGAATTTAGCCGTAAAGCCATCAGGGCCAGGTGCCTTCCCACATTTCAAACCTCTGATTGCTTTCTCAACCTCACTAATCGAGATCGGTTCATTAAGGCTGTATTGTTCTTCCGGCCTTAGCTTTGGCAGATCACACTCCTGCAAATACCCTTGAATTTTATCCTCATCAACCAAGTCATTTTTAGCATACAGGTCCTCATAAAAGTCTTTAAAGACCTCAGTTATTTTTTGGGGGTCAGAGTGGCTTACTCCTGTAGAGTCCTTTATGACATTAATAGAATTTTTCTGCACCTTGAATTTTAGGTATGCAGCCAGGCTTTTACCAGCCTTGTTAGAGTCGCAGAGCTTAAATTTCCGCCTTCTGTCCAGCCACACTCCCGCCCTTTCGCTCACCAGCTTGTTATATTCGTATTTTCTATTAGTCATGGTATTAAGTGTCTCCCGGTCCCTTGTTAATAGGTGTCTGTTTTCTAGATTAGCTATCTCTGTTTCCAACGCTTCTAATTTAGCATTACAATCTCTGTTCATTGCCGAAAGGATTTTGATGCACACCCCCCTTAAGGTACTCTTCAGAGCCTCCCAGCGCACAAGATCTGAAGTGTCCCCTCTCCTGTTTATGTCCAAATATGACCGGATGGCTGTTTGAATGGCAGCCTTATTTTGTTCTTTGTTTAGGATTTCCTCATTGAGTCTCCATGACGTTTGTTTAGGGGAGGGTTTAATGTTGCTGATGGAAAGAGAAATGCATGAATGGTCTGACAGTACTCTTGGTTCTATTGATGTATCCTCTATCCTTGCAACTCCATTTTGTGTAATGAGGATGTAGTCAATGCGGGAGTACGAGTCATGAGGGGAAGAGTAAAATGTGTAGTCCCTGTCAGTAGGGTTTTGTATTCTCCACGCATCAACCAAATTAAAGCGTTGACACAATTTATTGAAGGCGTTATGTGACTTGTTCGGTTTAAACACACACTTCGAATCTCTGTCCAGGGCAGGATCAAATGGAAGGTTAAAGTCTCCCCCTAATATATGTACTGCCGTATCAGGTATCGTTGCAATCTGTTTGACTAAGTCTTGCCAAAAACTGAGATCATTAGTGTTAGGTGCGTAAATATTCGTGACAAAAAATTCTGTGTTGTCTCTGGCGAGCTTTACTGTGACCCAACGTCCCTTTTCGTCTGATGACGAAGACAATAATTCTATCTTGGATCTTTTCAATAGTAATATCAGTACCCCATTCTTTTTACCTAGTGCACTTGATCCCACAACCTCCGAATAAAACTTGTTACGTAGAGTATAGAACTGTTTTGTGTCTAGTTTGGTCTCCTGTAGCAGAACAATGTCTCCTCTCTGCCTACGTACATAGTCTAATATCTTCTGTTTTTTTATGGGTTGGTTCAAACCCTTAACATTCATAGACAGAATTTTTAGCTGGTCAAGTGAGGTCGTTCCAAGCGGAGTGTTGAGTGTAGAGTGTAACATTTATATTATTACATGTATCATGAGTGCATTATGAATCCCAAGGAGTAGTGTGCCACGCGGCACCTTATGTGAGGAGTACCCTGCTTTAACAAATACGTGGCTAAATTGATAGGAACCATGAGCCAACGCTTGGGCACACAGATATGGTACATGAATGATCCAAGCGTGGGTATACAGATACAGCATGTAAACGATACAACCTGTCCAGTCGAGAGAAAAGGAATAGATTTGAAGAGAAAAGAAAAGCAAAGAAAAAAGAGGAATCAAAAGCAAAAGTGCAAACCATAACATACAACACACAGCCCCCCCTCTGCCTCCCATCCCCCCACCCCACCCACCCCAACTGCAGTGAAGAAGCATGGTGACGTAAGGAAAACCGCAGTAACCCTCCCGTCCATACCAATCTTGCAGTAACATTGGAACAACTATGCACGATGTATAAAACCATACACGTAAGCAGTGAGAACATTTAAACGGTGTGGTTCAACCAATAAAGTACCATCTTGATAACCTGATATAATCTGAAATACTTCTATGAGATTGTAGCAAGAGAACGGCGAGTAGAAGCAATGTAAAGTACAATGAGGACCCTTATAAGATATTATAGTATCATATCCTTCGTCAAGGGCACCCTTAGAGCTAGTAGGCTCTAGACCTATTCAATATTAATAAGTAGCATAAACAAGAGCAATAAACTTCCAACGAGCGCTGAAATATGGACACATTTAGGTTATTCCGAATTACTCCTCTTCGGGATTAGTGACAGTATAAACCCAACAAGGCAAATCAAGTCAAGTCAAAAAGGTTGCAACAGCAGATCGATATCAGTTTGATAACAAGAAGTGAAGAGCAAGAAGATTGCCAGAACGTTGAGCCAAACCCTTACGCCATAGTACAACTCACGTTGCCACTTCCAGTGACAGAAGGCGACTGCGAACACGGGGTCTGATCCGGCAAGTGACAAGCCCACTATGTCTGTGATCCCATCAGGGTAGAGACAATCAACTGTGAACAGCAACTCCCAGAGATGATCATCTGTATCCTGAAGCCGAGGCCGCCAGACTGTCTGGGTTGTTGGTTTCCATGTCGCGTTCCATGTCGCGTTCTTCCAAATCCTCGAGCATGCGTTTTAGTTTCCTAGGATCTGTGAAATAGTGAGACGATCCACGTATTGTTACTCTGTACTTTGCTGGGCCCACAAAGCCAAATTGATATCCCCTCGATTTTAGTTGTGGTCGTAGGGCTAAGAAGGCCTTCCTGATTTCTACAGTCTCCTTACTGTAGTCTTGAGAGATATAGATCTTTGCGTCCCTCCACAGGATATGATTGTGCTTCCGAACAAAGGCAAGTATTTGCTCGACATGTTGATAGCGCAACGGCTTACATACAATGGGCCTAGGACCTTTTTGCGTCTTATTGATTCTTCCTGGTACCCTGTGTGCTCTATCGAATTCTAGAGGGTTGGCAAAAGTCAGGTTCGTAGCTTTAGCAAACCATGATTCCAGGAACTGAATACACGACCCTTCTGAATCTTCGGACCCCTCCGGAACCCCAAAAATGCGTAGGTTCCTTCGTCTATTTCTATCTTCCAACTCGGCCAGTCGTCTAGTAGTGTGGTCGGAAGAAATGTGTAGGTGTTTCAGAGCTGCAGAGGTCTTAACCTCAATATCCTCCAAACGACTAATCCTGGATTCCGTTTCCGTCAGACGCGCGTTAGTGTCTCTGATATCTTGGCGAATTGCCACTACTTCCTCCTTAGTGACCTTGGCTAGATCCTTAACTTCATCCAGCCTATTCAGAATCATGTCGAGCGCTTCTGTAGTTACTTTCTTTGTTTTGTTCGGCGACCCTGGGTTCGATTTAAGTCTTTTAAGGGTGCCCTGGTCTTTGGTATCCATCCTGAACACGTAGATCCTTGAGTGGTGCCTTGAAAAACCTTGCCCGGCAAGCACGTGGGGTAGATTAGACAACGATCTGAAGAGCAGCGCTGGTGCAGTCTTGCTGATGCAAGTAAATGAGTTAGGGCAGATCAACAGAAGAAACTGGTTGGCCAGTTCCCAGTGAACTCAGCAGGTATGGTGTTCCACTAGGAGGTCCTGGAATGTAGTGTGCCACATAGATTAATTCAGGGTGTGCATATGGAGCATGTGGTATCATAAGAGAGGGCACTCTAATCTATTGACAGGTTTTCCAAGCACATAGCACATCTGTATTAAATCCCCATTGCCAGATCGGGAATATGTGCCTTTTTTTCTTTCCCAGACGTTAGTAGCTCCGCCAGTATAGCTCGACAGGTGGCTCATTAAGGCGAGTAGCAGTGTGAAAAGTCATTCCCCTCCGTTTTTTCGGCAATACCGAGTGGCGGCCGGCATCTTGGTTAAGGTAGATGAAGCCCTGGGAGACCACATGGCTGGTCGAATTTTACTCACGCGGTCATTATCCTGGGCCGGGGACTTAATACTACTCTGGGCATAACCGCTACGCACCTGGAGTCATAGCGCTTGGTTGCAGGCTTCAACGCCCCTTCGGTGTCTGTTCAGTGTCCTGTTTTTCGATCTTCTGTCCACGGAGCCGCCATGGACGTCCAGGGTCTCGCTCGGTGTAACCTCGGGTCTGTTGCAGCTACCGCCACATAGAGCAGCCCGCCGCACTCAGAAAGTATTCCGGCGTCCAAATCTTCGGTCACATCAGCGATGTAGGCGGCCGAAAATGTCCCAATTCTTGATGAAAGACCTCGTGACGGGAGGAGAGACGCTCTACACAGCCATCTTCCTCGGCGTCCAAGCCACGCCCCTAACTTCGATCATTTTTCAACTAAATCACTAGTCTCAATGGACTATGGTCAGAAAGTTTGTGCTCTGTCAGGTGGATATGCCGAACCCTACTAATCACTAGCAAAAGTACTACAAATTGGATTTTGTGTTTATTGTGGGTCAGCGGTGCTTTTCATGAACATGGATTGTATATATTCAGTTCAGTGACTTACATTTCAGTGCAGGGTGCATTTGTCCCCACTTTTAAATGTTTAGCAAGTGCCCTTGTAACCAGATTGATTTGTGGGTATACTTTCTTCCAAAAGGTCTGGCCTTTCTCGCCAGTCGACCAAAAGTGAAAGACATCACACCTTTGATCGCATCCTCTCCAACTCACAGTTCAGGCACCTGGGCAGATGCCTTGTAGTAGTAAAGCTGTTATGAGTGCTTTCTTTTAGCCAAAGGCACAGCTATGAAATATCGCAGCTAGCCCATTTTTGCCAGGATTGATTTGAGATTTTTTCTCTAAAATGCAGTTATCATTTTCTCATGTATATGGGGTGTTGTGACATCAACTCCAGTGTTATCTCTGGGTTATAAGAGGAGCGAGATTAAGTTATGTCTATTTGTAGAGCACACTAATCACCTGTGAGGGTATTCTCGTGGTGGAACATGTGTGTGAGTGTCCCTGCAGAGTAATTTAACGAGCCTGGTCTTCAGTTCCTGGTGTAACTCCCGGAGTGTGAACGAGGCTTTGATGAGTTGTGGGAGGCCGTTTTATTTTTTCGGTGCAATTTATGAGAACGAATGACCGCCTACAATCAATGTAGGGGGATGTTGTGAACGAGAATGAGGCTGAGTGCAGATGTCTGTTGAGATGGTGAAAGAGTATGCTGTTGTTGAAGTATGCTGGACCATTGTTGTGCAAGGCATTGTATGTGTGTGAGCAGTTTGAATTAGCTGCGTTTGTGAATGGGGAACCACTGAGAAGGGGGACCCTGAAGGCAAATAATAGACAGGTTGGTCAGGGGAGAACAACCAAGGCAGTTAAGGAAATCAACCTGTCTATAAATAATATAAAGTGTGCCCGTTAAGGTCACTCAATGATCAACAAAACTGGGCTAACATACACAAACTTTTTTTTGAAAGTATATCGATTTTTATTTTCATTGTTAACATTCATTTAATTCAGCAATTTCGGTAAAACATTGCAACATTCATAACTAACAATCATTCAAGTGTCATACATACTCAAAATTCAATCAGTCATCAACATTTAGGCATCAAATAGATCCATACAATTACAATTACAGGGTGGTACAAGATCCTATACAGAGAGCAGAGAGCAGATCTTAACAAATGTGAATGGGGAGCAAGTGGAGCTCTCTGAGGTGGGGTGAGATGTGGGTTCGGCGAGGGTGGTCGAGGATGAGTCCTACAGTAGGATCCTAGAGTCTGTCTAGGAGCTGATTGGAGATTCGGCATAAAGTGTGTTGCTGTAGTCAAGCCTACTGGTAATGAGTGCTTGCGTGACAGTGCGCCTGGTGTTCTTTGGCAGCCACTTGAAATTTGGATGTGGAAGGAGGTGGCTCTTACAGCGATGACTTGTACTGTCATGTTGAGATTGTCGTCCACAAGATCCCCAAATTTCTGGCGAGGTTGGTTGGGGTTTGTCCTAGCTCCGTCAGCCACCAGGAGGCGTCCCATGGGGAGGTCTTGTTTCCGAAGACCAGTACTTCTGTCATGTCTGAGTTGAGCTTCAAGCTGTTGGTACTCATCCATTCTGCTACCATGATCATCCAGTGGGTGAAGTTGGTTCTGGTAGTGGTTGGATTGTCCATCCGAGAGAGGATGAAGTGTGTGTCATTGGCATAGTTGATGTTAATGCCCTGGGATCGCATGATGTTGGCCAGCGGTGTCATGTAGACTTAGTTTGAATTATCACAAGGTATCATCTGTGTCTTGGTATAAGGTTGCATCTGTGTTTTCTATCACTATTCCGAGGGGTTTTCTGTACAGACAAGAGTGCAAGGGTGAACAGATGGAGACTTGTGATATTTCATACTGTATTGGTTTGCTGAGGATTTCGTTTCTGACAGATTGACCTATTGAGCTCTTTTGGGAAACGATGAGCACTACCTGAGCAGCTAGCCATCAAGACCACTGACTATTTTTAGTGTGTCAACGAATATTCTGTGGTTGAATATGTGAAACGCAGCTAAGAGGTCTAAGAGAACAGGTCAGCCTTTGCTTTGTCACAAAGCTTGCAAAATGGTTGTTTTTCTCCTGCATTCTGGTTGTAGCTTTTGATTGTTTTAACCAAAAAGAGAGACCAACCAGCACTACAGCAACAGTTTTTGAGATCAGCAATGTTTTTTATTTGGGAAAGAGTGACCTGGACTACCGTCAAGTTGTTAAGAACTCTTGTTGTTTCATGGAGGATCTAACAATTAAAACAGAATAGACCCAACTTTGGACATCTCCCTTTGCCCCATAGGATAGTATGGCGTCTTTAGTGATGAGATGGGTCTTAGAATGTCCTCCAGGAAAAGAGAAATAAATACAGACTATGAAGTTGTGCTCAATGTCTGTGAGAAAGAGGACGTTGCTTGTGTTTCTTTGAATGAAAGTGTAGATTTCTTAGTTTATTGTGTTTGCAAAGAACTCAATGCATTCCAAACATTTCCTGTCATAGTGGGGAATAAACAAAGTTGAAAATTGGTGTGAGGTGTGTCTCAAAACCTCAAATAGCTTTTTAGGGCGTTTACTTCGCTCAGCAATTTGTGCCTGGAGAAAAGAAGGTTCAGCAGGGCTGATCATTCTCATGGAGTGCAAAGTGCATAGTGGGTCTAGAACTGGCTTTTTGGAGCCACATTCTTGAGCAAGTACTGTATTGTATTGTAATTGTATTCATATAGTGTTTACTACTCCTTACGAGGTGTTTAAGCTCTTTTTGGCACGTAACACACTACTCCGGAATCCAAAAAGGATTGGGATGGATTAGTATTGTCAAATTTGAGTTAATTTGAGCGGTGCACATGGGAGTCTGTTAGTTGGATTGAAAAGGATAATGGGGAAGACGGAAGGGGAAAGAGTGAAGAAAGTGTTTATTGGAAGATCATAGTAGCAATATGAGATTTGGGATGAGTATAAGGAGAGATGGGGGAGGGACGAAATGGATTAGTAGATGGTTTGGAAGAGGTTGCCCCATGTCTGCATTTTTGCAGCTCAACATTGATTGATTTGTACTGGTCAGCCAGCACCCACTCAGCCGACGGACCCTCTCGAGCCCTGGTTTGACTGTTCTACAGGTGTCAGCCTTGTGGAAGGGTTGTGTGTCAAACTACTATAGCTTAAGGGTGTATGGCCAGGGATATACCCGTTGTATATCTGATGTCAGTTAATCATATCCCAGTATGTGTGGACGTGATGCAATCGTCACCGCACGTGTTTCATGGGGCCCACATCCTGACGGCCCCTCCAGCTGCATTTTGAAGTACCGAACATTACCCCTGGTCAGACTGGCGTGACATGTCAGTGCAGTAACAATATGTAAGAGTATTATTTGTGCTGCGGGCACCTGAAGACTTGTAGCAGCTCCCCTCCAGGTAACTTACCGAGCATCATCTGACACCTCCCTTCCTATGTGAGTCTTCCATTTCTGCTTGTGCTTGTGCTTGTTGTTCGTGTTGGAGTCCCGTCAGACAGGCATGAATGACTCTAAGTTGCTCGGTCTGGGCTCTGAAGCCCCTCGTGCTTTGATTGGCGGTAGCCGTGATTTCGATACTGCGTCATGGCTGCATGTGGCGTCTCGTCCGCAGCGGCTCGAGGGAGCGTGGCGCGCGCGCCGCCCTCTCCCTCGTCTCCCCTTTCCCGCGCCCTCCGTGTCCCGGCCTGTGCTCCTCTGACAGCAGCCTTCGGCGGCGGCTCTTCTTGCTGCCACGCTGCCCGGATTTTTCATCCGTCAAACGTGCGAGCGACGCGCTCTTGTTCAGTCTTGGCTCCCCTCACACCGGCTCGTGGCTTACAGGAATTTCAGGTGATGCAGTGAGTGAATAAAGTGAATGACCTAGGTCCAATCAGTCTCTTCAGCTGGCCCTGAGTTTATGAGGTCCAGGGGTCACCTGAGGAGGCAGGCCTGCATCAGCAGACCCCTTAATAATATACGAGGGACCAAAAAGCTTTTTCCAGAAAGCGCACAATTGTATGACCAGTCCTTGAGAAAATTATAATCCTGAGGTGTCCAAAATCTCTTTTCTCTGATAGCTTAGTAACTCATCCATCCATCGAACTCTTCAGCCACTAGAGATCTGCTCTTCATCCATCTTCCTCCTCATCCACCCGAGATCTGCTGCCTACCCATCCATCAGGCTGCTGGGGGAGCGAAGATCCGTCATCCATCTGTCTGGCTCCTCAACTGTTATAGGTCCATTTCATTCCTCATTCACGCCTTATCTGCTGCCAATGCATCTCACTCCTCATCCACACAAGATCCCACAAGGTTCAGCCTGAGCACCACTGTTGAGTATTGTGCATTTGTAACTGCTAACTGGGATAATCGGACAATACAAGCCGAATTTGCAGATGGACACGGACGATTCTCATCATGCGATGCAGGTGAGTAGATCCAGTCAGGGAATGCTCAAAGGCTTTTAAGAATTCTAGCATGTTGTCAATAACTAAGTGAAAGTCTGAGGTAAGGGCCTTTGGAGTGGACTTGTGATCTAACCGTACTTTCAGCTTAGCAACTTCTCTGAATCCATCACCGTTTACTGTGTCTGTGGCTAAGAACTTGGGTATTAGGTCTGACCGCAGGCTCTCTGCAGAAAGAAATTACAGAGATGATCAAAACCTGTAATTTTCATCTAACATAGGCCCAAAAAATTTGACTATTTCTGAGCATATCAATCTTGTCAGAATTACCATTCTAACTAGGATTGATTCTTTCAGACCAATTATGCAGGGCTCTCGCTATATTTTATCACCCCTTCACAGCAGGTTCAGAATGAAGAATCTGAGCCGTGACCAGCCTCCTCTGATACAGTTTGGCCATACCAGCAACAGTTGGTGGCCAGAATGTAATCAAGGCCTTTACAATGAGCCGTAAATCAATCTAGGGCAAGGTGCCAGCAGATGACCCTTCCTAGGGATGCGGCAACCATAAGTCCTCAGTACGGTATTGGCTCGACTTTGAGCAAGAAGGAAGCCACGACTAACGAATCTGAGTTGATTTAAATCAGGGATGACTGAAGCTATACTACCATATGACAAACTAACGAGTACGTTGACCTACACACCCAAATAGAGCCCATGTGGATGTGAGCTAAAAAAACTAACATTACCAATAGTTCACCTTACACTCAACATCTGCCACTGGCCCATGTAACATTTGATTGACGCAACATCTTCTACGGTACTGATACATCTAACACTTCAACCACTCATCTTTCACTTGCCCATCTAACACTCCATCCACCCAGTACCTGTGGCTTGGTCATATGACCCTTCATCCACCCAACACCTGCCACTGTCTCCATCTAACATTTCATCCACCCAACATCTTCCATTTGTTCATCTAACTCCTCACCCACCAAAGAGACGACGAAAGTTCATTTGAAGGCTCACCCAAGGATTACTTGTTTTGAGTGGAGGGGACAAGATGTAGCAATGCAGACTAGGCTTCTTCTTTGGGGTTGTGTTTGGAATCGTTGTGCTCTAGCGGCACAAACAAGCTAACCATTGGGTGATGGCAGCCTTAGGATGTTGCAAGTGGTTTAAATCTTATCTCAAGCATGGTTTCTAGTTCTCAGTTGACTCTTCTTAAGTGGAGCGGGAATGTCCAGACATGGGGCTGGTTCACAAAAGCATTTATGAGTACAGGAAGGAGTACTACGGCATACTCTTTTACAGGCCTTTGTGAATTTGCCCCAAAACTTCCTATTACCCTTTAATAAATGCTCGAGGGGTTGTATGACGGAACCACGCATGCACTAACAACGCATGCCCGAACAAAGCTGTCTTAACAACGACCTCGTCTTTACCACGCATGCCTTTACCATGCACGCCTTTACAAAACATTTCATTTTCATTGTAAAGGTATTATTGGTAAATTAGTGGTATGGGTTACCTCCCAGCCCCCCGCCCTAAGTCCTAAAACCCGGCACCAGCTCATCAAACGACCCTATCCCCTAAAATACCCCAGCCCCCCACCTCTGAGCCCTAAGACCGGCCCAGTCCTAATAACTACCCCGACCCCTGCACCTTTAAACACCCCAGCCCCCTCCCCTGACCCCTAAAACTGTCCCCTAGCCCTAAAAACTACCCCGACCACCGCCCAGAGCCCTAAAACCAGGCCCCCAGCCCTAAAAACTGCCCTCACCCCACGTGCCCTGAGCCCTAATTCCCAGCCCTCAAAAATGCTCCAACCCCTTCCACCCCTCCGCTCTGAAAACCGGCCCCCAGCCCTGTAAAATACCCTGACTCCAGCCCAACCCTAAAAAAAAAAAACGTACTCACCAAGCTGCCAGAAGTCTCCAACATCTCCAACCGCGCCCACTCGCTCCAAGGCTAGAACGCTGACTGCACTAACCATGCATATGCCTTTACCACCGTTACAACGGAAATCGTTGTAAAGGAATATGCATGGTCAAGGCATGTGTGTGGTTAAGGCATATGAGTGGTTAAGGTACATGTGTGGTTAAGGCAAGTGTTGCCCGGCTTGCGTTGTAATGGCACACGTGGTTTATCCCGCATTGTTAATGCCGTTTCCCGCAAGGAGGACACAATTCTTTTTATTTATTTGAATTATATCTGAATATTTCCATTTTTCATGTTGTGAAGCCACACAAAGGCATGGAAGAGTATGTAAAAAAGCACTACAGCACGTAATGCATGTTGCTTTTATGAATAAGCGCAATGGTGCCTATAGTCTCAAGCCTTATCTCACCGATGAGGACCAGTGAGGCTGGCTTGTTGACTGGCGCAAGGGTTGAAAATGATAGACATGCTGCCTGGATATATAGTGTAAGCATTTCTTTCTAGTCACAGGGTATCAAGGCCCAGAGGTGAGGCAGAGCTCGAGCCAGAGGTCGAGGGAAACATATATTACCAGTCCGTGGTGACGAGAGGAATGGAAGACCCCGCGTCAGGGACTATTTGATAATCCAGTCACCATCTTTCTTTGCAGTCTGCTGCTTGCATTTGAGGAGCACAGTACAGGTGCAATGTACAAACAAACAAAAAACCAGGAATGGAAAACCCACTCGCACGACTTGCGACTTGCTGAGGCCTGGGACTGACATAGTGTTTGGGCTTTCCATCTAATACCCCACCCCTTCCTACTCAATCCCGTTAAGATCTCTTGGGAGAGAGAGTGTTGAGAGGTTAAAGAATTTTGGCAGGATTCGTGGCTGTAGGCTGCCAATGCTGGCTGTGCACTCGCCCTGTTTGAAGGAGGCTTTGTGTGGGCGCATTCCAGGGTCAATGACTGCCATAAAATGCCATTGTGAGCGGCTACATTCCTGTCCTGGTTGCAGTCTTGGCAACAGAAAAGAGAGGCAAAGAGCGATAAAAAACAACACGAAGTAGCAGCGTGTACAGTAGCTGCTCCCTGGGGGGTGGTGTAAAGTTGCAACAGCGGAGTATTGCAGCACATCTGAGCACTGAGCAGCCTCAAGTAGTAGCGGCTGCAGCACTCTAGCATAGGCGTGAAGGAACATCTGGGGAGCAGCGAAGAGCTGCAGCGCCCTAAGGGCAGCGTGCAGTGGTGGCACTGTGGGGGCAGCGCCCTGAGGGCAGCGTCCTGTGGTGGCACTGTGGGGTCAGCGCCCTGAGGGCAGCGTGCAGCGGTGGCACTGTAGGGGCAGCGCCCTGAGGGCAGCGTGCAGTGCTGGCACTGTGGGGGCAGCGCCCTGAGGGCAGCGTGCAGTGCTGGCACTGTGGGGACAGCGTCCTGAGGGCAGCGTGCAGCGGTGGCACTGTAGGGGCAGCGCCCTGAGGGCAGCGTGCAGTGGTGGCACTGTGGGGGCAGCGCCCTGAGGGCAGCGTGCAGTGCTGGCACTGTGGTGGCAGCGCCCTGAGGGTAGCGTGCAGGGGTGGCACTGTGGGGGCAGCGCCCTGAGGGCAGCATGCAGCGGTGGCACTGTGGGGGCAGCGCCCTACTGTGGGGGCAGCGCCATGAGGGCAACGTGCAGTGGTGGCACTGTGGGGGCAGCGTTGAGAGCAGCGTGCAGTGGTGGCACTGTGGGGGCAGCGTCCTGAGGGCAGCGTGCAGCGGTGGCACTATGGGGGCAGCGCCCTGAGGGTAGCGTGCAGGGGTGGCACTGTGGGGGCAGCGTGCAGTGGTGGCACTGTGGGGGCAGCGCCCTACTGTGGGGGCAGCGCCCTGAGGGCAGCGTGCAGTGGTGGCAGCACCCTGAAGGCAGCGTTCAGTGGTGGCACTGTGGGGGCAGCGCCCTGAGGGCAGCGTGCAGTGGTGGCACTGTGGGGGCAGCGTTGAGAGCAGCATGCAGTGGTGGCACTGTGGGGGCAGTGCCCTCTGGGCAACGTGCAGTGGTGGCACTGTGGGGGCAGTGCTCTGAGGGCAGCGTGCAGTGGTTGCACTGTGGGTGCAGCGCCCTGAGGGCAGCGCGCAGTGGTGGCACTGTGGGGGCAGTGCTCTGAGGGCAGCGTGCAGTGGTTGCACTGTGGGTGCAGCGCCCTGAGGGCAGCGTGCAGTGGTGGCACTGTGGGGGCAGCACCCTGAGAGCAGCGTGCAGTGGTGGCACAGTGGAGGCAGCGCCCTGAGGGAAGCGTGCAGCGGTGGCACTGTGAGGGCAGCGTGCAGCGGTGGCACTGTGAGGGCAGCGTGCAGCAGTGGCACTGTGGGGGCAGCGCCCTGAGGGCAGCATGCACTGGTGGCACTGAGTGGGGCAGGGCCCTGAGGGCAGAGGGCAGTGCTGGCACTGTGGGAGCAGCGCCCTGAGGGCAGCGTGCAGTGCTGGCACTGTGGGACCAGCGCCCTGAGGGCAGCGTGCAGTGGTGGCACTGTGGGGGCAGCACCCTGAGAGCAGCGTGCAGTAGTGGCACAGTGGGGGCAGCGCCTTGAGGGCAGTGTGCAGTGGTGGCACTGTGGGGGCAGCACCCTGGGGGCAGCACCCTGGGGGCAGCACCCTGAGAGCAGCGTGAAGTGGTGGCACAGTGGGGGCAGCGCCTTGAGGGCAGCGTGCAGTGGTGGCACTGTGGGGGCAGCGTGCAGTGGTGGCACTGTGGGGGCAGCGCCCTGAGGGTAGCGTGCAGTGCTGGCACTGTGGAGGCAGCGCCCTGAGGGCAGTGTGCAGTGCTGGCATTGTAGGGGCAGCGCCCTGAGGGCAGCGTGCAGTGGTGGCAATGTGGGGGCAGCACCCTGAGAGCAGCGTGCAGTGGTGGCACAGTGGAGGCAGTGCCTTGAGGGCAGCGTGCAGTGGTGGCATAGTGGGGGCAGCACCCTGAGGGCAGCGTGCAGTGGTGGCACTGTGGGGGCAGCGCCCTGAGGGTAGCGTGCAGTGCTAGCACAGTGGGGGCAGCACCCTGAGAGCAGCGTGCAGTGGTGGCACAGTGGGGGCAGCGCCCTGAGGGCAGCGTGCAGTGGTGGCACAGTGGGGGCAGAGCCCTGAGGGCAGCGTGCAGTGATGGCACTGTGGGGGCAGCACCCTGAGAGCAGCGTGCAGTGGTGGCACAGTGGGGGCAGCGCCCTGAGGGCAGCGTGCAGTGGTGGCACAGTGGGGGCAGCGCCCTGAGGGCAGCGTGCAGTGGTGGCACAGTGGGGGCAGCGCCCTGAGGGCAGCGTGCAGTGGTGGCACTGTGGGGGCAGCGTGAAGCAACAGAAGTACCGATGGAACGGCGCGAAGTAGCAGCACTCTGGGAGTAGTGTAAACAGGCAGCCCTCCGAGGTTCTGCATGTAACAGCACCCTGTGAGTAGTGTTAGTTAGAAGCCCTCCGTAGAGCAGCATGAAGTAGCAGCACTCTGGGAGTAGTGTAAGCTGGCAGCCCTCCATGGCGCTGCATGAAGCTGTAGCACCCTGGGAGTAGTGTAAGCTAGAAGCCCTACATAGTGCTACATGAAGTAGCAGCACCCTGGGAGTAGTGTTAGTTAGAAGCCCTCCCTGGTGCTGCACTCAGATACTGCACCCTGGGAGCAGATTAAGGTTGCAGCACCCTGGGAGCTGTGTAAATTTGCAGCCCCCTGGAAGCAGCGTGAATCTGCTGCACCCTGGGAGCAACGTGAAGCTGCAGCACCCTGAGAGAAGCGTCAGGTCGTAGCACCCTGGGAGCAGCGTGGAGTTGCAGCACCCTAGGAACAGCATGAAGTTGCAGCACCCTGGGAGCAGCGTGATGTTGCAGCACCCTGGGAGCAGCGTGACGTTGCAGCACCTTGGAAGCAGCGTGAAGTTGCAGCACCCTGGGAGCAGCGTGAAGTTGCAGCACACTTGGAGCAGCGTGAAGTCACAGCACTCTAGGAACGGTGTGAAGTTGCAGCACCCCAGGAACAGTGTGAAGTTGCAGCACCCTGGGAGCAGCGTGAAGTTGCAGCACCCTGGGAGCAGCGTGAAGTTGCAGCACCCTGGAAGCAACGTGAAGTTGCAGCACCCTGGGAGCAGCGTGAAGTTGCAGCACACTTGGAGCAGCATGAAGTCACAGCACTCTAGGAACAGCATGGAGTTGCAGCACCCTAGGAACAGCATGAAGTTGCAGCACCCTGGGAGCAGCGTGAAGTTGCAGCACACTTGGAGCAGCGTGAAGTCACAGCACTCTAGGAACAGTGTGAAGTTGCAGTACCCTAGGAACGGTGTGAAGTTGCAGCACCCTGGGAGCAGTGTAAAGTCACAGCACCCTGGGAGCAGCGTGACATTGCAGCACCCTGGAAGCAGCGCGGCGTTGCAGCACCCTGGGAGCAGCGTGACGTTGCAGCACCCTGGGAGCAGCATGAAGTTGCAGCACCCTGGAAGCAGCGTGAAGTTGCAGCACCCTGGGAGCAACGTGAAGTTGCAGCACACTTGGAGCAGCGTGAAGTCACAGCACTCTAGGAACAGTGTGAAGTCGCAGCACCCTAGGAACAGTGTGAAGTTGCAGCACCCTGGGAGCAGTGTAAAGTCACAGCACCCTGGGAGCAGCGTGGAGTTGCAGCACCCTAGGAACAGCATGAAGTTGCAGCACCCTGGGAGCAGCGTGACGTTGCAGCACCCTGGGAGCAGTGTGACGTTGCAGCACCCTGGGAGCAGCGTGAAGTTGCAGCACCCTGGGAGCAGCGTGAAGTTGCAGCACACTTGGAGCAGCGTGAAGTCACAGCACTCTAGGAACAGTGTAAAGTCGCAGCACCCTAGGAACAGTGTGAAGTTGCAGCACGCTGGGAGCAGCGTGACGTTGCAGCACCCTGGAAGCAGCGTGAAGTTGCAGCACCCTGGGAGCAGCGTGAAGTTGCAGCACACTTGGAGCAGCGTGAAGTCACAGCACTCTAGGAACGGTGTGAAGTTGCAGCACCCCAGGAACAGTGTGAAGTTGCAGCACCCTGGGAGCAGCGTGAAGTTGCAGCACCCTGGGAGCAACGTGACGTTGCAGCACCCTGGAAGCAACGTGAAGTTGCAGCACCCTGGGAGCAGCGTGAAGTTGCAGCACACCTGGAGCAGCATGAAGTCACAGCACTCTAGGAACAGCGTGGAGTTGCAGCACCCTAGGAACAGCATGAAGTTGCAGCACACTTGGAGCAGCGTGAAGTCACAGCACTCTAGGAACAGTGTGAAGTTGCAGTACCCTAGGAACGGTGTGAAGTTGCAGCACCCTGGGAGCAGTGTAAAGTCATAGCACCCTGGGAGCAGCGTGACATTGCAGCACCCTGGAAGCAGCGTGACGTTGCAGCACCCTGGGAGCAGCGTGACGTTGCAGCACCCTGGGAGCAGCATGAAGTTGCAGCACCCTGGGAGCAGCGTGACATTGCAGCACCCTGGAAGCAGCGTGACTTTGCAGCACCCTGGGAGCAGCGTGACTTTGCAGCACCCTGGGAGCAGCATGACGTTGCAACACCCTGGAAGCAGCATGGAGTTGCAGCACCCTGGTAGCAGCGTGACGTTGCAGCACCCTGGGAGCAGCGTGACGTTGCAGCTCCCTGGAAGCAGCGTGTAGTTGCAGCACCCTGGGAGCAGCGTGACGTTGCAGCACCCTGGGAGCAGCATGACGTTGCAGCACCCTGGGAGCAGCATGACGTTGCAGCACCCTGGAAGCAGCGTGGAGTTGCAGCACCCTGGGAGCAGCGTGACGTTGCAGCACCCTTGGAGCAGCGTGACGTTGCAGCTCCCTGGAAGCAGCGTGTAGTTGGCAGCACCCTGGGAGCAGCGTGACGTTGCAGCACCCTGGGAGCAGCGTGACGTTGCAGCACCCTGGGAGCAGCGTGAAGTCACAGCACTCTAGGAACAGTGTGAAGTTGCAGCACCCTAGGAACAGTGTGAAGTTGCAGCACCCTAGGAGCAGCGTGGAGTTGCAGCACCATGGGAAGGGTGTAAAGTATCACCACCCTAGAGCTGGCAAAACATTACAGCACCCTGGGAACAGCGTAAAGTAGATCCACCAGGAGAGCAGCATAAAGTTGCAGCACCCTGGTAACAGCATACGGTTGCAATGCCCTGGGAGCAGCACAATGCTGCAGTGCCCTGGAACTGAGTAAAGTATCAGCACCAGGGGAGCACCATAAAGCTGCAATACACTGGAGCAGCACAGAGCAGCAGGGCTCAGAGAGCAGCGTACAGGCGCAGCACCTGGGCAGAGCAGCTCAGGAAGTAGAGTAAAAGTTATTGGGTTAGTTTCCTCCAATGAGCAGACTGTCACCAAGCTGTAAATACTACAGTCCAGAATCCGTCCTGACAGATCCAACCAAAGCCTGTGGATGAGTGAAAGCTGACACTGCGGTGTGCAGTGAGCTGCGCCTGAGCAGGCTCTGCTCACCCACAACCTCCTGGCCTCTCACCTCTTTACACTCCCCGAGCCTCTCTGAGGCTTCATTTTTAAAACCGGGGAAGAGTAGGTGTGAGTTTAGCACATACCCTGGGTCCCTTGTGGTGCACAGAAAGCGCCTCGATCTCTCTTTGTTTATAGCGCCCCACAAACTGCTTGACTTTGAGTCCCAGGTGTATGCTCGGATGGGGTTAGGGACGCAGGTGAGCTCATGGCTGCTAAGGGTCCTATGTATGTATGTATAGGCATACTGATATAGCGCTATGTCTATCACCCAACGGGCATCCTGGCGCTTAGACTATGATCATCCATACAAGATGTTGGCCGCTACTGTCCCACTTACTCTGCTCTAGGAAAGAGGTGAGTTTTTAAGGCTTTCTTGAAGGAAATGATATCTCCTGTGGTTCTCAACCCCAGCGGTAAGGAGTTCCACAGTCTTGCTGCAGTATATCTAAAGGATCGGCCTCCCATCCGGGATCTCAGAATCTTGGGAACTGATACCAAGCTGGCTGAGGCCGAGCGGAGAGAACTGGAAGGGGTATACCAGGAGAACAAGTCTCGCAATGGTGCCGGTCCCTGGCCATGGAGGGCCCTAAACACCAAGCAGAGGGCTTTAAAATCAATCCGCTGGGAGATCGGCAGCCAATGAAGATCCTTGAGTGCCTTTACAGATGAATCAGAGCGACGACGCGAAAGAGCCAATTTAGCAGCAAGATTCTGCACGCGTTGCAATTTCCCCACCAAAGTCGTTGGTGCCCCCAGAAGAAGTGCGTTTCAATAATCGAGTCTGCTCAAGACTATGCTCCGCACTACCTCTGGCCTGGTCTGCACGGGGAGCAAAGGTAACATTTTCCGCAGCGTGCGAAGCAGGGCCATACAGGTGCCCACCATTTTGTTCACGGCCCCGTCCAGCTGAAGGTTGGAACCAAACATCACCCCCAGATTCCGAACAGAAACAGCCGGCGCACTAGTGCCCTGAAAGGCAGGGGGACAAAAGTCCTGTGGAAGTGGCCTTGGAATACGATCCTTTGAACAATGCAACCGTGTCGGGGCGGCGGGGATCGGGGGTACCGCCCTGGTATGGTTGTCCTCCTTCCTGAGGGACCGCACCCAGGCTGTTCGCCTGGGTGATTTTTCCGCGGACCTCCGGAAAGTTCAGTGCGGGTCCCCCAAGGTTCTTCCCTTTCACCTCTTTTGTTCAACCTCTATATCGCCCCCCTTATTTTTTCGTTACAGCAAATGGAGGTCAACGTGTATAATTATGCGGATGACCTCCAACTTGTTTTCAATCTGTCTTCTTCCTCTGCTTCCATTTCAAACTTTCAGTCTATTATGATTTTTATCCGGGACTGGATGAACTACAACCACCTGAAACTTAACCCGGATAAGACCGAGCTGGTGTTGACGGGTGGTTGCTCCAGTCCCTGGTCTTCTCTTTTTTGGCCCCTTCCCTAGGCTCCCCCCGGCCCCTTCTACCTCGGTTAAAACTCTAGGTATCAAACTTAATTCCCAGCTCACTCTCCACTCCCAGGTTAGTTCTGTGGTGTCCTCTTCCTTTTTGTCACTACGCACCATCCGCAAGGTATCTCGTTTTTTTTCTTTTGATGCCTTGAAACTGATCATCCTGGCGATGGTTATTTCCCGCCTGGATTATGGCAACGCCCTGTATGCAGGTATTCCTGCATATTGTCTAAAGCGCCTGCAGCTGATCCAGAACCAGGCGGCACGGCTGGTGTTCAATCTCCCAAAATGTCACCACGTAACACCCCTTCTTAAATCCTTGCACTGGCTCCCTGTCCGTGATCGCGTCCAGTTTAAGCTCGCCTCCATCACCTTTCAAGCACGACTGGGCGCGGCTCCGGCCTTCATCACATCTGAGATCGTTCCCTATGTTCCTATTAGGGATCTACGGTCATCCACACAATTCCTGTTATCAGTCTCCCGATTCCGGAGGAAGAAATGGGGAGGATCAAAGTTCGCGACCCTTGCCCCAGTCATGTGGAATTCCTTGCCTCTAGCGCTTAGATCTCTAACTCATTACCCTCAATTCCGGAAGAAACTTAAAGCTCATCTATTCGCTAAATCTTTCAACTAGGTTGGTCCTTGCTTTGTTCTCTTTTTGTTATTTTCTGTTTTCCCCCCTGGGGATCTGTTTGCTGTAGCGCCATGAAACCGCTAGGGGAAAGTGCGCTTTTATAAATATTTTAAACTCAAACTCAAACACCTCGGTTTTAGAGCTGTTGAATTGCAACAAATTCTGACACAGCCATCCCGCCGTAGATATCATGCAGCGGTGGAAGGTTTCTTGTGACACATCCTCCTTGCCCTCAAATGAGAAGACAAGCTGGGTATCGTCAGCGTAATTGGTGACTGCTATTCCAAAAGATTTTATTAACTTGACCAGGGGGCGGAGATAAAGATTGAAGAGGATTGGGCTGATGGCCGACCCCTGGGGTACACCCTGACCAACCCCTCTGATGTTAGATATATCAGATGGGACAGCTCCTGCCAGCTTCGAACCCAACAAGTTCATAAGGGGATATCTGATCCGGCACTTGGACTATTGAAAGGGAAACCGCAGGTCTCAGAACATCACGTGATGTTGGCTAAACTGGCCCCATGACATATAGCCACTTGGTAGCCATGGTGGAGTGCTGCAGGGTCGGATTGGTAAGGCAGGCAATGGGCCAGTATCGGATTTGCAGCTCGGGGTCGCTTGTTTGGACAGTGTGGTGGCCGGTTTAGGCTGTGTCTGTGCTGTTTAGATGCCGCCAGTGGCCCAGCAGGGACCTAAGCGGCCTTTCCGGAGGCACATGGAACTATATTACCCCCCTTTTACCAGTGAGTTGAGGTGTCATTCCCAGTCTGTCACTTGGCCAGCCCATTAATGTATGCAGAATAAGCAGAAGTGTCCTCACTTAAAGTCAGGTGTGGCTCACCAGGTGAACTAATCCATGTACAAAGAGTCCTGGCAACATCTGCATTTTTTTTTATCTGAGCGAAGCTAAAAAAACATAATTCTTTTAGAGAATCCTCCCTCCCCCTTCCTTCTTTTCATAATACTTAAACCACTGAAGCAGTGTTTTGTGAAAAGGTGCCATCTGCAAATGTGGGACACTTTTTTCTTTTTAGAGTGCCTGGGTCTATTTTTTATCCCATTACAACCGTGGTGTGCTGGTCACAATGCGTGCGCACTAGGATGCACCACACAGTACGCACTTTTACACTTACCACCATTGCTGAGGCCCGTCCACCGGCGACCACTCTAAGGAGATGGAACTGACCCAGGGCAACCCCTCCCACAGAAGCAGGAACCCCCCCATCACGCGTACAACTCCGTAGGAATAGTGCGTTGAAGAAACTGAATCACAGTCCGCGCGATGAGAGAATTCTAACCTAGCCATACCCCAGAGCTACCACTGGCATCGATAAATCCCTCCCCGCCATCCAGCTCCTTAATCTCAATCAGCAGCATTTCGCACTGTCCACAAACCGCCACCTTCGCCATCTACATAGTGGGGCCTGCATCTCACACTACTCACAGTGCTCCCCAGACTGCCCATCTACTTCTAGTTTTCATACTGCCTACGCGTGCCGGACTATGACTAGCTACTCATGCTGCCAACCGGTGCCAGCTTTTCACACTGCCCATCAGGGTTGGATTGGGATTAAAACTTGGCCCGGGCACGCTAAAAAAAAGTGGCCCACATTTGCATATTGCCTTTCCACAAAACACTGCTTTGGCGAAGTTTTATAAAAGAAGGTGGGTGGGGGGGGGGGTCTCTGAGAGAGGTATATTTGCTTAATTTTACTTACATAAAAAAAATGCATGGATTAGTTCACACTGGTGAAACACACCTAAAAATAAGTGAGGCCACTTCTACTCAGGCCCCCTGCCCCCCGCTCAAAATGCACACATTAATGGGCCGGCCCAGCAAGAGAAAGGGAGTGACACCTCTGCCCGTTGATAAAAGGGAGGTAATGGACGCCCATCTGCCTCCAGAAAGACCACTCAGGCACCCACTGGACCGCTGGCAGCATTCGACAACACAGACACCACCCAAATCGGCCACCCAGGTTGCCCAAAAAAGCAGCCCACAGCTGGCTCTCGGATACTGGCCCCTCTGCCATTGCCCGAGTGCCCGCCTTACCAATCCGACCCTGTTGCCCATTGCTGACAGTTGATCACACTGTCCACAGCTGCTCCTCCCTGGCCCCTAAACTTCCAGATTATCACATTACTCACCGCTACTCCTCACTCTGCCCACTACTATGAGCTTCTCGTACTGCCCACTTCTACATCTTCCTAACACTGTTGTTACTGTAAGGCCCGCGCAGTGCTCACTACTACATGCTTCTCACACTGCCTGCTACTGCCAGCTCATAACACTGCTTGTTACTGCAAGCTCCTCACACTTCTAACTGTTGACTTCAAACTGCCCATCATTGCCAGCTTCTCAAACTGCCCTCCACTGCAAGGTCCCCACAATGCAAACAACTGCAAACTCCTCACACTGTCCAATACTGCAAGCTCCTAACACTGTCTGTTACTGCCAGTTAGATTCTCACACTGCCCACCACTGCAAACTCCTGACATTGCAAACTACTGCTGTCACCTCCTCAGAGGGCTTACTGCTGCCAGCTTCTCACTGGGCTCTCAGGCTACAGCTTCTCGCACTGCAAACAAATGCTCCCGACACCACACTGTAATCTCCTCACACTGGCAATTACTGCGCGTTCCCCTCACGGCCTACCATTTCCAGTCGTAATCGTAATCGTTTCAGCACATCACACTAGCCACCACTGCTTGCTGCTCACACTGCACAGGCCTTTTCTAGCTCTCGATACTGCCCACCACTGCATGCTTCTCACACGGCGCTCCTTTTCTATCTCTGAATACTGTCCACCACTGCATGCTGCTAACACTGCAGGCCTTTTCTAGCTCTGCAAACTGCCCACCCCAGTACGCTGCAGTTACTCACACTGCAGGCCTTTTTTTGCTCTGGATACTGCTCACCACTGCATGCTGCTCACACTGCAGGCCCTTTCTAGCTCTGGATACTGCCTACCACTGCATGCTGCAGCTAATCATACTGCGGTCCTTTTCTTGCTCTGGATACTGCCCACCACTGCATGCTGCAGCTGCTCGCACTGCGGGCCTTTTCTTGCTCTAGATACTGCATCCACTGCATGCTGCTCACACTGCGGTCCTTTTCTAGCTTTGGATACTGCAGCCACTGCATGCTGCTCACACTGCGGTCCTTTACTAGCTTTGGATACTGCAGCCACTGCATGCTACTCACACTGTGGTCCTTTTCTTGCTCTGAATACTGCAGCCACTGCATGCTGCTCACACTGCGGGCCTTTTCTATCTTTGGATACTGCCCACCACTGCATGCTGCTCACACTGCAGTCCTTTTCTTGCTCTGGATACTGCAGCCACTGCATGCTGCTCACACTGCGGTCCTTTTCTAGCTTTGGATACTGCAGCCACTGCATGCTACTCACACTGCGGTCCTTTTCTTGCTCTGAATACTGCAGCCACTGCATGCTGCTCACACTGCGGGCCTTTTCTATCTTTGGATACTACCCACCATTGCATACAGCTCACACTGCGGGCCTTTTCTATCTTCAAATACTGCCCACCACTGCATGCTGCTCACACTGCGGTCCTTTTCTAGCTTTGGATACTGCCCACCATTGCCTGCAGCTCACACTGCGGGCCTTTTCTATCTTCGGATACTACCCACCACTGCCAGCTGCTCACACTCTCCGGCCTTTTCTGGCTCTGTATACTGCCTACCACTGCATGCTGCAGTGCAGCTGCTCACAGTGCGAGCCATTCCTAGATTCAAGCACGGCCCACTGCTGCACCTTCTCACCAGGGCACGCCGTCCACCCTGCCAAGAGGTTGGGCTCAACTGAAAATGATGCTGAATTGGTCCCGGTGTAATTTCCAAACACTGGGACACTTTCAGCAGCGCCTGAACGTTGTTGTCTGCTTTCGATCCACAACAATGTGCAGGCTGGGATGGGGCTCTCTAATTTCTAACTTCTGCTGGGCCCATACCAAAGGCTGAATCTGAGGGGTCATCAGGCCTCCTTTTGCTCGAGTCTCCTGGCTGGCAGCAGTAAGGAGCCTCACACCTTGAAGCAGATGCAGTGGAGGGAAACAAAGGCTCACACCTTGTTAGCGCTTCACACATACTTAAGAGAGGAGGCCTTTCACTTTGTTCAGGCTGTTTAGGAGATATTCATGCACTAAGAAAGTCAGATGTGTTGATCTTTCCCAGTATTTGCACAAAATAAATAGCTTTTTTATAGCGCTTACTACCCCTGAGGAGGCGTTGTAATAATTTAAATATCACTATTTCTTTGAAGGCTCTATGGCTAGAGGAAGCTTTACGCTGACAAAATGCAACATTGTTTTATGTGTAGCGTACAAAAGAGTGAATCTTCTGCCTAAATCAGGAAAGTTTGCAAGTATACTCGAAATGTGCTCAAATGTACTCATGGCAGATCGTTCTCCTGCCTCGCCTCCAGGTCCTGGAACGCCCTCCCCATCCTCCCGGCTGTTCGAGAAGTAGCAGCACCCCCCGCCCCCCCCTCTCCCCCTCTCAGCACCTTGAGCCCCTTATGGGTGAGTAGCTCGCTCTATAAATGCACTGATTGATTGATGATACACCTGCTAAACATATATGTAAGGGCTTAAGATCTGATGTCACTTCTTGTGATGCCACTTGTAGTGATGTCACGTGCTGTGATGTCAGGCACTGGGATGCCACTTGCATACTGATTAACTTGGTTAGTCTTGTGCCCTGCTTCTCACACTGCACATTAGTGCAAAGGGTTCCTCAAAGTACACTTCCCTTTGGTGGGCATTTCATACTGTACTGCCCACCTTTGCACGCTTCTTTGCTAATTTTCTTCTATAAATGGAGTGTATGTCCATGAGGCAGACCCACACTATAATAGCCAACAAATCAATACATGTACAGTTTCCCAAATGACTAAAAAAAAGACATTCGAGAACAAATATTAGTAGAATCCGTGTAAACGTTACTTTAAAGCACCAGTCGAAGTAATATTACAAAAAATAAACGTATGTATTTTCTCTTTTGTTGAATAGATACATAAGCTGGTCAGGACTCATATTTTTTGTTTATTATCAAAATTAATGTTCTAGCAGAAGAACGGGGCCCTTTAAGGCCGCGGCTCAAGACAAAGATCCAGCCCCTTCCCCATATGACGGTCCTTGGAGCTCTGGGAAAGTGCATCTTCTTTTGGGATCTCTTAGGATTCCTAATTTAAATAGTGCAGGTTCAGCATTTGCTGTAAAGCATGTGAGTCGATTCCACATCACGTATGTGCACTGTGCCGCTGGTGAAAAGTCCCAGCACTGCCCTCCAGGCCGAGCTTGGCGCAGTCTCATCCTCCCTGTGTCGCCCCGGCTCTGTGTTTTAATTATTCAGTCTATGAAGGTGGGGCCGGGTTGGTTCAAGATTAAACGTGATAATTTAGATGACTGTAAATGTTCCGTCTGCGACCCTCTAAATAACCGAAAATACAGTTAAAACGAGCAAGCTTTCACACTGCCCACCAGCGCGAATGAAATCAGTCCTGGTTGGTGATAGGATCCGACGGCCCATTCAGTCCATGGCCTCTCTGCTGGAGCCAGCAGAGAGAGGTGCAACGCTTTGCCACTGAGCAATTAGATCTAGCAGCTCTTCCACATCCTCTAGTTCGATCGTACACCTCGCAGAGTGACCCACTCCGCGCACACTAGACTTTTACGCGGATTTGAGCGCTTTGAAGCGGCTTAAAGGTGAGACAAAAGGTGTATGCACGTAGCCCGACCCCCATAAAACAACAAGCCCTGCTGGATTCTACGTCACACTCCATGGCTGGCCACACAGTATTATCACAAATGCGTCGACTACAGTCCACTTTTTGCTTTATGTTATAATTATTTCAAAAGTGTTCACTCAAAATCGCAAAATTAATTGTGTTCGAATTGAAAGCCTTTTTTGTTTGAAGGGTATGTGATCTATGTGGGAGACTGCTAGTCTCCAAAGCCTTGGGGTCACTACACGTGGGTGCTGTGCGTGCGCTTATGAATGAGACACGTACTCAGCTTGCTGGTCTGGGCAGGAAGTGCCGTGCCACTTCCAGCCCGTTTATTTATCTCTTTCTGGCCACGCCTGGCCAGAAAGTGTTACAGTGTGTGCTGGTGCTTCCGGGGCTCAGGAGAGACCCTCGGAACACTAGAGCGCTACATCCCTCCCCAACTTGGATTTTGAAAACTTGGGTTTGAAAACAACAGTCAGTGATAGTTCAGCATCTGAAATCAGCCAGCTTCTGGCTCGGCTTTGGATTAGGTCTAAGATCATACCTCCATCTGCCTCGTACTGGCACCTGCTCAGCCCTCGGGCTGGGTGTCGAGATGTTTGCGTCACCTTGGTCTGTAGTGTCCATAGACGTGCTCGCATCATGGGGTCTTCCCGCTCCAGTCTCGGACTCTTCTTCCGCTGGTTCTATTTGGTCGGAGTTGCGTTGTTGAGTGGCTGGTATTTGTTTGAACCAGGAGACATTCCTCGTTACTTCTTCTCCATCTCGGCGAGCTGTGACAGCGGTGCCCCGCATTTCCTTGACGACCCATGGTTCAGGCTCAAAGGCGGTGTTGAACTTTCCTCCAGGCCTTCGGGTTCGGATTAGCACAGTCTCGCCCGGTAGTATACTTCGGGACCGGGCACGCCTCTTGCTGCTTGCTTTCTCGTTTGTTCTCCTCCGCCTTTCTTGGGTGCGCCCGGGGGAGTAGGGTGGAGGTGTCCAGTTGTCGGCCATGGGGAGTAGATCTCTTCTCGGGCCAGCAAGCATCAACGCCCACGGTGATTGTTGCGTGGTACTGTGGGGCGTGCTTCTGTACTCCCGCAGAAATAGTTGGAGGGCTTCCTCTGGGTCTTTTCCTTCAGCAGTGGCAATTCGCAGGATCTTGTTGGTTGTCCTCATGAACCGCTCCACCTCCCCATTTGCCTGAGGCCATTGGGGCGTGATCCGGTGATGTCGGATGCCTAGGCTGTGTAGGAACTCTCGGAACTCGCACCCTTGGAATGGGGGGCCATTGTCTGTTTTGATGACCATCGGAACACCAAACATGGCAAAGGACTTGCTCAAAAGTGGGCGGATGTTGGCAAAGCTGGTGGAGGTGGCAAGATCTACAATCGGGTATTTCGTGTAGTTGTCGATCAGCACGACAGTGACTCTCCCATCTGGGAAGCTCCCAAAGTCCAGGCTGAGCCATGACCATGGTGATGGAGCATGCTCCTCCGTGATCACAGGCGCGGGTGTGTCCGCTGAACTAGTTATCTGGCACGCTCGGCACTGGCGTACCACGGTGTCAACAGCTCCCTCCAGGTCCGGGAACCAGACCTTCTCTCGCATTCTAGCTTTCATCCGGCGGGTGCCCTGGTGTCCGGCATGTGCTAGGATGGTCGCCCTTTCCTGTAGGGTCTTGGGGATGATCACCCGGTGGCCTCTGAGGATGAGGCCATTGCTTGCTTGGCTCAGGTCATGGCGCACTCTCCAGAATTGTGTCAGGCGTGTTCGGTCGTCCTCGCTCCAATTGCTGACATTCTTTAGGAAGTTCTCCCAGGACCCTGATTGTACGGCCTCGGCTACTCGCTGGATGACCGCGTCGTTCACATACTCAGGTATGATGGCGTCAGCTGTGAGGGCTTGTGGACAAGAGGCAGCTGACAGCATGTCCACGAATTCTTCAGTGGGGTTCTCAAGATCTGTTTGTTGGCATTCCTTTGGGCCTGGATGCCTGGATAGAAAGTCTGCGGGGTTCTTGGCCCCAGGGCGGTAGGATAGGTCCATCTGGTACTGCTGCACTTGTATGGCCCAGCGTTCTATCCTCGGGGGTGGATGAGGAGCGGTTCCCTTGAACAAGGGTATCAGCGGCTGGTGGTCAGTTATCATGCGGAACGGGTGTCCAGAGATGTATAAGTGGAAATGAGCACATGCCCACTTCACTGCTAGGGCCTCTCTCTCAACCTGCGAGTATCTTGACTCGACCGGGGATAGTGCTTTGCTTGCGAATGCTAGTGGTGACCACGTGCCGGGTTCAGTTTCCTGCGATATCACCGCTCCTAGGCCAACCGGGCTGGCGTCTACTACTATTTCGGTAGGTTTGGAGGTGTCAAAGTAGGCCATTGTGGTGCTGTCTAGCAGCGCTGTTTTGATTTTGTCGAACGCGTTGGCTTCAGTCTCTGTCCACCGCCATGCGTTTTCCTTCTTCGTTAGGTTCCTTAACGGCTCTGCAATCGAGGCCAGGTTGGGGATAAACCTTGCACAGTATTGTGCCATCCCCAGAAAGCTACGCACTTCCGATGCTGTGGTAGGTGCAGGGGCATTCTTGATCGCCACTGATTTGCGAGGGTCGACAGCAACTCCTTCAGACCCGAACACGTAGCCAAAGAATTCGATGGACTTCTTGAAAAATTGACATTTGTCCTTGTGAAGGGTTACGCCAAACTGTGCAAGCCGGTGTAGCGTTGCTCTTAGCCTGTTGTGGTGTTCTTCGCTCGTTTTGGCATGGATTAAGATATCGTCACTGACGTTCAGCACTCCTTGGAGCCCCGAGAGGATTTCTTTGATCGTATTCTGGAAAATCTCAGCTGCCGATGAGATCCCAAAGTTCAACCTCTTGTAGCGCCTCAATCCCAGGTGTGTCGAGAAAGTTGTGATGTATCGGCTTTCTTCAGCCAGTCTCAGCTGGTGATAACCTGCATTGAGATCTAGTTTAGAAAACCACTGGGCGCCGTTTAGGTCCGTCAGGATGTCATCGACTGTAGGTGTGAGGTGTCGCTCACGGCGGATGGCTTTGTTTGGGATTCTCATGTCGATACAAATTCGGATTTTCCCCGGTTGTTTCGGTTTCTCAGCTATGACCATGGGGGACACCCATGGTGTCGGTCCGGACACCTTTTCGATCACTCCCTGTGATTCTAGCAGGTTCAGCTCCTGCTCGACTGCAGCACGCAGGTGGAATGGTACTCTTCGGTGTCGGAGTGCAATTGGTTGCACTGTAGGGTCTATGTGTAGCTTGATGGGTGGGTGCTTGATGGTTCCAAGGCCTGTGAACAACTTGGGGAACATGAGTAGGATGTCTTCAACTTGCATTGCTCGCACTGCGTTCGCGAAGGCAATGAGGCCTAGGTCTTCTGCCGTGTTGCTCCCTACTAACAGGTCCGCCTCTTTGTCGATCACATGGAATGTGGTCGTGACTTCCTGGTCCTCTGCTCGGACTTGCACAATCATTTTGCCTCGCAGTGGGAGGGGGTCTTGGCTGCCGTAGGTGAAGATCCTGGCTTTAGATGGAACAAGTGTGGGTTTCGGATGGAGTGCTTTGTAATGTTGGATGCCCATTACATTTACCGTGGCTCCGGTGTCGATGACTCCAACCGCTGGTGAACCGTGGATTTGTATTTGGCACTTGGGTTGCGGCCGTCGACTCTTCTTCAGCTCACTGACAAAGGATACGAAATAGCATTCGTCATCTTCGTCTGTGGACGAATCATCATATTGTGGTTGCTGCGACTTGTGCGACCTGGAGGAGCGTGACGTTGTGGAGTCATCTAGCGACAGCTGTTTGACTGCTCCAGCGGCCGATCGCCGTCCTGAGGCGTTCCGTCCTCGAGACCCTCCTCTGCATACGCTGGCGAAGTGGTTGGGGATGCCGCATTTGGAGCATGTCTTCCCTCGTGCTGGGCAGCCATCTTGGGTGTGTTCCTCCCTGCCACAGTAGCCGCACAGCGTTTGACGTCGGGTTCGCGTCGGCCCTCGACCTCTGCTTCCTCGGCTCGACACACGCACTGCATCCACCCGTTCTGTCTTGATCACTGTTCCTGATTCGTGGTGTGGATTAAGGGCCGCTTCCATCGCGGTGGCGCGGGCGTCAGACAGCTCGTGGGACCGTGCAAGGATCAAGATTTCGTCGAGTGAGATTCGCGGCTGCCTCAGGATCAATGTCCGCAAATGTTTGTTGCGGCAACCCTGGATGAGTTGTGCAGTGACTTCTTTCTTTTCGTCGTCCTCGGTGCACGTGCTTATCAGGTCTCTTAGACGCGCATGAAACGCGTCCATTGTTTCCCCTTCCCGTTGTTTGGCTTGTCGGAATTTGAACCTCTCGTAATGGGGGTTTAGTTGAGGGTCGAAATGGGCGTTGAGCGCGTTGACCGCAGCGTCGAAGTCATTGGCGGCGCCTGTGTTGGGGAGGTGTCTAAATAACTTGTAAAGTTCTGTGCCTCCGAAGTGGAGGAGTAGAGAGCGCTTCACTTCATTATCTTTTTCTCGGGTGGCCGTGAAATAATTGTTAAGTTGTCCTAGCCATACTGCCCATCGGGGTGCTGCTGTCCCCGGGTCGATTAGCTCGCTGAAAGGCGGTAGCGCCTGTAATTGTGCATGTGCGGAGGGTGTTGGAGCTTGAGCCGCAGGGGGTGCTGCTACCTGTGGTGCCCCTCCGGTGGCCCCACCAGTGGCCCCTCCTTGGTCTTGAGGCATGGTGTCGTGGGCAGTGCTCTCTTCAGGCGCTGGTTGTGCTAGCTTAGTGTTTACTCGTAATGTTCTGTGCCTGTTAAATTGTATTGTCTTGTGCTTGTTTGCTTGTGGTGTCCAGTGCTTGTTTTATTTTGTTGGTCCTTCTCTTTGTTCGCTCGTGTGGTTGAGCATTCAGTCAGAGCGCTGGGCGAGCTCTTTATCACATGGAGTTCACCGCTCCATTGATTCCCCTTCAGCGTGAGGCGCTGCGCACACACGCGGTGAAAGATCTGGGGCCTGCGTCGGCTCTGAGCGTCTGCGCATGCGCGCACTCCAGAAGCGGCCGGCTGGGCCTGTCTCCGGCGCCTCCCGCTTTCTCTCCTCAGCGCGTCGCCGGTACCGGTCCCCACGCAGCTTCTGGCATATGCTGCTTACCGGTAGGCGACGTCTTTACTCCGGAGTCAGTCTTGGGACGCACGTGACGGTCACAAGCGCTGGGTCGGCGGGCTCCGGCCGAGTCGGGGCTCGGCGGCTCCGGCAGCTGGTCCGCTCGCGGGTGTGGGTGGCTCCACTCCCTCGTCGCCAGTGTGGGAGACTGCTAGTCTCCAAAGCCTTGGGGTCACTACACGTGGGTGCTGTGCGTGCGCTTATGAATGAGACACGTACTCAGCTTGCTGGTCTGGGCAGGAAGTGCCGTGCCACTTCCAGCCCGTTTATTTATCTCTTTCTGGCCACGCCTGGCCAGAAAGTGTTACAGTGTGTGCTGGTGCTTCCGGGGCTCAGGAGAGACCCTCGGAACACTAGAGCGCTACAATCTAAACACATAGATGAACGTAAACCAAATACACATAGTTCGAATGTGAGAAGATGTCCGCGTCCTCCACAGATTAAAGGCAGCACCCCCTTCACCACGCCCCCCCCCATTCGCAATTTGCCATACATTCGTCCAGAGTACTTTTATAAACAGTGCATTACCAATTTCGTGCGAAAAGTTGTTTGAATAGTGTATCTCACAAGTTTATCAAATATTTTACGGATGCTTATGTGTACGAGCGACTTCGTTTATTTTCAAATGGAATTTCTGATTAATACACTTAAAACAGAGCACACACCTGGAATGCAATTGACACCGCTCCACACCATCACTGGTCCCTCACTGTCCTACAATATCCTGGACTCGGCTGCGCCCCCGTGCCCTCCCCATCACTGGGGCCGCACTGTCCTACAATATCCCAGCTCTGCTGAGGACCCATCGGTGGGTCCACACTGTCCTACAATAACCAAACTCTGCTGAGGCCCCCATCACTGGTTCCGCACTGTCCTACAATGTCCCAACTCTTCTGAGCACCCCCATCAGTGGGTCCACACTGTCCTACAATGTCCCAGCCCTGCCGAGCTCTCCATCACCGGGACCGCACTGTCCTACAATATCCCGGACTTTGTTGCACCATACATCGATTAAAGGTACCTCACTGTCCAAAAATATCCAGGACTCGATCGCGCCCTTTATTACTGTGTCACTCACTGTCCTACAATGCCCAGCGCTCTGCAGCTACCCCCGTCCCCGGGACTCTCATTGTCTTAAAATATCCTGGACTCGCGTGCACTCTTCATCAATGGCCCTCACTGTCCTACAGCAGCCTTTACTGTACCCCATCACCGGGCCCCTCACTGCCAACATGATCTGGACTCTACTTCACCCTCTATCATTAAAGCCCGCACTATCCCTGCTGCCCCCTCCCTCACTGGTCCCTCAGTGTCATCCTGTGTCGTGGATTCTACTGCACCACCCCCACCCCTCACAGGGCCCCCTAACGTCGTACAGTATCCCGGACCATGTGACTCTGGGCAATAGCTTGCTTAATCTTCCCGACGGCCCCCAGCGCCTAGAGACCCTAACGGGTGATTGTGCGCTATACAAATGTGGATTATTATTATTATTATCACTGACTCCCAGTGTCCGCCACTGCCGTGCACCCAGCGGAAGCCTCCGTCACTGCCCTCGGTGCCCTGGTGCCGCTGCACTCTCCTCCCCTGTCCCCTCACTGTCTCTGGTGGCCTCTGCTCTGCACATTCTATCAGCGGCCCCTCACTGTCCGCGCTAATACTGCTCGACCCCACCGTTCACCACGCCGCACGCCGCTGACACAAACCTCCCCCGCTCTACCCTTTGCTGCCTGTCGCAGTATCAGTGCCACGCCCCTACCAGCCACCCCCGTGCACCACTCCAGCAGCCAACCTTTGAGACTGGTTTGCAGTGCTTTAAAGCCGCACCTCAAGCGCTACACTGAAACCCTCGAACATAACACAAAGCGCTGCTCTCACTCACTTGCTGGTTTTGGTTTTCGTCGGGGACGACTTAGTAGGCGATCCCTTGGAGCCCTTGAACATCTTGGCTGCGGCCGGGGGTCTTGGAGGGTCGGGGTGGTTGGCGGGCCCTGGGCTCGGCAGGCAGGTCTTCTCCGTCGGCGGCGGGCGGCGGACTGACGCAGACTGCCCGGTGTGCAGGGACAGGCAGGCTCTCGGCGGCCCCTCCCCGCAACAGGTGATTTAAGATGTGCACCGCGTCTACCTGCAAAAAAAATATGACAGGTAAAACCGGTTCAGAGCGAAACAGAGAGCGACCTGGGCTGGGGAGAGACAGAGACTGCGGCCCGCCCTTCCGCCTCGGGGCCTAGGCCGGGCTTCCGTGGGGCCGAAAACAGCCTCCGCCATCAAAGGCAGCCACGCCAGGAGCGGCGGCGACAGCTTCACACACCGGAGAAGCCAGGAGGGCTGGGGGTATATTCAGTCACATGCTCAGACTGTGTCTCAGGCCTACTAACACAGGAGCCACATCAGTGCCTCTTCTGACTGACTTTACCCCAACTCTTCCCGCACCTCAGGGGGCAGCCTCGCATGCGACTGACGCTGCTCTGACCGTTCAGGGGAGTAAGAGAGACTGACATGTGTCAGCCTCTGCCCCACTGGCCTCTTGCAGACCTCTTGTCCTACATGTACAATTCTGACGTAACAGCCTCTGCCTCATTCCCCCTGCTTCTCCTTAGCACACGTCTGATGTTACACAGACTGTGCCAGCTCTCTCGACCTGTCAGAGACACACGAACATAGCCTGCATGTATGATGTCTCTCATGCACACAGGGCACAAGTCCTAAAAAAAGAAGTGGGGGAAGTAACCTAGTTAGGCAGTGTGCAAGTGACATCACGGCGCGCCACATCACGGCGCGCGACATCACGGCGCTCGACATCACACATGGCATCACAAGAATTGACATCATAGAAAGTGACATCATAGAAAGTGGCATCACAAGCCCGACTTTACATGAAGTTGCATCACAAGAAGTGACATCAGATCTATAGCCCTAGCTAGGTTCTTCGGCGGAAGGCACACCCTGACACAAGTGAGACTAGAGGGGCCTCCCCCACCCCTCCCATGGAGAAAGTAGTTTAGGATTCTTGGGCTAGACTTGGAGCCCCATACTAGAGTGGAGTGATAATTGACACCCCACCAAGTGGTTAATCTTTATTATCGCTTTATAAAGACGGAGCCCACTGTGAGACAGGTCCTGATGAATGCCGCGTACCCTGAGGGGACACAAGGCAGAACCATATATATTACTTCGAGGGGATAATTAATTCACTAGATTACCGTACACTTCTTTTAATACCATACAGTTGCATAGTTTATTACAATAAATTCTTTTGACAATTGCAATGGTTTTTAAGTCACATTCACCACTCACTGCCCCCACTTAGTTTAGAAGTGCATCCCTGTTGTCAAGTGTTTGCCCGCCCTCTATCAAACCAAGTTTGAAGAGGGTGAGGATGGCCAATAATGAAGCACGACACCAGGTGGTGTGTGAGTCCAGTCCTTCACTTTTTGTGAGATGTCCACATTGACTACTCATTTCTAAGCACCTGTAGTACATTTCACTAGAAGCAGCCCCATTAGTGTTTAACATAACATTATGTGTTGGAGGCTGTCTAGCTCCTAGTGCCCTGTGCCTCTAGTTCCCTCCCCCCGTTATACACTGGGGCTAGTGTATTTTATTCATAAATTATGCTAATGAGCATTTCCTAAAAATAAACATCTCTAAGAGCAAAGTTATGGTTTTTAGGGCTTGGGGTGCAGAGTTAAGAATAATTTGTACTGCTTTTGGGGAAAGACAAGTTGGATGTGGTGAAGCAGTACTCATATCTAGGTAGAATTTTTTCTAGTGACTGCTTAAGTAGTGATCATATCAGTCAGTGTAGAAGTAGGGCATTATCCCAGTCCTCAGCCATTCACAGGCTTTGCAAGAGTTGTGGGCAAAGTGTTTTGGTAGTATACAAGATTAAAATTCCACCTTAATTGAGTTATGCCTGTGAAGTAATGAAGAGCGGTATTGCTCCTTTTTGAGAAGTGGAAGGGCGCATCTGGTGCCAAATATGTAATTTGAATTAATCAGTTGTTTCTTCAGCCTTCAGGCTGGAATTTGGGCTCCTTTCTACAAATGTGTTTGCGATGGCAGCAGTTCTAAGGTGGGGTAATAAGATACTGAATAGTGACGCAGGTTCTGTACAGCCTACATCAAAATATGAAATCTTTATTGTCTGAAGGAAAGAAGTGCAGTCTTCTCAAATTATATGAAAGCTTTGGATACGTTTCTGAAATTGGTCAGAGTGAGGTGGCATTCCTCTCAAAGCTTATTTTGAAAAATGTGATTAAGAAAGCAATTTATGAGGGGGGCGTGGCTAGCAGCCATCGATGGCGGCCGCAGCTTAGGGAGGCTCCAGCGGTAGGGCGGCTTCCAACCTAAATCCGGCACTTTAATCCGTGCATTTACCCACGCTTTCGGGACGGAAAGGGTCTGGTGACCGTGCGGCGCCCAGCGTGCAAGTTTGAGAGAGGCAGCGGCTCCGCAACCGGCAAAGCCCCGAGGCGCGAGGAGGGGCCTACAGCCTTCGCAGGGGCAGCGAGGTATCCTGTGGACGGTGGCTGGGCGGAAGTGCGGTGAGGCCGGGCACTGACGCCGGAAGTGGCGGACCCCCGGCGGACTCGCGGAGGGCGCGAACGATCTCTCCCCCCAGAGAGCCTGTAAACCGGCGGAAGGAGTGGAAGCCTGTGCCGCGATCCCAACGCGGCTTCTGGGACGGGACGGCGGCCGGGAGCGGCGGAGTGACCTGCACATCGGCGCACCCGGGTTTCGACCATCCGACATCCCAGGCGGGTAGGTCCGCCACTGAATACAGAGGAGGGGGCCCCGGTGGTGTCTGAGGCGGGGACCGGGAGGGGAGCTCTGCAGTGGGCCGTGAGACTCCGCGAGGGCCGCGCTCCCCATCCACCCCCCCCCCCCCCACGTTCTGAAGCCCATCGGCCACCTTGATCCGGCCGCCCAGCTGGGGGCCTCCCCCTGCCAACGGCGAATTCCGCAACGCAGTGCAGCACAGACACGAGGTGAGGGGGGCCAGACCTACAAGCCTTGTTCCACGAATTTCGGATCGCCTGGAGGTGTCAGTGGACCTTAACAGTGGGGGTCACACAGGCGGGATACGTCACAAGTGAGAGGCAGTAGCGAATCCTGAACAGCAGCCGTCGAGTGCGCAGATAACGTCCAGGAGCCACAGGTGCACCTCTTGGCCCGATCAAACTGCAGACTGTCCAAGATGGCGAATAGGGGCCCTAGACACAGCTCCACGCAAGCCAAATTAGACAAATTTGCCTACGAAAAGCTCACACCCCCGCAGGAACAGCGCAGGCAGCTCGTGAAATCGGTGGAAGCGGAAGGGTCGAAGAAGGCTACACTAGAGGACATCTTGACGGCGCTGGCTCAGGTGCAGGCGACGGTGGGGGCGACGGCGACAGAAGTTACCCTTATCCGCGCAGACCTCCAGAAGATTAACGAGAGGTGGTAACCAAGTCTCTGGTCGAGGACGTGTCAGACCTCCAAATTGAAATGGGGAAACTACGGGCGGACAACAAACTACTCAAAGAGAAGCTGGACGACCAGGAAGGACGCTCGCGACGAAACAACGTCCGCATTTTGGGGGTACCGGAATCTGAAACTACGGGAGCCATGGACCTCTACGTGGAGGATATGATCAAAAATGGACTGCAACCGAAAGGCCTGTCACATTTCTTTTCAGTGGAGAGGGCACACAGGGTGCCGGGGGGAAAGCCGAAAACGGGAGGACCCCCTAGGCCGATCCTGGCGAGACTCTTCAACTTCAGAGACCGGGACGCCATTTTACAGGCGGCAAGGGTGGCGCCGGCCATTCAGATTCAGAACTCGAAGGTGTCCTTCTTCCCGGACTACACAGCGGAGGTGGCCCGAAGGCGGAGGACCTTCCACGAGGTAAAAAAGACGCTACGTGAAAAAGAGCTGCCCTACTCCATGCTATTTCCGGCCAAGCTCCGGGTAGTTGCTGACGGAAAGGCCTGGTTTTTTGACTCCCCTGAGGTGGCTAGAGACTGGCTCGAAGGCTGGCATACTGTGGACAGGAATCGGAGGAACCACAGACGCAATGCGGATCACCGTGCAGACAGCCGGACGGGGTCCCAAACCTCGGGAAGAGGAGGGCCGGGGAGGTCCCCAACTCAGGACCTCGTGGAAGCGGATGGAAATGAACGCTTGGAATGAACAATTGGTGTACCGCTGTCTCTTGCTTGAGGAACTTTTGTTCTATAGCTGCAATTGGACGCTGGCCTGATTTGCCCCGGGAGTGAGCAGGGATGCCGCCTGCCGAGGGAGACATTCTCCCCCCTACACGCAAGTACTCTGGTTTTGGGAGGGGATAAGCACTCTGCTAAGTTGGGGAGGCGGGCAGTTGGAAGTCCGTTAGGCAGGGGGGCAGGGAGGGGGGGATGTTTTGAAGTTGATTGGAGCACACATGTATGGTCAAGAACTGAACCTCAACACTCACGCGATGTAATAGATCATTGGTTGAAACGAAGGTGTAAGGGCTGTTATATCGGAATGCAAGCCGAACATTTTAGAGACTTTATTACCACGCATGGCGGTTAACCCTTCAATTGCACTGGGGGACATAGACCCGATTCCCCGGGGACCCCCCCTAAGACTAATGACATGGAATGTACGTGGGCTAGGGGATAAGATTAAACGGGGATTGGTGTTGACCGCACTGAAAAGACAGAAACCCACTATAGTGATGTTGCAAGAGACACATTTAACGGGTAGGACGACTAAGGCCATGGATAGGAAAGGGTACAAAATGCTAGTACACTCGGACTTCACGTCCGGATCACGGGGAACCGGTATACTAATACAAAAATCCTCACAGTTCATTCCACTACAGACTAAGATTGATGATCAAGGCTGCTTTTCCACAGTACAGGGGCAATGGGAGGGTAGACTCATTAACCTGGTATCGGTATACATCCCCCCTGCGCTTCACTCGGTGCAGCTCCCGAAATTGGCTGACTTTTTACTGGCCCTTCCTGGGGGAGAGGTGATTCTAGGGGGGGACTTCAACGCTATAGTAGATGCCCAGCTAGACAGATTCCCGGCGGGTGGCCCCGCCGGGGGATATTCCCACTTCCAGCGCTTCATGTCTGCCATGGGTCTCATAGACATATGGAGACGTTCCCACCCCCAGTCCCAGCAGTTTACCTATCACTCCGCAGTGCACGGAAGCCTTTCGAGAATTGACCATTTCCTGTCCCCCGGTAACAGCACCCAATGCATAGACACCGTGGACATTCACCCCAGGGGTATCTCTGACCACTCCCCGATCACTCTGACAATATCCACCCATGTGAAGGCACGCCGGCGAATGTTCCCTATACACGCTACATACCTAAAAATCCCCAGGGTCCGAAAGGCTCTTAAGACGGTGACAACACAGTATTTCGCTGAGAATGTGGATTCGGTGAGCTCATCTGAAGTCCTGTGGGAGGCCTACAAGACGGTGTTTAGGGGACAAGCGATAACCTCGATCACGGGTCACAAGAAAGAGAAAGCCTTAGAACTCACCACTTTAGAACTCACTTTACAGGAACTGACGACAGCACACGAACGGCAACCCACGCCAGCTACAGCACACACACTTACCATCCAACAGCAACTCTACACGGATCATTTGAGAACTCAAGTGCAGGGCCACGTCTCTGACGCACAAAATAGGGTCTATGAGGTAGGGGACAAGGCGGGTAGAATGCTGGCCTGGTTAGACAAGCGGGAGGGTGGCCCCAGGGGCATCCAGCAGGTGAGAAACAGTCAGGGGGTGTCCCACACGAGCCCTGAACTAATAGTCGAGGCGCTGGCGGCCCACTTCGAAGGGGTATATATCCCTGAGCGGGTTGTGACAACCGAAATGGCCAGAGAGGCATTGGAACGGATTGAGGTCCGGACACTCTCCGCAGACGCTACGGCGGAGTTGGAGGCTGACATCACAGCAGAGGAGATACAGCTGGCGATTAACGCCTTGAACCCGGGCAAGGCACTGGGCCCAAATGGTATACCTATTGAGTGGTATCAGGCAAAGCCCGAAATACTGAGCGCTCATCTTCTACCTATGTATGAAGAATGTCTGGAGAAGGGAATGCTCCCGTCAGACCAAAGACTGGCCACTATAGTTGCAATCCCTAAACCGGGGAAACCGCCGGAGGACTGCTCCTCTTACCGTCCCATCTCGCTGCTCAATGCGGAAGTCAAGATCCTCGCCAAACTCTTGGCGACCAGACTTGTACCGCATCTGCCCGATCTTATACACCCAGATCAGTCCGGGTTCATGCCTCACAGGAGCACGGCGCTGAATCTGCGCCGACTACATGGGATACTGGCGCGGGCGGCGGCGATCACGTCGCCAGCGGTTATACTGACCCTTGACGCCAGGATGGCCTTTGACCTGGTGGAGTGGAATTACCTGTTTGAGGTCCCATCTCGGCTGGGATTCGGCCCCAAGATTATGGCGTGGATGAGGTTATTATACACTGACCCGGTTGCCCAAGTGGTTGCCAATGGCCATATCTCGCGCACATTTCCACTGGGGAGGGGCACTCGTCAGGGGTGCCCGCTCTCGCCACTGTTGTTCGCAATTTCGTTGGAACCTTTGGCCACCCTGATACGGACCACTCCACTGTTGAAGGGGATTTGTTGGGCGGAGGGCTGGGAGGACCGGCTCTCCCTTTATGCGGATGATATGCTGGTCTATCTGACCGATCCGGAACGGGGGGTGCCGGCCCTTCTACAACTCTGTGACAGCCACGGGAGAGTTTCTGGCTATACAATCAACTGGACCAAGTCGGAGATGTATGTCCTACGGGGCCCGACTCCAGTGCTGGAATTAGAATGCCCTCCGAGGATCGCAGGGTCCTCATTCAAATATTTAGGCATCCATGTCACTAGGGATCCAGCGGAGTTTATGGACAAGAATTTGGGGCCCCACATTGAGCGGCTAAAGCAGGATGTTAAATTCTGGGCGGGGCTGCCCCTTACATTGCTAGGGAGAGCCGCTCTGTATAAAATGATGTCCTTACCCCGATTTCTGTATGTACTCGAGAACACCCCCTATCCAGTGAACCCTAGGTTTTTCCAAAAAGTGGCGGCGCTGGTGTCGAATCTGCTGTGGGGCAATCTCCCACCACGTATCGCGCAAGCCAAACTGAACAGAGGATGGTACGACGGAGGAATAGCGCTCCCCAACCTGAAACTGTACTATTGGGCTGCGCAATTAAAGCATATCAACTACTGGATACATGCCTCCCAGTCCGAACCGGCTTTTCAAGCAGACAGGGCGCAACTAGGCACGACCAGTCCACTAACCCCACTATATGATAGCACTAAAGCGCGCAAGCTGGAGGGGCCCACCAGACTCACTGTGGCGCTGTGGCATACGGCGACGAAAACGTTGGGCTGGAAGGGGAAAGTAACGAACCTTACGCCACTGTGGGACTCAAAAACCTTTGGCAACATGAGAAGCGGCAGAGGCTTCTCTCACTGGGACTTGATAGGAATCTCCACAGTTGGGGATCTTTGGGAGAAGGGTGCAGTAGTTCCGTTTGACAGATTGCGAGAGCAATATAACCTGGGAGAGAGGGAACTATATAGATACATTCAGATACGCCACGCGCTGCTAGCGGTCATTCCCCTTGACAGTACTTTGCCGGAGGCATCCCCGCTGGAAGACAGGCTTCTTACGGAATACATGGTTGAGAGGGCAACCTCCCTTACGTACCGTAAACTGCTCAACAACCTACCGGATCCACTGGTTAGACTGAAGGAGCAATGGGAAAGGGACGCCGGGGAGATGGATGAACATGAGTGGAACGAGGCGATAGCGTCTCCCAAAGAAGTGGGTATCTCGGCAAGGCTGAGACTAGTGCAATTAAAAATCCTGCATAGAGTTTACTATACTAGAACCATGCTCCACCGCATACACAGAACACAACACCCTTTCTGCCTTCGTGGATGCGGGGAAGAGGGCACATTTTTCCACACTATATGGGACTGCCCCCGTATCCAGGAGTTCTGGCGACGGATCATGCGGACGATCTCACAAGCGTTGGAGACTCCGCTGTTGCCCGATCCGAGGCGGTGTCTCCTAAATATCTGGGAGGCGACTGACGTCTCTAGACATAACCGAACATGGGTCACAGTGGGCTTAATAGTGGCCAAACGAGATATAGCACAGAAATGGGGCTCAGCCGATGCATCAGCGGCGGCACAGTGGGGCCTCAACATGGATAGGGTCATGGTGACGGAGCGAGCAGTATACTCCAATAGGGCATGCCCGGGGAAATGGAACAAAATTTGGTCCAAGTGGAACACATACAGAGGGGAGATTTGTGATCCCTTAGTAGAGGAGGAGCAGGACGAGTCTGAAGATGATGAGGATACGGGATAAGGGGGACACTTGGAACTCACGAAGGAGAGGGTCCACGGAACTTAGATTGCACTGACAGACACCGGACTTGTCCTGGGCGTCAGAGTGGTGGCGTCACCATGGGGAAGATACCTGGGAGGTCCACCACACACCTGATATTAGGATTAGGGGATGGGTGGAGGTTCAAGACAGGGAATAAGTACAAGGGGGGATCGTCCCTAGGTGGTCGTGGAACCTAAGTACCAATATTGTACGTATGTAATGTGCTTCTTTCTGTTTTCTTGTTATGTTCTTGTTTTCGTAAAAAAAGGGAAAACCAAAAACCAAACTGATTGACTGAATAATGGAATAGCTGTACCTTTCTCTGAGGCGGTGATAATGTACTGTGGAAAAAAAGACAATAAGATTCGCATTGGATATTACTGCATGATGACAATGCTACTGTACTGTGCTGGCGGCCAGCCCGGATGGGTTCTGGCCGATAGATGTGTAACTTGAAAGGTACAATAAAGGTTTTTGAAAAAGAAAAAAAAAGAAAGCAATTTATAAAGTTAGTCGGAAAATAAATGGATATTATACTGTGTAGTCAGCACATAAGGAATGGTATGGTAGTGGAGAGTAGCATATGCAAAAAAAAAAACATCTGTACGTTCTATGGAACCTCCCCCATGGTGTGTGCAGAACAATTTTGTAATTAGGGCTGAGTTTGTGTCCGCTACAAATTATTACTGGAGTATGGGAAGGATTACCTTGGAACGAGAGGCTATGTGACCTTTGTGAGAATTTTGTGCAAGATTTAAATCATGTGTTACTTGTCTGTCCTCTCATACATTCATTACAACGTCAACTGTTAAGACCATTGTTTTTAAAGTACATTATTACTTTGGCAGCGGATTGCCAGAAATGTTTTCTTCCACCTCCTTTGGAAATAGTCTGGTTAAAATGTTGTACATTTTTTAAACAATTCATAAATATTTATTAGATATGTCTGTATGTTGTAATTCTATATTAGCCGTATACAGCTCCACATTTGTGGAATAGGGCTTTTCAGGTCACAAAAAAGTTTGCAAAGCATAACTAGATTTACAGTACATGTATTGTTCTCTAAAGCTGACTGCACTGTTTTAAATAGAAGTACTGTATTAGTGTTGTGCTGTAAAATATTTTTACACTATTTACTTGCAAATTGTTTTATGCTTGGATAGTTTCTTGTATTCTTGAAAAATTGTTTTTCATTGATTCAAGTGCACATTTGCACTTGATTTGTCTGTGGGCATCTTATCAAAACGAAGTATTTTTTATGCTGAATGATATTTTGGTGTATTTTAACACTGCTGTATATTGTATACTATCTGAATCGTTTTTATAACATTTGGTGAGTATTTTATGTGAACCTCTTTGAGTGCCAAAGCATAAAACTTTGAACTTTGGATACCTTGGGAGTAGATGAGGAATTTTTATTTACACGTAACTTCCCCTGACATACTAGCACACAAAGAGCTCCCTGGAAGACGGTTAAGCCCAACCTGAGTTTTACGGGTCAGGGTGAACCCAATGATAAAGCATGTCACTACCAGAGTGGGTGAGGGTTGTATAGAAAACAGGATCATTTTTCCTTTTCCCACTTCTCAGTGAGGTGGTGTTTAGTCGTGGAACAGTATGGTGTATACTTTATGCTGTAATGGGTGGAAAAAAATGTGAATTATGCAATAACAAACCAATGGATGAAGAGGGCTGGCTGAAAGCTCAATTAAGTAAGTTTATTTTACATATCATTTTAGTAAAATCAAAAGATCTTGGTGAACACCAGACATAAAAAGTTGAAAACACAAATATGCATACTTGAACGACGATCGTACAAATCAAAAAGTATACAAGATAAATTATGCATTCAAAGGCTCAACAGGATGCAAGTATGCTTCACATTTCTTCACCTAAGCAACACCTTTAGAATTATATGTAATAAGCAAAATATACTGTACTCATTCTGAGCACAAGTATAAAGGAATTACATCAGAGAGAAAACCATTGTCCCCCTACTAGAAATCCGTGACCTGGTGAAAGGCAGTTGACCAGTAGGATTACCCTCATATCCATGCCCTCCATAAACATTCAAGACAATGCTAATTGCAACTTGTAATGCTAATCCAGCAAAATATATAACCAAAACTCTTTAAGGACAGGAATGTTTACAACAGAACTCAAGACACGTTCTCCTTTCTCTTTTCTCTCTCTCTGGCACCACTAGGCCAAAAGTACACATTGTAAGAGCAGCCAAGCAAGACAACTGTATGCTTTGTATATGTAAAATTTATTTTCAATAAAAATATTTGAAATTAAAAAAAAGACACGTTGATACAATTACTCAGTAAGTAAAACAAACTGGGCAGTAATCAGCTAATGAGAGTCAGCAATTGCAGCTGGAAGTGTAATTTTCTACACCGGATATACTACACAAGGACTCAGCGGTAGCAGGTGTGACAAGATTCTTCACTGATTTGCTCGCACTGCTAATCCAAGTGGATTTACTCCACAAACTATGGAGATGCACTGTCATTCAGACATTTTAGGAAGAAGCGGCTAGGACATTATCAGAGACTCTGAGGCACTAGCTTGTTCTGACCTCTCAAATAGCATGACGCAATATACTGGTGATCTAGAGATTACCCACAATGGGAAAGTGATCTGTATCTGGGCTTGGTTTGAGACAAGAGAGACACTGCCCAATAATGGAGGACAGAGGAGGCACCACTTCTGACAAAGTTGCCTATCTGCGAATTGCACAGATCACGTTATGGTTAAGGCTGTTACTAAGGAATGTGTGATTTTGTATAACGCACGGGATAGAGTGTAATAAGATCACTTTATATGTATTGTAGTAATAACTCAACAAGACAGGCAAAGAATGGTTTCATGTTTTTCTTCTTGTATTTCTGAAATGCTAATAAAGCGGTTTCATAAAAAGAAAAGAAAAAACAATCTAGATACAGTAGACCCTTACAACTACAGACCAATCTCAAATGGCCTGTCATCATTAGATTTTTTTTTTCAGCTCTCACACTTTCTGAAAGAGAACTTGTTACTATCTGACAAATAAACAGTTTTCGGTCTAGGGAGGGGTACTGCATGAGTCTGAGATGATCTGGAAACAATGATAGATGCAGATGATGAAGTAGCAGCACTACTACTCCTCAGCCTATCAACAGCGTATGACAATGTGCTTCATGAAACATTACTGCATAAAATCTAAGAACAGGGATTGATGGATCCTTCCTTGATGGCATCACCTCTTACCGTATTGACAGATAGATCATGATCTCAGTAACCTACGTTCAGCTTGACATCATACATAATCAAGGCAGGAGAAGCACAAAGCTCAATCTTCTCTCTTCAATGTATACACCCTCTCACCTTCAAAACAAATCACATCTTTTATCCTCAAGTAATAACTACACAGGTAATACCCAGATAATCTTAAAATTGCAAAACCCCCTATTTATCCTTGTATACTAGGCGAGTGCCTCAGAGTCTTGGATCACAAGATGATAGTGAACCACAAGCATGCAGAGATAGAAAAACTAGCCTCCTTTGACAAACTGGCCAGTAGAACTTGGAACACCACCACCAACTTCAAAAGAAGCAAGACACCTAAGAATTATCATTGAATCAGCCCTCTATATAAACCCTCCAATTAACCAAGTGGCTAAATCTACATTTCACCCCGTGCCAATACGGAATATTTTCCCGTATGTAGGATTCCTACAGACCGCCCTGGCAACTGCTTTCCTGGCGGAAGGGAGGAGCAGAGGAAGATTAGGAGGATGGTAGAGGTTGATAGGGGCAAGAGGGATCAGCGCGTGTCTTCATTGTTTCTGATGACAGGGCTTTAAGTGCAAAAAGTGGGGGCGTCTCTAAAAGAGGTGTGGCCCTTGTAATTAAGGCCATAGCTTAAACACATAAACTACATTTCTGTGATTCCCAGAGTGTGCCCTTGACCAGTATTTTGGCTCCTGTCTGAGCTTTCTGTTATTGCATTCAAAAATATAACAAAACAACTGAAATACACCTAAACCAGCCAGGGCTACTGGATTTATCAAGGGTTGTTAGAAGTTTAAGATAAATGAGTAACAATGATTTTTTTATAATTAATATTGAAAATGTTTCGTTCCGGAAATTTGGTGAGACTGCAAATTAAACATTACTGAGGTCTGTGTAAGGAGTAGTGTGCTTCAGAGTGTCTCAATCACAATCTCTCCTGTTATTCTCACTTTATGTTAGATATGCCCACCATTTTTCTCCACATCTCGTCCAATTGCATAGCTTTCATCTCTTTTTTTTCTCATCAGCACCCTGTTTTCACTTTCTCTTGAATGCACTCCCTCCCATCTCTCTGACTTTATAACCCCCAAACACACAACACACCCACTCTGCACACTGCTTTTTATTTTCCTTTCTCTCTGTTAATATTTTGACAACTGTGTACCTCCTTCACATACGCTTGCATAGAATCACAAATTGTAACTGTAATAAGTGACCACTGCGCAGAGGCCAACGATTGGATGACAGTGAATTCTGAACACTTTTTTGACCCACTGACCAGCACTGTGAGAAATTTGCATTCCTTCAAGCTTTGCTCCATAGCTCTTTATCGGGGCCTGTTATACACCTAGAGTTGACTCAGTTGAATGTATGCACTATGCAAAAGATGGTACATGAACCACAACATCCTGAAAATAGATAATACTCTTAGGGGATGCAAGATTAAGTAAAAAGTGAAAAATAAACATGAACTAAATGGCTGACATGGACTCCCTTAACTTTTTTACATTCTTTGGTCAGAATTCGAGCAGTTTTCTTGCCCGTAAAATTAAGCACATGAATATAGTACCTGATGGGATTCTGTTTCAAAGTCCTTACATTACTGTGAAATCAGTCTTAGTAATATTGGAACCATATAAAAACCCTCATAAAACGTACACAGGCCGGTGGCAGTATATCTTGATTCTCCGCCTTGGTGTAACGTTACTGCATCATCATAGGGTTCTTAGGTAGTACGTATGTTGTCCTCCACTTGGAGGTAGACCAACTGATTTACCAGTAGTGTCCAGAGATTTAAAAAGGTGAGGGGGTGCAGGTGCTAATGTGCAGTGATGTTAAAATTCCTTACATCACTATATGGCACGAAAATTGTATTAGGAGAACAGTGATGTGAGAAGATAAAAATGAAGGTGGTGCGTCCGTAGACCCAGTTACCAGTCTGCCGCACTATTGGGTCAACATATTTCAGCCTTCTCGTGATATCTAAAGGCTTTCATCAGGACCGAAGGTGTTTTAGGTGCTTGTTGCAGCTCCTAATTAAAGTGGTTCCCTTACCACTTGTATTAATGAATTCAGATCTGTGGTATCTGGAACTTCAAAATGAAGTTTTCAATCATTCTTCAGGATGCCGCAGAGCGGTATAGAAACCTAAGTCGGTACTAACAAGTCACTGACTTGTTCTCTCTCTGCGCGACGTCCCATTAGGTTCGCAGAAACAGAACAAGTCAGTGACTTGTTATTACCGACTCAGGTTTCTATATTCATTAATCAAGATATACCGCCACCGGCCAGTGTACGCTTTATGAGGGTTTTTATATGGTTCCAATTTTACTAAGACCCTGATTTCACAGGACAAGTGATCCATTTTCCCCCTGATTTTTTGATGTAACCACTGGAAGCCGAATGGATCACTGCTTCTTATTACCTCCACATTGATAATTATATACACTTTACATTGCTGCCAGGTCTGAGAACCGGAAGGACCCAGCCCACTTAAAGCCCTGACCTACAGTTCTTTTACTCTGTCCTTTTTAGGTCGAGCCTAGTGTTGCAGCGCATGGGCTGCTCTCTCTGTGACGCATGCTGTAGTAGGGTATGTTGTGGAAGTTCCCTGGAAGCCCCGCCCATATTTTTCATTGGCTGGTGTCATCGTCTTTGGTAAACGCTGGCTTCCGATTCAATATGAAGCTTTTTAGTCCCTCCTTGTTACTGCCCTGTCTCCTTTTTTGACCGGCCATCAGGATTGGATCTTTTACTTGCAGCGTTACACTGTCTGTCTTCATTAGTCGGTAAGCACTATTTTGGCAATCACGGCCGGCCATGTGTTTATTTTTGAATCGCGCTTTCACTTTAACAATAGCTAACCCACCACCTTGCGAGTGCTGTGTGGGGAGGCAGCTATTGTAAAGTGAAAGCGCGATGCAAATCTAAACAAGCATCTGCCTTTGCGCAATGGCAACAGCTTGTTTGGAAGGTTTTGAGTCACAAAAGCAGGAGGGAAATGGCTAGGTTACCGCCCGGCGTAAAGCGCTTCAACGCCTCTTTGGGTATAGTAATAAGCGGTATATAATTACAATTAGTTCACCTCAGTGGGGCTTCACTAAAAGATCGATCACTTGGCACCCCACTACAAGTGCCCAGGCAATCCTGATGGAGCACGTAACGGAAGTAACCGGCACCACTGGAATGACGAGGGTGCGTGCCACCCCCACCTTCACTCGGTCGCCTGCTGGCGCAGACTCATTCACGCATTAACTGCTGCCGCACAAAGATAATGAACACATTTCTGTGTCTTTTCACCCCCATTTTTTGCATCTCTATTTAAAGCATTGTCAAAGAGGAGTAGCTCACACATCATTGGCACGTGGCAATCTCACCATATATTTTTATCCTCCTTGTCATGAAAGATTCTCCCACCTCAACATGGTTTATTCCAAAATATTATTTTTTCTTAGAAAGCAAGCACTTTCAAGCGTCCGTAGGTGCAGGCGCCGACAGAAGGAACCAGTTTTACACACCAATGGTGGGCCACCTGTGTGGTCCTCGGCCTGTAGTGGACGGTACACTAAGGGTTACTTTGGCTTTGCTGGGTGGCGGTTGGGTTCGTGGGGAGGAGTGAGATTAGTGGAATACCGTGGTTACTGGGACTTTTCATTAAGAAAATGAAGATGGAGGAATAAAGGCTAAATTTTAATGTTTTAATGGAAAGAGATGGTATTGTGGTGGATGAAGTTCTATGTCTACAGAAGAAGCAGGGAGCACTGCAAATGTTTTTTTGTATTTTGAAAGTGCCAAAGATGGATAAAGGCAGGTCACCACAGCAGTCTGCTCTTTAGGGAGAGAGGAGGTTGTCGGAGATACTGTAGAAGGTTTTATTTTTTATTTCTTTTAATATCCTCTACTTGTCTTCGGACTTACGGAGGTCGATAAGGCTCGTGGGGCTTTCTAAGCGGTCGAAGGGCATGGGGCTGATGAGCTTTCCTTCTTAAAAAAAAGGACACTGCTGATTTTTAGCTTTTTTGTGGGGGAGAAAAGTCTTTTGAATTTCTTTTTATTTCATTTTTTTTAAAAAGGGGGTTGTAAAGGCATCAGAAGTATGAGAGGGGACGGGACATGATATACGGGTGATCGGCCTCTTCTAGTAAAAGCAACGTCAGCTTTTAAGAAACATAATTCAGCACAAAAGCTAGTGTCATCATTAGCTGCTCACAGTCAACACCTTGCCAGAGCATTTTCTGAGTGGGCAATGGGTAAAGAGAATCTCTGTACTCTTTTTCAAAGGGTGAGTTGGCCGGCTGCAGCCTCCAGGCGTTCATATGTTCCCGCAGACATTCCACTATGCAAAGACACACCCAGAATGGCAAAAGAAGTAACACTAATCAGATCGCATACGTCAAATTAAGGATCACAGGCGTGGGAGTTGTGTCTGCAGAAGAGTACAGAATTTTGGGGCACCAAAAGACAAAGCCTGCACACTTATGCCTGGCAATCATCAATATTTTAACCAGGCCGCACTGGGGAAGAGAGGGAGCAAAGTGACAGTAAAACAAGATTCTATCCAAATTCCTGCGAGGCCCATTGGAAACCTACGTAAACAAGCATTTGCAATGAAATAGGTCTCGCATTCGTGAGAATTTGAGCAATTGGCATTGTAAATGACAATGCCTTTTATTTAAACATTGTTTTTTAAACATAAATAAAAGGCATTGTCATTTACAATGCCAATGGCTTAAACTCTCGCAAATTTGAGACCTATTGCATTGCAAATGCTTGTTCTTTGTTCCTGCTGGTGAAATTGTACTATCTTCAATCACTCTATGGATGGAGTACTAGATAAAGAGTCACCCTGTAAGTTTCATCCAACCCGAAGAAATAAACGTATGTGACAAATTTGGAAATAACATTGCTTAAAAGACGCCATGCGTATTCAACACCCATATGATAAAGAATTCTTCTCCTAACCCCATCTCAGTTATTCTAGAACGGATTATATTCTTATTGATAATGCATACCCGGCCTTTGTAGAAGAAACATCCACTGAATTAATACTAGTATCAGATCACATATGTATCTCACTATCATAAACTGTTGAAAACACAAATGTTCAACAAATGCTCAACGATAAACGACTGCATAATCCACATGCCCTGAAACACATTAAATCTCTCAGTATTTAATAGAACACAGCCTTTAAAAAGAGATCAGAAAAACGGGATATTGACACATTCATTAGAAGAGTAACTCTGAACTAAAAAAGTTACTGGCACTTATATATGAACATAACCATAATTTGAGCAGACAGCATATTTCTACCTAACCCCACAAAACCCAAGAAGTTATGTTCCTCGGATAAGGCTGGGGCAAACGTACTTCAAATCAAAAGAAATAAAATGAATGTTCCAGCAATCAAGGGTAAAGATAATACAATACAAACGAAAACAGATGAGATCGTCATAAAAGTGAATAGAAATATTGGAAATCCTTAATGCCATCAACATGCTTAAATATGACATGTGTATTAGTTCAGATGACTTTGTGGCCTTGTACTATAGAGAGTCTACCAATGAACTAATAGACCCCATTTCATTCCTATACAATCATTTGGTTCCTAACATACACCTCTTGGTGGGTTGGAGTGGAGTCCATTGGAATAATGGTCACCCTGATGGTGAACTTCTTGACTAGTATGTTTCCTATAACACTCTCAAATAATGTATTTTAAAAACGCTACACTTACCCTTACCATTCTCATTGAAAACGAACAGACAGAATTTTCTTTAACAAGCATTGGCATAGTCAATAGGTCTCGCCTTTGGAACCTTATAAGTATTTAGTTATGCAGTACAATATCCTTGGTGCAACAACATCAACTGTTGCATGTCTAAACACTTATAAGGTCTCAAAGGCGGACCTATTGGCTATGCCAATGCTTGTTATTCTTCTGATCTATTTTTCTAAAATATACAATAAGTAAAAATGGCACATTTATGGCAAGATGTTCTCTTTCTGCAAGCTATAAGGCACTACAGAAACAATCGATCTCTGTGCATGTTTCTAGATATTCTGAGCTACAGCGTTTTTGTTTTCTAACCTGTCTAAAATAATATTGAACACTGAAAAGGTGAAGGGAGGAATGCTTGCATTAAGAGTAACCATTGGCAATCTTGTGGAGGGCACCATTCAGAGGCTGACAACCAAAGCACTGGTGCGATGTTAATTCAACATGAATCATTTAGTTCAAATAAAACATTTCAATTCTTTAATTAGCTGGAATTCATTAAGAAAATAATAGAACACAATTGATCTTTTCAATAAAAGAGAAAATATAACCGATCTAAAAATATTTTCCACTTCTGTCTAATGATCTTTCTATATGGTTTTTTCCACTCGCATTTAAAAAACACAAAAGCAAACCATTCATGAATAATCTTACTTTTAGGGATAATCAATGCTAACAATATAAATTCAACAAAAATATGTTGGTACAAATAAAATGCAATATTTGCTAACTTCCTTTAATTTCCAGCAAATCTTTGGATTTTTTGCATTCAAAACGCGCCTGTCTTTTAATTTACGTGAAAATGATAAACTCACAGACTGGCTACCATGGACATGCGGTTTGAAAGGTTTCTGCTCCATTCATGCATACAATGACTGCCTTCTAAACAAACATTTTCATAAATTACAGACGAGAAAGAAATAGAGGAAACAGAGGGATTATGGTACGCAGTTTTCTTCTCTCTCCCTGGGAGGAAGTGATACACCAGTGCTCATCCCACCGCAAAAATAGAGCCATATACCAAGCTAGTATTGTAAACCTAACACTTGAAATCCCTAAGTTCAAACACACAAAGTATTGGGCAAGTTTCCTCAAGATCAACTCCCAAAATATGGAACATGCCACCAGACTATCCGAAAATATCCAAAAGTCGCCCAACAAATTGACAAAGAATCTGGACAAAGAATCTGCTATTCAATACATGCTTTGTGACAATATCGATAATATTTCACAAGTACACAATACATTAACAAGACTCTATTCACAAAATTATTGAAGGCATAGGGAAATTACAGGTCCACAACGGCACCTCTCTGAAAAAGAATTTCCTCTAACCTAAACCTACGTATTCCTAGCAACAAGACCAGCCACTAGAGGTAACGTACAGATATGTAAAATATACGAAGCTTTCATTGAAAACAAGAAATGTATCTTTTATATTTCCACAAACTGAAGAAAAATAATTCCTTCCCAAAAAGTAAAACATCTAATGTAAATGAAATTGTACCCCAGTTCAACAGGTCTTAAGGTACTGTATCTTTATGCAACCATACCAATGGACTCCTATAAGCACTCACTACGGGCATTCTCCTATAAGTCTTTGCCATTGCAAACTCCCATCTGGATTTTAGCCTAAGGAGTTCCAGTTCATCTGGTTGGCGACAGAGCTCTTTCTCCTTTCCAAAAGGCTGACCTTGTTGTCAAGACACGCTTACAGTTAGAGGATTTAGTAGGCAAAATGCACTTTTAATTTCCGGAGAACGGTTAAATGAAAGTAAAAATACCACAAAAAAACAAAACACGTGGTTAGTGTCCGTCAACCACTGGGAGCAAAACGGATGCAAAAAAAAAAATCTACATTCCACAAGCTGGTAAATTACAATTTAATTGCATTTTCTTATTACAGTTCACGCTGGGGCCTATGGCTTAATAGGTCTGCTACTCTTAAGGGCTTGAATGGAGTTTAAACAGGTGAGCGTGGCTGAGAGGGCGCCTCCTGTGAATGCCACATGGGCTGAGTGCAGGCGGTATGCGTTGTGAGTGCGCTGCTGGCAAGGATGGTGCCTCTAGAGGAGGGGGAGGGGTGATTGCCGCCACAGCCTCTCGCCGCTAGCCCTGTCTCCCGGTGGGAGAGGAGCTGCTGCTGCACAAGGGGCCCCAAAGCCGATGGTCATGTGACGCTTTAACACAACCAAACCGGAGCAGCAGCACCGGCAGTAGCCTCCGGCCCCAGTTAGCCGCGACCACCGGAGATACGGCAGTACAGAGACCCGAGGAGTGATACGGAGAACACCCTATGCCCCCCCCAGGTAAGAAGCGCATGATCTCTGTGGGTGAGGCAGTGGCACATGCCGGGGCCTTGGTACACAGATGCTCCACCCCTAGACGTCTTGTCCTCCGGTGGTGGTATAGGGGCCTTGCTGCTGGTGCGGGGAGGATCTGAGACCTGTGGTAAGGGGAAGTGGGGACTCCAAGAGATTTTGGGACAAGATTGGGAAAGTAGCGGGTGAAAACAGACTACAAAACAAGAAGTAAAGTAAAACAAGACGAGCGGCCGCGAGACACGCTCTGTGGTGGGGGAGGGGGAGGAGCATTGAAACGCTAGCAAGACGGAGAGGCGGAGCGAGGCGCGTGAGCTTGGGAGAGCAGTCTGCTCTCCCAAAGGGGAAGATAGCCAGATGGCACCTGTGCGCGTAACCGCACGCCCTAGGCCACACAAAAAGCATTTCGTCGGATTTTTGAAGTCCACTTACTAAAAGTCTCGCCAGAGCAGCGCATGCGCTGGCTCAGCCGAGACATAAAAACACAGTAGCTACAAAAACGCATAGGTCGAGTTAACATGGTTGACTCTGATAAATATCACACAGCCTTTTAATTCGACAAGGTAGTCAGTGGTTCTTCCCACAACCCCCCTTTAGCCCTATTTGGGTACCGATCAGAAAAGGCTTACTAGCACCACCAGCTAATATTTTATCAATTATAACTTCTCTCTAAATAAACGTACCCCACTCTATTAATTTGTGGCTACCACTGTCTCAGCTCTCCTAAAATTAGATGCCACACTCGAAAGTAAAATGCAAATATCCTCCTTAATATCTCTATGTAACAATAAACACATTGAGATTCCGGGCATACTTATTCATTTGAACAACTGGATGGATAAAGGTATATCATTAGTAAAATATCTGCTTCACCCTCCCGGGCCACGTTCATATGCAAAAATTCAATCCATGTATGGCCTGGATAACGTTTAATTTTATATTTTCTTAATTTTAAAAGCAACCATCTTAAAATGTGTTGATTACCTGATGAGACATGACAGACAGAAATCGTAGGGAAAATAGCGAAACAATGCTATATGGTTTCCAAATTATACAAACATCTGTCTCCTAACTGATGGAATTTGACCATTAAATTGCAAAAAGACTGGGAAAAAGATACAAGCCCAGTTGGAGTTCCTCTAACAGACCCAAATAGATGCCTAAATTTCTGGTATTTGGCACCCACGTCTAATGCAGACATTCTATTTTGTCATGAATACAGCATTCTGGACCCCTTCTAAACGCCACAGAGGGAGTGCACCTTCAGCAGAGCATTGATGACATTACCAAGTTTGAAGAGGGAGCCTGGTGCACATGCTCTCTTATTTGCTGTTATTCTCAACAATTATCGGCTGACATTAACATATATATGAATGGGAGTTTCCCATCTTTGGACCCAATAAGCCTATGCCTGGGAACTCATGCGTCATCAAACCTACCTGAAAAAAAGAAACAGATCTGAAGTCATTAGACCTACTACTAACGTATCAAAATATTCCGTTCTATGGGGAAATCGTTGAGTAAGATATTTGTTCACACATCGTAGGCCTGGCTGTTTTTCTATAAAAGTGCAGATAAAATGAGACATAATTAGATACTACAGACCCTCTTTCCGCAGTTACAAGAGTAATATCCTCTACATACTATCTAATTATACTACTCTTTAATTATACTACTTAGAATGATAGACGTAACAATGACCTGGGTCTGATGAAGATGGTACTTATTAATCCTTTGTTTTGGTGCTTATATTTTTCCTAGATTGTTACTTAAATTATTTATAGCTTTATTTCTCCCTATTTTGTCATATGCCTGAATGCAAGTAATGATGCTTTCCTCTGATAATACACCACTAGTTTTGAATTTGCTTTTTTATTGTCTACACTACACTCTAAAATCAATAGAAACATTTGAATTAAAAAAAGGATAGGGCTGAGATTAAGACTGGAAATGTCACTGACAGGTTAATGTACTATGCATATTTAGTTTCCCTTGGCAGTATTGCTAGAACAAGCGTTGTAAATGTAAATATTTCATACAGGCCAATCCACTCAAATACAAAGTGGAAGAATGTTAGTGTTAAGAAAGTGCATTATGGCTACTATTTCACTACAGAGTTTCTACATGTAGTAAAACGATTAAACTAGTAGTATTGTACTCTTAGAGAAGTCACAGACATACTTGCATTTAAAGGATAAAATATCCTTAATTTGGAGATGCTTCTATCACTTCTAAGCAGGATTTAATGTCAAAGGAAACCTTGTGTGCAGATCCGAATAGAATGAGTAAAGGATGTGGTGTACGAAGAGTTTGATTCAAAACCCAGACTTACTTTCACATAGCGGGATTGCATGAGGAAATAGGTATAGAGATACCTGTCAATAAGTCGGAGGTTCCAAGTGGTCAAGTGCATCGTAGTGTACTGGTAGCGGCATTGGGTCAAGTGAGCCTGCTCCATTGATACCTTCATTTCCCCCCCAGAATACCTAAGGCCCTTTTTAATGTAGTTTGTTTTAAGGTTCTAGTCCTATTAATGGCACGGTCTACGGCAATAAGCGTGCGCCCAACTAACGCCTGTGGGCGCATCACTGTATTTGAGATCTCACCTGAGTGATTTAGAGACAAGGGTTCCTTCAGACATTGTCATGGCGCTGCTCTATTTGCAGTGTCTTTCAGTGGGTGCCTCTCTAGCCACCATGTTCTTGGCTTGTGTCCATGCGCAGACAGTGTCAAGTACAGTGTCCCTGTGCTGTTGTCAGATATGGTACCTGTCCCTATACCCAGGTTAAAGGTAGTGGTTATTATTATGTCCTATAGCAGATAAATCAGGGCTATCCGTGAATAAGAGGAATGTACTTGGAACAAGAACATATAATCATGTTGGCCCAAATGTTGTACCCGTTAAAACTTAATAACCGATCTGACCCTTAGAAGCTATCTACATTACTTTTTATCAGTCCATACCTTCTTTATATCCATGTCTTTTTATTTTTTACATAATCCTACGCTGGGAATCGCTGTGCATTAGCATGCTTGCCCCTTAGGATGTACTTGTACTGGAAAGAGTCTAGATTTTCTCCTAGAGAATACCGAATAGAGGAGGGGATTTCTTTGGGTACAACAAGCTCGGATTTAGATTCTCTCATGAACAATGATAGCTTTCTGCCCTTGGCAGGGGTGTTCAGGGTTTTCACACTAAGTATTAAAAATATGAATGTGTGGAATGTTTAGCTGACGTTTCCAATCCAGTGCTATAATATTAATGTGTCTTCCGGTCAGGAGTTCTCCCCATTGCCCTTTTCCCCGTGAACGTCAAACAGTGTAAAGAAAACTCGAAAAGATTATAGTTTCGAGCCTTCGTCTTTCTAAACTGTGTGGTCGGGCCGGGGGGGCGGGGGGCAGGGGGGCGGATGGGAGGGCGGGGTCACAACTGCATGTCCCTCTACTGTAGTTCAATCCACAAAGGTTTTACCAAGAAGCTTCCCCGGCCCACTTCCATCCTCCTTTGGTTCTTGATACAAAGTTGTCGTTCTCCTCCTCCCCTATAGCTTTGTTCAGTCTTTTCCTCTCATTTCACATTCCCTTCCGTTTTTCGTCAAGTTCCCCATCAACCCTTCCTCATTGATATGCCAATGTCCTAGAGGATCTCCCTGTGCCATGTTCAATGTATGGAAAACTAATCTTCTCCTCTCCATTCTCACTCTCTCTGTGTGATCAAACAAGACCACTGGCAATATTAAACCTCTGCTTTCTGAATAACAAAGATCCCCAGTCGACGGCCTCTGTTCCTGCATCGTATCCATCTTTTCACATTTCTGGTACCCCTCTGTCTGGTACACCCCTGTATGTCAGTGTCTCGAGGACAGCAGTAGACTGGTGCTCAGCGATTTCTTCCTCTGAGCCTGTTCGAGTCGGCTTCCCATTGTCCATCTGCAGTGCCCCGAGGTCTTTTACTGAGCAAATATCATTTGATCTATCTGGAAATGGAGGTTTCAGAGAAATATCTGTCTGTATTCAATAAGCCACATTCATTTAATGAAAAACAGGATAACTTAGAGGAGGCATTGCTACTTTTGAAAATATGTTCTAAAAGGGGAACATGATAAAAACCTACTGTCGTTTTCCAGTTCGAAGGAATAGTAAGGAACACGAGAATTGTAAATGCAATAGGTCTCACATTTGTTAGAGTTGGAGCTTTTGTCTTTACCTATGTGTTATGGAGTGTATGTATGTGGTGTGTAGTGGAATTATGTGGATTGGATTAGTTATATGTGGAATTGTATGGAGTGGATTTGTGTAGTGGAATTATGTGGCATGGCATGGTGTGTTGTGTAAGTATGTGGGATTGAGTGTACTGGAATTATGTGTAGTTGGATTGTGTGTTATCAAGTGTAATTATGTGGAATGGTATTTTGTGTTGTAGAGTGGTATCTTTACAGCGGCCATGGTATTATTGTATATTAAACTGCACATTAAAACCAATGGCCACATAAGGATGAATGACAAAAGCAAAGTGCAGCTTTCGCCACAAACGTACAAGAAGCATGCTTACTAATACCTATCACTGAAATCATTCAGAAAAATGACTTACTTAATCTGTCAAAATGCAATGTCATCTGAGAGAAAAGAATGTCTTCATGGGTGAGCACAAATGGGGAAAGAGACATCAACTGCAAAGTTGTTTCTTGTTTGTAACCGAGAGCCTCTGTTACTAGCATGGCAGTATTATTTCTGGATGCAGCAACGATTTTATAACGCTAAAGAGAGTTATGCCTCAAAGCACTGAGAGATACAACTGGAGACATATGGAAATGCTGGACTGGGAGTGGGCTGGTCGATATCACATCTATGATGTGAGCAAAGTCGTGGATTTGCACTGTTCCATACTTCCATTTTACCATAAACTCTTCTTCATTTGTGCTACGGTTTTTAACATACACTGTCCTAATATTGACACACACAATACTGACTTGGGCACCGGAGTCACCACCTTACTCACTCGGTAGAGAGGGGCACTTGGACTGACTAAAATAACGCTGTTTATACTTTACCGTTGAGTTGATGGTGCTACTTTAGCAGACGCGTTGAACTTTAAGCAAGTTGTCAGAAGCTCACGTTTCATGCTTCAGAAAACACTGTATTGAACTTTTTAAGTATGCTTATTGCATGTGGACTACCTCTTAGCGCTAGCAGTACACATCTACCTTTTGGCACTAGTAGCACGCAGCCTTATTGCATACGTTGGAATCACACTGATCAATGGCGAAATAAATCGGACCAGACTACAGCAGCCCATGAGTGCATGATGCTCACACTTGCACCCACGTAAATAAGCAACACTTGTGCCAACCCACCAAGCTGCCTTGGTAACTGCGAGGTGAAATATTCAGTGACTGGCTAGGTATGCAGTAATGTCTGTTGTGAGTTCAAAGAAAATGCGAGGAGTGGTTTCCTTGATGAAAGGCAAGCCTCCGAGTGCAGGGGATGTGGCCACATTGCCTCCTCAGTACTATAAGGCATGTATTGCACAGCGAGCTGAGAAGTTGCTCTGCCTATTACTCACAGTCACTTACTGCTGCTGCTGGTTGCCAACCAACATGTCTTCAGACAGAGTGGTCCTGGTTCTGGCAGGGGCTAGCACTGTAGGGTCTGGGATTGTGAAGCACATGGTACAAGAGTGATGAGGAGCGGGAGGATGCGGGGATTGAGAGAAGCATACAATGGCAAACAGGTCAGGGGAATGGGCCGAAGAAATAATACCTGCATCAAAGCGGACAGCCACTAATCAAGGGGAATTAATATGTAGTTGAGTGGTGCTCCCTAGCTACAAATGGAAGTGAGGTATCGGATGTTTGAACCAATTAGGAGGCAGCACAGAAGAGTGACACTGGAGTTAACCTTTGGTGAGCAGCAGGCGGGATCAAAGTCCTTTTAGTGAATACAGCATGTCCTGCAGACAGCACATGCACGCTGCCAGGCTCGACCTAAAAATAAAGGGCCTTTTAAAAAAAACACAAAATCACCTGTCACTCCTGAGATTTATTATCGGGACGTCTCCAGATACATTGGCCAAAATCCTTGCTTCTTCTTTAACCAAAATGGTTAACCAATCATTTAAAGTAAGTATGATGCCAGCTACTTTAATGAAATTAGTACTAATTTTCTTGATTAAAAAAAAGTCCTCTCTTGATCATGACATCCTTCCCAACTAACATCCCAGTGGTGACCATCCGAAGGCATCAAATCCTTTGGAGAGGGTGGCAATATTTTTTAGTTCTCAACCTATGCCCTGAGACAGGAATAGGTTCACTGCTTGCCATGGCTGACAATGTTGATCAATCTCTGATGATACTTTTAGATCTATTAGCTGCATTCAATAGGATGGACAACGGGTACTGCTTGACCAACATAAAACAATCTTCATTGTGTCTGTACGGCTGTAGAATTGTTCCAATCATTTCTGACAGGGGGGGCACGATGTGTTAGGTTTGGAGCTTTCTAGCCATCAGCAGTGAATGTGGGTATCTTCAGGATTTATCCCTGAAGCCTCCGTAATTTAATATTTATCAAGCCACTATCTTCTATCATGTGGGCCAGAGCCCTGAAATGTCATTCAAATTCCGATGACACTTATTTATCTGCATTGTAAACTGCCCAAAGGACATTTTCACAAACCTTAAGGTCTGAACAGAGTGGCTATTTGGATGAATAGAATCATCCCTAAGTTAAATGATGCAAACACTGAGGTGCTCTTCATAGGACTAAAGCCATAGTCTCCAAACTATTGAAAATCCCGCTCTGCTACCTGAGTTGTTTGGGATTCCTAACATCTTTCACTAATAAAGCTAAAACCATGTAGGCATTTGGGAATTTCGAGGCTCAGAACATCTCTATGGTTTATTCAGCTTCCTTTAGCCTTTGACAATTAAAAAGGCATTGCCCTTTATCCAGATTATATATAATAAAGGATAGCTCACTAAATGATTAATTCATAACAGGATTATACCCATGTTTTAATTAATGGGCCCCTAAGAAAGAAATAGCCAGACTGCAACATGTACAAAACAGGGCAGAAACACCTATTCTCAAATTACGGAAATAGGATGATACCTCAGCGGTCCTGCCCTTGCTCCATTGGCTTCCTGTACAAAAGCATGTAATCTCCAGATTCAAAGTGGTGTGCCTTACTTTCAGCTGCATCAAGGGAATATAATAAAATTATCTACATGACAAGATTATTCAGTATCTTGCATCCTGCTAATGATGGTCAAGCAGCTTAGGTCTTTTCCACATTCAAATAACTAAGCTGGGATTGTGGCTTAGTGGACTAATGCATCCACTGCAGGGACCTGTGTTCGACCTCATGGTCACAGGTCCAAATCCAGGCGGGTCCACTCAGCCTTCCATCCATTTGAGTACCATTGAGTTGGGTAACAATAAACATCTGTTATTCAGCGCCTTGAGACCAATGGGCGATAAGTGCGCTTTACAAATACATGTGATTTGTTATAACTAAAATCTGATTGAAGGGAGACAGCAGACTCTCATTAGTTGCCCCACAGATCTGGAATTCACACTACACAAATATTATAAATAAGGCAACTCTTCTGACCTTCAAAACAAAAATCTTAATGTATGCATTTTCGGCACATATTCGATTTTAGACTTACTATATAGCATTCCTATGCTTTTGGCTTCCTGCAGCACTTATGTATGTTATTTTACATTATTTACAATGGATTCTAACGCAAATAGACAATCAGCTTTAGAGTGTTCACACAAAATAAATAAATATAAAAGGGATACCCCCTGCCATTCATTATAAGGATATTCTAATTCACTGAGGAGTTTCAAAAACATATAGAGGAACAAGCCCGAAGGCCGAGTCCCTTCATAAGGTTATGGAACTAAGAGGTGACTTGCAATAGGGGGTACTTTATGCCAAATAGTACAGTCATACCATCACCTTATCCACAAACCACTTAAAACCTTTGTGCTTAGCTCTTTCATGTGGAAGAGGGAGCATGTTTGCAAACACCAACAACACAAATAAAACATCTAGCACAAAATTAAATACATCAAAACCTGTCAGTTATTTGTTGCAAACAGATATTAGAAACAGTTCAATACAAGCCAGTTTAAAAAAACGCACCAGCTGTGAATGTGTAGAAACATGCAGAAAGATTCTAGCTTTCCCCTAGCTATCTAAGGAGTGCAAAAATAAACATGTTCTTTCTGCTTGTCACTGTAAGCTAAAAAATAGAGCAGAAGAAAGAAAAGTCACTCCAATTATGCTCCGTGACCTGGCCTGCCTTTGGCCTAGCAGCAAGCATTGTGCCTCTGAACTTGACTGTAATAACTTATAATAGTCAGTTCTGACGTATTTTCTGGGTGTGAAGAAAGTAGAGACTGGTATTTATAAACAGTGATTACAAGAATTCCATATATTATAAATCCATAATGTTTTTGTTTTTCTTGTATGGGTTGTCTGTAATGAGCTTGAGGGCTTTCCTTTGAAGAAGACTTTATTGGGCCATAGTTTGCAGGAGAACATTCTGTTGTTCCGATAGTTCAATTGTAATTTGCACTGTTTCTCTGATTCTAGCTTTCTTTCATTGGCAAGAAGACATTTTACAGTCAAAGCTCTTTGTCTCTGCTCCTTGCTGTCTTCTGACCCATCCTGTGGGGTGTCTGAATCCCACCATGATTTTTAGTATCTCTGCAAACATCGACAGCAAGAATTCCAAAATATTAGATCTGTCAATTTCCTAAGTTAGATTGCTGATTTCTGGTACTGTCAATTCCAACTCAATCTTTCAAGTCTTCACAATTTAGACGAACATCTTTTATTTGAGCCTCTGCTGTGGGCATTCAGCCTCTTTGGATCTAGTCTGTGCCCTTCAGGGTTTGTCGTGCCTTTTAAAGTTCTACAACTAAATCCACTATTTTGTTCCAGATCTTGTCTCAGGGTAATTATTTAATGTGTAGTCCAATCTAGCTTTCCCACCTGAAGGAAAGCACACTCATTTGAATTGTGTCAGCACTACAATCATGTGTGACATGTAACAGATGGTGGTTTGTGGTGGGAGGTGCAGATCTTTCTATTGCCAGATTGTTAAGCTAATAGAAACTAATATATATGTAGGTGGCCAATGGGATTATATCATTTCCCCTACAGATGAGAGGTGGGGGGGGGGGGTCTCAACTTGTCATCATGCTGCCACAGGGTCACCTATTGAGTGTTGCCAGCAGAGTCGCTGACAGCATCCAATGTTTCCATCACCACTCCCTTATGGAGGGAGAAGCACGCAGCTCTACGCAGCTCCGCATTGGTCTACCTGCCGCTTTATACAGGTAGCACCTTCACTCCCGTGGAGGTGTCTCTCTGGGCACTGGATTCAAGTGCTGAATATACCAGCCAAGTTCAACTGAAAAAACTTCACTCAATCCGAGTAGATGTATCAATTTTTAATCTCTTCAAAACATAAATCCTTGGAGAAAATATCACTTCTTTGAAATCTTTTATCCATAAGGCGTTTAGGGTAATGTGACTAACATAATCAATCTCATTTGTAGAGGGCTCCCTTCCCTATGCATTTCGGCACCAGGGCCTTCATCAGGGGAATATCTAGGGTAGAATACAAAGGATAACCATAATTAGGAGGAAAAATACCACTGAATGGAACCATCACCTATTTAGAATCCATGGTGAAATAAACGTGCTACCTGCCGCTTTGTCATTTTGTGGTGCTAAGGAGCAGAAGCAAAGGTCCTCAGATAATCTCTTATGGTTCTTGGGCTTGCACTTCACCTATTAATTCAGGGGAGCAGCAATGCTTCATAGGATTGCGCTTTGCCCTATTCCATCTAACCCCTTTTGAACTGCTCTTAACTTCCTGCCAGTGGCTAGGTGAGCCTCACCCATGTTGGCATTCTCCTCTCCTTGCATGGGTCTCCTCATACAGGGATGGGTTCCCAAAGTTGGAGGCACAGCTTGTTTTGCCTAGTGACTCTGTGCAATGTGTCAGCCAGCACCACCACCTCTTATCACCTCCCCGTATATCTCTAGAATAATATCGAGATATAAGTCACCCCCTGTGGTCTTCAAGGTTCTCCAGCCATTTCCGCCAGCGAGTTGCATGATCAGGAGCTATATAAACCAGTCTAGTGTCGGTCAGGGCTTCCGTAGAGTCCCAGTATTTCAGTTTTCAGGGAGGATGAGGGTGATTCAGTTCCTTAAATGAGGAGGGGGAGCTGTCAATTGTTGGAGCTCCCCTTGCATTCATATGTTCAGACTGCCAACACGCCTACATGCCATTTTAGCAGAGGTGGTGCCACTGAGCGTCTCCCTTCAGGATGCCCTCATTGTCTCCTCCTCTTTGCTGCTTGACCTCCTGATGCAGCGCCTGCAGTCTGTCCCTTCCTCGCTGGCTACTTCCAGACTACTGTCAGCCTGCCATTACCCTGCCTGCCTCGTTGCTACTCTGCTGCATTCCTGCGCTGTAAGAACATGTACGGAATGCTCACCAGGGAATTCACCTGCAGCAAAGAAGCTGCTGTGAATTAACTGCAAACAAGAAAAATACATTTTTGAAAAAAGAAAAGTATACACTTTTATCCAGTTCCTTTTGAAAATGTTATTGGCGGACAATGATTCGGTTTGTCAGGTCTAGCCCACTGTACATGCCTTCCTTACCTCTACTTCCTACATACTACTTCTGATGACTCCCTACATGGATTCTGCCTCTCTGTGTGCCCTGGCTCTATATATCTGCCATGCCTGTCTGTGCCATATGTCTCAATAGGTTTCTGAAGAGTTAAAAACCCCAGGAACAGCAGCAATTTACCACTGAAATCCCAGTATCTCTATCCGACGGACGCATTATGTTTTCTTGGGCAGGAGACTTATATCATGGGACCTCTAACAGTGGCCGTACATGATTTAGGATGCTAAACACCAGTGGAGGACTACACTTTTTTGGGTGCTACACCCAAAGTGGTACTTTTTCTATCACCGTGATTGTCATCTCATGACATGACCAATGGTTGGTGGCAGCTCAATAGTAGTCAGTGGTACAGACCTGGCATGCATCCCATTAGAGATCTGCCTACTTGCTCCCCATTGTAAATCTGTGTAATATTTCATGACTGGACATCTTGTTTCCCCTTGATTGTATTAGGTGTGCACGAGGAATCTATGACAGAATATCGAGGGTCAGAATATCGACAGACAAAATATCGACGCTGGAATATCGAAGGCAAGTATATCGACACCCTATCTACAACATGGTAAGTACAAAAATATCGAAACTAAAATATCGATGTTAAAAATATCGTAACTAAAAATATCGTTTTTTTTGGTAAAAATAAAAAAGGTAAAATAAGTTAATAATACTTATATATAATTTAAACTTATTTACATATATGTTATAATGTTTAAAATGATTAAATAATACATATTTAATATTAAACATTTAATTAAAATTAAACATACAATATTTAATATATACTTAATTAATATTAATATATAAATATTTTTTAATTAATTAAACAATATTAACAAATACTATAAATTACAAATACATCAACACTCATAAAATAATAACATAAATAATAATAAATAATTATATTTAATACATAAAAACAATTAAATATACTTTCAATATTATAAAAATTAATTAAATACAACATTATGTAACATATTAAATACATAAATAAATATAAATATTATTGGATAGCGTAAGGGTAAAAATTACTATTCAAACTCCAGAGGGTGCAACATTAGGTAAAGCGTTGCATAGCGTAAGAGTAAAAATTACTATTCCAACTCCAGAGGGTGCAACAGTAGGGAAAACGTTGGATAGCGTAGGGGGGAAAATTACTATTCCCACTCCAGAGAGTGCAACAGTAGGGAAAGCGTTGGATAGCGTAGGGAGAAAAATTACAATTCCCACTCCAATGAGTGCAACATTAGTGAAAAGGTTGGATAGCGTAAGGGTAAAAATTACTATTCCAACTCCAAAGGGTGCAACAGTAGGGAAAGAGTTGGATAGCGTAGGGGGAAAAATTACTATTCCCATACCAAAGAGTGCAACAGTAGGGAAAGCGTTGGATAGCGGGTGGATAAAAATTACTATTCCCACTCCAGTGAGTGCAACAGTAGGGAAATCATTGGATAGCATACGGGTAAAAATTACTATTCCAACTCCAGAGAGTGCAACAATAGGGAAATCATTGGATAGCGTAGGGAGAAAAATTAATATTCCCACTCCAGAGAGTGCAACAGTAGGGAAAGCGTTGGATAGCGGGTGGGTAAAAATTACTATTCCCACTCCAGTGAGTGCAACAGTAGGGAAAGCGTTGAATAGCGTACGGGTAAAAATTACTATTCCAACTCCAGAGGGTGCAACAGTAAGGAAAGCGTTGGATAGCGTAGGGGGAAAATTTACTATTCTAACTCCAAAGGGTGCAACAGTAGGGAACGCGTTGGATAGCGTAGGTGGAAAAATTACTATTCCAACTCTAGAGGGTGCAACAGTAGGGAAAACGTTGGATAGCGTAGGGGGAAAAATTACTATTCCCATACCAGAGAGTGCAACAGTAGGGAAAGCGTTGGATAGCTTAGGGGGAAAAATTACTATTCCCACTTCAGAGAGTGCAACAGCAGGGAAAGCGTTGGATAGCGGGTGGGTAAAAATTACTATTCCCACTCCAGTGAGTGCAACAGTAGGGAAAGCGTTGAATAGCGTACGGGTAAAAATTACTATTCCAACTCCAGAGGGTGCAACAGTAAGGAAAGCGTTGGATAGCGTAGGGGGAAAATTTACTATTTCAACTCCAGAGGGTGCAACAGTAGGGAAAACGTTGGATAGCGTAGGGGGAAAAATTACTATTCCCATACCAGAGAGTGCAACAGTAGGGAAAGCGTTGGATAGCGGGTGGGTAAAAATTACTATTCCCACTCCAGTGAGTGCAACAGTAGGGAAATCATTGGATAGCATACGGGTAAAAATTACTATTCCAACTCCAGAGGGTGCAACAGTAGGGAAATCATTGGATAGCGTAGGGGTAAAATTACTATTCCAACTCCAAAGAGTGCAACAGTAGGGAAAGAGTTGGATAGCATAGGGGGAAAAATTACTATTCCCACTCCAGAGAGTGCAACAGTAGAGAAAGCGTTGGATAGCGGGTGGATAAAAATTACTATTCCCACTCCAGTGAGTGCAACAGTAGGGAAAGCGTTGAATAGCGTACGGGTAAAAATTACTATTCCAACTCCAGAGGGTGCAACAGTAAGGAAAGCGTTGGATAGCGTAGGGGGAAAATTTACTATTCAAACTCCAAAGGGTGCAACAGTAGGGAAAGCGTTGGATAGCGTAGGTGGAAAAATTACTATTCTAACTCCAGAGGGTGCAACAGTAGGGAAAACGTTGGATAGCGTAGGGGGAAAAATTACTATTCCCACTCAAGTGAGTGAAACAGTAGGGAAAGCGTTGGATAGCGTACGGGTAAAAAATAATATTCCAACTCCAGAGGGTACAACAGTAGGGAAAAAGTTGGATAGAGTACGGATAAAAAATACTACTCCAACTCCAGAGGGTGCAACAGTAGGGAAATCGTTGGATAGCGTCGGGGTAAAATTACTATTCCAACTCCAAAGAGTGCAACAGTAGGGAAAGTGTTGGATAGCGTAGGGTGAAAAATAACTATTCCCACTCCAGAGAGTGCAACAGTAGGGAAAGCTTTGGATAGCGTAGGGGGAAAAATTACTATTCCAACTCCAAAGGGTGCAACAGTAGGGAAAGCGTTTAATAGCGTAGATTTGTATTTTAACATACTTATAACTAATGTTTATATTTGCAATAATGTATAATTCATTTTTTTAATACATCAACATCAATAAAAAACTATTAATAATTAATAAAACCAATAACATTTGAAGAATTATTTGACAATAAATTAACAACAAACACCAATAAATAATAATTATTAAATATTACTCACCAAATAATAAATATAAAAAAATAAACTATTTATCATAAAAATAATATATTTTTTAAATTTAAATCACAATTAAAAAACAATAAAGATACAATATACAAAATTAAAAAACATTAAAAAAAATTACCAATTATTTAATGAATTTTTCTACTGATTAAAATATAATTACAAATTACAAATATTAATTGCCAATTAAATAAATTAATTATGTATTCAAATAATTAATTGCCAATTAATACATTAACTATCCATAACAAAAAATGTATAAATGTTTAAATATTTACAATTAAATTACTTCCCACCCAAACCCACAACACGCTCCGGTACTAAAACATAACATTTAATTTAAATTAACATTAATTACCAATTAAATAATTAATTTATCAATTAAAAAAATTAATTGCCAATTAATAAGTAATTACAAAATAAATGATACATAAAAAAATATATTTAATTATAATTAAATTACTTCCCACCCTATTCCCCTATAAACCCACAACCCGCTCCGGTACTAAAACATTACATTTAATAAAACTTAACATTAATTACCAATTAAATAATTATTTTACCAATTAAATAATTAATTTATCAATGAAAAAAATTAATTGCCAATTAATAAGTAATTACAAAATAATTTATACATAAAAAATCATTATTTATGCACAATTAAATTACTTCCCGCCCTATTCCCCTATAAACCCACAACCCGCTCCGGTACTAAAACATATAATTTACTTAAAAATTAATTTATTAATATATAAAAATAATACACATATAATATAAATTATTTTAAATATTTAACAGAAACATATAACACATACATAATAAAAAACCTAAAAATAATACAAATATCGATATTAGTGACATCGAAATTAGTTACATCGATATATATGCTATCGATATTACTAACTTCGATATTACTTACATCGATATAAATAAATTCGATATTACTTACCTTAGGGTTGATATTCTGTCCAACGATATTCTTGACATCGATATTCTGTACCTTCGAAATTTCAAACACGATATTTTGGTAGGTCGAAATTTAAAACTCGATATTTTGACTGTGTACCGTGCACGAGTAATACCTGGGTACACCAGAAATTTGGTACCTCTAGTTTGGGATTCTCCCTACCACCGCCCTGCGCTGTTCTTTTCATTTTCCCATTCTCTGTAGAATCCATTTTAATGTCATGAGTATGTCTCTTGGTCTAAATCATAAGTGTTTAGTGTTCACTTTTCCCGGAACCAAATCTACTAAGCTAGCCTGTGACCAGAAAAGTGCAAAACAAAGGACTGTGGCCAATCGCATGGCCAAAGTCACACACTGACACAAAGAGATGGGGCTGTCTGTCCATCCTCCACATTCTGGTCTGCCGAAGAAGCTAGGAACCAGCATCAGCCTCTGAATGGAAAGAGGTCATCTGGTTCCAATCTACAAAACCAGAGAAAACCTTCACCTTAGCAGTTGATTGTCCAGGAGCTCGGAGCTGAGAGAAAAGCATATATCAGATTGGTTGACTCTACCCAAGATTTTGGTCAATTGGATTCAGATCAACTGTTACTGTTGGTGGATGTTAGATGACTTATTTGGATTATTTAGAATTCTCATTTTTAATAGCTCTGCACACCTGTACAGAGAAAGGCTGAGACCAGAGTCCGGAAACATTGGCCGTCTCCCCTTAAGGACTAGGGACATACTCCTGAGCGGAGTAAAAGGTGAATTTGCTGCAGCCTGAAGAAAAGAAGGTAATAAACTGCCTGGCATGTAGAGAATATGCATTGCTTCTTTCCAGAGCTTGAGTCCAGCTATCCAGTGTACTGCCATAAGAGCATAGTGTGACAGACACTGTTGAGACCGAAGGCCTGCGATCACTGCCTCACTGCTCAGAAGTGCGTCATCCACTCCTCATCATGCAGTTGGTGCTCAGATCCCCCAGAGACTAAGGTCCTGATTTAGATCTTGGCAGACAGGTTACACCATCACAGCGGTGACGATATCCCACCCGCAGAAATATAAATCCTATTGAATATAATGGTATTTATATTTTGGGAGACGTAATATCCACCAAGATCTAAATCAGGACCCTTAGTGTGTTTCCTGGACTGCATCATGCAATGGCTCGTGGAGACCGTAACCTTCCAGGAAGTGCAGGAAATGCTGTGAGGCAATTGTGTCTCCTTCGTTTGCACCCAATTATTGGGCTCAAGACTCTTAATATGTTTTTTTTATATCAATCAATCAATCAATCATTTGTAAAGCGCACTACATACCCGCGAGGGTCTCAAGGTGCTGGGGGGGTGGGGGGGGACGCTACTGATCGAACAGCCAGGTCTTGAGTATCCTCCTGAAGGTCATCAGGTCTTGGGTCTGTCGTAGGTTCAGTGGGAGGGTGTTCCATGTCTTGGCGGTGAGGTGGGAGAAGGATCTCCCACCGGTGGTTGTTCTTTGGATGCGCGGGACGGTGGCGAGTGAGAGGTCGGGGGAGCGTAGCTGACAGTTGGGGATGTAGAAGGAGAGCCGTCTGTTGAGGTAGGCTGGGCCGGTCTTGTGGAGTGCCTTGTGTGCGTGGGTGAGGAGCTTGAAGGTTATCCTCTTGTTGATGGGGAGCCAGTGCAGGTTTCTCAGGTGGGGGGTGATGTGGCCGTGGCGTGGTACGTCGAGGATCAGTCGTGCCGAGGCGTTTTAGATGCGTTGTAGTCGTTTGATGAGCTTGGTCGGGGCTCCCGCGTAGAGGGCGTTTCCGTAGTCGAGTCTGCTGCTGACGGGGGCCTGAGTGACTGTCTTTCTTGTATCTGTCGGGATCCATCTGTAGATCTTGCAGAGCATGCGGAGCGTATTGAAGCAGGAGGAGGAGACGGCGTTGACTTGCTTGGTCATTGAGAGCGTTGAGTCGAGGATGATTCCCAGGTTGCGTGCGTGGTCGGTGGGCATCGGGGCTGCCCCCAGTGCCGTCGGCCACCAGGAGTCGTCCCAGGCTGAAGGGTTGGAGCCGAGGATGAGGACCTCCGTCTTGTCCGAGTTCAGCTTCAGACGGGTGGTCTTCATCCAGTCGGCGACGCCCTTCATTCCTTCGTGGAGGTTGGCTTTGGCAGTGATGGGGTCTTTGGTGAGGGAGAGGATCAGCTGAGTGTCGTCGGCATACGAGATTATGTTGAGGTCATGCTATCAGGCTACGTGTGCGAGCGGGGCCATGTAAATGTTGAACAGCGTCGGGCTGAGGGAGGATCCCTGGGGTACGCCGCAGATGATCTCAGAGGCTTTGGAATGGAATGGGGGGAGGCAGACGCTCTGGGTTCTGCCGGAGAGGAAGCATCCAATCCAGAGCCTTGTCTCGGATCCCTGCGGCATGGAGGCATGTGCGTAGTGTGCGCTGACAGACAGTGTCGAAGGCGGCAGAGAGGTCGAGGAGGATGAGTGCTGCGGTCTCGCTGTTGTCCAGCAGGGTCCTGATGTCATCGGTTGTGGCGATGAGGGCAGTCTTGGTGCTGTGGTTGCTGCGGATAATATAAATTGTTTTTGTATATAAGCGTTTAGGGGTGGTGTTCGAGGAAGGCTAGGTTTTCTCCTGAACTGCGAATGGACTAAAGATTTAATAATAGAAACATTGATAATGAGTGGATGTTGAAAGTGGCAATCGCTGCAGGTTCACTCCAAAACGTTTTGCCTTTCTCCTCCCATTTTTGCTGAATTCGCTTTTGTTGGCTTTATGGCTTTAGGACTCTGTGCACTTTACCACTGCCATCCAGTGCTAAAGCACTTGTACTCTTTCCCTAAAATGTGATAAAATTGGCTTATCCACAATTGGCATATTTAATTTCCTTATAAGTCTTTAGTAAAGTGCACTACATGTGCCCAGTGCCTGTAAATTAAATGCTTCTAGTAGGCCTGCAGCACTGGTTGTGCCACCCACTTAAGCAGCACTTTAAACATGGCTCTGGCCTGCCACTGAAGAGCGTGTGGGAGCAGTTTACACTCCCATGTTGAGTTGGCATTTAAAACCCCTTGCAAGCCTTAAACTCCCCTTTTATTACATATAGGTCCCCCCTAAGAGAGACCCTAGATATCCTACAGGGAAGGTTGCTATGTAATTAAAAGGTATTGACATGTTCTGGTAGTGAAAATCTCCCAAATTCGTTTTTCACTACTGTGAGGCCTACCCCTGCCATACAGTAACATTGAGGATAACTTGCTACACCTAACACGCTGTAATTCCCAACTGGAAGGAGTTAGAACTGTCTTGTTTAGTACCTTTGGAATTGTAATGATCCCCCTCTCCAATGGTAAAGTCGAATTTATCATTACAATTTTAAAAATCCAACTTTCAGAAAGATGGCCTTTTTTCTGCTCTTAGCCCTGTGGGCCTGCAGCCTGTCTTCAATACACGTCAAGTGTGGGTGATAGCTGTGCTTTGTGCATTCCCTCTAGACAGCCACACACAAAGGGAGCTTAGGTGTGACTTGATGGACCATCCACACTCTGATGGGACATCCTTGCCAGGACAGGCAGAAGAGCGGGGAACAGCCTCACACATACACCTGAATAGCCTGTGTCCTGTCCCCACACAAAGGACTCTTTAAACCCCAGTAGGGAATCTGGAGCCACAACAGAAAGGGAGGACCTCTGTGCACTTCAAAGCCCTTTTTTGAAGCCCCCCCCCCACTTCAAAGGCACAACTGGGTATGAGAACTGGACTTCCGACCCTACCACTTCAATACACTTCTGGACCTGTGGATACTCTGCCAGGAAGAACTGCGGTGCTGCTGAAGGACTGCCACTTTGCTGGGTGGCTGCTGAGGAAGAACTACTTTCCTGCTGTGCTGACCTGCTGCTTGATGCACTCTTTGCCTGGGTGAGAAGGACTGGACCCACATTACTTGAACCAAGAACCAGAGTGACTACAAGGTTTGCTGGCTTGTCCCCTGATTGAAGTCCCAGGGACATAAATTACTTCCAACTCAACGGCGTCAGCACTGGGACTCTGCCATCAGTGAGTCTGCGCTGCCAAGTACTGCCAATCCAGTCCTGGGCCTTTTGAAAGTGGGTTTAAAGTGCTGCTCCAGCACAATCCACACATCACCGTCATTGCAAAGGAATTGAAACCGGCGCATCTCTTCCAGTGCTGAGGATCGACTCTGACTCATCGCTGACAGCCCAGTGCATCGACTCCATTCTCGATGCATCCTCACTGTTGCGTGGCCTGGAACTGACGCATCACCTTCCTTGGTGGATCGACAACGATGCATCGCCACACCTGCACCTCACATCTCGTCTTCAATGATGACGCAATCAAGGTGCTTTTTGACGAGCCAGGGCTGATCCCTGTATCCGACCAGCGCTCTTTTGCGATCGGCCTGAACATTTGGACTTGCCCCAGCCTAGCGCAACCAGATAGCCCTGGTTGGTCTTTATGCTTTCAAGCACTACATTTCATTTTATTCTTTCAAAATTTATAATTCCAGTTCTACTTATTGGATTTTGTCATTTTGGTCTTGTTTTATTCATTACATTGTGCTCTATTTTTCTAACCAAGTGTGGTACATTTTTGTGAGTTGTTTTTACTGTTTTACTGTTTGAAGTGTTGCACAAAGACTTTATACATTGCCTCTTAAATTAAGCCTGACTGCTCTGTGCCAAGCCACCAGGGGATTAGCACAGGTTAATTTTGGCTGTGTTTGTGACTTACCCTGACTAGGATTGTGGTTCTTGCTTGGACAGGGTGCATACTTCTGCCAACCAGAAACCCAATTTCCAACAGTTGGTATGTGCTTCTAATGTTTTACCTTCTTCTTTTTGTTTGAGATGTATTGATTTATTCTTGTGAGCCATCAATTCACATTGTTAGTTTAGAGTGCCTGAGGAGCAATTCATTTTTTTGCTGATTCAAGACCTACTTGTGTCATCATCATACCCAAGCCTGCCACTGTGAGTCTGTGACGCTTGCCTGTGACAAAGAGAATGTACAGTGGTATAGTGGCTCTTTGCACCTTATGGTAGGCACGTCCTCAATGAACTGTCGCCCGGTTACCACACACTGCTCAAGAACTGTGCTGGAGCACTGTAATCCCCTCTGCCAAAAGAAGAACCCAGACAGACTTAGCACTCTTGCCCAAAGCTCGGTAGGAATTTCATGCTGCTAAAACTATTGTCCCCCATACAGTATTTTGGGTGTATTTTTCTTTCTCGAGGCAGATTCAGGTTGAATCCTCTTGTACAGAGGATGCAAAGTATCTGTTACCCCTTATTCAGAACCTGTTAGTATGTGGGCTTGAAATCCATTTTACTAAGCTAATTCGATTTAATAAAACAAAGTGGGCCATTTAATACAAAGTAGTCTGAACGTAAGTTGCAGTGGCTGCCCGGCTTCCCTCTCCGCCAGCTCTGCAGCTATTCCGTGACGCTCTGTTACACATACAAGGACAATTGACAGAAATAGAGAATAAAAACAACCTTTACTCACCTTTACTTTGGAATATGTCGTTGGTGTATACAAATTGTTTTGGACATTGGAGTGCTTAGGTATTTTTTTTGTATAAGTTTACCGTTCTGGGACTTCACTCCATGCCGGCTACAGAACCACTGGTGGCAGGGTGATCGTACCATGACAGAATAGCCATCTCTCTTTTGTAGTTCTACACCATAAATTATTGTTGTGACTCTTTGCGACTACGTGACCAATTCTCATGTCAATTAATCAATCAGGGATTTGTAAGGTGAGGCAATCACCTGTGAGGGTCTCGAGATGCTGGAGTTGCTAGCTGCTTCCTGGTGAACTACTCATTCGAATAGCCAGGTCTTGAGTCCTTTCCTGAATTGTCTGAGTCGGAGTGCCACTCAAAGTACTCTGCCACATTTTGCATTTTATGCCACTTTTCCTCTTGCATTTACTTCATTGTTTCTTTTGGAGCTCCTATGTTATTTTTCAAGATTATTGTTGTTGGTATTTTATGTAGAACAAAGTTGGAACATAATGCAATTGGATACAGTCGTTCAGGGGTGTCCATTCCCTAGGCCAAAAACATAATCTTGTCTAAACGTAAAATAGTACGGCCTATTCAAATGCTTTCATTCAGACCCTCCAGCATTTCCCGATTCACGAAAAAAATCACAAAATCAGCTCATTAGCGCGATGGCCGCAATATTTATAATTTTGGCCGCAATATTTTACAAAAAATTGTTTTCCGGGAGACAGCAAAACAAACAATGCCCTTTTATTGGCTGTGCACGCACACGTCACTATGTGCCACTGTCCAGCCGTCCAATATCTGCTTCCTCATGGCCAAAATACGTTTTTTCAATCGGCCTCTTTGTGCTGGGCCGGTGTATATTTATTTAATGCATTTTTATAAAGCACGGACATTACACGAAGGTGTCAGAGCGCTGTACAAGAGAGCCAGTTACGTTACAAGAGAATGGTGGTACAAAAAAAACCATTAAAAAAAAAACAGGAGACTAAAAATTAAGTGTACACATACACAAAATCCAACACAGAACGCAGGAGTGAGGAATGTACAGGAAAAAATACAAATTTACAATGAAGAGCGAACTTCCAAGAGGGGGCTGAGAATGAAAGTATTAGTTCTGAAAGTGTCTTTGGAAGAGAAGAGATTTGAGATCAGTTATGAAGATCCAGGTAGAGGAGTTGGCACGGAGCAATGGGGGAAGTGAGATCCAGATTCTCACCGTATTGCCTGAGAAGGATTGTGCCATCGATCTTTCCCTTTTGAAGACGGGGGGCTCAAGCAGAAGCTTTTCCGCATTGCGAGAGGGTCGAGAGCCTCCGACACAATTTCAATTTATTTGGCAGTTAATGAGGGGAGTTCGTGTGCAAGGCTCTGTGCGTGATGCAGGCAGTTTTGTAAATAGATCTTGCCTCGATCAGAAGCCATCGAAGAGAGGGCAGGATAGGAGTGATGTGGTCGCTTCATTTAGACCCTGAAATGAAGCGAGCTGCTGAATGGAGGATGGATGTGAGAGGGGCAAGGTGGGATTTGGTTAGGCCCGTCAGAAGAGAATTGCAAGAATCCAGTCTTGAGAGAACCCGCGATTGTATCAAGGTTTTTAAGTCTTTCTCCGGGAAGAGCCGACGGATCCCCCACAGACGGCGCAACTGGTACAGTGTGTTTTTTGCAATAGAGTTGATGTGGGAGATTAGGTTGAGTCTTTTGTCAAGAATGACAGCTAGGGATTTAGTGCTGTCGACAATGATGGGTTTGTTGTTGAGCAAGTTCAGCTGTTCCATCCACGATTGAATGGGAGGAGGTGAGAGAGAGGAAGAAAGGAGGAGGAATTCAGTTTTGGCGGAATTTAGAATGAGTTGGTGAGCTAACATCCAGTTGTGAATGGAGTAGAGTTGAGTAGTGAGAGATCGTGTGCGGAAGACACCTTGAGGTAGATTTGAGTGTCATCTGCATAAAGATGGTAATGGAGCCCAGATTTGCTTAGGAGGTTCCCTAATGGTTCCAGGTAGAGGTTCTAGGTAGAGATTAAACAAAGTGGGTGCCAGGATAGAACCTTGAGGGAGGCCTTGACCTACAGCCAAAGGAGATGAAAGACTGTTTGCTATCTTAATCATTTGGGATCTGCCCGAGAGGAAAGAGGCAAACAATTTAAGCACTGTGCCATCCAATCCCATTCTCTGTTAAAGAGTGTTGAGGAGGGTGCTATGATTAACAGTGTCAAAGGCTGTGTCAATACATGTCACTATACATGACTGAAATAAACACCTCTCTCGTGTACCGTCCCTTTAGTGGACATGCTGTGTAATTGACATGTGTTGGGCCCAAGCGTGAGTGAAAGGAAATGGGGGTAGCGGAGGAAGCAAACTGACAGGGGAAGTGTGGGAAGTGCTCTGACTTCTATCCGCGGCCCTCAGAAGAGTTAACATCTCAATGGCTCTCCTGGAGTTGCCCGCCCTGCACACGCTTGGCTGCCCCCTCCATTGTGTGGCCTGCCCTTCCTTTGATGTCTGCCTGTGTTTGTTTATTAGCGCCAGTGGCCTGTGTTAAGTCTGCGACTCTGACTGAACCCTTGCCTTCCGTAACCCCGTCCTAGGAGCTGATAAACATGTCCTGTGCCTTTCGAGGTTAAACTTGAACTTCTTTTACACCTGCTATGGTTTGCACCTGCTTCTCGATATGACGCGTTAGAGAAGAAATACCTCTCCCCCGCCCCCTCAGCTTAGGTGGTATTAGTCTGACTTCTGCTGCTGTCAGAAGGTGGACTGCTCTGTTCAGTGACTATGGGAGTTTGACAATGTTTATCACCTCTGAAAGGCCCAAAGGACTGAGCATGGGAGTAACATGGGAGGGGACATTCCTTCAGGGGTCCCAAACCCTTCAGATGGGCCCCATTCCTCCCAAGGCCATTAAATGCAGTATAATCTTGCACTATATGCTTGGTCACATAGAGACAAAATGTAACATTGACACATTGGGCGGGGAGACGTAAACCCTTGCTTGGGGGCAGATGTTGGCAATGTAAGGTGAACAGGGGAAAGGTTCTCCCTTTCCCATCATAGTAGGGATGAGCGACGTGAATACTTATCAGCTGCATGAGTAGTGCTGTGTGTCAGGGTTGAATACCACAGCTCACATGGTCGGGTTGCCTCTTTCTCTCATATATTAATCAGACCCTCAAACATTTCGCGATTCACGCAAAAAATGTGAAATCATCTGACTAGTGCGATGGCTGTGATATATACAAATTTGGCCGCGATATTTACAAAAAAGTGTCTACCGGGAGACATCAAAACAAACAATGCCCTTTTATTGCCTGTGCGCGCACACTTCCCTACGTGCTGCCATCCAATATCTGCTTCCTGCTGGCCAAGCTGTGAGAGGTAACGTTCGCATTACAAATTCCCATTTCGATTCAATGAGAGAGCAAGTCAATTTCCAGCCATGGGTGCCTTCTGCGGCTGATTATCTATCAGAGGGAGCGCTGGAGTGCAGACATATGCAAGTCATAAATTGCATGGCCACGTTTTGTTATATATCTGGATGAATGGACAGAAGCAGCAAAATACCATTCGGGGCAGCACACTATACTAAGTGCAGATTTTTAGCTTAAGTGTTTTAATCCACGCCCTTAATTATATCGTCTGTGACCCATGAGAGATTCCCCCAGTTTTTTCATCCCACTAAAAGCTCTGCTCACACCCCACTGCTGTTACTTAATTGCGGACTTCATTCCAAACCTAAGTCACGTGCAGATGGAGACGTGCAGATTGGTATAGAAGAACACTCACTCTGGCCTTGAGGCAAACATTCCTCTTAGCACACAGTTGTAGCACATTCTGGACGGGTCCAGGAGGCAGCGGTGCCCCGGCAGGGGTGCATACATTAGTGCTAGAACACCCGAGGAAGAAATAGTGTCCCCTCTCACGAGGTGCAGATTGGAGCTGTGCTTTCGTAGAGCAACAGACACTTTAAAGATGCCTATTTCACAGTGAAATACTCTGCTAAATCAATTTACATTGATTTAAGGCTGAAAAGGAATGACTTTGAGTAAAATAAAGTGCCGCAATAATGCCGCGAAATTTCAATTTTGTAGCGCTAAATTTCCATTTTTGTGCCACTAAATTTGCTTACTTATGCCGCAATATCCTGGGGTCAGTTTCATTCAACAGGGTTAATAACTTCACTTAATACCTTGAAACTCTCTGCCCACCTTTCCCATGTACAATCAACGTCTTGGGGCACCCCTTAGTTCACATATTTGCTTCTCTGGGATCCCGCAGTGGTCCAAACCTTCTTTATATTTTGGCTTTCCAGAGCCCCATTCGCCATCCAAGTTTGTGCAATGTTTCTCCTAGCTATCACCAACCCTAGACCTACCAGGGTATTCTGATATTTATTAATCTCAATCTTTGCCAGTATATTTAACAGTATATTTAACTCAGGGTGATGGTATGCTGTACGACTTCTAACACAATCTCGCCTATTTCCCCTAGTACCTTTGATTTACTCGAAATTTCCAGGTGGAGTGTAGGCAGTTACCCACATCTTCTGGACATTTTAAGCATGTGGTGGGGAGTCCCGGTATAATTTCCATTGTTTCTGTCTGGTGTAATAAATACTGTGAAGATACTTAACCTGTATTAATCTGTAGCAAGTCAATATAGCTATCGCTCTGGGTGCCATCAAAGCCATTTGCCAGTGAATATCATCTATTTGCCCAACATCTTCCTCCTTCTTTTGAGTTCCAGTAATCTGTATGGGGCAAATATGATACCCACTTTTGTAAATTCTGGACGTCTTCTTATCTGGGAGGGGTGCCATTGTAATCTTTTCCTTGAGAGGGCTAAACTTGGGTATGTCCTCAGTATTGGTTAGACCTGTTCCCATACTATTTTTGTGCAGCTGTTTAGATTACTACTTTTCTTGTCCCTTGGCATTTTTTTCTATTAAGGGATGTTTTCCACTTCCTTTCTTACTTTCATGTCTGGCAACGCTTTTCACACACTATGCCTCTCTTCATGCCCCTAACACTTTCAATACTGTGGGACCCTCTGCTGCCGGACGCATCCGTTATTTCCATTGAAGACTTGTGTTGTTTTGTGTACTGTGCCACTTTTGCACCCAGTGCAACTTTTTTGGCCATCAGGTGATGCCTGCTACATCAATCTGAGATGCTGTTGTGACTGATAATGTGTTTAGTGCCCTGTGCTTCTTCCTGTGGTGCTTTACGTTCTCTGGATCCGTTTGGCATGTTGCTGTTCCAGACTTGTACTTTTTAGGTCAAGCCTACTGGAGGAGTGCTGTATCCACTCTGGGGGCATAGATCACGCCCACTGCTTTCCATTTGTTCCTTCCTGTGCCTGTCAAAATTGCATTTTTTTAAAATCATGAAACGCTGCTCATTGTCCTGCCTTTGGGTATGTTTTAATTTTCGGGGGACTGCCGCTATTACACGTCCCCTTACTCTTGGCTTTATTTATTGTGTTTTTGGCGCACTCTTTTTTTCCTTTGAATGGTCCCGTTCCATTTCTTGCTTGCCCGCACCGCTCTCGGCTTCAGATTTGCCGTAATTTTTCTTTCCGATCGGATTTCGTACCATCCCACCCACCGAAATCACATTTATATACATTTAATTATTGCTTCTCTAATCTCCCTGTGCCCCCTCAGCACTACCACAACACTGCATGCCCACCCCCACCCCCACGACCCCGAGATCGCTGCTTTTTTGAAATGTTCAATAACTACATGTTTATAACACGGGCAGGGGAAAGATGAAGGGATTTGCCCAGATTCACAGGATGTTGAGCCAACGCAGAGGCTCAAACACGGACCCGCAACTCCCAAGTCGGCAGCTCTGATCCAGCTTTGCAAGAATCAGTTGGAGGTTAGGCTGTGTTGCTGAACCGTTCTTTTTAATAAGTACCCATTAAATGGGTCCCCATGAGGCTGGGCAGTCGTGTCTTCATGGCACTTGAGATTTGGCTGTTTTTTTTTTAGTCGTTATGTGTTTACCCCATCATCCTGGGTAGCCTGTAAGCAGGCCAATTGTCAGCAGGGAAGGCCATTAATACATTTAGTATTTTTAATTCGGGGGAACCATGGCCGAGTAATACTTAGATTTCCGGGGATGGTTGCAGGACTACACCTCCCAAAAGGCTAGGCAGCTGCGCCATACCCGCCGCTTCATGAGGAACGTGCCAAACCCAGATTAAATCTCATGCTGCTGCAAACCATGGCTGCATCGGTAGGAGTACGGAGGCACATAGACAGGGTAATCCATGAGGGCAGACCTTTGATGAAGTAATCATGTTACTATGTTTTTTTACGTTTGAGTATTGCCATTATGAGGCCCCCGGGGCTTTAATGTGCTACTTCGCTGGGGGTGGGGGGAGGTTTCTCTCCCCCACAAGTGTGTAACTACAAGGCTTCCCTCTGCCCCACCTCCATGGGGTTTCAAGAGCCCACAGCTAGAGTAAGATTTTGAGTGGATGGGCTGGTATTTGTTTGAATTACACATTAACCACTGCATTACTGGTTTGAAGCATGACTGAAGATTGGGCTCTCACTTGCATGATTGTTATACCATGTGCCTGCTTACTTGAGGGGCACAGTTTGTTTTCACTGAACCGGCAAAAAAGAGCCCACCTTCTGACAGTATTTATGTGTCCCAGTTATGTACTTAATGTTCAACTTTTCTTTTCCGGTATAAAAGCCCGCAAATTCGATTATTTCATTTTAGCACTATATTTTGCACATGTGTTTTTACACTTCCACATTACCGCAGTCCCCCGTGTTGTTTTGTTTTGTTTATGGGCTTTTCATTAACTACAAGGATCATTGATATCAGTCACTCACAATGCTTTGTTCATGAAAACCTCTGCTAATGTATGTTTTAATAAACAACACAACAGCGAGGCCGGTACGCCCCAAAAAACATAACTAATAAACATTGTCATTTGCAACGTCAATAGCTCTAACTTTCACTAATGCAAGACCGATTGCATTGCAAATGCTTGCTATTACTGTTTTAGGTTTTGCTTACCAGACAGCCTAAGCTGGCAAGTTGCAAAAGATATACTGTGGGCTTACCAAGAACATATAGCAGCTTGGCGCGGGAAAGAGCCACTGCAACGCTGCTGTTTCCCCGAATATACTTAACCACGCATGCGTTACAACGCATGCACTGTTACCACACACAGGCCCCGATGTAGGTAAAATAGATTTACCGATTTTAAATTACCGAATCATACCGATTCGGTAATTAAAAATCGGTAAATCTAAGGGGTTGAGATGTAGGAACATCCAGATGTTCCTGCTACCGAATCGGTAAAAATCGGTATTTACCGATTCTGTAAATACCGACCGGTAATGTCCCATTCATTCCTATGGGCTTTGAAGCCCATAGGAATGAATGGGGCTTTACCGGTCGGTATTTACAGAATCGGTAAATACCGATTTTGACAAGGGTGCAGGGGGTGTCACTTTGACACCCTCTAGCACCCCCAAAAAAGATTCGGGGGCCATGTGGCAGGCATACCTGCCCTAAGGGCAGGTCTGCCTGTCATATGGCACAGGTGTGCATGCACACATGTGCATGCACACCGGAATCGGTTTTTTACCATGAAGTTGGATTTCATGGTAAAATACCGATTCTGTAAGGCTTGTGGGACTCAGAAGAGTCCCACCTACATCTCATTGTTACCGATTCGGTAAAAATACCGATTCGGTATTTTACAGATTCGGTAAATTTACCGATCGGTAAATATTCCGAATCTGTAAAATATGTGGACCTACATACCATTTTGTGAATCTCGGTCGGTAACGGCCGAAAATACCGATTTTCGGCCGTTACCGACCGACCTACATCCGGCCCACAGCCTTTATCACGCATGCCTTTACGTTGTAAAGCTATGTGTTGAAAAGGTATGTGTGTGGTAAACGTGGTCTATCTGGATCGTTAGAGGAAACGGACCCTTCCATTTACTCTGTACGACGTGGTTTGCACTCCGGAAGAGCTGGAGAGGTGACGTTGTGGATAAGTAAGGGGGATTTTAAATGTGTTTGAATGTATTTAATGTATGTATCTTTTAATGTATTTAGGACAGGGGAGGGGTAGTTTGTAGACAGACTGGGGGCCGGAGAGGTGAGGGATAGGGGTCCCCTTCTCGTGCACAGGGCCGGGTACTTTGAAGTAGGGCCGGGGGGGTAAGGGAATCGTGCAGGGGTCCGTATTTAGGGTTCAGGGCAGGGGAGGGGTATTTGTTTTAAAGGTCCCCTTTTAATACTCAGGGCAAGGAAGGGGTAGTTTTTAGACGGGTCGGGGGCCGGGGGAGGGGTCCGCTTCTAGGGCTTTGGGGCAGGGTAGTTTGAAGAAGGTCTGGGGGTTGGAAGGAATGGGAGTCACACAGGGGTCTGTTTTTAGGATCCAGGGGAGGGGAGGGGTATTTGTTAGAGGGTTTGATACTGGGGTCACGCAGGGGTACAGGGGAGGGGGTAATCTTTTTTTTTAAAAAGGATGGGGCGCAAGGACCGGACTTGGAGCAGGGGGTCAGGAAAATCCTTTATCATCAATATGCCATTCACATGCATACTTTTACAAAGAAATTCATTGTAAAAGTATGCATGGTAAATGCATATTCGTGATAAAGGTTAAATGTGGTAATGGCATTCGCATTGTAAAGCATGCGTTGCAACGGAATCCATTCTAATGTCATAAAACTCTTGGAGCCTGCCCATTGGTTGACTTTACTGTCACTCTCATTCGCTTGCTTTCTTTTAAATGTTTAGGTCGAGCCTAGCGGCAATGCGCATGCACTGCTCGCTCTGCGAGGCATGCTGTATTAGGGTATGGAGTGGAAGCTTCGTCCACTCTCCGCCCATATTTGTCATTGGCTTTTTCTCATTGTCCTTCAAAAATGCTGACTTTTGATTGATTATGAGGCTTGTTAGTTTTGCCCTGCTACCATCTTGTCTCCATTTGTTAACACCCATAAGGACTGAACATTTTACTTGGCTTGTTATAAGGTGGGCTTTATCTAGTGGGTGAGCACTATTTTAAAAATGAACACTGATGGGGACAATGGCGGCTGCAGCGCTATGCGCTCTAAATTATATGCTTATTTACTTTATTGAGCGCCGCGCCGGCTTTAGGGACACTTTATTTATTTATATTGAACTTTCATGTTGAGCGCGCCGTCCACTTCTGTTTTTTTTTTTACTTTAACACTGAGCGCGGTGCCCGGTTCAAGGACACCGCACTCAGTGTTAAAGGAAACTGATGCACTCGGTTTTAAACATAAGCATTTGCAATGCAATAGGTCTCGCATTTACGCGAGACCTATTGCATTGCAAATGCTTGTTTTCCTTATTTCATCTTGTCCATGTCCATCGTGTCGTTGTCTCTTTCACTGAGCATACTGTTTTTATACCATCTCTTTGATTGGCTGTCTTCTATGCTTCCTCTGCTCGCTTTTAAGGAACTACTATTTTTCTTTTTGTTTATTCCCTTGCGTACTTCTCTCAACTCTCCTGCTCCTTATTGCTCTCTCTCTTTCCCTCTCCACCACTGCTGCCACTTGCTCCGCCATCCTTTCCCCTATGGTCTCCACACAGGCCTTCCCTTCTCGATTTCCATCAGGCCCCGCAGCTGGAGTTTGCTAACTTGCTGAGAGACCTAACAGTTAGCAATAAACTACAAAGAGCCCGAGCCATTGACAGGGCACTACAAATCTCACATTTCAATCAGTTCTCAAGTTTCTGTTTCGTACTTTGTGCACTGTTTGAGGCACCCCTTTCCAATTTAGTGGCTATGAGGAGGCTTGTTAATCAGTGTTTTGAACCTAAATGACGTTCACTGCTATTTTACAGGTTTTGGTTATCGAGGAAATAATAAAAAATAAAAAAAAGCAGGGAATGAAGAAATATCTAATAGGTTATGAAAGAGAACAATACACCAGGTAACACCGCTAGCATACATTATTCTCACAAGACTTCCCCAAAGGACAGACGTAGTAAATGCTTCTTCTATATTGAATAAAGGTAAGAAACGAAAATAGACTTTGCTTCTGTCGTCAAAATCGCAGTAAATATCTGTATGCTATTTCCTACAGTCAGTATTTGTGGATTTTAATCATTTATATCATTTGTAAAGCGCACTACTCACCCGTGAGGGTCTCAAGGCGCTGGGGTGGGAAATGCTGCTACTGCTCGAAAAGCCAGGTCTTGAGGAATTTTCTGAAGGTCAGCAGGTCTTGGGTCTGCCATAGGTGGATGGGGAGGGTGTTCCAGGTCTTGGCGGCGAGGTGGGAGAACGTTCTGCCGCCTGAGGTCGCTCTTCGGAAGCGGGGGACTGTAGCGAGGGCGAGGTCGGCGGAGCGGAGCTGGCGGGTGGGGGTGTAGAAGCTGAGTCGTCTGTTGAGGTACGTTGGTCCGGTGTTGTGGAGTGCCTTGTGTGCGTGGGTGAGGAGCTTGAAGGTTATCCTCTTGTTGACCGGGAGCCAGTGCAGGTCTCTCAGGTGGGGTGTGATGTGGCTGCAGCGAGGGATGTCGAGGATCAGGCGTGCAGGATGCGTTGGAGCCGTCTCAGGAGTTTGGCCGAGGCTTTATCATATAAATGACTAGGGGCCCAATTTAGGTGTTGGTGGGCAGCTTATGTCTCTGCCAGGGCGACGGAGTAAGTGACTGTGTTGCCTTGACTGAGATGCCACCTGCCAAATGTATAAATGCCCGCAAACCGTTTCCTGTCAAATGCTGTTTGCAGTTTGGTGCAGGGACCGTCAACATAACGAAGCCCTGCATCAAGCTGTTTTTTTTTATTTTAAAAAAGAAACTCCAGAAACAGGATTTTCTTTTTGAAAATAAGAAAGAAAATGTCGCCTCCCCATGAGTCTTCTCCCATGGCGAGGTGAGCATTTAGAAGTTTTTGCTGCCACTTAGCACCAGGGTTTTCAAGGCAGTGACGGGCTGTGAAAACTGACCTCTAATTCCGCCCATCTAAATCAGGTCGTTGGAATTACAGGTATGCCTCCGATGGCCCTTTATGCAAAGGGCCGTCAGAGGGGGTCAATCCCAGCGGAGACGAAGTAGTCTCCACCGAGATTAAACCTATGGCCCGCCAGCATCGAAATGGGGCAGGCGGACTATTATCTTAGTGGTACAGATACACCATCGCCGCTGTGATGGAGAAACTATACCTCCAAGGCATAAAGCAGCCCCTAAATTTGTTGCAAATTCGATTATTACACCATGTGAAAGAAAGCTTTAGAAGCAATCTGTAAGAAAATGTGCTTTCTAGCCATGAAGAGTCCAAATGTAAAAGAATTCTGAAGCTCATCACAGCATTGTCATCTACCTGAAAACTTCTAGCATCTCCTCCTAATGGCCAGTGGGCAATCTCAGGCGGATAACAGCTCACACCTTAGAACATTGTCATGGGCCTGTCATGATTATGAATCCCAACAAGGCCTGCCCAAGTGCGCTATGTGAAAACACATAATTACTACTCTGCAAATGTTAGGGGGCACCATACTTACTCTGCCCAAAAATGTTACGATTGCTGCAAATTAATCCAACTGATATATTGACAGCAAAAAGTTCTGCATGCTGGAAGGTACTATCTGTCATCCATCACGGTTTACAATGTTTGATGCTTCTCTTCTAATTCTCTGCTTCGCATTTTGGTTACCATGGTAAGGATCATAAATATGTCCTCATTTCTTTCAAGTTGTAATCCCAACCCTGGATGTGCTAAATGCTAGGTTTCCTGCAAGTGCAATAACTCTGGTGGTAATTACAGGCTGAGACAGCTGTGCTGGAACCAGGTTAATATCCCAGATATGTTGTGTAGATTGGGGTTCTCCAATGCTAATCGTTTTCAGGTCAAGCCTGCCAGACACTACAAGCTGTTGGTTACAAAATGAACAGTGTGCTTAGAACCCGCCAATTGCCTACCGTAGGTTGGCTTTATTGTCACTCTCATTAGCTTGTGTTTTATTTGCTGCCATGTGTGGACCTAACCTCCTCTTCTGCGTTTGTCCCTCTTCTGGAGCATTGCCTCTTAACATGTGTCCTTTCGCTGCTTCAGTGTTTTATATGTGGCGCAACTTTTTCCAGACCATTATGTGGGTGCTTTTGAGAATTGCGCCCCTGATTGTACATTGCCCTCTCTGTACAGGCTGCATGACCCGTTGTGCCTTCTACAGATCTTTGTATCACTTGTTGCTGTTCATTTTCAGTTATGCTTTTTGGTGCATCTGCTTTTCTTCCTGTGCATTGTTCTTTAGGCTCAAGGTCCTATGCCGATGTTCGTACCCTGTGCTTCTTGTCTTGCCTTATGTTGCCATTCGCTCCCAATGGAGTTTGAAGTGCCCTTTTATTCCTTTAGGACATAGTCCACTTTTCATGTCCAATGCCACTCCAGTGGCTGCTGGTTGCTTTTTATACCCCGTCCTCCTTTTAGTGGTTCATACTTGTTTTCATGCTCCTTCCCGAATCCTGTGCTTCGCTATTTGTTCTCCACTTTGTTTAAGATGTTCCTCTGCCACTTTTAATGCTTTTTTCCAGGCGCCATACCACTTATTTCGCAGGTGTTATTTTTTGTAATACTTTTTGGATCTTGTTCTGCTCTGTCTGGTCTACCACATTTTATAAACCTCTTTATACCCCTCTGCTCTGTCTGCAGTACCACATATTGTATCCCTCTAGCTCTGTTTCTGCTGCTCTTGAGGCCTAGGGCTGTTTTTATGCTGATTTCCCACCCATACCTCCCTTTTTTGGTCGCAGCCTACATGTCTGGTTTGCTATAGACATCTTGAGGACTTTCAGAACGTTGACCTGGGAATGCATTTCGCCCGTTGCTTACCATTGATTTTGAGGTTTGTAACTCACACAATCTGGCTTTCTATTTGCTGGCTTTATTTGCTTTAGGCTGTCCAGGTTCAGTTTGTCCCTCCCATTGCCCCATTGCCTAAACTGTGTTTACTGTATTATCGCACAAACCCACTTTCTGTAAACAGGCCTTTAAATCTTGCTCTTATCTTGTCACATTTGCTGTGCATTCAAAGACAGAGGTCAAATGTCTGGCTCTCTCTTGCAGGGAGCTTGGTGTTTATTTTTCTTTCTCTGACTTCAAAGTGAGAGAATCTATGTGATAATCATGCTGAGTACCCATGTAAGACAAGAAGGGGTGCTCTTTTCTTCTAGCACACAATAAAAAAGTGAACTGTGCTGATGTTTCAGAATGTATCAGAATTAGTACAAATGAAGCACATTTTCTTTGTAATTCTGAAGTGTGGTGGAGAAAACAAGTATTTGAACTTGATCAAAAACACATCAATACACTAGGTGATAACATTTGAATACACTATTGTTAGTGTGCAGTAAAACCGTATTTCGGTGCAAATGTAATGCTCATTTCAATTGAAATGTGTTTCTATAATGGCAGTGCTCTACACACCATGCATACTCCACACTATGCCACTCCACTCAATCTAACCCAGTCAGCCCACCCCACTCCAATCTACCAGACTCTAAACCCACCCCAATCTACTGCACTCCACTCAAATCTACCCCACTCTGCTCCCCTCTACCCCAGTCTACCTCACTCCACTCTAATCCACCACACTCCAATGCACCTCAACCCACTAAAATCCAATCTATCTGAATCCTCTCCTATCCCCCACCTCCAATCTACTCTTTTCCACTCCAATCTACCCGAATCCACTCCAGTCTACCACACTCCAATCTACTCCACTCCAATTTACCCCACTCCAATTTACTCTACTCCATTCCAATTCACCCCATTCCAAACTCCACTGCAATCTAACCAACTCATTTCCACTCCGTTCTACCCCACTCCACTCTAATCTACTCCACTCCCTCACAATCAAACCTACTTCAATCTACCACACTCTACCCCACTTCACTCAACCACACTTCAATCCACTCTAGCCAAATCTACCCCACTCCAATCTACCACCGCCCTCACACATCTATTCCAGTCCATTCGAATCTAACCTCTCTACCCCAATATACACTACCCCAATCTACCCCACTCCAAACATCACTCTTCAATCTACCACACTCCCATCTACCCCAGTCCATTGCAATGTAACCTACTCTAATCATAACAATCTTCCACACTCCACTCTTCCCCAGTCTATCTCCCTCCACTCCACTCCTATCTATCCAGCTCCATTCTGCCCACTCCAATCCAATCCACCATACTCCACTCTACCCCAAACTACCCCACTCGACTCCAGTCTACCCCACTCCACTCCAATCTACCCCATTCCAGTCCAGTGATGGCCCGTGCAGGTAAGTGCGGTGAGGTCCGGGTAGGGGTTGGTGTGGGGTGGAAGTGACAAACGACGGAATAGGGAATTAAATTAAATAAATCAATAAAACTACTTACCTTGCGCTCACTGCATCACCGACACAACGTTGTGGCGAGCACAAGGTAAGTGGTTTTATATCTTTATTTATTTAAATTTCCCTATTCCATTGTTTACCACTTCTACCCCTCCGCACCTGCCCCGCCCCACCACGCTTACCTGCATGGACTGCCAATGCTCCGGTCTACCCCACTCCACTCTACCCCAATCCACTGCACTCCACTCTTCTCCAGTCTACCCACTTCGCTCCAATCTACCCCAATATATCTCACTCCACTCTACCCCACTCTGATATAACCCATTCCAGTCTACCCCACTCCTCTCTACCCCACTCCACCCCAGTCAACTCCACTCCACCACAATCTACCACAATTCAATCTACCCCACTCCAATCTACCCCTCTCTACTCCACTCTACCCCACTCTACCCATATCTACCACACACCACTCCAATCTAGCCCACTTCGCTAGTCAATCCCACTCCACTCTACCACACTCCAATCTACCCAAATCTAACTCACTCCAATCTACCCTATTGCAATTTCCACACTCCACTCTGATCTACCCCACTCTACTCCAATCTAACCCACTCCACCCCAGTACACTCAACTCCAATCTACCCCAACCCAGTCTACCCTATTCAACTCTACCCCACTCCGATCTACCCCACCCCACCCCAGACTATCCAACCACAATCTACTCGACTCCAATCTACACTACCCTATTCTACCCGAGTCCACCCCACCCTGCTGCAATCGGCCCCACTCTAGCCTACTCCAGTGTACCCACTCCAAACTACCCCACACCAATCATCCCTCTTCATTCTACCCCACCCCAATCTACCGCACTCTATTCCAATCTACTGTAATCTAATCCACCCAAACTACCCCACTCAACCCTAATCTACCCCACTACACTCCACTCTTCCTCAATCTATCTCACTCCACTTCAATCTCAACTCCACTACAATCTATCCAACGCCACTCCACTCCAATCTACACCACTCCACTCTACCCCAATCTACCCCACTCCAATCTGCTTACTTCATTCTACTCTACCTAACCTACTCCACTCAACTTCACTCCATGCTACCACATGCCACTCAAATCTACCCCGCTCCATTCCAATCTAACCCTATTCACCCAAATCCACCCCACTCCAGTCTAATTTACCCCACTCCACTTTAATCTACCCCACTCAACTGTGCTCTGCTCCATTTTTCCCAATCTACCCCACTCGGCTCCAATCTACCCCGATATATCCCAGTTCAAACTACCACATTCCACCCCACCCCAATCTACCCAAATTCAATCTACCCCATTCCAATCTACAATGCTAATCTACCCAGCTTTGGCATATCAATCTACCCCAATCCGCCCCATTCCGTTCTACCCCACTCTACCCCACTCCACTTTACGCCAGTCTACCCCACTCCACCCTACACCAATCTACCTTATTTCACTCTACCCCATCACCAATCCAATCTACCCAACCCCACCCCACTCCACACCACTAGCTTTTAGCCATGCTGATCAGCAGCCGCACTGGGGTACATGGTTTAAACACATTTGCATAAGCGAGACCTATTTGGCTATGTCAATGCTTGTTTATGTCTGGCCTTTGAGATAGCTTTTGCTCTCTTGCCAGACTACTGTTGTTCTAAATAGTTCATAAAAAAAAAAAAAATGAATGGGTTAATGGTTAGCAGGCTACATCCATTGGCCTTGTACATTTTGCTTCCATCTACCACTGCATACAGCATGGGGAAGCTAGTCAGTTCACTTAACCTGTTGGCTCACTTCACTTTGAGTAACTGCACAACGCCCGTGCATTGATCACATCCACCAAAAAATAGTTTATTTCTCTTCAGTGACAAGGCTAGTTCAAAGTGTGCTTACTATATTTGATTTATTTTTATATTAACTTTAAATGCTGGCTATTTATTTTGTTTGCACTTTATTTTCAGTCTCATTTTTAATGTTGGTGTTAGAAAGTGTTTAAGTGAGATTGTAGTTTGCTGTGATAAGTAACATTCAATTGGCCTGTGATTTGAGTGCTTGGTTAGATGGTGATTTAGTATTGTCTCCCTCACAAATAATAATGAAATACATAGCAGAACTGAAAGGCTTGCTATTTAAAAAGAACACTAGTAAAACAGCCACACCAGGGAATGTCTTTTAAATGTAACATTTTTTGTTAAATCATAAGCTGGCTGTGTATAGGTGGCAGCACCTTTATTGTTATTTTTTTTATTTTGTGCAATAAAAAATGAACCATAGCACCAGCTTGCCCATGCCAGACCTCCTGGCTTTGTCAGTGGTCATTTTGTTTGCTTTTTATACCTGTGAAGCTTTTTGTGCTCCAGCATGCAAACAGCACCACAGCACAGCAAGACAAAGACGGCATTGATAATTTTTAAAGCTTCTGACAGCGGGGGCGGACTAGTGCTAGGCACACCAGCAAAGCCATGACCTCACAGCTGGCATCAGACCCAGACATGGCAGGAGGGGCTGCCAAGGCCAATCGACCCAAAGAGTGCAATCTTTGCTCTGAATACAGCTCTGGCAGTGGCTTCTTTGTAAAACCATCAAATGTGATCCTGTTGAAGATGGGGTGTCTAAACATTTCTGTATGAAGCGCTACTTATGTTCAATGGAAATCATCCTAAGTTACTAATATTATCAGTGTTGTACTGGGGACCACATCAGATAAATACATACATTAGTGACCACCATATGCAAGATTAATAACTGTGGCATAGTTGTAGTAGTCATGTAAAAAAGGCTTTGTCAATGTGGAATGGCTCCATATGGCTAATTGGGTAATACGTAACAGCCATAGTTGCAATGCCTCTGGCGCCAAGGTTATATTAGTGTCTCCCCAACCCTGCATGATTTATCATTCAAATATCAGCTTTAAATATATTTTGCAAATTCAACCATTTTTCTCCAAACATCAGTTTATACGTTCTTAAAATAAGCAACATGTTTGTCTTTAATACATAGCTGTCAATTTGGATATTCATATATTAATTCAACCAAACAAAAGCTTCGAATTTATTAGGCTGGACTGCACACAGGAGAGCTCTTTTTAGGTAGCTGTAGAGCTGCCAGTAGCTTATGAGCTACTCGTTGAAGAACCCTGTGTTAAAATATAATCAGATTACATGACTATGGTCTGCATCAGAACCAGGAGCAAATCATGCAGACACAACATCTGGGGTCAGGATCCCAGCGTACTAAAACCAGCCAATCACAAACGAATTACACTGACATATGCAATACTTGTGATCAGGACCCAGCGTTTGCTCACCAAGACCAGGAGCCAATCCCAAACCAACATGGCTGCCACAGACAACACCTGTGATCTGGACTCGCCGTACATGCACACAAACCAGGAGCCAATCACAAATCAACACCACCTTGCCACACATAGGACACCTGTGATCAGGATACAGTATAAACTCATTCAGTATCTCCTGCCGAAGTTCGAGATCTCTCTTACCATAAGACGTGATATTTCCTGCTCCACTGCCTCTTCCCCTGGCTGGCTCCAGACAATGGGAACTGCAGCTCACATCATCGCCAGCTCTGAGGGAACCACAGGCAATAACAATCAGGCCTGCTACACCGGATATGAGCTGCAGGTATCCCTACTGGGGAGAGTTAGCTGACGTGTGTTGTTTGTACTCACACAAGAAGAAGAAGATAGTAGCTAACCAGGATATAATCAATATCCTGGGTGTATATTAAGCACATAAATACACATCAAACTGTGTTTGTGGAAGTTAAATATAACAAGTATAGCAATAAATCTCCTAGGTAGTATTACAGAATATCTTTGAGTAGGTTATTTGGGAATTAAACTGCAGAAGAAAAAATCCTGACAAGATGACAAGGGCTGATGGTCAGCCAATAGCATCAGTCAGTTATGGGGTAGCCCGGGCAGATTGATGAAGCGGGCGCTCCTGGTGAAGAGTTCTGTGTTCTGACTCAGTCACAGGGGGGTGAGAAGTGTGGCTCTTTCTGGCTGAGCTCATCACAGTTCGAAATCATTTCTTATCACTCTGGAATGGCCCACAGTGTCAGGAAAAATCCTTCAAATATATCAAACCACATCTACATTTTTTGAAAGTGCTATATTTTTTATTTTGAGACACAATTATTCAGAAAACGTCCTTTCTTTTGAAACGTATATAAACGTAAAAACACAATTTTTCAAAATAGGGTCCAGGGACAATTTTTACCGACTGTGTCATCTCCACACCCCCAATTCAATACATGAAAAAGGCACCAGGAGACTAACGAACAACACAATATCAACTATGCAAGTGCCCAAGAAGATGAAAAATTACACTATCACGATTTGAGTAGCACCTGGCTCAGAAACAAATCCCATCAGCCCATCCGCCCACCACCCTGGCGGAACATCATCATCTGGGAGATGATTGTGGAAAATCTGTGCAGCCAAACCAAAATTGAATAACTATGCAGCACTAGTTTTCAGGCCAGTAATTGGCCCAGCTAAAAGTGATCTCAAAAAGGTGGTGCTGATGATGTGCAATGCAGAGTGAAAGTGACAATTAAAAATGACTAGAAGGACAAAAAATATGTTTAATTGAGATTGGACTAAGGTCAAGATTAAAAACAGCCTGATAGTGTGAAAATATGACTATCTTATAGCAATAGATGAAAGGTCAACATGTTTCAGCCCTGAAGGTAATAATAACCGGCTTTCGTCAGGACCTACAAGAGTGATGCACTACTGCAAGTGTTTACACAATATATGTATAAGAAATTCAAAAACATTACTTAGAAAATTAATGCAACAGTGGTTGTGTACAACCCTACCAGAACCTGGTGTGTACCGAAGTTCGAGGTTGGTTTGTATATAATCTTCTTTCCTGTAAGGATACAATTAGTTAATTCGTGTTGCTAATAGGTGAATATGAGTCTTCTGAGCAAATGCACAGTTTACTTGTTCTCTAACATTTTTGGGAAAAATGCCCAATAAGTGACAAAACATGTAATGGACGACCTAATATAATTCAATAAAGTTGTACTCACCCAGCTTTATGTGGGAGTATGCCTCACCTCACCCGGCAACTGCTCGGTGAATGAGGCCCCGCTCTATTTGTGGGTAAACAAGGGAACACAAATTAAAAGAGACTCCCAACGTGTCCCTTGTAAAACAGCAAATTCGTAACCATAATTGTAATTACAATTTTGACAATAGATTAGAGGGCTAAAGAAAGCATGACCAGCCAAGAAATGTACGTGATATATTCATAAAATTCAAATGAAGTTCAAATAGAGCCCAGATTCAGAAGTCAGCATGGGCTGATGTAGAACCCATATGGAATCAGCTAGGCTCTGACTATGTTCCAAAAACGAGCTAGAGCAAAGTATAAAATCATGCCTCTCTATATACTGAGTATGTAACCCAAGTTAGCCATAGCAGCAAAAGCAAGCCACCCACCTGTCCGTCGGTACCTCCAGCTGAAGACCAAGCCGAAGGGGAGGTACCGAACGGCAGGACGACTCGCTTTAAATAGTGCTCCTAATTGGTAGATTGTTGAGTGTTAATTTCATGCTGATTGGCGTGTGAAACGCGCACCGACGCAAAGTTACGTGGTAGAGCCACTTATTACAAATCTAAGACAGAGCTTACTACGCGCATGCTCTTAAACAAAAACGCTTCCCAGTCAATGCGCATGTGCGCAGCCGAAGGCGCTTTAATGGTTACTAGCGCATGCTCAGAACCCAAAACGCTAGATTTGTTAGAGACACAAGTGCGTTTAGCTTTCCCAGGCGCGCAAGTGTAAAAAAGGGGGGGAGGGAAGCACATTGCTGAGAACCCAACTCGTAAGACCCTGGTCTCACAATAAATATTCAAACTTATAATCGTTGCCTTACAAGTTTTACTCCATTATGTGTGGCCCTCAGTATGTGCTCCTGCGTGCAAATCGGAACAATGAAAGATGACTCTAGTATGTGCTGCTAAAAAGTTATAATACTGAGGCACCAGACAGAAAAATGTTTTTTGCACTAAATGAAATAAATTCTAATAGGTATAAAACTAACGCACTATGTGTAGACCAACGGATATGCACATACACAGCCTGCTGTAAGAGCATCTCAAAGTCAAATACGTGAATTCCTTAGAGGAGGGGTGTTCATTCCGTCTTACATGTACAGAAAGTATGTCATTATTAGCCATCAGACAAGAGTGTTCAGGAGTTCTTAGGGATACTCCACCTATCCGAAAAATACTCAGAGCTGTCAAAAGACTAGTTCATGAAGTGAGACTGGGGGGGGACCCCTGCAAAGATGTTAGTGTCAGTCAGATAAAAAGGGAGCCATGACTATAATAGCTCGTCAAGTAAACTAACCTTATCTGTACATTGATGGGTACGCCTACTACATGTACGGTTCTGATTGTAGTGGGCGTGTCGTAAGTTGGACTTAGGACTGCTCTGACCCAACAGATGTACTATATGTAAATAACAAGGGTCATCGCCTGTTTACAGTGAGGCCCACGGATCTCGTCATTAAGACTATTGCTATCACATTTCAATTTGAAAATCCACTTTTGTTCTTTAATGAACAGGAATCTCGAAATGTCACTTATATGTGGTGGAATAAAAGGACGTTCTAGCACAAGCCACCGCATGTCGTCTGTCTTGTGTTTTAGGGCAAGAAAATGATTTGTGAGACATGTGGATTGTTTGTTACAGCGAATTGTGCTTTTGTGCTGGCTGATTCTTAGTTTAATTTTCCGTGTGGTATAGCCAATGTATCTGAGAGAGCATGGGCAAATGATCATGTAAATAACTCTATCCAAGTTACAGTTGGTATGAGTCTTCAGAATCCAAGGCTTACCGGTGCCAATGCCTACAGAATCTGTCTTACGTGTTTGTGGACAAACACTACACGATCCACAGGGATGATGGCCCCAGACCGGAGGTATACCCCACAATGTGTTGATATTATCATGGGGCTGTATCTTTGGCCTCGTATGCACCAGTTTGCATACAATGGTTATTTACATGATCATTTGCCCATGCTCTCTCAGATACATTGGCTATACCACACGGAAAATTAAACTAAGAATCAGTGAACACAAAAGCACAATTCGCTGTAACAAACAATCCACGTGTCTCACAAATCATTTTCTTTCCCTAAAACACAAGGCAGACGACATGCGGTGGCTTGTGCTGGAACGTCCTTTTATTCCACCACATATAAGTGACATTTCGAGATTCCTGTTCATTAAAGAACAAAAGTGGATTTTCAAATTGAAATGTGATAGCAAGGATCTTAATGACGAGATCCCGTGGGCCTCACTGTAAACAGGCGATGACCCTTGTTATTTACATATAGTACATCTGTTGGGTCAGAGCAGTTCTAAGTCCAACTTACGACACGCCCACTACAAGCAGAACCGTACATGTAGTAGGCAGATCCATGAATGTACAGATAAGGTTAGTTTACTTGACGAGCTATTATAGTCATGGCTCCCTTTTTATCTGACTGATAATAACATCTTTGCAGGGGTCCCCCTCCAGTCTCACTTCATGAACTAGTCTTTTGACGGCTCTGAGTATTTTTCGGATAGGTGGAGTATCCCTAAGAACTCCTCAACACTCTTGTCTGATGGCTAATAATGACATACTTTCTGTACATGTAAGACGGAATGAACACCCCTCCTCTGAGGAATTCACGTATATGACTTTGAGATGCTCTTACAGCAGGCTGTGTATGTGCATATCCGTTGGCCTACACATAGTGCGTTAGTTTTATACCTATTAGCATTTATTTCATTTAGTGCAAAAACATTTTTCTGTCTGGTGCCTCGGTATTATATCTTTTTAGCGGCACATACTAGAGTCATCTTTCATTGTTCCGATTTGCACGCAGGAGCACATACTGAGGGCCAGACATAATGGAGTAAAACTTGTAAGGCAACGATTATAAGTTTGAATATTTATTGTGAGACCGGGGTCTTGCGAGTTGGGTTCTCAGCAATGTGCTTCCCTCCCCCCCTTTTTAGGTCGAGCAGACCTAAAAAGCATGCGAAGCATGCTTTTGTCTGCGAAAGATCTTTTGCTGGCGTGTCTGGGGGAATGTGAGACGGTGTACAAGCACGAGCCTCTGCCGTCTCCGATTTGCCCTCGAGGGCGCGCACGGCGTTGTGCACATCCCCTGCCTGCCATTCACATGCTCTCGCAATCACACACAGGCAAAGTCACGCATGTGCACACACATTCCCACGCGCACACACTCCCCCCCTTTCCCCCCCCCCCAGGCATACACACAGGCAGGCAGGCAGGCACACACACGCATGCACGCACCCCCCTCCCCCACCACTCACGGGGCGCGCACACACACACGCGCGCGCACACACAGATCCCCCCCTCCACTCACCGTGCTCTTTTCCGGTGCATCTCCACACGCGGGGCATTTCTCTGGATTTTCACGCTACCGCGGGGCTCTCCCTCCATGATGGGAGCCCCGCAACAACGAGCATCACCGGCCTCTTCCGGCCACGTCACAGGCCCCGCCCATGTCACGGGCAAGGATGCCTGACTTCCTGGTTTTTTTCAGCCGTCAATGCTTTTCTTGTTGCCACTTTGGTTCTGAAGGTAGACAGGAGGTGGCACGCGCGGACAGGAGATGTGCACTCCGTACGCGTGCACATCTCTTGTCTGTGAAGGTAGGCGTTTCCTCTGCCGTTGCTAGGACGAAGTGTTTGCGTTCCAGAATGGGAAGCACCGCGGGCTGGACTAAGAAACTGCTTCCAGGGGAGGAAACATTGAAACACTCCCCTAAAGTCCTTGTTATTGCACGGAGGCAGCCGAATATGCTTTGATTCTGTTTTTACGACAGAAAAACGAACTACAGGGGAGACAGGTGGCGGCGTCATTCTCTTCCAGCCGTTTTGTATTTTACGATTCAGTGCGCTACCCCTATGTAATTGTACTGGTTGAGTCCGGCCGGCGTTAACCTCCAGCAGTAATGTGCGGCGCTATGACCGATGAGCAGCGGCAGGGCGGAGGCGGTTGGTACTGGAGTGCGCTATACCAGTGTGCTGTACACTCCTTGACCTGAGCACCGGGCAGCGGTAAAGGATGACATCCCCCCGGGCTCCAAGACGAAACGGAACCGCTGCGGCATCTGCCGATAAGAGCGCCGTGCACCTACATCTGCGGTTCCTTGACATGGCAAGGGCAGCGTGGACCACTTCCTAGAGAAGTGGGGTAGTGGCCATACCGTACGTTCTCCCAGAGCCAGACAAGTGCGGCGCTATTAGAATGTACCATTACGGGTAAAGGGTGTGTGTGAGCATAGTGGGATTCGTTGTGAACAAGGGGACACGACTTTGTGGGCTTACGGGATGCAGGTGCGAGGAGGAAGTGTTCGTGTGGGCAAAGACGAAGCTGATGCGGGGCAAGGGGTGCTAGTGTCAGCTAGTGGATGCATGTCTTGGCACGGGTTGCTGGTGCTTGTATAAGGGAAGCAGGGTTGGCAAGGTGTTATATATCTTATGGCGATGGGCCACCAGATTTGCACGGGGATGCTGATACCTGGCAGGGAGAACGCCGTAGACAAGGATGCGCGGATGCTCACTACAGGCCATGTGCTGATGTCATGAATGGCCGTGATGCTGCAGCTGCTGATGATTCAGCATCCTTGGCTGCGCAGCCCTCGTGGGCCAGGTGTTGAGAGGCTGCAGTCGGCAGAGGTGTGCCATTGAACCCTGCCACCGAGGGTTTGCGGGCCGAGCTAGGCGAGAAAACACGAGGAGAATAATCTGCCTCATAGGTGGTGTATACAGTCCTGCCATGCAGTTGTGACTTCATGGTCCGTTGGCCCCATAGAGCAGGTGTGCTCTGCGCAGTGACAACAGTCACACCCCTGTAGTGGGCTCAAATTACATGCTTCATTCACACTTGAATGATAGGAGCACAGGCGACTTCACACTATAGCAGGGTGGCGCAATCACATTGTAATTGTAATTGCATTTATGTAGCGCTTACTACCCCTGACGAGGCGTCGAAGCGCTTAATTCTGTGCCATACATCGCGCAATCTTTACATGTCCACGTGAGTGAAATATTCTTTTGTGCTTATCGGTATTTGGGATGAGCCATCATTTATGTGTTCCAAGTTCCGGCCCTCTTAGCTACATGAATATGTACTTCTCTTCTGTTGGTACATGGCTCGAGAGCAACACGCCTCTTGTGTTTTTTTTTATTCTCTGGAAGAAGTGGGTTGTGCATGACTTCGCGTTGTGTACAAGTTAAACACTCAGCAGGAAGATATTTCATTCCTTTGTAGTGCAACATTTACATTTCAACGGCAGTTGAGTCTGGTTGCTATTTTTTGACTTTCGTCTGGTGATGTACACACATTTTAAAGGTGAAAATCATACGAATTCTACTGTTATAAAGAGTAACTTCTACCAATGTATGTTATAGGAAAGAAATAATTTGGGAAACAACCTTGCTTTGACTATTTAAAAATTGCTTCCACTGAAAGACCTTTCCCACGTGTCGTGTCACTTGATCGTTTATGGGTACTGCGGCAGGTCCCAACCACTGCTCCTCTCCTAGCCAGCCACTCCGTGGGCGCGGGCTTCCAGCAGGAAACGGAAGTCCCGCCCCACGGCAGTTTTCCGCACGCACACGTCTTGTTTCAAATGCAGCTCTTTATTGGACTTTGGCGCTGTGCTTGCACAAGAGCTGTCACGTGACGTAAAATAAGTTTTAGAAGCGGCTGTCACCTCGCAGACGAGAGGCCTCCTGTAGCAGCTGGTGAGCCCCAGACTTCAAACATAAATCATTTACCTGAAGACGCCCGTATCCTGGGTCTTTTAGAAACCCCATTCTACCCCTGTGGTCCAGGCAGTGCTTAATTTAAGGATGCTTCCCCCCCCCCCAAACCCTGCATTGATGCCTGAGTGAGGTGCCCCTACACGCCCTCTGCTGCCCTGAAGCTCAGCTCTCCAGTCCACTCACCGACAGTGAACTGTGTGCCAGTCACCCCAAGCCTCTAGTCTAGGAGCTTTCTCGAGCTACATCCGGCTTGATTCCTGCCGAACAACCTAGCAAAGTCCGTGCGAGGATTGTATTATAGTGTATGTACCGCAGTGTTTACTCGCTGAAGATGCCAGTGAGAGCTGTGCGTCCTTTGCACCCAGGGCATTAAGTGGGACGAAAAAACGAGGGGGGGGGCTTGAAAGGTAGGTGACGCTCTGAGTGCAGCTCCTGCTATTGTGATTGATGCTGGATGCTACACGGTGTGTCTGAGTCGCAGCGGCCATCACGTGTCATTCGTATCGCTCTCTGCCGGAGATTAATGCATCGCACCTGCTTTCTGCACTTTAAGTGCTGTTTAAATGCACTCTGCTTGTTAAAATGTCTTCCCTCTTTATTGTGAGTAGGGTGTAGGATCCATAGTGCACTGCGAGGGGCTACTATTCTCCGTAGAACACCACAGTGTCTCAGTTAGGGCTGCGTGCCAATTTGGTTTCAGTTCGGCTCCAGGGCCCCTCACACTGGATCTTGATGTTTGTGCAAGATTTCATTCTTCGTTAGCGGCGTCCGAATATTCTCACATTTTCCAATGGCTGATTATGCGATTTATTGACTTGTGTGGACTGCCATTCCTCTTTTATTCAGTGATGTTGTGCCACTAGGTGTGGAACAGGAGAACTACACTGCCAGCTTCTCCTAGTCACCCTCACACAATCACACCCTCTCACCCTCACACACCCTCACACACCCTCACTCACCCTCACTCACCCTCACTCACCCTCACACCCCCTCACCCTCACACCCCCTCACACGCCCTCACACACCCTCACTCACCCTCCCCCCCACTCACCCTCACCCCCCACTCACCCTCACCCCCCACTCACCCTCACCCCCACACCCTCACCCCACACCCTCATCCTCACACACCCTCTTACCCCACACATCCTCACCCCGCATCACTCATTCGCCACCACAACATCAATCTGTGCAACCATTCAACAACTAGTTCAAATATGTTCTCTCAATGTTTCAAGCTTTATTACAAATGTAACAAAAAGATGTTAATATTTCACTTCTGTTCTAGGAGTTTTGTAACAATAAAAGACACAGAACATAATCTTCACAAGTTATTTACAAAAGTTTAAGCTATTGCCATTATAAATTACAATACCTTTTATTTAAGTATTAATTATGTTAAAAAAATTAAAAGCCATTGTTATTTGTAATATCAATACATGTAAGTCACGTAAATACAACACATATTGCATTACAAGTGCTATATGTGTCACATTTGCAAAAATTATAACTATTGGCATTGTAAATGACAAAGCTATTAATTTCGCTATTTTCAAAAACAAAACCTAACTAAAAAATTTGTCATTTACAATTCCAATAGCTCAAACTTTCCTAATGCGAGACCTATTGCATTGCAAATGCTTGTTTACACTTGCGCGCCTGGGAAAGCTAAACGCGCTCGTGTCTCTAACAATGCTAGCGTTTTGGGTTCTGAGCATGCGCTAGTAACCATTCAAGCGTCTTCGGCTGCGCACATGCGCATTGACTGGCAAAGCGTTTGTGTTTAAGAGCATGCGCGTAGTAAGCTCTGTCTTAGATTTGTGATAAGTGGCTCTACCACGTAACTTCGCATCGGTGCGCGTTTCACATGCCAATCAGCATGAAATTAACACTCAACAATCTACCAATTAGGAGCACTATTTAAAGCGAGTCGTCCTGCCGTTCGGTCCCTCCCCTTCGGCTTGGTCTTCAGCTGGAGGTACCGACGGACAGGTGGGTGGCTTGCTTTTGCTGCTATGGCTAACTTGGGTTACATACTCCGTATATAGAGAGGCATGATTTTATACCTTGCTCTAGCTTGCTTTTGGAACATAGTGAGAGCCTAGCTGATTCCATATGGGTTCTACATCAGCCCATGCTGACTTCTGAATCTGGGCTCTATTTGAACTTCATTTGAATTTTATGAATATATCACGTACATTTCTTGGCTGGTCATGCTTTCTTTAGCCCTCTAATCTATTGTCAAAATTGTAATTACAATTATGGTTACGAATTTGCTGTTTTACAAGGGACACGTTGGGAGTCTCTTTTCATTCGTGTTCCCTTGTTTACCCACAAATAGAGCGGGACCTCATTCACTGAGCAGTTGCCGGGTGAGGTGAGGCATACTCCCACATAAAGCTGGGTGAGTACAACTTTATTGAATTATATTAGGTCGTCATTACATGCTTTGTCACTTATTGGGCATTTTTCCAAAATATTTTAGAGAACAAGTAAACTGTGCATTTGCTCAGAAGACTCATATTCACCTATTAGCAACACACATTAACTAATTGTATCCTTACAGGAAAGAAGATTATATACAAACCAACCTCGAACTTCGGTACACACCAGGTTCTGGTAGGGTGGTACACAAACACTGTTGCATTAATTTTCTAAGTAATGTTTTTGAATTTGTTATACATATATTGTGTAAACACTTGCAGTAGCGCATCACTCTTGTAGGTCCTGACGAAAGCCGGTTATTGTTACCTTCACGGCTGAAAATGTTGACCTTTCATCTATTGCTATAAGATAGTCATATTTTCACACTATCAGGCTGTTTTTAATCTTGACCTTAGGACAATCTCAATGAAAAATATTTTTTGGGGGAGAGGAGCTTCGCGCGCAACCGAGATGGCCGCGTGAGCACAGGGCTCCCGAGACCTTTGCCACCTCCCGCATCTATCCTGAACATTATCCTGATTATGACGACAGGTTATTGAAGACGCAACCCAGCTGATTTAATAGCTGCTTTCAGAAATCGATTTGGACTCCGGCAACCGTAACAACGGCACTTCGACCTTTTGTGGCCCGCTCCGTGGCACTGCCCGGGGCTCGAGTCAATGTGGTGCCCAGGTAGTAATTGAACAACAACGGCCAACGGGGCCCTGCTCACAACCCTGGAGTTAACTTTCGGTTTCGTTTTTGGCTCCTCGGCCTGCTCCTGTCCCGAGACCGCTCTGGCAACCTGGGATGCAATCTGACCCCGCAACTCCACTGTTTGATTGCCATCGAGTACCTCTGGTCGTGTGACATTGGGCTGGAACTTGTTTTAGGTGATCCCGGTGAGTGAATTGAGAGGAGCCATTTTTACCAGGTCTCGAAGGCCCCTCAGGGGCGCAACACCCAATATGGCGAGCAAACCCGAAAGCGAGAAACGGAAGACCAAGACCGTTCACCGGGGGGGCGCTATTCAATCGAACATCATGGATCGTTACACTCATCCTAAGGGGTCCCCCGGTGGTACGTGTAGGTCCCTGGGAGATGCGGGAGACGACTCAGCGGCGGTGGATGACTTGACCCTGCATGATGTCATGGGCGCCATTGCTAGTATGAAGACCTCTATCGGACAACAATATGAGGCTCTGGCCCTAAAGCTTGACTCTGTGGCAATCAATGTCAACTTGATCAGGGCGGACTTATCAAAGACTAACGAAAAAGTCAAATCCTTAGATTTGAAGACATCCAGCCTTACGACTGATGTGTCCGATTTACAGACGGAGGTTCGCAATCTACGATCCTCCAATGATCTCTTTTCTCGCCAGCTGGAGGATTTTGAAAGTCGGGTTAGACGCAACAACGTACGTAATATTGGGGTCCCTGAAAAACTGTAAGACCCAGCTGTGGATCTCCTTATCGAGGACCTCATCCTAAATCATCTTGCCCCCAAAGGCCTGAGCAACTTCTTTGCGGTGGAACGAGCACACAGAGTGCCGGGCGGGAAGCCCAAGCTGGGCGCCCCTCCGCGTCCCATCATCGCCAGAATTTTCAACTTGAGAGACAGAGACGCTATCCTGCAGGCATCGCGGGTGGGCGGCCCTACGAAGTTCGAAAACACTACGGTGAGCTTCTACCCAGATTTCACCCAGTTCGTTCAGAAACAAAGGATGGGGTTTCAGGGGGTGAAGCGACGATTGAGAGACATGGGTATGAAATATGCGATGCTCTTTCCATCTCGGCTGCGTGTAGAATACGAAGATCGGATGTTTTTCTTTGACCGCCCTGAGAATGTGACTGGCTCGATACGTTGCCCATGCAGCGTGATCCCCCTGAACATTCCGAAGGAGCTGAAGGCGGCCCGTTGGAACAGGAGTGAGCAGTGATTTCGGATTTCTGGACATTGGCAGCTGTGGTTCGATGACTTTTACACTTGCACTATATGTGGTGGGATACCCAGAGGTGGCGAGGGGGGGTGAGACTCTTTCCTCCTCCGGGTTTCTTTTTGTAGACTAGTTTAATGTTAGGGCGACAGGCACACTGCAAGTTGGGGTGGCTTTCGAGTCTAACGCAGGGGTGCAGGGTGGGGGGGGGTGTTTTGGGTATTTGTTGGGGGGTGGGGGGGGATTGTGTGTATTTCAATTTTTTTCAAGGCAACGCATTGTTTAACTTCTGGACCTGGGTGTTGTGCTCGCTGTGGGGTGGATTCTGCATTTATCTCCTGGGATGGGGGGTAGGGGGCTGAAGTTATTGTGCTGGAATGTTAACGGGTTGGAGGATAGGATAAAACGTGGTGTAGTGCTGCAGCTACTGAGACGCCTCTCCCCTGATGTAGTGTTACTGCAAGAGACACATCTGATCAGAAATACATGCCACGCCATGAATCGGCGGGGTTATCGTCTGTTGGCACACTCTGGATTCACTACTGGTTCTAGGGGGGTGGGTATCCTAGTCAGGGGTTCCCTCCCCCTGGAGGCCGCCGATATATTCCTTGACGACAGGGGGCGCTACGCTGCTCTCACTGGTAGATGGGAGGGGAAGACTGTCTCTCTGCTTTCTGTTTATGTTCCTCCTGGCCTGCAGACTACGACCTTCGCTGATTTGGGGAGAGTAATTCTGGGTCTTCGGGAAGGCATCCTGGTGATGGGTGGAGATTTCAATTCTGTCGTCCCCGGTAGGGAGGACCGTTACCCCCCCAGGGATCTTACAAGATCACAATCTTGGTTGGGTGGCTTCTTGGAAACGCTGGGACTGGTAGATTGTTGGAGGCTACTGCATCCGGGACAGTCGCAATACACCTTCCACTCTGGTGCTCACGGCAGTCTCTCTAGACTTGATTATGTCCTGATGCCGGCAGCGCAGGCCTCTTCAGTCAGGGAAGTCAGACATCTGGCTAGGGGTATTTCAGATCACTCCCCATTGTGGCTTATGATGGATACGAAGATGGGGGCTGAGGGTCGAGTGGCCCCGATCAATCCTTGGTATCTCCGTGACCCCAAAACCCGGGCGGAGTTGATCAGGTCTTTGGATCATAATTTTGCCGAGAATGTGGGGTCTGTGTCCTCATCTGTTTCGCTGTGGGAGGCTTTCAAGACGGTTATCCGCGGCCAGGCACTGTCGTTAATTGCTGGCGCCAAGAAAAGCAAAAATGAGGCGGTAGTCCGCTTTGAGACCGAAATAGCTGAGTTGGAAGGGGATTTGGAATTGGGTATCACTCACGACAAGATTCATCTCCTCAGTCTCAAACAACTTGACTATAGGGCGTTGGTAACGGATGCCGCTAAAGTTATGAGTAGAGAACAGCAGGGACGTTTATATGATGTGGGAGATAAGGCGGGGAAATTGATTGCTTGGTTGGATAGAAAGGAGAGGGCGAGTCGTGTGGTCCCTGTGGTCGAGAGAGTGGATGGAGTGAGAGTGACTAATCCTGTAGAGATAGTGGAGTGTTTTGCGGAATATTTTCAAAAAGTATATTCTCCCGTATCCGACAGACCAGAGGAAGACTCACATCTGCTGTTACGAGACATTGCATTGCCTTGCCTGTCAGATTAAGACAGGGAACTGATGGACGCAGCACTTTCCGTTGACGAGGTGGCAACTGCTATTCGCTCTGTACGCTCGGGAAAAGCTATGGGCCCTAAAGGTCTCCTCATCGAGCTTTACAAGCTGCGTCCTGACAAAATGGCACCGTATCTTCGTTCTATGTTCCTGGAGTCGCGGGACATCGGCTCCCTCCCTCGTGATCAGCGACTTGCGACCATTGTGGTGATTCATAAGGAGGGGAAGCCGCGGGATCGCTGCACATCTCATAGGCCTATTTCTCTTCTAAATGCGGATGATTGGTATCTGCAGGGTGAGTGATATCTGGGCCAAAGACAGGGTTAAGACTTTTGAGGAGTTGAAAGTAGAATATGAGTTGAGTGATAAGGAATTCTTCCGTTATGCGCAGATTCGCCACGCGCTGAGTTCGGTTTTTCCTGCAGGTATCGTTATCCCGGAATCATCCCCACTTGAAGATCGGTTGCTTGACGGATACGTTCCCGACAGCACTATTTCCTTGCTCTATAAGAAATTGATTGATGATCGAGTTGATTTGTTGGTCCGACTTAGAGAGGTTTGGACTAGTGATGGTCTGGAGTTGGACGACGAGGACTGGCAGTCGGCGATATCCTCGCCGAAGGAGGTCGCGATTCCGGCTCGTCTCCGACTCATACAGCTTAAGATCCTGCACCGGATTTATGTGACCGGCCCTCACCTGATTCGTATAGGATATTCTGTGGATGGGTTGTGTAAGCGTGGATGCGGTTTAACCGGTACTTTCCTCCACATAATTTGGGAATGTCCGGAAATGGTACGGTTCTGGAGTCGAGTGCATGCTGTGATGGAGGAGGTCACGGGTTTCGCGCTGTTGCCTGAAGCAAGGCGTTGTTTGCTGAATGTTTGGGAGCCGACTGATTATGATGTGGCGCAGACTCAGTGGGGGACCCTTGGGAATATGGTTGCCAAGAGAGATATCGCGCAGTTGTGGGGCTCCCAGATACCGCCCACGATCCTGGCATGGAAGGAGCATATGGACTGGTGTATGTTTAGAGAGAAGACGGTATATGTGGCGTGCGGCAGACCCAAGAAGTGGGGTAAAATCTGGGGCCAATGGAACTCCTACCGGGGTGATATATGTACACCTCCCCTCGCAGATGATCCGGATGTTCCGTCTTCCCCCTGACCTGACATTCCTAATGATGTTTCAGCTTTATTGTTTTACGACTTTGAATTTCCCCCCTGCTCCCCCCTCCTGCACTGATGATTTGTATCAAATTGTAATGCACCTCCTTCCTCGCTGAGCGCATATCCATCTGTACTGACTTTTATTGCCTTGTTTGTTTATTTTTATTTGATAATAAAAAGAAATATAAAAACATATATATATTTTTTGTTCTTCTAGTCATTTTTAATTGTCACTGTCACTCTGCACTGCACATTATCAGCACCACCTTTTTGAGATCACTTTTGGTTGGGCCAATTACTGGCCTGAAATCTAGTGCTGCATAGTTATCCAATTTTGGTTTGGCTGCACAGATTTTCCACAATAATCTCCCAAATGATGATGTTCCGCCAGGGTGGTGGGCTGATGGGATTTGTTTCTGAGCCAGGTGCTACTCAAATCGTGATTGTGTAATTTTTCATCTTCTTGGGCACTTGCATAGTTGATATTGTGTTGACCGTTAGTCTCCTGGTACGCTTTTCATGTATATAAACGTTGCATTCGTTCATCATCCACCCCATATGGAAAGGTTGATTCACCCCGTGCAAGGGAGACATATTGTTTGGTTTTATTGACTGTTTCCTATTCTTCTGAGACTGCCAACCCTAACACTAAAGTTGATGCATGTCTCATCAAATACCACTGACGTCATATCTTATATGTCCTATAAATGGGGGAGTGGGTGGTGGTAATGATTTACATCAATGCAAAGTATTTCTCCTGTTTGCCTTTGTCTCAATCTCTTTTAAAATATTTTAGACAAGACTCAAAGCAGGTTCACACTCACTCCTATTGTGCTCCAGGGTACTTTCTGTAATACGCCTCCTGATGCTCAAACCTGTCTAACTAAAACCCATCCATATCCTTGCCAACAGGTCATCCTCTCCACCAGATCTAATGCTCTTCGCGCAAAGTTGTCCTGTATCTGGAACATTCATCATTAAAAAGTCACATGTTCAGAGGCGGCGGGAGGCATTAAATATTTGGGCGTCTTTTTGACGGATGTGCCTGGAGTCTCGTGGTCCCGCAATGTGCTACCCGTGTGGGACAAAATACGGTCTGACATGAAGATATGGTCCAGGATGCCCTTGAACATTTATGGCCGCTTGGCAATCTTTAAGATGGTAGCTCTACCCCGTATTCTATACCAACTTCAAAACCATCCGTATCCTATCCCACCGCAGTGGTTTAGGCAGGTGAATTCGGCACTGGGTCAGTTATTGTGGGCTGGGGGGGCAGCAAGGGTGACACTCCGCACCTGCTTCCTCTCGACCTATTGTGGGGGACTGGCCACGTCCGACGTCCAGTCCTACTATCAAGCGTCACACCTTTTGGTCCTCAATGAGTGGTGGTATGGGGACCGGGGCGACCCGACCTATGCCCTGGAGAGATAGCTGATGGACCCAGACTCGCTGCATACTATCTTATATTCGGCAGGCATCAGAAAAAGGCTCCCAATGGTCACTCAGGTAGTCTTCCGGGTGTGGCGTGACACCCTCCATCGCATGGGGTGGTAGAATAGGCTGACGGGGGAAACCCCGTTGTGGCACAATGGGAGGTTGCCGGAGCTGGCGTCCCTGCGGGGATTCGATGGCTGGGACGCAATAGGCATCTCGGCGCTGGGCCACGTCATGAAGGGCTCGGTCCTTAAGTCCTTTCAAGCCCTACGGGCCGAATTTGATATGCCCCAATCTCAATTCTTTAGATACTTACAGCTCCGACACGCCCTGTCCCCCGCAATAGTTGGCTTAACATCATCGCCGGAGTTCAGCCCCCTGGAGGCCTAGGTATTCATGGGGGAATTGGAGACCAAGAAAATATCTACCATATATCAAACGCTTGTTACACACTGCTCCCCCACCCTGGATAAATTGCGGTCTGTCTGGGAGGGTGAGTTGGGGGTCTTGGAGGAGGAAGACTGGAGAGAAGCCCTGGAGGCCCCAAGGGGAGCAGCGGTTGCGGTGCGCTTGGGCTTCATTCAATTTAAATACCTGCATAGGGCGTACTTTACGAGGGAGCGATTGTGGAAGGCGGGGCTGATAGCCTCCCCGGATTGCCTGCGATGTGGGTGCTCAGTTGGCTCCTTTCTGCATACGGTATGGGAGTGTGTGAGACTGCAGAGATTCTGGACAGGTGTGTGGGATAGTCTGGCAGAGGTGTTGGGCTGGGATCTTCCCTGTTCACCGAAGTTAGGCCTCCTCCATGTCATGGAACAAGTGGGGGGAAATGTGTATAAACGTCATCTGCTTCTCCTGGGCCTTACGGTGGCAAAAAGGGACATAGCTCGGGCCTGGAAGGCTCCTAGAGCCCCCTTGGTGGAAGTGTGGAAACGGGGCATGGATTTTAACATGGGGCTAGAACGCCCAGTATTTGAGGCCAGGGGGTGCCCCAAAAAACATTTTCGGATCTGGAAAAGATGGGCGGATTACAGAGGCCTGTTGCTGGACCCTCCGGCGCCGCGGGCCACCGACGCAGAACACTTGCTTAACTGACTCTGGGTGAACTGGTACACACGCAGATACTGAGCTTACTAGGCTCATCTTTATGGACAATGTAGACACCGTGCGGAGTGGGGGTGGGTACCGGGTGGGGAATACTGAGGGTGGGAATTTGGGGGAATGTTGATTGAATAACTGGATTATGTTGATCATTCTATGCACACTGCCTCTCTGACTCTTAGGGAGCGGTGATTCTCTGTATTCTGTCAACTACAAAACTGTAATAAAATTTTGTTCTGAAAAAAAAAAAAAAAGTCAAATGTTCTGAACCAGACTGAACTACAACTAATTTCTTCCTTTGGCAAATGGCTTTCTACTTATGAACTTTGGAGATGGACAGCTGTATTTGCTGTTTGAGACCTAATGCAGACTTTTCCGAATAGCAAGTCATTTTGTCATTTCTGTAGTTACCTTTTTTCGGTCTTTGGTGGGGCAGCAGACATAAGCCTCATCATTCAACTTCATAATGTGACCTCTGTCATAAACTGACAGGGGTAGCAATGACATGAAAGTGGCAGATTATGAAAGAGACACTAGGGAGAACAAGCAGTGGATCATGGGACTATGTGCTTTCCCTATTTTCATCTGTTTACACATGAACAGTAGAAACTCTGACTGTAGTCATCAGTGATTCAGTTCTTTGTAACCACCTAGAACTTCTTGACTCGCTCTCAATTTCTTTTCTCTTATTAGATTGAAAACACCCGGCTCAATTTTCATCACATTGCTCCAATTGGATGAGTTCTCTACCCCGCTATTAATCCCAATTCCTACAATTGCACTCCTCTTTCCACAGAGACTACTATTACTTTTTTTTAAATTCACCCCATCTCTATGCTTCTTTCTCCTACAAACATTCTTGAGAAAAAGGTAAATCATCAGTTCTAGGTTTTTATGGAAGACAACGATCTTCTGAATCAAGTCCAGGCAGGCTTCTATCCTTTGCATTGGACAGAAGCGGCATAATGGACAATCGGCCTTTCACTCTGGACCAAGGTAGCAGAGCTGCATTGATTCTGTTGGATCCCAGCGTTGCCATTAAGTTTGTGTTTTTGAAGTTCTTCACGACATGCATCAACTTGGTATCTGCCGTTGTGTCCTTTCCTGGTTCCAATCTTTTCCATCCAAATCGTCTCAAGCTCCCTCCTTTTCGTGCTTCTTTTCAGCCTCTTTCCTCTGGTACCACACAGAGCTCTTGTCTTTGGCCCACTCTATTCAGTCTCCATGTTATTTGTTGTGATGCCTTTATTAGAGCATCTGACTTTTGTCTCATGTTCTACGCCAATGACACTCAATTCATTGTATGTTTTTTTTTTGTTTTTGTTTTTTGTATGTTTTGACTATAACATGGGCAGTGGTCAATCTAGGCTCTGGGCACACATGGTTCCTGTCACCCTGCAGATGATCACTAATTACTTAAAGTTAAACAGTGATAATCTGAGGTGTTAATCTTTGTGAGCCTGCCATTAGTATGCTTCTCATTATGGTGGATAACATAGCTGGTTAGTCTCCGTCCCCCATGCTTCATTCTCAAAACAGATTATTTGTGTCTCTTTAGTTTATTTTTTTAACTTACATATTCTACATAAGATTGCCCCTCCTCTTCCTGTGAGCTACTGCAAAACTCTGGTTTTATCTGTGATTAAGTCCTACATAGACTATTGCCATTCACTTTACTTAGGCATTCCTGCTTATCTTGTTCAGCAGCTTCAACCTGCATGTGTCATCTAGACTTTCACAAGCAAGGACCTCTCATTCTTCAAACTAATGTGATCCCTTGTTTATCTTTCAGGTTTTAGCGTTGGGCCTCAGTAATCTCCCTCAAATGCCTAAGATTAAAAAGGCTCACAGAGTGGTTGCAAAGCATTTGTATATCCCATTATGAGTCACAAGGAGGAGGCAACAGCCCCTTTCTGGCCATTTCTCCTTGCAACCCATTGGGGTCAGAAATGTGTACGTTGTTGCACGAACTATTACAAAATGCAGAGCATACTGTGAACTGCAACTTTGAATTTGCAAAGACATCTTCATTTTCTAGTGGCATCTTTGTGAAGGCAAGGCAATGTTGTGTTTTGTTTATAAGTCAGAATATTGTATACATAAATATTATCTAACACACATATTGGGTCCTAAATATTGTTTACGAAAGTATCATCCCAGTGGGTGTAGATTTGCTAATATTAACTCCAATGGGGGAATATATTTAGGAATGAGTATTTATGTTGGATGATATTCTGACAATGATGCTCTGGTACTGTACTGGTGCTTTATTGTTGAGGCCTATAAATCAACGCTGAGTTGCATTTGATGACTTTCATTATAAGCCTGCACTTCAAAGACCAGCTCCGCCATTTCTGGGTCATTTACTGGGGCACCTGAGTGTTTCAGCTACAGGTGTCTTGTCAAGATGAATCAATGTCCTATTTGTGTATAGAACAATGTCACCCAGCTCAACCATGAATATATTTTTATGAAAAGGAGCATTCAAAGAGTGCTGCTGGCATCCGAGTTCCATTACAGACCAGCCCCCTTCATCCTCAAGCTTTTTACACTGGGCTAACCCATTCTTAGGTCACATGACGACGTGGAAAACCATTTATTTTCCAGAGCTCTTGTGATTTTTTGGGGTACATGTGGTAGGCCCATGGATACACATTTCTTTTAGTGCCTTATAGAGGCAGCCCAGAGTTAACATGCTATAACTTTACTCTACATTACTCTTGTTAATCATTCACCAAATGATTGAATTATGTTGAATTCTATCCACAAAAAATCCTAAATATTGAAACAAAGGGAATATATATAATTGTTCCAGGGGATGAGACACAAAGGAATCAGCCATACAGATGGTGAGGATAGAAAATAAGTATGTGACACTTGATCTTTCTTTATAACTTTTAAAAAATTGTGTGTCTGTTAATAAACTGGCAGCTGAATGATAAATCATGCAGAGTTTTTTCCTTAATCCTGTTGTCAATACTTCTCACTTGGAAATCCCAGGCCCTCACCAAGGCATTTTATGCAAGGCTTTTGTTTTATTGAAGCGGTGTCGTGTTTAGGCTGCAAGTAATCTACAGAATCCTATCCTGAATTTAGGACATGTCAATGAATCAGGAAGCAGAGGAGGACTGAAGGAGGACCAGTCTATGAAATGAAAGAGTTGGAACCGTGGGAGTGGTGGGTACAGAGGAACCCTGTGAATTTGAATGAACCAAACTCAGTCCTTAGAATGTATTTTGTTCAATATGCTACAGCTTCTTTGGGACCCAGGCAGAACATAGATCTGCAATGTATGCTTTCATATTGACTAATTAAGACAGACAGGTAGATGCTGTTGATTTGCTGGGATAAACAATGCCACTGATTTGGTGGGTACAGAGAGGTCATTTTTGCTCCCAAAGACCTCAGGGTGTACCAAGCTGACGGTATCCTAGTTTATTCCCTTTTTTCCAGGACCAAGAGTAATGAGCCATATTTCTATTTTCACATGCATTTACCTAGACATACAGTTTTTATCTGTTAGCACGCTTAACCAAAGGATTCAAACCGGGTTTACAGTAGCCAGTATAGTAATGATGCTTAATACATAGTAATCTCTTAAGAGGGACGAGCAGAGGCATTTATTTTGAGGTTTTGGGCTGATTGCACCATATGTGCCTAACGTTTAGGCTTAGACTTATGAGGGGACTCTCATTCAAATCCCTGGGTTTGTTAAGTTTGTTAAATGTTACCCAAATGCAGCAGGGCTGGGCAGTAAATTGGAGGATGTAAACAGCAATCATTTTCAGGACTACCTATACATGCTGCTTGAGGGAAGCATGGGCTGTAACATACAGGGTAAGCAAGTTGCTCCTCCTGTAGTATTCCAGTCCTGAGGAATACACAAGGATTGTAGCAAATTGGGTTGCCTGTTGAGGCGGACAAATCCCAACTCAAGTAGAAGCCACAATCCTTGTCAGGGTGAAGTCACAAGCAACCCTAAATTAAAATGTACTCAACCCTATTGTAGCTTGGCACAGAACAGTCAGGCTTAATGTGTAAAGTATTTGTGCAACACTACAAACAGTAACCCAGTGAAATCACACCACAAAAGGGGTCCTACACCAGATTAGAAAACTAGAGTATTTTGAATAGGTAAAACAAGACTAGAATGACGAAAGTCCTATCTGTAGAACCGGCGATATGCAATTTTGAAGATTTAAGTCAATTAAAACCAGAAAAGCCCAAAGCACCAACTTTGGCTATCAGGTCTGGTCGTGCTGGGAAAAAGTTAAAAATACAGGCCTACTTCTTGCCCTGACTTGTTATGAAGAGGCTGGGGGGCTTGCGATGCAAAGTCCTGTGTCATCGTTGAGGCTGCAGCTCAAAAGAAGTTTGTGATGCAAGGGCGTGCATAGGGGATGCATACGGCTGCTAAGGCTTGTGCCTTGCAGCAGAGGTGATGCATCGATTCTGCTTGATCCACAGATGCGCTGGCAGAACGCCTTTAGGCCCACTCACAAGGGCCAGTACAGGGGACACCACTTGGCAGGGCAGGACATGCAGAGTCCAGGTGCTGGTTACATGAGACTAGACCTTGGAGTCACTCTGGTGGTCCTGGGTTCAGGTTACAGGTCCAGTCCTAATCACTCAGCAAAAGTGCAGCAGGCAGCAGGACAGCAATGCAATTAACAGTCTTTCAGGGCTGCAGTCCAGCTGAACGGCAGTCCTTTCAGCAGCACAGCATTCCTTCTTCCTGGGAGAGTCCTCCACAGGTCCAGAAGTGTACAAAAGAGTTTGTGTCTGAGGACTTATATTTATACCAGATGTCTCCTTTGAAGTGCGAGAAGCTTCAGAGGTTTCTCTTTGAAGTGCACAGAGTTCCTCCCTCTCCGTCTCAGGCTCCAGAATGACTCTGCCGGGGGGGGGGGGGGGGTTGCAATACGTTGTATGAAGGTAGGACACAGCCTATTCATGTATAAGTGGGGCTGTGCCTAACTCCACCCTCCTATCCTGCCAGTAAAGGCCCACCAGGAACACCAGGCACACCTACGTTCTCTATTGTGTGTGGCTGTGTAGGAGGGATACACAAGGTCCAACAGCCATCTACGCCCAGGCATGTGACCGAGAGAAAGGCTGCAGGCAATGAATGGCTAAGTCAGGAAAATGGAAACTTTCTGACAGTGGCATTTTCTAAACAGTCATTTGAAATCAGACTTTACCATAAGAGTAATTTTCATTACAATTCCAGATACCAAACATGAACTGTTTACCTGTTCCTATTTGGAAGTTACAGCTTATTAAATGTAATACGGTAACTCCAATGTTAAGGAGTGGTGGGCCCTACAATAATAAACAATGAATTTAAGAGTTTTTCACAATCAGGACATGTACACCTTAGAAGTACATGTTCAACGTTTTAAATATATTGCACACTGCCCTGTGGGCTGTGAAGGGCCTACCCAAGGGGTGGCTTATATGTACTAAAAAACAAAGGTTTGGGCCTGGCAAAAAGGTTTCTTTTGCCAGGTTGAAGTGGAGGTTTAAAACTGCACACACAAGGTGCAGTGAGTGGGAAGCCTGAGACGCTTAAAAGGGCTACATAGAGGGTGGCACAATCAGTGCTGCAGGACCACTAGTAGCATCTCATTTACAGGCCCTAGGTACTTGTAGTACCACTTTACTAGGGATGTATACGTAAATTAATTATGCCAATTTGGAGTAAGCCAATTCTACCATGATTAGAGGAGAGAACACAATCACCTTAGCACTAGTTAGTAGTGGTAAAATGCACAGAGTCGTAAGACTAGCGAAAAGGAGATCTGCAAAAATGGAGGAAGAAGGCAAAAAGGTTAGGGGAAGACCACCCTAAGGCTGACAGGCTAACAAGGACTCTCGCTGATGAGATTATCATTGTAGGTGGAAATCACCCAGCACTTTGCAGGTAAAAATGACCAAGGAAGAGAATTCAGAATCGAAAAGTTTACATAACAGTTATTAAAATGGGTGATTCCCAGGTCCTTGAACAATAGAGAAAGCAGTTGAGGGCGGCATGAGTCACAGGTGGTGGCGCAGGATTGGGCGCTTTTGAGTGGGGGGTGGGCAAGGGGGCACGGGTTTGCGCAATACAAAAAAAATTAAAAAATATATACACTTACCTTGCCACTGGGTCCTGCATCTCTGCTCCTGCTTTCTTCGTGGGACTCGAGGAACAGGAAGCCAGGAAGAACAGCCAGGCTCCCCTGACCAATCACAAAGCTGCAAAGCAGCATTGTTATTGGTAAGCACCAAGGCTCCCCAGACAAATCACAATACTGCAATGCAGCATTGTGATTGTTTTTGAGTGTCCCGGTTTGAGGCTCAACCATGGAATTGGAGCCTGGGGTTGTTCTCCATGCAGGCTGTAATGCAGCCTGCATAGAGAACGGGAAAAGTGCACATGACTGGTTTGGGTGGCCCGAGAAGGCTGACCAGACAGGTATTGCGCACTTAGGAGTGGGCAAACCACTCCTCCCCTGCCCTGCCCCGAGAGCAGACAGCCCCGCCCACCCGTCAAGGAAACATAAAATGATAATAACTCAAAGTTATTATCAATTTATATTTCCTTTACTTTGCAGTGCTCAAAAGCAGTGGGGCAACGCTCATCCACCATAGCAGAGGAGCCGCCACTGAGAGAAAGTAAGGCGGAACACTTACATAGGCTGAGCCTAACACAGTGGAGCTTGAGCTATGCTTTTGTAGTTGAGGATAACGAGAAATTTGGGAAATTCCAGCTATAAATGCCATTTGTTGTACCGCCCCAATGTTAACAGGTGAGGTCGACTGCTAGTGTAGGTACTTGTGTATGCATGATGGGTTTATAGTCTCAGTGTTAGGACCAAACGTGATCCTACTGTCGTCTGCACCTTCAGCTCTCCAGGCTCAGCAGTGTTCTGGGCAAGCTTAGCACCAAGTGGGCGCGTATGGAAGAGGTGTGGCGCCGTGGCTAGGGCGACTGATTCCGGAATCTGGGGATCACGGTTCGATCCCCGGCACCGGCGGCAGATTAACCCAGCACCATGTGACTCTGGGCAATAGTTTGCTTAATCTTCCCAACGGCCCCCAGCGCCACCCTTACGGGTGATTGTGCGCTTTACAAATGTGGATTATTATAGCCCGCCGTAGAGGGCTATACCGGCTATTAAAGGCCCTCTCCAGCGTTAAAAGCCCCGAGCCAAAGGCGAGGGCCTTTAACAAGGGAGAGGGACTTTAATAGCCGGTATAGCCCAACTACAAAGGGCTATAAGGCTATTAGAACATTCTGTCACTAGAGGACAGAATGTTCTAACAAAAAAAAAATCCGTTTGGGAGCGTGAGGGGATTGGAATCCCCTCAGGCTCCCTGAATCCTTTGTTCACAGCCAGAGCTGTGAACAAAGAAACATTGGAATGTTGGAGCTCCAGGCTTATACCAGATAAGCCCAGAGCACTCCATTGTTTTCAATGGAGCTCCCAACATTCCAATGTTCTAATATAGCCTTATAGCCCGCCGTAGAGGGCTATACCGGCTATTAAAGGCCCTCTCCAGCGTTAAAGGCCCCGAGCCAAAGGCGAGGGCCTTTAACAAGGGAGAGGGACTTTAATAGCCGGTATAGTCCAACTACAAAGGGCTATAAGGCTATTAGAACATTCTGCCACTAGAGGGCAGAATGTTCTAACAAAAAAGAACAAAGCCTTATGGGAGCGTGAGGGGATTGGAATCACCTCAGGCTCCCTGAAGCCTTTGTTCACAGCCAGAGCTGTGAACAAAGAAACATTGGAATGTTGGAGCTCCGGGCATATACCAGCCATTATAAGCCCGGAGCACTCCATTGTTTTCAATGGAGCTCCCAACATTCTAATGTTCTAATATAGCCTTATAGCCCGCCGTAGCGGGCTATACCGGCTATTAAAGGCCCGCTGAATCGTTAAAGGCCCGAGCCGAAGGCGAGGGACTTTAACGAGACAGCGGGACTTTAATTGCCGGTACAGCTCTGCTACGAAGGGCTATAAGGCTATTAGAACATTCTGCCACTAGAGGGCAGAATGTTCTAACAAATTAAACAAAGGGTTCTCGAAGCATATACAGCACCGATGGAGCACTGCACCTCGCCACCTCAACCCGTCTTGCACAGAAATAAAAGCCCCTGGTGGCGCTAGAGCTGTCAGAAGCCAACCCCAGCATCTCAAGTACCAGTTTTCAAAAAAGTAACCACAGAAATCCCACCACATGTAAGAAATGTAAAACGAATCTGTTGCACAAAAAGGCCTGTGTGCTTATGTAAGGGTTAACGAATGCAGAACACGCCCAACTTTCACTTCAAGCTATTCACACCGAGGGCATTATTGTCCGCTGTAACATCTGTGGGATCGAATTTAAAAATGAATAAATCGGTGCTTAAAAATAACTTTAATTGGATATGGTAAAACACTTAAGTTAGCATGAGTAGGCCTATTTGTGTTTTTGGAAACCTTGCACAATCACACCTATTTTATAACTGTCATGGCTTTCTCTTTCCAAGCCTGTGTTTCGAGAGGCCCGAATATGACCTTCACTGATTGCTCTGTACGAAATTCATTTAGATCTGTATCTCTGCTTGCACTGTATCAGTTACAATGTTTTTCTTATGTAAAAGTTTGAATGTGTTCAACTGAAGGCCATTTCCTTTGACCGAGCTAAGGAGGAGCTTTTTTTATATTTTGAATGTGCTTTTATTTTCTGTATAGAGTATAATGCAGGCTTACACATCAGATCAATTATTGAATTGTGATAAAATATGTATCTCGAAGCACTTTCATGCAAGAATAATACATCTGGAATTTTGTAATCTAAAATGAATTATTTTTTTATATTAAAATGCAAATAAAAAAAGAAAAATGAAATGAGAAAGAACTAGGGAATCAGATGCGCTAAATCAGATTGCCAAATTATTCTCCATTCCCGAGCAGACCCTCAACGTTGAACTCATAATGTGGCAGTTTTTCCAACTCCCGGAGATACTCTTCTGGACGGTAACAGTATCTCCAAGGGCCTGGCTACCCATGGGCCACTTGTAACCTAATTTGTCACACAGCATTGCCTCTTGCATGGTTCCAGCACAGCGGTGACCATCCCTAGAAGGCTGAAGCCAGTTCAGGATCAGTGCAGCATTCATCTGCTGGAGTGGGTGCGGAATGTGGGAAAAGCAGCCTCAGACCCAGAGTCTGCCATCCTAGCTGACCTCCCTCCCCAGCAGCGGGCATCTGTCGGGCATGCACAACCGAGAGGTGGTGCGAGAAGGGAGGGGAGCCCAACCTACACCTACACAAGACAACAAAATAGAGGTGTAGAAATCCAGCTGTGGCCACTAACCACAGCATCTTCGGAGTCACCCCCTCTTGCAGCCAGGTGCACCATGCCTTCAGCCACACTCGCTGTACACACCCCGCCAGCTTAGGCAGCTAAGAGGAACAGATGAAATGACGATACAGGATGTAGATAGGCACAACCCCAAGAGGGTGCATATTGTTTATGCCCTAGACAGGTATACCCTCAAAGTATTTATATTGTTTAGGCCCCGGCTGCCAGCTTTTCTGTACTACAAGTCCGATGGCCAATGTTCTCCTATTGGGCTCCACTCAGTGACTCCTGGAACATTTTGGGACCTTTCGATATTATTACAATGTTTACTACTAAGCCTCAGTCGAGGGGATCCATGCACAAGAAGAAACAAAAAATACCACGCAGCAACTTTGCTAAGGTCGCTGGCTTCAAAACAAAAGACCTTAATGTGAAATTCAGCTGCTAAGCTTTTTTTTTTTTTTTTTTTTTTTTAAATCTGTTTATTAGCAGGGTGATCAGAGCAATTATACATTGTCAGTAGTATAGCATCAAAATAGGAGTAATACCGCTCCATCGAGCTCTTGAACAATGCGTGTGTCAAACATTTTAAACTTTTGTATTGTTATCATACAATCAAACAATCCCCCGAAAAACCATATAAACCCATCCTCCACCCTCAGAAAGGCCCCACCCTAAACACTCCCATCGAGCTTGTATATATAGCATTTAGTACCAGAGCGCCCCCTACAGGCAGAACAATTCTACAATGCATTTGTTTGCGCTTCACACTACCAGACAGTGGTATAAGCATTTTAGCACGAGTTACCCCGTGTCCCAAGTCAGTGCAACATGGCTGTGCAAGGTTTATGGAGGCCCTTCAACAGCGTCGCTCAGTACAGTTTACAGCATTGAAGCATCAGACTCTACATCCCTCCCTGATTCTAGCCTCCCGAGTATAGTAAACCAATCTAGTGAGATTGGCGTTTTTCGGAGGCCTCTGCGTTCTTCGCGTTGTAGCGCCGCACCTTCTGCCTTGCCCCATCGCAATAGTTCCGTTTTCCATAAATCAGGGTCAGGTGGCTTGAGAGACTTCCACCTCATTGTAATGGCACGCTTTGCAAGCAGCATCGCTATATCAGTAAAACGTGTCGCAACGCTTCTCTTACGTGCTGTAGGACCCAACCCCAGAAGCGTGCATTCCATGGTGAGTGGTTGTATCAATGCACCGTAAGTGTATCATGAACAGTAGTCCAGAAATAGCCCAATTTGGGGCAACTCCACAACATATGGATCAGTGACGCATTATCTATAGCGCATCTAGGGCAGGTGTCAGTGGCGTTGGGAAACATGGCATGCAACCGGTGTGGCGTTAGGTAAGCTCTATGCAGGACCATTAGTTGGATGAATTTAAATTTAGGGTTTCTAGCTACCTTTTTGGGGAATTGAAGGATCCTCTCCCATTCCTTGTCCCGTAATGGCCTCCCAACGTCTTCTTCCCACTTGGTCGAAGAGGGGACAGTGAAACCGCTCGACCCGCTCTAATGCCAGCAGTAAGCCATTTTGTCGAGTGGCTTCCCGTTCCCATGAGGTACTGCATCGTCAGCAAGGGGTTCGTGGGTGGTTCCACCCCCCCAGGCGCCCATTGTCCCAGTACGTGGCGGCAGATGCTAGCATGCATGAGGAACGAACCCCCGGGTACGTTATGCGTGGACCTGAGGTCCTCAAATGACAACATCCGCCCTTCAGCAAAAAGGTCTCCTACGTGTGTCACACCTGCGTCATGCCATAGCGTTAGTTTGTGTGCCGTGAGCGGTCCCGACCTTAGTGGCAATCCCAGCAGTGGAATTGTGGGGGCGTAAGATGATAGAGGGGTCATGTATTTCACCGCCTTTCGCCAGTATAGTACAGCAAGTCGGAGAAGCGGCGGGGCATCTCTCGCTAAGTCCGAGTGGGGAAGGAGCAGGACATGTATTCTCCCCTTAGCACGATCGTCCTCTACCATGCCAATCTCATGGAGGTTCCTACCAGCAAGCCAAAAATTCAGCTGCTAAGCTTCTAGAGTTTAAAAAATAATAAAGGCATCCTCCCCCTCGAGCTCAATGTCCAAGCAACCAGGCACCTCCAGCCAGGGGTGCTGGTACAATTTGTGGAGTGGGGGTGCTGCCAACAATGTTACATCACTGCCTTCATAGGGATTGTGATAAATCCAAGTCATTGTACAAGTGTAACAAAATTGTGGAAAGGTATCCCCGACAGGGGGGTTGACCCTAAGGGCTGGCGCACGTATATACTGCTCCTTAGAAATCTACATTGCATGTATGGCTGTTATGACCTAAATGTTCTTATCCTTTATTTACTTTTTTGTAACTTAGGACCAAGTACTCCTGTCATAATAGGCTTGCTGTCATACAATGCGCGGGCTTGTGGTAGATGTGAAAGGTGGTAGTGTGAGCACCACAGTTGTCCTACACAACCTGCATGAAGAAAATCGGATTCCTTAAAGATCACAGTGCGGGCCCTAGCCATGAGAGATGGCACAGCCTTGGGATGTTTAGTAATAAAAAGTATGCACCTGCTGTATGAGGTTATTTGGAAGACAGTCCACTTGACTGGCAATATCCACCCTTGTCTTTTCAAATGGATCTCCAGACATGGACAGTAGTACAAGAGGTGTGCCCTCTGAATATCCAAACTACAATATCAATGGGACACATTATCGAAGACACAATATTGAAAATAACATTTCGAGAGGCAAGAATGTCTACATTTTCTATACCTAACTCCACATATATGTACCTACTCAGCACACATATCTTCAAGGTATGTAAATGTGGAATTAGGATAGTAAGTATATACTTCACTATATGCACTTACCTTTTGATATTTGATCCCTCAATATTCTGCCCCCGATATTCTTCCACCATAATATTGCTGGCGATGATATTCAGTAGTACAACCACTACAGGGAGACCCTTGTCTACTACCCTGCCCACACAATGAACTGGCACATCCAGCAGGTCCAGAACTACTTCTCTGTATCTGCTATCCTTGATGTACTAGAAGAACATGGGATACAGCTAATCCCTTGTTTTCTTGACCTCTCGGTGCACCCCAAAAGAAGCTGAGATACACCAGGAAACAACAGTCACTTGCTTGAACTAGGTCCAAGGTCAGTCGCAGAGCTCGCTGTACAGCAACCCATCTTCCCATGCTACCTTAAAGCTTTCAAAAAGTCGTGCATACATGCAAGTAGATGCATCCCTGTGTTGAGGCACTCCTTTGGGTTATAAAGAAAACTCCCAAAGAATATTCATTAGATGTTGTAAAGTTTATGTAAGTTTTTCAAAAGAATTAGATATTTTTCAGCATATCATGTATTCGACGTGATGATCATAAATTTATCAATTGTTGTATAAATTTCTTAAACTCCAATGCATTTCGGGCATAAGCGGCCCTTTTTCAAGGAATGAGCTCCTCGGTATTTCCAAGATTTGATGCAATGGAATGGGTTAGTCGGCGTATTTGTGCTCCGAGTTCTGTGGAGGCGGCATACTGCGTCCTGGAGTTTAAGAAATGTATACAACAATTGATAAATTTATGATCATCACGTCGGATACATGATATGCTGAAAAATATCTAATTCTTTTGAAAAACTTACATAAACTTTACAACATCTAATGAATATTGTTTGGGAGTTTTCTTTATAACCCAAAGGAGTGCCTCAACACAGGGATGCCTCTACTTGCATGTATGCACGACTTTTTGTACATCTGATAGCGTTCAAGACGGACACGCTACCTGTGAGAGCACCCAACCTTGTTGAACTTTTTCTAATCTTTGAACTAAAACTTTAACTGTGCATCTTCCAACATATAGTTTTTTACATACCTTAAAGCTTTCAACAGCTTTATTTCTCATGTTCTGTCAGATTGGACTAACCTGAATTCCAGATCCCACAGGAGTGATGTACTTTTCTACCCTTTTCCATACTCAGAGTCAACCATGCACAATAGTGATTTGTTGGTTAACGGCTGGGTAAAGGTCATGGGATGAGAGAAAGAAACACTGGTTGGCATCACTCTTCAGTTGCTCAAGTCTGCTGATTCACAGTGGCTATCTCAAGAGAAACTCCTGACAAACAAATGCTCCGGACCCATGCCACCTACCCTGGAACCAGAGCCTGAAGTAAACTTTCTCCTTGAAACTACTTTGGGATGACCCAGTTGTGCACCTTCACACGTATGGACATGTATGGTTTGGAAAATCTGTAAGTGACCATCCACTCAGAAGTAAAAGAAAAGAAGGAACAAACTCAAAGTGGACGGCCATTAGGGAGTATGAATGAGCACATCATCCGATATGCCACTGTTTAAATGTTTCTGGAAGAGAATTGCCACCACCAGGGTTTTGGTGTGGACCGAATGTTTAATGAATGAACGAGAGCTTACCAGTAGCATACGGGCAGCTTGTGCGAATCAATGATGGAGGGTACAAGAGAAGTAAATGGCTACGTGGATCTAAGGCAGTGGTTCCCAAACTGTGCGCCGCGGCACCCCGGTGCGCCGTAATGAGGTGCCAGGGGTGCCGCACGCACGATGTGGGAAATTGCAGCCGCAGCGTGGAGGGAGTTAGTAATGCCACCTTAATCATCCTGCAACATGTTTGGCCCAAGAGCGACGTGCGTACGTACGTGCTTATGGGCTTTCAGAGGTTTAGTCTCTGCCATTGCTTGAGAGGCTGGGGCCAGTGTGTGTATGTGTGCGAGTCATCTGGGGAGGATAGTGATATGCCTGTGTGAAGGGAGGGGATGTGTGTGTGACTGGAGCTACAGGCTGAAGGACCTAAGTGTGTATGCACGCGAGCGTGAGGAGGGAGGTCTTGCTCTTGTGTGTTTGTGTGCATGGCAGCATGAGTGTGAGAAGGGAAAAGGTGGTGACAGGGTCGGCTCTAGGGCGGTGTGATCGGTGCCATGGCACCGGGTGCTGACTTGGGGTGGGGTCATCATTTTTACAAGTATCATCATTTTGGAAGCACCTGCTTCAGCCTTCTTGGCCTTGAGCAATTTGTCAGGCATCAATTAAAATGTCAAGTTAAAGCTGGTGTTTAATGTCTTCCTGGAAAAAGACCGGAGGTTTGTCTAATGGAAGTTTTAACTCAATGCCTGCTGCTAAGAAAGTGTACTTTGCAGATAAAAAACGGCATATAATGTAAATAGGTGAGGGGGTTACTGCTTCTGTAAGAGAGCTCCTTTTGTTACTTGTCATTGATAAAGCAGCCACTGCAGCTCCTGCGCTCTGGCACACGTCAACCAGCATCCAGGTGAGGCATGCACACACGATCAAAGAGCTTGCGTACACACTTAAGCACTGAATGGCTGTGCGTGCACACAGAAACGTGCACACATTTCAGAGAGAGAATCTTGAAAGTGTGCACAAAGGCAGGTACTTCTGAGCAGAGAGCGTCCACCCGCGAGCAAAGAGCATGCAAACATAGGTAACGTGCACACCCTTGAGATTGCTAACACACACAGGATACACACCTTCCAAAGAGAGAGCATGTGAAGTGTGCACATACTGCCGTTAGCATGCCTAGACAGGTGAGGCGAATGCATGCACGTGCTCAGTGACCGTGCCTGCACCAAGGTGAGTGCACACCTTCAAAAGAGATGACTTCGAGTGTACACATAACGAAGTTAGAATTCATGCACTGACAATCTGAGAGCGTGCACACAACATCAGTGAGTATGTGCACTAAGTTCAGTAGTACACAGCTTGCAATAAGACAATGTCAAGCATTTACACATATCTATCTACAAGACCATGCACACAAGGATAGAGAGCTACCCATAAGCTAGCATTGAATGCGTATATACTCACACACGTACTCCAAGAAGATCTCAAGAGTGCACTGTGAACAATACGAAGAGAAGGTACACGTGCACAGGAGCAGCGAATGGGCACACACAGCAGAGTACATACTCTGGTATGTTCTAAGTCACAATAGCAGTCACTCGCTCCTGTCTCTCGCTCACTTTCACACACATTCAAGCATTCCAACCATTATAATACCTTCATTGCGTCCCAATTACTTTGAGGAAGACAACAGGAAGTACTCCCGAGGTCGGGCTTACGTCCCCCCACGGTAAAAAAATGGTGGGGAGCCACGGCCAACTGCCGATTAGGTCAAGGGAGCCACAGGTCAAAAAAGTTTGGGAACGACTGATCTAAGGAATGGTTTAATGTTTATCGGAAGGGAACAGGACGCAGATGGACATTAGTGAGACATTTGACAGTACAGTTCCACTGGTTAAGAAGAGGTATCTGCACTGTCTTCAAGGGGAGCATTTGTTGAATGTAAGTTAAACCATGCCATGAACCTGTGGCCCTTACTCCTCCAAATGAAAAAGTTGTTTCAATTATTGGAATCCGGGTAGGTGACTGCCTTTGGAGTCCACACCTATGTGCGTGAGAGAGGTGAGCAGGGGAACACATGTGAGCGCAGGTGTATCAACAAAGAACCAATGGAATCCGCCACACAGTGATGGATGTATACGGTGGATGGACAACATTCTCTGCCAGAGCTCCCTAGGGCAAGCCATTGTGCTGTGGATCCTAAGGACAAGATGAGCATTCACCCTCAAACCAGGCAACTACACTCTGGTTGGCGGATCCCAAGGGCTGCGCCTGTGCCCTGCTACAACCATGGGGCATTCAAAGTCAACAGTGCAGGAATTTAACCAAAGCATGACACCATCAGCCACGGCATGGTGTGAACAACAGCACTCTCCCACAAACTCACTGACACTCAGAGTTGGATTGGGGTCAAATATTGGCCCAGGCACCCTAAAAATACATCTTTTTTCAAAACACTGCTTCAGTGTTTTAAGTATTATACAAAGAAGGAGGGGTATTCTATAAAAGATGCACGTTTTATTAACTTCAATAAGAATAAAGAAAATGCAAATGTTGCCAGGACTCTTTGTGCATGGATTAGTTCACAATGGTGAACCACACATGAATATAAAGGAGACCAATTCTGCTCAGGCCCCTTAGCACTACTCAGTCTGCAAACATTAATGGGCCGGCCCAGCTAGAGACTTGAAATGACACCTCCACCCGTTGGTAAAAGGGAGGCCATAGAGGCCTTTTTGTCTCCAGAAAGGCCGCTCAGGGCCCCTCTGGGCTGGTGGCGGCGCCTGACACAGCCCATATCAGCCACCACGCTGTCCAAAAAAGCAGCCCACAGCTGCAACTCGATACCAGCCAATTGCTCGAGTGCGCACCTTACCAATCTGACCTGTAGGCACTGCTCTGACCCTAAGTGAAGGGGTGGCATTCAGGGCTTTAAGTGGGCCTGGTCTCACTGGTGCTGAGCACCGGCAGTTTTTTAAAGAGGGCCTCGAAACGGGTCTCTATTGGCCTCTGTTTTGTGCCCTTGCACAGGCGGTACATTTTTTTCTGGACTGCAGTGACAGCAGGCACATCAATGTGCGCGTGCTCACACTGCTCACTTCTCACTAGTGGAGAAGTTATGGCATGATGTCATGCTAGGTGTGCGTTGTAGGGGAAGGGAAATCCTTTAAAGAGAGTAATTTTCTCTCTGGATTTCCCTTCTCTTTTTGAACCTCAGGAGCAGCAACATTGTCGTGGTGTGAGCAGGGCTTTAAGTGAAAGCTTTTTCAATATGATATACAAGCCATGGTTGCTGCTTATTTATCTTATACAACCATTGACAAAGCCAATAGTCCTGACTTGTTGTATTATGATGTTACTTGTTGTATCATATATCTGGATGCAATGACAGAAACAGCAAAATACAAGTCGGGCGGCACACTATGCTAAGCACAGGTTTTTGGCTTACATGCTTTAAGCCACGCCCTTAATCATATTAAGCTTCAAGCAGAGATATCGGAGGCCCAGTAAAGTACTGGAATGTGGATGGGCAAGTACTCATAAAAAACATGGCTTAAACACACAAAAAATCAGTAAATGCCTTTCTGCCGATGTAATTGTTGCTAATGATTAAACACTCAGATAGCACGTACCTGTCAGGCAAATATGCCCTGGCAACGCCCAGCTCTACCTCTCCCACCCCTCCACCTCCCTCACGAGGCCAGCCCACATCCTAAGAGAGGTGAGTGGCTCGGAAACACAGCCCTGGGTGCAGGACGGCCTTAATACACCTGTTCACTGCACGTTGATGCCACCTGCAGTGCTGAGTGGTCTCCTCTGATGGTATAATCCTTCGCAGACCTCCCCGCCATGCCGGCAGTGCATACTGCATGGCCCGAAGTATTTATTCTGAGACGAACTCCTCCGTACCCTATTCTCGATTCCATCACTGCCTCTTTCTTCCACCAACCTACAATTCCTTTCTCAATATCTTACTCTTGAAGGTTGTTTTTCATCTCTTTCTCCGTTCCTTCCTGTTCTCCGATATTTCTCTAATTTTATCTATTTTCTGTCTTTCTCTTGCATGCTTGGTCCAAAGTCTGACTATTAGAAATAAGCCCTGGTTCCAGTGGTCCCCAACAATGAGTGCAGGGCTCAGTTTAATGTGTTTCTGTGCTCATTGAAAAAGGCCCTGCCTGACTGGGACCTGGAGACAGCTCTACTGACGGAAGTTGACAAACTAAGGCATGGTACCAGCTCGGGCGAGTGGACAAGGGCCGGCTCAGGAAACCAATCCACAGTCCACAAGGTGCCTGAAAGTTGTTACGGGATGCATCGCCCGGACAGGAGTTCAAATAAACCTCTCGTGTTTTAAAAGATCGGGAAAAAGGTATTTTTGTGGTCTGGCCAATGAATACAACAACAAGGCTCGACTCCTCTCCGATCCGTTATGGAGCTCGGGGGCCGTGGCAGCTGCTGTTGCATGGACTGCTGAATGTGTCTGTACAATGCGCAAGTCTGGGTCCTAAGCCCTTGTCTCCTCCCTCAAATGGCTAAACATGCTTTATGGAAAGTGCTCCACTGCCCATGTAACTAGGTCCCTGCTAATTGAATATGGTAAATAAAATAACTGTATATAAAATGTGGCTGCAACACCAAGGCCAGCTGGTCAAGTAAAATCTCGCTAATATAAGGCCCATCCACTCTTACACTTTCAGCTCAATCACCAGGCCCCTGCAGTCAGGTCACACCTGTCCTCAGGCTCAGCTAGTTAGTTCATGTCCACCACAGACCCCAGTTGGCCCTGGCCACCATGTCTGCCTGATCAGGTCAAATCTGGCCTCATCGCTCATCAAATGCCAGTCTGATCTAGCCGGGGAAGGGGTAGTCTTAACTGCCGGCACCTATCTGGTCAGGCAGTTTTGCAGGTCTGACCATCAGGACCAGCATGGATGATGGCTCGGGCTTTGTGAGGTTTGCATTTTATCAGGCTCCAAACTCAGATGATATTGGAATGCAAACAGCTAAATGCCTGATTGCTTCATCCCAAAGCATACTACATAAACACTTGGCGTACACAAAAACTTGGTAGGGTAAATGTTGATATCCCACAGAGCTCTGGTGTTAACAAAATTCGTTATTCACTTTTTACCTAACTTTAATTTTACATTTTAACTGGAGCCTCCAAACCGTATGCCCCTGTTTTCAACATCTGCGCAGGGGCAGAGGAGTTATGGGCGAGCCATACACAACTGGGCCTACAAGCAGTGATGCACTACAGACTCGGACGTTTGATGAATGCAGGACACTTGAATGCACGAGCCTTATCATCAGATCCTACTCTCCCCTGAGAGACACTTGAGCCTATGCCAACAATGCATCAAAAAGCGCTATGGTGACATAAAAGTGTGCCCTCATAAAACCTGGCTTAAGAGCCAGGCTTGGTGCATTGAGTTCAAGAAGCAAATGAACCCTGGGCACAGATTGTAACTATCGGGCATTATGAATTTTTGAAAAAGCATCGATTTTGTATGGATGTTTCAGTCTACCTTGACCCTATCACAAGTTTTTGGGTACTCCTATCCAATCCTGCCCTTCCTTTAGTATACCATGAGTAATAGTTCCCTATTGACTTGGATCTAGGCAGGTTGAGGTGCCATGACAAGTTGCCAATTGTCAACAATGGCATAGTATAAAATGACAGCCTTGCCACCAATAATAGCTGTTAAGCAAAAGTACAAGTGTCCGGGCAATAGCCATCTGAGAATTCTAAAAAAAGAAGGACTATACTGCAACAAGAACTTTTAGCCATGGGAGTGAAGACACACCCATTGCTGCCTCTGTAAGACCCACATGCCAGTAAACGTCGCTAGGACTCTTCCTGCAGTAACCTCCCAACACTGTTCCCTGCACATGTCAAGAAACTAAAGGATCATAAGAGACTGTGGAAAACCCGCAGCCTAGGCAGTGCACAGCGAGGGACACATATTGGGTCTCATATAAGGTTAAGAATCATTCAATGCAAAAAATGTTTCAAAAATAGCTCACAGGGCAAACAGTTTAAACATAACAGGAATGAAAAAACTCATAAAACTGTGTTTAACTGTATATCTACAGGTATTTTATGCATACTAGTAGAAAAAGTCACAAATCAAATTGAAGATTACATTTCTTAATGTTAATCTATGTTGCAAAAATGTCGCATGTGTATGTTTACAAATGCAAAAAACACAAAAAAGAACTTCTGATTAGCAATCCCAATGCATTTCGGGTTCTAAAGCCGAACCCTTCTTCAGGGGAAAATTTGAGTTCATCAAAATATGTATTCTTCCACTTGTGGTCCCGTCCACAGTAATCTAAAACACAACAAATTCCCAAACACTAGATCAATTAAAAAGCATAGCAAGACTTCAACAGTCATTACAGAACTTAAGGACATAGAATTTGCACTCTCAAGAACGGAAGGCAGAAATGGCTGCCAGTGTCGGAATTACCCAAAAGTAGTATTCGTGGAATGAAATAGGCATGCAGGGTCTCAGTGTATTATGAAAATCCTTGTGCAGGAAGTAAGTACAGTGACTAATAATCACACTAGGTGCACTTCGTTGCCCACCACTTGTGGTGTGTAGGATAGTTTTTTAAGTAGGTGCAAGACATCAAGTGTAGTACACATACGTACATACCCTCCAATGGATTCTATGAGATAGTGAGTTGCCTGTTCAGTCTGGCATCAATTATTTCTGTCCGCGCTATTTCTAGTGCGCAACAACCTATATGATAAAGGTTAAATTAGCAAGCAGGACCAATATCAAGGGCTTGTATCAAGTTAATATAAGTACAAATGATAGTGATCATATCGGATTCTCACCGTTCGGTGCGGTTAGACAGACTCCGCCCACTTGGTAAAAAAGGATTTGGATACCATCAACTACAAGAGCAAATCTACATCAAATCTCACACCTAAAGAACGACAAGTCCTGAATACTCTTAAACAAGACACTTCAATTGTTTTTCAACCAGCGGACAAGGGTGGTGCCCTTGTAATTCTAGATACTGATTATTACAATTCGAATGTAGATTCACATGTACAAGATCTTGACACCTATTTGCAACTGGAATATGATCCCACTAATGAGCTGATTGCTCGATTAACTGACATCGTATTGAAGGCAGTGAGTGATGGAATCATTAATGAGAAGGTTGGCAAATTTCTAATTAATCAAAATCCCAAGATACCGCACATATATATGTTGCCCAAGATGCATAAGAACAGTTTGACACCACCTTTCCGACCTATAGTAGCTGGATGCAATTCCATTCACGAAGCAATTGGACATTTCATAGACTACCATCTTCAACCATTGGTACAGTCTTGGGAAACTTATATAAAAGACACCACGGATTGTCTACAAAAATTGGAGGCTATAAAAGACACTTTCAAGGATGATGTTCTATTATGCACTATCCATGTAGTGGCTCTATACACCTCAATTGCCCACAACGAAGGAATAGAGGCCGTGGAGTGGAGATTGCTGGCCTCCTCCCTATCAACTGAGAAAGCGGTTTTTCTTCTTGAACTGTTACATTTTTCCCTGTATCACAGTTATTTTGCATGGCAAAACAAATTTTATTTACAGAAAGCGGGTACCTCCATGGGCTTTCCCGGAGCCCCCTCATATGCTAATACATTCATGGCTTTTTTTTAGTTCAATCACATTCTGACTAATCCTGATTGGAGTACCAATGCAGCGGCATTTTTTCGATACATCAATGACATTTTGGTCATATGGAAGGGTCCAAAATCCTTGCTGGAAGAGAACATCTTAAAACTGAACAGACAGAATCCCAGGATTCAGTTCACCTATGAGATTCAGAAAGAGAGAATACACTTCCTTGATATAGAGATACAGAAGACACCATAAGGTTTAGTAACCTCAGTGTACCGAAAGCCTACTGATGTGAATAATGCACTACATTTTGGTAGTGCCCATCCTCTATCTTTAAAGAGGCATCTACCTACTTCACAATTCATGAGGATAAAAAGAATCACGTCAGATTCAGAGCAGTGCATACAGCAGATTAACGACCAAAAATTCAGATACCAAAAGAGAGGTTACCCATCTCATATATTGACACAGGCTGAGCAAAGAACATTTCAAAAATCAAGGGAAGACTTACTGAAGACATCTAAAAGAGTGACATTCCAACGAGAGGTATTTGTATTAAAACATTCCTCACAAGCGAGACAAATCAAATCTATAATCAGGAGACGTTGGGAAATTTTTGAACATGAACCGGATTTTGCCAACCTGTTCAGGGATCCTCCATTGTTTGCACACAGTCGACCAAGGAATATACGTGAGATACTCAAGTCTAAAAGTCAAGATCAGAGTCAACAGAATAAAGGAATGAGAAAGTGTCATAACTGCGGACAGTGCAGTAATGTGATTACAGGGGACAGCTTTGCGCATCCTCATACAGGTTCTCGTATTACCTTAAAGCACACGTCTGATTGTAATACTGAAAAGGTGATATACGCTATAAAATGTCCCTGTGGTTTAGTTTATGTGGGCAGAACCAGCAGAAAAATAAAGATCAGAATAACAGAACACAAAAGTAGGATTAGAAATAAAAGCACAACTTCACCAATTGCTTTACATTGGGAGCAGGCCACACATACCATACCACAATTACGTTTCACAGTTTTGGAGCGTATACACACTAACCCAGGAACAGACATTAACATTATTTTAGCACGTAGGGAGACTCATTGGATCAAAACATTAGGCATGGTAACCCCGGGTGGGTTGAATGACCATTATGAGATGTTATGCTTTGTGTAATAAATACATAGACTGCACTGATGTTTTTCTGACTTCCAACAATTGTAAAGAATTTGCACTCTCTTTTATCATCTATTATATTATTTCTTTTATTATTCTTTATTCTTATTTTTCGTTCTATTTTTTCCACCATACCCATAGAATTACAATTCCTTGATAAGAATCACGTTATCATTGTAGGCTTCTTCACATGTTCGTACAAATGCCACACTTCATGCAGGTTGTATTCGGTACACATTACTACAATTATGGATTCTTGTTTACATTCGGCTCACATCTTAACAGTATGTTTTGAGAGTGAGTGCGTCTCGGTATCTTCGATAATTCTTCTGTCAATTTCAACTGAGAAGTTGGCTCAATAAAGTTTTACAGAAATGGTACTCGGGTCCCTTTAAATTTGCTCAGTATTCTGGGACGGCTTACTCGCGAGAGCGCAGTCGGCGTTTCCAACGGGCAGAGACCGCGGAGACAGAGATTAGATCAGACACTTATTTTACACGGTACGTAGTTGGGTTCGTCTTGCGTGTACTGTGATACTATTAGGTTTTACATCCACTTATGGCCTTTCACGGCATTACTTTTATAGATTGAGAAACGACGCTATTTCGTACAAGCCTTCACGGAGGGGCGGAGTCTGTCTAACCGCACCGAACAGTGAGAATCCGATATGATCACTATCATGTGTACTTATATTAACTTGATACAAGCCCTTGATATTGGTCCTGCTTGCTAATTTAACCTTTATCATATAGGTTGTTGCGCACTAGAAATAGCGCGGACAGAAATAATTGATGCCAGACTGAACAGGCAACTCACTATCTCATAGAATCCATTGGAGGGTATGTACGTATGTGTACTACACTTGATGTCTTGCACCTACTTAAAAAACTATCCTACACACCACAAGTGGTGGGCAACGAAGTGCACCTAGTGTGATTATTAGTCACTGTACTTACTTCCTGCACAAGGATTTTCATAATACACTGAGACCCTGCATGCCTATTTCATTCCACGAATACTACTTTTGGGTAATTCCGACACTGGCAGCCATTTCTGCCTTCCGTTCTTGAGAGTGCAAATTCTATGTCCTTAAGTTCTGTAATGACTGTTGAAGTCTTGCTATGCTTTTTAATTGATCTAGTGTTTGGGAATTTGTTGTATTTTAGATTACTGTGGACGGGACCACAAGTGGAAGAATACATATTTTGATGAACTCAAATTTTCCCCTGAAGAAGGGTTCGGCTTTAGAACCCGAAATGCATTGGGATTGCTAATCAGAAGTTCTTTATGTGTTTTTTGCATTTGTAAACATACACATGCGACATTTTTGCAACATAGATTAACATTAAGAAATGTAATCTTCAATTTGATTTGTGACTTTTTCTACTAGTATGCATAAAATACCTGTAGATATACAGTTAAACACAGTTTTATGAGTTTTTTCATTCCTGTTATGTTTAAACTGTTTGCCCTGTGAGCTATTTTTGAATTTTATTTTGCATTGAATGATTCTTAACCTTATATGAGACACAATATGTGTCCCTCGCTGTGCACTGCCTAGGCTGCGGGTTTTCCAGAGTCTCCTATGATTCTTTAGTAATTGAGAAAATATTGGGCCCCTTCTCACAACAAGGTAGTAGCACGCAATTTGATTACAAAACATAACACGATAACGTAAATAGATAAACTTTTTAAACAGGAGTGCAGGCACATTCTCCATTGTGCAAGAAACTAAAGGAAACATAAAAAAGTACACATCACAGGAGATTTTGTTCCTTAGCAGCTAGATACTCAAAGCAAATCCCTCAAATGATTCACTAAACCAGTAGAAAAAGCCCAAAATCACTAAAAGAACAATGACAACTTAAAAAGAGGGCCTGACCAAACCACACAATCTAATCGCCAGACCACATTCAAACTCTCTTTCAGACCAAAATTGCAAAAGCGTGGTCAGGCAGTAGATTAAAAACACCCAGAAGAAAGACTGTTACTGGATGATGTCCAGTCGAGATTACATTCAACAGGTACAGACTCAAAGGCTTGCATTTGCAAAAGAGTGTTTACTATGATCGACGAACCAGCAATACTGATTCACCCTAATTATGCTGGACTAGTGAGTGGCTTTGAATACAGTGGTAGACAGCGCTGCAGGAACAGCTAGCTGCCCACTTGGCCAAGCAGGCCCAGTTCTAGAGGGTAGGCCAGGCGGGCCAGGCCCACCCAAGGAACAGCTTGGCCCACCCTACACCATTAAGAGTTGAAAAACACGCGTTTTTCACCCTACTGCTTCACCAGGCATGAAGCCCTGGGGGCTGTGCCTCGTTGTTTAATTAAATATTAACACCTTTGACATGCGTTAGTTTCAGACCTGGGGAGCAGTGTGAAATTCTGGAAAGATTTTAGCTGCTACGATGTTCAAAAATGTAAAGCTGTAAATCAGCCCTGTGTGGCAGCAGAAAGGTCTCTGTTGCTGCACATGACCCGGAGCATGCTTCAGTTTTAACGTTCTGCATCTCTGTATGTTAAAGTTCTGACAAGCAACGTCCCATCCCAATTTAGCAACGTCCTTCCCCTTTCCCAAGGTATCTCAAAAGATGACAGATGCCAACACCTAAAATATCACATTTCTGAAATACTTAACGGTACTCAATCATCTTCATGGCCCACCCTTACTTCTCTATGGCCCACCCAGAGAAAAAATCCTGGAGCCAGGCCTGTGACCAAGAAAGGCTTAACCTTTCCTTCCTCACTAAAATAGATCCAAAGTAAGCTGGAAGAGTCCAACTAGGGCACAACCTGTTAACCATTGTAGTGTCCCAAATTCTTAACACTTTCCACCATTGTCTATAATGCTTGATTGAGCCCACTGCCCAAAATCAAATTCACTCAAATATTTTTCTGATTAAGCAAACATCCCTTTGAGCTCCTCCACCAGGAAGCTAGATGTCTTCTTCTTGCAAATGAATGAACTGCTAAAAAAAGTAGACCACAAGTAGTTGACTTGCTTTGAAGAAGCCAGGAAATCCATTGCCCAATCCCGTTCTATCAATGACTGTGGGAAATTAGGAAACGTTTGTCATGCTTTTCACCAGAAAATTACTGAACAAGTTTTGATGACAGCCAATCCGGACAATACCACTGCAATATCTCATACACTTGTGAACCAACAAAAGACTGTAAACCCTTAAGACCCCTTTTGCCCACACACATAAGCTACTAGGGGGATAAACACAGTCAGCTGTCCCAAACTCATTAAAGTGTGAGACCGAGACCACAGACCAGCAGAACGCGGCATACTGAGAGACTGACTGCACACAGCAGCGGTCACGTGACCACGTGTTCACATTCCTGCTTTAATTGCAGGATCGCAGCGCCTGAAGATCCCGGAGAAGTAGTTGCATAACCTGACACTCAGCACTGCACACACACACAGCAGGAGGTCTGTGCTGGATGTTTACAGGGTTTATGTTCTCAGTGTGTGCAGAGCAGCGCGGCTGCTGTGTAAGGCTGCTGTGAAGTGAACTAGCAGAAGAGAGCGACGGGGATCCCCACAGCGATGCACAGGCTGGGTGCCGTGGGCATGTGGCTTGCAAGCGAGGCTGCCCCGATGACACCCTCACACCGAGATTCTTTATGATTAACACAGCGTGACGCTTGGCGGTGACGCTGACAGAGAGCCCTACCCTCTCTCATGAGCGGAGCTGCAAGTGAAGCGCATGCGCATGGGAGGTGTCCGTGGGCCAAGGAGCAGTCAGCTCAAGAGGGCACGGCGCAGAAATGAGGCGGACACTCACCTGTCACCGGGCGTGACTGGGTGCAGCACACACACAGCAGGGAGTGGGGAGCTCGAGCAGCGCCGACGGGCCGCCGGGCTGCAGTGCTACCTGGCAGCCAACAAACAGGAAACGCAAACACGGCACGAGCTGGACGCACCGGAGCGCATGCACGCCGCCTCCCTCTTGGCGGATTCATGATCTTCAGCCCCAGGAGCCACCACACCCTTCTGCTTTCAGCCCGCCCCGTCCCCACTCGGCTCTGAGGGTCTACATACATACGTTGCTGCATATATTACTTCAGGGTGGTGACTGTAGCACTTATAGTGGTTAATTTGTAAAAGAGTAAGTGCCGTGGGCCTAAGTTTTTGCCCCCCTCAATCACCCGCAACTGGTGGTATTGAATGGCTGAGTGGAATACCAAGGCTCCGTAGTCTTCATTTCACCTCACACTTTTAGCATGGGCTAGCTGAGCCCAGGCCCAGGGTGACAATAGGAGCGGCGTGAATTAGGGTTACTTCAGCAGCAGCACTCTGTCATCTTGCTCCAGCCTTCCTTGTCCCTGCATGCTAGGTTCTGTCTGATTTGCAAGTTTAAAGTGGTGTTAATCCTTCATTATCATACTGTGGGGGATGTCTTTAACACCCCATTAGCAGTGCCCACTTTAATTCTGTCGTCTGTCCACTACCCCCTCCCCCCGTTGCCCCACCGCTCTTACCTGCACCGGCCATGACTGCCCATTAGCCCACTTCCTTCCCTTCACCCTCTCACCCCTGCTGACACACACCAACAAAACGATTATCAGCCAAAACAATCATCAGGGTGAGGCAGCTAAGCTATCAGTGATTTAAGTGAGCTGGGGGCGGTCTGGAGATGTTTCTGTTCAGACATACATGCCAAGATTTTGTAAAGTGGGAAATTTTAGAAAAATAATCGGGTGCATATATTTCTACTATTGGTTTCTGTTGAAGCAGAGGCAAATTTAGCCAGAAGATAGCCAAAATAAAGCAATTTGTGGCTTTAAAAATCAAGATTCCCCCACTGCAATCAGATCTCTTGGTGTGTATGGTCTATGGGTCAGTCACTGCTCAGCCAGAGACCAGTTGTGGCCGGCACAGAAGGAGATGGGGGGTGGGGGGGGGGGGTCAGAAGAAAAAAATCTCTTCGCCGATCACTGCGTCTCTCCCACATTGTGTTTCCTCCGTGTCTCTTCCAGGAAGCACCCAGGCTCCCCAGAGCCAACCACAGCGCTGCAATACAGCATTATGATTGGTCTGAATGCCGTGGTTCGCCACTCCTACAGGGACAGAGAGCCTGGACATGTTCTTCACCCGGCTGGAATGCCGCCTGGGTGGAGAACATGCAAAGTGCGCATGACGGTTTGGCCTGGCCAAGACGGCCGATTAAAGCGTTATGCGCACTAAAGTAGCAACCACTCCTCCCCGACGTCAGGAAAGGCAAGCCCCGCCCTAACCTATCGATATTAAAAATAAAATGATAATAACTTAAGTTACTATCAATTTCACTGAACTATTACACTGCTTCGTGAGCAGTAGAGCGACGCTCCTCCTTCTTAGCGAAGGTGCCTCCACTGCCAGGAACTAACCAGAGAACACAAAAGGGGCCCCGTGCTGCCTCATTTAATTCACTATTATCAGACATGGCGTCAAATTTCTCTACACCCAGGGCGCTATCTTAGCAAAACCCGGCTCTGACCACCATACACACCATGTTCGTTGATATTACTCTTGCAAGTTCTTTTTCCCTTAGCCATAGGATTTTTGTCTCTCTCTCTCTACCTCAGTTCCCCCTTGTGTTTTTTTCTCTCTTGCTCAGGGTAAATGTCTGATAAGAAAAAATAAGTACAGATCTCGCGGTGGGCCCCAGCTGCCACCGCAGTCTCAAATCGGGCACAGATAGCACAAATTCTCTCCCCTGCCCTTGTTAACTTCCTGACTTGGTCAGTGACGTAGCCAGTGTGTCAATTGCCCCCGTGCAAAGAAGGAAATGGTCCCCCTGGCTGCTGTTTGTAATGTGAAATACAATAATTGTACGGGTACAGTGGGCCCTCAAGTCTCTGGGCCCTTGTGCCACTGCACCTGCTGCACCAACGAAAGCTCCACCCCCTGATAGTCCCTCTGCCTCCAACTCCACAGACTGACCATACAGGTCTCTACCTGCACACATCTATGTGATGTCATTTCTGAAATAGTCCACAGTCACTATACTCTTTCCTTACTGCCCAATAAGCACAATGATGTAATTTCTTCCCATTTCTCTTGTCCACCACATATTTTTTCATGGACATCATAATGTGATTTTACTTCCTCTCATGCCTCAACCCAGCTTTCGCTTCCCTCTAGGATCATGGAAAGAATGTAGTGCCACATCTCATTATACAGAAGGCTAACACACCATGTACTTATCTTGCTGATATGGTCAGGAAGGAAGGTGGGAGTAGGTTATATTCTATGATTCATAAGGAAATAAAGGAACATAAGTTGTATGGTACGTAGTGCCATCACATTGCAGATATGGCCAGTTTGCAGACACAACTACCCAATATACAAGAACTATGCTATTCTCCTCCATGCCATAAAAACACGTTATTTTTGGTCTGGTGGCTCAATGGACTGCAAATCCCTGCAGAGATGTGTTACTGAGACCCTGGTAACACATTCGAATGCCAATAGATCCACTTAACCTTTCATTGTGAGGTCCAGAAAATGAGCACCATGGGTTTGACAACAATAGACATATGTTATCTGTAAACAGCGCCAAGAACCTGAGTGAACACATACACATATGCCTGTTAAATTTTTATTTCTTCCTCCCAAGCCCCAATTCCAGTATGCAATTACTTCATGACAATGATGTCAACATGATGCCATGTCCTTCAGTTTCCAGGATCACCACACATTCTGCCCTGGACAGAAAAATGTGATTGGACTTCCTCACAGGCCCCAGATCCACCATGCTTTTTCTATGGAATAAACAACAAGGTTCACTGTTTCCATGCCCCAGGCACATCACCTATTTTTAAATTAGTGTCACATGAATGTGAATATACTTATTTCCTTGCCTCCTACTTGTTTTTTTTGTTGCCAAATCAGAAATGTAGAGTCTTCTACATCCTTGCACTGACCCAAATTACTTTTGTATTCCCTGCCATAATCAACACATTGTTCCTTTGACGGCCCAAGTGCATCATGAGCTTATCTTCCTTGCCACGTTAGCACTGAGATGTGCCTTCCCTTCTATGGCACAAATGTATAAGGCAAATTTCTTTTTGAATACATCAACAATGTACTATCAGTTGGACTTGAGTCTCAGCTCCAAATCGCACATTTTTCTTCCTGATCACCCCAATAATGTGTAATAACAAATTGAGAGAGAGGGAAAAGGACACTCTTGGTCCCCCTGTTAAATCTTGTAAAACAACAAAAGAGTGTTGTGAGAGAAGTGTGTAAGCACTAGACACAGAGAAGAAATCTCCCTGAAGAAGTCACAGTGGAAATCAGCGTTTTTTTTTTTAGGAAGCCCTCACTCACCACCCTGGGTGGTGACATGCTTCATCATCGGGCCCACCAGGAGAAGCCGAATGCCTCCCTGGTGTGCTACAACGCCATAGCGCGCCCATACCGCAGAGGTACACCACCTGGTGGTCCTGATGAAAGCCCAGTAAATGACACATAGACGGGCAGAAACATGTTGACCCCACTTTAAGTGGAAACAACCGAGTCATTAACTGGTAAGTTTCCCACACATATTTTACTTATGTCAAACTGACCATTGAATAAAAAAAATTCCGTATGGTACAGTTTCTGACATTTTTAATTCACATTTCTTTTTGACACTTTTGCCACAAAGAACCTGTTCCGCAGTAATCTGGCGTTGTAGCACACCAGGGAGGCATTCGGCTTCTCCTGGTGGGCCTGATGATGAAGCATGTCACCACCCAGGGTGGTGAGTGAGGGCTTCCTAAAAAAAAAAACGCTGATTTCCACTGTGACTTCTTCAGGGAGATTTCTTCTCTGTGTCTAGTGCTTACACACTTCTCTCACGACACCCCAATAATGTGACATGCACAACACACCCTGCCTGTCCCATCTGTTGAATATCTGTTCCAAAGTATACCAAAAAGTGATGGATTGAATGCCTCAATTTGTTTTTTGCCACTGGTCATTACTTGGGCCGCATTCCAGTCCATTGTTATTTTGCACACCATGCCACCTCAGTTTGGACCCAGCCATATGCAAATGAGTCCTAACCCTGCTCCAAAGGCAACATCCCAGCCCAAACTTCCAGGCCAGGTCCTTCCTGAACCAGACACAAGCAACCCAGTACTGGTTTCGCTGTGTATAGCTTGGTTCCAGTGGCACAGTGTGCACAGGACCCACGTCTGGGTATACCTGTCCCACCTAGGGTATCACAGTAAATTATAAAAAACAGGGATGGATAGAATGCTACGGTGGAATGATGGGTGAAAACAATGGTTTAGGATGTAGCCATGAGCAATTACCAGTGGCTGATATTAATTCAAGCATTCCATCCATCACTTTTTTTTTTTGTTCTAAGAGTTGAAAATGTACCAAGTGTACCAAAACAGTAATAAAGTCAAAACACAAAAAAAGAAAAATCCCAAACCAATGTATGAGGATAGAGCAAATTTTAATAAATAAAATGACACCAAAACAACCAAAATCTAATCAGGGAAACCAGAGATATGAATAAAAAAATTCCAAATGTAAAAAAAAGTTCCAAAAAGTTAGGGCCTATTGCGATAGAGTGCAGGTCAAATATCAGGTCTTGAATTGGAAGTTTTAACGTCAGACTTAGGGCCTGATTCGCAAAAGTAAACTTAGACCAAAAGTTTAGACCTGAAGTCTAAGTTTCGATCTAAAGTATAACTTAACTACTACTGAAGTTAGACTTTTGGTCTAAGTTTAGACCAAAAATCTAACTTTAGTAGTAGTAAAGTTAGACTTTGGTCTAAGTTAGACTTTTGGTTGAAACTTAAACCAAAAGTCTAACTTTAGTAGGAGTAAAGTTAGACTTTTGGTCTAAGTTAGACTTTTGGTCTAAACTTAAACCAAAAGTCTAACTTTAATAGTAGCAAAGTTAGACTGTAGGTCTAAACTTAGAGTTCGGGTCTAAACTTAGTCTTTTGGTCTAAGTTTACTTCTGTGAATCAGGCCCATTGTCTCTGAAAGAGAAGTCAAAAATACCCAGCGGGGCAACGCAGCAGGGTGTGATTGAAAAGGGCTCCACAACACCGTATAACCTCTGGATGGTGAAGCAATTGACTTTTAGCAAGGAAGCTCAGATTGGGAGAAGTTTGGATTTCGTGCCTAGAGAAAGTCACTTGCCAGCTGGATATTTCTCACGCCTTCGCCCGGTGAAGATTTCTACCTCTGAACTTCTTTGGAGCTCAGATTTTGCCAGCGGGGCAAGACTGCAGGCTATAATCGAAGAGGGCTCCACAAGGCTAGATACCTTCTCCACAATGTCCTGCTGAAGTCTATTTGCTCCTGAGGAAAAGCTGCAAACGGGAGCAACCTGAATCTTTGGCCCAGTGGCAACACACCTCAATTGAATCGGTTTGACAGGTTGGTACCAGGTCAAGACGCTGGTGTCAGCAAAAGTTTGAAGTACACTTTGAGACCAGTCAATGGTCCAAGACCTAGATGACAGAGCTTGGGGGTCAGGACTCATTACAGCAGAGGCCAGCAGCAGGGTCCACTGCAGGTCCAGTTGGAACTCGTCAGTTGCAGAAAAGGCCTCTTGTAACTTGTTGCGTGCCGTAGCTTGAGCAGGAGGTCAGCTGTATAACCCTTGGAATCCAATTCTTTCTTCTGGGTAGAAGAGGGAGAGCAGGTCCAGTCTAGGCTCTTCTCTGGTCACAGACAGTAGTTAAAACCCTCTTCTGTTCTTCCACAGGTCCAGAATGTGTTTTGAGGAGGGTACTGTGTGAGCCATTTTTAGGTCTCGCCTAGCGATGCAGCGCAATGGACTGCTCGCGTAAGCGAGATCTATTGTCGCCGCCTAGCTTAGCGATGCAGGACAGGATGGGTGCACGCGCTCTTGAAGACTGAAGACATCAGCTTGGGTGAACGTGCTCTTGGACACATCAGCTGTGCACGCGTACTCTCACCTTACGGCGCCCGGACATGCCATGTGCATTCTCACGGCGTCTCTTTGAGACAGCCGATGTGCACACTCATGGCGTGGGTCCGCTAACAGTATGGGCGCCGGCATCTTCAGCATGGAGCCTGCTTCAGCTCAGCGTGGTTCCCGTTTCAAATACCCTGCTCTGTCGTCGATCACAGTCCGTTACACGCTCCCGTGAGATACCCCACACGCGAACATTCTCGCTTACGGTGAGCACGCATGTGCACTTTCGATTTAGGATGTCTGTATCCCTACGCATGATGTAAGTGGCTGGACTTTGGACGTGAAAATTCAAATGGCCTCAGTTGAACGCTTAAGTAGGGATCAGCTAGGGTAGGTGTAGAGCGGCGCGGTAGTGTTACATTACTTTCGCTGTGTACAGCGGTAGCTTGAAAGCTGCGGGTGCTGGTCTTTCAGTTAAAACCACGCCCATCCCCTCTAGCAATCATAAACATAAAGAAAGAAGTGGTACAATGAAAAGGAGTAAAATAAAGATTATGATTTCATAGACAAAAGACAGACTCTTTGAGTTATTAGAGCTAGCAGGTACACAAGGTTGATGGCACACAGGGTGGAATAAATAGTGTTCTTGTTAGATCATGTTTTAGTATTTGAGATTCTGGCAAGTTTGAGGAGTACAATATTAAACTGTGGGAAAACATTTCTACACAGTCATGTCTAAACATAGCTGTCGTTTCAGATTGCTTCTGCGTGACTTTACCATTGTTTAAGTGAGCTTATTATGTATGACATTCATTCCATATTTTATGCGTAAAACCGAATTTCAATTAAAACCATTCAGAAAACTCCCTGTAAAGATAAATATTGGAAATCACCCCACTTGGTGTCATTTGAAGCACTGGAAGTGCCTCTTTTTGTTGGTTGAGATGCTCCTAAACTGAGAAAATCCTGCTCATTGGTGGCATATTGCCTTTAAATTTAAATAACCTGCGTCTGCAGCGAGCAATAACCACCAGCCTTGCAAAACATTGCACGCTGTCCAGAGACTTAACCAGGACAGCAGTTAATCTTTCCTTGACCCCTTATCATCTATTCTGGTTGCATGTAAATGCTGAGTACAAAGTCTTTCTCAGTGCGCTGACAAATAACTTTTCATACTCATGGCAAAAAAGAACGACTGCTGCTGAGCACAGAACAACTTTCTAAATTGCGTGACAAAATGTTCTAGTTTGGGAATGCTGGGATGACTTAATAATTTGCATTGGTCTGACCCGTGATGCATGGCATTTGGCAGGGCTGTCTAAAAGACTACTCCCTCATTCACTCCCACTCAGAATGGCCAGCTCTCTTTATGTAATTGCTGGCATTTTCAGTTCTGGACTTTCAATTGTCAACAGGCGTAGTCAGTGCTTTAAATGGACATGTACCTGCACTTCTATGCAGGGGTGCATGTCCAGCCTTGTGTAACTTTAGACTTCAGAAATTTGTTTGCCAAAGAAGCTTAGCTTCCAGGCTTCCTTGAGCTTGACTTGATCCCCTTTACATTGCAGCGGGTGTGAGAGTCTGGAGGAAATCGGAGGGAGCCCGGTAACCTCAGCAAGAGACTGCAACCCAATAATGATACGGAGGCGGCGTGCTGCGGGCGAGCTGTGGAGCAACTATTCTACTCAGGTGCCTGGTGTACTGAGACACTCAAGGAAATGCGGAACCGTGTGGAAGCATAGGCGGTTGAAGGCAATTATCCGAAGTTGCACAGAAAGACACTACCAGAGGGGAGACGTGGTGTATTGTTCACCCCTGTCCTCCTAAAGGCTCATGACTATGAGCAGCTATGTGAGGACTGACACACCTGACACACACTCTACTGCACTTGGCACTGAGGCCCAGATCCATCAAACAAAAATCCGTTCGCAAAGGGGCAGATTCTCAGAATCTGCCCCTTTGCGAGCGGTATTTTTGCATTTGGGATGCGTCATCCCAAATGCAAAAATCGCAATTTTAGAAATCGCTAAATTGCGATTCATTGCATTTAAGGAATCTCAAATTGAGATTCCTTAAATGCAATGCATGAAAGTTTTTAAAATAGCGAAATCACTAATAGGGCACGCAAATTACCATGAAGTATAACTTCATGGTAATTTGCAAAAACTTTGAAAAATGCACTAAAGTGCAAATTTTCAAAGTTTCATTTTGTGCACACACATGCCCTAAGGGCATGTGTGTGCGCAACATATGTGCACATATCCATTTCAGGGGTGCAACAGGGTGTCCTTTGGACACCCCTGCACCCTTGAAATCGCAATCTCAATTTGCGAATCGCTAATTGCGATTCGCAAATTGAGATTGTCTTCCCATTCATTCCTATGGGCCTCTAGGCCCATAGGAATGAATGGGGAGGTATTCCTTAATTGCGACTCGCAATCGGCGAGTCGCAATTAAGGAATTCTAAGAAATCACTATTTTTAAGTGATTTCTTGATGCATTCTATTTTGCAATTCCTTAATAGCGAATCGGTATTTTTCGCTATTAAGGAATCGCAAATTGGGTTGTTGATGCATTTGGGGGTAAGTGTATAAGCCCGCACCACCGCATTGTCTCACATGTCCATCCCAGCCCAGGCCTGGCCTTCCACAGTGCACATGGTCCATAACAGCAGCGCTCTGTGGAAATCGTGAGTGGTACACTGAAAAGGCACAGACGAGTTGCAGCAGGTTGGATTGCGTGGGCTCACCGCCCGCATCACGTACGTACACACAGCACTAATAATCAGTCACAGGGATACGCCTGTGGGGTCTGCAAGTACCTGTTGCTGTTCTGCTGACTGGGAATGCCGCTTAGTATCCCTGCAAAGAGCAAAGTGGCACAGCTGCTACACATACTTAGCGGAGAGTGGAGCTCCTCCCCACACTGCTCACTTTGACCTAATCCTCTGGTCATACGACAGCAGCCGGAGTCATCAAGAAGAGGGGTCCACGCTGCATAATAGATAAAGCTGACATAAAACAGACACGGCTAGATTTCATGCTGTGTAATGGGGAAACAGTCCCCCCTCGTTATGTATGTGTGGCTACGATTCATTATTGGGTACTGTATGGTTGGAAGAAACCTTGGCTCAGGTAGGCCAAGCACAATGAGGCTCCTGGCGATGTTTGATGAGGCGCTCCTTAGGGAGGAATTCAGTGCTTAATTTGAGCCGGTGGTTGCATGTGGGGCCTACCAGCACTCATTTTTGGGACCGGCACTGTACCGTGACAATATGCATATACTATACTGAACTACACATAAACATTGTCAAGACAGATGGATTTGAAGTTTAGTAAAGTACACCTGTGCTTGTCTATATGTGCACAACATTATAGTATTCTCGTAGTTGATATTTCCTTCACAATATTTTTGCCAATTGATTATTTTGATTCTATATTGTGATAAGTCCTTAAATGTTGCAATTCTGATGTGGAGATGAATGGTGCTCCACGTTCTGGGTGCTTAAAAATGGCTTGTCTGGTGTATTTTTTTCTTCCTTATAATTTCAACAGGCACCTTGTCCTTGCTGGTTTCCTATGGTGATGAGTTTCTCGGGCAGTTTTGCTGGTGCATTGGTTGTCACTGCCCTGTAAGCATGTAACAGTAAGTTTTGAGGTTACAGTGGGCTTGAAGCATATTTCCCAGTAGTGTCACCTTCAATAGTTCTAGATTTATTCCCAGTTTTGTTGCAAGCCGTGCTTGTTCACGTGGTTGGTAGCATGTTTAGTGATAGCATTACCAACAATGGAAGAATTTGGTGTTGTTTTTGAGGGTCTGAGAGTTACTCTAAACTTGTTGCTGTGGACTCAAAGTTTGATAGAGAGGGTACATTGGTTTGCAGTCAATATATTTCATCCGCATGAAGCTAGCGCCTCACCCAGTATTGGGTATTCTTTGGAGCATTCTCTTACAGGCAAGGGTCTTGATTGCAATGCAATAGGTCTCACATTTGCGAGAGGTTAAGCTATTGGCATCATAAATGACAATGCCTTTTATTTATGTTTTAAAAACCAACACGTACATAGAAGGCATTGCCATTTACAATGCAAATAGCTCAAACTCTCACAACTGCGAGACCTATTACATTGCAAATGCTTGTTATGCCTGGCACCAGCCTCTGAGTAGGGGGGTGTATCCTCACCCTTTCCTAACCAATAGAGCAACCTTACCCACATTTGCAGCACCTCTAGTGTGCCCTACTGCAAACAATCCCATAGTGCTCCTCTCTACCTAAAACCTCAATGGCAGACATTTTTTTCCCTGTGCAAGAGCGCCAATGCCGCATCCGAGCCGTTACACATTACAGCACACTCAGTCAGATGGCTTCTCATCTCAAACAGCGGAGGACTGCCTCCTGTCCACGAGACTCGACCCTGCCCCTAGTAAAATAGAAATCATGCTGCAGGAAATCAGAGATTGGAGGGCGACTACCGAGCACCACATCCATACACTTGCTATGGATGTGGGTCTGCTGAGGCACAACCATCCTAAACTATTAGACAGGGTCAGGACTGATGAGACTAACTTATTCTCGCTGACACCCCAATAGGTGGAACACTCTGTCACTATTGAGCACCTCCAAAAACAACTTACCATCTTGCATGACAGGGCAGAGGATGCGGAGGGGCAAGTGTGCCGGAATAATGTGCTCATCATTGGCATGCCAAATATACCAAAGGACCCAACGCTACATTATTTGTGGAGAATTGCATAAAAAACAAGGCGGCCCTATAGGGTCTGTCCGTACTGTTCACAGTGGAGTGGACCCATCGCGTATAGGCGCGCTGACCACCCCCAGGTGCGCAACCAAGACCAATAGTGGCCAGGATCATCAATTTCAGAGACCATGAAGCATTGCTACAAAAAGCCAGTGAGCACACACCTATCACTGTTGACAATGCAACAGTGTCTCTTTTTCCCAAGTACACGTTGGCAATCCAGTGCCAGCGCTAATTTTTTCAGGCTGCCAAACAACAGCCATGATTGGAAAGTCTCACCTATGCACTTATGTTTCCAGCCAGGTTGAAAGTTGTCCACAATCAATCAACATGCTCTTTTCTTAAATATTTCATAGGGTGTGTGGGATTGGCTGGAACAACACTATCCCCACATCCGATGACTGCCTACATCTGGGATGTTATCTCACGAGACTAAGCGGCCTCCCTGACTGTGCAGGTATGGTGCTGCTCAATTGGTGCCGTTGGTAGCAGTGCTGTCCCCGCAGCAGGTTCTGAAGGGCAGATGAGCAGGGATTGGGACAGTGTCTTCCATTAGACCGCAACAAACAAGCTCCTTGGCAGACAATGCTTCAGACTCAGGCTCCAATGCAGTGTGACCCTGTTCCGCTCAGTGGCACCATAGACAGTAGACTGCCTATTCTGAGACTGGTCTTGCTCTACTTACTTACTACACCGCCCTGTTAGAACACTGCATCCCCCCAGAAGACCTTATCTACTGAGAAGCACCGTGATTGGATGAACAAGCATAGTTTGTATGAACTGAGTGGTGGAGTGGGAACGGTGGGGTCTGATTGTGGATCGGATGTCTCTTGGCGCCCCACCCCTATGCACTGTCTGACATTGTACAGGACTCCTCCAACATAATCCCAGGTACTATGTTACCACACTCTTCCACTGACACTTTGGGAGCTTTTTCGTTCCCCTTATAATGAATATCAATCCTATAGGGAGGATCAAAGGTATTTATTCCCATCATCCCTCTACATTATGACACCATACTTATTAGTGTGCCTACCGACCCACAATATACCTCAAAATATGGTTCCCTGGGACACGAGTATGGGAGCATTTCCCTTACTCCTCTGTACCGAATAAAGGTCCTTGTTGGCCTACCCCCTATTACGATTGCACATGACAATCACCTGTTAAAATGGTTTTACAGTTCTGTTAGAACAATCGTTCTTCACTGGACCTAGTATTAGGGAAAGGTTTTGGTTTTTGTCATTCTCTGGTTCCAATTGCCTCATTTTGCATGGGATGTCTGCTACATGTTTTGTATTGATATAACCTATACCATTTGCTGAAATGTCGGTTGTTCAATATAATGATACATTTCTGACTTGGAATGTCAGAGACATAGGGTCCATCCATAAAAGACATGGAATCCCCTTACAGCTCAAAAGCCATAAGGCAAATATAGTTTGTTTGCAGGAGACCCACCTCTCCGCCACCAAGACTATTAAATTAAGCACCACATCCTAGAGGATAGTTATTAGCTGCAACAAACTCTGCCTTTGCCCATGGAGAAGCCATTTGATTTCGAGCAAGAGTAACATTTGAAGCCTCTCCCACTAGCATAGACATTCAATGGCAGTATGTTAGTACTGGGTAGTGCTTATGCTCCTAAAACAGACCAAGATATATTTTTGACCCACCTTTCCTCTGTTTTGGCTGATTGGGCATACTTCCCATGGAGACGGGGCGTGGCCTAACAAGATGGCCAGCTAGACGTGTTCTTGCTCAGCTCCTGCCCCAATGGTGAAATAATCCTGAATTATCCGGGTGTAGTGGTGTCGCCGTGCTCGATCCTGTTGTGGGGGCCCCCCTGATCCCCATGGTCCCAGAGCCGTGACAGCGACACTGCCCGTAACCGGAGTACAGCGTGCGGCCCCCGCCGGAGCCCGGACGTAGAAAATGTCGGCCTTCGCGATGAGGAGCGGGTGAGGCTCGCCGCAGAGCCTGAAGGGACATCGGAGCTGGGAGCTGCTCCTATGGCGGACGAGACGTGGTGCAGACCCCGCTGGGGAGTGCTGGCGATTGAAGGCGGAGGAGCGCGGCCGGCTGGCTGCCCGCCGCGGAACCCGGGGTAGGGTCCACGCGAGGCCGGTGTTGAGAGGCCTGCTCACGCCCCGGTTGCTGCTGCCGGAGGGCGGCATGGAGGCCCGTTTTTTTAACAATGCCAGCAGGGACCGGGCTGCCTGGGCGTTCTGCCAACCTCCCCCCCCCCTGCTGGAGGACGATGGTGCCCTTCAGCTCCTGGAGATGGTGGAGGTGAGGAGTGGTGGTGAGCCTGGGCGGGCCTCCGCTTGTGATCCTGGTGATGGGGTGCGGCCCGATTACATCCCGACGGTGGCTGCATGGAGGCGGCGCGGGGGACCGCGACCTGAACTTCTGCTGCTAAGCGGCCTGCCTGACTGCCTGGTAATTCCCCCCTTCGGCGAACTGGTATGCCTGGGCAGTCCCCGAGTCCATAACGGGGTGGAGTGGTGGTGCACCGACGCATGGTGGACCAGTGGACGAGAGCCTGAGGCCTGGTGACGAGGTCCCCGCAGAGCAGGGGTGTTGCGGCCTACCATCGCTCCGGTGGTATCAGCCTGACGGCGACTTGAGGTCCCACGCCATGTCCCGTGCTCGGGGCGGCCTCGCTGAGGGGCCGCTGGTGTGTGGTGGCGTGGCAGGGCCTGAAGAGACCCAGAGGTGGCACGTGGGCCAGCCTCTGCTCCACTGGAGAGATTGAGCCATCATCACAGAGGCCAGATCGCGGCTCACAGGGTGGTCCTGGCCGTGTTTTGGATTGGCTGACAGTTGACCAGGTCTCGAAGGACACCTAGGAGACCCGTGGGGTGGACCCTACGCCTGGAGCCCCCCCACCTACCGACAGCGCAATCCCCTGAAAAAGCACCCTGGGACAGCCACGCTGGATATGGGGAAAGTCTGGGCCACAAGAGGAGCCCAGTCAAATAAAATCATGCAATACACTGTCCCCGGCCCGACGGCGGTGGAGCGCCTCAGAACTGATCAGGAGTTGGGGACCGCCAGGATGCAGCAGCCCGGGACAAAGCCGATATCTTGGAGGCGATCCGGGACTCTAGGGTGGCGCTGTAAACCAAAATGGATGGGATGGCAATGGACATCAATAATTTGCGCCTGGACCTCCGGAAGGTGGCGGGCAGGGTTACCACCACAGAGGGGGACCTGGGCGCACTGAACTCCGAGGTTCGCCAGTTGAAAGACACGGTGGCGCTCTCCAGGAGCACACGGCCCGGCTAGAGGGTAGGCCCGAAGTCGCAGAAGGGCAGTCCAGGAGGAATAATCTTTGCTTCCTGGGATTTCCGGAATGGGCGGAGGGGCCAGCGGCAGACCTCTTCCTCGAGGACTGGATTGGCACGGTCTTCCCTAATTTGCGCCTCTCCAAAATGTTCGCAGTGGAGAGGGCGCACAGGACTCCAGGGCCGCCACTGATACCGGGATCCCCACCTAGGACCATAATAGCCTGGCTATTCATGATCCTTCAACACATCCGCAACACTGGCACCCCAAAATTCGACAATCATGACATTCATATCTTTCCAGACTATACGAGGAAGGTGCAAGATCTCCGAAAAGATTTCCTAAGGGTTAAGCGAAGGATGCGAAGCCAGAATATTTAATATAGCTTGCTATTCCCGGCCAGACTCCGAGGGCAGCACGGCAACAAGACGCACTTTTTTGTTAACCCGTCGGACGCGGATGAGTGGATGGACTCACTGGGTCTGGCAGACCACGACCAAACGCAGGGCTGGCAGGAGCAGAGACATCGAAGTGGGCGGCGGCGGACCCAGCGAGGTGGAGAGAGAGTTCAGCACCCAGGAGGACATAATCCAGCGGAGGAAGGGCGCATCACGGTGGGACCGGATGGCACCCTTCGGGCAGAACTGGAGGCGATCCCGACTCAGAACCAGTTCTCCTCATTATGTTTGGTACAGGAAACACAGTCGGGAGGTGCCCCCAGCCCGGCCGCGGAGGACTCAAGAGACAAATGACTGGTGGCCCCGGTGGTAAGAGTGAGAAAAGTGGGGTCATGGACACTGTGAGTATCTCAATTTTTTGACCCACGGGGGAACTGTTCAGACCCGAGAGACTTGCACAAGGGGCCATTTGTCCAGAGACTCAGGGGACGGAGGGGGGGGGCTCGAAACCTGTTTTCAAACAGTGGTTACACTATTGCGCCAAATATTGACTCAACATGCCGGCTGTAGAGTGCTGAGGCGGCCGGGCTAGACCTATGGTCGGGCGGAGCTACGCGGTACCAGTCATTCAGCTGAACATCAGTCGGGGGGAGTGGGATTTCTCAGGACTTGAGAACGTGCAATTTTTGTGTTTTGCTACTCATTGATTACAAGTTGAGGGGGGTGGTGTAGAGGGTGGGTGGAGCTTTGGGGCAGGGTTCTGAGTCCTCTGGCCAGGATCGGGTTAGGAGAATGCAGTAATACTGCCTGTGGGTGGGGGGTGTTGGGGTCTCTTGTTCTGGTTTTGTTGGGGTTGCTGCCGGGTCTCAATGTAGCTATATTACAAGACACACAAGATGTTTGCTTTTTGGGCGGTCACACTGCCGGGTTATGGGGGGTCCCTTGTGTGATAGAAGGGCACTGCGGTACCACCAACTACTAACAAATGGCGGCTGATACACAAAGGTATACATTTATGACGTGGAATGTCAGGGGGCTCAATAACATGATTAAGCGGATTAGGGTGGCCACTTACGTCAGGCGCTATGGGGTTAGCATAGCCTTGTTACAGGAGATGCACCGTGGGAAACTGCCTCAAATATGTCCAACGTAGATGGCGGGGGCAATTTTTTGCTACATCTTACTCTGGGTTTGCCAGAGGTGGACTGAATTGGGTGGCGCCGGGAGTCCCCTTCAAGGCCATACACACTAAGCAGGATCCGGAGGGGCGGTTTGTCATGTTGGCGGGGACTCTGGATGGGCGTAGTTTATGCCTGGTAAATATTTATGCTCCGAACACCGACGTGGAGGAGTTTCTAGGGCGGGTGCTGGGACAGTTAGACCTGGACCCAGACACAGAACTACTTATGGCAGGAGACTTTAATTGTGCCCTTGATGGGGATTTGGATAGGTACCCCCCAAAATTGGACGCTAAGCCTAGAACGAAGGAAGCGATGGGCCAGATGCTTCAGAGCTATGGCTTACTAGATGCATGGAGGCACCGTAACCCTGCTCGTCGGGGGTACTCGTGCCACACGCCTGTTGCCAATACCCATAGTCGACTGGACTATTTTTTTCTCCAGGGAACAGGAATGCATAGAGTAGCGGGGATCCAATAGTTGGCCCGATACTTGTATGATCGCTCACCACTCCTGCTCACGTACTCGTTAGACATACCACAGCCTAAGATCCCACTGTGGAGGCTCAACACGGAGGCTCTGGGTGACCCGACCTACAAAGATGCTATTTTACGAGGGCTTGAGGCGTATCTGGAGGTTAAATAGGGCTCGGCTAGCACCAGGGCGACTGAATGGGACCCAATTAAGGTGGTAATCCGAGGGATCTGTCTGTCCACAGAGGTGGGGGTAAAAAAGGTTTTGGAACGTGATCTCCGCTAGTATGAGGATCGCCTGGTAGCGCTCGAAAAAGACTTTCCCACAGACAAGGAGAGGCAGCCTGACTGGACCGCCACACGCCAGCAGCTGGGGGATACATGGGCCTCGCTCTGCAAATTTAATAGAACTGCCAGCAGGCGGAGATGGTACACAGAGGGCAACAAGGATTGGCCGTTACTGGCACGTTTAATTCGGGCGGAAACTCAACCCCACCCGATTCTGGCACTGGAGAATGATACGGGCCAAATGGTATATACCCAACAAGAGATCAAAAACGTCTTTCTGACCCATTTATGTAAAATATACATATATACATATATAGTCCCAACCCCATACGGGTCCCAAGGGAGTGGAGGTATACCTTGAGGGGTTGCAACTGCCCTGCATAGACGCGGACAGTCAGGAGGACCTGTGAGGCCCCCTTCAGGAGGAAGAAATACGAACAGCTATAGCCCACCTGAAGACAGCCAAGTCCCCCGGGATGGAGGGATTAGCCGCCGAACTCTACAAGGAGTACAAGCGGGTCCTGATCCCGAAGCTCCTCGAAATCATAGCGGAGGCCCACGACCGAGGCTCACTCCCTGATTCTATGCGGGCAGCTATGATAGTTATGATCCCCAAGCCGGGTAAGGATCCCCTTCCTGCCGGCTCGTATAGGCCTATATCCATGCTGAATGTGGATCTGAAAATTATCAGTCAGGTACTGGAAAGTAGGCTCCTCCCTTATCTCAGACGGCTGATCCATGGTGAAGAGTCTGGATTTATTTATGGCCTGAATACGCTGCGGAATATTCGTCACCTGGCCCATGTAATGCAAGCTGTGGGGGGACGCGCCCAGCAGAACACACTTCTATGTCTGGACATCCAACAAGCGTTCGACTCGCTCCGTTGGGCCTATCTTTGGAAGGTACTCTTGAAAATGGGGTTAGGGGAAGGGTTTGTACAGTGGATAAAATTGCTTTATGCACAGCCAGGGTCCGCACGGGACGATACGTGTCGGACATAATACCCATAACGAGGGGGACGCGCCAGGGGTGCCCGCTCTCCCCCCTACTCTTTGCCCTGGCGATGGAACCGCTGGTGTGTCATCTCCGCACGGTGCTGGAGGGACAGGGCATACGGGTGGAGGACATGGAGCACGTGGTGTCACTGTACGCTGATGATGCGTTGATTTACTTGAACCGGCCGTCAGAGTCGTTGCCGACTCTGATAGCTGCACTGTCGCAGTTTACGGCTGCTTCGGGGCTTGCAGTTAATAAAACAAAATCACAGCTTTTCGCGATTGGGGAGCAGACCGACTGGGAGGGGGTCCACCGCCCGGAGGCGGGACTTCCATGGGTAGAGGACACGCTTCGCTATTTGGAGATATGGATTGGATAGAACGCGACAATCTTCTTCCAACATAACATGGGGAGGATAATCCGGGGTCTGAAAGGGAGTATCGCCTTTTGGAACACCCTTAAGCTCTCACTGATGGGGAAGATTGCCCTCATAAAAATGGTGGTCTTCCCGCGCTGTCTATATACAATGTAAGGTTCTTTTTATGAACTTCCCCATCGGGTCTTCAGGGAATTGGATTCCCTGCTGATCCTGTTACTGTGGAATGGGAAGTGATGCAGAGTGAGTCTAGAGGTTCTGAAACGCAGGTGGGGCATGGGTGATTAGAAGTCCCGGATCTAGAACTGTATTATTTTGCGTCACAACTGCAACATGCAATAGCATGGCTAGATACGGACCCATCTTGGGAGAGGTCCTGAATTGCAGGTACATACGGGAACAGGCAGTTGGGAGCGCTGATGTGGCAGGTAGGAGGGCGACGAGACAACGGCCCTCCGCTGGTACGGCTGGTGGCCACGATCTGGAATCGAGTGGTACGCCGCCTAATCCGAGACAGGCCATTCGCCCCAGAGATGGATCTCTGGCTGATGCCGCCCTTTTGTCCGGATAGAACAGCTCATGTCAATGGACAAATGGAAGGAGGGGGGCTCCCTGATGCTGTCCAACCTTTATCCGGACGACAAATTTATTACTTACTAGCAGCCCGTCCCAACGTTGTCCGGGTATGAATTGCTGCCGGCCAGTAGTATATTGTTTTTTTTTTTTTTTTTTTTTTCCCCAAAACCTTTATTGGAGTAAGCATAGAAAAGTACAAGAATGGGCCTACAACCTCACGGGCTGGCCGCTAATAACAAGGCAAAATGCATGTAAGAGATTATACACCCGTGGATAGGTACAGCTCAAGTACAAAGCGTTACTCTATAGACATCACAGAACAATTCGTATTTTTATTTTACAAAAAGAAAACATAAACACTAAAGGCGAATGGACGATAATTAAGGTCAGCCCAAAGAGCGGAGGGGACGGTTCCACGATCAGGAGAACACACCCAGAGCCCGGAGGCTCCAATCAAGTCGGGGAGGGGGGGAGGGGAGCAGCGGGGAGAACCGGAAGTATAAAAAACCTTACGGAAAGGTTCCGGGAACTCTAGTCTAGGGAGAAAGGACAATCTCAGCCGTGTTGTCAAGGGGAGGGGTGCAAATATCCCCACGATAATCATTCCACTGGCCCCAAACCTTCGTCCACGCCCTGGGTCTGCCCCTGGCCACATAAACCGTCTCTTCACGAAACATGGACCAGTCCATATTATCCTCCCACCTCGAGACCTCAGGGGGCCTGGAAGCGCCCCAGAGTTGCGCGACATCCCGCTTCGCGATCATGTAACCAAGGGTAGCCCATCTGGTCTGGGCCACCGAGTAGTCAGTGGGTTCCCACACATTCAACAGACATCTGCGAGGCTCCGGTCGCAGGGCCACCTCCGTAACAGCAGTCATCACCTCAAGCACAGCAGTCCAATAAGCAGCTATAACCGGGCACTCCCAAAGGATATGCAAAAAAGTCGCACTCAAGCCACATCCACGCTTGCATAGCCCATCCGGAGAAAAGCCCATCGTAACCAGACGCGGACCAGTGACATAGACTCGATGAAGAATTTTAAGCTGAACCAAACGGAGGCGGGCGGGAATAGCCACCTCCTTGGGAGAAGAGAGCGCCGATTGCCAATCCTCGTCGTCCAGTTCCAACCCATCGCGAACCCAAGCCTCCCGAAGTCGGATCAGTAAGTCCACCCGATTATTAATCAACTTCTTGTAAATCAGAGAAATAGTACTATCGGGAAGATGCCCATCGAGGATACGGTCCTCGAGGGGGGAAGAGTCAGGCAAGGCCTCATCAGGAACCAAGACTGAGACGAGGGCATGTCGGACCTGCAAGTAGCGAAAAAATTCCCTACCACTCAAACCATACTCCGCCTGGAGGGCCTGGAACGACTTCACACAACCATTCGCGTACACGTCACCCACCTTGCAGATCCCAATCACATCCCAGCGGTCGAAACCCTTGGTAGACCAGAGTCCGCCCAAACGTTCGGATGCATAAAGCGGTGTCGCCAACGTCAATCGATCCTCCCACCCCAAACTCACACTCGCAGCCCGCCACACCGTTACGGCAATCCTGGATGGGCCCACAAGATGGCGCCCGGCCGATCGGGAATAAAGCGCTCTAGTAAAGTCCCCACCTGGAAGCTGGAGTCTGTCCATCTCGAATGCAGGATTACGACCCGGGGAAAACATCACATGATTAATGGCAGACAACTGGGAAGCCAATAATATCGCTTGATATCGGGGAGCGCCATGCCCCCGTCATACCAGGGGATGGTGAGCTTTGCGAGTGCGATACGGGGTCGCCCATCCCATATCAACTGCCGTTGAAGACTCTCAATCTCTTGGAAGTAGGTCTTAGGGATAGCGTCATAAGAGTTGTGAAGCGCGTAAAGGAATCGCGGCAAGGACATCATTTTAAACAGGGCCGCCCTGCCCAGCGGTGATAAAGGAAGCTTGCGCCAACGGGCCACATCCAGTCGCAGTCTAAGCAATGGTGGGAGAAGATTATGCTCAAAGCGGAGCGTCGAGTCCAACGTAATAAAAATCCCTAAGTACTTGAAGCCCGAATGGACCACTTGAATGGGAAGTCTACTCGGCAAGGGGGGCAAAACCCCCGAAAGAACATATACACAGGACTTGGCCCAATTAATAACGAGGCCCGAGTTGGCCCCAAAAGAAGCAAGAACATCAAACAGAACAGACAGAGATTTACGCGGGGAGGTGAGGTATAAAAGGATATCATCCGCGTAAAGCGAAACGCGGTCCTCAAAGTCCGGAGACCAGCGAATCCCCTTGAGAGACGGTTCCCACCGGAGCCAGGCAGCCAACGGTTCCAAGGCGAGAGCAAACAGTAATGGAGACAAGGGGCATCCCTGACGGGTGCCCCTGCCGAGGGTGAAAGGAGCAGAGACCCTACCATTCACCACCACTTGCGCCAGAGGCGCCGCGTACAGCAGCTTGACCCAACCAATAAAATCAGGCCCAAAACCAAATTTCTCAAGAGCCGCCCAAAGATAGGGCCACTCCACCGTGTCGAAGGCCATGGATGCATCCAACGATGCCAAAATGGCCGGCTCCGTCAGAAGCCCCGCCCTCGCGATCGCGCCATGAAGACGACGTAGGTTCAGAGCCGTGTTGCGATGTGGGATAAATCCAGATTGATCCGGATGGACCAAGTCACTAATGACCGTCAAGAGACGGGTGGCCAGGAGTTTCGCCAACACCTTGGGTTCAACATTTAGTAGGGATATGGGTCTATAGGAGGAACAAAGATCACGTGGTTTGCCCTCCTTGGGGATGACAACTATCGTGGCTAGTCTCTGATCATAAGGGAGAATACCCCGTTCCCGGGACTCCAGAAACATGGCGCGGAGATACGGAGCAAGCCTGTCCGGACGCAATTTGTACAATTCGATTGGCAACCCGTTCGGGCCCAATGCTTTGCCAGAACGGAGGGAACGGATGGCAGTAGCTATCTCATCAACCGTAAAGGGGGAGTCCAATGCCACACGGTCCGAATCAGAAACAATGGGCAGGGCTATATCACGTAACAGAAGGCGAGAGTCAACCACATCCCTCACAGACACAGGGGTATACACCACACGGAAGTATTCGGCAAACCGATCAACTACCCCAATCGGGTCCGTTACACTCACACCACAGGCAGACTGAATCACGGGTACCACACGATTAGCTCTCTCCTTCTTACCCAGCCACGCCAGCAATTTACCCGCTTTATCACCCACATCATACAAACGTCCCTGTTGCTCCCGAAACATCACTTTGGCGGCATCCGTGACCAAGGACTTATAATCAAATTGTTTCAGACCCAGGGCATGGAGCTTCTCAGGCGTGACACCAGATTCCAAGTCCTCCTCCAGTACAGAAATTTCCCCCTCAAGATCAACCACTTCTTTATTCCTCGCTCTCTTAGCCTCAGCAATAAGGGAGAGAGCCTGCCCACGAATCACAGTCTTAAAGGCCTCCCACAGGGACACAGCAGATGAAACCGACCCCTCGTTATCCTGAAAATACGAGTCGAGGGACTTAAGTAAAAGGGTGCGGGTCTCAGGGGAGGTAAGATACCACGGATTAATGGGAGGCACCCTGCCCGCTGCTTCCACCCCAACCTCAAAATGAAGCCAGAGCGGAGAGTGGTCAGAGATACCCCTGGGCAAGTGCACAATCTCACGCACAGCCGGGGACTGAGCCGCAGGCATCAGGAAATAATCCAGCCGAGACAAACTCCCATGGGCCCCGGAGTGAAAGGTGTACTGCAGCTGCGTAGGATGCAAAAGCCTCCAGCAGTCTACTAGGCCGAAGGTATCCAAAAAGCCACCCAACCACTGCTGAGCCGCCGGGGTATCTCTAGGAGGGTGGCGATCATGAATGCCAGAGACTACCGAATTGAAGTCACCAGCCAGAAAGAGAGTACTATCAGGAAGGTCCAACAAGACACGGCCCAAATCTGAAAAGGTGGAAGTCTGCAAGCCGGGGGGCACATAAACAGTTAATAAGGAAAGGGTACGGCCTTCATACCGACCCACAAGGACAGCATATCGCCCCCGGTCATCCTGTATAACATCATCAATAGCCAGGGGGAGGGAAGCCCGAATGAGGATACCCACACCCCTGGAACCCGAGGTGAACCCCGAATGTGCTACGAGGCGATAGCCCCACCTGTTCATTGCATGACAGACATTGCCTATCAAATGAGTCTCCTGCAGGAAAACAACGTCAGGAGATAAACGTCGTATACATTTCAACACCACACTGCGTTTGATACGATCACCCAGACCATTAACGTTCCACGAAACAAACCTCAACCCGCTACCCCCATCCCACCCGACGAAGCCCAAACCCCCCATCAATGAGCACGACCACAAAAAGCAATTCAAATACAGAATAAAGTCGCCTTGAACACAAAACATACAAACAATGAACTTCCCAACCCCCCACCCCCCAAATAACAGGAAAACACCCCCCACCCTGCACCCATGCAAAAAGCTAAAAAGCCACCCCAACCTGCAGTGTGCCTGTCGCCCAAGAACCCCTATTCTACACGAAGACCCCGGAGGAGGAAAGGCTCCGGCCCACCCGCCCCCCGATCAATAAAGAACGAGAATAAGACCATACATCAAAACACATATGAGGTAGAGGAACATAAGCTTACATCCCTGGAAAAGTCATACAAAACAAGGCATCAGTCAAATACGAAGCGTTCAGCTCTCAACACCACCTTCAGCACCGCCCGGGTGGGCTTCGGACTCAGTCTCAGGAGGTCGATTAGGCAGGGAGTCCAGCCAGTCATTCACAGCCTCTGGCCGATCAAAAAAGAAAGTTCGATCATCATGCTCCACCCGCAGCCTGGTCGGAAAGAGCATTGCGTAACGCATCCCCAAGTCCCTAAGACGTTTCTTGGCACCACGAAATCCCATCCGCTGCTTCTGGACCTGTTGGGAAAAGTCCGGATAAAAGTTCACCGTGGCATTTTCAAAGGCTACTGGGCCCTTCGCCCGCGAGGCCTGCAGGATAGCGTCCCGATCTCTGTAGTGGAAAAGCTTGGCAACAATAGGTCTCGGCGGGGCGCCAGGCTTGCCCTGGCCCCCCGGAACACGATGTGCGCGCTCCACTGCAAAAAACTTACTAAGGCCAGACGGTGAAAGGTGATTCTGGATAAGATCTTCAACCAGGAGATCAACCGAGTGGGGTTCTGGATTCTCCGGCACACCAACCACGCGAACATTACAGCGACGCGCCCTGTTCTCAAAATCCTCCAAGCGCCGGGTCATGAAATCGTTCACCCTGCGGAGATTGCCAATCTCCGTCTGAATATCAGAGACGTCCGTCGTGAGGCTGGAAGATTTAATATCCAACGATTTCACCTTTTCGTTCGTCTTGGAGAGATCGGCTCGAATCAAATTGACCTCAATCGCCACAGTGTCCAGTTTGTGGGCCAAAGTTTCATACTGGTGGCCTATGGATTCCCTCATGCCAGAAATGGCGCCCATGATGTCTTGCAAGGAGGGCTCCGGCGACGCATCTAGTACTTGGTCCGACGCAGTGGGACCGGGCAGGACAGCTCCGGGGGACCCCTTAGAGTGGGTATAATGGCCCATGACATTAGATTGAACCGGACCCCCGCGCAGAGGTGCCTTCGTCTTGCGCGTCTCTCGGTCCCCTCTGCCCGCCATTTTGAAGATGCGTCACAAGTAATGTCACCAGGGTCGACAGGCCGAGCACCAGAAACGGAGGCCACTGGACCAAAGGACCACAAGAGATGTAGCACCAGGATAGATGCAGCCCACTCCATAAACAGCGCAGCCAAGGGCCAAACAACCTACGTGGAGAGCGGCCGCAGCTCTGGCCCAGCCCTCTCACCAATGTCCCAGTCCGAGGCAGAAACGAAACCGAAACTTAAGAGGGGGTCTCACACGTCCAATCCCCCTGCCGTTGTTGTTCAACTCCAAGACGGCCACCGAACCTCACCCAGTCCCGGGCGCACTTCGAGGGCGGAGCCCAAAAGTTCAAATGAACATAATTCAGACACCCAATGTCCAAATTCGTTTATGAAAAGTCCAGGTAGATCAGCCCAACGTCCTCTATATGAATCCTCGCAAAAATCAGGATTAAATCAGGATATTAAGCCGGGAGCGGTGGGGGTCCAGGGAGCGCTGTGCTCACGCGGCCATCTCGGATGCCCGCCAAGCTCCTGAGTAGTATATTGTTTTGTAGGATTTCGTTTTGATAGCATTTCTTATCTGTGACAGGCCTGTGAAACGCTCCGATTCACAGTGCACTGCTGATGCACTTAAGAGTGCGCGTTCAGTAGTGTGTGAACTCGAGTTTCCCTCCTTTATTTTTCCTTGCAATATTATATAGCGCGAACTCGACAACATGGCATGAGCACAATTTACATTACAGAAGAACACATTCATTTGTAGTAGGCACGGGGAGACAAAGCAATGTGCCTGGAATCACAGGATGTTGAGCTGATGCCGAGATTCGAATGTAGCTCCCCAGCTCTAAAGTTCGCAATTCTAGAACTTGTGGCGGGATGTGTGTCTAAAAGTGTATTTCGGTGCTGGCCATCAATGAGAGAGACCTGTGCATTTTTCAAATGGGTGGTGAAAAAATATGAGTATGTTGCTGGAGATGTGGGCCGCCGTGCCACCAATGTACTTACCGGGGGAGGGTAAACACCCATTATTCGCAACTTTCTTTCCGCATACCATCACTCCCCATACTTTCATTACGAAAGTACCATGACTCCGCAATGCCATTATAACGCATGGCATTACATTTTATATGCTTTTACCACGCATACATTTACAATGAAATTCGTTGTAAATGCATGAATGGTAAAAGCATGTTTTTTTAATGTTTGGATAAGGTAAGTATGGGTATAGGGGTATATGTTTTGGGGTACTGAGGTATATGTTTTGGGGTCTTTGGGTATTTTAAGGGTTCAGATATAGTTTTGGGTTATGGGGTACAGGGGTAGTTTTAGGGTTTAGGGATAGGTATGGGTTTTGGTGTGCAGGGGTATTTTTAGGGTTCAGGGCTAGGTTTGGGTTTTGGGGTATAGGGGTATTTTTAGGGTTCAGGGGTAGGTTTGGGTTTTGGGGTACAGGGGTATTTTAAGGGTTCAGGGCTAGGTTTGGGTTTTGGGGTACAGGGGTATTTTTAGGGTTTAGGGCTAGGTTTGGGGTACAGGGGTATTTTAGGGTTCAGGGGTAGGTTTGGGTTTTGGGGTACAGGGTTATTTTAAGGGTTCAGGGCTAGGTTTGTGTTTTGGGGTACAGGGGTATTTTAAGGGTTCAGGGCTAGTTTTGGGGTACAGGGGTATTTTAGGGTTCAGGGATGGTTTTGGGGTACAATAGTATTTTTAGGGGTCAGGGCTAGGTTTGTGTTTTGGGGTACAGGGGTATTTTTAGGGTTCAGGGGTAGGTTTGGGTTTTGAGGTACAGGGGTATTTATAGGGTTCAGGGCTAGGTTTGGGGGAACAGGGGTATTTTTAGGGTTTAGGGATAGGTTTGGGTTTTGGGGTACAGGGTATATTTATAGGGTTAAGATGGGTTAGTGTTTAAGGGTGTTGGGGTATTTTAAGGAGTAAGGGTGGGTTATGATTATGGGGTGCTGGGGTATTTAAAGGGAGCAGGGTGGGATTAGCACACGATATGAGACATGGCATGAAGGGCGGAACGTACCACATGCCCCCAGCGTTTGTCACGCCCCCAGCACACGCCCACAGCACAAAGCAGACACGCCCACAAGGGACTACTTTGCTGGCACGGTTCTTTTACCGTTTAAATGTATATGGTGGGCGTCTGCATAGCCTATGTCCTTCTGCTGCAACTGCCCTTTCCAACGCTGTATTGGGTGTTGTGATTGGTGCTGTGGTTCCTGAGATTACCCGCCTCAGAGGCTTGGGTTCTCTCTTTATTATATTAGTACTAGCAGCCCGCCCCGACGTCGTCCGGGGGCAATGAGGCTTTAGGGCCAACCACCCGCCCCGGCCCCCGCCCGCCCCTACATTGTCCGCATCTCGGAGCCGGAGCCTTACCTCAGCCGCCGTTCTTAAGGGCCAACGGCCCGCCCGGCCCCCTCCCGCCCCGACATTGTCCGTGTCCCGGAGCCTTACCTGAGCCGCCGCTCCTCCCCGTGCTCCTGACTTCACCGCCGCTCCTCGCCGCTCGTCACAGCTTCTCCCCGCCTGTCCTCCTCTACTCCCCGCCTGTCCGCCGCTCCACCCCGCGCTCATGTCCGCCGCTCCTCCTTGTCAGCACGCACGTCGCGGCCAGCGCTACGTCACGGCCGGCGCTACTTCCAGGGGACTATTTTTTTTTTATGTTAAAGTTTTTTAAATAACGTTTAATTTTTACTTTATATAGCCTTTGTCCATCTGCACACTCTGGCAATTCCAACGATGTATCGGGTGTGCGGATTGGCGCTGTGGTTCCCGAGTTTACCCGCCTCAAAGCTTCAAAGTTCTTCCTTTATTATAGTAGTATAGATCAGGAGGCGGTGACCACCTTCGAACTGGGACCGGGGCAATTTCTGCAATATGCCAAAAGAGCGGTGACAGCGCGGCAACTATGGCCCTCGTTTCCGGAAGCCCCGGTGCACACCCGTACTCTGGTTACCATGATAGCGATGGCAGGGGGACGTAAGTTTGTGACGCATCTCTACAGGGCTCTGAGGGAGGATAAAAAGTTGGGTCCCCTGACAATAGAACACAAATGGCAGCAGTTGTGTCCGCAGAAGATTACCCCACGAGAGAGGGAACAAGTACACAAGAGTGTGCAGAAGGTGTCAGTGAGTAATCGCTTCAAGCAAATTCAGTATATTGTTATACATATGACTTATCTCTCACCCGCGAGACTCCAGGCCATTGATAATACTAGGGACGCACACTGCCCGAGAAGTCGTGGTGCAAAGGCGGATTTCATACATATGGTGTGGGCGTGCCCTGTACTCAAAATCATATTGGGGGGCGGTCCTGATGGAACTGACAAGGGTGACGGGGTGGATGGTAGAGCTGGACCTGCGGGCTTGTCTCCTGGGCTTGATCCCTCGGGATCCCAAGCGGAAATTAAGCAGGCGATTTTTAGTGTTGGGGCTAGTTGTGGCCCGGCGACGCATCGCGATCCATTGGTTGGCCCAACGGGGCCCGTCACTGACAAAATGGAGGGCAGACTTGTGGGAATGGGCACTGGCGGAGGAGGGGCACATGCGGAACACTAGGAGGGATGGCAAACTACCTGAGGTCCTACTGGCGTGGGGGGGGGCAATGTTACAGGAGATGGCAGGACAAGACTCCCAGTTGACACAGGCCAGTTCCGGGGCAGCACCCTCTGGGCAGGGGGAGGCCCCACAGCACGTAGGAAATGCACAAGGTGACCCAACATAGGGATAAGGCAACTTAGACCTCAACTCTATGGACCTGGCAGCAGGAGAGGGGTTGGGAGGGGGGCATTTGGGGGGGTTGGTTGGGTTTTGAGGTGATGGGGGTGAGTTTTTCCTTTTTTCTTTGCTTTTACAAGTTGTGTTGTGTTTGAACAAAACTGCAGCTGCAAATATGGTCGCCAACGGAATCTCCGCAATCAGACCTATGGCTATATGACTGATTTGGCATTCTTGCTCCATTACGAACCACCTCAGCGGAGGTGGTTCAACTGTATGTTTGTACCTTGATTGTTTTCATGATCCTGAGATATAAAACTAATAAAGAAATATATTTTTTTAAAAGTCATTACTTCCCATGGAGACCTGACAGGAACTTTAATGAGGTCATGGACATCAAGCTAGACCTTCCTCATCCTCCGCTGCCAAGCTCCAACTCTGTTAAACAAGCCAGGGACCGGATGGCGTGGACGGTCCTTGATTCTCGCTTGGTATGCTCAAAATGCAGAGATTAATGAATACTCCTTCTACTCCCCCTATAAACTACATTCCTGTTTAGTCAGCATTCTTTGCTTGCTTCACTTCAAACACACATCACAAATCCAGCTTTCCTGGGTAAAATGTAAATGTAAATGTATTTGAGCTTGTAAAGCGCACTGCTACCCGTCCATAGGTTTCCTGGCGCTGTATAACTCTGGGGAACCCGTCCTGGCTTTCCCTGTGGGATGGTCCCTGCTGGGAGTCCCCAAGGTGGAGCCAGGCATCCCCGGAATTGATGGGGCCGTTGTGGAGATTAGGCAAGCTAATGCCCAGAGTTGCCGAGTGGAACCCCTGATTAGAGTAAGCACCGAAGCGAGAATTATCGAGTCCGCTGACCCAAGTCCACGACCCTGCCGCGCCGGGAATTGAACCCTGGTCCCGGGCCAACTTCTGCTCCCGGGTCTGCCGCCTCTAACCAGTGAGCCACACTACTCCAAAACACTATCAGATCACAATCCGCTGGAACTGACCATGGCCTGGTGACATCTCCCAACCCCTATCCCGACATGGCGCCTCCAGCCACACCTATTAGAGGACATTGTCTTTAAAGACACCTTTGCTAAAACAATTGACACATATTTTATAGAAAACGCGAACACTGCTTCATCCCCATTAGTACAATGGTAAGTTTTTAAAGCGATGATAAGAGGGGTATCTATCAATCCTATTAGAGGAACACGGACCTAAGCCATACGGAGGGAGGCCCAACTGAGGCTCCTTGAACATGAGGCTGTACTGGGCGATCCATGTGTAGGCAGTTTACAAGAGGCCAGAATTAAATATGGGGACCTCCTCGAGCGCCTCCGGATTGTAGATTATGCTACATGTACACAGAAAGGGCACACTGAGGGAAACAAAGCCAGTGCGTTTTTGGCATGCAGGATCATACTTACATCACCTTCTACACCTATACTATTAGTGCTCACACCCACACCACACAAGTAGAGATTAATGACGCCTTCCGCGAGTACTATACGGAGTTGCATGCCACTTGCAAACCCCCACCCCCTGGCAGCATTGATGCCTTTCTTAATGATCTTTAAAAGACCTGTGAAGTACTCTGGTGCGGCTGTGTTTGTGCCCAGGAAGCTGTCTCATCCTGGGCTGACACACACAACAGGGGGGGGGGGGGACTGAAGCCCTTTGAGTCCAATGGGTGTTGCGCGCCTGGGTTACATCCTTACTAAAACCGGGCTGCAATTCGGAGGCCTCTATCTCTCCTATGTTATGTTAAATATGTTTAATATAGCGCTCAACTCGCCCGGGGGCATCTCGTCGCTGTGCGGAAGCAGGGATTGGAACGGAAGGGAGGCATTTAGAATAGGTGGGATTTGAGAAGTTCCTACATTTGCAGTAATTTGAACATTTACGAACATGGAGTGGCAGTTTGTTCCAGTAGTGGGGAGCAAGATAGGAGAAAGCCTTTCCTCCACTACGCATCAGACGAATGCGGGGTACATATAATAGGGCTTTGTCGCAGGATCTTAGGCAGCGTCCTGGGGTGTAAGCTTTGATTTTTTTGTTGCAGATATTGCCGACCTTTCCCTTTTGGAGCATTGTAGGTCAGGCAACAGATCTTAAAACAAGACCTTTTCTTCACTGGGAGCCAGTGAAGTTCTCTCAGCAACGGAAATGAGGGTGTGCCTGATAGGCAGTTGAGAACAAGCCTGGCCGCAGTATTTTGGGCTACCTGGAGTTTGGCCACTAGGGTTTCATTGATATCCGCAAAAAGGGTGTTGCTGTAGTCCAATCTACTTATTACCAAGGCTTGAACTAGAGTCTTGCGGGTGGAGGTTGGGGAATATTCTGCGCAGAAGGCGCATATTGTAGTAGCATACTCCCAAGGTGGTCAAGATGGGCTCTTTCATTGTGAGGGCTTGGTCTAATTTCATGGCCAGATTTTTTACGGTCTGTTTAGGCACAGGGGGGATGCAGTGGCGTAACGAAACCTGAGTGGGCCTCCCTGCAAAGTACATGGAGGGGGCCCCTCATTCTCGGCGCCAGTCAAGAGCTCTCAGGCCAGTGACCCGCCATACTGCAGGGGCTCACCCCATCCATAAAAAAAGGATTCTGGGGCATATTATCAAGGACAGGCGATACATTATCGCCACTTTTATCGGCAGGAAACTGCTGATAAAGCGGCGATAATGGCCTTGATAATATGCTCTATGAATTCCAATCGAAGCCCATGTTAGATGTGTTCACATCTAACATGGGCTTCGATTTGAATTCATAGAGCATATTATCAAGGCCATAATCGCCACTTTATCGGCAGTTTCCTGCCGATAAAAGCGGCGATAATGTATCGCCTGTCCTTGATAATATGCCCCCTGGTTCCTCCATTGGTCACATCCGCCCTTTCATCAGGTGATATACATACATCAGTAAATACTGCTGCGCCCTCCAGCAAAGTTACAACACTGCCTCCAGCCGCCCACCAAACACATCCTCCTACTAAATGACCCACCTTCAAGCGAAGCTGCTCAGTTAACCACCTTCAAACACAGACCACTGCCTTCGTGCCAGCTACTAACGCATCCATCAACTCTACTCTCGCCCCTATGCTATGCTTTTCCGCCCGCTTTTAAAACCACCCCTCGGATGTCACTGCGAACCTGTGCCCGCCGCCCACTGCTCCTCTGTCCACCACCGACAGAAAGACTGATGGCCGGTCCCCATGTAACCACTGCCTACCAGTAAAGACAGAACCTTTCAGCTGCTGCCCTCCCCAATGCCACTGTGGTAGTTTAAAACATGTTAAACAATCTCTTCAACTGACCACCCCAAAACAGATCTTCCTGCTAGCCTCTACGGCATCAAAGCCGTTCCCGCTACTTTTCATCCTCTGAATGATGCACACAATAATATTAAATGTACAAAGGGTCCTATTTTTGTTTCCTCACACCAACATTAATTTACACTATGTCCCCCACTAAACCATACCTCCTGTCAGAGGCAAACCTGATCCCATGTGTAGCACCAGTCAGCAAGTACCCCAAGGACAAACACCAGAGAGAATGCGCGATTCATGTAATTAAACCTATAGTGACAACGTAGCATTTTCCCACCCACTGTCAGCCCAGCGAAGTCTGCAACCGCACGGTAGCCATCAATACCAGCAACATCTAAAACGCATTTCCACTTCCTTTCAATGGCAGCTCCTGATACATGTACCCTCTGGCTTCTGGGCGGCATCTACCACAGACCACAGTATTCTTTGTCTAACCGAATGCTGTCGGTGAACGCTTCTCTTCCCCCTTCTTTACTAATAACTAAGGGAGGATAACAAAAAAAATATATAGTATTTTCTTATGCAAATAGCGTTTCAAGCACTTGCTGCCTGCAGTCCTCACCAGATCCACATGTATCAATATTCTGCTATTGCACCATCCAGTCAACCCTGTTATTATCTGGACATGTTTTTTATCCCTTCCAGGAACTGGGAAAAGCAATACCTTGCACGAAAACAAGTCCTTTTAAAAACTTTGCTACTTATACAAGCACTTACTTATTTTAATAACTGTCATTTTAAAGCAAACAGGTAACTCTTTCTCGGATTGGAATTACGGCTCAGAAGTGTGGAAGTTAATACTGAGACGTAGGGTGATTTTTTGCATGTCTGCCAGACCTGCATGCGCACACAATGCAAAAATACAATTTAGCTTGACAAATTGTTCAGAAATGTACCGGAAGGTAAAGAAACAGCCCATATTAGTTTTACAAAGATAAATAGACAAACGTTTACTTTAAACCCCATGACATAGAAGCCTTAGCATGCCCAGCTTGTCCAAATCCATGCCACCTAATTCAGCCCTGCCAAGTACCACGCATCTGGTGTTAAACGAACGCATTTCAGTGTGGGGATCCGCATCCCGCACTGAAGTGCAAAATCACACATAACAGACATCGTGCCTCCTCGGGTACCAGCGCTGCTAATCAAAGCTGGTGTAGTATTTCCATGTGGCTGCTGTCTGTTTTCTGGTGCTTTCCTTGTCTCCTATACATGATGCAGTAATTTTCGTTATGCAGTACAGCTGCCTGTGTGGTAGTCCTGTAATGAGTGTCCCTTTACTATGCCCACAACATTTTGCCGTATTTTCGTAGTGTGCCCATAAAGTTAGGTCTCTCGACGATTTGTTGCAGGCGCGTGCCCATGCACCAGCAGCCCCACAATGTCAGCCGCTTTGAGTGCGACATCTGCAAGGACTGGTTCCTGACGGGAGCTAGGGGCCTGAGAAGGGCACCGGAGCTCTGGAGTGGGTGATGTTGTGACCCGGGATAACCTCCGCCTCCCTGCGGGGAGCAATGTGCAAAAACGGCCGCTCTGCATGGAGAAGCCGGGATCTAGGATTACAACACGATGACACCACAGCGCTGAAGTGCCCAATTTAGCATCACACTGGACTGCCCACCGGCGGTCCGGCATCATGCTGACTGGCATGCATTGTCAGACCAGGGGGTGGTGCGGAGCACACAGCAGCACAAGTGCACATGTTGGGTTTAGGTCAGAGAATTTTTCCAACCAGCCCAGTCATGCGCACTAGTGTTAGCTGTGACTGGTGGCTGCGTATTAGGACAGCGAGGGTTGATCAACGCTGCAACCCTCGGTCTCCTAATAGGCGGCAGGGCAGCGAGTATCCCTGCTAAACCAATCCTGGTGCTGCTGGAGCCGCGTCAGTATTGGCTGAGAGGGGTTGCCAGTGACGCAGCTGTTCCTGTTGAAGAGCACCAATGCTGTAACCTGGTCCAGGAGCAGAGGCAGTGCATACCCGGCCAGGTACGTTTTTATTTTAATTTTCAACTCCCCCAGCCTCCACCCCCACAAGTATTGTGAACCACGACTGTGTTTAATTATTTTTTAAAGTTAAAAGATTTCAGAGCGTCCATACCAGCTCTTTTTTCAGTAAAATATTTTTGTATTGATGTTTAAAAGGCCAAAATAAATGGATGGAATACTATTTAGATAACGTCCAATCTACTGGAATGTATTCAGGGTACGCTGTGCCAACTGTGATTCTGTGACTCGTCTGGCAGATTCATCACACTGTTATTTATTTCATTTAGTCAGGGTTTTTATAGAGTTCAAACCTAAATGCCAGGGCACCAGTGTGCGGAATAATTAGTACAGTCACAAAGGCACACTTCACGATTGGTTCCATCTTTAGGCACTAATAGTATTATTATTTTTCACTAACTCTGAATCGACCTTGGAAGGATGCAACGTTTAGTAGGCACTGCAAGATGTGAAGCTGTAGTCTTCATTTTTCAGACAGATCTCTACAGTGGGTGCCATTAGTCCACTGAAGCATTTTACAGACAGTAGGCGAAGACATAGGCGAAAACTAATGATCAGCCGGCCTAAGAACTATGCTGAATTCAAATAGATGCAATACATAGATTGAAGGTGAAAGTTACTCATGGGTGAAATGGTTGTCAAATGGAAACTGTCGAGAAGTCATTCTTCTTTTTTAAAAGCTGATAGATTTGTTGTCGACCACACCTAGCCTTCGTGGCTGTGAGAATAGTGTTAGGTTCATTTATCCAAGCACAGCACCTCCTTTATTCCCGCCCCCATCACTCCAAATAGTTACTCTCTGCTCTTCTCGAGAGTGAACTGTCCAATTGTGAAAATGTGCCCGTTACATACAGTACGTCACTGCCAGAAGCATTTTTTTTTTGTAAAACAATTTTTATTGCAGAGCTATACATGTGACATATCAACAGTTTGCACATCGTAGCTGCGGGCTCGGTCCCCACCACCAAAAGATACACAGCCACTTAGCCCTCAACCCGGAGGTCGGGCGGCGATTCTCGTGGTCTTGTTAAGCTCATAGGTGTGCTGGTTCTCGTATGGGGAGGATAAGTCTGTTGCCTTCTGCTTTATGTGTTTATTCTCCTCCTCCCGCTCTACTCCTAGTATTGGACGGTGTACTATGTCGATGCTCATGCTGAGCTGCGCCCCCCCTCCCCCACCCCTTCTGTGTGTCTACGCCTATGTCTGGCGCTAGTGCCTGTAATTAGGGCATTGGACGGAGGAATTCCACGTGCTACTCTGTATGTGTGTGTCTGGTGCCAGTGCTGGGTGAACGATGGGTGCCAGTGGAGTTGGTGGGCCTTCTGTCTCCTCCCCTTCTAGCTCCTCTAATGTAGTGTCCCTCAGAGCCTGGACTAACGCCTCCCACGCCCTCGCCGCATCCTGCGCTTTCTCGTCTGAACTTCGGCGGGCCAGTTGGTATCTGATCGTGCTCTCTGCTGTTGCCCACTTCAGGAATTCGTTCAGCCATCTCTTGTGTGTTGGTCCCGCTTTTGATTTCCATCCCTTGGTCAGCTCCCGTTTGGCTAGGAGCAGTCCCATGTCTATGAATTTGCTTGTTAGCTTGTTTTTGCGTGTGTGTGGGAACCAATGAAGGAGTGTGACCTCATTGTCGTAATGCAGTTCCCTGTCCATTACCGTGTTCAGTGTGTCACCTATCTCACTCCAATATTCCTGTATGTGAGGGCACCCCCGGAGCATATGAAGTAGATCTGCCTCTATGTGGCCGCATCTAGGGCAAGCTGCGTCTGCTACTCCGAAGTATGTTGCTACTTTGCTCGGGGTTAAGTAGGCTCTGTGGAGGATATACAGGTGGATAAGTTGGAAGCGCGCATTCCTGGTACTCTTCTTAGCTCTGCGCACTAGTTGGGACCATGTTGCGTCAGGGATTTCTTTCTGCAGGTCTGCTTCCCACTTCAGTTTAAGTGGAGTGAGGGGTTGAATGTTTTCGGAAGATAATCGGGAATAGAGGCATGTGACTGCTTTAAATGTACCCGCCGCCATCATTGCGTCTTGGCACACCAGTGTTGTCTTTGGCTCAATCAGCCCCTCTCCCCAGTGTGCTTGTATGGCCCTCACTACCGCTGCGTGTGTTAAATAGTCGCCCCTTGGAAGGTCGTAGCGCTCTTGAAGTGTCTGAAATGGTACTAGAACTCCGTCGTCATAGAGGTCCCCTATCATTTGTAAGCCTGCCTCCTCCCAGTCCTGTAGTCCTGACCAGTTCCCCCCACGGGGTAGCGCCGTCACCATACCCAGTGGGATTTCGGGCGCATATGGGTGCATCGGCCCTGCTCGCTTCTGCGACCTGTTCCAGCATAGCCGAAGCGTTCGTTCCTCCAAAGATAGTCCCTTGAGTATTAATGTCTGTTGCAGAGTAATGTATGCCAGGACATGGCGGGGTATCCCTAGTTCCCTATCATGTTCCGGACCCCGATAAGCTCTCACAACCTCTTGCGTAAAGTATTGTAATTGGGCCGCCAGGTAGTATAATTCAAAGTCCGGGACCGCCAGGCCACCCTCGTCTTTCGAGCGGGTCAGCGTCGCCAGTGCAATTCTACGCCTGCCCGTTCCCCACAAAAAGGAGATTACTAATGACTTAAGCCGTTTAAAGGTTGTTCCGGGTATCCATACTGGGAGGGTCCGGAAAAAATATAGCAGCCTTGGGAGGGCGATCATTTTCAGCAGTGACACTCGACCCGTCATGGATAGGGGCAGGGTTGCCCAAAAGGTCATACTGCTCTGTAAGGCTCTGATGCAGCGTCCAATGTTGCCGTCCAATAGGTCCGCAGGGTCATGGTATATGTGTACCCCCAGATAGCTCAGGCAGTCGGACTCCCATCTCAACATCGAGTGGGTTGGGGGGCGCGCCTCCTCCTTCCGCAGGGGGAAGAGACAGGTTTTCACCCAGTTCACCCGTAAACCAGAGTTGTCGCCAAAGCATTCTAGCAGTCTCTCGGCACCCGCTACCGCCTCCGCGGCATCCTCTAAGAAGAGGAGCAGGTCGTCCGCGTACAAGGAGATGAAATGGCGGGTTCCTCCGGAGGTCAAACCACAGTAGTGGTCGCCCCGCCTGGCAGTAGCCGCCAGGGATTCCACTGCAAGCGCGAATAGTAGGGGGGACAGCGCACACCCCTGTCTGGTTCCTCGGTTCACATTGTATCTTTCTGACACCAAGGCTCCAACCCTCACTCTTGCTTTTGCCGACGCGTACAGTACTTTCGTCCACGCTATATATCCCTCACCTAGTCCAAAGATCCTCATTACTCTATAAAGGTAATCCCACTCTAGGCTGTCGAATGCTTTCTCTATATCGACCGCGAGCACCAGGGGGGTCCGTGCCTCGGGAGGAGGATTATCTAGCAGTCTGAGTAGCCTGCGTATGTTGTGCGTCGTGTTTCTAGTGGGTATAAATCCCGATTGATCTTTGTGGATTAGTCCTTGCATATGGGACAGCAACCTGGTGGCCAATATTGTACTGAGGATTTTATAATCCGTCGTCAACATAGACAGCGGCCGGTAGGACGCTGGGTCTGTGCTGTCTCGCCGAGGCTTTAAGAGGGGTATCATTATGGCTTCACGCATTGAACAAGGAAGTCTGCCCGCCTCCTTGGCCTCATTATAAATTATTCGGAGGCGTGGGGCCAGCTGGTCAAGGTATTTGGCATACAATTCAACGGGTAGTCCGTCCAGTCCCGGCGTTTTGTTGTGTGCCATATGTTTTATTGCTCCCTTTATTTCCGTCAAGTCTATCGGGCTGCCTAGGGATTCAGCGTCTTCCCGAGTCAGTTGGGGCAAATGCAGGTCGGCCAGGAAGGCGTCCGTTGCCGCGCCCCGGTCCACCAGCTTGCTCTGATATAGCCGTTCGTAATAGGAGCGGAAGCAGTCCAGTATATCCGGCTGCGTTTGGAGCATGTCGCCCCCACTCACCTTGAGGGACATAATTGGCTTACTGTTTCGGCTGGGGTTCGCTAACCAGGCCAGGAGCGTGGCGGTTTTATCACCCTCCGCGAGGGTTCTCGTCAAATACGTTTTATAGTCAAAGCTGCGGAGGCGCTCCACTTCTACCGCCACTGCCTCCCGCGCCTCGCTGACTGTACTCGTAAGTTCAGGGTGATTGGGGCGCTCCCGCTCCGCGTTTCTCAGTTTCAGTTCGGCTTTATCCAAATCATCTATCAGCGTCCTGCGCGCCCCCGCAAATTTTCCTATACAGTGTCCCACCACCACTATCTTAAATGCATCCCATTCTATAGCCCTAGATGAGGCAGTGTCCTCGTTCTCCACGAAGTACTGCGCGATCCTCTCTCCCAACGCCTCACGGAAAGGTGGGTCATCTAGCGTGTCCGGCCTTAGCCGCCATGTCGGGATAAGTGTGGGTTCGTTCATCCAGTCTAGCGTGAGGAGCAAGGGGTTGTGATCGGAGATCGTTCGTGTCAGATATTCAGTTCGGGTCACTGACGGAAGCACTGTTTGCGAGCATAGGAAGACGTCGAGGCGGACATGGAGGTCATGAATGCTGGAGTAAAATGAGTAGTCTTGTTCCCCCGGGTGTTGTACCCGCCAAGCATCTGATAAATCCCATTTTCCCTGCCAGTCCGCTCGGTGCTTTGCTAGTCGATACACTGGGGATGTCTGCAATGGTGGGTGTGATCTGTCTAGAGAGGTGTCCGCAATTGAGTTAAAGTCCCCCCCTATCATCAATGGACTAGTGAAGTAGCTGGCCAGAGTCCTAGAGAGTTTCATAAAGTAAGTCGCTTGATCTACATTTGGAGCATATACACTAGTAAGTGCTATGTGTCGGCCTCTAAGCAGGCCCTCAACCACTACAAATCTCCCTTCTGGGTCCACAGTGTGTCTAGTGACCTGGAAAGGGACGCCCGCTCTTATCCAGATTAACACCCCTCTAGCGAAGGCAGAGTATGTAGTGTAATAGAGGTGTCCCCTCCATCTACGCTGTAGCGCCACTCCCTCCTTCCGTGTCAAATGAGTTTCTTGCAGGAATGCTATGTGCACCCCCCTACGGACTAAATAAGAGTGGATTTTGTGCCTCCTTGTCATAGTATTCAACCCCCGCACATTCCAGGACACACATTTCAATGATCCCATATTAGCCATAGTCCCATTGTTTACGAGTCAGTTCAAGCTTGGTTGGCAGCCAGACAATAGGTTCGACAACATTTCCCTCCCTCCCAACAGTCCCTACATTCCCCCCCCTTGTACTGAGCCCTGAGCTCCCCCAACTACTCCAGGCTCCCTCCCCCCCCAGAACAGGACCTAACTGCAACTGAGTAGTTCCCATCCAAACAGGTGAGCAACCGTGCTCTAAACTTCTATATGCCCGTGATTAGTATCACGGAGGCCTTATGGGCTCTGGGGAGTGTGAGCTAGTTACTGGTAGTTTCCGATGTCGTCTCCACAACTCCCTCCCGCCATATACAGCACAACTTACTATACTTCAGTCTAACAGCGTCCTGCTCAGGTGCACATAGAGGCCATTCGGCATGCCATCGCCAGGTGACCCATGGCCATGTCCAGAAGGTCAGCTGCCAATTATCACTTCCGAAGTCTGTGGCGTGATTCTCGGACCTCCAGTTTTGCCCATTTCCGATAGTTCAGTCTCCGAGCCCGAACCTCGTTCTTCTGAGCCCGATTCTTTCTCCGACCGGAGCAGAGTCGATCCCGAAACATCCTTCACCGCCTGGAGCGCCGCCTGCCGCTCGCCATCCGTTTGAGATTGCGTTGGTTTCCTGGTGCGCTGTCTCAGTCTCCGGAGTCTCCGGGATTTCCTCACCGGTTGATTTCGGCGCTCCTCCTCAGCTCTAGATCGTGCACCATCTGTGCCTGCTTTGTAGATGTCCCACCAAGCCCAAGCCTCCCCCGCAGTCGCAAAGAACTGTGCCTTTCCATCCACTACTATTCTGAGCCTGGCTGGGAACAGCAGAGAGTATTGGATGCCCTCCGTGCGTAGTTCCCTTTTGATGGAGAGGAAAGAGGCGCGCAGTCTTTGCGTTTCAAATGTGTAGTCCGGAAATAGGGTCACCCTGCTGTTGTCCACTTGGAAGGGCCCCGTTTCCCTCGCCCGCTGCAATAGCCAGTCCCTGTCTTTATAGTGCAACAGCTTGATGACCACAGGGCGAGGAGGCAGGCCCGGTTTCGGGGGTTTCGATGGGACACGGTGTGCTCTCTCCAGAGTGAAGAAGGGGGAGAGGCCCTCAGGGGCCACTACAGTCCGCAGCCAGTCATCTAGGTAGCCCACCATGTCCGCACCTTCTTTTTTCTCCGGAAGGCCCACGAGGCGCACGTTGTTTCTGCGGCTACGGTTTTCAGCATCCTCTGCCCGTCTCTCTAGAGCCTGGATGCGGTCTAGCGCTTCGGTGAGTCGTCCCTCCATCGACTTCTGTGCCGGTGCCAAGATCGCAATGGTGTCCTCCGTCTCCTTGACCCTATCCGCTAGTTTTGCATGGTCTGCACGAAGGAGTCCAAGACCCGTCGAAACCTGTGCAATATCGCGGTGCAGGGCATCCTTCGTGTCTGTAATCGCCCGGAGAATTGTGTCCTGCAATTGTTGTAGGTCTGTAGGTGGCGGAGGGGTTTCCTCCGGAGGGTCCGTAGCGGGGTTGGCATCTCCTCTCGCTCCCTTCGGTTTCCCCATTGCAGCGTGACAGCAGGGGAGCAGGCGGTGGTGTGCAAAAGGGAGCTCGGCTGTCGTTATGTGGTGCGGCTGCGGGGGTTCTTCACGGGAGAACCCGGAAAATCAGATCGCGCCCTCTGCCGTCCCAGGGGCCGCTGGTGCGCAGTTTTCGTTGTGGCAACTAGGCCTGCCTCAGGCTGCTTCGCGTCCCCGCTGCAGTACGCCGGGGTGGGCGATGTACCGCGCCCCTCAGGATCCTCTCTCCGCCAAGCCGTTAGCTGACCGGCGCCCCCCTGTCCGTTTGTGCGGCCCCAGGGGAACCGTGATCTGCAACCCTATTGGGGCGATTCCGGTCCGGTTGGGGGCCCCCCCCTGCTAGGTCCGGGGGTCCTCGCGAGCGTCTCACCAAGCTGTGGATGGCAGCTCCTCTAGGGAGGCCGAGGGCGCAAGGCTCAGCACGGGTTCCCAGGTCCTCTGATGATCAGGTGTCGTCGCACCTCAAGGCCTCCACCAGGCGCGGGCCCCAGCAAAGTCAGGGTAGCCCGGGTCCCCGCCGCGGAACCACCGCCCCCGGGTCAGGTCGGCTTGTGCTCCTTCAGGGTCAGGGGGGGGGGCCGCAAGAGCGCCCTCGGCCAGTCCGGCACTCCAGGCCAACAAAGATGCGGTAGGCTCGGCTCACCACCCAGACCGTTGTTGGAGGTCGCGGCGGAGTTGGGGCTCCCAGTCCTGTCACTCCTCAATATCAGGGCCCGACACGACCTCCAGATGTCCCTCAGCCACCAAGTACCCTCAGCGTCCCCGGGCGAGGGCAGGGCGTCTCAGTCCGGTCCCAGGGATGGGGGCAGAGCTGTCGTCCCTCCGGGCAGCAGGGAAACACCCATCGGCGTCACTTCACGGGCGCTGGTCGCGCGGCTCCAGGGGTCCCGGTGCGGGAAAGACACCCGCCCAAGGGGCGCCGGCCGCGCCGGAGCAGCAGTAGTGGTCCGCCGCGCCGGTCGGGCGCGTTCGCTCACCTCGGGGGTAGTAGGCCTCACCGGCGCCGGGTTCTCGATTTCAGCCTCCCGGGCAGGAAGGGGCCGCACCAGGGCAGCGGGGCGCCGAGCCCGGTCCTCCAGCGGCTTCCCTCGATCGCAGGGGGTCACAGGATTCCGTCGTCGGGCAGTCGTCTCCGAGCACTCCCGGATCACACTCCTGGTCTCTCAATCGGGCTTCAGGGCTCGCGCCTCAGGTCTCGGCGTCCCGGCGGTTATGGAGCCTCCGCCATCTTGCGCTTCAGGTCCGCAGCGTGGTTTCGGACTTGTACATCGCACTCGGTGCAGGAAACGGCTCTTCCGCGGCACCGGAGCAGGCAGCAATATTTCGCTGGGGTCACCCGATAGTTTCACGGGGTTCCCGAGTCTTAAGCAGGATAATTTTTGCGGATTACGGGCGTTGGGTTCGGGAGCCTCGTTAGGCTGCCACCATCTTCGTCGGCCGCTAGCCACGCCCCTCGTCACTGCCAGAAGCATACCGAAGGCCAGTCACTTGTTTGATGTGTGATCCTTACAGTGCTCAAAATAAAAGGGTTTTGGTGATCGAAATACAATATATGGTTATCACCTGTGTTTAATGCAAAATGACTTTATTCCCCACCATGATAAAGTGAGACCGTTTTTGCTGCACCCTTTCAACCTCAGCACAATTAGGGATACACACACAGACACTTATGAGCTTTGTAACTTGGTATAGATATTAACTAACTCAGAGGCACTATTTTTTACAAAGGTTGACTGTGTGCACAAAGCTGCATAGAGGCTGATTGTGTGCACAGTGCTGTACAAGAGTTGGCAGGGCGCACAGTGCCAGACAAGGGCTGTTAATATTTAGTAATGCACAGAGGTTCAATAAGAGGGGCCGCTCATCTGCTTCTTGACTAACCGCCAATAGCGCTGTACCAGGAAGTGCTGAATCCCATCCCACTCAGCCTCCACTCTCTCCACGTTTGTACTCCCGCTCATCCCTACTCTCTACCGCTACACCCTCACTCATGCGCTCCAAGCTTTCACTATCTCTCCACTGCTCCTTCCCCTGCCTATAACTCCTCTTTTTTTCTGTCACATTTTTCCTATCTTCTCTCCATCTCTCTGCTTCTCCTCGGCTGTCCATTCCCCTATCTCTCTGACTGGTCATTAGAAATGCCTGCCTCTCTCTCAACCAAGTCTTCCATACATCTTACGCACTTGCTTTCCCCCTCCTTCCTCACCCTTTTTACAATGTCCCACTCTCCCAGATCTCTTTCTATAACTTACCTCAACCTTTTTACACTACTCCCTCCTTCTTGCTCACCCCTCTCCTAATTACACTTGTGTTCTCTACCATCTTCATCTCCCCATTTATATTCCCCTCCTTCTAACACCTCCTCCTCCCTGTGCCTGCGCCTTCTTTCATCAGACTGCCCCTTTCACACACTATCCTTTCCTCCCATCTCTCTATTACTGCTCATTATCTTAAAAGTTTCTTGGGGTGGAACCCCCCTTCATCCCAAATGTTCTCAGTTGGGCTTGTTTGTCTGCTCACTCGGGATATAACACTCATCCCTCAACTTTTAAGCCCTCCCACTTACAAAACTCACCAGCCCCCACTGTTCACACAACATATTTACACTTAACTGCAAAAAACCTATTTTCCCTCCACAAAATGCAACTCTGTAACATGCTGCATAATTCCACTTTGCACAATTATACACCACACCATGCCACATAATTCCACACGTCACACAATTCCACAGTTCACCACACAATTCATTACACAACATAATTACACTCCACATAATACCACTCAGCACCACATAATTTACCTCCACATAATTATTCTATACTCCATATTGCAAAAATCCACTTCACATAAATCCAGTCTATGCCACATAGCAACATTCCACATAATTACACTGCACACCATGCCACATTATTTCACTACACAGATCCAATCCACCACAACACAAATCCACAACTTGCAATTCTAACCCAAACCATATATGACTTGCATATATGCAAATGAATATATTGCAAAACAATATATTGCAAATGCGTGTTTACCTTCCAATGGGTCCCAGCAGATCCTGTTCCTGGAGGGAGCTGCAATCCTTCTCCTGCCCCTGTCAGCTCTCTCTGTGCTGCCTCCTGCTCTCTGGGGCCCCCACCCCATCCTCTTTCCGGGCTCGTGGCTGTGACTGTAGAGAAACAATGCCACTTGAAACATTGTTTCGCTTCAGTCCTGGGTCAGAGCGTGCCGGCTGCTTTAAAAACAGAGAGGCTTGCTTCAGAGCAAGCATCTCTCTCACGAGGGGGCCCCCTTGATTTACTGAAGAGTGTGTTGGAATGCTGCTTCCAGTCTGTGGCCCTGTTCAGCTCCTGAGAGCGAGGCCTCACAGTACAAAACAACAATGATGGTGCAAGGATTGTTATGCTTTTTAGCTCGGTGGAAAACAGGCTACCTTCCACAAGCTGTTCTTTTTTTAAGCATTCGGGGGCATGAGGGGCCCCCCATGGATAGTGAAGCCTGGTGGGCCCGCACCGCACTTCGTGGGCTGCGGGGCCCTGTGTTACGCCCCTGCCTGGATAAGGTAATATGATGTAGGTGGGGGTGGGGGGCTGTCAGGACAGCAAGAGAGCACAAATGGCCAAAAGCATTAGAGGGGCCTAATGAAAGCTTCTGGCGATCGGAAAAGGGACTGGAACCCCTTAAATCCGGCTAAAGCTATTTCCGACAGCAACTACATGGATCGGAAGATGTGGGGCATCCATGGAATGATCTTGCAACCGTGAGGTCTCCCTAGGAGTGCCCTAGATGTGAAATCCCCGCCGTGACTGCGATCAGCGCAGGAGAGGAGCGAAGACACGGCGGATCCGGCGGCGGGTTCGGCGGCCTCGACGGAGGTATAGAACGGACTGCCAACATGCCGACATGCACCTCCACGAAGCACCACTAACGACACATTGCTGAGCCCAAACAGTGAGTACAGCTTGTAACTGCTGCTTACCGGCATTGTGTCCTGGGACGAGGGAAGCGAAAACAAAATGGCGGGCGCAACTCTTTCCAGCCTGAAAACACTTAATGGCAACGCGCTTTCATGGGGCACAGTGGGCTGTGTGCGAGCATACTCAAGCTGACTACTGCAGGGAGTCTGCAAGCGGCAATGTCCGCACTAACCATATCTCATGCACCCGAGGCCTGGCATACTCACTCAAAATGGCGGGCACACTTCCCATATAGCGCTAGACCGAACACGGAGCACTGAAGTGCCGCTTACTCATCGGGTTCACCTTTTATGACATCTGGCACTACGGGATGGTAACGGGATATACAACAAACGCAACCTTCATGATTGCAAGCCGACTGCAGCCGCATTAGTTCTGCCAGCAGTGTGTAGATACAAGTGGGACTGAACACACAGCGAGGGGCCAGAATCAGTGCAGCGAGCCAGGTCGGAACCGGCAGCGATCATAAGAGCACTCTTTAAAGCCTCACTAAAGCCTGACAGATACTCACACAGCCTCATATTTAGGCGCTAACACCTAAAGCGGCACTTTGCAACCCCAATGAAGTAATGGATGTTTGAGCGGCGAACTGATGACTAAAATGGCGGCAAAGTGAACACACCGTGCTGCTCCTGTTGTGCTACCTACTTATCGATTGACTCCATCTCCAGTCATTCACGTCTGGCAAGGTACTGTCACTCAGGGCATAGCCGAGGACGATCACAGAATTTTCCGTACACTAGGAATCCACAACATGGGGGATAAGGAGCACACGAAGAGTCTCAAGAGGCTCAAGGCTGAGCAATCAAGTCCACTTAAAGGCAGACAAGAAAAAGGTGATGCCATTGATATTATACTGAGCAGATTAGACGAAGTAAGAGACCTAGCAAAGTCAACCAGAGACGAGGTCGTCGCCATCAGACAGGACATAAGGGACACGAATATACAGCTTGCAGAAGCTGAGTCAAGGATTAGTCGAGTGGAGGATGCTCAAACCACAACATGCGGAGTTCTCAAACGCTTGTCCATAGCCTCAGATCAAACCACAAAGAGACTGTCCGAGTTGGAAGATAGGAATCGGAGGGGGAACCTCTGCATTTTCAGAATTCCAGAGGGATCTGAAGAGTCTCATAGCTCCTGCGTGCAGTTCTTGGAAACGTGGTTTACACAGGCTACCAATATCACCTTCCATCAGCCGCTTGAGTTCGATAGAGCCCATCGTGTTCCAGGCAGGATAACAAAAAACCAGAAAGGTCCCAGGCCTATCGTCTGTAAACCATTGAGATACCAACACGTGGAACAGATCCTGGCATTCATTCGGAAGTGTAACCACATCCTATGGAGAAATACGAAAGTCTATATCTCACAGGATTATAGCAAGGAAACAGTCGAAGTCTGGAAGGCGTTCCTGGCTCTCCGCCCACAACTTCAATCGAAAGGTTACTAATTTTGATTCGCCGGCCCTTCCAAGTACAAAGTGACATTACATGGAACTACATAGATATTCACGGATCTACTAAAACTTAAAAGGCTGTTGGGCACTCAAGACATCCAGGACATGGATACTAACGGACCGGTCGATGGGAATGCCCCGGCTTCATCATCAGCCTCTGCCTCAGCTACAGCCTCAATGACTGCTTCTGCGACTGCTTCTGCCTCTGCGACTGCTTCTGCCTCTGCCTCTGCTTCTGCCTCAGTTCCTGATCTACATTGAGTATCCTTTGCCTTAATATGAGTCATGTACCCACATTTTTGACAATATCTGTGCCTATAGTACTGTAATGCCAATGTATGGATATCAGTGCTGGTTGTTACCGCCCAGTATACATAGAATATGAAGGAGACTGCCATAATCTGAATTAAGTGTTCTCAGGTTCCTGATAACACTTTAGCTCAGGGCACAACGTATGTAGCCATGACCGCATAGAATAGTGGCATGAGTCCTATGCTCCACAAACTTTTATTTTAAGGTAATGGACTTAAAAAAGGTGAAGAAGTGGAGAGGTTAATTACTGATGTTTCCACGTTAGGCTCATAAGTGTGGTTGACAAGGACATGGGCACGTCAACTAAACCACATTGCATACAGAACTATCTGGAAGGCAGACATTGTCTACTATTATCTACAGTCTATTGCATGATTCTGCTGTGTTATGTTAACCTGTTACTAGATTAGACCTGGTATGATCACTGTCCGGATCCCCAGTCGTAGTAAGCTCAAAGTTACGGTCAGACTCGTTCTTATAATTTTTTAAGAACCGCACGAGACCCAGTTCCAACATTTGTAAAGTGCATTATTACCCATGGGAGGTTAATGCTGTTGTTATCTTTCTCAAGTCACCATGCCTATTGCATATTTTTGGGGAGGGGAGGTTTGGGGTTTGGGTTGGGGTACATGTGGGGTGTTTTATCTTTTTCTTTTAATTAATGTCCTACTTTTACTTAGTGGTTGCATTCCGTCGTCTATCTATGCGCACTCTCAACACTCAGATACAAGAAAGGGTTGTCTAATTGTACTCATTTCTCTGAATGTCCTACTTACAATCAGTATAGTCCCTGCCTCAGTGCCCACTCAAGCAGGGGAAGTTAACACAATAATGCTGACCTTTAACGGCTCCCTAATAATAGCTGGGACATTAGTCAGGAAGGGAAATAACAAACACAGGGTCTCGTCCTCCATCAATGGAAACCTAACAGTTCAACACTCTAAATACGACTACACCAATGCCAATGGTTAGTACACCTATGGGGGTTACTCAGGTAGGGAAGTTGAAGGTGCTTTCCCTCAATGTCAAAGGCCTTAATAATCCAGTAAAACATCAAAAAGTCTTAGACTATCTACGCAGACAGAAGGCAGACATCGCGCTGCTTCAAGAAACAAAACTGGAGGCTAAGCAGCTCTATACACTTAGAAATAAATTCTTCAGGGATGTCTCAGGCTCAGATCCGGTGGGGAAAAAGAACGGGGTAGCAACTCTGATTTCCAAAAAAGCTAACATTGATCTCCTCTCATCCACGACTGACACCAAAGGGAGATGGGTTACAACCAAACTCCTAAAAGATGGAACGGAATTCTACATTACAAACGTCTACGCTCCAAACAAATGCGACTTGAAGTTTTGGTCGGACCTTACGAAACAAATTGAAAAGATTCCGGACTTGGCAGTCCACATTCTTGCAGGTGACTTTAATCTCCCAGTGGACCCGACCCTGGACAGAGACTCTCGATGTTCCTTTCATAGCAATAGGTCTCATAGAGCCTTCAAAAACCTTTGTGAATAATTCCACCTGGTAGACTCTTGGCGCCTGCAAAACCCGGACGGTAGGGATTACTCATTCTACTCCTCGCCCCATGACTCGTTCTCACGGATTGATTATTTATTTATCACACAGAACGCCATACCCAGAATTGTAGAGACCTCAATAGAACCAAGGCTCGTGTCCGACCATTCCTGCATCACACTCACCATCTCTGACATAAAGCCATCTACCCGACAGTCAGTATGGCGGCTCAACGATGAGGTACTTGAACATGAACAGCACCGGGTAACCATTGAAACCGCTATCAAAGAATATCTAGTCCACAATATCAGGGGTGATAACTCTGATTTAACTAGGTGGGAAGCACTAAAAAGCACTATAAGAGGTGTAATTATTAAGATTAAATCTGCCATGAATAAGAATCATAATAGGAAATTGGAGGAGCTAGAAAAAGAAATATCAATCCTAGAAGCTAAACACTTGCAGGACAAGAAAGTTGAGTCACTAAACATGTTATCCAATAAAAAATACGAATATAATAAAATTGTAAGTGAAAGGGCCGGGGTCTGGCTGGATAGGAGGAAAAGGTTCAAACTGTGTGAATCGAACAAGGCTGGTAAAAGTCTGGCAACGTACCTCAAATTTAAATTACAGAAAAACATGATAAATTCCATAGTTGACCATCTGGGTGTTGCCCACTCCGACCCAACCAAAATAACAGACCTGGGGGGGCGTGGCTTGGCCGGCGATGTGAGCAGACGTGCTCTAGCGGAGCTCCCGCCGCCTCCGGCCTTTACATTAGCTATTATAGCGGATTCTGGGGTGCCCGGACCCACCCCACGTCACCTCGGTGCCCTGACAGACTGTGGGAGTGCCCATATAGACAGCGACTCCGGGGAAATACCTTGGGAGGTCTAGAGACGACCGGACGACTCGATGCAGACGGGGCCTGCCCGCCCGCCATCTTGAGACTCCAGTGAGGTGGCCTGTTGTCGGCTGCTGCCGGACGCTGTGCGCGCCGGCGGTCGCCCGCTGTTGCCCTCGCTGCCTGTGCGCTGAGGTGGGGCTGCAGATTCCCTACCTGCGGCTCTGCCGGAGAGGAGAAGAAAGTCGGCTGCCCCCTTCGTGTGTCCTCCGCGCCTGGTGCGATCGGCGCCCCCTACCCCGGAGAAGAGAGGCGGAGGTCTGGGCCTGGAGCTGCTCGAGGGTACTTCGGGTCTCGCTCCGCTGCACGCTGAGGTGAGGAGCCAGAACTGCGACGGAGGGCCGCTGAGAGGGCCCGAGAGGCGACCCGGCGTGGGCGGTGCCCCCGGGGTGCTTCCTGAGGCCGCCACGCTTCGGGCCTGCACAGGGGCGCGAAAACGGTGTAGCGGTGGGACGACCCCTTCCACTGGAGAGCGGAGACAGAGGACTGCAGAAGGCGCCACCCGGTGCCGATCCCCTCAGTCAGAGACACCCGGCAGACTCCCCTGAGCATTGTCAGCGGGGATCACATGAGACAGGGCACGAGGCCCTGAAAGTGCGCAGTGCCTGTTCCCTTGCTGGATCGACTTTCAGCTTCCAAGGATCACTCCTGCGGCGCTGACCCTGGGCTGGAGGACTACGGCGGAAGGATTGCTCAAGGTGGGTGTGCTCAGCTGTAAGGTACTGTTGTCTGGTGGACCCTGCTGGTGGGAGCGCTGCGGGCCTGTTTGAATGAGAAGGGCCTGAGGCCCTTGACGGCACAAGGTGGGATTTGCTCCTCACGTCCCCGCCTGTATCCTTCCCCCTCGCTCCGGGCCTTGCCTACACGATCTAACTTTGGGCAGTCTACTCCTGGACTAAGCGTATGATGACACGCACGAACAGGAGCAACAGGCCGGACCCGGCGACGATCCCCAAGGATAATCCGGTGACAGCTATGTGGGGCAAAGCGGGGGCACCGGCGGCCGGGGAGGGCCCATCCAAGGGGCCGGTGGACTCCCCGCCGGTCACGCAGGCGTTTATGGCCGCCTTTATGACTGACCTTAAGGCTGAGATCGGCTCCCTACGAACGGAGGTACACTCTTGCGTTACAGAGCTCAAGAGGGAGGTCACGGAGCTTGGGGATCGCGTGGATAGCTTGGAGAGAACCGTGGACACGCGCACTGAGGATCAGGAACAATTATGGCAGTGCCTGACGGCCCTTGAGGAACAAAACATCGAGCTTCAAATCAAACAGGAAGACTTGGAGAACCGGGGTCGGCGCAATAACCTCCGTATTCGCGGCGTGCCACTCGGTGAAGAAGGGGAGGACATGATGGACTTTGTGGCGCAACTCCTCCATGAGGTGCGAGGTGACGAGGATGTGTCGCCCCCCACTCTGGACCGGGCGCACCGGGTGGCAGCCCCGACAGGAAGGTCAGGCCTCCTGCCGGACATTCTCACGCGGGTGCATTTCTTTGTGGAGAAGGAGGAGATCTGGAAGCGTGCACGAGACAAGCCGGACCTACAATACAAGGGCCACAAGATCCAAATCTTCCATGACCTGGCACCCAAAACTCTGAAGCGAAGACGTGCTTTTCGCCCAATAACTGAGAAGTTACGGAGCATGGACATCCCGTACCAATGGGGTCACCCTTTTGCGCTCATCTTTCAATGGGAGGGTAGGCGCAAAGCCTTGCGGTCCTACAACGAGGCGGCGCGGCTCCTCAACATCGCGGGCTCTCCCCCGGGGAGTCCCTCTAGGCGCCCTCTCTACAAGAGGACCCCGACTGGACCGGATTGGACCACGGTGCCGAGAAGACGGCGCGCGCCTCCTGCCGACGCACCCACGACCAGCCAAGCTCGACAAGACGTCATAGCCCACATCAGAGCTCTGGAGGAAGCGGAGACCGACTCTACCGAGCGCTCCCCTGAGGGGCGACCCCCTACACCGTGAGGAGGGCACCACACTTGCTACACATCTACTGAGGTACTGTTTCCTCGCACCTCCCCAGCGGGCGGGGGTTGTCGTGGGGGAGATGGGTTGACTGAGCTCCTAATCCCCCTGTGATGGGCCTGGAGGGGTGGGGGGCTCCCTACTTCCTAATGCTTCCGGCCAACCATGACCCACTGGAACTGTCCCCTGGGGAGTGACATCCCGATGGACATTCGAACCCGAGGGTGTAGGATGCCCTATTCTGGGGACAGTGTACTTTGGCCCTGTTGGCCACGACATTTTGATTCATGCCTCCAGCCTTACAGGCTGTTGAATGTTTTTTTTTTTATATTTGACTCTCTTTCTCCTCTTCTTTCTCTCTTTTCTTCTTTCCACTGTATCCTGTGGGGGGCAGGGGAGGGTGGGTGTGGGATGGACGGAGTGGGACGTAAGGCTGGTGTGCGCTCTGATGTGCATGGATTTGCTTGTGTATCCCAGGATCTCCTGCAATGGCGAGTAATGTGACCAGACCCCTTAAGATTTTATCCCTCAACGTTAAGGGCCTCAATTCACCCAATAAGCGACAGCAAATATGGCATTATTTCCTGCGTCATGACCCGGACATAATTTTCATGCAAGAAACCCACCTTCTGCAGGCTGATATTGGGCGCATGGCACATCCTAGATACCCCCTCCAATACTGGGCAGCAGCGGACACAAAAACAGCAGGGGTGGCAATTATGTGCAAGGCTGGCATCAGGCGGGGTGATGACAGGCCCTTCCGAAGTGGTGATGGCCGCTTCCTCAGGGTGGCGGTTGAGGTGGGTTTTCGCCGTCTTACACTGTGCAATGTGTATGCCCCTAACTTGGCACAGGATCGCTTCCTTCGGGATATTTTGCGCGACCAACTCCCTCGGGGTGGGCCCTCTATTGTTCTCGGGGGCGACTTTAATTTGGTGTGGAGTCCTACAATGGACCGGAGTGCGGGCTCCTTTCATGGGGCGGGGGCGATGTCTCTGGCGCTTCGCAAACAGATTGACGACTCAGGCCAATTCGACGCTTGGCGCTACTTTTCCCCGGATAAAAGGGAGTATTCTTTTTATTCAAGTGTTCACCGCTCTTACTCTCGCATTGATCATATCTTCATCTCTCACGACTTGCTTCACGACATAGTGGAGGCTGAGATGTCGGACATATCCATCTCTGACCATGCGCATGTGGAGTTGCTTCTTAGGGACCCGCGAGACGGGCCTCCCAGGGAACGGAAATGGCACTTACCTCCTCACCTCCTCAGGGATGCAACGTCAGTTGAAGACATTCGCGCAGCCATTACCTCCTACTTTGAGTTCAACGACCTACCGGAGACACCGTTCCCGGTAGTGTGGGACGCTTTTAAGGCTACGATACGGGGCCATATAACGTCCCTTGGGATTGCGAGGGCACGGGAGAAGAGGGCGGTGGAGGAAGGCTTGGTAAAGGACCTGCGGGTGGCGGAGGCACAGAATCAAGGGGAATCCACCCTCAAGACGCGACGGCACTTAGCCAATCTACGAGGTCAGCTACGCATGCTACGGGCAAACAGAGCGGAGAACTCCCTTTTAGCCCTGAAGCGTTTGCATTTTGTTGGAGGGGATAAAGTGGGGAAACTCTTGGCGAGACGGCTGAGGGTCAAGGCGGCCAGATCCCACATAGCAAGCATAGCACTTCCCGACGGGTCCCGGGTGACGGCGGCGGGAGATAAACAGAGGGCGTTCCGGGACTACTACGCCACGTTGTACACGGCGGCCCCATCGACCCTCGCCCAATCGGAAGAGGTTCTGGAGCACTACAGTGGGACGCAACTGCACCCCGTTGCGGCGGAGCAATTGGAGGAGCCGCTCACGCTAGATGAGGTGACTGCGGCCATCAAAGATCTAAATTTGGGGAAGACGCCAGGACCGGATGGCTTGCCGCTCTCTTTTTATCGCCTATTTCAGGGTCAGCTGAGCCCATATCTCCTCCGGCTCTTTGCCTCTTTCGATAGCGGTCAGGGCCCTTCCCCGGACATGGGGATGGCGGAAATAGCATTAATCCCAAAGCCTGGGAAGGACCCGGCGGTTTGCTCGTCGTATCGTCCGATTGCGCTGCTCAACACTGATTTTAAGATATACACCAAGATATTGGCTAAGCGACTGGATCCCCACATGCCGGACCTCGTTGATCCGGATCAGGTGGGCTTCATTCGGGGCCGCCAAGGGGCCGATAATGTACGGAAAATCGCGCACTTGGTGGGGAAGGCGCACCACTGGCGTATCCCAGCGTGCCTCCTGTGGTTAGACGCTGAGAAAGCGTTTGATCGTGTGGACTGGGTGTTCCTCCGAGCGGTCCTTTGTAAGATAGGGCTTGGCCCGAAGATGATTGCCCGGATCATGGCACCTTACGCCGCGCCACGGGCGCGGGTTCGGGTGAATGGGAGATTGACGGACCCGATTACCATTGGGAGGGGGACCAGGCAAGGCTGTCCTCTCTCGCCTTTACTGTTCGCCTTAGCGGTCGAGCCTCTGGCAGATTTGATTAGGCGGAACCCAGACATCCACGGTATTAAGATGGGTGGACAGGTCATAAAGTGGCATTGTACGCGGACAATCTCATCCTTACCCTCACGGAGCCCCGACAATCCTTGCCGGCGCTCCACGCAGTGCTTTGCTCCTTTGAGGGCGCCTCCGGTCTGAGAATTAATCACGATAAATCGTGGGTGCTCAACCTTACGATTCCCCCGGTTGAGGTCCCCTCGCTAGAGCAATTGTGCCCTTACCGCTGGACGGACCGCCATATCCGATACCTCGGCCTCTCCCTGACTCCCTCCTTAGAGGGTTGGTCGGCACTCAACTGGGCAGAATGTCGCAAAACCATCCGCGACGATCTGCAGCGCTGGAAACCTCTTCTCCCTTCCTGGCTGGGTAGACTGAACGCCATCAAGATGTCTATCTTGCCTAAAATACTCTACCTATTTCAATGCCTTCCGACGCCTATCCCTCTGCCGCACATCAGAGCATTGCAGACGGACTGTACCAACTTCATCTGGGGGGGCAGGAGACCCCGCTTCTCTCAGACACTCCTTATGACTCCGCGGGATCGTGGAGGGCTTGGATGCCCTAATTTGGTGGACTATTACTGGGCCGCCCACTTGCGTTTTGTGATTGAATGGGGCATCAGGCGGAGTGAGAAGGGATGGCTCCATTTGGATCGAGCGGTCACGGGCCGCACCATATGGAATTTGGCCTGGGTTCATAAGGCGGGACGATCCCCTAGCGCATATATGGCAATACCCACGAAAACCGTTCTGAATGTGTGGGACAACATAGCTGTACGGAAGGGTCTCACGACTTTCCCTTCACCGCACACCCCCATTGAAGACAACCCGTGGTTCCCACCGGCTAACCACACTACTGCCTTTCGCAAATGGACTCAGGGTGACTGTAAGGTCCTCACAGATCTCTTTGACGGAGGCATCCTTAAGTCCTTTGCTCATTGTCGGGATGAATTCCGTCTCCCCCCAGAGGCCGAACTGCAATTTCTCCAATTGCGCCACTGGGCCTTGTCAGATGCGGTGTACCCTGGGGCCACCCGGGCCTTCACCCCGTTTGAGCGGCTGGCCCGCTCCGGCGCGGGCACGACGGGCTTAATCTCTCAGATCTACCGCATTTTACAACACCCCCAAACTCTCCCCGCTCACCCATACCGGCAAAAATGGCACGGGATATTGGGCACAGATATTGCTCAGACGCAATGGGCTCGCCTCTGGAGAGATGTCCCTAAAGTATACCGCAGCAAGAGAATGCGTACAAGGTAATGATGCAGTGGTACTACACGCCACAGCGTTTGCATAGGATGTTCCCCTCTGCGTCCCCCGGTTGCTGGAGATGTCATCATGTGCCTGGGGACTTTCTGCATATCTGGTGGACTTGCCCCGTTATCGCTATCTTCTGGAAGGAGGTGTTGAGCCATATAAGGGGGGTTCTTGGATTTCCTCTGCCTGATGCCGCTAGTACAGTATTGCTGGGAATCAAACCTGCCGACTTGCTTGCCCTGACTAGTAATGACTGGACTATCTCACTGCAAATGCTGGGGGCTGCCAGACAACTTGTTGCCCTGTATTGGAAGAAGGTGGAAGCTCCCCCCATAGCTATCTGGTTTGGCAGGCTCTGGCAGGTTATTACTATGGGAATGCTTTCAGCTAGGTTGCAGTCCCGTACGGCCCGATTTGAGAAGGTTTGGCGACCACTAGTAGCTTATCTGTGCAAAAGCGAGTACGCTAGGAATATGCCCCCCAAACTGCGAGCACTGCATCTGGTGGAAGATGCGGTGATGCCCTTTAACCCCCGCAGCGCCCTGGGATAGCGACCTATGACACCAGATTAGACCTCTAAACGGTGCCCTAATGGCTGCCTTCCCCCCTGGGCCCTCTTGGCCCCACTGCCCTGGCTGTCTTCTTTTCCCCTCCTCTTTTCCTCTCGACTTCCTTCCTTTCTGCTCCCTCTAGATTCTGTTTTTACTCTTTCTGTTGCCCTTTTTTCAGTTTCTAGTTCTACATTGGGCCGCTATGGTTCGATGTTTGTTCACGTTAAGCTCATTGGTCACTGCTCGCCTTTCGGGGCTGAGTCTAAGGCGGGGCATCATCCGAGCATGGTGGAATACGTGTGTTGTTCTCTCAAATAAGCAACCTGATTGAATTGTGGACTGCCTTGATGTACGAAATGGCGAGAATAACAGGTCATACCACCACATAGGGACACTATGCAACGAGTTTTATAACGCGGCCGGACCCTTGTGGGTTGTAGGCTTATCGCTGTGTACATGCCACCCCTCTTACTGAGTGTCCCTAACTGGGGATTTAATAATAAAAAGATGTTGAAACAAAAATAACAGACCTTTTTAGAGAATTCTACGAGAAACTCTACGCCAAGAACGTAGACGTGGAAAATCAAAAGATAAATGAGTATTTGAGTAATTGCAATCTCCCTTCCCTTTCCATAGAGGAGCAAGCGGACATAAACAGCCCGGTCTCGTTCCTGGAAGTCCAGACCGCCATTAAATCACTAAAGTGTGATAAAGCCCCAATGGCTTCTCCGCGAAATTCTACAAATGTTTTTCAGCGGCAATCACACAACCACTGCTCAACATGTTCGAAGAAATAAGTGAAACAGGTGAAGCTAAGGGCACTCTTTCAGAAGCCACTATCGCGGTTATTCCGAAAGAGGGGAAAGATCCCACACTGACCAAGAACTATAGGCCCATTTCCCTTATAAACCTTGACTGTAAGCTCTTTGCCTCCATCCTAGCGGCACGCCTCCAGAAAATATTACCAAAACTCATACATCCTTCACAAGCAGGATTCATGAAAAGCAGGTTATCCAGTGATAACACCAGGACTCTTGCGCATGTGTTAGAAAAAGCTAAACTCCTATCCACGCCCGCAGCAGCAATAACATTAGATGCTGAAAAAGCATTCGATAAAGTTGATTGGAGGTACTTGGAGGCCGTGCTCCGTAAATTTAACTTGGGCCCATCAATCATAAAGATGATCATGTCTCTTTATTTCTGCCCGATAGCGAGGGTCAGGGCAGGTGGGTCACTCTCGCCATCTTTTAGACTACACCAGGGCACGAGACAAGGATGCCCCCTTTACCCGTCACTATTCGTGTTGGCTATCGAACCATTCCTTTACCAAATTAGGCAAAACAAAAACATACCAGGAATCCCCTTCAACGACTGTGTCATAAAATTAACAGCATATGCAGACGATGTATTGGTAATCTCAGAGAAAGCGAATGAAGCTATACCGGCCCTACTCACAACGATTGACGAATTTTCAAAGGTATCCGGCTATAAATTAAACAAAGACAAGACAGAAGTAAAATCACTCAATAACTTAGGGAATAAAGACATTATAGGAGATTCGGGCTTAACATGGCAGCCAGGCTGCTTTAAATACCTGGGGTTAGATTTTGATAGCGACCTAATCCCTACAATACGAGCTAATGAGAGCATCGTCTTGAACAAAATAAACAAGCTACTAGATGGTTGGTCGCCTAAATACTTATCCTGGTGGGGCAGGGCTGAAACCCTGAAGATGATGATAACACCCTTAGTTAATTACATAGATAGTATGCTGCCAATGACTTTTTCCGATGATTTCATTCACAGGGTAGAGAAGCTGTTTGGTACGTTTCTGTGGCAGGGGAGGAAACCAAGGATATCAATGAAAAAGCTACAACTAGCTAAAGAAAAAGGCGGCCTGGCCCTCCCGAACTTCAGACACTACCAAACCGCGTTCTTGTGTAAACAGGGAGCTCTGTGGCTAACAAAAGAGTCAGACTACACCCTGCTATGGATAGACATCGAAAAAGCTATATTGGGCAGTACCCCACTCACGGCCCTACTCACCATGGACCTTACACATATACCCCACTCTAAATATACTCTTCTAAACATAAGAAGGGCTCTCCTGAGGCTCGACCAAACAAACCACAAAGGCCTAAAGATCAAAAAGTCCACTTCCATAGCTCTCTGGTATAACCCCTTACTGAAACTCAACGGAGCACCGCTCCAGTGGGACCACTGGTCCATGAAAGGTATTAAGTTGGCAAGTGATCTCTTCAAGGGCACTGACCCTCTACCGTTCTCGTCCCTACAAGCCACACATGCCCTCACGCCATTAGACTTCTATGATTTTTTGAAATTAAAAACACTCCTCTCTGCCCGCTCCTTGACCCCCTCTGAGCCATGGCTATGGAGCTCGGTGCCACGCTTCAATAGATCAGGGCATTTCGTCTCGAAGATCTATAAATTGCTCCTTCCCCTCCCTCAGAAAGCGAGCAGGAAAAATGAGAAGAGATGGGAAACAGAGTCAAACACCACGAGTATGGCCTTAGACTGGGACATAATACACACTACTGCATTTAGAAATAAGGTCTCTCCTATATTGTCAGACTAAATTCATGCTAATTAACAGAACATATTGGACACCTGAGAAACTCTATAAACTTAAGTTAAGAGACTCCCCAACGTGCTGGAATTGTGAGGCAGGGGTGGGGGACTTGGCACACATGTTATTTGAATGTCCTTTACTGAAGGGATACTGGAACAGAATATTTGACTGCATTGAGCACATTTTTGGTATCAACCCACCAAGAGAGTTTGTGTATGTTCTACTGGGGATACAGGAACCCCACTTGGCAAATGCGGTTGATTGACAACTTCTTGATCTCCTTCTAACCTTGGCATGCAAGGTTGTACTTTGTAAGTGGAAAAATGCTTCTGAGGTATCATTCAAAATGTGGCAAGAGTGGTTGTCTTTCCTAAGAGGTGCCGACAACCCTGCTTTGCACTCTTCCCCAGGGCGCATCTCCCATAAAAAACTTTGGAGGGCCCTGGACGCTTCCTCCTTCTCGTTTGACCCCCCTTAGGCCAATGAGCTATTCTCAAGCCAAACTGTTCATGTCAACAAACCTTCAAGATGAGATCCTATGCGTGTTACTTGATGGCTATGCAACTGCGAATGTATATACATATATGTAATTGTATGACCACTGAACTTCGTTGATGTCTCTTTTTCTTTATTTAGGTCTGTCTCCTACACTGAGTCAATGATTCACTCACCATTTACCACTCTAGCATAATCAGATCTTTGTACTTGGAGAATCGTTTGTTATATCTTTGATGCTTCTTTGCTCCTTATTGTATTGTCTTGTACTTTTTATTTCTGTTATGGAAAATAAAAATGATTTGAAATAAAAAAATAAAAAAATGTCCAGTAAGGGAAGTTGTGGGATTGGTTTTTGTTTCTTAACCTTTAGGCAGGGTTGTTTTGCTTTTACGCTGGGCAGTATGTTCCAGTTAGACTCGACGTACGCGAAGGCTTTGTTGTGACTTGTGTAATAAGGGTTATTTTCAGATTTCTGAACCTTTCTTGAACATTGACCTGTACTTTACCAAGCACTTCAGGTAAGCGCGGTTGGGCAAATGCGTCACAGATTACATCACTTCTGCTCATTCAGCCATGTTTATTGTTTCATAGAAATATGACATTAGATTACCTTCTTGGTGCTTGAAAACGCCACTTTACTTCGGATCCTTATCTCCTGCGAAAGTTCCACAAGGTTTTACAACGATATCCAAAGGCTGCCCACGCTGTCAATTCCTTTTAAAATATGTTGTGTATTTATGATGGCCATTAAAAAGCTAACACACAGTCATACTGTGTACACTAGTCAGTGATTGCGATGTTAATCCGTGCAAAACAGAGCGGCTCAAAGTGAAACAGAAACGTCGAATTCCCGTGCATGACATTAAAACTAACAACTTGGATTAGCTAAAGTGAAGAAAGAGAAAGCCCATCAGTGGCGAACATCTTTAGGGGATAATAATTTAGATTCAGTTCAAGGGTTTTCAGTGCCCCGGAAAAAGGATGATATTTTGCTTTTCGAGCGATCGCTTTCCGCATAAATATGACCATATTTCAAGCTATTTATTGCAGCCTGGTGCGTTCGAGCAAGTCGTTTCTGAGGTAAGGCAGCAGCATACAGTGGCCTTAACGTGGCGCAGCCTTTCCAAGAGTGTAGACCATGGGTACTCGCATACATTTGCCCAAAGGCCACAAAGTATGGTCTGTGATGTGACTGAGGGCCACACTGATGCCAACATGTGGGTGGTAGGGGGTCTGGGTGGGTCAGGGATTGTGTAAGGAGGTCTAAAAAAATGTTAAATAAACAGGCAAGCATTTATTTTCAGGTTAATAAATGCTTGCTTGTTTATTTAACTTTTTCTGAATATTAGTGCTCAGCAACTAAACAGCGTTCAACACGGGGGCGCATGTAAAGGTCAAGAGGTCCTCAAGCGGCCCACGGGCCGTACTTTGAGTATCACTGGCCTAGACGGTGGGCACCTCTCTCACGCTTCCAGCTAGACCTGAAGGACCCGCTATGATGCAGTACACCTCACCATGCTAGATTTCTGGGTGGTAGGGCAAAGTGGTACATGGTGGGCCGCGCCACTGGGGGAGGGGCATGGTGGGCCGCTGGGGGGGGGCCCCCTCCATGTGCTTTGCAAGGGGGCCCCCTCAACTTTCGTGTCCGCTGACATTCTGAGAAAAAAGATACACAGCAAAGATTGGGCCCTGAGTGGAGAGAGGTTGGCTTTGCAGTACAGAGCTTTGCGAGGCAAGTAGGTACAATTCTGCAGAGTTCAGTGGGCCGGGTTAAGATAAGGGCAGGGTAGGACCGGTTTTGTTGGGGGAGGGGATACATGAGAGATGCAAACTAGGGATAGTGCTCACTTAGTGGGGGCATCTAAATAGGCAGAGCTATGGTTTGAAGTGGGTGTATATAGGGATGCCAAGCAGTGGAGGGTTGGGGGAATGATGCTAGATGTTTAGCAGTACCATAGGGAAACTAGCGGGAATGGAAACCGCATTCAGGGAAAGAGAGGAGTAACCAGAGTATGCATGAGAGCTGCTGAATGGGTATCGGCAGGTGAAGGCACAGGTGAGACTGGTAGGTTCATGCCTGTGAGTCCAGGGGTACCCTGGCCAGTGTACGAAAGCTTGCAGTCATATCGAACTCACTGATTTTCATAAGTACAAGTATAGGTTGAGCCTCCTTTACTAGGACTGATACAGCCTGCTGTGAAACCCTCCAGTTTCTTGCTAAGCTGCTCTGCACCTGGCTGGTGTCTGTAACTGAGAAGCCCGTCGCAGTTTTATTAGAAGAGTTCTTAGCAACTCCAATTTAGATGAATGTTTGCAATATGCTTATTAGCAAAATGTTGATGTTGTCATGAAACTAAAAGATTTTTAACCAATCTCGGATACAGGTTTTTAGAAGTGGCACAGTGACTCAGTGTGTAGACTGTTCCTGGACAAAGATATGCCTGCCAGAGCTTGTATGCACACTGTGCGGTTGTATCGAAATATTGTTGATGCCTAGCTTAGACTACATATTGCACTAGAAACAAATAGTCACAAGAATTGATACAAAGTGAACGTTCTTCCATGACCAACTTGACCATTTAAATTGTATTATGACACTTTGTCCTGATGTAGCGGGTAATAAGCCATCTCGGGTCCGAATGGTATACTTTTCAGTTAGAGGCAGGGGAATGCACTGTAATAGATTGGTGATTTGGCAGTTTCCTGCAATGTTTTGGTCTTGCAGCCTTGGTACCGATGCCATCAGAATGCAAAAAGAGCGGCATTGAGGTTTCTATATTTCTGCGTGGCCTGAAGTAGCGGTTTGCCTAGTAGAAGGTAGTGGTTACTGAAATTGGTACTTGTGGTTTAGTTTAGTTATTGTTGTAATAAGTTTACTGAAAATTAATAAATATTTAAAAAATATATAGGAAGGTGTAGGATTGGCAGGCTCCAAGTATATGATTGCAGTTTAATAACCCTCAAAGCAAAGCATGTTTCTCTGCACCCAATCTTGAATTTAAAACAGACTGTTACTGGGCCAGCCCTGTTTTTTATCTGTCCCTGATTGCTGCTTCGGGAAGGTCTTTCTCTTGATTGTGCCCGTATTGTGGGTGCGCCAATGCCTTCTGCTGTGAGAAACATCACTTTACACAAAGACTGTGTCTGTAGGGCAGCCTGAGAGGCACTTGTAAGGGAACCACGTCATCCTGGTGTGTGCTCAACAAAAATAACATCAATGTAATCTCACAGAAAAGTGAAAAGAATACGTTCCGCCTACAACTGTGTAATTTAATAATAACACTAACCTAAGTGGTTCAAGGCATGCCAGGAACAGTGCTTGACAACACGTGAATAAAGGAAATACCTACTGTTGTGGGGGTGTGTGCTGAGCCCCTCTGGGTGTTGGACGCTTGCGCAGGGGCAGGGCGCGGTGCCGCGACAACACTCAGGCACACACAGTGTCACGGTCGGAAGTGACGTGCCCGAGCGCGCGTCCTTCTTTTATTGGACCCCGCAGGCCACGCCTGGCCTGCGGATGCGTGGATGCGTGTACGTGAATAAACTAGACCGTTATATCATTACATCCCTATCCAACTATATAAACTTTTTCTTTTCCTTCCACAGTTGAATCAATGTTCTTCAACTAGGTGAGGGTTCCCCACGACGTGTTCCTGTCCTTGCGTGTCCCTTGATGTTAACTTCAGGGCCTTAGCACACAGGCATAGTCTTTTAACTTTTGGCTCGGTGGTGGACTGGGCCGCAGGTTGTACCCCTGCACGTGGCCCCGGCCATACACCCTATTTTGATGATTGTCCATGACCGCGTCCGACGGGGTCGTGAAGATCGGTTCCGGCTCATGTCTCTCCGTCTGACTCTCTGATGGTGGGCTACTCTCTACCTCCGGCACAGCGTTCACATGTGATCCACCGTCTTCTCCAATGCCTTCAGAGCTTTGTCTAGATGCTGTCGGGATCGCTTTGAACCAGGAAATATTCCTCGAGATTTCCTCTTCGCCTTTCCTTGCAGTGATCATGGTGCCTTTGGTGGATGTTATGGTCCAAATGTCCGGCTCGTATCGCGTTTGGAACTTGCCTCCCGGACGCCGGTTTCGTATGACCACTTGGGTCCCCTGCCTTAGGATCCTCGTAGCCGCCCTCCGGCGCCGACTTGCTCGCTGGTTTCCTAGTCGTCTCCGTTCTTGAGTGTCTTCCGTGGGGCCAAAACCGGCGTCCCTCCTGGGATACTGGGAAGAAGGTCTCGTCGTTGGCCTTGAAACATGAGGGTCCATGGGCTCCTTTGCGTGGTGCAGTGAGGGGTCCCCCAATACTCCCGTAGGAACTTGTGCATTCTCTGTTCAGGGTCAGCTTGCTCCACTACTGCTATCCGGAATATCTTATTGAGTGTCCGCATAAACCTCTCAACGTCCCCATTGGCCTGGGGCCATTGAGGTGTGAACCGATGATGCAGGATGCCTCTGGACTTCAGGAATGTGGCAAACTCAGTTCCCTGGAATGGCGGCCTATTGTCGCTCCGTATTTCGGTGGGGTAGCCAAACATGGAGAATATTCGTTCTAGTGCCGGGCCGACGTGCGTGAACGCAGTAGAGACAACCCTTTCCACTAAAGGGTATTTTGAGTAAGCGTCAATGGCCACCAGCGTGTGTCCTTCCCCCGGGAAGCTACCAAAGTCGATGCTGACCTTGGTCCAGGGCGACACGCAAGCTTCCTCCGTAATTACTGGTGCAGGTCTCTCGGGTAGCTGGTTAACTGACACGACAGGCAATTCTTTACATACTCGTCCACTGTGGTCTCAAGCTCCGGGAACCACACCTTTTCCCGCATACGTGCTTTCATCTTCGTCGCGCCCTGGTGTCCTCCATGGGCGAGTTGGGTTGCTCGGTGCCTTAAACTTTGTGGGATCACTAGCCGTGAACCTCTGAGTAGCACTCCATCTTCCGTGGCACTTAGTTTGTGACTGCCTCTTTGTCTTCTGCAGTCCAGGTGTTGGGTGGGCGTAGGTAGTCAGTCCACGAGCCTTCTTGAACTGCCTGCAGCGACCTCATGTAGATATTATCAGCGGTGGCCGCTTCCTTGATATCTTCTATTGACATGCATTGTGGGCATGAAGTGAGTGCCACCCACCGTGCATATTCCTCGCAGTCATCATCCACCGGTGCCGCCTCTGGTTGTGTGGGGTGACGTGATAGATAGTCTGCAGGATTCTTGGCCCCTGGATGATACATCACCTCCATTTCATACGACTGAAGTTGAATCACCCAGCGCTCGATGCGAGGTGGTGGGTGGGGTGCAGATCCCTTGAAGATGGGCACTAAAGGTTGGTGGTCAGTGACCATGACGAAGGAGTGTCCTTGTAGGTACAGATGAAAGTGGCTACAGGCCCACTTGATGGCGAGAGCCTCTCTCTCGATTTGTGCGTACCTGGTTTCGGTAGGGGTCAGAGCCTTACTGGCGAAGGCTAGTGCTGTCTATTGCCCGGGTTCGTGTTCTTGAGTCAGGACGGCGCCGAGGCCCACCGGGCTGGCATCGACGATCACCTCCGTGCGGTTAGCGGGTCGAAATATGAAAGGGTGGCTTTCTCCAGGAGGGCGTCCTTGATGCCTTGAAAAGCTTCATCTTCCTTCCGGCCCCACTGCCACGTGGCGTCCGCCTTGGTCAGTGCTCGCAGAGGCTCGCTTCGAGTAGCCAGGCCCGGAATGAACCGGCCACAGTATGTGGCCATCCCCAGAAAACTCCTCACCTCTGTCGGGGATTTCGGCGCTGGAGCGTCCTTGATGGCTTTGGACGTCCTGGGGTCAATCTGGATTCCCTCTTGGTTGAACACATAGCCAAAGAATTCAATTGAAGGTTGAAAGAATTGACATTTTTCTCTGTGGAGTGTCGCTCCATGGGTACTCAGTCTCTTTAGGACATCCCGAAGGTGCTTGTGATGTTCAGACGCGGTGGCAGAGTGTATTAAAATGTCGTCGCTGACATTTATCACCCCGGGTAGTCCCGACAGAAGTTCTCTGATTGTGTTTTGGAATACTTCTGCCGCTGACGAGATGCCAAAATTTAGCCGCTTGTAGCGCCGGAGACCTAGATGGGTACTAAAGGTGGTTATGAAACGACTTTCCTCCGCTAGTGGCAGTTGGTGGTATCCTGCGTTGAGGTCAATTTTGGAAAACCATTTCGACCCATTGACATCGTCAACTATGTCGTCCATAGTAGGGGTCAAATGTCTCTCCCTTCGGATGGCGGTGTTTGGTAAACGCATGTCGATGCACAAGCGGATTTCACCCGGTTGCTTTGGTTTCTCTACGATAACCGTGGGCGAGACCCACGGGGTGGGTCCCGTGACTTTTTCGATGACGCCCAGGCCCTCAAGTTTCTCGAGTTCTTTTTCCACCAGTGGGCGGAGGTGAAAAGGTATCCGTCGGTGGCGTAGTGCAATGGGAGTGACAGATTTGTCAATGTGGAGTTTAACCGGCTCACACTTTATGCATCCCAGCCCTCTGAAGAGTTCCGGGAATCGTCCCAATAGCTCATCCACTTGGTGTGCTCTGATACGGTTGGCGAATGCTATTAGTTTCAGGTCCTCCGCCGTATGGCTACTTATCAGGGTGTCAGCCTCTCGGTTAATGATGTGAACGGTCGCCATTACCTCTGACTCGTCGGCTTGGATGGGTATTATGATTTTTCCCTTGAGGGGCAGTGGCGTGTCCGCTCCGTAGGCGAAGATTCTCGTCTTGGATGGTAGCACATCGGGCCGTGGGCGTAACTTGTTGAACTGTTGCAGGCCCATCACATTGACCGTGGCGCCAGTGTCAATGATGGCCTTGACCTCGTTGTTCCCCATCTGGACAATGCATGTTGGTTGTGGTCGTCGTCGTTGCTTGAGTTCCCTTGCGAACGAGACGATGTATGCTTCTTCGTCCTCTGACTCCGAGTCATCATACACTGTGGGCAGGTGCCTTTCTGTCTTCACCGGGGGTGATTCAGTTAGTGATAGTTGACGGACGGCCTTGGTGGGCGTCCGTGGTCCCTTGAAATGCTTGGATTGGTTCTTCCTGCGGCAGACCGATGCGAAATGGTTTGGGATCCCGCAGTTCGCACATGTTTGCCCCTGGGCTGGGCAGTCTTTGGCCGCGTGAGGTTCATGGCCGCAATATCCACACCGGGCTTGGGATGAGTCTCTCCGGTATCCTCTCGATGGCGGTCCGCGTGGTCGCGGCCGCACGGCATCTGCCCATTCCACCTTGATAGGTTCGGGCTTGACGGTGGTTTTGTGTAGGGCCTGTTCCATGGCCGTGGCTCTGACGCTTGAATGTTCGTGGGACCTGGCCAGGATTAAGATGTCTTCCAGGGAGATTCCGGGTTTGCGCAGAATTAATCCTCTCAGTGTCTTGTCTCTGCACCCTTGAATAATCTGTCGCCTTATGGCTCTCGGTTGGTCCTCATCCGTGGAGCTGGCTAGTTCTCTAACACGGGTATGGAACTGGTCCATCGACTCTCCCTCCCGCTGACGGGCCTAACCCAATTTGAAAACTTCGAAGTCTACATTCAATTGGGGATCGAAATGGCCATTAAGGGCCGCCACAGCCGCGTCATAGCTGTCCGCAGCACCCGTATTGGGTAAGTGTTTGAAGAGTCTGAAGATCTCATCCCCCGCATAGTGAAGTAACAGTGATCTTTTTACCGCATTGTCTGTTTCTCTCGTGACCACAAAGTAATTTTCCAGCCTCTCAAGCCAAATCTTCCATCGCGGTGAGGCCGTCGACGGGTCCGCTGCTTCGCTGAACGGTGGTAGCACCCCCGCAGCAGCATTCTGAAATGGGATGTTGATGGTGGGAGCAGGTGCGTCTCCGTCCCCCATGGCGAGGATGTCCCTGTAGGCAGATGTATTGCTGCAGACAACGTCGCTGTCTTACTTGCGCCGCTCCGTGACACCACGTGGTAACTGTGCGGCTCACCTCGGTCTTGTCGCAGGCGTGGTAGGCCTCCCGTGGCGTGATGGCGTCGTGATGTCGTCTGGGGACTTCCTGTGGGCACCAGGCCGTCAGTAGTATCCCTCCAGGGCGTGGCAGTACCTCCTTTTGCCCACACCCAGCACACGCACAATGCGTGAGGGATCACAGGGCGTTTTTCCACGGTTCACGCGCAATGCGTGAGCATTGGCAGGGTGTCGCGCCGGCACTTGACTCACGCGGGATGCGTGGTATTCGGCAGCCGGTCGCGTTCTCCAGGCGGCCGGAGCAGTCGCCGAGTCAGTGGTTATGCCGCTCCTGCTTTCCTCTTCTTTTCCCTTGTTGTTTTTATTTTTTGGAAAACAAGGGAAGCGTGGGGTGGACACCCAGCGCCACCGAAGACCCAGGCAGGGAGGCAGGACAGGGAAAGGCCGGCCCAGCGAAGGCAGGCGGCTCGGCCAGGAGACACGCGGTAGGCACCGCGGAGAGGAGCACACCGCTCCGAGCAGGCTTGCCGGTAGACGGGCGAGGGGTGGGCCCCCTCCACTCGTCGCCAGTGTTGTGGGGGTGTGTGCTGGGCCCCTCTGGGTGTTGGACGCTTGCGCAGGGGCAGGGCGCGGTGCCACGACAACACTCAGGCACACACAGTGTCACGGTCGGAAGTGACGTGCCCGAGCGTGTGTCCTTCTTTTATAGGACCCCGCAGGCCACGCCTGGCCTGCGGATGCGTGTACGTGAATAAACTAGACCGTTATATCATTACACCTACGAGCTAGAGGCGCCAAACTATTGGTGTGCACAGAAAACAACCATTCTAAACTCTACCTCTTTCACGAGCTAGTCCAGTATCTTGACTGAATACAGACCACAGACAAACCCCCCGACCCCCATCCCTCCCTCCTCAGCTCTGAAGATGTACACGGTGCCGCCAGCGTGCGTTTCCAAGGTGTCTCTTTGCCACTGGCCACTGTGAGTGTCTGAAACGTTGGATGTCAGCGCTATGCAAAACACGCTGCTTATATAAAACCGTTAAAGTATCTATTTGCACATAAAGGCAGCCAGCATAATGCCAATGACCAGGACTAAACAGAGAGTAAATATAATATAATAAAATTAGGGCGAACGTGTGCCTCGAGCAAAGCATAAACTGTAAACAGTTCCTAAGACTGTGTGCAGCTGCGCAGAAACGCAAAGCATAACAGGCTTAAAAGTGTAATTTTATCAAAGTATACATAAAATAAAAATGTGTTGTTGCGCTAGAGCTATCAAGCACACGCTTTATATGCATTCAGTGCTGCGGGGGTCGAGAGAAGCAGAACGAACATCGGACAGAGCGTTTGTGGTCGAAATATTTGATAAATGTAGCAAAAAAAGTGATGATTACAGAATATACCGGTGTGCACAGGCAGGGCTAAACGCAAGTTATTAGGGTAATAAAAACATGTCAACGTGCCCAAAGAATGACAAGAATACGACGCGCGAGTAAGAATGTAAAACATGCGATATTGCAGTATAAGCAAAAAGGAAAACTGAAGACAAGATAAAAGCAAGCAACAGAAAATGTCTACTGTCTGAGGCGGCATTGGCATAGTCGGAAGTGATTGCTCCTTAAGAATACACTAACCCTGGGCGTAGTACGCGTAGTCGCGCTACGCGAAGCTACGCGAAGACGTTCTCGCACTACGCGAGCTTCGCGTACCTTTGCAAGCGTGCGTAGTAGCTTGCTGGTCCCGTTCGCGAGACGTTTTTCGTGCTCGGGAGCGCGTTGTGCGTGTTCGGGGCGCTGTCTGCGTGTTCGGTGGATTGTAGCGTGCGACCTTACCCATGTGGTGGACTATGGGCGCGGCCATCTTGTTTTTTCAATTGTCCCGTCCGCTCGCGTCCCCTATTTCCTCTTCCGGGTCGCGTATAACGTGTTCGCGCGGTGCACGTCTTGTTCGGGAACACAACTACTTGTTCACGCTGACAAAGTGCGTGTTCGTGCGCGAACTTACCCACGTGGTCGCGATGGGCGCGGCCATCTTGTTTTTCACACTCTATGCTATGGTTCTGGGCCTAGTTTTCTATCCACCTTATATCTGTGCAATCTTTACCTATTTTCACAGTTTTTAGGTTTTGACCTGGCGAAAAGCTGCGCAAGCAGCGTTTGGCGCAGGCGAAATCTTATGTCTTACACTGTGTGGCTGGGAATCCGCCCATCTGTTCCATTGGCTAGCTCCATAAATGGAGGCTAGCCATTGGAACAGAGATCTGTCCGTCATGGCCGGAGCAGATTCGTGGGCGTTCCGGCCATTTTTACTCATCCCGCCCCCTTGCGATCGTCATGCGGCAGTGGGCGGTGTTTATTTTTTTTTTTACAGCTTTGTTTTCCACCATTTCAGAAGTGTCCTTTGTATGGGTGGGTTGCGCGATGTCCCACTGTCCGTTCCCGCCCCCCTCCCGCTGTCCATGTGCCCGTTCCTGCCCCCCCTCCCTCTGTCCGTGTGCCCGTTCTGCCCCCCCTCCTGCTGATCGTCTTCCCGCCCCCCCCGCTGTCCGTGTGCCCGTAGGTGCTTGTTGTGTTTGTGTGCTTTTGCTTTCACCACGTCCCCCCACCTTGTGCTTTCACCAGGTTCCCCCGCCTTGTGCTCGCTCTGCCGTCTCTTTGAAATGCTCGAGCTGAAAAGAGCCCCCTCCCCTGATGACATGACTCTGCGCTGGGACTGGACCCCCCATATGCCATCTCTAAGGACCCTGCTATTCAAGCCTCGCGCGCTGCTTTATCACGCGTGCCCTCTGTTCCGACTCGATTTCGGGCTTGTGCTCGCTCTGCCCTCTCTTCCTAACGCTCGGGATGAAAAGAGCCCCCTCCCCTGGTGACATGACTCTGTGCTGGAGCCCCCATATGCCATCTCTTAAGAACCCTGCTATTCAAGCTTCACGCGCTGCTTTATCCCGCGTGCCCTCTGTTCCGGCTGCCGTCTTCGACCTTTAGATGCTGCTGTGAACAATCAGGCCGGACTTTGGATCACAATCAACACCCAAACTGGGAGGCATTTAAAAAGCGCATGTCGACAGCTAGACACTTGCACTCATAACATTGTGTCTTGTGATTACTGCAGACAGAAAGGAGCAGTCCTGTAAAGAGACCAATCCGTTACTTTATTCAGAGGTAGCGAGCGCTGGAGAGCTACAAACAATAATAAAAATGCGTCTTCAACAAGTACTGCTCATTCACGCACACGCGTGTGCATTTTTTTTGTCCGTGTGCTTTCACTTTCGCCACGTTCCCCGCCTTGTGCTTTCACCACTTCCCCCCTCACCCCCCCTCACCCCCCGCCGTGTGCTCGCTCTGCCATCTCTTCCAAATGCAAAGGGGTATTTTAAACAGGAAGCCAGCGATAATGGTATATTTTGGGTCAGTCCGCGGACCCCGGGAACGACTGTGATCAATGTATACAGCATGAATTAATTAACACATCTGGCACAGCACTCGATGCGCTGTAAAAGTGGAGTAGCACAGAGCTCCCAGTCCTGCCCCCGTTAATAGTATTACAGTCCCATTGAGAAGAGTCACTTTTGCCCCGTTAAAAACCACTAAGACCGATTACAGGTATCCTGGTATACAGAAATGGCAGGTGAAATGTAGCAGGGCAGTGCTGGTAGCTGTCGAGGTAAACATGAGGGAAACATGCAGTTTTTGCTAGTCTCTCAAAAAGAATTACTGCCTCTCAGCTCGGTCAGTAGATTAGAAACACAGTCGGAATATTTGTCCTCCTTAAACTATGCCATATCAGTGTGGGATACAAGCGTACAGCCTGCAGAAAGTATTTCAATACAAATGTAATGAAACAAGCAGCCTATATGTGGAAAACAAAAACTGAAATTTCACCTGAACTAATTTGTTCATTGAGCCATTCTTTCACTTTTATATTTCTTATTTTTATTTGGAAAGTTACAACTCTCTGGCGGTTGCTACCGCAGTTTTTGATATTATAGGTCCAACGTTAGTGAAGGAGCTGTCACTCTTTGTACGCCCTACATTAGAGGATGTGAAGAAGCAGGTGTCATTATGCAAGTCAGGCTCACTTGAAGACCCATTTCCCCACATAGTTTGGCGGAAGTTGCTGGGCATATTACCCCAGCTTATCAGGAGTTGTTCTCTATCTCACTTCAAATACATGCTATCCCTGATGCCTGGAAGAGAGCCAATGTGATTCGCCTTCTTAAAAAGGTAACTGCAGACCCATAACTACCAGGCAATTTTTCACCTGTTTCATTTCTCCGTACCGGTGCAAAAATCCTGGATGAATGTGTAAATCATCATCTTAATACATTTTTGGCCGATAGATAGCAAGCTGCTACACCCTTCTCAATTCGTTTTCCACAGACAGCAGTGCAAGAGATTCAGTTGAGTTTAGACGCCGGTCTTAATGTGGCATTAATGCTATTGGACCTAACAGCAGCATCTGACACGGTGAGGATGCAATGAAGAAAAATGTATAACTTGTAGTCCTATTTCTTCTTCCTGGTTGTTTTCTTTACGTTCATAGATACTGAAAAATCGTTGTTTACGTGTGGGATGCTTCCTATTTCATCTTGACATCCTAAGCTTAAAGGAGGTTGGTCCTTGCCTCTGTTGCCTGCTTGTGACCCGGTTTTGTGTATGCCTCTGTTGCCTGCTTGTGACCCGGTTTTGTGTGTGTGTGTGGGAGCAAATGCAATAGGTGTCGCATTTGCGAGAGATTAAGCTATTGGCTTTGTAAATGACAATGCCATTTATTTATGTTGTCAAAGCCAACACATAAATAAAAATGTTGTCATTTACAATGCCAATAGCTCTAACTTTTCCAAAGGCGAAACCGTTGCATTGTAAATGCTTGTTCTTACTGTTTTTACTTATCATCTATCTCTCTCTGTCCCTAAGTTTATATTTTGCATTTTATTTCTACTTTTCCACCTTTTTTAAAACTTTTCCACTACTTCTTCCCCCTGACTTTTTTTCCTTTTGTTCTAACTTTTCTTTTCCACCTCCACCTCCACCTCCACCCCAGAACCATGGCAAAGGGAAGCAACAGAACCGGCTCGAAGGGCAAGGCGCCTGCGCCCAAGAGCCGGCTGCCTTGCGGCAGAATGAGACCTGCAGGGGTGCAGGCCCGGAATCTTTTCGGGGAGGCGGAGGTGGCTGCCCTGGTTTTTTTCATCCAGCGCCACCTCCCCTTGACCTTGGCAGCAGGCGGCAGGCCAGGCTCCGGTTACCTCCCAGAGGAGCGTCACAGCCGGTGGGCAAAGGTGCGCCGGGCAGTCTACCGTTGCTCGGATATCCGGCGCACCCACCAGCAGCTGGCCCACCGGTGGGCAGACATTCTGGACAGGGAGCAGGAACTGTTGGACCTGCTAGGTGTCGAGGTCGTGGGGCTTGGTGAGTAGCTAGTAATATTTAATATATAATATAGTAGTATAAGTATTGTATATATTTCATGGACGAAAAAGTAACACGATTACTGGTGCGCTTAGTTACATTGCAGATCAATTCCGTCTCAAAATCTTTTGTTATTGTATCACACAGGTGCTGCTCGCCACTTCTCCTACTGGTTTGTAACTTTGCCCTAGCTTGGGCTGGTGATTATTCATGTTAGAGTTTTTAGAGAACTGAAGTTAGTTAATGCTATTGCTGGAGTCTAGTCCTTTCTTACATTGTCCTTTAGTGAAATAGTGGTGGATGGATAGTATTAGTTCATATTTTTTTAATGGTCTGCATGACGCCTCCTCTGTCACTGAATGCTTAGTTCTTTATTTACCTCACCCCTCCATAGAACCGGTTTGAAGTTTGTTTACTGAGTGGTAGGCTTAGCAGCAATAGCATGGTCAGGTGAGTCAGTAGCAGTTCATATGACGCAAGCAACCAACAATTCCGTGTATGCACAAATTTATGCACGTGTCCTCCATCTCATTATCTATGCATGTTTGCGGGCAAAAATAAAATGGAAATGCCGACTTACTGAACAATTGGCCCGTCTGGATTCTTGAATAGGTGGTGTAGGTCAGGTGGTACTGGCTTCGTTAATATATTCTGCAATCAGAATGTTTGTGGAACATTTGATTAGTGTTCTATAAGTAGACGGTCTGTGAATCCTGCAAGCCAGTAGTCATTTATACTTCGAAGTCAATTTTATTGGAATTGTTGTTTCCTAAAATGTTTGAGAGGATTTTTGAATGAGGTCTTTGTTTCACAGCACTTAATGTTTCTCTTTCTTTATTATTTCTTACATGATCAGCACCACCCAAGGGCAAGAAGACGTGGTCCGAGTTGGCGGGACAACCACAAGAGGAGCGCTCCTCTACCGAGGATCCTGCTGCTGGCCCCAGTAAGTCCTACAGTGCTTATATTATTAACAATTATATTTCCCTAACTTTTTAACGCACCTTATTTTTTCCAACCTATTAAGCCTCCTTCCTAATTCAATGTTAGCAAAACCTTCTTTGGTCTTAAATTTGTTTTCCAAATTTTGGGTACCCAATGCCATCCCTGACTTTCAGTTCCTTCAAACTGCCTCTGCCCTAAGACTCTCTGTGCAACTACTATTAGACTGTGTGTAGCTAAGCTTGCCCTGTTGGCCACTCTTTAGTTAAGGTATTCTTTTGAATAAAGCTGTGATAGAATAGCTGTAGCCGCTGGGTCCACTCCTGTCTTTTGCGTTGTCCTCTGTAATCTCCAGTCTTTGTCAATTCCCCCCAACAAAATGCACAACCAGATGTTTGCCTACTAATTTTTGTTCAGTTAGTATATTACTACTACTGTTGTGGTTATTATTCTCTGCACATACACATACAGAACCATGCACAAGAAAATCGGATGTTGATGTTGGTGATAGGGAGGTTGGACCTTACACCTTACACCCTAGTCACAGAACTCAGTCAGAAGAACCCACAATCCAATGACCGTCTACCTACCTAAGTGTCTCGGTCATAGTCATTTGTCCCACTCCGGACCCTCACACGAAGATAGTTAGATATATATACCCAATGATTTTATTACACAACCCAGGCCAGAACAGAAGAACACCCTTTCGCTCACTCACTCGTTTCAGTCCACAACACCACAGACACTCAAAATATACCACAGAGTCTATGTGCAAGTTCAATAACTTTATTTTTTAATAACAAGCTTTGTATTGTTGTAACTTTTAAGTATTTCCATGAAAAACATCCTGCTCCACCATGCAAAATGAAGAAGATTAAATACTATACATTTTGTACATCTAGTGCACGATAGAGAAATGTGTGAATTGTGGGAGACCCCTCACCGTTGAACGTATACTGGTTACACATGCATCTTTCGAAAGCTCTGCAAATCCCTTGTTTCGTAGAAGTCAATCTTCTCTTCTCATCTGCCTATGAGAAAAATGTTGCACATTAGACAGTGAATACAAATATGCCAGTTTTTAGCAGTCATGGCAAAAAGTGGAACATTATGGATAAGCAAAAGGGACTAACAATACTGGTTTGTCAACCTCTTTAGTTGTATGCAACACTCATGTGGCCTCAAAGGTGTCTTTCTTACTGTGCAACAAGCTGCGAGGTAACATGGGCAAAGCAGTAGACCCGGATCTAAAATGGTTATATGGCTCAGGCTAACTTTCCAAAGACTAGAGTAGGAGTAGAGATTAGATGACCCTAGAGACCATCTAATAAATTAAAACTAAACTCTGTCTAATGTGACTGCTGTACAGTAGGACGCAATTTGGACTAGTTACACAACGATTCATGTTGTTCGTAACTGTTTTTTCAATCTTCCTTCCTGGTGAAAAAAGTACAACTAGTAAAATAGGGGGAGGTGTGCAGGCATCTAAAAAGGTGTACTTGCTTTTATAGGTGCACAATCACTACCAACCAGCAGTGCCGACGGGGCCAGCGGCGATGCGATTGCCATCGAGGGGGGGACAGTGGCTGCGGCACCTGCAGGAGCATCAGTGGGGGAGGAAACTTCAGCGGTGGGCGGTGGTAAGTTATATTCATTACTTATTTGCATTACTAGGTGGAAGGGGGACATCATTTCCCTCACTGTGCTATGAGACTTATTAAGAAAGTATGAATTTGAAGTTGTACTGGACAATATACAATGGTTGAAGAAGACACCCTTTGTAGCATTACCAGTGTGAGTTGAGTAAACAAGGCCTCTTCCATCAGACTCCAACTCAGCTGTGAAAGTTATGGAGAAGACTAAAAGTCAGATCAGATGACCTTGAGGGATGTGCTGAACAAAAAGGGAAAGAAGTGAACTAGGGAGGAAGGAGGAAGGACTAAAGATATGTAATAATAAGACTAACTACCATAGAAGGATACTTTGGAAGGTTCATTCACGTGGCTGATATGAATCCGATGCATGGGTTGTTGAAGGATGGGTAGAACTGGAAGGTCAAAAAAATGCAGGCCTGGTTAGGCAAAACAATATGGGTGCATGGATATAGTGGATAGCAAGAATCATGAGCGGAGTTTGTGTCAATGAAACCCAAGGCAAGGAAGGAGTGGACGCATGGGGGGTTGCTGGTGAAAGTGAAACCAGCTAAGCCGATAATAAAGAATGATAGACATTTACTTTTAATGGGTGGATGCCCCCTAAATGTATTGTATTCATCATAGGTGAAGACTGTCACTGGAAGCAGAGTCTTACTTTGAAAAAATAAAAGGAGATACAAAAAAGACTGGTGTTCTTCTGTGTACTCAAGGCCACCCAGTACTAGGGCAAGTATAATGCTGGAAAAAACTTCAACTAATGCTACAGGCAGGGGAAGCAGGAGGATAGATTAGATAGATACTAAAAGTTGACACCAATTGTATGTACTGCGCTTGGTAGTGCTACTATGCCACAATGTACTGTTGAATTAATTTTCAAGAGTTTCAGTTACAATTCTATTTCTTTTTTTATAGATACTCATACTCCTTCCCAAAAACTATCAAGGAGGGAGTTGGCAGCCAGGGCCCGGCAAAGGAAACTGCAGGCCATTGTGGAGGAGTACCGCAAGCTGGTGGCTGAGGCCGAGGAGGAGGAGGAAGAGGCGGCGGCAGCAGCTGCTGCCTCTTCCAATGCGTCTGGCCCCAGCAAGGCCCCACCTGCAGGAGTACGGCGCCGCGGCCAGGCAGCCGCTCACTGCCGGCAATTAACATCTGCCACCCCCACACAGCATGGATGCAAATGTAGGTGCCGTGCATTTCGGCAACAACTTCTCCTCCAGGTGGCCAAGCTGGAGTACCAATTAGAGGAGCGCGTCAAGATTTAAGTGGACAAACACCTCAAAGCCCGCCAATTGTAATGGATCCTGTCGATTTGCCCCTTTTTTAATACTTTTGTTGGTGGGTGGGAATTGGGTGTTGGTGTTATTTTGTGGGACATTCTTTGGACTTGTACATTGGTTGGGGTTAGGGTGGGGATAGGGGTGGGATAGGAGGACTAGGAGGATATTTTTTTACATGAATACATTTTATTTATTTTCAACTTACACATATGATGTTGTTTTGTGGGGCGTTACTGTTGTATGTCACAAGGTTTACTCTAGATGCAGGGCAGCAGCCAGTGTTTGATTGAAATACTTTATTAATTGACCACATGTGTAACATGCAAACAGATAGATGCTGTACCCCTCAGTTATATTTGTCCTATTAGTACTACCAGTCTCTCCTCCATTATACCTCCCAGCAAACTTCTCTTCTTACCTGTGATTGATGATGATTAAGTTTGGCACCGCAAGGGCTGCATGGTTTCCCAAGACAACGGAGAATATGCCGTGGTTGTGTGATGGTAGTAGTAGACTAGACACTGGCACTAGCATTGGCAAACAAAAACAAAGAGACAGTCATTTGCCTGAGAGAGAATGTGGGAGAAGTAGAAAATTACAGTACATAATACTGACAAAAAATACAAACAATATTGCAACTGCTAAACGAACTCAAAGAAATCAATGGTGTCGGGGACTATGCCAAGTTCAAGAAGATAACTGTAGTTGCATTGGAGTCATAAAAACACAATACAAATCGGAAACGTAAATGCTCTAAAATTAAATTCAAACAATGCCAGCAATGATTTACATTTATTCGTTGGGTCACTTTGGGAAATTAATTGCCGTGTACACTAGTACATAAAGTGAGTTTGGGTGGGCAAGCAGAAGAAGATCCTCGCCCTGCCTCATTGACATTTGATTTCATTAGTGTTGCTTTCACAACATCTGCCCCAGCAAGCGTGTGATCAATTGTTGGTGTAGATTTAATGTAGTAACATCACAGCTCAATATAAAACCACACAGCCCGGGGGAAGAGGGTTAGGGTTTGATGAATGGATGGGAACGGGGGTTTGGGGAAAGGTTTGACAAAGAAAAACAGTACGCATGGAGACAACAAAAGCAAAACAATGAAGACTATGATTGCTGATCCACAACTACCCAATAAATGTAAAGTCAAGTAAGAAAAACGAAATGGATGCATGATGAAGGTTTATTATTAACTTGATGGTTAATAATAAGTGGTAATTACTTAACTACTACAACACAATTCAAAGGAAGTATTTCTTATATATGATATGAATATGACTTTTGCCTAGGCTGTATGCCCTCTGAGAAACCGTAATACCTGATGTAGCGGGCTGAAAGCTTGCAAAGAAAATTAAGAGATAGTTTAAGTGAGCAATCAATTACCAAACACAAGCGTAACATAAATGAAGAGGAAAAAGGAATCAAAGAAAAATATGAAAATGATACTAAAGTTAATGTATTATCTAGGGCCAAATGTGTAGTTGTATCTCGCCATTCATCTTTGTCCTCCCTTCCATGGACACTGTGACTGATTATATCATTCTTGGGCGCCTCTGGCTGGATGATGATGAGGAGGATTGGTAAGGTAAGTGTGAGTTGTTGCTCCACGTATAATAGCGCTGGGTGAAAGGCCGGCCTGTAAGTGTTGATGAAAGAAGAAATGGGGTATTACAAAATAAGTTAACTGAATGAAAACATAAAAATCAATTACGGTGTAGTGCAAAAAAGACAAGACCCGTGAGCGAGAAGATTTTCAGACAGAGGCTGCTTGGATACATTGATTAACTCTACTCTTCTAGTTGCACAGCAGTCATCGAAAAGAACAACAAGATAGGAGCCAGCACAGAACAGTTACAGGGCCACACCACAACACCTGGCCGTGAGTCTGTGGCCCAAACTCCATTTACCTACATTTTTCACAGTTTCAGACAAAAGGCATATAAATCAACCTAGCATTTCCAAAACAATTGATTAAATCAATGCGCCAATGTCAGTCAATCATACCACTATTCTATTGCACCACTGCACACACATGTAGCCTAGGTCTGTTGTGGTTCTTGTTGATTGGTTGTGTGTTTACCTTGTATTCCACTTCCTGAACATATTCCATCAATCATCTCTGATCAAACTGACTGACAGCGTGCAAAGATGGTATGGTGGTCATCATCATCATCATCATCCGGTGTGGCACGTGTACGTGTTCTCCAAAAGACCACCAACAGCAACCCAGTCTGTAGTGAGTGACTACGATTAAGTCCAGACTGCACCTGCAGTAGTAGGAATACAATTGGATACATATTATTAACAACATGGAAACATTGACCACCACTTGAGACACAAGTACTTTGTTATTATATTAAACTACTAGTATATTTCTACTTCATGCACATTTGCTCTGAGTCAGCAAGCAGCCAATGCAATGTATGGCATCATTTAATTCATATACCTGTCTTTCTCTTCTTTGTGGCTGTCAGATCACAGATGCAGCAGAGTCTTCTGAAAGTGATGACGAGTATGGCAAGATGGAAATGTATCTATTTTAGGGTGAGTCAGGAAGATGGAGCAGGACTCTGATGAGTGGAATGTACAGTAAATGCTCAGATGTGCAACTCCAATAGGTAATTAAAAGAGAAAGGAAGATGGTGTTGGTTTTGATTAAGTTTGAGTCAGAAAGACAGATACACACAAATAAGGAAGGGAGAAATAAAGGAAGGGAGAATGTAACATTTTCAAAGCCTAGTTGTCAGGGAAGAGGAGCTCGTCCTCAAACCCTGGTGGTTCTTCTGACAGAAGTAGGTCCTGTAACCCACTAGTTATTTCTTCCGACTCGCTCTCCTCTTCTAGCTCTGATTCACGTACTTTGTAGTCTGGTGGTATGAAGTGCTGATTCATTTTGATCATGGTTAACCTCTCCACGCTTTTGGGCGAGAGACTGGTCCTTTTCACAGTCACAATGGCACCAGCAGCACTGAAAACACGCTCAGAAGAGACACTTGCAAAAGGGCAAGCTAGATACGTTATCGCCAGCCTGCTGAGCAGTGGCCATTGCTTTCTTGTCCTATACCAATACACCAATGGGCTTTGCTCCATGAACACCTCTGTTGTGTCATCTAGATAGGCCTGGACCAACCGCTCAATGTTCATTGGTGCTCGGTTTGCTCGTCCTCTTTTTGCTTTGCGACAGCAACGGACTTACCCATCCCTTTCTGTAGAAACCAAGCAGCTATTTTTTTGCTTGTGTCTGATGAATCAGATCCTGTTGGTGCGGTTGTTGTTATTGTTTGTGTTGGTGACTGCTGGGAAGTAAATGCACTGCTCGCATGCTGTGAAGAACTTGACTCTGTAGGATGCTCAGTAGTACTTGCACTGTCCTGGGCTGGCAGGCCTCTAATTGAGAGCCGTTCATTTTCGAAATCAGTGGCTTCCTTGGCTATTACAGTTTTGTACTTGGAAACATCCCCTTCTGAAAAAGGAATTACTGCATTACTGTTCACAAATAATTTGTACCGTGGATCCAAAATTGAGGCAGTAATGTAATGTTGATGTGACACAATCTTATTTTGAATCCTTGTATTCTCAGATAAGCGGCCGGCTAAGGACTTCGCCAAATTACATGCTTCAAGTTTTCCTTCAACATCTTCGTATGTTTCAGACACCTCCTTCAGCTTTTGCTCCAGCATGTACAACAATGGGATAGCTTGGCCCATAGTACAGTCCTCCCTGCTGACTGCACGTGTGAAGACCTCAAAAGGAAGTAGCATCTCTGTCAGGCATTTAATGAGGTCCCATTGCGACATCTCAACTGTCATGGCTTTAATAACAGTTGGATCCTGCCCTGATCTTCTTGACATTGTCATGACATAAGCATTAAGTGGTATGTACTGCTCAAACAGCCGATCAAGCATGTAATAAGTAGAGTTCCAACATGTTGGTACCTCCTGGATGAGTGCTTTGACTGGCATTCTATACTCACGTTGAATGACCCATAGCTGCTTCTTGGCTTTAAAAGAATGATTCAAATGCGTGCAGATTCTTCTGCAAATGGTCAGTAAGTTGCTGACTTTGCTTTCATTTTTCAGAAAGTCTTGAACCACAATGTTAATGCAGTGTGCCAAACACGGGACCCTGAAATAGCGACCATCTTCCATGGCCTTAACTACATTACTGCCATTGTCGGTGGCAACAAAACCAATGTTGAGGCCTCTTGGTCGCAGCCATTCAAAGACCTTGCTGTTGAACTCATCCAAAATGTTTGCAGCAGTATGCGATTGCTCCATAGCAAACATGGCTACAGTAGCATGTCTGCGAGTATCATTAAAAATCTCAGTAGTGTCAATGCCTGTAGATATCTTGGGCCAGATGTAGGTAGCCCTTTACCGGTCGGTAACGGCCGAAAATCGGTGTTTTCGGCCGTTACCGACCGGTATTGAGCTTTCGGGATGTAGGAGACCGAAAATCCTCTGAATCGTTAAATTACCGATTCGGAAATATTACCGAATCGGTAAATTTACTGATTCGTTAACTTACCGATTCGTAAAATTACAGAATCGGAAATATTACCGAATCGGTAAATTTACCGATTCGGTAAAGTTACCGATTCTGTAATTAAGAATTGGTAAAAATGGATATTGAGATGTAGGGAAGCTCTGAAATACCGAATTTGCATGAAATTCGGTATTTAAGAGTCGGTATTTACCATGGATTGAAATCAGGTGGTAACCAGGTGCAACCTATAAAAATGGACCCAAAATGCAATTCTTCTTGCACAATGGCGGCCTTTTATGTCATTGCAAGACGGCTACGGCTACAGGAGGAAGGAAAGAGGGAATGGCTGAGACAGGAGCAGGTCTACAGGCAGAGGGTTACCCTGTTCATGCTCACAGAGGCAGAGATACTGCAGAGGTACAGGTTGGATCCAGACACCATCTTGGAGCTCATCAGGGACCTCAAACCACTGTTACAGCACACTACCCCAAGGGCACATGCTATTCCACCCCATGTGCAGGTGCTGTGCAGCCTTCACCTGCTTGCGTCTGGGAGCTACCAGACCGTGGTTGCTGTGGTGGGTGGGGTGACCCAGAGCAGCCTCTCAAGGTTTTTCCACAAATTCCTTGACGCCATGTTACAGAGGATGGAGCATTACATATCTTTTCCTGCTACCCATGCTGAACTGGTGCAAACAAAATCAGAATTTTACCAGATGGCTAGATTTCCAAATATAATTGGCTGCATTGATGGCACGCACATTCCCATTTGTCCCCCTGCTGCCACAGAATATATCTATAGGAATAGGAAGTCCACCCACACCATCAATGTGCAGGTGATTTGCAATGCAAAGTTCGTCATCACTGACCTTGTGGCAAAATTCCCTGGGAGTACCCACGACTCGTATATGTTTCAAAACAGTGGCATCTATGCACGGCTGACTGCAGGGGAATTTGGTGAAGGATACCTCCTAGGTAAGACACAGTGTCTGACCCCCATAATACCTATTGCAGTAAGAAGTACATTCATGCATGTGAGTAATGTATTCCCTTTTCCTTTTAGGAGAGAGTGCATATGCTCTCCGCTCATTTATACTCACCCCCTACCTCAACCCCTCAACACCCAGCCAAAGGAAATATATAACCGGGCCCACAAAAGCACACGGAATGACGTCGAACGGACCTTTGGTATCTGGAAAAGCAGATTCAGATGCTTGCACAAGAGTGGAGGTGCAAGGCAGTATACCCCCATCACCTGCTGTAAGATAATTGCTGCATGTGCCATGTTGCACAACCTTGCTGTTAAGAAGGGTACTGAGGTGGAGTTGTCTGACTACGAGGATCATGACGACGACAATGCTGTGCCTGAAAGACAACCTGCTGGAGTGACAACACCAAGTGATGGCAGATACAGACGTGAGGAAATAACAAGCAACTATTTCTGAGTAAGTAATGAGACACAGACAGGTTGTGAATGAGAATAACGTCATTTAATGTTGCCACAACGTTCATGCACTGAAGTGCAACAAATTAAAGAAATAAAGGTGGGGACTACATGTCCTGGGTTACATCACCCACACCGGCAAAGTCATTTGTGCCCGCGCTTCCCAGAGCCACTGGGATGTTGCTCACTGCTTTCCTCATGGCCTGCAGGCTCAGCTGGGCGCCTGCTGCTCCTACGGGACTGAACCACAGCGCTTGCCAAGCTGCTGCGGCTACTGCTGTCCTCTCCCTCAGCCACATCCAGAGCAGGATCCAGTGCAGTGTGTAATATTATCATTGCCTCGAGGGCACTGGTGATCCTGGCCATGCAGCTGGTGACCTCGGCTGTGTTCTGAGTGAGGCTTTCCTGCATGTTAATGCCTCTACAGCATAACTGTGATGTGGCAGTGGCCAGACGATTCATGGCCCTATTGTTTACACGGGCGTCCCTGCGCCTTGTGTGCTCCAGGCTGCCAGTTTTGAGCACAGCTGGGTTATTGAAGTGCTCATTTGCTGCATTCCTGCAGCTAGATCAGCATTGGTTTTTGATATCTCCCTGTTGCTTTCTACCATGTCTCTGATGCCCTTCCCCATTTCTCCAATTTGTTGGTTTAGGACACGAAATTGGCGGTGGCAGGCCTGTATTGATTTCCCCTGCATGCGTTGGAGGCGCACCATGCTCCCCTCCAGCCCACAGGATAAAGTGCCATCTCCAGGAACACCTGCACTGCTGGGCCTGCGTTGCTGTCTGCGCGAGGTTAAAGACTCTGTGGTGGGCTGCAGTGCAGCAGGACTCTCAGGTGCAGTGGTTTGGGCCTCTCCCTCTGCTGCCTCCATCACTGGCAGTGGGGCCACGACTCGCCTCCTGGCTGGTGAGGTTGCAGGTGCAGGCTGTAACAGTGATGGGGAGGTCTCAGGAGAGAAAAGCAATGAAGGGGATTGTGAGAGATGTGGGGAGTGGGGAAACTCGGGTGTCTGGACTGTCTCCTCTTCCTGGGAGATGGCAGTTGTGTGTTCTTCCTCCTGCGAGGCATGGACATGGCTTGGCCCTGCCTCGTCACTCTGCTTCCTCGCTGGTGCAGTCCTTGCTGTAGCAGTGGCTTGACTGGCTGATATTGCCCCTAGGTATAAATAAGCGTATGTCAACTGAGTGCTACTGTGTGACAGTCACTAAAATAAATGCTTTACACATTTTACTGTCATTATTCAGCATTACTTTCACTGTCTTGCTGATGTCTGTGCAGTTACACATGGTCTTATATTAGCGGACTACATTTCCCATAATGCATTGCTCCTGTATAGTGCTAGCAGTACTGGACTGGGGTTGGCCTGTGCACAAAGGGTTAAGGGAAGCAGGTTGGTATGGGGTGTCATGTTGCGCATGCGTCTTACCTTTTCCTTTGGCTCTGGCTGAGCTGTCCACATCTCTCAGTCCCACAACACTGTCTGGCTCGATGGTTGACGCCACCAACTCCTCCAGGTCAGTCAGGGGGTGCCCTGGGTTCCTGCCTCCACCGGTGACACCAGCCTGCTTATGTAGCTCTGCCATCTTTTTCTTGGTGAGGCTCCTGATTTCGTAGAAGCGTTTCTTGAGGTCATCAATGCTCCTGCTTGTAACTCCCACAGCATTTACCCTTTCTCCAATAGCAAGCCACAGCTTGCGTTTTGCTGACTCTGCTACAGTGAGGGAGTGCCTGCCAAACAGTTGTTTGTGGACTCTAACCACCTCCTCCACTAGTACTTGCAGCTCCATGCTGCTGCACTTTACTTTCCTTTTCCTCTCTGCCTTCTGACTCTCACTGCTGCTAGCCATTTTCACAGAGGTAAAGTCCCAAAAATCACTCCCTGCTGCTCTGTGTCTGTGCTCAGCTCTGACTGCCTCTCCAGAACCTTCTAATGAGTTGCAGCTGCCTGGGTAGCCACTTCCTGGTATGGAGGGGGAGAATGGTAGCACCTGATTGGCTGTTTTCCTTAGTTTCACTTTTGCTTGCTTCCCGATCCGGAATTTACCGATTCGGTATTTACCGATTCGGTATTTACCGAATCGGTATTTTCAATGCATTCCTATGGGCCTTTAGGGATGAATGGGAAATACCGATTCGGTAAATACCGAATCGGTAAATACTGATTCGGTAAATTCCGAAAGTCCGATACCGACTTTTACCGATTCGGTAAAAAATACCGATTTTTGCCTACATCTCATTTACCGATTTTTGAATACCGAATCGGTAAAATTCGGTATTTAAGAATCGGTAAATGTGCTTTACCTACATCTGGCCCTTAGTCTCTAACACCTGTACAAGAGATCCAGTGTGCAGTTATGCACATGTAATCAGTGGCTTGGCTACTGGTCCACATGTCTGTTGTCAGGTGGATACTATGCACAGCACTCTGCTGCAAGGCTTTTCCAAGCAATTCCAGCACGTCGTGGTGTAGTGCTGGAACAGCAACTCTGGCAAAATAGTAGCGGCTGGGAACATTCCATTTTGGGCAGAGGGTTGTCACAAATTCCAGGAAACCCACCCCTTCAACAAAAGAAAAAGGGAGAAGGTCCAGAGCTAACATTTTAGCAAGCTTAGCATTGTACAAACGTGCTATTGGGTGGTTGCGCTCGTACTTTCCCTCCTGCCTAAACATGCTAACATGGTACGCTGCTTGGTATTTCTTTCAGTTGTGCCCGATGCTGTCATTCGCGTCGCAGACTTCGCACCCGTACTCCTTGGTGTCTCCGGGTTACTCTTACTCTGGTGCCACAGAGATGTTGCTGATGCGGAGGATGTGGGACCTACCACTGCAGTGCTGGGGAGTCGGACAGGGGTACTTAGAGTACCACTACCAGATAGAATGTCTCCCTCTTCTTCCTGTTCGACCTGTGGACCTTCTACTGCTTCCCCACCAACATTAATGGTTCCTGCTTTTATGATACGTAGGTGGTCCTCCCACTTAATTGCGTGGTGTTTTTTCATATGGGTCATTTGGCCTCCGGTACCATAGTTTGTACCAAGCTTACCACGACTAACAGAGGAATGACAAATGGAGCATATAGCAATGTTCTCCTCATTTGCGCTAACTGTAAATAAGTCCCACACTGGGGAGCTTAACTTTTGTCTCCTGCTAGAGGTGCCACTTCCAATGCCGGATGAACTGGAGGTTGTTTGGTGAATTTCACTATGTGGCTGCGCAGTAGTACCACTACCTACTTCTGCTGAGGTGGAACTTGTGCTGGATGTAGGACGCTGCCGGCTGTGTGCAAATGTAAAAATGGAAGCTGGAGGTAGTTTTGGTGTGGCCTGTGTTGGTGGTATGCGTGCTACATCCCTACTAGTCACAGCCATTCTTGCTAGGGTTAAAATGTTGTCTCCATGTCCTCAGGGCCAGGAGTAATGCTTGTGATGACTGGGTCTGACTCATCATCACCATCATTATCCGGCTGCTCAACATCACACTCTATAAGTGGTAGGCTTCCTGGAACCTTTCTTTTCCCTAGCCTGGTCTTCTTGGGATGTCTCTCCCTCTCATGCTCAGATTGTCGTGGCTCCCAATTGGGATCAAGATCATCAGAAGGGATGCTTGGCTAAGAACTCGATGGACTAACCCTCCTTTTCCTTGGTGGGGATTTGGAAAACAATAGATCTCCTGCATGAGGTGCTGCCTCTTCTTGCTCTGCATCAGGCTCAATTTCCTGAACTGCCCCGACTTCGGGAGGAACAACAACTACTATTGCCGGTGGTGGTTCTTGAACAATAACTATTGCAGGCGGTGGTTGTGGTTGTTGTTTTCGTTGAACATCTACTATTGCGGGCGGTGGTTGTGGAACACCTACTATTGCAGGCGGTGGTTGTGGTTGTTCTTTTCGTTGAGCATCTACTATTGCGGGCGGTGGTTGTTGAACAACTACTATTGCGGGCGGTGGTTCAGGTTAAACATCTACTATTGCGGGCGCTGGTTGTTGTTCACCACTTTTCTGCTGTGTTCCCTCTTGTGTGGAATGTGTACTACTTTGAGATAGCGATAAGTTCAGGTCAGGCTCAGTATCACTGCTTTCCACCATTAGGCTGGCTACCTCTTCCCCACTCATCTGCTTGGGCCTGGGTTGGTGTCTTGGGCCCACTGATGCAGAGGTGCTGGCCCCAACTTGGACCCCGGTCACTGCTGCTGCAGGCGTACTTTTTTTTTGCCCAAAAAAGGTTTTCGGGTCAACACCAGACTTAAGTGTCACTTCCTTCCTCTGTTCATCCTTCTTCTCAGCAACTTTCTTGGTCTTGGAGGACCTGGTACCTGCTTTCTTTGGGCCAATCTTCTTCAGATGTCAGCAGCAGCACTCAGTTGCACAAGTTACTGAGAATGATGTCTGGTCAGGTTAGTCACACCACACGTGACGTAGTACAGAACAGAAGGACGTCTGTCTGGCAGTAGAACAGGCGATGAATGATGACAGACACCTCCTCTTCAGTCTTTTGTGCACCTACAAGCAAAGAAGGCAGAACAACATCAGTCGAATGTGGATTTTTTTTAGCTTTAATTTTAATTACTACTAGAAGTATTAGTACAACCAGTAAGAGTAAGAATAGCAAAGAACTAAAATGCAAATGTAGTGGAAGTGGAACTTGTTTATCCTTAATTTGTGCATCATTTCAGTGACCTGCAGCAGATAGCAATGGGGATGTGAACAGTAGTAAGCCAACAGGAACAATGGCAAGACACAGGCCAATTTGTCAAAAACAAAACAGCACACTACTACTACCACCACAGCTCCACATGGGCACTCATCACAGGTACATGGGTAAAAGCCAGAAAACAATAAACTCAAGCAGGCCTATATCCCTCCCTATATGGTCAGAAAAAGGAGGATGCCTGCATCACAGCTTAATGCAAAAAAGAAAATCCCCATGGCTACAAGGTTTGAAAGTTACACAACAACACAAACAACAAAGGCATTTAGAGTTTTCACCCAAACAGTTAACTACACCCCAAACACCACATTTGAAAATTCAATACATTGCCACCCATCCCCTAAATGAAGTTAAATTCAACAGACAAAATGGAAAACGCTACATCAAGCATCCCCACTGACTATCTCTGGGACTCTAGGCCTACTGGCAGAAAAAATCACACAAGTTTGTAGGCCTGCGGCAGAAAAACGAAACCACGATGGAGGGTCACACAAAATGGCCGCCCCCACATGGCCTGGCCACCCCCAAAAACATGAAAAGAAAGAGAAGACAGACAATACATTCCTATGGCAAAAGGACAATTCTTGGCTTGACAAAATGGCCAACAAGCCGCCCACCTGGTCAGGCCACCCTCAAACAACAAAGTACATAGAGGACAGAAACAGTAAGTGGTCCATGCTCCAAAAACTACATGCAAATGACAACCTAAGGAGTTTCTTTTAGCAAAATGAACAGCATCTACATTTTCAGGAACGTTTTAGGCAACTCAAGAGATATTGCTCGCGAGAATGCAAATTCGGCGTATTCGGCAGCGCGAACTGTACAAAACGTCGTTATCGCGTGCCCGAGCACGCACATTGAGCGCGCGAAGAAGACAAAAACTGTAAGGTCGCGTTGTAGCACTGTGCAAAGTTACCAAAACTATGCGAGCTGAATCCTAGGGTTACCTAGTGCGCAGAAAAAGCCATATTATTCAACACACACCCAAAACCTGCAATTCAACACCAAAAACACATTTTGCTAATTAATCCAAAGCCATCCATGACCTACATGATCTTACACTTACAACTTAAACACCCCTATAACAGTTGAAGAACTTTCATGCACCCATGATGAGGACTGTAGTAGTACCCTTGGGCCTACTGGCAGAGTAGGCCACAAGCTTGGAGGCCTATGGCAAAAACACAGAGGCTACTACTAGTACCAGGAAATGGCCGCCACGACATGGACAGGCGGTCACAATAAAAAAAAGAAAAGGAATAAAAAAATAAGAAAGGACTAAAAATAAAAAACAGACAAAGCAGGCCTATGGGAAAAGCAAAATGCATGGCTTCACCAAATGGGAATGGGCACCAGCCCCATGGTCAGCCCACCAACAAGAAAGTACATACAATTTAAATAAACTCAAGCAGGTCTATCAATAACCCTATAGCCAGAAAAAGGAGGATGCCTTTTACACATCACAGCTTAATGCAAAAAAGAAAATCCCCATGGCTACAAGGTTTGAAAGTTACACAACAACACAAACAACAAAGGCATTTAGAGTTTTCACCCAAACAGTTAACTACACCCCAAACACCACATTTGAAAATTCAATGCATTGCCACCTATGCCCTAAATGAAGTTAAATTCAACAGACAAAATGGAAAACGCTACATCAAGCATCCCCGCTGACTATCTCTGGGACTCTAGGCCTACTGGCAGAAACAAATCACACAAGTTTGTAGGCCTGCAGCAAAAAAACTAAACCACGATGGAAGGTCACACAAAATGGCCACCCCACATGGCCTGGCCACCCCCAGAAACATGAAAAGAAAGAGAAGACAGACAATACATTCCTATGGCAAAAGGACAATGCTTGGCTTGACAAAATGGCCGACAAGCCGCCCACATGGTCAGGCCACCCTCAAAATACAAAGTACATAGAGGACAGAAACAGTAAGTGGCCCATGCTCCAAAAACTACAAGCAAATGACAACCTAAGGGGTTTCTTTTAGCAAAATGAACAGCATCTACATTTTCGGGAACGTTTTAGGCAACTCGAGAGATATTGCTCGCGAGAATGCAAATTCGGCGTGTTCGGCAGCGCGAACTGTACAAAACGTCGTTTGCGAGCACGCACATTGAGCGCGCGAAGAAGACAAAAACTGTAAGGTCGCGTTGTAGCACTGTGCAAAGTTACCAAAACTACGCGAGCTGAATCCTAGGGTTACCTAGTGCGCAGAAAAAGCCACATTATTTAACACACACCCAAAACCTGCAATTCAACACCAAAAACACATTTTGCTAATTAATCCAAAGCCATCCATGACCTACATGATGTTACACTTACAACTTAAACACCCCTATAACAGTTGAACAACTTTCATGCACCCATGATGAGGACTGTAGTAGTACCCTTGGGCCTACTGGCAGAGTAGGCCACAAGCTTGGAGGCCTATGGCAAAAACACAGTGGCTACAAACACAAAATAGCCACCACCACCTGGCCAAGCCACCCACAGAAAGTAAATGTACTCAAGCAGGCCTACACTAACTACATGAACTACTAGGGTTACCTAATTTTACTAAAAAAAATTACATTCCACTACAACAGAGTATGCAATTAAATCCAATGCCATCCATGATGTTTTACAGACACAACAGAAACATGGGTGGACCCTTGGGTACCTCTAGGCCTACTGGATGAAATTTCAAACACATACAACTTGGCCCCTCATGAAAGCACAGGCCTCCCTCAATAATAATTTTTAACAAAGGTTGAGAAGCACAGAAAACTGTAGTTAAAAAAACCCAAACCAAACAAACATTTACAGTACACCAATTCTCAATTCTCAAACTTACTTGTAAAAGAAAAGTTCAAATCCAAAATTCCTCAATAAATCCAATTATATGCTATGATGCAGCAGACATACACAAAGAGTGATCCTTCCAGCTCCAATTCCAAATGAAAGTGAACACCACATGGACAAAGCACTGGGAGGAGCCTGGTGGACAGGAACAGGAAGTTGGAGACTCAGGGGCACTTCCTTTCTCTTGAAAAAAATAGTAGAAACAAAAAGAGGACTCCTAGCCCAAAAAAATACAGCCAAATCACAATCTGGGGGGTTAAATGAACATTTTTTAGAAGATTTTAACATGCTCGGGAGATATTCTGTGCCAGATTGCAGTTTCTGCGTGTTCGGAAACGAGATCTTACCAACATGGCACTGCAAGGAGGATCGCGCGTCCCAATGACATGTTCGCGCGTCCCAATGACGTAATCGCTTTCTCAAAGTCGCATGGGATTGTGCGGCCGGATTCCAAACATCGTAGCGAACGCGACCGGGAGAGAAATGCGAGAAAGCGAACGCAGAACCACGGTAAGTCATTACCGCGCACGCGAGAATGCTATTGAGCGCGCGAGGAAGAAAAACTACTACGCTACGCTGTAGATTGCGAAGTAGTCGACAACTTCGCGCTCGCCACGAAGTTGCTGAAAATTCGCAAACTCCGCGAACGGAGCATAGTTCTCCGCCCAGGGTTAAAATACACATCAGATGCTTCCGAAGTTAGGAATAACAAGCTAATGAGGAGAGAGGGAGAGAAGGGAGGGAGGAGAAGGGAGGGGGTAGTGAGAGCAGACAGCAAAGGGGTGGAGGAGCATGATTCACACGCTGGAAGGCTTAATGAGCCATGACAGAAAGGATGATGGCAGCTGCGCGTGTGCACGCTCACGTGCACGCAAGCTTTAGGCCACCAAAAACCTTTTGACCGATAAAGAAGCCCGTGGACTAACACTGAATATTCCACAGTAATTGCCAACTGTAGTGGCACATAGGAATATTTCCAATTGAATACTGCTTTGGCCAACCTTTTAAACCCCAATTGTTCTTTCACTTGTATATAATTCACTGTTTACAATTTCTCACTGCATGACAAATCACTGCACTAATATATCACTATACTCTGATGCGCCGTTTTGTAGAATCTATAAATGTATACATTGAATGCAGGGTTACTATGAATGACATTGAATTCATAAAATAATCATTTCATACCCTATTGGTTATTTTGGATTTGCATTTTTACGTTTAAGTTTGATAAATTGTAAGTAAGTCGATACTGCATTTTTAAAAAACCGATGAAATAATATATGAAAACTGGAATAAATCTTTTGCCCAACAGAACCATTGTTTATATTGTGTATAATGCCCAGGTTCTGAGGGATACTGGGTTACCCCATAGTAACTTACAACTACCAAAAACCTGTAGCAGCACTTTGAAAACCCATACACTAAATGTCTGCAGAGTAGCGCATGCGCTGCCTCAGCGGGACCCTAAAACTTACCTTACCGGTTCCTGAGTCTCCCACCGTCTCAGCTCCTGGCAGTGGCAGGGTCCCAACAGGAAGCAGCCACAGGCAGCCTCCCTCCCCTCCCTTAAGCCAATCACAACGCTGAAATGGCAGCGTTGTGATTGGTGAGGCGCAGCGGAGAGTGCCCCAGCAGGGCCATTTTCTCTATGTAGGCTGCATGCAGCAGCCTACATAGACAAAAAGGGGGAGTGCACATGACTGCTTTATTCAGCCCTGGGGCCTACCAAAAAGTCAGTACCCCCAACCAGGCACTTCAGCTTTCTTGCAGTGCGAGAAGCAGAAACATAAAATGGTAGTTTTACCATTATATGTTTCTGCTGCTCGCACTGAGAGAAAGCAGTGGGACGACGCCCTAAGCCCCTATGGAGGAGCAGCCACTGCGCATTCACCAGTTTGGTGCTCCTGGCAAGGCCGAAGACAGTTTAAAATTATAAACATGTATAACATCACAGTTGGTAAAACAATATGCAACCCCTCTTAATAGTCTTAACAATGATTCTCAAATGTAAACCTTGTTACCCCAGGACTTGTCAAATGAAGGTAGCAAATACCAAAATCCTTGCCAACTCCATTAATCTGTCAGATTCCATGTAACAACATTCCTGTCTACAGGTTTTAACACAGTGTTTTAACAATCCACCTCACTTATGTTTTTCACCACAAATAACTCAGCCCTGCAGCCTTTGTCAAGTATTTTTTGTAATAAGCAGAACAGACAAGTGTTCTGATAGAAATGATTCTAATTTACCAAATAGCCTGTGGCCTAGAAGAAGGCAACTTTTTGCTGGCCGAGGAATACAAAGGTCCCAATATATCTTTAATCAAAGGGTATATGAAAGAGGAGTCTAGGCTGGTACAGGCTTCTATCCGCAGAGAAGAAGGTTCTCAAGGAGTAGAGGAGTACGAGGCAAAGGAGGTATGGCTTTTCTAGGTTGAGTACACTTACTACTATTATTTTTCCGCGGGAAAAGTAGGTGGTCATTTGAGGCAATTCATACACAGGTGGAAGAAGATTTTGTGAGACCCTTGAATACTGGAAAACAAATCTAGTGGTTCAAAATATATTTTATGGAGTTACCTCAGCAGAAGAGAGAGCCAAGAGAATTGGTGTTGAGCCAAGAACAACAGTTAGTTGTAGATTGGGAGATAAAGTTGATGATGGAGAAGGAAGCAGTTTTTCCGGTTGGGGAGGAAAGCAAAGGTTTTGTGAGGACTTTGTTCCTGGTAGAGAAAAACAATAAAGGCTGGAGACTAGTGATAAATCTGAGGGAGTTGAACACATTCTATGTTTAGAGACATTTCAAGATGTAGGGACTCCATCTTTTACAAGATATGCTATTGAGGGACTATTGGCTGGTGAAATTGGATCTAAAAGATAAAAATTTTAACAAGTCCAATGGAGAGTTTCTGTCAGTCTTTTCTATAGTTCAGATGGAGAAATCAAAATTACCAGTTTCAGTGTTTACCCTTTGGCCTATCATCTTCACCAAAGTAATGAGGGTAGTGGTGTCCTCTTTGCGATACAGAGGTATTCAGATGATAATTTATTTGGGCAACATTTTGCTGAAGTGGCAGAGTTTGGAGAAGTTGCTAAAAGAGTTGCCAAAGGGGAGAAATATATTGAGGAACCTAGGGTTTATTATAAACAAGGAGCAATCAGCTATGCTTCCAGCTAGCTTAAAAGTTGGAATTTCTAGGTTTCAGAATAGATATGGTTCAGGTGATGCTTCCAGGGAACAATGAGAAAATAATAAAGACAGAAAATGGTATTGTTAAAAGTAAGGAATGCCAGGAAACAGGATGAGTTCCAAGCACCGCTTTATTGGCCATCCACTCTCCTCACAGTCTGGTGAAACACACCAACATTCTAAGATGAGCTCCAAGGGGAAGAGACAAAGGGAAGAGGGAAAGGAGGAAAGGAAGGAATGTACCAAATGGGAAAAAAAGAAACAGAGTATTTAACAGGTAAGTATTGGGAAAGCAGTTTCTATCTTTACGGGATCAGGCAAGGATGATAGGTTTCAGGAGAACCAAGACTATGTCGGATTCAGGTTTTTTTTTAATCAAAAGTTTGATCAATGTAATAAACTTTGTGTATTGGATTGCTTGCATGAGTATGAGCGCAGAGTTTTGGAGTACTGACCAGAAGGAGTGAGTGAGCATTATCCCAACCGCCCTTTCAATAATATAAAAAAAAGGTTGTACTATGTAGTTGGTTCTAGAGATCTTTATTAATGTTGTTTGGTTAGAGGATATTGTTATTGTGCTTTGTGTAAGTTTTTGCTTAAATTGTCTATTGTTTGTTTCAGACAATGCTCATTGAAGTGCTGGGGATGAAGATATGGATTTGTGTTCTGAGTTTGGAAGAAGATAAGACGGGAATCTCTCTGATGGTCTTCACATTTAAAACACGGAGAACTTTCTGAGCGGAGTTTATTCATGGGTTAAGGAGATTCTAGTTCTGATTTGTTAAATTGTATAATGTAATGCAGTTCTTTAAAGTGCTGCAGGAGTGGCATTAAAATGTGTTACTGTATAATGCTACCCACCGCGTCTTTAATGAAATCTTGATTTTCTCTTCATTTCAGTTGAAGAATTGCCATTCTCACAACGCGAATCTACTGAAGGGTTTGTCGGAGAGAATAACCAGCACCAAAATCATTGCCTATTTTGTTACATGGAATATCTGAAATTCCACATAAAAATAAACCTGAGTAGAGGTTTTACTACAGTGTAATACAGGCCTATTGACTTTAACACATGCTTTTCACAATTAATAAGACAGGTTTACCATCTTGTATATAACTTTTCTTAACAGACCATACCTATGGTATCTGACAAATGGCATCATTGGCTTGTCACCGTAAGCAATTCATGCCTATTCTATTGAGTATAAGCTTTCCAACAAGGCATAAAGTGAAATACAAGCACTCTTTTTTAGTGGCATTTCAAAACACCTGCTTAAACAAATGCTGCACTTCTAGTGAATCAATATGTTTGAGGAGACAAATACAATTTCTAGAAGTGTTTCTTAAAGCTTTTTTTACTGTTGATCACAGAAAGTCAACGACAGATACACTATCAAGCCAGACCTAAAAATGAGGCAAATCAAACAAGCACTGGCGAAGCAAAAGAAGGTCTCGTCTTTATGACCTATTGGCTTTGATTTTAATGTCTTATGTTGGTTCTGTGCAGCATCAGCAAAAAAGCACAATGCTTTTTAGCGATTCTATAAAGTCGCATACAACAACAAAAAGATGCAAAGACTAACTTGGTGGGTGGGCGATTAAAAATAACAAAAACAGCTGGGGTAGAGATGACCCCATGCCAGAGAACAGAAAAGCAGCACACGAGCGAGAGAACAAATGGAGAGACGGTTTTGCAACACTGTTGGACCTGGCCTCGTGGCGTGGTTCCCCCCGTTCCTCAGCACCCAGAAGCCCCTGGTCGTCCTGCTCCCTGTACGCCCAAACTCCCTGTACGACCCCGCCAGCCAATGACCAGCCCCGCATGCCCCCGGCCTCCTTCCCGGCTCCGAGCGCCCAGATCCTGCATCACCCTACAGGGCCCCGGCAGCCATTTTCCCTTCCCGAGATCCCTGACTCCTTGAGCCTAGCGCGACCACGGCCCCAGCGAACCCCAGACTCCAAAGGTGTGCCAGTCCCGGCTGGGGGGTAAAGGGCTCCCCGAGTGAGATAAGCCAGGGAGTTTTGATGGCACCTCCGGCCTCCCCTGAGAGACTGGTATCCGTCACACCTTTGGCCTCCCCCTGTGGGCCAGTTTTGTTCGCACCTCTGGCCTCCCCGATTGCTGGCTCCAGACCCGCTGGCATCTGGGAATCCCCGGACGCATCTTCCAAAGAGATCAAAGAGCCGCCGCCGGACCTCGCCAACGGTCAGCCCCCAAGGCATGAGACCTCCGCCTGCGAGGGTCCGGACATCAAAGGGCCACTGGACTATATCAAGGCTCGCCCAACAACTAGCGGGCAGTTGAATCCTGGACAAGAAAGCCCTGCTGATCTGATCGCGGCTGACCCTTGGGGAGAACTTAATCTCCGAACTCTTTGAGCCCTGCTGACGCTGTCGCGGCTCGTCCTCGGAAAGACGGAACTAACACCTCGGAGCCCTGCTGACCTCATCGCGGCTCGAGCTTGAACCCTAAAGAGATCTTCGTGAAACCTCCTGAGCCCTGCTGACGCTGTCGCGGCTCCTCAAGAACACCTCCGGATCGAGACCTGCTGACCTCGTCGCGGCTTGAGGAGTACGCTGGTCCGACTGGACCATCGACGCTACCAACACTACCTGAGTCGACTCGAAGTGAGTGAAGCAGCTAGTACGACTACCATCTTTCGTATCCCCCGGCTCGAGGATTGAGAGCTGTGCGCAGGGTACGCTTTGTGCTAGCCTAAAGACTGAGACTGTCCCGCTTCCCTCTTCCCGAATTCCTGAGACTTTACGATCCCTCGATCGCTTGTAAATAAGAGTGCTGAAACCTTTCTTTTATTGTTGATAAAGAACTTGTTACTGAAAACCTACGGTGTGGTGTCCGTTCGTAAGTGTGGTGTGAGCTCAGTGTGTACGATCCTAGACTCTAAGTCCTCCCCGGCGAGGACCTCACGTCAAGACTCGGCAGTATTGGTGGGAGAGGTGGGTCCCGTGGGGGTCGGGTGAGTATAACCTGGCCCTCTGAGATCGCCCCTTCTAACATTGGTGGCAAGCGACGGGACTAGAGCCTACGTCTAGGGATCGTACAGTAAAACGACTGACACACTACCTGAACGAGGAACAACCATGAGCCTCATTGTAACAAGCGAGAAGACCACATTCCAGCAGGAACTTCTGGAAGAGAACACCCACCGAGAACTGAAGCAATTTTGCAAAGATCTCCATATAGCTACCACTGGGTTAAGTACCAAAGAGGACTTCCAAAAAGCGCTGACAGCATGGGTAGAGGCCGGAGCCCATCTCCCCACCCCCCGTTGGAGACGGTGGAGAGGGAGGGTCACCGACCGAAACCCGCGTTCAAGAAGGTGAGGGAACAGAGTCCCTGACCCGGAGTCCCAGCACGGAGAGAGGTCTGTCACCGGAAGAGATGACAGACCAAGAACGCAACCGAAGCCACGAGCTAGAACTGGCACGCCTTAAAATGGAAGGGGAACTCTAGTTGGCTGAGAAGAAACTGGCCATCGAGCAGTTACGACTGCAAGGAGAACTGGAGGAGAAGAAACTCCAGAGAGAACATGAATGCAAGAGACTGCAGCTGGAGCACAAGTGCGGCCTGAAGGAGATTAAACTAAAGGCCCGGAGTGGAGACAACCGAACATCGGAGAACCGGGAAGCCGTTCCTCCGACGGAACAAAAAGTCCACATCCCCAAAGAGGTAGTAAAAGAGTACTACAAGAACGATGATGTCCAGCAATGGTTCAAGGCCTACGAAGTCGCCATGACCTCCCACCGAGTTCCTCAGAAGGATTGGGGAGCCGGGTTGTGGGGTCGATTCCTGAGCGAGGGGAGAGACACCCTGCTCGATCTACCGTCCTCCGAACAAACATCCTACAGCCACATGAAAGAGGCCCTCCTCACGAGATATGGGCTCACCCCAGAGATGTATCGACAACGGTTTAGAGACTGCAAGAATATCCCCGGCACCACATGGGTAGAATATGTGAATTTCTACAGCCGGGCCTTGGAAGGGTGGATCAAGGGCAGCAAGGTGACCACTTTTGAAGGATCTCATCGCCTATGAACACTTATCATCCAATTGCTTTGTGGAACTGAGACAGCACCTTCTGGACAGCAAGTTGGCCGATCCCCGGAAGCTGGCTGTTGAAGCAGACCGCTGGGTGAGCACCAGAGTCCCCCGGGGGCCCGGGGGAGACAATGGCCGAAACGAGCAAGGATCTTCCCGCCAGAGGGGAGGGGGAGGTCAGGGTAGACAGAGGGGGTCCCAGGTAGGGCCCCAACGAAGCCCCCCCCAGAAACCAGCCCGGAATATCTCCCCCCGCAGCAAGGGCCGGGTTTCCCCCAGCCAGACAAGGACCCAGAATCAGCAACGCCTGCTACAGATGCCAGCAAACAGGGCATTATGCCAGTGACCCCCTGTGCCCCATGCTCAAGAAACCCAATGCTGCAAGTCCCCCAGCGCGCAAGCTAGCCAGAGTAGCCTTAGAAGAGGAAGAGTTTGAGGACCCAGAAGGGTGGGAACCAGCAGCCATGACCTTAGTCTCCCTGGGTGATAGGGAAATGGTCCCCGGAACCCCCTTGCCAGACAACACGAAAAAATACCGACAGCAGGTGACCGTCAACGAGTACCGCATAGAGACGCTCCGAGAAACAGGGGCCAGCATTACTGCAGTAAGGTGTCACCTAGTCACAGAGGACCAAATTGTACCCCATACCTCCTGCAGAGTGATCTCCGCAGACAATTCCGTCCGCACCTGCCAAATCGCTCAGGTTCCCTTCGAGTGGGGGGGCGTCTCCGGGGAGTTACGAGTAGCGGTCCGCACCGACATGCCCGTGGACTGCCTACTGGGTAACGACCTGGAGAGCTCCCCGTGGAAGCAGGTAGAGCGAAGAACTCACCTGGAGATGGTAGGCCTGCCCGAGTGGGCCTGCGTGAACACCCAATCCATGACCGCCCGACTGTCCACCCCCGAGGGGGTGGAACCCGAGAACCCTCGCCCGGTCACTGATGACCCAGAGGGCAGCGGGCAGTCCGAAGTCCCCGAGCCGCCCCGCAGTGAGAGCATCGACCCCGACGCAGATCCCCTAAGCCCTGTCGTTGAACAGACCCCGAACTTGGACGACCTTCCTGAGCTAGCCCAGTGGCGCCAGGAAGGAGGACCTTCCTGAGAAGAATTCTGCCTGGAGCAGACCTCCTGTCCTTCCCTGGTTGGGCCGCGGCAGCAGGCCGCCGCCCAGGCCGCCGGTGACCAGTCCGGCTCCCACCTTGTCTATTGGGAAAACGGCCTCTTGTACAGTGAACAGAAGTCCGCCGAGCTAGGGTCAGCCCGGGTGCTGGTGGTACCCCTACGCTTCCGCGGCTTCCTCCTGAACCTGGCCCATGATGTGCCCCTGGCCGGACACCTGGGACAGGACAAAACCTACCACCGCCTGGTCACTCACTTTTACTGGCCCGGCATGCGCTCCGATGTGGAGGCCCACTGCAAATCCTGCCCCACGTGTCAGGCCAGCGGGAAGAGCGGAGGGAGACGCAAGGCTCCCCTCCAACCCTTCCCCGTGGTCAGTACCCCCTTTGAACGGGTGGGAATAGATATCGTGGGCCTCTAGACCCCCGGACCTCCTTAGGCCACCGATTTATCCTCGTCCTGGTGGACCAAGCCACCTGATACCCCGAGGCCATTCCCCTCCGAACGGTGACGGCCCCAGTAGTGGGGCGGGCCCTCATGGGGATCTTCTCCCGGGTGGGATTCCCGCGAGAAGTGGTGAGCGATCGAGGGACGAACTTCATCTCCAAGTACATGAAGTCCCTCTGGCAGCAGTGTGGGGTGACGTACAAGTTCACCACCCCATACCGCCCCCACGGTAACGGCCTGGTTGAGCGATTCAACCGGACCCTCAAGGGAATGATCATGGGTCTCGAAGAGCCCCTGAGGCGCAAGTGGGATGTCCTCCTTCCCTGTCTCCTGTTCGCGTACCGAGAAGTCCCCCAGAAATCCTTGGGATTTAGCCCATTCGAGCTGCTCTATGGGCACCCCGTCCGGGGTCCCCTCAGCCTGGTCAAAGAAGGTTGGGAAACGGCAACCCCAGAGCCCCCTCCATCTGTGTTTCGATACATCCTGGCCCTCCGAAATCAGACTTGGAAATTCCGGGAACTGGCCGAGGCAAACCTCGAGGCCAGTCAGGAAGAAATGAAACGCTGGTATGATCAGAATGCCACTCTGGTCGAGTTTCAGCCCAGACAGCAGGTCTGGGTGATGGCCCCCGTAGAACCGTGTGCCCTGCAAGACAAGTGGACTGGGCCCTTCCAGGTGGTGGAACGCAAGAGCCAGGTGACATACCTCATAGATGTGCAGTCCCCCAGGAACCCCTTGAGGGTCCTTCACGTGAACCGCCTCAAACCCCACTTCGTGCGGTCCGAGTTGAGTCTGCTCCTCGCCACCGACGACAGAGCGGAAGAGGACACGGAGCCCCTCCCCGATCTCCTGTGTGCGAAAGAAAAAGATGGCTCCGTAGAGGGAGTGAGTCTCTCCTCCTCGCTCACCGCGGAGCAGCGTGAGGACTGTCGCCAGTTACTGGGACAGTTCTCTGACCTTTTCTCTCTCGTCCCCGGCGTCACCAGCTGGTGCGTCCACGACGTGGACACCGGGGACAGCCCTCCGGTACGGCACAGAGCCTACCGAGTCCCTGACAGAGTCCAGGCCTGCATCAAGGCCGAAGTCTCCAAGATGCTAGCCCTGGGAGTGGTCGAAGCCTCTGACAGCCCATGGGCCAGCCCCGTGGTCCTGGTTCCGAAGGCGACCGCCCCCGGAGCTGTTCCCGAGCTGAGGTTCTGTGTGGACTACCGTGGGCTTAACGCAGTCACCAGAACCGACGCCCACCCCATTTCCCGAGCAGACGAGCTCATTGACCGCCTAGGAGCGGCTCGCTATCTCAGCACGTTCGACTTGACCAGCGGGTACTGGCAGATCGCCCTCACCGAGGGGGCCAGAGAGAGATCCGCCTTCTCTACCCCGGATGGTCACTACCACTTCCGGGTGATGCCCTTCGGAATGAAAAATGCCCCCGCCACCTTCCAGAGGCTGGTTAACCAGGTACTGGCGGGGTTGGAAGAATTCAGCACCGCCTATCTCGACAATATCGTGGTGTTCAGCTCCCGCTGGTCCGAGACCTCCAACACCTCGGGGAGGTGTTGAGGGCCCTGCAGATGGCGGGCCTCACCATTAAAGCAAGCAAATGCCAAATCGGACAAGGGTCCGTGGTCTACCTGGGGCACCAGGTCGGAAGCGGCCTAGTAGCTCCCCTCCAGCCAAAGATCGATGCGATCATGGCCTGGGAGGCCCCCACGACACAAACAGAAGTGCGGGTATTCCTAGGGCTCTCTGGGTACTACCGAAGATTCATAAAAGGGTACGGCAGCATCGTGGTCCCCCTCACGGAGTTGACCTCCAAAAACCAGCCGAAGAAAGTTAGCTGGACCCCCCACCTGCCAAGAGGCGTTCGAAGCATTGAAAGACGCCATGTGCACTGCCCCAGTACTACAGACCCCCGACTACTCCCGTGAGTTCGTGGTCCAAACGGACGCGTCTGAACATGGCATCAGAGCGGTCCTGTCCCAGATAAACGAAAAAGGCCTAGACCAGCCAGTGGCATTCATTAACCGGAGGCTACTCCCTCGAGAGCAAAGGTGGAGCACCATCGAGTGGGAGGCCTTCGCGGTGGTTTGGGCACTGAAGAAGCTGAGGCCCTACCTGTTCGGTACTCACTTCCGGGTCCAAACCGACCACGACCCCTCCGGTGGCTAATGCAAATGAGAGGGGAGAACCCCAAACTGTTGCGATGGTCCATCTCCCTCCAAGGGATGGATTTTACTGTTGAACACCGGCCTGGTGTTGCCCACGCCAACGCAGACGGCCTGTCCCGATTCTTCCGCCTCAGTGAAGAGATCCCCCCAAGGGGATGGGTAGTTCTCTCTGCCTTTCAGCTGGGGGGGGACGCGTGTTGGACCTGGCCTCGTGGCATGGTTCCCCCCGTTCCTTCCTCAGCACCCTGTTTGCATAGCCCTGCACCCAGAAGCCACTGGTCGTCCTGCTCCCTGTACGCCCAAACTCCCTGCACGACCCCGCCAGCCGACGACCAGCCCCGCATGCCCCCGGCCTCCTTCCCGGCTCCGAGCGCCCAGATCCTGCATCACCCTACAGGGCCCCGGCAGCCATTTTCCCTTCCCGAGATCCCTGACTCCTTGGGCCTAGCGCGACCCCGGCCCCAGCGAAACTTAGACTCCAAGGCGCGCCAAGGATCAAAGAGCCAACCACCAGACCTCTCCAACGACCAGCTCCCAAGGCAGGAGACCGCCGCCTGCGAGGGTCCGGACATCAAAGGGCCACTGGACTATATCAAGGCTCGCCCAACAACTAGCGGGCAGTTGTATCCTGGACAAGAAAGCCCTGCTGATCTGATCGCGGCTGACCCTTGGGGAGAACTGCATCTCCGAACTCTTTGAGCCCTGCTGACGCTGTCGCGGCTCCTTCTCGTAACACGGAACTGGAAACATTGGAGCCCTGCTGACGCTGTCGTGGCTCGTCCTCGGAAAGACGGAACTAACACCTCGGAGCCCTGCTGCCCTCGTCGCGGCTCGAGCTTGAACCCTAAAGAGATCTTCGTGAAACCTCCTGAGCCCTGCTGACGCTGTTGCGGCTCCTCAATAACACCTCCGGATCGAGCCCTGCTGACCTCGTCGCGGCTCGAGGAGTACTCTGGTCCGACTGGACCATCGACGCTACCAACACGACCTAAGTCGACTCGAAGTGAGTGAAGCAGCTAGTATGACTACCATCTTCCGTATCCCCCGGCTCGAGGATTGAGAGCTGTGCGCAGGGTACGCTTCGTGCTAGCCTAAAGACTGAGACTATCCCGCTTCCCTCTTCCCGAATTCCTGAGTCTTTACGATCCCTCGATCGCTTGTAAATAAGAGTGCTGAAACCTTTCTTTTATTGTTGATAAAGAACTTGTTACTGAAAACCTACGGTGTGGTGTCCGTTTGTAAGTGTGGTGTGAGCTCAGTGTGTACGATCCTAGACTCTAAGTCCTCCCCGGCGAGGACCTCACGTCAAGACTCGGCAGTATTGGTGGGAGAGGTGGGTCCCGGGGTGGTCGGGTGAGTATAACCTGGCCCTCTGAGATCGCCCCTTCTAACAAACACAGAGTGCAGGGGTGTGTATTTGGAGAGGGGGGAGTGGCTGAACACGACTGAGAGAGCTAGAAACTGTGTGCACACTTCTTTACTGTTGAAAGATTAAGAAATCAGTAACTCACTAAATATGGAAAGTGGAAGGATACAAGTCAGCCAATTATAGGAGATATTAATGAGGCTATGCTTCAGGGGAGGGATACATACAAGACGAAGGCAAGCGATTTAATAATAACCCAACTACCGAGGGTGACAAAAACGTCAACCAATGGTAAGCAATGGGTGGACTAAAAGCTGTCTGTGTCCTTTAGCTGGTAGGTGAGAGCTAAAAAGGAATGGAATCCCCATTGAGCAATCTTTCATGACATCACGAAGAGTTCAACTCTGCATTTGCAACATATTAAATTGCTCTTTGTTCTTGAAAGTCCACGTTTAAATTTCAGTTCAAGAACATGTGCAATGAGAATAGAAGAGCAATAAAAGAAACAATGAGTCATTAATCAGCTTCACACGCCCGAGGCCTCACCCTTGCTCATCCTGCCATTATTGAAACATTTTTCCCTCTCAGTTACTGCCCTCTCTTGGGCTGGGATTGCGCTGGGTATTCATTTGCAGTGAAGTATGTTTTACTATCTTTGGGTGTTGAAAGAGTGCAAGGGATGTCATTCTGAAGCTCTCAGGGTGATGTTAGGCGTGGCTAAAAACAGGTGGATAAACAGGAACTGTCAGAGATTAGCATGTCACACACCTGAACAATGGCAGGTGATCCTTCACGCCAACACAACTACCTGTAACCTCACCTCCCAGGCCTACCTCCGAGGCCGCTGCCTCAATGCTTTTACCATTTCTCCCATAACTTCCTCAGTTTTTTTTTTAAGTAGGAGTACTATTAGCTCGCCACCATCTCTTCATTTTGACCATACTTACCACTTGAGAAAAATAGTAATCATATGTCTTACTAAATAATGTTCAGTAAGTATAGTATTACATACTTTTGAGATAAAATAATTATATACTTTTAGGACAGGAATTCCCCCTGCGCGTATGCAGGTGTGTTCTCCTGCCCAACTGACTGAATGCATGTGTATCTGATATATTGACTTTGATTTTGTCCCTAGTGTCACACTAATCTAGCCAGTGCACAGAGGCCTAGGCTTGTTCTGCTTCCCCTCCAGGTCACAGAACAGGTCCGGGACCGCTTCTGTGACTGGGAGGGGCATGCCAAGCTTGCTCTCACAGTGGGCAGAGGATTACCGTTCTCTCCTAGGTGTAACACATAAAGGGGTGGTGGCAGTATACTGTGTTTTGAGATTGACAGTGTATCGGGCCCTTTTTATCTGAGTCAGTGAGAGAGTGGCCAACTGGTCTCTTGTGACTGGGTCTGCTGTTATGTGAATACCCAGAACCTTGCTCTGACAAAAAATGTGTGGGCCAACTTCCTCGGCAGCAAATGAAGAAGCCATATCTGATAACTATGATCCTCTGCTGTGGTGGACCCATCAAGTGAGCTTGACCTAAACAAGAAGGTCTAAAGACCAGTTTCCTACCTGCTCTTAAACGGAGGTAAGAACCTAAGTAAACAGTTACTGATCAAGCATTTAACTTGTGGGGAAACGTAATCTGTACCAGAGTCCTATTAATGCTTCTACCATAGTTTTGATGGAGGATAGCTCCAGAGAGGGTCGCACAGGTGGGATAGAGCACAATAAGCTAAGGTATGTAATGCACACAAGAGAATTTAGATAGGGTGTACCATCCTGTTTGTATGATTGAATTGTTTAGTAGTGGGTACTGCTGTTTTATTAACAAGTACTTTCTTTTTCCAAAAGGCATGCACTGGGCTGGACATTAAAGTTATTGTGTCTGTTGATTGTTGAGTTCTAAGCTCGTCCCCCCACACTACCTCCCTTAGAAGCCTGTGACCACTCGCCTTCACTGCCCTGAGAGTCCACTATGGAAAGGATTTTACTTGGCCCAGTTTGCAGTGCCATAGTAGTACTCTGGCTATGCTGAACAACATTTATGTTTACACCTCTGATCTGAAATTTCAAGCTTGAGAACTTTGCATCAATAGGACTAAAGGAGCTGGAACATAAGAATACATCATTGATACTTATTTCAGTATTGCAGTTATTGTTTGTCTTTCAGCATCTTCCCACATTAGTCCTGTCTATAACTTAGGGGCAGATTTACTAACACTTTGTTCCAGGTTTGTGCTGGAAAGCAGCCCTAAATCTAAGCTCTACTTTGCATCAAAGGGCATACCATGGGTGGTGCAACAAAGTTGGTGCAACCACCAATGGATTTTGGATGGATTTTGATGCAAATCACTATCAACATTGGTAGACAATGATTTTTGTCAAATAATGACAGGTCTTTGAAGCAGAGGTAACTTTGAGATAAGTTGTTTTCCTCCAAAATTTCCCAACTGTGCATGTGTGTACAGCACATATATAAAGTAGGAAAGTGTTAAACTTTGTGAAAGCATAATATTTTGTATTGGAAGCATACTATTCCGGTACAAAATCTATGCTTTATATTATGCACACATCTTTGAGCTATGTTGCAAGGGTGTGTTCTTCGGTGCAGAGCAGCCTATAGGGCGTCAGCACTAAGACAAAGCACTACAATGCACTACAATGCTAAATCTTTGTAGATCTGAAACTGTTCTACTCTCTCAGTTTGATGCAACACAGCAACTTTAGTTTCAACCTTCAGTTCTCTCTACTTCCGAGAATCCTTCCATTCCTTCAACCTTGGATGCTTTGCTGGGCTGCCTCGTTTCTCATGTCATCTTAGTAAATCTACCCCTAAGTTTCCAATGCTGGGTAAAACAATTAACCCTGGGCAAAGCACTACGCTACGCTTGCATAGTTTGCGAAGTTTGCGCTACTTCGCACTACGCGAACTGCACATAGCACAGTGCAAACAGGCGTAGCGTAGTGCAGCGTTATTTTTGCTTGCTCGCGGTCCTCAACTTCAAGTTGGCGACCGCGAGCAAGCAAAATGACATCCCGGCGAGACTTTTTCCTCGTTCGTGATCAGCAACATCAAGTTGCCGATCGCGAGCGTGGAAAATAAACCTCCCGGCGAGATGCTCAACGCGGGGAGGTCAGGTTTCTCATTGCGAGTGGTCGCGTATGCTCGCGACCGCTTGCGATGAGAAACTACCAGTCTGCGTTGAAAACTACAGCTCGCACTGTGCAAGATGCTGTTTTCAATGATTGCATAGTGCCGGATGCTTGTCCGCACTGTGCAAACATTGAAAACAGCATCTTGCACAGTGTGAACAGGGTACTACACAGTTTGTGTAGTGCTACGCGTAGCTCGCGTAGTGCGAAGTGTACTTCGTGTAGCGCTACTTTGCAAACTACGCCCAGCCCTATAAAGAATACTGTCCCACAGTCATGGGAGCAGACTGAGTACAAAGGGGACACCCACTACCAGTAGCTCAGGGTTCTAGCACCAGGAGCTCTCCAGTAATCTCTCATGAAACTTCCCGTTCAAGATATTGAAGGAATACATGAGCTAGTGCATATTTCTTATTTGAATGTCAGAATGGCTATCTAAAAATTAAAAGCCCTAACTTACGGCTTTCGTAGATTCAGCTGAATTTGTTTTCAGCTGTAGTGCTCTACCCAATGAGCATATCAATTCCACAACTGTAGTTAAATTATTTGACTGTAAATACCAGTCAACAAATTTTCAACACACTCTAATCCATGAAGGATAACGTTGGTAAACAATATTTGATGCTCCCCAAAATTGGCTGTTTTATGGATGTTTATGCATATTTGAACACAGAAGTAAACAAGAGGGTGATCGTTGTCTGACTAAACTTTCAAGGCACACTTGTCCCACTTGAGTCTGTGTCTAAATAAACATGAGGGCTACAATGACAACAAACATTCTTGCACAGTTACTGAATTGTTGCCCTGCATCTCTCACAGCTGTTCATTGGTTAGGGAATCAGCAGCCATTGGTCTTTACTCTCAGGACATGCAGATTTACCTACCCAGGCAAGACTCTACTCTCTTTTCTGTAGACAAACTCTATTCATCATACTACCCACCTCTAGACTTCTGATTTGGCCACATTTGCCCTTTTCTTGCCAAACATTAGGACACAAATACACAGTGTTAAAATACAGTTAATTTAGGGGAAGATTACAATGGAGGTCGGAAAGCCTCTGACTTTTGGTTGGAGGCTTTCCACCCCCATCGTCTGTTTCAATTCCGACCAGCTGATTATGTCATTCTGGCTGCATTCCGAAAGGTTCAAAGAGCCCATCGGCCAGTTGGAACCGGCTCGTAATCCCAAAGGGTGGGCCTTTCCACCCTTGGAATTACGATGCCTGGTCTGCCCGACATGGAAACCATGTCGGAAAGCGTGTTTGGGGGCCCCCAGCAGTGCCCCCTTGTGTGTGTGTGGCCTTTGGTTGGGGGCTGAGGAGGCACCTATGGTGCCTCCCTTCTAATCCCTGCAACCTTGATGTCCCTGCCATGGGGTGCAGGGATGAACAGCACCTCACATTTCCCCATGGGAGCATGTATTATAGCATGTTTACGGCTGTAATGAATACTCCCATAGGTAAATATAGAATGCGACCAAACAGTGTTCGGTCGCATCCTGACCAGAGGTCGGTTGGTTCCAAGACTGAGACAGTATCGGGCAGACTAAAGTCCACCCGACATCGTAATTCGGCCCTTAGTGTACGTAGGGCATGTTCTGGCCAACTAGAAAGCTCTAACAGGGATACACCTGATTGAGAGGAAGGACAAGTGTCTACATGCAAATGTAGGGAATTATCATTGGTGACCAGTAGAATATTTCCCTTGGGTACAGAGGATTCCCCTAACAATTATAACTTATTAAAATCAAACCCAAATCTTTGTTTTAAAGCAAGTTTGAATGGGTTCAGTGGAATCATCATCACATGAAGTATTCTGCAGAGCTTCACAAGGATAATGTATGTCCTGCCTGCTCTTCAACATCTATCTACGCTCCTTAAACACACAAACTGGAAAACAGATCTACAAGCCTGGTCAACATCACCCTGTCCCTGAATAACATGTTGAATTGGATAGAGGGTTTCCTTTATCTATCTAGGACTAAATCAGTGGTTTTTAGTACTGGGCCAAACAAAAATCAAGGTTTCAATATTTGAATGGCCTTTCAGCTTAGACACACCATCTAGCATTGCACTGCAAGTAAGAAACCTGAGTCATTTTTGATTCAGAGTTCTCCATCATGCCCCAAATAAAAGTTAAAGTCAAAGGTTTCAACCCCAATTCTCAGCTACTCTAGAGAATCCATCCATTTCTTTAACCAGAACACTGGGTGGAGTCTGCAAGCGCCATAGCTAAAGTAAAACTAACAATTAGACCATTGAATTCACGGGGCTAAAGAAAAAACTGGCACTGGTTAGACAAATTGCAAGCATGCCTTTCATTGCATTTTGTGTGTTTCATGTACCCTAAGTGGGAATGGTATGCCCAAACATGGATCCTGTGCTCACTGTGACACTGAAACCAAGCTACATCTGACTGAAGAGCAGGGCGAAACCATCTTGGGTTGCTTGTGCTAGGTGAGGACCTAGCCTGGCAGTTCAGGCTTGACTGTTCCTACTGGTCCAGGGTCACAACTGATTTACATATGGCGGGGTCCAAACTGAGGTCAACAAAAGAACGAAGGTTTGGTATGTTACCCCAAGCAATAGCCAATAGTTAGACAAATTGCAAGCATGGCTCTCATCATCCTTTGTGTGTTCAACATTCAATTTAACATAACAGAGTTTCTCCTGCCATGAACTTGTCTTAGCACTGTAGTCAATACAGTTAAACAGAAGAAGTCTGTCGAGGTAATGGCACAAAGCTTGCTTCCTTTTCATTCTGCTTTTCACACTGCTAGGCAACCTGAATATGCACTTTGAGGATAAAGCATGTACTCATTCTGCAAACTTTACACAGGACTTATCAGCAATACAGCTTTCCCAATTCATCACCTCCCCCCTGTACAATAAGCGTCATTTACTTGATCCAATCATTATCAATATTTTAAACATGATAGCAAACATCCATTTACCAGTCTCTTGGTCGAATCACTTTATTATTCCTTTTTCCATCTCTAAAAAGCCATTTACCAGTCTCTTGGTAGAATCACTTTATTATTCCTTTTTCCATCTCTAAGGCAGGAAATAAGGAACCTATAGTATCATAATCAAGGATTCCCGGGCAGTGATCCACACAGGACACTACAAGCTGGGAAATGGCCTTGTGTAACTCAGCTCCCGTACTGGAGATGTCTCCTTATCATACTCAGCTTTCAAGAAATGGGTAAACGCTGCCTGAAATGTGTCAGTCCATTTGAAAACCAAAGCAGGTCCTGGGTCTGGCGCAGGTGGATGGGGAGGGTGTGCCATGTCTTGGCGGCGAGGTGGGAGAAGGATCTGCCGCCAGTGGTCGTTGGGTGGATGCGTGGAACGGTGGCGAGGGGCGAGGTCAGCGGAGCGAAGCTGGTGGTTGGGGGTGTAGAAGGTGAGTTGTTTGCTGAGGTATGCTGGTCCGGCGTCGTGGAGTGCTTTGTGAGCGTCGGTGAGGAGCTTGAAGGTGATCCTCTTGTTGATGGGAAGCCAGTGCAGGTCCCTCAGGTGGACAGTGATGTGGCTGTGGATGTCGAGAATGAGGCGTGCGGAGGCGTTCTGTTTGCGTTGAAGTCTTTTCTGGAGTTTGGCCAGGATTCCTGAATAGAGGGCATTGCCGTAGTCCAGCCTTCTTGTGACGAGGGCCTGTGTGACCGTCCTTTTGGTGCCAGTGGATCCATCTGTAGATCTTGCGAAGCATGCAGAGGGTGTAGAAGCAGCAGGAGGAGACAGCGATGACACCTGCAAACTGATCTATAAAAAGCCCTGAAAAAATATCAGCATGCCATCGGTACGGCCCGGATGGATGACCTTACAGATAAGATTAGTCAGTCCTCAAATTCCTCCAAGTAACTCTATACCACCATAAATTCCTTTTAAAAATTCGACACTTCAGGAGCAGGCCCGCCTCCCTCAGAGGCTCGCTGTGAGCTACTTTTCAATTATTTCCTTTGAAAAATTAGGCTTATCTACTACACTTCATCAGGAACATCGGATCACAACAACAGGGCCAACGTAAAGACCATAGCGAACAGCACCAAGGTCGAGCTTCCTACTTTTCCACAAATGGGTAAAGAGGAAATTCTATCCATAGCAAGCATGGTGAAATCAGGCTCCCCTTTCAACCCTGCTCCCCTAGAAATCCTCCTGGAGGGGGGTGGAGGGGTGCCATTCTCTCAGCCCTCAGGGACATCTATATCTCATCCCTGGAACGCTGCAGCGTACCAAATGCATGAAAACATGCCATTATACAACCCTTACTAAAGAAATCGTCTCTACTCCCTGGTGTTGGCAAAATTCTAGAAAAAGAGATAAATAGCCACGGTTCGGAGAGCCACAGAGAGGTATAGAGTGGTGTGGAGTCCTGGGAATCTAACAACAAACTACACCCCACCCAAACAGGCTGTTGGACAGGCTGTAGCACTGAAACAGCGCTCTTGATGGCCAAGTAGAAACTCAAAAAGGGCCTTCAGCGAGGTGTATCAGCTGCATTATTCTTGTAGATTTATTCACAGCATTCGATATGGTATCCTATCCCACTGTACTTTGTTCACTTGAAGAAGCTGGAAACACAAGTAGTGCATTAAAATCTGGGCCAGACTGGTGATGCCGGGCACTGGGCAATCCCTTGGGAGGCTGGAAGGGTAGGGGCCGGTGGCTGATTTTTTTTGTATGCAAAATTGGCCCCCAGTTACAAAATCAGAAGCCCACCATGACAGTCTGCACTCTGCACCAAGCCCAAGCTCATTATGCTGCAAGCCTCCCCTTCTCCTTCCGGGTTGGCGCCAGCAGCAAGTACACTGTAGCGGCGCAGGCTCAAGCGCAGGCTTCAAGCGTCACACGTGCTGAAGAAGCATGCACTGCTTTTATATAAAAAAAATATATTACCACCACCAACCCCCTGGGCCATCATTCAATCTATTAGTGCGAAGGCAAATTTGACAGCCCTGGTGGTGGGTGGTCTGCCCTGTCCCTATGCTCCCTGCTCTCGCTGTCACCTTGGCACTGGCATGCATTTGCATATTATGCAATGCCTATGCTCCGTGCAGCACACATAAGCATTAAATAATTGCAACTGCTTGCTCCGACTCCCCAGTGGTTCTGCTACAATGTGCAGGTGCCCCTCCCTCCCATCCCCTCTGTACCCTCTTCCCCGACGCCTCCTCGAGTTTTGGACCGTCACTGTGTTCACCTTTCTTAAGGCTTCTGTGCAGTGACAGACAGACTGTGTGTGGGGTGGGGGGGTGTTCTCCATTGTCACGCCAGGAGGATAGAAGACGGCACAAGCAGAGCGGACTGGTGGTGAGTATGACCACAGCTACTAAGCTTGCATTGTCTGACCTTAATGTGTGCCATTGCTATGCTTTCTGGCCAGGGTCATAGGAGCTGGATGTAGGGATGCAGGGGCCACTGCACAACCCCCAAAATAATCAGGGCAGGAGTTCAAAAGGTTAATGGGCAATAAAGATTCCTTTACTTTTTTTGTTTCACTCTTGTCACATTTGCTGTGCATTCAAAGACCGGTCAAATGTCAGGCTAGGTCATCTGAGGAATGGCTATTTATTCTTTTTAAATGGGGAGTGGTTTACTTTTATTTCTGTGACTGCAAAGTTAGAGGATATTGTATAATAAAATATCTGCAAATGAACTGCACAAATATTTCAAAGTTTATCAGCATTTAGAGAAGTGAAGCATATTATTTTGTTATTCTGAAGTGTGATGAAAACAATGGATCAAAATAAATCAAGACACTTACTTGGTGGTGTGCAATTATAAATATTTTCTGAAACCCAATTTCCACACATTATCGATTGAATGCTACATAGCTTTATCAGTAAAATTGCACGTCAGTGTTTCTTTTGTCAATTTCAATGGAAAATGGGCTGTCTGTAAATGTCAGTGCTACCACAGCATGTTTTAGTAATATATTTGTAACAGTGGTCTTCAAAATGCTCTACTGCCTTCATTCCACACCCTCTGGAAAGGATGGGCGGGGCTCATTTGCTTTGCTTGTTCTTTGTGTGATGCTTGGATTTTTCACAACGTGATGTAACATTGATGGGAGCACCTAAACTCTGAACATTGTTTCAGCGCCACTGGCCTGGGTGCCTTTGTGTGACATTGTCATGCTTTCTGGCCTGGGTGAGATGTGACACTTCCATGCTTTCTGGCCTGAATGCCATGTGTGATATTTCCATGCTTTCTGGCCTGGGTGCGTATGCGTGACATTACCATGACTTCTGGTTTGGGTGCTTATGTATGACATTTCCATGCTTTCTGACATTGGTGCTTCTGTGTGATATTTTTGCGTTTTCTGCCCTGGTTGCTTATGTGTGACATTTCCATGCTTTCTGGCCTAGGTGCTTATGTGAGACATTTCCCCGTGTATTGGCCTTGGAGCTTTGTGTGACATTTCCACAGTTTCTGGCCTTGCTCCTTATGTGTAACATCTCCATTCTTTCTGGCCTGGGTGCATATGTGTGACATTTTCACAGTTTCTAGCCTGGGTGCTTATGGGTGATACTTTCATGCTTTCTAGCCTGGGTGCTTATGTGTGACATTTCCACACTTACAGGCTTTGGTGCGTATGTGTGGCATTTTCACAGTTTCTGGCTTCAGTGGCCTGGGTGTTTATGTGTAAATGTCTATGCTTTCTGGCCTGGGTATGCACTGCACAGGGGCTAGTCTGACTTTTACTATGTGTTCTATGATTCACTACTCTGGTCTGTCTATTTTTGGTGTTCTCTGTAAGAATATCTATGGGTATGTATTACTGGGTATCCTGGTGCTCTTTAAGGTCATCATTTATTATGCTATGAAAGTTAATACAATTAAATATGTAATGAAAAATATGTTGTAAAATGCACCATTTTGGCCTTTTTCTCCAAAACCTTCTTGGGGGTAGAACTTCCCCAAATCCCCACAGCAGTGGTCATGCTCGCTCACTGCGCTCACTATGCACCGTACAGCGACTGGTTTGAGAAAAGTTGCCAGGGCTGCTTTGGTTTCAAAGTCCATTTAAAATGTGGGGTGGCTCAGGGCTCCTCCATCAGCCCTACGCTTTTTAATCTGTACGTCTGCCCCTTGGCTGACATCATCTGCTCCCTAGGTGTCAGTACGCTGACAACACGCAAATCATTGTCTCCCTAACACCCAATTCAGGCTCCACATCACAAAAACTAAACTCTTGTTTAGAGCAGGTCACCAACTGGATTGTGGTTTGCTGCCTAAAGCTAAATTGGGCAAACGGAGGTCCTGGTGGTCGGCAACACCCCATCACTCTGGGACTAACTTAACTGGTCCTCATCGCTGGGTGATTTTCCACGGCCAAAACAGAAGTGAAAAGTCTGGGTGTCAAACTTGATTGCAATCTTCCTCCCATGCAAAGAAGCTGGCAGCTAGCTGCTACGACCTCCTTAGAGCACTGAGGGAGACTCTAAAATGGCTTCCAATGGGCCTCTTGCAGAAAAGTGGCCAAAGGCCTAATACTATCCTGCCTTGACTACGGCAAATCCCTCTATTTATGCAGCTCACTCTCTGTTATCAAAAAACTGCAAGTCATTAAGAGCTCTTCTTCCTGAATGCTACTGGGTATCCCTAAAACTCAATCAGCTCGCCCAGCTCTTGCCACACTTCACTGGCTGCCAATAAGCAAAAGGTCCAATTCAAATTGCTTTGCATTGCTCACTGTGTAAGGCACAAAGTAGGCCCTCCCCTGAATTAGAAGAGCCCAATGAGGGGACCGCTCACTCGCTTATCTCGCCCCCAAACTTTGGAACACATTACTGCTAAGCCTCAGACAAAATGACAATCTACCTAGCTTCAGAAAACAACTTAAAATCGATCCATTTGCCTAAACACTCAACAGTCAAGTAAAGTGCCCATAGCACTGGGAAGCCTGTTCCGGGTGGCCATGTGTTCAATAAAAACCAGTGAATAGAATAGAATAGAATTTTATACAAAGTTTGCTCCGAAGGTGATGGATTTGTTTAAAAAAAAAAGGCAAAAAACCTGGTTCAAATAGGAATTTCAAATTAATTTTGGCAGTAGTGAAGAATAAGTACACAGTACATACCCATTTGCCTCTTTGAAATACCATATTAGAGGGAGGCCAAATGGGGGGCTATTATAATGAATGTTGCCTTTGATATTGCGTTCCCATATCAGATGGGGAATCAGAGTAAAGGCATAACAACATGTCCCACATCAAAGAGTCCACAGAGTATTCTACAGAGATTCTGCCCACAGGACCCTGGATGTGACCACAGGCACCTTTCAATTTCTGCTGTGTCAAAATAAGTCAGCTTCTGGAGCAACGCGAAGAGTTTAAAACTGGAACACAGAGGCTGACAACTGTGGGGTGTTTTCAGGGAGAGAAAAATGTGTTTTGCAGAAAGGACACTCTAACCCCCCATCACTGCTTCTTGCTGCCAGTGATCCTCGAGGCACTACTGTAATACCTCCCTTGGAGTACCAGACAGTGTCTTGCAGGAAAGTCTCAGATTGACAGAAGAAACCCTCAGTTTTCCCATTTGTGGGTCCAGCAACGTCCCAAGAAACAATACTTTTCTGGATGGTCCAGGAGCCAGCTGTGCCAGTTAATAGAAATGACCAGAGGATGCAGCGGAGAAGACGTGTCTGTCAGTGAGTGGCAGCTTCCCTCACTCTTATCAGCTGGATTTTATCTGCCAATCTTCGATGTTGTGATGCACAAAATCCCCTTTCATCACAAAACGAGCAGCTATCCCAGCCATACACTTAGAGAACATTTCCGAAGCGGACTTCGACACGAATGTAAGACAAATTTGAGAGTGCCTTAACTGGACCTAAAAAGTGACTCCCAGTCCCAGGAGATCTGTTGCGCAGAGTGTAATGACCTGCCTGTCATTGTGTTCTGTGCTCCACTCTCAGAGTAATGACCTGCGTGTTATCATGTCCTGTGTACCACACTCAAAACGGGTGTTGGAAAGTGGGTTATTGGTAGGGGCAAATGTAGGTCTGCCACTGGCAATAAGGCCATTAACACATGGTAGGACTCAGCATAGGTTTTAGAAAATTATTCCTATGCTCAACCCTTGGTAACGTGGCTGCGAGCAGACAGGCTTAACTTCAAAGACAGCTATGTAAAACATTTCAAACACCGTTTCAGTAAATAATTAAGACACAACACAAAATAAAAATCCAACACCAATTTACAACAATAGGTAATATTTGTATCTTTTAAATGACACCAAAATGACAAAACTCCACTGTAGGGAACCAGACATATTAATTTTTAAAGTTAGTCACTTTCTTGTGCTTAGAAACCAACAGCGCCCCTTTTAGTCATTTGGTTTTCTCTGACAGGGACACACCTTTAGAAATTGTTCTGGAGAATCTCACCACTGTATTGTGCCGCCTTCTCCAGCAGTCTGGGTCCAGTTAGAACTCCTTCCTGAAGTTCTGCTTGCGGGTCCCAAAGTATCCAACACACAATCCAAGGTTCTGGAATCTCCGAGAGGGTCCTTGAAAGTGTGAAACTTCAATTCCGCAATCCACTTGCACAAAACCCTTACAAATCCACTGGTACTCCAGGCTGGAAATTCTTTGTGGGGATGTCCAGGTGAGCTCTGTTAACCTGTAGCTTGCAGGAAGTCCACTCTTTAATCCTTTCGAAGCAGGTTTGATCCACAGGGCTGTAGTTTCCAAAGGTGCAAACTCAGAGGCCTGGCTTTGAAAATGCACTTCAAAATTTTCAGCGCAGACAGGCCCTTCTGATTCTCTTCAGTTTCAAGTAGCAGCTCTGGAGGGCTCTCCCCTCTCAGATACTTATTCCAAGTTCTCTGGGACATGCAAGAGGTCACTTCTGACCTATGGGAGCAGGGTAACTCCTCAAAGTTATGACCAGATCCTGTAGAGTGTGGCATTATTTTGTCCCAGAGTGCATCAAATCTTCCAAATCCATAATGGCTGATTTTCCAGAAAGGAGATAAGAGCAGGCTAAACACACCCCTAGGATGACTAATTTACTTGGACTCTCCCCCCTGCATCTGCTCATACCTTTCTTAATCCTACCATCCTACCATCAGCCTAAGGTGGGAAGTTCATAGCTGTAAATGACAATGGTCTCTGCTCTCCCCTTTGAAGTGCATAGTTTATGACCCCTCTCCTTTGCCTGGCATTCCTATGTAACAGCACACTGCCCTGCCAGCAAAGCTGGTTAACCCCGGAGGCTCTTTATCACCTCTTCAAAACAGCCTGGCTAATCCACTTAACTCTGACCAATCAGGGTAGACCACTGGAAGGCTGAATTTGGACCTACAAACAAGAAAGTCTTATAACTTCTTGTATGTACACTATATGAAATTGTTGAATTTATTATTACAATTCTGGAAAGTCTTGGAATGGCATTTCTATCCCTCTCCTATCAATAGTTATGAATGGATGTATGACGTTACAACGCATACTTTTACAACGCCTACCTTTACAACGCGGTTTTTACCACGCATACCATTACAACGCATAGCGCTTTGGGGTGCTGGATAGTGAATAGTTTAATTTACTATTCCAACTCCAGTCCCCGTGGATAGTAGGGAAGGTTATTGGATAGTAAATTAACCTATTCCTTATCCTAGAGCGCCCCCCAGAGCAATGCGTTGTAATAGTTTGCGTTGTAAAAGTTGCGTTGTAATGGTAGGTCGTTGTAAAAGTTTCGTTGTAAAGGTTGTATACCGTTATGAATCAATAACTTTCTACCATGTTAAACTATGTACCAGGGGATTTGCAATGGGAAAAATGACTTGGGCAATTTTTCAAGCACCGGGACTTACAAAAACATATTTTATAAGTACTTGCCCTATATCTACAGGAACCCCACCCCATGTGCAACTAGAGGAGACTTTAGGGGTTCTGAATCTGTAGAAATGTTGCAGATTCTCCCTCTACAGTGCTCCTAGCATCAAAGTCGAATTTGAGCAGCACTTTAGCACAATGTGGGGAGTGACATGTGACATTTCACTTTACCCAGGCATATGAAAACTCATTTTATAAGGGTGTACCTTATAAATACCAGACCCCCACCCCTGGGATACCTAGGGGAGATCCTGGGGGTCCCTAATATGCCAAAACATTGAGGGTTATCCATTTTTTAAGTGGCCCAAACCCCAAAGTCGAGTTTGGACACAATTTACTTTTTAAAAGCAGTCCTGGCACCCAGTGCTGCTTTTAAACTGACCTCAGGCTTCGGCAGTGCACACATGCAAGTGCAGAAAAAGACTGCTGGCCTCTAAACTGCCATGTCCCAGGGTCCTGGGGACATATAGGTAGTTTCAATCCTCCTGCCTAATATATACTAGGGGCTTATAGGATTGGTTATGCCACCACCATACCATTGTGTACCTTAGTGTATGTAAGTGTTTATCTGTATTCTAATGTGTTTCTTTCAGCATAGCGTTGGCCCTGGGCCTGGTTAGGCAGAGCCCAGAGTCAGTCAGAGCCAGTTACCACCAGCATCAGTCAGCAAAAAGGTGGGGGGTGCCCAGGGCACAGGATGACTTTGCAACAATGGGGTTCCCCATTCTAGAGCCTTGATCGAGTTTGAGTATCATTAGAACTTCCACTGGTCAGCTCCTGCTGGCGCTGTGTCTGTAGGACGTTACCTCGCCGGTCTCACGAAAAGAGCTGTGAGAGGACCTGCGCCAGTAGATAAAATCGGCAGGGATGCCCCGCGGCGTGGGACGCTCCTACCAGTTTCTGGAATCCTTTTATCTTCTGTTGTGCCTCCATTGCCTTGTTGCCGTGCTGCCCAGAGACCCTCGCGGAGAACTTTGTGTTGCTGCCATCCTCGCGGACCGCAGACTGCCGAGGCACTACATCCCCCAGAAGGCAGTGCGGTCTTGCGAGAAGAGCTGCGAGAGGACCTGCGCCAGCAGATAATATCGGCAGGGAACCCACGCGGCGCCTGACCCCGGCACAGCACCATTGCCCCCACAAATAAGAGCGCCTGAGTCTAAGAACTTAGAAGTATATTCATCCTTACCACCACAGATTCATAAGGCCCCCACCCCAAAATTTACAAAACCTCATACGAAGTCTTAAGTCTACACAAGCAAAGGATAGTCCAGCCATTACTATAGTTAAAGAACATGCAAGCCCTGTCAAAATCAAAAGTAAAAATAAAGGCTAAGCAGCAAATAATATGACTGGAATCACAAACTTAACATTAGATTTAAGCACTTTTATTAAAGAGTCCATTAGTACCCTGGCAAAAAGACTTGATACCATCGAGTTAGACCTGGCACTAAATTTAGGGCAACTAAAGGACGTACAAGTAGAGCCAGAAAGGGGTGGGGACCTAGTTAAAAACTATAATCAGTCAACAGTTGATTGTGCCCCCAGTCGTGGTATACAGTCTAGGGATAGGGAGAGAGCTAGTTGTTCTGCTGGTCCTAGGTTAAATAAGGTAAACTCTCCTAATGCGCAATTAACAGGGATCGTAAAAGAGAAGGGGGGTGGAAACGATCCTGGTATAGATCGTTGCAACGTTCCATCACGAGTAGATACTTGCACCAGCCCAGGAACACGAAGGACTCACAAACAAGTGTCCACACTAAACTACGTCAATTTAAATCTTCCACCGGCTGCGGCTCCCTTTAAGTGGTTTTGACAAATGTGCCTCCGTCAAATGATGCAGATAAAGAAAATTGGATGACTTTGAGGAATAACTCTTTACATTACTTAGGGACAAAAACTGGTTTGACTCAAGATAGGTTTGATTCTTTCAAAATGATAAGACGGGTTCAATGGGTGGGTCCTACCAGAAAGTCTTTTAAAGGCGATTGCGTAGTACTATCTTTAGGCTCCCCTGCGCTAGTGCAAGAAATTTTACACCGAGCGGGCACAAATAGATCCTTGATCAAGGGTATCAATGTGCTACCATTGGGCTTTTTTATCAGCCCAAAATGCTCAATAGAATTAACCCCCCCCCCCCACTGACACTTACTTTAACAATCACTCGAGATATAACCTAGATGTGTAATTAAGTTTGGGCCATTATATTCGCTGAAGGTGGATTGACGCAGGGTTATAAAAGCTAGTAAGAAGGTGGCGACCTGTGATGAACCTGAGCTTGAGCAGAGAGTACGATATTCAGTACCCCTGGTGGAAAAATCTAAACTTGACCTTGGGGTAGCAAGTGGGTATTCCCCCTTAGTCGACCCGCCCCCCCCCCCTTTAATTCATGAGCATCAAAATAACAATCTCTGTATTGGCTCAGAAGACCTGGGAGATCTCTCTGTACTAAACAGCCAGAAAGTGGACCAAAATGCCCTTGTAAGCAAGAAAGTAACCAGCGAGGTAGCAATCACTGAAGTAGAGGACAATAGCCCGAGTATTGCCACAGTTGTAGAGAAGTGCTGTAGTAGGGGGGAGAAGGACTTGGCATTAAGGTCCCAATTAATTCATGCTCATGGGGAGATAAGACTTGTCTTTTGGAACATTTTTGGGCTTCAATCCAAGGTTAATAACACAGTGTGGTCTGATTTTATTGAGAACTTTGATGTACTGTGTACTGTGCGTTCAACGCACGGAAGACATAAAGGGGGGTTATGTATATACATTTCAAACATGCTGGGGGCACAGAAGATAAAAACCGTAAAAACAACCAACTATTATCAAATTGTGTCAATATATTTCTTCTATAACAATATTGATAGGGGTATTTTTATTGACCAGCTGAAGAATTTAAATGACGACCTAAGTAATCTATCAAAAGAGAAGGATACTATCATTATTTGGGGAGGAGACTACAACACCCATGTTTGTTCCCAGTATTCTTGTGGGCTCGTGGAAATCGAGGAAGACGACCACGGCCATGTAGCCCATTTTGTACACTCAACTAGGGGTGATTGTCTTAATGATGTTATGGCCTCACACGATCTAGGTTTTACCAACATGTTGTGCTCCCCTCCAGTAGAGTTTGACATCATGTTTATCGGGCGGGGCTTCAGCTCCACGATAGATTTTATCACCTTCCCTAATCAATTTGCAACGTGGGTTAATAAATGTAATATCCACCCGATTGGGCTTAGCGATCATCATCCACAAAGCATTAATATTTTAATTCCTCATAGGAGCATTTCTGCAATAGGGTTTGGCTTGGACACAAGCAAGCGTGTTGGATCGCGAGAATGGTTATTCACTGCACTGGGCTAAGAAGGACCCTGAGGCACTGAATTTAAAATTAATGTCACATGCCATAACCCCAATCAAAGTGTGCCTGCGTGAAGAGATTTCCCATCCTGATATACGGGTCGCATTTTCTCAAATCACAGCCGCAATCCAAAAAAACTTTGACTCGCCCCTGCGGGGAGCCTAGAAACCTAAATCATGGATGGTTTGATACCATGTGTACCAAGGCATATTCCCTGTTAAAGGCCGCACTTCGCAAGACTGTGAGGGACTATGAGGAAATTAGAGAATATAGGAAGGCCTATAATCTTGCTAGAAACAAACGCAAAAAAGAAATAAAAGATCAGGCCTGGAATAACCTCTATGAAGCATCTACCAGCAGGGATTGTTCACTCTTTTGGCAGGCAGTAAAGGCCCCGTTTTTTATGAATAAAGAGGGAGCCACGATTGAAGTGGCAATTAGTGAAAACTCTTGGGTATCATTTTTCATCGGTGTATGGCAACAGAGACAATAATATTTCAGAACCAAATGAGCTAACACTACTGGGTGAGCGTGTTAATTTTTTACAGGTAAATACTCATTTCACACATGATGAAGTAATGGTGGCAATAAAAGAAAGTAAATCTGGAAAAGCCCCGGGGCCCGAAGGGACTCCGATTGACCTGTGTAAATTTACAGCTGAGCTATGGTCACCACTTTTAACACGAGTCCTTGAAGCCAGCTGTTCAGAGGGTTTTATTAAATCCTGGTCAGAGTCCATAATAATACCTATTACCTATTTTTAAAAAGGGGGACCGGGAAAATCCAGCTTGTTACAGACCCATATCCCTCCTGGATTCCTTCATGAAAATCGCAGGAAGGGTCATTTTGAATAGAATGCAACAGTAGGCTGAAGATAATAATATCTTAAGCCCCGAACAATATGGGTTTAGGGAGGGAAGGGGTACTGTTGAGCAGGTTTTAAACTTTTAAATTTTACACGGGAAATATACCAAGGCCAAGCCGGGTAAACTCTACCTAGGGGTCTGGGGATTTCACGATGTTACACCAATTCAGGCGGTTGAAAATGCTTTTCTCAGATTCATATTAGCTCTTCCCCAGAATGCAGCCGTATATAATTGCCATAGTGAACTAGGGATCCATCATATCACTGATGTGATTAAAATGCAACCTATGCTACTTTGGCATAGAGCCTGGACAGGACTCAATCTTGAGTTAAACCGAGATATTCTTAGAGACTCTATGGGCCTGGACCAATCCAGAAAAATTACATGGCTAAATTACATCAGGAAATTATCTAATGATTTGGGGAGACCCGAGTTTTATAGTGACCCTGATTCCTTACATTCAATACCTAGAAAAGATCCTAAAACTGTGTGGCTGAACCACTTTGAGACCCTAAGAATGGGGGCGGAGTTTACCAACAAAACTGTGGTCCAACATCAACTTACCCTGGTCTGTAGTTCCATTCAACCCTATTTAGTATGGTGTCAAGGGGGCTACGATAGATACATCTTGACTAGGTTTAGGTTTGATTGTTTTCATCGCCTGGTCTCCTTTCCAACAGTTAATGACAGCTTTGTTATTGTCCGTGCGATAATTTATCTAACCAAACGACTATGCACGTGACACTTTTCTGTAATGTCTATGTAAATAAAAGGGCCAGATGGATTATCCCATTTTTAAAAAAGGTTTCATGGCAGCAATGCCGCCCAACATTTTTATTTCTTCAATTATTGAACAATGAGTATTGTGTAGGAATCTGGTCTGTCTTTTTAAAAAACATACTGAGAAAGAGAAAAAGTTTAAATTGATTGCCAATTGCTGAGTTTAATGTATTTTTAAATGTATATATTCAATGAATTGACATTTTGTATTCTTGCTTTTATGATTTTATTAATTTTTAAAATCGAATAAAGCATTTTCTGACCTGATTATGCAAAGCTTTTTAGAGAGGACCCAGATCACAATCACACCATTAATGTGCTAATGGTCGATTTTAATTTCAATCATTTCTGTCATTCGTCAGTAGGGGTATCTGAGGTGTTAAACATGCAGAAAAAAACGAACCTTTTCTGGTGAAACTATTGTATTATGGAGCACATGAACCTGAAAGATAACCAGTAGAAAAACAAACAGTCAAAGAAAAAGAAAGAACACAAATATTAACCACAATGTTGTTAAAAGGATTATCCAAGTAGCTTTTATTTTATTGCTACTTATATCTTCAGCGGCTGAAAACAAAAAAATATATTCAGCTGCTAACCGTCCGACTAAGAAGAAACAAATGCAGTCCCTTCTGAATTTATTCCAGAACACACTGCAACTAATGGAGGGAGCGAAAGGAAGACTTAAAGATCATAACATTAAAACTTAAATATTTATAATTTTGTTTACACTTAGTCTAGCTCAGAATGGTAGGTTTTAGGGGGTTACAAAACATTGTTCTTTTCCCCCCATCATGTATAACTGGGAGCCAAGGAGCAGCACAACATAAACCATCTTTCTGCTTCCATGATGCCTTCAAACCAGATCTGGTTGCGCAGAATCAGGTGCAATCAATGAGACCATTGCCAATTTTTCCATAGGTCATTAAAAAATAGTTTGATTAGGTCAAGTAGATTCCACACAAGACTGACAGCTTGAAAAAACAACATTCAGTTAGTTCTCAAATGTCCTAGGGCTTTAAACTGTGTTGCCATCTAAAGTTTATTTGATTGTATTTTATTGGTGAAATACGCTTAGACAAGGGCATCTTTAGTTGTTAAATGTTAAATACCGTTAAAGAGACCTTCTGGCTGCAAAGAGGATGGAACTAAATATCTTTCTGGTCCATCACTACGGGAAATACCTACCCTTAACAAGGATCCTACATCTCTCGTTCAATAGTAACCAAAAACGACACAGACCTAGGCTGGAGAAGGCCTTAGCAGGAACTATGTCACCAAACACACACTCCCCATGATAAACTACACTGTCTTGCTGCCTGTATGTAGAGCTGAGGATTACCCTTCCAAATGAAATACTACAGCGGTACAGCAAAAGAGGACATGCTGCCCAAATTTCCAGTATCTGATAGATCTGCCTAACAAACAACATAAACCTGGACAGGCAAACAAAAGTAGTGCTATTTCTCTCTACCAACCAACAAGCAACAGAGAAAGTTTAAGTTTGGAGCGGCTGCATTCATAAAAGTCATTAGTATCCAATTCAGGTTCAAAAACAGCACCTGATCATCAGCTTAAGACACAGTCACTATAATGATTAACAAAGCAAGACATTGTACAGTGACCTTTGGGCCAGCTTTCCACTCAGTCAAACATTGCTTAGCATGGTGGAGTTACGCTCCCAAAGAGCAACAAAGGGATGAATTACAATACATTAACATCAGTTGCCAGCCATGTGAGATCTAAGATCAGGAACAACACAAAATTCTGCTCAGCTAAGCAGTGTAGTGATTAATGCAGCGAAAACTCTCGGCTGTGTACCAGGGAGAACGTGCAGGCGGGAGAGAATCATGGGCTCCTCTATATCTGAAGACTAACTGATGATATTTCTGTGCCAATATACTGTTCAGACTGAGGATTTAAATGCATAAACATAAAACATTTATGATGATTTAAGCTGGTCCTACACTTCAAAGCGATATACCTATTCCTCACCTGGAAAAAAAGGCTGAATTTCCTATTTATGCAAGCACAAGCAATCCTATGTCAGCAAAGTGCCCAGATACGATTTTTTCGGGTTGTAAGAACATCTTCTACAGTATAATACGTCTGCTCCAACTAGAGAAGCCGATAAAGTTCCTTGGCCTGATCCTCTTCTAAGCAGAAGTCTGGTTGAGGAGGTTTAGTATGAACAAGGTGATTTGCTAAGGTATCCACATCACTCCTATCACCATCATTTATTTGCATTTACACTCAATCATGGCATGATAAAAACCGTCCAGAGGGAGACTGTTGGAATGCCTTTTGTATATCAAGGCACACTTAACAGTAGCCTTCACGCTAGAATAGTTTGTTTTAAATGCCAAATACAACCCCATTTAAAGTCTCTTATCAAACAAAAACATATTAGCAGCTATCGCCAACAAATGATGCTGTGCACTGTGAATGATTGCGATGTAAGCAAAGCTTAACCTGTCTCAGTGAGCTAAAGAGAAAACCCAGAAGCGTGCACACAGCATCATTGCAGTGATATAAGCATAGTAAGGCAGATGTCAACATATGCCCAGAGTAGAACAGAGCTATAGTCTTTTTGAAAAGCCAAGTTGTAAAAACAAGGGCATGTCCCAGTAGTTCAATAGTGGAATTTTATCGAAGTGTTCTTTCTGGGGGAAAAAGTAATAACCACTTTATTATAAGGCTGTAGTCTCTCCAGGTGTAAAATCTCCCTCCCACCCCTGTTTCTTCCTCTCCTCCGGAGAGGGCTAGAGTTAGCTTCGGAATCCAAAGATGCCCTTGATGTAGCCTGTCAAGCCACTCTTGGCCTTCTGTTCCACTCTGTCCTCCAGGGGCGGTAGTGCCACATGGTTCAGGGCCAAGTCGAAGAATAAAGGCTTGCAGGGAATGGGCTGGAAGTCCGGGGGGAAGTGCACCAACTTTGCTTGCTTGCCAACTAGAGTACTGTCCAGCACAAAGTTTTCTAAACGTTCGGCCAGAGGCTGCACAGGGGGAGGAAAAGAGAAAAGTATTTCAGCACACAGTAAAGAAAACATAGGTAAGACAGTACCAAATGAAGGAAATAATAAATGAACCTGTAAACCTATAAAGCAGCACCTTGAACTGATTGCTGCTAAGATAGGGCTATGCAACTGTTATTTTAGTTTTTCTGGCTAAGTTCACTATTTTCACCCTCTGCAAAGTTTCCATACAGCAAGATCACCGTCAATATAATCAAAAACATCAAAGCTGGGAACTGTAGGCAGAATATTTAACTACAAATGTACCATTGTCACTGGAGCAAAACATTTTCTGCAAAGCGTATCTTCTACATAACCATTTTTTGGTGTGACATATAGTCACTTGTGAAATAAATTGTCAAAGTGAAATGTTTCACATGGATGCAGCAAAACAAAACACATTTTAGCTTCATGAATTTGCCTAGGAGTTCACTATAAACCTTTGTGAAGGATATACATTAAAAACTAAAAATTCACAGAAGGTCAATAAGAGCTGGTTGTATATTGGTCATTCAGGCAGGTGGGACTTCCCTAGGAAAATACTACTAAAGACCAGAAGCAACATGAAGGAACTCAAGCAACACACATAAGGGTTGTACAAGGACTAACTGCCAACAAATATACCAGCTTAACGAAGGGAATTGGATACACATAGTAACACAGTAAACGGCGGATAGAAGACTGGTCGGCTTCGGTAAGCTTTATAACATGCAGTGCAAGTCATACAGGGAGAGGATGAGTACTGTTATATATAGCTGTGCTCCAGTTTAAAAAAAACCAATGACTGGTAGAAAGACAGTTGCAGCGTTTTCTCCACTTTACACGACTGAGCAAAACTAGCAAGCACTGTGGTGGCACCAGAACCTGGAGTTTTGGTAGGTCTGTTCATTCAGGATCAGTTGTCACTGACATAGACCATAAGAACTGCCCATTTCTCTCTATAGTGGTAAAAGTGAGCAAGGGGACAGATGCACTTTAAAATGAGGCAATGCTATACAAGTCAATTCAAGTAACTAATCTCTTTACTCAAAAATAAGTTCAGACATGAACTATGAGCAACGCATATAATTACAAAATGATATGGTAATGAAAAAATAAATTAGCGACAGTCTACCCTAAAAGAAAGGTTCACGGTTCAGAAACACATTTATTTAGACTGTCCATAAAACATTCTAAAAACACACTTCACAATTAAAACCTTTGAATGACCCCTCCCGGCCCCCAACCCATTCCATTTTTTAAATTCTGTTTGACAGATCGTAAAAACCGAGCAATGCCAAACTGCCACATCTAGATGTCGCATCTCAGACAATAACTCCACCGCTGTGTTCCTATGAAGACCATCATATTTAGAAAACAGAGGTCTTAAAAACTTGATTCAATTTGCGAGATAAAAGACGCAGTCCATAAGAAAATGCATAAGGGTATATTCAACTTTCAAAGGGCAGGGACAGAGACCACTATTATTCTGCACCCTAATCCTAGGTAGGTGTGATGAGTACATTTGATTACATCCCACCCTCACCTTTAAAAAAAGACAGCCTGACCAGAGTCATGGCTGTCTTTGAAGCACTCTGATAGAGAAAAAAAGCTTTGATCTGTTATGTGGCATTTCCATAATGGAGGCCTGCACATCCCCAGAAAAACCTGTGACGAGTGTTGATGCATAGCGTTAGACCATTACATGATGTCAATGGTATGGCCCACACAGCCTGTTGTGTCCAGACCAGCTTTCATCATGTGCTTAAGTCTTGTCCTGTCCATTATGGATCATTTGTGCAATCGATTTCCTGAATTTCTTAGGAATGGTGGGCGAAATTTCTCTGGATTATCCCAGAAGAATTGTGTATAGTGTGTCAGGAGATAGAGATTGTTCAGAGTCCTCAATGCTAAATTGGCAGATGAGGAAACCATCTTGCAAAACATATGAATGCGCTTAGATTCACGGTCTGGCAGGGCACTGAGGGAAGGCATTAGGCATGACCTGGCTAGTGGAAAGTTAAACCACCAAGGTCTCAGGAATTGGGTGCTGGGTCCCCAGGAGCAGGCCTAGGATTCCTAGGTGCAGAGCAGAGAACAGCTTAGACCAGTCAATGCCTCTGTCAGAGCCTCATTAAAGAACAGAAAGGTCTCTGAAGTCGCAGGACAAGGCAATTAGAAGATTGATCTTGGTTTCTACCATGGGAAACGGAAGCTTCAACACTTATGCACCTTTGTGGAAGGTGCGGATCACCACCCTAAAAAAGATGCTCTGTAATATGGCCATAGTGGGGAATGCAACTCGGTCTCGGACAACAATCCAGGCCACTAGCATTTTTCGCAAGTCTAAACTTATAACTGCATCAGCAGTGCAACGAGGAAGAAGTACATTTTCCATTTCCTCATCATCATCATGAGACACATTTTGAAGGCCCTGGGTGGTGTCAGAATACATTCCAAATAACACTTAGCCTTCGGTTGTAATGGTGTCAGAGTAGCGGCATTGTCCTAGAGTCTTCCCAGACCAGGGCTGCTCCTTAATTATTTCAAGCTAAAGTCGTCTCTGGATCTGAAATATGGATCAAAGTTGAAACCTCTGGAGCACAGAGTGGCATCAGAGCAGTCAGAATCAAAGTGGCCTTTGGCTTAAGTGTAGAGGTGTGGGCTGGCGCATGCTGGGAGGGGACCAGCGAGGCCAATCATCGCCAGGGCAGGTCTTTAGGGTCTGGAGGTGCTCTAGATAAGCCCGAAATTATCTAAAGTAGTTGCATCATAGCCTCCTTGAAGGCCTCGACCTGCTGCAGTGTCAACAATTTCCAGAAAAACTCAGGGTGTGTCAGGACCAGCCTTGGGATAGGCTCAGAGTAAGAAAGGGAGGCAGTCTCAGATCCTTCAAGAGCCCTCGTTGCGACCTCTCCCTGGAGCGAGAGACTATGCTTATGTTATGGCTTGACTTGGGCGGGGGGGGGGGGTAACAGGGAAGGAAAGAGGAAGGGAAAAATGTGAGGGTGAGTGAATGCACCAAAATAAAGGGGGGTGTATTGAGCAGATTCCCAATGGAAAGGGCAAGGCTTAGATGAATAAAAGTGACCGGCGACAAATACCAGACGTGAAAATCAATTCTTGTTAAGAAATGCTGTATTAAACCAAATTAATTAACTTGGTGAATGCCATCCATATGTAAAACACGTAGAAATTTACTTTTTCAGGAATATTTGTCAAGTCTTCTTTTAGTAAGGATCACATATAACCAAAGACGGTAGAGAATTGTAGAGCTGATCCAACAGAAGGCCGCACTTTAGGAGGTAATGGCCACATATACTGACACAGGGGGTGAGCGCGGCGCTTCGGTGCTCATGATGGCTCCACGCCGTCATGAGTGGCGGGTGCTCATGACGGCGTGGAATTAGTGCCGCGTGGGAGAAGCGGTGGTGGTATGACGGCTCCACGCCGTCATCAGCACACGCCACCGTGGCTCATGACGTTGTGGAGCCGACATGAGCACGCAAGGGGTTAATTGTGCTGGTGAAAGATACTCTTTTTATTTGTAAACAAATCTGATAAAATATATGCAAACAAAAAAAACGCAGGTGATTTAAACAAAAAAAGACTGATCCAGCAAACTCAAAAAAGCTGACAAACAGCCTTCAACAGAGCCCAACTCAAGATCTTGCTGGACCAATGATAAAACAAATCATTAATACAGCTTAGCTTGTAAATGTAATAGGTGCCACACCAAGCCACAAACTTGTCCCAGCACACACTGATTTATGTAATGGGCACCTGGCTGCTAGAATCACAACAGCTTCCTGAGTAAGATCGAAGAAAACTAGCTGCCCCTGCTCATTCTCCATACATAGGTGGCGCAGAGTACAGAGGGCTAAGCACAAGACCCAGTCCTGTTAATGTGAAAGTAGATCTTCCTGAAGCAGCAGCTTAATTGGCGAAAAGACGCTCAATCCGGAGCCACGAGGATGAATCAGTCTTGATTGTCTTCAGAACTTGAGCCAACAGGGGAAGAAGCAGAAACACATACAGGAATCAAGTGCTCCACTCTAGGTTTGCAGTCTTCTGCAAGTGGTCTACAATTACCGGGGCAAGCCCACTTTTAACGGCCAGTCGTCAAGGTATTGAATACAGTACAACAGACCTCCAAATGGGCACTGCGATCACTGTCCTCACTTCACTTTCATTAATGCCTGAGGGGCAGTGGTAAGGCCAAACGGAAGCAGTGAAAACTGAAAATGCTCCAAGCCCATTGTAAATTGCAGGTAACAACAGTGTTATTGTTATTTCTGGTTTATATAGCGCCAACTCACCGGCAGGTCTCAAGGCGCTTATGACCGAAAGGCACAACAACTTATTTGGCAGGATGAAGAAAATACCAGTGTGTAGCTAGACTGAGCTCAAAGCCTCCCTGAATAGAATTGTTTTTAGGGTTTTCCTGAAACGAAAGAGGTTACCTTCTTTACGGAGGGGCTCAGGTAGTTTGTTCCAGATTTTAGGTATCAAAACAGAGAAAGATCTCCCGCCTTTTGTGGCCAATCTGAACCGGGGGCAAACAAGCAACTCTGCATCTGAAGACCTAAGTCTTCGTTCAGGTTTGTACACCTCCAGCCGTTCCTTAATATAGGCAGGTGCTTGCCCATAGATTGCCTTATGGGCTATACATAGGCTTTTAAAATCAGACCTTTGCCTAATGGGCAGCCAATGGAGGCTCTGTAGCAACGGAGAGGCATGGGATCTTCTTGGGATCCTGAAAATAAGTTGTGCAGCGTCATTTAGGACCACCTACAATCTATTGGTCAAGGTTTTTGGAAGACCTAAATAGAGCGCATTCCCATTGTCCAGCCTCGAAATTATTGTAGCAGAAACTACAGTGCGAAGCATGGACCGGGAAAGAAGGGGGGCTAATTTGCGCAGCTGTCTGATTAGACCAGTACAGGTCCCTACTACGGAGGAAATCTGACTAACCATTGACAGTTCGCAGTCAATCTTGATACCCAGGCTTTTCACCTTATCAGCTGGTTTAGGGGTGGAACCTAATTCCTGGGGCCAGTATAAGTCACTCCATGGAGAACATATGGATGATAACACTAAAACCTCTGTTTTTTCAGGATTAATCTTCAGAAGATTCATGGTCATCCAACGGACTATGTATCTAAGAACATCCTGCGCATGGTTCTGAGCCGGCACTGTGTTGTCTATGCTCAATAACAGCTGGGTGTCGTCAGCATAGTTAAATACACGACAACCCATCTTTGCAAGGGAGTTAATCAATGGTTGCAGGTACAGGTTGAATAGGAGTGGGGATAGTGCGGAGCCTTGAGGGACCCCGCACGTCAAATTTCCCAGCTCCGATACCTTATCCCCCAGCTGAATCCTCTGTGTCCTACTTAACAGAAAGGATTTCAGCCACCGGTAGGCTGTATCCCGAATCCCGAAATTGGCCAGTCTATCCAAGAGCAGGGTATGGCTGACAGTATCGAACGCCGCTGATGGGTCTAAAAGTATCAGCGCACTCGGCTTCTTACTGTCAGCCATCCCTCTAAGCTCATCCAGCACCGAGAGCATCACCAACTCGGTGCTGTGATGTGCACGAAACCCTGCCTGAAGCTCATGGAGGAGATGGTGTGACTCCAGGAATGAGGCCAGGGATTTCAGCACATGTTGTTCAAGGATTTTGGACAAGAACGGGAGTTGGGAGATGGGCCTGTAATTCTTCAAAGTCTTAGGATCGGCTCCTGATTTCTTTATTAAAGGCTTCACTCGAGCTTCTTTGAAGCTGGCTGGTAACCGCCCTATTTCTAGTGAGTTGTTCAGAAGAGAGAGGATATGGTCTTCTAGAATAGGGCGTGCTAGGCGAAAAACACTAGGGGGGCAGGGGTCTGCTGGAGATCCTGATTTAATTTTGCTCATGAGTTGCTCAAGACTCATCGCGTCAATCAGTGGAAAATTTGAAATATGGGCTTCCACAGGGATCTGGGCAGCCCGTGACTTGATAAATCCAGTCACGGTACCATTCCTAATATCCCGTAAGATGGAATCTACCTTCTCCAGAAAGTAGTTTTGGAAGGTGTTGCAACTAATTGTTATTTCCATATTTTCGTTTTTTTTGCTCAATTCAGTTAATATTTTGAAAGTTTCCTTCTGGACATTTTCAGCCTGATTTATACGATTTTCATAGTATTTTGCTTTAGTGTCCAGGATGAGCTTTTCGTAGATGTTGAGCAAGTTTTTATATTGCTCTCGAGCTTCTTCGTCTTTTTTCCTCCTCCAGTTTCTTTCTGCATTACGGAGCTTCTTTTTGTGCTCCCTCAAGGCTGGTGTAAACCATGGGGCTCCCTTTCCAGCTCCTTTAACTCTTTGTTGCGATCTATCGCTCTGGTCAGACTGCACACTATGTCCCTATACTCCTGATCTACATCAGTATTGGGGGCTATTGGTTGAACAAGTTCCGAGAGGGTTCATGTCAAGGTATGTGAGTCAACTTTCTTCCATTGATGGACCTTCTTCATTTTAGGTGGTAATTGCATCAGCTTCGCGTTGATGGGGACATCACAATAGATTAAGTGGTGATCCGACCAGATACAGGGTAAGATCCTCAAAAGAGCTACCTTGGGATCTAGAGTCCAGATAAGATCAAGGATATGTCCTTTTATGTGTGTTGGGGTTTCTACCAACTGTCTAAAGCCCAGTGCGGACATGGTAGTCTCCAAGAAGCGGGCTGCTGGTTCTTTTATTTCCTTATCCCAGTGTAAGTTAAAATCTCCGGTTACTACTACATTTTTATATCGTGAACAAATGTCAGATATAGTAGACATAAATGATTCATTAAAAACTGGGGTAGAGTTAGGCGGGCGATAAACTGTGAGGATCACCAGACACAGATTATCAAACATAATCTTTACTGCGAGCATGTCGGCTAAATCCACAGTTTCTGCCAGTATTTTAGTTACTATTAAGGTTTTCTTAAATAGAATTGCTACTCCCCCCTCTCGGGCGTTATCCGCACGATTATGCCATACTATATCATACTCACTCGGAACGGCGGCTATAATATCAGGTAGTGAATTGTCCCCGAGCCAGGTCTCGGTGAGAGTTAAGACGTCAATATCTTCGTCTTGGAGCAGGGTAAAGATCTCGAGATTGTGTCTATGCAAAGACCGTGTATTTAAACAGGTCAGCTTCAGGGAGCATGGATGAGATACAAATCTACCTATAGGTGGTCTTAGAATGGACATAGTGTCCAGTTTGGCCATAATGGCTGGGTCCAAAGACTGTCCCCCCTTATCTAGTTGGTGTAACTCTTCCGAGGAATAGATACTCCGCCGACCAAGAGTCCGGGCCCCCGCGCCCGTCCGTGCGCGGACGGGCGCAGACGGGCTGGACTCTGGCGTGACTCCGGCGTGTTCACGCTGCGCGCGAACGCTGCGCGTCAGCATGGCCGCCCTAAATACCTGTCAATGAAACACTAGAGCGGCAACAAAGATGGCGCCGCCGAGCGTCCCGTAATTCCCCTAAGATGGCCGCCGGTGAGAAGAGGGGTGGAAAAGGACCCGCAAAATGCGGTGCTTTCGTCAATTTCATCGTCCAAGTGAGTGGGATTGGCCTAGTTAAAACCAGGGGAAAATTAACAAAACAATGAAATAAAAAACAAAACGGGTATTTAAAATGCTTCCTCTTGCCAACACGATATTTCTGCTTAAGCGCGATCTCTCTAAGCGCTGCAATATTAGGTAGCGCGCCCTATCTGGTCAAAGCAGTGGGCCAGCAGCACAGGAATATGGAAATATGCGTCCTCCAGGCCCAACACAACCACACCCAGTCTCTGAGGGCTGGTGCGGACAAGACCTGGGCCAGCGTGAGCATCTTGAATTTATGCTCCTGCAGGAAGACCATGAAAGGGGAGAGATCTAAAATAGGACTAAGGCCTACACCCTTCTGTGGCACATGGAAGTAGTGAGAGAAACCTACTAGTTCCTATTTTTGCAACCGGAATACCATCTATGGTCCCTTTGGACCAAAGGGCCTGCACTTTCTGCTGCAAAGTGGACATGAAAGAAATGGGAGAGTGTTGCCTCGCTAGACAAGTTGCGAGACTCATGCTTCCGAAGTGATCTCTTGCCACACTTGGAGGAAATGTCTGATCCTGCATCCTACAAAGTGGGTTTGTCAAAAAGAACACACTCAAGTGGTTTAGCAGTTGTGGTTGCCAGAGTAGAGGGGCCGAGTTGCCTACTGCCCGAGAGGCCCTGAACATTTGACTCTGGGTGCCACTGCCATAAAATAGCTGATAAGTTTGTTGTTCCAGCAGTGGGGTCTGGCGTTAAGAGTATTGGAATCCCCTAACGCAACCACCAAACTGGTGAAACAGCTGAAGAGGCCTGTAGACCTCGTCCAGGAATGGAACTGAACGGTGCTCTGCTCTTTCCCTTCACTATTTTTCAGTATACAGTGTTTGACATTGTCCTTTACGGTGCTGTTTTTCACCATTCAATTTCTTTTTCTTTATCATCTTTTTTGCACACTGTTCCCGTACTCTCACAGTTTTTTTGCGGTTGCTTCGCGGTGTGGCACGGAAAAGTTTCTCCAATGAAAACTGACCTCAGCGCGCCGGGAGGGGATTATATGGCTGCGCTGACGTCACGTCCGTGGACAATGTCAGGGGGGAGGAGTGCTCTTGTTATTTTGGGGTGTAATCTAAAGGGTTTTCTTTTGCACACTGGTAAAAACTAGAATTTGGGTGAAAATACTTGTGAAAGACGAGAGGGAATATGCTACTTACCAGTATGCATCTGTTCTTGGCATAGAGGGCTGCAGAGTGGTACATTTATGAATAGATCGCCATCTGGTGTTGGGCTCGGATGATTGCACTTGTTTTTCTTCTGGAGAAGTCTTTGTCGTCATCGATGACTCCTCCTCTTGGTGTTAGTGCGCATGGGCATCGGCTCCATCCTTAGATTGTTTTGCCATAGTAGGGTTAGATGGAGTAGTGTAGTAGAATACATAAAGATATGCCCATGTAAGTGTATCTAAATAAGATAATGTTGGGACAGACACAGGTTTCCGGGGAGGCAGGGAGGGCATGTACCACTCTGCAGCCCTCTATGCCAAGAACAGATGCATACTGGTAAGTAGCATATTCCGTTCGAGGCATATGGGCTGCAGATGGTACATTTATGAATAGATTATACAGCAGTTACCTCCCTAGCGGTGGTCACCAGTGTCTGTCGCAACTGTTTGAAATAGAGTTTTTAGTACAGCTTGGCCCACTCTGGCTTGTTGTGTAGCCTGCACATCAACACAGTAGTGTTTTGTAAATGTATGTGGTGTAGACCAAGTTGCTGCTCTACATATGTCATCTAGGGGAATGTTCCCTAAGAATGCCATAGATGCTCCTAGCTTCCGTGTAGAATGAGCTCTAGGAGGAACAGTTAATGTTCTCTTTGCTTTAATGTAACATATTTGTATACATCTTACAATCCATCTAGCGATGCCCGCTTTAGAGATAGGATTGCCCTTATGTGTTGGGGAAAATGCTACAAATAGTTGTTTAGTTTTCCTGAAGTTTTGTGTCCTTTCTATGTAGTACAAAATGGCTCTTTTGACATCTAGTGTATGTAGGGCCCTTTCTGCCACCGTCTGTGGCTTTGGAAAAAACTGGTAGTTCCACCGGTTGGTTGATGTGGAATGCTGAAATTACTTTAGGCAAGAACTTTGGGTTTGTTCTAAGAACCACTTTATTCTGGTGTAACTGTAGGAATGGTTCTTGTATTGTCAATGCCTGTAATTCACTTACTCTCCTGAGTGAGGTAATGGCTATAAGGAAAGCCACCTTCCATGTAAGGAATTGTATCTCGCACCTATGCATAGGTTCGAAAGGTGGTCCCATTAGTCTGGTGAGTACTACGTTGAGGTTCCAGACCGGGGAAGGTGGTAATCTTGGTGGAATGACTCTTTTCGCCCGTCCGCGACTGGACCGCGCCCAGCGCCAGACCCCCTGGCCCCCGTCCCTCCCGCATTACTTACGATTCCTCCACCCTCCTAGCCCTTAACCCCGGCCGTTCCCCCAACTGCGCCCAAGCCGCTCCTGGACACACCCATGGACCCTTCTCTTGCAACTCCTGCAATTTCGTCGGCACCAAGAACAACTCCTCATCTACCAACACTCACCAGGTATCCGACCCCACCCACCTACAATGCATCCTGCTCAACACCCGCTCGGTCCACAGGCACGCCATCGACCTCTGGAATCTACTAGACACCATCTCCCCGGACGTCGCCTTCCTAACAGAAACATGGATGAATGCCTCTTCAGCCCCAGACATCACCATTGCCATCCCGGAAGGATACAAGATCATCCGTAAGGACCGCATCAAGCAAACAGGAGGAGGCATCGCTATTGTCCATAAGAAATCCATCCGCATCTCAACCAGCTCTGACGTCAATCTCGCCAACTCTGAACACCTTCACTTCCAGATCCACATCGACCCCAAGACCACACTCAGAGGCACCCTCCTTTACAGGCCACCAGGACCCCGCGCACAATTTAGTGAAGACATCACGGACTTCATCACTCCACACGCGCTCCCCTCCGAGGATTACATCCTTCTGGGAGACCTCAACTTTCACCTTGAAAAGAACAACGACCGCAACACCACCACCCTTTTGGACAACCTCGCCAACCTCGGACTTAAACAACTTGTCACTACCCCCACCCACATCGCAGGTCACACACTCGACCCTATCTTCACCTCCAGCAAACATGTCTCCTTCGGCCACACCACGGCTCTCCTTTGGACTGACCACAGCTGCGTTCACTTTACCTACAACAAGCCCACATCCAACAACCACCCCCAACCCAATCTGCAAAGAAACTGGAACAAAATCACCATTGACCAGATCTCCTCATCGCTTCTTCAAAACCCCCCAGCCCACTCCTCAAACCCCGACCAAGCAGCCACCAACCTCACCCAATGGTTATCCAACAGCGCCGACATCCTAGCACCAATGAAAAAACGACAAATCAAACTAGGCAGCAAGAAGGCCTCCTGGTTCAACGATGATCTTAAGAAATCCAAGAAACTCTGTCGCTCCCATGAGAAGGCATGGAAAAAAGACCCAACCACCAGCACCAAGGACGCCTTCAAAAACGCAACCCGCATACACCACCAACTGATCCGAAATGCCAAGAAAGCCGCTTTCAAGGACCGACTAGATAACAACGCCCACAACAGCAAGGAATTATTCAACATCGTCAAGGAATTTACCAACCCCTCAGCCAACTCCAACGACATCACCCCCTCTCAAGCCCTCTGCGACTCCCTAGCCTCATTCTTCCACAACAAAATTGCAGACATCCACAACAGCTTCGACAACCGACCCGAAGACCAACCCACCCAACCCCCTGCAGGACCCCCACCCCCCCTGAACATCCTCAATGACTGGAAGCCACTCTCCACTGAGGACACCATCCGCCTGATGTATTTTTGACAAACAAGGGAGACCCAGCGGGTAGCCAAGAACCATGGGTATGACTAAGTTATAGAAACAAAGGTTCATAGCTTCTTCAAATTTTCAACAATCCAGTATAGTACACAATGGACTACTATACGATTTCATGTTCCAGCCCAGCCGGACCGGAAGTTTATTTTTTCAAACAATGTAAATTTTGACACAATATTTTCAAACGATTAGTATGACACAAGCCTGTGCCGTACTTAGAAGAGGAGAAAAATAGAGAAAAGGTGAAAGGGGTGTCTTCAGGCAAGGAAAAAGAGCAAAACAGGGCACTTTATAATTGAAAAAGAAATAATAACAGTGTCGCCTGGAGTGAAACAAACATTCTCAAATAATGAATTTCTACATGTATGTACACTCATAGGTGTCGACGTTTCGATCCCTTCGCTCAATTAATTAATTGGGATCATCATCAGGACTTAATAAATAAGGTTGCCTGAATATAACAAAGCCTCTATATTTAGAAGAGGTTTTCAATGAGGCGTCAACCTTGCTAGGGGCGCCTAGGGGCAATCGCATTCAGGGGTTCAATAGCTTGTCCTGTTCGAGGGCTTTAATTATTTCCCCTCGTGGTTATAAGCCGGGCCAATGTGGGCTCGTTTCGAGACGTGACGATTTCCATCCGACTTTAGGGGCAAGATGGCTCTACAATGGAGGATGCCGATTTATGCGTGCTTGTTATTCGTTCCTGGGACGTGCCATTATGGGCTCGATGGCCACAGGCGAAGGATCAATAAATGTGCACTGCACATACGAACGAGGTCGTCAATGTGGTTACGGATGAACCTCGTGCTTGGTCGGGGTGCCCGGTGTCAATGCCAGTTGAATCCGCCTGATGAACACTATCCACTCAGGATCCCCCACAGACCCATGCCCTCACCACATCTTTAACAAAGCAGACTCCATCATAGCACCACACCTCCGAGACGTCATCAACTGCTCCCTCAACTCCGCAACATTCCCGGAAAGCTGGAAACATGCAGAACTCAGCGCCCTCCTGAAGAAACCCACAGCTGACCCCACCGAACTAAAAAACTACCGCCCTATCTCACTCCTTCCATTCCCGGCCAAAGTCATCGAAAAAGCGGTCAACAACCAGCTCGCCGCATTCCTCGAAACCAACAAATCCCTCGACCCCTCACAATCCGGCTTCCGAGCCAAGCACAGCACTGAAACCGCCCTCATCGCAGCAACAGACGACATCCGAACTCTACTGGACAATGGAGACACCGTCGCCCTCATCCTCCTCGACCTCTCCGCAGCATTCGACACGGTCTGTCATAGCACCCTTTTACAACGCCTCAGAAACATCGGTATTCAAGGAAAAGCACTGGAATGGATCACCTCGTTCCTCACCGGAAGAACCCAGAGGGTCCGCCTTCCACCATTCAAGTCAGAGGCCACTGAAGTCATCTGCGGCGTACCACAAGGATCTTCACTCAGCCCCACCCTCTTCAACGTATACATGAGCCCCCTCGCGGCCATCGCACGCCAACACAACCTCAACATCATCTCCTACGCCGACGACACTCAACTGATCCTCTCACTCACCAAAGACCCGAACACTGCCAAAACCAACCTGCATGAAGGAATGAAAGAAGTAGCCGAATGGATGAAGCACAGCCGTCTGAAACTGAACTCAGACAAAACAGAAGTCCTCATCCTAGGCACCTCCCCCTCCGCCTGGGACGACTCTTGGTGGCCTGAGGCCCTTGGTAAAGCACCCATCCCGACGGACCACGCACGGAACCTGGGCGTCATCCTGGATTCCTCTCTCTCGATGAACAGGCAAGTCAACGCCGTTTCTTCATCTTGCTTCAACATTCTTCGCATGCTCAAAAAAACATTCCGCTGGATCCCCACCAAAACTAGAAAAACGGTCACCCACGCTCTGGTCACGAGCCGACTGGACTACGGAAACACCCTTTACGCCGGTACCACCGCAAAACTCCAGAAAAAACTCCAACGCATCCAGAACGCTTCAGCCAGGCTCGTATTAGACATCCCGCGGAAAGAACACATCTCTGGTCACCTGAAAAACCTCCACTGGCTCCCCGTCAATAAGAGGATTACTTTCCGGCTCCTAACCCACGCACACAAAGCACTCTACGAAATCGGACCCGAATGCCTCAACTCACGTCTGTCCTTCTACACCCCCACTCGCCATCTACGATCCTCCAACCAAGCCCTTGCCACTGTACCCCGCATCAACAAAACCACCATGGGAGGTAGATCCTTCTCCTACCTGGCAGCTAAAACCTGGAATTCACTTCCCACTCACCTTCGCCTTACTCAGAACCACCTAGCATTCAGAAAACAACTTAAAACGTGGATATTCGACAAGTAATTCCCCACCCGTCTTCAAGCGCCTTGAGACCCTCTGGGTATGTAGCGCGCTATATAAATTTCTTGACTTGACTTGACTTGAAAGGCCTTCCATGAAGGCTTTTATCGCTGGCACTCTGAACAGGGATATATGCTGCTTGTTTTGTAGGTACGCTGCTATAGCTGCTAGATGTACTCTGATAGATGTGTACGCGAGATTACATTGCTGTAAGTGTAGTAAGTAGCAAATAATCTCCCTTGTTGATACGTCCAGAGGGTTGATATTGTTAGTGGTACAGTGTATAGCAAACCTCTTCCACTTAGCTGCATAGCATGCTCTGGTGGTGGGACGTCGCGCTTGCTTAATTATCTCCATGCAATTTGGGGGTAGATCTAAGTACCCAAATTCTAGGATTTCAGGAGCCAGATCGCTAGGTTCAGTTGTGTGGGATCTGGGTGCATTATTTCTCCATGGTTCTGTGTAAGGTGCATGGGTAGGATTCTTAGCTTTTGGTGTGGCACTTGTGAGAGTTGCAGGAGCGTGGTGAACCACGGTTGTCGTGCCCACGTGGGTGCTACTAGTATCATGGTCATTGAGTGCTGTTGCAGCTTTCTGACCATGAATGGGATTAGTGGGAGAGGGGGAAAAGCGTATGCAAATTTGTTGGACCAATTTATCCATAACGCATTGCCCTGTGACAGGTGGTGTGGGTACCTGGACGCGAAGCTTTGGCATTTTGCATTCTGATGAGTGGCAAAGAGGTCTATCTCTGGTTGTCCCCATCTTTGGAAGAATGGCTGCAGTATTTGTTGGTGCAGTTCCCATTCGTGTATTTGTTCCGACTGTCTGCTTAAGATGTCTGCTATCTGGTTTTGGACTCCTGGTAGGTGTTCGGCTAACAGATAGATGTTTTGAGGAATGGCCCATCTCCAAATCTCCTGTGCTAGTCTGGATAGTTGGAGAGAGTGCGTCCCCCCCTCTTTTTGAATATAATACATTGCTGTCATGTTGTCTGTTCTGATCAGGACTGCTTTGTCGGTAACATGTATTTGAAAGGCTTTCAATGCTAGAAACACTGCTAGTAGTTCTAGATGATTGATGTGCAGTCTTCTTTCCTGCACACTCCACCTTCCTTGCACTGTGTATTTCTCCATATGTGCTCCCCATCCCGTGAGCGATGCGTCCGCTGTTATTGTCACCTGTGGAATTGGTTCTAGGAACGACCGCCCCTTGGTAATGTTTGTTGTGTTCCACCACTTCAGAGAGCGGTGTGTGCGGTCGTCTACCAACACCAGATCTGTAATCTGTCCTTGAGCCTGATTCCACTGTGCCGCTAAACATTCTTGTAGCGGACGCATTTGTAGTTTGGCATATGGTATTAGCAGAATGCAGGATGACATCATCCCTAATAGCTGCATGAACACTCTCGCTGCTAGTGAGTGTTGTGGCTGGAATCTTTGAATGATTGTAAGCATTGTTTGTATCCTGGCTGGATTGGGGTATACTTTGGCTTTTTCTGTGTCTATAGTAGCCCCCAGATATTGTTGAACCTTGCTTGGTTGCAGGTGTGACTTTTTGTAGTTCACCGTGAACCCTAGCTGGTGTAGCAGCTGAATTGTCTTTTGTGTGTTCTGAAGACATTCCTCTTGTGACTTGGCCTTTATTAGCCAGTCGTCCAAGTAGGGGAAGACATGTATTTGTTGTCTTCTTAGGTGAGCTGCCACCACTGCTAGACATTTTGTGAACACCCTTGGTGCCGTTGTGACACCAAACGGAAGGACCTTGAACTGATAATGTTGTCCGTCTACCACAAACCTGAGGTATTTCCTGTGGGCTTTGTGAATCGGGATATGAAAGTAAGCGTCTTTTAGATCCAGTGTAGAAAGAAAGTCCCCTTTCTTCAGTAAAGGAAGTACTTGTTGGAGCGTGACCATGTGGAAATGTTCCGAATTTATGTATGCGTTGAGAGGTCTTAGGTCCAATATTGGCCTTAAAGACCCGTCCTTTTTGGGAATTAGGAAGTATAGGGAGTATACTCCTGTTCCTTGTTGGTGCTGTGGAACCTTCTCTATGGCATGCTTTTCTAGCAGGGATAGTACTTCTTGTTTTAACAGTGTCAGATGATCTTGTTTCATTGGACGCTGTTTGGGGGGGATGTTTGGTGGGGTAGCTGTGAGTTCTAGGCAATAACCATGTTGGATAATTTGTCTCACCCACCTGTCTGATGTGATGTTTTCCCAGGCAGGTAGGAACTGTGATAGGCGTCCCCCGACCGTTGTTATGTGGTCTGGGGGGAGCTGTATGAAGTCACTGTTTTGGGGTTGGAGAGTTGCGGTTGTTGTTGTTTCCGCGACCCCTACCCTTGTTGTTGTTACCTCTGTAACTGCCCCTAGCATTACCTCTGGGTGATGTTGGTGTAAAAGAGGTCTGTTGCTGGCTTGTGCCTGTATTTTTGGATCCTCCTCTATAGGTGGACCTATGAAAGGAACCTCTTTGGGTGGGCTGTTGCAATGCTCCCATTGATTTAGCCGTTTCCGTGTCCTTTTTCATCTTTTCTAAGGCCTCATCTGTCCCTGATCCGAAAAGTGTTTTCTCATCAAAAGGCTGGTTCAATAAGGATGTTTGTACTTCTTGTTTGAACCCTGAGACTCTGAGCCATGCATGTCTCCTTATCATGATGCTTGTGTTTATGGATCTTGCTGCAGTGTCTGCTGCGTCTAGGGCGCACTTAATGGAAGTGTTAGTAATTATCTTTCCTTCCTGTATGAGCTGATCTGCCCTCTTTTGATGTTCTTTGGGGAGATGCGTGATGAGTTTTTCTAATTCATCATAATGAGCTCTGTCATACCTTGCAAGTAATGCTTGCGTATTAGCTATGCGCCAGCTGTTTGCCGCTTGGGATGCTACTCTCTTGCCAGAGGCATCTATTAGTTTAGACTCTTTGTCAGGAGGTGGAGCTTCTCCTGTAGATAAAGAGTTTGCTCTCTTACGAGCGTTTGTGACCACTAGTGAGTCTAGAGGAATTTGTCCCTTGATAAATATTGGGTCCTTTGGAGCTGCCTTATATTTTTTATCAATTCTTGGGTTTAATATTCTAGCCCTCACCGGGTCTTTGAATATCTCTGATGTGTGACTAAGTAGGCCTTTAAGCATTGGTAATGTTCCTGATGTTCTTTGTGCAGCAGGTAGTGTTTCTAACAAGAAGTCCTCAATTTGAGGTTCTGCATGTAGGTCTACCTTGTGGTATTTTGCTGCTCTATTAATTAATTGTGCAAACCCAGTATTATCATCAGGTGGTGAGGGTTTTGAGGGATACAATTCAGGGTCGTTGTCATTATCTGACCCTACATTGTACTCCTCCCATGGGTCTGCCTCCTCTGGGATTGTGTCTTCATCATCCCCAGGATGTTCTCCCTCTCCTATGTCACTATCTACATCTGTTGTAGGTGTGGATGGGCGTGTGAAAGGTTTAGTTGGCCTAGTGTGAGGAAGAGGAGAAGAGGGTGTGTCTCTAGGTTGTGGAGAAGGGGGGGGAGTTGTATTCGTCCCCATTGTTCTCTTCTTCGGAGGAGTTTTGTCGTCCGATTGTTCATTCTTCCTCTTTTTAGGTAGTTCTGTGACTACCTTGCCAGTTTGTGGATCAATAAACAGAGTCTTTTGTTTAGGATCGGTTTTATATTCCTGTGTCGGTACCGCAGTTTTCGGGTCTAAAGGTGTTTTTTCTTCTGACTGTCCATTTGTATTTTCGACACCGAGATTTTATTCGGATCCGATGCTTTCGGCATCGAGGATGTCTTCAGTGTCGAAGGTGTTTTCGACGTCGAAACGTGTTTCGGTGTCGACATGGACTGTTTCGACTTGACATGGAGCTTCGGGGTCGATGTCGTGGTGGGTCGTTTATCGGAACCACCATGATGGGAGACCGAGTGTTTCGGTTTCGTTGCCGGGCCCGAAGGCGGGGCGTCGGAAACATTTTTCGGTTGTCTGACCGGGCTCGAGGGCGGGGTCGACACCGTGCGGGGTCTGTTCTTGGGTAACGGGACGTCGTCACTCACGGTTTTTGTTGGACGTCGATTTCCTCGACGTCGGACTCGTCCGCTTCTGACCCCGCCTCGTCGACCTCCTCTTCTAGGTGCTGGTCCTCGAACAGCTCCGGGATTGCTTGTGACTGCATTCTCGATACCTCGTGTCTTCGAGCTCGAATGGAGTCCTTTCCATGGACTCCGGGCTGGACTACGTCGAGCTGGTCTTCTCGTAGTCGTCGTTTTTCGAAACGCTTCGAGATGGAAGTGAAGTCGCGTTCGATAACAATACCGTCGAATTGGAAAGGGTTACGCGCCGAATATAACCTTCTTTATCGAAGTCGGTCCGGAGCGCTTCGATCCTCATCCGAACCCGATGGCGGAAAAAAACAATCTAAGGATGGAGTCGATGCCCATGCGCACTAACACCAAGAGGAGGAGTCATCGATGACGACAAAGACTTCTCCAGAAGAAAAACAAGTGCAATCATCCGAGCCCAACACCAGATGGCGATCTATTCATAAATGTACCATCTGCAGCCCATATGCCTCGAACCTACAGTTCCTCGATTTAAGGCACACAAAAGAAAGGATCTGAAGTCAATGTGCTTGGGTGGTTCTTGAATGCAGTCCTGCTAGTCACTGGAGTAGAACGAAGTTGGTGTGGAACCACATGACGTCACCTACCATCAAGAAGGAGTACTGCTTTTGAGTTTCCGGATCCAGTCTGACGCTTTGTAGAATATTCACAAGGTAGGAAGCAGCAGTTAGAAGTATCTATCAGAAAGTGGTTTACTTCTGCCTGATGTTCTGCTCTTACGAAACTCATTCCTTCAAGGTCCATTTACAGAGATTTTTGATAAGATTCATTGATAATAATCTGGACCATGTTTGGGATCTTGTTCCTGTCTGTATATTACATCCCCCAGAAATGTTGTTCTCACTGCTGGATGCATAGATGACTGCCCTTGATTAAAGTGAGGATCAAATCCTTAAACAGTTTTGCGAGAGCTTTGGCTGCTGTTTTGGTAGACCTTTAATCAACCAGTTGGTCTGCTACTGATGCCATGCACTTGGTAAAAAGTATGAGAGCTGATTTAAGCCTGAAGGGAACACCTCATAGATAGGAGAGGCAACGGAGTACTTCGAATCTGAGGTATTTGAGGTGTATGGGATGAAAGGGTATAAGAATATAAGCATCATTTAAATATAGTGAAGCCAAATAGTTGTTCTAGGTAAGACACTAACACTTCCAGTAAGGTGGCCGTTCTGAACGACTTGTTTTCTCTGGAAAATATTTAGCTGTCTCAGACCCAGAACCATCTTCAGTACATTGATGTTTTCATTTTTATGAAGTAAAATATGAATAAAACTCTGTATTTATGATGTTTTGAGAGTGGCTTGAATGATCCTTTGTTTAGCATGTCGAGATTCAATGCCATCAGGCAAGGGAGATAGATTCCTGTGTTTGACTTTGGGTAGTGGTGTAATCTGATGTTTTTGGGTGAGTTCAAACCTATGTTTGTATTGAATTAAGGCAAAACCAAATCGCCCCTGGTGATCTTTTTCTCACTGTTTGCTGAAGGCAGAGATTTCTCCACCTATGGGATCCAAACTGTGTAGGGAAAGGAAGGTGGTAGCTGGTGCCAATAATCCATCAGTGACGGTTGTTTGTGTCTTGATTTGTTTGTGGTATTCTGTAAGTGGTCTGCGGTTTCCCATGGTGTTAGAGATATTGAAGCTGAGGGTGATTAGATGGGTATCTGTATGCTGGTACTTAATCGTAGAAAGATCTGACATTTGGTCCTTGAAAGGGTTGAAAATGGTGTTACTGTTAAGCTCTTAAGAGATCAGCCAGTACTAGCATTAGATTTGATACTTTAGAGTGCGTCATAAACATGTCTGTGAAAGGATGATTCCCCATTGAAGGGCAAGTCCATGATCCGGTTCTGTACTTTAGGTCAAAAGGAAGTTGCACACAGTCAACCCTGCCTCCTGAGTACTGCTACTCCAGCACACTGGCAAAATCCCAGATTTGAGGTATTACTTTACTTATCTTTGAATGTTGCAGATGTTCTCTTACCTTCATGGAGGATAGGCATCGGCTTCTGCTTTTTCTTTTTGGAAAAAGAATCCAGGTATGGGGCAATGTCTAACCACATTTGCAGATCATAGCAACCTAATATTTCAATTGCATTAGATGTTGTGATGAACATGCTGCCATTGAATGGTAGCATTTTCTAGAAAGAATCTATTCTGGAGAACCAGCTCACGGGCCGGCCGTCCATGGTGTTCCGGGGTTTTTAGACCTCATTTGTGCTGCTTACATCCCTAACCAGTTTGCTTTTGCAGGTGATTTATATTTTTGTCCATTTTGGACACCACAGTAGCCACCACTGCAGGAGTTTGCATCAATTGTATTCCTTTCTGTCACAGTTTGACTACAAATTTCTTGTGACTATCCCTCTAGATAGTTCTCGGAAATCATATAAAAAGCTATCGATTTCTTTGGATGTCACTGTGAGATTGAATCTCAGATGCTTTTCTGACTAAAGTATGGAAGCTCAAAATATTGTCTGGCGGTAAGTCTACTGGTAAAGGCGTGGAGGGTTCCGCTGTTGGCAATATGTAATCATCTCATTCATCACCTCTTGCCCTTCACATTGTGGGAGCTCACCTTCTATGTCTGTGTACTGATCATCACCTAAAGTAACCACTTGTACTGGCTGTAATAGTATTTCGTAATAGTGTTGGGTCTTATGGGCAAGCTTCCGAGGAAGCTGTGAGGTTGGTTTAAAAGAAGCAGAAAGTTTAAGATTTCGTGCTTGGTAATCTTTCAGTGGCTCCTGAATGTTCAAAAGTGGAGTCCGCTGAGCAGATGATGGTTGTTAACCGTGTTCTGATAGGAACAGTTCTAGTAGTGGTTAATTAATTCGAGGTCTCTGATCAGGTCAACGTAATTAAGTATTGTGCAAGTATTGTGCATACTGTGTTTCCTAAAATTCATTTGTACGATTGTAGCATACGTGTTCTGCAGGCCAATCTTGTTCCTGCTACCTAGGGTAGTTGGGATGATGAGAGTGATCAGACTATGCAGGAAAAATCCTCTGTAAGATGCTTCATAAAGATCATCTGTATTCTAATCTTTATTTTCTTCACCCGCAGGAATTATTATGGAGGTAGTGGTGGCATTTTACTGGGTGATGTACGTTGTGGTAAGAAGTCTGCTGACTTAAGTGTTGTACAAGCCCAAACTCTTATTGACTGAAAACATTAAGGAGGGATTGTCAAATAGAGCTTTGTTTACAGTGAGTCTATTGACAACACAGGCATAGATAGGATCATTAACACCTTGAATGCTACAGTAATTCCCGCTCGTTGCTGAAGTCTTCAGATTTCCATTGTTCATTACGAGCTCAGCTCGTCATAAGCACACGACCAGTGTACTGCATGACGAGCTGAGCTCGTCATGAGCATGGAAGGGGTTAAGATTTTCCCGACAGTAATGACTAGTTATGCCAACGTTGGGTCAGCCATTAAAAGGGGTGGTTGTTGGTGGTGGAGATCCAGCGCTGGTTTTGTAGACTGGAGATGGTTGTCACCATTTCTCTTTTGTGGAGCAGTCATCAATGGATGTGTCAAGAGTTGTCTATAGTGGTACCATCGGTGGTGTGACAGAGTTTGTTTTCTTTTTAGGAGATGCTGGGGGCAGCATTTCTGCTGACCTTTCCCTTTACTTTTGTCCACGTTCTAGTGATCGGGAAGGTGGTGAAAGTTTCTAGATGCTTTTTACATTCTCCTCCCCTCCCCCCTCCACACCCCTACAAACCCTTTTAAATAGGAGGGAATGCCTCTGTATTAGATGTTTCCATATGTCTTTTTTGAAGTTTTTTTCTCCTTCAAGGGCTAAAGTGGTGAGCCAGATTCATCCTTAACAAAGAGTTATTATTTACCTATGAGGTGAGTGTGTTTCTAAAGTGACACTGACTTAGGGCCTTTTTGCTGCTAGTGTAAAGTTGCCATGGGGCCCCCACTTATACACCTGGAATGATTCAAGCATGATAATCTATGGAAGATGCAATACTGGAACAATATGGTATTTAAACGTGATTAGAGCAAATCAGTATACAATTAAGGTTCATAAATCCTAACTTCTATTTGGTTTATTTTTACTAAGTGTTCCAGACTAGCTTTGTAGAATTTTTCGCAGTTTTTTTTCTTTACTAAGAAACTGGCCTTGTTATGCGAATCTTGATTACACCTACCACCTATAGGGAAGCTGCAACCCCTATCAGAGTCTGGCATATCTTGGCTGGTTACGTAAAAGAAGGCATCCTTAAATGGTTTATGTTTTTGTTTGAGTTGCCTCCAAAAGAACACTATGAATAATTTATTTTCCAGCTCCTCTGAGATAATAAGGAAAAGAAGTCATTTACTAATCCTTTTTCAATCACATTAGATATTTGGACACCGTTTTCAAAATACCCTGCTACTTCCAAAATTGACATTACGCTGAAGTGGAGGTAGTGGTTTTGCTTACAAAGTGAGGCATTCAATTGACACTGTCGTCATTACCATTCAATTTCTCCTTTTCACTATCATACCCATCAGGATCCAGGTTGCCCCTCCTTTTCTGATTGAACTTACAAGATAAACTTGAATAGCTCTCTTTAGATCCCCTCTAGGTCTAGCAGGAGAAAACCATGATACTTTCACTTGTTTGGGTGTATGTGGGGTAGCTGAGTCCCACCACTGATTGGCTCCTTAGAGTGGTAGTGGTGAGGGTGGAGTAAATTAGGAGAGTTGCACTATGAAAACAGGAGACCCAATCAATACTGGATGTTCGTGGTGAAGTACTTTTTGTTACACTGTCAAAACGTGTCTGCTTGTGTACACAACTTTCAAAATGTATTTAGTCAAAACCAAACGTTTATCCATTGCTTCTATAGCATCTAGAAGCAAGTATAATTAAACAACATATACACATCGATGAGACATGCTCATTTCTCTTCACATTCAAAAACATACAAAATCCACGTGTTCTTGCAGGAAGATATTTGCTTCCATTTTATAATTTGTTTTGTAACAGACTGAGCAGTAATACCTACAGTGCTATCAAAAAACCTGGTTACAATCATGGTCCTAAGAAGGAGTTGCATCAGTACCTCTCATACAGGTTCTCTTCAAAGATATTTGTCTGGAGCTACGAAATCTAATACCAAAAACAGACATCCCTCTTAGTGGATGCAGATATTGAGAGAACCAGATTTCTAGTCAATAAGATTGTTGTAGACTGTATCAACATTTAAGTCTCATGTTTGGTCTCTTCGGAATATGGGCCATCAAAAGCGAGCCTTGTGGACTAAGACTTTATGGATGATGATCGTCAGTAGAACACAGCATTGTTGGAGTTTATCCTAGAGTTAAACCTGGCATGTACACTCCTCTGAAATCAATTTATTTTTATGCAGCCCAGGTGAATACTCAAGGGAAAGGCCAACACACTTAGACAGGAATAGGATACCCCATAGTAAAAGGATTCCTTACCTCCAGGAAGTATTGCACTTTTGTATCCTTTGTGCATGTAATTTACCAGAGAAATTCTTTTAGATTTGACAATCCTCTACCGTTTGCTCTAGGTAAATGCTAGATACATCTTCCATGTGGGTACTCCTAAAAGATTGGGTTCCAGCCCTAGCAGAGGCTTTCCCATATTACAGGCATGTTACAATGTGTTCCTTTCAGGACCATGGGCAGAAAATTACTTACGCTAAAATTGCCTCAGCAGTTCGTTAGAGCCATAAAGAACGCCTTAAAATTCACACTCACTAAAAAATCTACAATGTATTACTATAACAAAATTGTATTAAGTGTTCCTAGTCTGAGGACTCCAAATATTTTGTAATACAGGTCTAGAGGAATTGACCCAATGCAGTAGAATATGGAGTTCCTTGAGATGTTAGTTATATTTTCCAAACCTTGGGTTTTAAGAAGATCTCCCGGGAGCTTTCTTTCTTGCACTAGTAAAATAATCATACACAAATCTTGTTTTCTGCTAATGCTCTCCATTTTTACCATGAGCTATCTAGGGTATTCCTGCCCTCTGACTAAACTTTGAATAATCGAGCAATATGCCTATCTAACTTTGAACTTCCATTAAACTTGAAGTTATTCTGACTCTCCTATGACCCTGCTTAAACCTCTAAAAGAACTCCACTGCTGTTCTGCATCAATGCTCTACTCCACAATATATGGAAGATATTCACTGTCTGCTCAAACTGACCCTCTCCTCCACTTATTCAATACTGAGAGCACAAGATTACCACCCATGACAATAATCATCCCTTGGCAGCTCTTACCTTGCCGTCCTTCACCTGGGATGGAGATACTGTCTCAAAAGAATTGTTTGTATCTGAAACAGAAGCAGAAACACTAAGCACTTACAAAGTAAAACGGTAATGCATTTATTTGTATTCAATAACACATCCACATTATCCCCAGGTGCTCATGACAAGGTTCTGCAAAAGGTCGATTATACAAGATCTGCTTTTATTTTGCTCCCATTCATTTTTATTTTCATTGCTCCACCTATCAACTTGCAACTGCTCTAGCAACCTGCTAATAGGGCTATCCCAGTAGCTTGATGTTTTGTCAGGGATGACAAACTACAATACGATTGACTCACCTAAGATAGCCGCAGCCTGGAGGTTGTATTTCTCAGCATTCACCTGTACAATCAACTCCCCAACATCAGGCAGGTCCTAGAGTTAAAAAAAAAAGAGGGTCATTCCTGGAAGATTTTTTTCAAAAGTGCTTGGAGACATCAGACCAAACAAGGAAGAAGACAGTCTGCAGACTGTTGCTATTTATTTCGTCTCCCCCTTTCACCCCCATGTACTTTTTATGTTTCAGGTAATTCGTATTTTCCTTATTGTACTGTATTAATGCTGTTACTTCATGCCAACGTTTGTTCCTCTTGTTCGCGCTCTATAAAACTTTTCAAATAAAGCTGCATGCTCACAGATGGTGACTGATCTCTGTACTGACACTGAGCATAGATCGACAAATGCCTCAGTCTGGAAACCGACATCTTCCACACTGATCCAAAGCAACCAACACATGTGCTTACCTCTGAGCAAATAATATGGACCCATGTTCCCTTGGGGATGTGGAGCACCATTGTGGAGATTTAAACTTCTATTAGACTGATAGTTACAAAATTCATGCAAATGTCTTACTCTACCAGAAAGCTGAAATTGGGGCTCAAACAGGTTTTGGGGTTGAAAGGGAATACGGATGAGGATGGTTGCCATTTTCCTCTGTGGAGCTTCTTCAACTAAAAATTTTCTGGAGTGGAGGGCGAGTTTGCTGATGGTAGCTATATTCTCACAACCTTCAGTATTCTGGTGGTTTAAGTCAGACCTAGGACTAAGAGATGCATTATTTGATTTTTATGTTTTGAGCAACTAGGGAGCTTTTTCTTTAAACAGGCTTTCTCGCAGTTGAGCTTCAACATCCCAGAAGGTCACAGAGATCTCATCCATGCATATCTCCAGAGCACCTAATCATGTGCCCATGAATAGTACCACATTAAATTTTGTATGCATTCTACACAGACTGTTTTGCTGTATCTATCCCATCTAGGATCAAGGAAATACATGAGTCCCTCACTGGCGCAGGCAAACTGGGAACAAAAGATGCCACCATCATCCACAAAACCTATTCTCTGGAGACTTACTTAAAGAAAGCAAGTGTGCGCAGACCACCAATAATTTCGGGGACGTTCACCTCCCCAGGGCCAAATACTTTTAAAACAATGGGAGCGGGGCAGCGTAGCCTCCCCTCCATGGACACATAGGGCCCCAGGAACCACAATCTCCCCGGGGTATGACTCCTGGTATGTTCCTGGGTGCCCATCCCCAGGACATGCCTGTTTGCTTTTGCTTGGCAGGAACCAACACATCCTGTTAAGCAAAAAAAAAAAAAAAAAAAGAAAAAAAAGAACACACTCCAGATCCATGTGGGCAGTGACAGATGAAACTATTGCCCTTGCACACAGGGAGCTGCCTTTCTAGCAGCTCCCTGTGTGCAAGAGCAACGGCCGGGGGCCTTGAGGCTCCCCCCGCCATCCCCATGCTGCACATTGAGTGTCCTGGATGAGCTCCAGGGCACCCACGAGACATGGACTCATGCACTCATTCACACAGGTATCTGCATTTCTAGCAGCTCCCTGTGTGCAAGAGCAACGGCCAGGGGCCTTGAGGCTCCCCCGCTACACACTGAGTGTCCTGGGTGAGCTCCAGGGCACCCACGAGACATGGATTCATGCACTCATTTACATACACATTCACAAACTCATGCACTCACTCACACACCCATTTAGACTCATGCACCCACTCCCAATCTCACACCACCATTCACAGACTCATGAACGCACTCACTCACTCACACACTCCGAGACTCATGCAGGCACTCCCAAACCTACTCAGACTCATGCACTCACTCAGTCTGACACACTCTAATGCAGGCATTCGCAAACCCACTGAGACCCTCCGACACCCACTCCCAGACCCAGTGAGACACCTACCCACCCAGTGAGACACGTATACAGCCACTCCCAGACCTACCCCGAAACTCACACACACACTCACAGACCTACTGAGACACTCATGCACTCACTCACAAGTTCACTGTCAAAGGTTACTGGTTGCAGAAATAGCAGTTGACACCTATGCATTGGCTCAAAGGGTGGACCCATTGACTGTGTAAGAACTATGTTGAGATTCCACACTGGTGGAAGTCTTGGTGGTATTACCCTTTTTAATCCTTCCATAAAGGTTTTAATAACTGGTACTCTGAATAGAGTCAAGTGTTGTCTATATTTGTATGTACGGAGCTATTGCAGTTAGATGTAAGCAGATGGATGCGTAGGATAGTCCAGATTGCTGTATGTGTAACAAGTAACAGATGATGTTCTGTATGGAAGCATCTAGTGGATTGATATTGTTATTATTACAATATATAACAAATCTTTTCCATTTAGCTGCATAACATACTCTTGTAATAGGTCTTCTGGCCTCTTTCAGGATATTCATACAGACTGGAGGAAGATTTAAATAACCAAACTCTATAACCTCAGGAGCCATATCGCCAGGTTGACTTCTTCGGGGTCTGGGTGTCGGATTTCTCCATGGCTCTGTGTGGAGACTGGAGGTGAGATGCAGCTTTTGGTGTGGAACTACTTACAGATCCAATAGGGTTGTGAACCATGGTTGACAAGCCCATGTGGGAGCTATTATGATCAGTGTGAGGGGTGTTTGTCTGAGCCTCCGAACTACTAGTGGAACGAGTGGGAGAGGCGGAAAAGTGTAGAAAAATATGGCTGACCAGTTCATCAATAGCGATACAAAAGGGGATGATGGACGGAGCGTTTGAACAAATCAAACACTCACCCCCAGTCAACTGATCTGGGTTTAATCCATCACCATTCTTTAGTTCACTCAGCCACCCCAGTTCAGACATGGCTATATGCAAATCAGCCTGACCCTGTGCCTTATGGGGGAACAGTCCAGCCCGAACTGCCAAGCCATGTCTTCCCTGGACCGGAAACAAGCATCAGCCAGGCTATCTTGAATCCAGTGGCCAAGTGAACAAGGGACTCACGTCTGAGTATACCCTGCCACACTTAGGGCGAACAAAGCGATACAAAAGGGGATGATGGACGGAGCGTTTGAACAAATCAAACACTCACCCCCAGTCAACTGATTCATAATCCTCATCAGCCACGCTATCTTGAATCTGACTGGGGGTGAGTGTTTGATTTATTCAAACGCTCAGTCCATCATCCCCTTTTGTATTGCCTTGTTCACTTGGCCACTGGATTCAAGATAGCCTGGCTGATGAGGATTATGAATCCGAAACCGGTCCCAGGATGCTTGTTTCCGGTCCAGGGAAGACATGGCTTGGCAGTTCGGGCTGGACTGTTCCCATAAGGCACAGGGTCAGACTGATTTGCATATAGCCATGTCTGAACTGGGGTGGCTGAGTGAACTAAAGAATGGTGATGGATTAAACCCAGATCAGTTGACTGGGGGTGAGTGTTTGATTTGTTCAAACACTCCATCCATCATCCCCTTTTGTATCGCTCAGTTCATCAATAGGGCATTGCCCTTGGATATTGGGTGTAGTAACCTGGAGGCAAAGTGCTGGCATTTTGCGTTTTCTGCTGTTGCAAATAGATCTATGTGAGGGAATCCCCATTGTTGAAAATACGGTAGGAGAATTTGGTGATGATGTTCCCACTAGTGGGTTTGCTATCTCTGTCTGCTTAGGAGGCAATCTGATGGTTTACACCTAAAAGGTGTTTGGCTAGGAGATACATACTGTGGTGTATTGGCCATTTTCAAACGTTTTGTGCTAGCGTTACAGTTGGAGAGAATGTGTCCCCCCTTGTTTTTGTTTAGAATACATTGCTGTCGTGTTATCTGTGCGAACAAGGACAGCTTCGCCTAGTAGGTGAATTTGGAAGGCGTTGAGAGCTAGAAAGACTGCTAGTAGCTCTAATTTGTTTATGTGGATATCTTATTGCTGTTGACTACACAAGCCTTGTATTGTGTGATATTGTAGGTGAGCACCCCAACCCCAAAGCTTATATTCTTTGTCTGGGGGGGAGCACCTCCAGAGGTTTGTGAATTAGCCCTTTTACGAGTGTTTGAAACCACTAGGGGGTCTAAAGGCAACTGTCCTTTAATGTATACTGGATCAGATGAAGCAGGTTTGTACTTTTTTTGTCTATTCTTAGAGTGAGAATTTGAGCTCTGAGAGGGTCTTTAAATATATCATCTACATGTCTCATCATGCCCTTAAGCATGAGGAGGAACTGGGTAGACCAGTGTGTGCTGCCTAATGTTTCAAATAAGAAATCTTCCTCAAGTGATTCTTTGTGTAATTGTACTTCATGGTACAGTGCAAATCTAGCCAACAGTTCTAAATACACTACATTAGCATCAGGAGAGGAAGGCTTTGCAGGGTAAAGATCTGGGTCATCATCTACCGGCTGATCAAAACGTAATCTCTCCAGGGGTCTACTGGTAATGGATTATCTTCCTCATCTAAATTATCTTCGTGATAAACAACAGGCTGTGAGGGTGGAGATTCCTGCGGTGTAGTAGACAGTGGCTCTAGTGTAGGAGAAGGTGGTGGTGTAGGGGAACGTATTGGAAGAGGAGGAGGATTAGGAGAAGGATTATTCCCTGTATTCTTCTTCAGTGGAATTGTATATGGAATAACCTCAGACTGTGGTTTATGCTTTTGAGGCAGTTTAGAGAGCAGACGTTCTGTATCTGGATTGATGTACAGTTATTTTCGTCTAGGATTTGTTTTAGGAGGTAGAAAGTCAAAAAACTGATCCTGTGTTCTAAGAGGAACGTCTTTCGATTTCGGCCGCAACGACTTGGGTACCAGAATATATTGCCCTTTCGGTGAGGAAGGTTTCGGCTCTGAAGACCCTTTGGATTTGGACGTCGAATGTTTCGGCTCGAAAGGGTGTTTTAACTTCGAGCTCCCTGGTTTTGACTCCAGCCACGTAGATTCAGTCCCCAGTCGGAAGGCTTGACTACTTGTTTCGGCCCCGGACCAGAAGGCGGGGCGTTAGAAAAATAGTCTTGATGCCGACCGTGACTCGAAAGTAGGGGTGGAACTGAAAATATTCAAGCTGGTGCGCCTGTCAGACCTATATCCTTTTACTAGTAGCCTACTAGAGGCTCAACACCCGGGCTGTTCCACAGAAATCAGTCTTTCCATTCAGAGTTATCCAAAAATCATTAATGTTTATTACTTTTTTTTTCCATTTCGTGAATATTTAGCATTTTCTCATATTTGTTTCTTCATAGAAAAACAGTTTTTTTTTCAAGATCTCAACCAGGTCAAGCTTGTACAATTCTATTTTCAAGTCTCAATTTGTGTAAATACAATCAAGTTCATAGAAAACATTTCTTTGTAAACATATGCAAAAATTATTATTTACAGGTAAAATACACGGAAAGACATGTGAACACATTCTATTAATACATGTGACCCCAAAGCAAACCTTCAGTCAGTCTCATCAACCAAACCACTCTCTCACATTCAACACACTCACACAGACAAAAAATCTAGGGAAACTTCTATCCGTTTGTATAACATACACTAATGATGATCAAGTGGACTGACAATCTCAAAGTTTTCCCGGGTGTTGAACCTCTAGTAGGCCACTAGTAAAAGGATATAGGTCTGACAGTAGCACCTGTGAGCATTTTTGCTTCTTTTCCCCCCTTGCTCTTAGAACTAAAAGTACCTCTAGGGGGTACCTTTCCTCAGTATTTAGGGGTAGAACCGAAGCCTAATGTTTGATAGGATTTGGATTTTGGGGCAAGGGGTGTTCTGTACTCAGGCGACCTTGACCATGGCCCAATGGTAAGTCATCTTCTGTCTCCAAGTCAATTTCAGGCACAGAAATGGGCTGCTCCTACATCTCCTCTTCGGCACCTTGTACGTCAAAATCCTCCTGCACGGAACCTTCGCCGAAGATGTCTGTCGTATATTAGACGCTCTGGCTCAGCATTTCACTACGTCAAGCCAGATGATCACGTAGAGTCTTTTTGGAACGAAGCGATCTGCATGTGTCGCAATCCTGTTTGTTGTGCTCGGGGGACAAGCACAAGTTGCACACTTCGTGCGAGTCGGTGCGGGAGAAATTGAATGGAGTCAGTTTCATCAACTGCGAGGTGAACCGACGTGGTTAGGTCAGACGCCCTTCCATGAGTTTCCCATTCGAAATTAAAGTTTTTTTTAGACCGATAAGATAAGCGGAGAAATGGGCTACGCGTACGAAAAGAAATGCGTTACTTACCTGTAACAGCAGTTATCCAGTATTGGTGTCTTTCATAGATTCACATGCCTGAATCATTCCCCGTCGTCGAGATGGGAGCCCCGGTAATAGAAAAGTAATGTCCTATAGACATACATAGAGAAAAATAGGCCTAAGGGCCTTGCCTTAGTAGCCTATCTATGTCCTTTTGTAAAAAGGACCAAATTTCCAAAGGTAGCCAATCAGCTACCACCTCCCTCTAGAACCTTCCTGCCAGGAGCCTCAGTCTCTCAGATTTTCGTACGCACCAAGCTAGGTAGACGTAACATATGCTCTGTAGTGAGAGATGAGTCCTTCCTGGGGAGGTGGGAGGGTTGCATGTGAATCTATGAAAGACACCAATACTGGATAACTGCTGTTACAGGTAAGTAACGCATTTCTTATCCAGTATTATGGGTGTCTTTCATAGATTCACATGCCTGAATCAGAATAGCAAGCAATACATTATGCACATATGCGATGGAATATAACAGTCTGAGATAATACATATCATGTGACTAGATACCATCAGTAATATAAAGAGTAAAGTAAATAAACGTGCATACCATTGCAGGACGGTGGGAAGTAGGAAGGCTCATCTTACTGGAAGAGATGGCGAAGTACAGCTTGGCCCACAGCTGCATCCTGCATCAGTTCCGTGTCCAGGCAGTAGTGTCTGGTAAAGGTGTGCGGCGATTTCCAGGTGGCCGCTCTGCAGATGTCCAGAATCGGTACACCAGCGAATAGTGCTGCCGATGTGGACACAGCTCTCGTGGAATGTGCTCGGACTGATGAATGTAATGGACGTCCGGCTTTGTCATGACAAAATGCAATTGTTGCCGATATCCATCTGGAAATGGATTGTTTGGAGAGTGGCATGCCTTTTCTCGGCCTACTGAAGGCAACGAAAAGTTGTTTGGTCTTTCTGAAAGCTTTCGTTTTGTCGAGGTAAAATTTTAGACATCTCTTAATGTCCAAAGAGTGAAGAGATCTTTCCGCCACTGTGCCTGGGTTCGGGAAGAATGAGCGAAGCACAAGTGGTTCATTGAGATGGAAGTCCGAGGGGACTTTAGGAATGAAACAGGGGTTGGTTCTCAATATGACTCTGTCCTCTCGAAATTGCAAGAAAGGATCCTGTATCGAAAGAGCTTGCAACTCACTGACTCTTCTGGCTGATGTTAAAGCTAAAAGAAGTGCAGTTTTCCAGGAAATGTATTTGATTTCAGCCCTATGGATAGGTTCAAATGGATGTTTCATTAATTGATTGAGTACAATATTCAGATGCCACGTTGGTGGTATTCGTCTTGGTCTAGGGAAAGATCTGTAAAGCCCTTTAAGAAACTGTTTTATCAGTCTGTTGGACCATAGTGAAGGGCCTTTTGAAGACCTTGTGAAGCGTGAGATTGCTGCCAGGTGTACCCTGATGGAAGCATGCGCAAGACCTGTTTGGGCTAGATGCAGGAGATAAGGCAGTATCTGCTCTGGAGTGATCCTGAAAGGGTGTATATTGTTGTCTTTACACCAAATGCAAAATCGTTTCCATTTCAAGGAATAAGTTTTGTTCGTGCTAACTGCTCTTGCTTTAGCTAGGACTTCCTTGCACTCCTGCGGGATGCTTAGGTGACAGAATTCTCGGTACTCAGGAGCCAAGCCGATAATCTGAGAGATTTCAGATTCGGGTGGAGTATCTGACCTTTGGACATCGAGAGTAGAGAGGGATGTTGAGGCAGTTGGATTGATGGACGGACTGAGAGGCGACGGAGGTCCGCGAACCAATGTTGTCTCGGCCAGTATGGGGCAATGAGAATCAATGTGCAATGTTCCATTTTCATCTTCCGGATGACTCTGCTCATCAGGGGAAATGGCGGAAATGCGTACGCAAACACGTTGCGCCATGCGATGGAAAATGCATTTCCTAATGACCCCTGTTGGGGATGCCAACTTGCGAAGCTGTGGCATTTTTTGTTCTCCTTGGTGGCGAAGAGGTCTATTTGTGGTTTTCCCCATGCCGAGAAGATGTTGTCTAGAACTTGTTGGTTCAGTTCCCATTCGTGGGACATTGACCTCTGTCTGCTGAGAGCGTCTGCTATGACGTTGTCTTTTCCTGGGACATACTCTGATGTTAATGTGATGTTGTTGAGCAGTAGCCAGTTCCAAATTTTTTGTGATTCGCGAGACAGCGTCAGCGAGCGTGTCCCTCCCTGCTTGTTTAAGTAGTGCATTGTGGTCGTGTTGTCCGTCCTCACTAGCACTGCTGAATTTTTGACGCGAGGGAGGAATGCCTGCAGGGAGTGAAGGACTGCACGTAGTTCTAGGAGGTTGATATGCAGAGCCTTCTCTTGCTCCGACCATCTGCCGCTGATTTGTAAGTCTTGAAGGACTGCACCCCATCCTTCGAGAGATGCGTCCGTCGTTATGACGTGTGGAGTTTCTGGTAACAAGAACGTGAGACCTTTGGATAGGTTCTTGAGCTTCATCCACCAACCCAGCGTCTCGGATATTTGTCGAGTGACGACAATGTGATCCTCGAAGGAATCTGTACATTGGGTCCACTGTTTGGTCAGGGCCTCCTGAAGGGGGCGCATTCTGAGCCGACAGTGAGGGATGAGTAGAATGCAGGAAGACATCATCCCTAGAAGAGATTTGAAAATCCTTACTTTGATGGTTGGTTTTGAAGATATTGCGGTAGCTAGAGTCATCAGTTTGTTTTTTCTTTCCAGAGACGGGAAAGCTTTGGAGGAAATGGTGTTTATAGTGGCCCCCAGAAATGTGATTATCCTGGTGGGTTGTCAAGTAGATTTTTCGAAGTTGAGAGTCAAACCTAGGTTCCGGAAAATATCGAGACAGGCGTTGGAAGACAGCTGCGCGTCGGTGAGAGACGGTGCTTTCACCAGCCAGTCGTCCAGGTAGGGGAAGACCTGGTGATTCTGTTGTCTCAGGTAAGCTGCCACAGGAGCCAGGCATTTTGTAAAAATGCGAGGCGCTGATTTGAGGCCAAATGGGAGGACACAAAATTGGTAGTGGAGACCTGCTACTTCGAATCGTAGGAATTTTTTGTGTCGTCTGTGTATTGGGACATGGTAATATGCATCTTGCAGGTCCAAAGATGTCATAAAGTCTCCTTCCTCCAGGGAGCCTAGGATTTCCTGGATAGTCACCATTCGAAACGATTGGCTTTTCAGGAAGGTATTGAGCGCCCTGAGATCTAGAATGGGTCTCCATTTCTTCTTTTTCTGTTGGATTAAAAAGAAGCGGGAATAAAATCCCTTTCCCTTTTGAGCTGATGGGACTCGCTCTATTGCTCCCTTTTTTATCATGGAAGAGATTTCCTTCAGTAACATACGAAGGTGTTTGTGATGATGTTTGTGAGGAGGGGTTAATGGTGGTATGGAGTTGAATTCCAAGGTGTGACCGTGTTGAATCAATTGTAGTACCCACCGATCCGTCGTAATCATTTTCCAATTTTGGAGGAAATGTGTCAGCTTGCCACCAATTTTGAGCGGATAGGATGGTGGGGGGACTGGCTGCGGGAAATGGTCATTGTCTTCCGCCAGTCGTTTTCTTTTGCGATTTGCCCCTGAAGTTCTGTCTCCCGTAGGGGGTCTGACGACTTTGTTGTTGCTGTCGCTGCGGGTATTGTGAGCGATTTTGATTATATGAGTATGTGGATTTGCCTTGATAGGATCCTCTGTATGTGGATTGTCCCCTTCCTCTGTGCCCTCGAAAGGACTGGTTTCTGAATTGTAAAGTCCCGAGGGCCCTTGCAGTATCGGTGTCTTTCTTAATCGTCTGCAAGGCTTCATCTATTTTAGCTCCAAATAGTTGTTGTCCGTCATAGGGCATATCTACAACTTTGGTTTGTACCTCTTGCCTGAAGGACGTCGCTTTGAGCCATCCTTGTCTGCGCAAAACTGCGGCGCCTGCAAGCTGTCTGAAGCCTGTCATGGCGACATCGACAGCTGAATCTATGATTTCTGATGCTGACATTTGACCTTCATGAAGGAGTGCCTGGACCTCATTTTTCAAGTCGTCAGGCACGTGCGTGAGATATGGAGCAATATCTTCCCATAGTTGCCTATTGTATCTGCCCAGCAGAGCAATGGCGTTGGCCACTTTGACCGTCATGGCTGACGTTGTGGAGAAGCGTTTGCCTATGCCATCCAATTTCCTGCCCTCCTTGTCTGGTGGTGCTGACAGTGGCGAGGATGGGTTTCTGGAGTTCTTCTGGGCGGCTTGAGTGACGACCGAATCTGGTTTTGGATGTGAATTAAAACAAGTGGCTGCCGTTGACGGAGCTCTGTATTTTTTGTCCAGTCTAGGGACCACTATTGAAACAGATGCAGGAGTTTGCATGAGTTGTAGCCCCTGTTCCCAGATATGTTCTATTATGGGATGGACCGTGCCTCCTTCCTTATGGGGTCTTTGAAGTCATACAAGAAACAATCCGTTACTTTTGTTTCCATTGCCATGTGAAATCTAGTGGCCGCTCTCTCTATTAAATTGTGGAATCCACCGATATCCACTGGTGGAGAGTCTGATGTGCTGGGTTCCGGTGTGGCCGGAGAATGAGCAACGTAATCCTCATCATCTCTGTTTTGAGAGAGGTCATCTCTAACCTCACCTTCCTCAGGAGGTTCGTCGTCATCATCAGAGGATTGTATGTTGTGAACCTGTTCATTGTCTTGAGGAATAACCAAAGGTGCTGGTCTTGCCCTTGGTGATCTTTGCTGTTTGGAAGATTCTTGAGAATTGCCATGTGAAGGTGTCGCCGACGATTCTGGGAATCGCTTTTTATAGTCTGTGATCAGGAATTGAAGATCATTAACTATCTCAGCCGGCAATACGATCATTGGAGTGACTTGAGTATGTACCTGAGCCCGAACAGTTTCTTCCGTAAAAATAACATCATCTCCGTCATCGTCAGTACTCTGGCATTTGACATTGAGATCTGACGGGCTAGTAGCTTGTTCGAATTGTTCATCATCTGATTCGTCAGCTTGTAGTATGTGAGAAGGAAGCAGTGATTGAACCCTACTGGGTGATGTCAATTCGGGCGTAATAGGGAGCTTGGTGACCTTTTTTGAAGGAATTAACTCCGCTTTTTTCCATGGCGTCGATGATGTCGTCGTCGACGAGGTCGTCGACGGTGTCGTCGACGGTATCGACGTCGAGTGTCCCTTCGCCGATGAAGCTGTCGTCGACGTGGTGGTCGTCGACGGTGCGGCTGTCGACGATGTCTTCGTCGACGCGATCGTCGACAGTGCCTTCGCCGATGCGGTCGTCGACGGTACTTTCGCCGTCGTCGATGTGGTCGTCGACGGCAGTTTTGTCGTCGGCGGCGTAGTAGCCGTCGACGGTGCATTTGTCGTCGGCGGTGCTCCTACCGTCGTCGGTGTCTTCGTCGACGATGCGGTGGACGTCGACTGAATTCTCGTCGACGATGTCGGTGTTTTCTGTTTTGTCGACGTCGACTGTGATGACCACGGAGATTTGACAAACGATTGCTGTTTTTTAATAAGTACAATCGACGGTATTGGCTTACCCGTCGTCGAGTGGGTGGTCGTCGGCGTTGAAGTCAAGGCTGACGATGCCACCGTCGTCGAGACTGTCGTCGTCGATGTGGAAACATAGTTCGTTTTTCTTGAAGAGAATGTCATGGAAGTAGACGACGAGGACTGCGATGGCTTTCTGAAGGTTGCAGCATCCTTCACAGACGTGTCAGATCTTGCCTCAGAAGACTTTGAAGTAGTCTTTTTGTGAGGGACGTCTGGATGGCCAGGGTAAGCCTCCCTTGGCCTTTTTAAGGACAGTTTTGAGGAAACTGAAGCCATTTCACTGCCCTCCGAGGAGAGCACCTCATCATCTCTGGTTTTGAGTCTGTTCAACCAGAGGAGCAGTCTGCCTTCTCTATCCTTAAGTGTTTTGGAAGAGAATGTTCTACATACCCTGCAGTCCTTTACTGTGTGGTCAGGGTAGAGGCAGTAGAGGCAAGTCTCATGCTTGTCGTCGACGTGCAGTCTCTTCTTGCCACAAGAAGAACAAGCTCTGAAGAGTCCTTTTTTCTGTTGTTCAGCCATAGTTGAAATATAATCCAAGTTTTTTGAAGAAAAGTAGAGAATTTGAAGAAACCTGAGGAGAGCTCAGGTGGGGACTCCCTAGCACAACGTGCGGTAGAAAATCTGAGAGACTGAGGCTCCTGGCAGGAAGGTTCTAGAGAGAGGTGGTAGCTGATTGGCTACCTTTGGAAATTTGGTCCTTTTTACAAAAGGACATAGATAGGCTACTAAGGCAAGGCCCTTAGGCCTATTTTTCTCTATGTATGTCTATAGGACATTACTTTTCTATTACCGGGGCTCCCATCTCGACGACGGGGAATGATTCAGGCATGTGAATCTATGAAAGACACCCATAATACTGGATAACAATACTGTCGAGGGGAGAGTGGACTGCGCACGTTGGGGAACCCGAAGAACAGCTTCGAACCGGAGCGGGGCAATTCCCATCCTAATCCGTTTGCGGAACAAAACAATCTAATAATGGAGTAGATGTCCATGTGCGTTGGTACCAAAAGGATGAGTCACCTTACCTCGTGACTGGAAGGACTTCTTCTAAGAAAAACAACTTGCAAACATCCGGACCCAACACTAGATGGCAGGAGTATGCAAAGCATGTGATCTACAGCACACATACCTCGAACATACTTTTTTTTTAAAAGTCGAAATTCACCCAAAAAACAAATGTTACAGGGACGTTATAGTTAGGAAATAGAATTTAAAAAACCTTGGAAATTCACTGAAAAAAACAAAGGTTATAAGGACATTATAGTTAGGCTCAAAATTCACTCTTACAAAACCATAGGATTTTAGCACTTACCTGAGCTAACTATAGCGGACGTCCCCGTAATGCACTGCTTATGATGTAACATATTACATCATTCATGACATGGTCAGTGACATCACTAATGACTTTTCGAATGACATCACTGACGACAGCATCCACAGACCCACTCACATCCCTATACAACCTCATATACACCCACTCACACACCCATGCAGCCATTCACATAGCCACACAATCACCCATAGAGCTACTTACACACCCACATATTTACCTGTACAGCCACCAATACACTCACTCACCCATACAAGCACACACACTCGCTCACACACCCACACAACCCCTTACATACCCATTCACACATTGTAGGAAGCTTGCTCTGTATATGGTATTGCCAATATGTGCACCATGCACAGAGTACACCATGCACAGAGTACACCATGCACAGAGTCCAAGAGTTTTTCCAAAAGTGTACAGAGCTCAATGTAAAAACCCAAAGTGCTCTATTAGTGGTTGTGTGGGCAAGCACCCTTAGGCCTAACGAGGAGGAGGGTAAGACAAGTATTGCACAACATTTAACAACAATGGACACACGACTCAAATAGGAGATCCACACCAATTTTAGAAAACTATACTTTGTTTGTATTTTATTTTAAGACCAAGATCTCATCAATAGCATCAGTACATTTTTTTTTTTCACAACCGTGAATAGCGTCAGTACATTTTAAACTACATTTACTTTTAAAAACCGACAGAATATTTTCAAAACAGTTCAATGCTATCCAATGGGAAAACAATATTGTGGTTAAACAGGCAAGTAACACACTTACAATTCCAGTCAACAAGGGCCAGGTGAGTACCAAAGTTGCACCACAAGAGGCACAGGGACGGTCAGATGCAAAGGTCAAACAAGCATTAGGTCTCGCATTTACGATAGTTTGAGCTATTGGCAGTGTAAATGACAAAGCCTTTTATTTATGTGTTATTTTTAAAACAGATAAATAAAAGGCACTCATTTATAATGCCACTAGCTCATACTCTCGCAAATTCAAGACCTTTAGCATTGCAAATGCGTTTGGCGCCCGTGCTATACAGATTTTTTTTTAAGCGGTAGGAGAGATATGACCGAGAGTGGACAAAGTGATTTAAGAAAATAGTGATTTGAGGCTATAATTAAAGCCTACCATGTAACAACAAACATAACAGGGGTGTCCTTATGGGAGGTTACAAAATAAGACAAAGCGGTACTTAGGAGGGACCACTAAGCCTATTGACCAATGAAAAGCCACAGTTCACAGTGGACAATGACACAAGGCAAAGAAAAATATGGACGGGAGAGTGGGCGGAGCTTCAGGTCCATACTTGAATACAGCATGCCTCCCAGAGCAGCGCATGCGCTGCCCAGGCTCAAACTAAAAAGAGGGGCTGCCTCTCTGCTATGTTCACAAGGGCCTTGATATTATTGAACATTCATATCAGTTATCACAGGCTGAATTGTCTCAGAAAACGTTTGATGAAAAACACTATTACCGAATGAATGGTACGCAATGTCTCAACAGCTAAAAGAAGAAAGGCTGTCCAGCTTGAACTGCAACTTGTGACACACAGATACAACAGCTCACTAATCTATCACATTAAAGCGGGGTGGAAGCTCCCTTAGATGTAACGAACGAGGATGGGGTGGGGTGGGAGACCAGCCCTTCAAAAAACCAAGCTGGAGTCACATCACCACCTCTCATCTTACCAAGGCCAGTAAAAAGGGAACCGGTGTCGATGGGTAATAACTAATGTTACTATTCAAAATTCTTTGAAGCCCACGCCACGCTATTAAGTGCTATAAAATTAAAGGCAATAAATGACTAATCAGACAATTGGATTGGAGTGAGTGACTTGCAGATAATATACAAATTACAGCAGGAAGTGCAAGACCTCTCAACCCCCATCCCCTCTTCCAAACTAAAGTTCGAACTGGATGTAGGTCAGCAAAATAAGGATGCAGAGGGTGGCAGGCTGCCCAGGTTAAGCCAGGACGAATAAACAATGTTGTGAGTTTACTTTGAGTCATAAATTGTTTAATTAAAAATGTAAGAGCGGTAACAATTGAGCACCAAAGCTTTAATAACGAGCAGGTAGTCCAAGAATCTTCGTTTTCACAGAGCATGAAAGCAAAAGAAGAGATCTGTGCTCAGATACATGGACAAGAGGTAGCCTGAAACGGCCTGGCCCACACAGACTGCACACATTCCTGGGAGCTGTTCTGTGAGAAGTTGGCCTGATGTGCAGTGTTCACTATTCTAGTGATCACTATATATCAGTCCAAACAACCCTTATTGATGATTGGTTGTAAGTCAACCTTATAGACCAGCTATCCTAGTAGCATGGATACGAGCAGTCTAAGGCTAAGACTCTAGAGGGCGTGTTAAGCCAGCTGTTTTACCATCACATTACCCCTTGAACACCCAGTGAAAGGACACCACACAAGTGTTATGAAAATAAACAGTGTATTTATTAGAATCACAACAACCCTGTACTCTTACGAAAATACTTTTAAGTTAGCACGTTACACAAATGCCCGAGGGGCACGAAAAACCATATACACTAAAAGTGGAATGCGAATTACTAGCAGGTAAGTAACAGTTCTAATAGGCTTTGGAATCGCTAGGACTGGACTAGGGAATCGTTAGATTACTACTAGGAGGCCCAGGGGACTCGGGTGCAGAGTGTGCACTCTCACGCGGGATGCGGGACAAAGTCTATGGAGGCTAGTAAAGGCAAAGTTAGTGTTCACGGGCGAACCCGACCTGGTAGGAAGAAAATGACAGTGGATCCTGACCCTTGGATAGTGAGGCTATGCTGGGACACCGGAGTGCCGAAGTTACCTAGCCCAGGGGCTGCAGCTGCATAGGTCTGAAAAGACGTCGGGGATCTCGTTGCCGGACCGGGAGCCTGGAAGGAAGAAGTTGCTGGCAGGCGACCAGTGAAGGAAAGTTCGATGGATCCAAGCCTGGATCAAGGAAGAAGAAACCTGAAAGCAGAGGGGACCAAGTTCTTGAATCACTAGCCAGTGATTAAGTGGGCACCAGGATGGCACCGGGCGAAGTCACCGCAGTCAGGTGAGTGGGCGCTGCTGGGCTCTGCAGTCTCTCGGACCAGGAGGCGTTGTCGGCGACCAGGATGGAGGTGCGAGCTGTCCCACGAAGGATGAAGTCGTCGGCGTCGAAGTTACCCAGGATTGGGCAACAAGCCTTGGCTAATTCAAGCCCACGCGGTGGACTCAAAATGGCGTCTTAAGTGGACCAGGAGGGTCCGGGGTGCTCCTCTTCTGGAAGGGAGCAAGGGCCAGTCTGGAGCAACCAGACCAGCAGCAGAAATGTCGTCGGGCGTCGTCAGGAAGGCCACAAGCCAACGGGCTAGTAGCCAAACAACGCGGTGAGCAGCGGAAAGCAGAAGGGCCCCACGCAGATCGTGGAGATGCTGGGGGGCTGCACTTCGGAGCTGGAGCTGCTCAGAGTCGGGGCTTCTCGGACCCCAAAGCACTCACCAGGAAATTACTCGGTGGGCTTGCTGTGCAGAAGTCGTGCAGTCTTGGCGATGGCCGGTCCCTCGAGGTCTCGTCGCACCCACGGTTCTCAGCTGGGCTGTAGAGGTGGGTAGAGGTCAGAGGTGCCAGGGAAGCCGGGTCTCGTCGAGCTGGGCAGTCGGATTCCGGAGGAAGGACGTGCAGCAGACCGCAGTGTTCTTAGATGGTGCCTGCGGATGCAGGGTGACTACTCCTTAGCCACAAGGGAGAATCTTGAGGAAGAAATCGTGAAGTCCTTTCGTGGAAAGTGGTATCTTGATTCCAAAGATGATCTGATTTGGAAGGGGGCCAGTCTCTACCTTTATCTGGGAAAAAGGGGCTGGCACGCGACTAGGTCCTGCCCTATGGGTGGGACCAGGAGGGGGGTGGTTACACCCACTTCCTTGGCGGGCTTTTCCCCAGCACAGGGTCTGGAGTGACCCTGGAACTGGTTCCAGCCAGCCTATGCACAGTGAGCACCGGGGTGCCACGTGCAGTCACCTTCCTCTAAAGCCCTGCCTACCTACAATACACAAAACCCTGTCTGGGACGGTGCTGGCACCGCCCCTGGCAGGAAACCCTTTGTCCTTATCTCCTGCTCTGGGAGGACTCCCAGCAGCAGGAGGGCAGACTTGTGTCTCGGTGGCAGCATCCATTTTGTGGATGCTAAGGCTCTGTCTGACTTTTAACCGGGTTATAGGTTACAGGCATGTCGTGTCCCTCTAGAAGGGTGGAATGCTAACCCCGTCGCCAGAATTGGCGAGGGGTTAGTATTCCAATTCGTATGACACCTTACTCGACATGTTTTGATAAAGCGATACCAGAGTTGGCACATAACCGCGAGGATTATAATGCACTTAAGAGTATATGGTATGCGATATCATGGAAACGGCTAAGGGATAGATCCCGAAAGCCGCAGACAGGCTCAGCTCATGCCAGAGCACCATCTCACACGATTCCACGCACTCTGCCTTCAGGATTGTTAAGGCCTGCCATAGGAGTGACTGATAGGAGATCTGTGTGTCCATTTTAGGGTTAGATATAGGCATACTATATCTAAAGCAAAGGGTGAGTACACCACCTTGCCCCAGCTGTCGTGCAGCCAGTTGTGTCAGTTTTAGTTAGTCAATCCAGGGGTGGCATAATACATGCTTCAGCCCCTGGGAGACTTCTGGGTGCACCTCAGCCCTGGGTACAGGGACTTGGAGAGGGCCCAGTGCCAATTCAGTACCTGAGTACAATTTGGATAGAGAGAACAGCTAGGCTGTGGGTCTGATTAGCAGGCCCACAGCCAGGGAAAGTCGTAAACCAGTGCAGCAAAAAGCAAAAATCTGGGTGATCATAGGATTGCAGACCCTACTCTCCTACATGACCCCCCCCCAAACTTTGGGACAATAAGCTAACCTTGACCAGGTGAGTCTTCTTGCTCTAAGTGGAAATACCTGGAGAGCCCATCAGCATTGCTGTGATCAGTCCCAGGTCTATGCTCCACTGTAAAATCCATCCCCTGTAGGGAAATGGACCACCTAAGCAGTTTGGGGTTTTCACCCTTCATCTGATTTAGCCACAAGAGGGGCTTATGGTCTGTCTGAATGGTGAAGTGAGTGCCAAACAAGTAGGCCCTCAGCTTCTTCAGGGCCCAGACCACAGCAAAGGCCTCCCTCTCAATAGCTGACCAATTTTTCTCTCTGGGTGTCAACCTTCTACTAATGAAAGCAATAGGCTGATCATTACCATCAAAATTCAGTTGAGACAGAACAGCTCCCACACCCAACTCAGAAGCATCTGTTTGGACAATGAATGGCTTGGAGTAATCTGGACTCTTGAGGATAGGTGCTGTGCACATGGCCTGCTTTAGGTCATTGAATGCTTTCTGACAGCTTGCTGTCCACTGAACTTTCTTTGGCATCTTCTTGCTTGTCAGGTCATTAAGGGGGGTCACTATGGACCCATAATTTCTGACAAACTTCCTATAGTACCCAGTCAGGCCCAAGAAAGCTCGAACCTGAGTCTGGGTGATTGGAGGAGTCCAGTCCTTGATGGCCTGTATCTTACTCTCCAGTGGCTGAACCTGGCCTCCACCTACAAGGTGGCCCAGGTATACAACCTGTGACTGCCCTATCTGGCACTTTGTGGCCTTGATAGTGAGGCCTGCCTTTTGCAGGGCCTCCAACACTTTCCTCAGGTGGACCAGGTGATCCTCCCAGGTGGAGCTAAAGACAGCAATATCGTCCAGATATGCTGCACAGAAGTCATCCAGCCCAGTGAGGACTTGATTCACCAACCTTTGGAAGGTGGCAGGTGCATTTTTCAGTCCAAAGGGCATTACCACAAATTGATAATGCCCTCCAGGGATAGAAAATGCTGTCTTGGGTTTGGCTTCCTCAGCTAACCTGATTTGCCAATACCCAGCTGTCAAATCAAATGTGCTTAAGAAGTTGGCAGAAGCCAATCTATCTATAAGCTCATCTGCTCTTGGTATTGGGTGGGCATCAGTCTTAGTGACTGCATTGAGGCCTCTGTAGTCTACGCAAAACCTCATCTCTCTCTTACCACCCTGGGTGTGAGGCTTTGGCACTAGAACTACTGGGCTAGCCCAAGGGCTATCTGAGGGCTCAATGACTCCCAGTTCCAACATTTTCTGCACTTCAGTTTTTATGCAGTCTCTAACATGATCAGGCTGTCTGTAGATTTTACTCTTGACAGGCAGACTGTCTCCAGTGTCAACATCATGGGTACACCAATCAGTTTGGCTGGGTGTCAGAGAGAACATATGTCGAAAGGATTGCAGAACTTGCCTGCAATCCTGTTGCTGATGTTCAGTGAGGCTGCCACAAAAGACAACACCATCAACTGACCCATCATCAGGATTCTGAGTGAGCAGGTCTGGGAGAGGGTCACTCTCTTCCTCCTGTCCCTCATCTGTGGCCATGAGCAAGCTCATGTCCTTCCTGTCAACATATGCCTTGAGCCTGTTAACATGGAGCACTCTGAGAGGGCTCCTGGGAGTTCCAAGGTCCACCAAGTAGGTAACCTCTCCCTTTTGCTCAATGATGGTGTGGGGCCCAGACCATTTGTCTTTCAGAGCTGCTGGGGCCACTGGCTCCAGCACCCACACCTTCTGTCCTGGCTGGTACACAGTCAGTACAGCCTTTTGGTCATGCCAAGCTTTTTGAAGTTCCTGGCTGGCCTCAAGGTTTTTAGATGCCTTTTCCATATACTCAGCCATCCTGGAGCGGAGACCAAGTACATAGTCCACTATGTTGGTTGCAGGCTTTTTGAGAGGTCTCTCCCATCCTTCCTTCACCAAACACAGGGGTCCCCTTACAGGATGCCCATACAGAAGCTCAAAAGGGCTGTAGCCAACCCCCTTCTGTGGGACCTCTCTGTAAGCAAACAAGAGGCAGGGGATCAGGACATCCCATCTTCTCCTAAGAGGTTCAGGTAGTCCATGAATCATCCCTTTCAGGGTCCTGTTGAATCTCTCCACAAGCCCATTGCATTGTGGATGATAGGGTGTGGTGAACTTGTAGTTCACACCACACTCTTTCCACATGGCAGTCAGATATCCTGACATGAAGTTTGTACCTCTGTCAGAAACGACCTCCTTAGGGAAACCCACTCTGGAGAACACTCCAACTAGGGCTCTTGCCACTACAGGGGCTGTAGTGGTCCTAAGGGGAATAGCCTCAGGATACCTGGTGGCATGGTCCACCACCACCAGTATAAACTTGTGTCCTGATGCTGTCTGGGGTTCCATTGGACCAACAATGTCAATCCCCACTCTTTCAAAGGGAACCCCCACCACAGGTAGTGGTATGAGGGGGGCCTTTGTTGTGCCACCTGACTTACCACTGGCTTGGCAAGTGACACATGAGCGACAAAACTCCTTGGTATTCTCATTCATATGTGGCCAGTGAAAGTGTGAGACAAGCCTGTCCCAAGTCTTTGTCTGACCTAAATGACCTGCAAGGGGAATCTCATGGGCCAAGGTGAGAAGGAAACCTCTCAGAGACAAGGGGATGACCAGCCTCCTGGTTGCACCAGGCTTGGGGTCTCTTGACTCAGAGTACAGGAGTCCATCTTCCCAGTATACCCTGTGGGCACCTGTGGCATTCCCTGCAGCCTCAGCAGCAGCCTGCTGTCTGAGGGGTTCAAGGGAAGGGCAGCTCAACTGTTCCTTCCCCAGGTCTGCTCTGGAGGGTCCCCCTGAGCCCAGAAACTCAACTTGATCAAGTTCAAGCTCTTTAGGCTCAGTTTCCCTCAGCTCTTCTAGATCAGCCTCCTCAGAGACTTGATCCTCAACCTGGGGCAAGGGGGAAGGCAAAGCCTTACCCTTACTGCTCTTCTTCTTGGGAGGTGTCTGGTCCATAATTTCAGGATCCAGCACCTGTTCAGTGGGGCATTTTCTGGCCTGTGACCTAGTCACAGCAAGCACATGTGCTGGCAAGCCTAACATCTCCATGTGAGTCCTCTGCTCCACTTCTGACCATTGTGATGACTCCAAATCATTGCCCAACAAACAATCAACTGGGAGGTCTGAACTGACTACAACTTTCTTTTGTCCCTTCACTCCACCCCAGGAGAAAGCTACAATTGCCACACTATGACTAGTAGTGACATTGCTGGCATTGGTCACCAGGAAATCAGTACCTGGCATGATCTGTCCCGGGTCCACAAAGTTAGGTGTCACCATGGTGACACTGGCACAAGTGTCCCTATAGGCCTGAGCCATTTTGCCATTAATCAAAGGTGTCTGCCTGTATTTGCCCAAAGTATTGGGACTTATTTCAGGGGACATATCCATATCCCCTGTACAGACAAGGACAGCCTGAGTGAGTGTGCCAACTAAGTTGTCAGACCCCTCAGTACCCAAGGTTAACCCAACTAATGCCTGGGGAGTGACACTACCACTACTGACTGTACTAGGGGGTGCAGTTGCTTTAGGAGCTGTAGTGGTAGGAGTTTGTCCTCCTCCTCTTTTGGTGCACTCACTAAACCAGTGAGATTTACTTTTGCAGTACTGGCACCACCTTTTTGACTGGCCTTCTTGAGTCTTCTTCTTCTGGGAAGCCTGACCCCCACCCTCTTTGGTTTGTTGGGGACCTGGTGAAGACTTCTGGTCATTTTGCTCATTCTTAACATTACCCTTCTGGTCTGCTTTCTTCTGACCACCCTGGTTCTGGTTCTGGTTCTGCTTGATCCTTGTCCTGACCCATTTGTCTGCCTTCTTTCCCAATTCTTGGGGAGAGGTCAGATCTGAATCAACAAGGTGCTGGTGCAGCAACTGGTTCTGACAATTGTTCAAAATTTGTTCTCTCATCATTAGATTATACAATCCTGTGTAATCTGTAACCTTGCTACCCAGCAACCAGCCCTCCAAAGCCTTAGTGGCACAATCCACAAAATCAGACCAGTCCTGAGACTGAGTTTTCTGGGTGTCTCTGAACAGCAACCTGTACTGCTCAGTGGTTAAACCAAACCCATCAACCAGTGTATTCTTCAGGACCTGGTAATTGTTAGCATCCTCCACTCTTGTAGTGAGGAGCTTATCTCTACCTTTACCATCAAAGGAGAGCCACAGTATAGCTGCCCACTGACTCTGGGGAATGTTCTGCACAGTGCAGGCCCTCTCCAGAGCAGCCATCCATTTCTGGATGTCATCCCCTTGCTTAAAGGGGGGCACTATTTTAGTCAGGTGTTTAGTATCTAAACCCTTCTCTCTATCTCTTGGGAGATTGCTGCCACCAGTGGGAGCTAGCCCACTCATCTGCTGCTCTCTTGCCAGGGCAAGCTTCTCTTTGGCCAGGGCAATTTCTTCCCTTTCAATCCTTAGTTCAGCTTGTCTCATCCTAGCCTCATGCTCCTTTCTCTGAGGGGAAGTAAATCTCCTCTGTGGAGGATTCCTTCTCCCCTGAGAAGAGGCATTAGAGTGCAGAGATCTATTGGAGTCCCTAGAAAGAGATCTATCTCTCCTAACTCCAAGGTTAGGCCCACTTCGGGTTAGTACTGGGGGGCCCCCAGATCCTAGCCCAAGTAAGTCTAAGTTGGTCCTAGTTAGCCTTCTGACTACCTCAAGACCCTTGTCTACCTCATCCCCAGAGAGTACCTCCTCATCCTCCTCCTCAACTGCTGAATCAGTGTTGGGGAGGTCTGGATCCCCAGAGGTTCCCTCTAAGGCTGGCATGCTCTCATGTAACTGAGAGAGCTTTCTGGCATCATATGTCTCTAAGAGACCTATCAGAAAGGGAAGGGTGGGGTTAGACCCCTGCTTCAGTTTCCTGGAGACACAGAGTTGCCTCATCTCCTGAAAATTGAGAGCTGCATATCTTGAAGTGACCTGTGGAGGGTCAACACTGACCAGGGGAGTCTCAGTAGAGTCCCCCTGAGTCGACATGCTTTTCTAGTGAGGTGTAAGTGGTGCACTTACCTACACTATATGTTTGCCTACTGATCCCTTGCTAGAGTTGTAGTTTAGGGTGTGCTAGGCCCTAGGAGCTACAACAGCTGGTTCAGTAGAACTCAGAGTATTCTAAGCTAAGTTATATGTACCTTTAGTACTTATGTGATCTTTCACAAGATATTCTTAGGGCATGTGTGGTAAAACAACAGCAAGCTCAAATCCCAACCGCTGCTCACCAATGTGAGAAGTTGGCCTGATGTGCAGTGTTCACTATTCTAGTGATCACTATATATCAGTCCAAACAACCCTTATTGATGATTGGTTGTAAGTCAACCTTATAGACCAGCTATCCTAGTAGCATGGATACGAGCAGTCTAAGGCTAAGACTCTAGAGGGCGTGTTAAGCCAGCTGTTTTACCATCACATTACCCCTTGAACACCCAGTGAAAGGACACCACACAAGTGTTATGAAAATAAACAGTGTATTTATTAGAATCACAACAACCCTGTACTCTTACGAAAATACTTTTAAGTTAGCACGTTACACAAATGCCCGAGGGGCACGAAAAACCATATACACTAAAAGTGGAATGCGAATTACTAGCAGGTAAGTAACAGTTCTAATAGGCTTTGGAATCGCTAGGACTGGACTAGGGAATCGTTAGATTACTACTAGGAGGCCCAGGGGACTCGGGTGCAGAGTGTGCACTCTCACGCGGGATGCGGGACAAAGTCTATGGAGGCTAGTAAAGGCAAAGTTAGTGTTCACGGGCGAACCCGACCTGGTAGGAAGAAAATGACAGTGGATCCTGACCCTTGGATAGTGAGGCTATGCTGGGACACCGGAGTGCCGAAGTTACCTAGCCCAGGGGCTGCAGCTGCATAGGTCTGAAAAGACGTCGGGGATCTCGTTGCCGGACCGGGAGCCTGGAAGGAAGAAGTTGCTGGCAGGCGACCAGTGAAGGAAAGTTCGATGGATCCAAGCCTGGATCAAGGAAGAAGAAACCTGAAAGCAGAGGGGACCAAGTTCTTGAATCACTAGCCAGTGATTAAGTGGGCACCAGGATGGCACCGGGCGAAGTCACCGCAGTCAGGTGAGTGGGCGCTGCTGGGCTCTGCAGTCTCTCGGACCAGGAGGCGTTGTCGGCGACCAGGATGGAGGTGCGAGCTGTCCCACGAAGGATGAAGTCGTCGGCGTCGAAGTTACCCAGGATTGGGCAACAAGCCTTGGCTAATTCAAGCCCACGCGGTGGACTCAAAATGGCGTCTTAAGTGGACCAGGAGGGTCCGGGGTGCTCCTCTTCTGGAAGGGAGCAAGGGCCAGTCTGGAGCAACCAGACCAGCAGCAGAAATGTCGTCGGGCGTCGTCAGGAAGGCCACAAGCCAACGGGCTAGTAGCCAAACAACGCGGTGAGCAGCGGAAAGCAGAAGGGCCCCACGCAGATCGTGGAGATGCTGGGGGGCTGCACTTCGGAGCTGGAGCTGCTCAGAGTCGGGGCTTCTCGGACCCCAAAGCACTCACCAGGAAATTACTCGGTGGGCTTGCTGTGCAGAAGTCGTGCAGTCTTGGCGATGGCCGGTCCCTCGAGGTCTCGTCGCACCCACGGTTCTCAGCTGGGCTGTAGAGGTGGGTAGAGGTCAGAGGTGCCAGGGAAGCCGGGTCTCGTCGAGCTGGGCAGTCGGATTCCGGAGGAAGGACGTGCAGCAGACCGCAGTGTTCTTAGATGGTGCCTGCGGATGCAGGGTGACTACTCCTTAGCCACAAGGGAGAATCTTGAGGAAGAAATCGTGAAGTCCTTTCGTGGAAAGTGGTATCTTGATTCCAAAGATGATCTGATTTGGAAGGGGGCCAGTCTCTACCTTTATCTGGGAAAAAGGGGCTGGCACGCGACTAGGTCCTGCCCTATGGGTGGGACCAGGAGGGGGGTGGTTACACCCACTTCCTTGGCGGGCTTTTCCCCAGCACAGGGTCTGGAGTGACCCTGGAACTGGTTCCAGCCAGCCTATGCACAGTGAGCACCGGGGTGCCACGTGCAGTCACCTTCCTCTAAAGCCCTGCCTACCTACAATACACAAAACCCTGTCTGGGACGGTGCTGGCACCGCCCCTGGCAGGAAACCCTTTGTCCTTATCTCCTGCTCTGGGAGGACTCCCAGCAGCAGGAGGGCAGACTTGTGTCTCGGTGGCAGCATCCATTTTGTGGATGCTAAGGCTCTGTCTGACTTTTAACCGGGTTATAGGTTACAGGCATGTCGTGTCCCTCTAGAAGGGTGGAATGCTAACCCCGTCGCCAGAATTGGCGAGGGGTTAGTATTCCAATTCGTATGACACCTTACTCGACATGTTTTGATAAAGCGATACCAGAGTTGGCACATAACCGCGAGGATTATAATGCACTTAAGAGTATATGGTATGCGATATCATGGAAACGGCTAAGGGATAGATCCCGAAAGCCGCAGACAGGCTCAGCTCATGCCAGAGCACCATCTCACACGATTCCACGCACTCTGCCTTCAGGATTGTTAAGGCCTGCCATAGGAGTGACTGATAGGAGATCTGTGTGTCCATTTTAGGGTTAGATATAGGCATACTATATCTAAAGCAAAGGGTGAGTACACCACCTTGCCCCAGCTGTCGTGCAGCCAGTTGTGTCAGTTTTAGTTAGTCAATCCAGGGGTGGCATAATACATGCTTCAGCCCCTGGGAGACTTCTGGGTGCACCTCAGCCCTGGGTACAGGGACTTGGAGAGGGCCCAGTGCCAATTCAGTACCTGAGTACAATTTGGATAGAGAGAACAGCTAGGCTGTGGGTCTGATTAGCAGGCCCACAGCCAGGGAAAGTCGTAAACCAGTGCAGCAAAAAGCAAAAATCTGGGTGATCATAGGATTGCAGACCCTACTCTCCTACATGTTCCCATGAGGCACGGGGTCAGACTGATTTGCATATGACCATGTCTGAACTGGGGTGGCAGAGTGGGCTAAAGAACGGTGATGGATTAAACCCAGATCTTTTGACTGGGCGTGAGTGTTTGATCGATTCAGATGCTCCGTCCATCACCACCCCCTTTTGTACCGCTTACCAAGTGCAGGCGGTACATTTATTGCATGCTGGAGCGGGGAGACCCCCGGGAGCGGAGGGAGGAGGTTGGGAAGAGCAGCAAATGCTACAGAGGATGGCACTGTTGTGTGTTAAGAGAACAAAAGCAAAGTAAATACCGCCTTGTATAGGGACCTTGTTTCCGTCCGAAGAGCGCGGTTCGCACTTTGTTACCACCCATGGTGGGCAACGTTACACCGCGGGGTGAAGCCGTCCAAAGAATGGGGTTCATGTTCCACCCTGGTCCTGAGGAAGGACATGGGGAATTCTAGTACTGATGCAGGTCACTACATGTATGCAGTGGTCGAAGTGGGGCAGAAAAAAGAAGAGGAACTGTGGGCAGAGACTCCGAGGGCGGGGATAACCCAAGGATTGGATCAGTGGGCGGAGTTAGAGGTGTGGCCAGAATGTGCTAAACATCCCAATTTTTTAGTATTTGTTTGGCATTTCACCGACCAGTTACAGCTTATTCTGTTATTTAATTCAACCAATGGATACACTTGATTATTTAAGGTTTAATAGGAGTTATTGGCATTTAAATACATTCACAAAGTGGGATATATTTCCAATCACACAAAGTCCCAAATACGCTTAAAAGTGGAATCACAAGCCATTTGTCTCCAAGCCATGTAGTTTCACTCATTAGCATTTCTTATCCCTTCTTCCACAAGAGCAGTTCAAACATGAATGGCAAAATATCCTAGTTTGCAAATGTTTTCCATATAATTATGGCTCTGCCATATTTGCCACATAATACATCATCCACTGCATAATCTTACAGTTTTAACTAATCATTTTGTAGCTCAAATAGATAAAAAGTTACTAAAAAACGTGACTCGAGTTGCTGCAAAGTGGACGGCCCTTTGCAAAGGTTGACTGACCACCTTTCTCACTGCTGCATTTGTATGTTATACTGATGAGGCAGAATCTTTGCAGAGACTTAACATATGTAAAAATGTCTAAATAATAAAGTGTAAGAAAATATATTGCATCGCGCTGCAGCCTTTTTTTTGTTGCATAATTTAATCAACACGGCGGCTTCATTTTGTTCCCCATTGCTGCATAATTCCAGTGGCTAAAGAGCAGGTAGCAAATGTTAAAAGTGCTTGTGCATAAAGCAGAGAGACTGTGAAGTTTGCAAACTTTGTTTGGTGTGCGTGCAAATCCGGCATTGCCGATCCTTGGTGAGTTGCAGCTACTACTGCTGAAACAAAGCCAATGAAGGTACCAATGGGTGAGATGGTCTGGCCTCGATAGCAGGGCCGGCTTTATTGCTGGTGGCGCCCTGTCCAACATTCTTTGTTGGTGCCCCCAATGATCACCTACACCTCGGAATCCCTCACTATCACCCTTTAACAGTCTCCCTCAAGTCTCCATAACCACACTCTCTCAGATGCATTTAATTTGATTTACAGCGCCATTCATACCAGTGTTCAGTGTCAGAGCACTTTACATCACACACACAACACAGAGACAATCATTTATATGTGTGTAAATCACTGTTTAGGAAATGTTACATAAGACAAAGGACTACAAGGTGTAGAAGCCACATGACAAGCATACTAGTATGCAGTATAATTTAATAGCTCACTATTCTATGTTAGGATTTTAACTTATAGACTGCAAGTAACGAATAGTTTCTTACCTGTCGGTGTTGTTTTGCAGCTTGAAGATCTTTCTGGATTCACTATGCTGAGCATTATTCCGCGATCTAATGGTTGGATCCGGAATCGTAGTCTTTTCTCTTTTCTTTTTTTTCGTAGCCCACGTGGGCGTTGACGTCTCACATTTTGGTGTCCTTCCTGTGACGTCGGCACGCTTCCTGCGGTAGCTCCCACCCTTGGGCGCCATCTTCGGATTCTTGTTTTTGTGTCATTGTTATTCATCCTTTTTGCAATCATTTCAGGTTCTTTCTTCTTTTTCAAGGAACTCCTGATTTGTCTCTTAAGAGTTTGACTGTATATTGTCTTTGAATGCCCTTTTCCTCCTGCCTCACCTTTCTGGCGGAGGTGGGTGGGTTCGCTAGTGAATCCAGGAAGATCTTCACGCTGCAAAACAACACCAAGTAAGAAATGAATATGCTACTTACCAGTATGCATCTGTTCTTGGCATGTAGGGCTGCTGACATTCATATCTATAGCATAGATCGCCGCCTAGTGTTGGGTCCGGATGATTGCACATTGTTGTCCTGGAAGAGTCTTCGAAGTATCACAAGATAGGTGGCTCCTCCCCTGGACTACAGTGCGCATGGGCATTGACTCCATCCCCAGATTGTTTTTAGCCATTGTGGCGAAGATGGAGTGTAACAGCGTGAGTGATGACCATGGTAAGTGTAAGCGCTACAGGCGCCGGGGAGGAGGGTGGGCGATATGAATGTCAGCAGCCCTACATGCCAAGAACAGATGCATACTGGTAAGTAGCATATTCAGTTCGAGGCATGTGGGCTGCTGAATTCATATCTATAGCATAGAATATATAGCAGTCCCTCCATTAGCGGCGGCCGCCTGTGCCAGCTGCAGCAGTTTGAAAAAGTGTTTTTAGAACAGCCTGCCCTACAGCTGCTTGGAGTGCACATCTACACAGTAGTGTTTTGTAAATGTGTGTGGGGTAGACCATGTGGCTGCTCTACAAATGTCTTCTAAAGGGATATTTCCAAGGAAAGCCATGAAGGCCCCCAACTTGCGGGTGGAGTGGGCTCTTGGGGGGATTGTTAAAGTGCGCTTAGCTTTCTGATAGCAAATCTGAATACACTTAACGATCCACCTGGCTATACCTGCTTTGGAAATGGGATTGCCTTTGTGTTGTGCGGAAAAGGCAACAAAGAGTTGTTTCGTCTTCCTAAAATCCTTGGTCCTATCAATGTAATACATCAAAGCTCTTTTGACGTCAAGAGTGTGGAGCATTTGCTCTGCCACTATCTCAGGATTTTGGAAGAACACCGGCAGTTCAATAGTCTGATTGATATGGAACTGTGAAACCACCTTTGGAAGAAATTTAGGGTTAGTGCGCAGCACCACCCGGTTGGAGTGAATTTGTATGAATGGCTCTTGTACAGTTAGTGCCTGGAGCTCACTAACACGTCGCAGTGACGTAATGGCTATCAGGAAAGCCACTTTCCATGTTAAGAACTGAATCTCGCATGAATGCAGAGGCTCAAAAGGTGGACCCATTAGTCGGGTGAGGACCACATTAAGATTCCATTCAGGAGCAGGTGGGGTCCTTGGAGGAATGACTCGTTTGAGTCCCTCTAGAAAAGCTTTAATGGCAGGCACTCTGAAAAGGGAGAGATGCTGCCTGTTTTGGAGATAAGCCGCTATGGCGGATAAATGTATGCGAATGGAAGCATATGCCAGATTCCATTTGTAAAGATGTAACAGATAACAAATGATGTTGTGCGTGGACGCGTCAAGCGGGTCTATGTTGTGGTCCACGCAATAAATGACAAACCGCTTCCATTTCGCCGCCAAGCATGCTCTGGTGGTGGGCTTTCTTGCCTCCCGTATGATATCCATGCAGTCAGGAGGCAAGTTGAGGTAGCCAAATTCTAAGACCTCAGGAGCCAGATCGCCAGGTTGAGCTGTTGCGGATCTGGGTGCTGAATGTTGCCATGGCTCTGCGTCAAAAGCCTGGGAGTGAGGCGCAGCCTTTGATGCGGTACCACGGAAAGTTCTAGAAACGTGGTGTACCATGGTTGGCGTGCCCACGTTGGAGCAACCAGGATGAGCGTCATCGAGTGTTGCTTCAGCTTGCGTGCCACCAGCGGTATTAGAGGTGCTGGGGGAAAAGCGTACGCAAATTTGCCTGACCAGTTCATCCATATCGCATTGCCCTGCGACTGTGGGTGCAGGAACCTGGCGGCAAAGCTTTGGCATTTGGCGTTTTCCTTTGTGGCGAACAGGTCTATCTCTGGATGACCCCACTGCTGGAAGTACGGGTGGAGTACTGATGGACATATCTCCCACTCGTGCATTTCGTGGCTGTGCCTGCTGAGCAGGTCCGCCATCTGATTGTCCTTGTCCTGGAGGTGTTCCGCCATGAGGAAGATGTTTCTGTGAATGGCCCACTTCCACATGCTCTGAGCCAGATGAGACAACTGTGGAGAGTGTGTACCTCCCTGCTTTTGAATGTAGTACATGGCCGTCATGTTGTCCGTCCGGATCAACACGACCTTGTTGCAAAGATGTACCTTGAATGCCTTCATTGCCATGAAGATTGCCATCAGCTCTAGGTGGTTGATGTGCATCTTCTTTTGCTGCGTTGTCCATAGTCCCTGCACTGTGTAGTGGAGTACATGAGCTCCCCAACCCTGGAGAGATGCGTCCGTCGTTAGGATGATCTGTGGCACAGGCTCCCGGAACGGTCATCCCTTGCAAAGGTTGTGTGGATTCCACCAATGCAGAGAGTTGTATGCACGACCGGTCACCAACACTAGGTCCTTTAACTGTCCGTGAGCCTGATTCCACTGACGTGCTAAGCACTCTTGAAGCGGACGCATATTTAGTCTTGCGTGCGGGACTATGAAGATGCAGGAGGCCATCATGCCTATCAACTGCATGAACACTCGTGCTGGAAGCGAGTGTTGCGGTCTGAATTTCTGTATCAGCAATTGAATGCTGTTGATCCTCACTGAATTTGGCTGCGCCGTGGCCTAGATACTGCCGCACAGGGGCGGGCTGAAGGTGTGACTTTGGCTAATTCAGTGAGAATCCCAGATCGTGAAGAAGGTGAATGGTGTGGACATGTTGGCAGCGCACTGCTGGGCCGACTTTGCTTGGACAAGCCAGTCGTCCAAATAAGGGTAGACGTGCACGTGTTGTCTTCGGAGGTGCGCAGCCACTGTCGCCAGGCACTTTGTGAACACCCTGGGCGCTGTGGTCACTCCGAAAGGGAGGACTTTGAACTGGTAATGCTGATTCTGAATGGTGAATCTGAGGTATTTTCTGTGTGACGGATGTAGTGGAATGTGAAAATATGCATCTTTTAGATCTAATGTTGCGAGGAAATCCCCCTGATTGAGCAACGGAAGAACCTGCTGCAGTGTGAGCACATTAAAGTGTTCTGATAGAATGTACTGGTTTAGGGGTCTGAGGTCCAGTATGGGTCGGAGGGACCCGTCTTTCTTTGGGATCAAGAAGTACAGGGAGTACACTCCTGTGCCTCTTTGTTCCACTGGTACGAGTTCGATTGCCCCTTTTTGCAGCATGACGAGCACCTCTTGCTGCAATAAGTGCAAATGCTCTGTGGACATAGGACGGTGTTTTGGGGGTATGTTGGGTGGAGTGGATGTTAACTCCAGACAATACCCGCACTGGATAAGCTGTCTGACCACCTGTCTGTGGTGATGGAATTCCAGACTGGCAGGAACTGTTGGAGTCTCCCCCCGACTGGTGTTGTATGGTCGGGGGCAGTGACAAGAAGTCACTGTTTGTTGGCGGCAGAGGATCGGGAGCTGTTTCCACGACCTCTGCCTTTGGCGCTGTTTCCGCGATAGCCACCTCTACTTTGCTTGTTGTATGAGGTTTGTGCTCCACTCAGTGTACTGTGTTTGCTGGGACAGCTGGCCTCTGGAAACCGCTCTATTGCTTGAGCGACAAAAAGAACCACCCCTGACTGCTGGGACTGGAGAGCCCCCATAGACTTTGCAGTCTCGGTGTCTTTTTTGATTTTTTCGAGGGTGGTGTCCACCTCAGGTCCAAATAAGTGATCAGGGTTTACAGGCTGATTTAGGATGGTGGTTTGTATCTCCGGCTTGAACCTGGAGTTTCTGAGCCAGGCCTGACGCCGCAGCATTACACTTGTGTTGATGGCCCTGGCCGCGGTGTCCGCCGCGTCCAGCGCACACTGAATAGAAGCATTGGAGATGAGTTTCCCTTCTTGAATGAGCATCTCTGCTGCCTCCTTATATTCATCTGGCAAGTGTTGTAACAGGGTTTCAAGGGTATCGTAATGTGCCCTGTCATATCTGGCCAAGAGTGCCTGAGTGTTAGAAATGCGCCAGATATTGGCTGCTTGAGCCGCCACCCTCTTCCCTGATGCTTCTAGCACTTTAGATTCCTTGTCAGGGGGAGGAGCATCACCAGTAGTCTGTGAATTTGCCCTCTTCCGGGCATTAGAAACAACTAGAGAGTCCAACGGCAACTGGCCCTTGATGTAGGTAGGGTCGCCAGGCGCCGGCTTGTACTTTTTTTCAATTCTTGGGTTTATAACCTTGGCACGTGTGGGTTCTTTAAAAATGTCTGCAGCATGCTTCAAGACCCCCCTTCAACATAGGTAGAGTCTTTACGGTCTTTTCAGAGGTGGAAAAGGTGTCAAACAGAAAGTCCACTTCAATAGGGTCAGCATGGAGCTGGACGTCATGATTTTTGGCTGCCCTCTCAATAAGTGCATTAAATGCAGCAGAGTCCTCATTAGGTGAGGTTTTGACAGTATACACTTGAGTGTCTGGGGCAGTTTGTGGATCCCCTGGGTCCACAGCATCTGCCCATGTGTCATGTTGATCTTCAGGATCAGTGTCGGCAGGGTAGTTGTACTCATCATAGTCACCTTCCCCAGCCTCCACATCTGAGTAAGTGGGCGAGATTGGGGCAGCGTCCTGACCACGTGGAGTTATTAGTTCAACAAGAACGGGGGACTCCGTGGAATCCTTCTTCTTCTTTAAAGGATTTATGTAGGACTCCATAGGCTGTGCTGGTGTGATCTTTCGCTTGTAAATGGAAAGTTTACCGGTGTCGGCGCCGATAAATTGTTCCGACTGCTCCTCCAGCAGGGGTTGTCGATGCTTTGTGCCTACAACTGCAGGGGTAGGCTTTGGCCCCGTGGTCACCTTCATGGACGCCTCGACGACCTTTTTGGGCGTGAACGCCTTCGGCGCCACTCTCGGCGGCAGCGTGAACTGAATCGGTGCCGTAGACCTTTGCGGTTTGGCGGCAGGCTTCGGCGTGGAAGGATCCTTCGGATCGACAGCGGAAGCCTTGTCTTTGATGCGTTTCAATGAGTCCGACACCTGCTTTGTGAGGATGCGGACGGCTGCGTCGACTCGACAGGTGCCTTCGAGCCACCACCATGCGCGGACTCGAGGGTCGCAGTACTTTTGGCCTTCTCTGGCCGACGCGCAGGATCGACAACTTTTGTAGTTCCGAGTTCTTTGTCTGTGTCGACGGCCCTCAGCGCCGAAGTCTTCGGGTCGACGAACTTGACAAGCGCTTTCGGTGTCCCAGTCTTCGGCTCGACGCTCTTGAGCGACTTCACCGGCTCGACAACCTTCTTTGGCTTTGTATGCACCGACAGGTTAGAAGACGTGGAGCCGACCAGGGCGACAGGCGCTTTCTGTTTCGACGGCGCCTCTATCACTTTCGGTTTTGTCGAGACCGAAGCTTTCACTTTCGGTTTCGATTTGACCAATGGCGGCTCCGTAGAAGTGTCCGTAGCCAGGCCCGGAGGAGAGACCGTGGAACTCGGTGCAAGATCTTGGGTAAGGCCATGTGGCGATCCCTCGACCTGAGCCGTATATATAGTTTGAGCGGGGCATAGCTCCTCGCTTGAGCTATCTTCCGTGGCCCCATAGGCCTGATCGTCATCTCCTACCTCGTCGACGATTTTTTCTGCATCGAGCATTTCTACGTCTGCGTCGTAGTTGGAGTCGATCTCTGCCGCTGGATTTGAAATCGGCTCTTGATATTCCTGCTCGTCTGCCTCTTCTCCCTCGGTATCGAAAATGTTCACCGGGTCAGGTGCCGTCTGCTGGGCCTCCCGGCACGCCACGCACTGAAGTCGAATCGTCTTCTTGGAGCGGAAACGAGAACAAGCCATACAGTTGGCTTCATCGTGATCAGGCGACAGGCACTTGTTGCACACCGGGTGGACGTCGATGTGGGGATACTTCAAGTTGCACACGGGGCACCTTTTGAACGGGCTCCGTTCCATGATGGTTCGTCGAATCAGTCTGGTTGCGTCGACTGGGCCTCGAGCACCGAAGAGCCACGCGACTCCTCAGGACGTCGGACTCTGGAACTGAGCCGGAACAGAGCTGGGCACCGATCGCAAGACAATATCGACGATATAGGAAGGCCTTCGGGATGAAAAGAAAGTTTCTATTGAATCCGAACTAGAGTGATCCAATATGCATCCGAACCCAATGGCGGAAAAATACAATCTGGGGATGGAGTCGATGCCCATGCGCACTGTAGTCCAGGGGAGGAGCCACCTATCTCGTGATACTTCGAAGACTCTTCCAGGACAACAATGTGCAATCATCCGGACCCAACACTAGGCGGCGATCTATGCTATAGATATGAATTCAGCAGCCCACATGCCTCGAACCTTTTCGTTTTGCAGCATGAATCTTTCTGGATTCACTATGCTGTGCATAGACTTTGTAGCTGTTTGTTATGTTTGTGGCGGCTTGGTGGAAGATGAGCGTTGGTTGTTGAATATATGTTGAAGCACTTTCTGTCATACTTGTGCTTCCTTGTTTATTTGTATGTCCACGCAGTAGTGCTTAGTGAACATGTGCACCGAAGCCCATGTTGCCGCCAGGCATATGTCTTGTATGGGTGTGTTAGCCAGGAAGGCTATTGTTGCTCCCTTTTTCCTAGTAAAGTGGGCTTGTGCCCCTCCTAGTAGCCCTTGCCCTGCCTGCTTGTGGCAGAATTGTATTGTTTGTGCGTTCCATCGTGCCATGGTGCCCTTCGTTACTAGTCTTCCCATGAAACTGGTCGCGAAGGACACAAAGAACTGCTTTGTTTTCCTGTGCTCTTTAGTTCTTTAAATGTAATGCATTACTGCCCTCCAAGCGTCCAGAGTGTGCAGTGCCCTCTCTGCACTTGTGGTTGGGTTCTGAAAGAAACTTGGTGTCTGTATTGTTTGGTTCATGTGAAACCTTGACACCACCTTTGGCATAAAGTGTGTGTCCATTCTCATTACCACCCTGTCATTGTGTATTTGGATGTAGGGTTCTTGTAGTGTTAGCGCTTGCAGCTCGCTTACCCTGCATAGCGAGGTGATTGCCACTAGAAAGGCTGTCTTCATTGTGAGCATTTGTAGTGAGGCTTTATGGATAGGTTCAAAAGCCGCCTTCATAAGTTCTGTTCGGACTAAATGAAGGTTCCATGCCGGTGGCGGCATCCTCTTTGGTGGGGCTATCCTTATTGCCCCTTCCTTGAATCTCTTTACTACTTGTGATGTAAAGAAGCTCTTTCCCGTCTCTCCTCTTGTGTAGGCTACTATCGCTGCTAGGTGCACTCTCAGCGAGGTAGAGCTTAGGTTCGCTTTCAGCAGGTGTGTTAAATATTTTAGCATGGTTGATTCCTTGGTCATTTTCTTGTGTAGCTTTTTCCTGATGCACCATTGTGTGAATCTTTTCCATTTCGCCACATAGCACCTTGCCTCCCGTAGCACCTGCAGCGTGCTCTCTGGGAGTTTCAGGTGTGAAAACTCTACGTCTTCAGGAACCATGCCGCCAGGCAGAGGCGCTCTGGGTGGAGTACCTCCCCGTTTTGCATGATGAGCAAGTTTTTTCTTTTTTGCGAACTTGTGAGGTGGTAACTGCGCCATCTCTACTATTTGTGAGAACCAGGACTGTCTAGAACACTGTGGTGCCACCTGAATCAGTGTCATGTTGCTGGTTCTGCATTTGTTGGGTACCCTGTGTATCATTGGTATCGGGGGGGAAAAGCGTAGACAAACGTTTTCGACCAGCTTCTGCATAGGGCATTCCCCTGGGACTGTTTTCATGGTTGCGAAGTATTGGCATTTTGCATTCTGGTGTGTTGCAAATAGATCTATTTTCGGTGTCCCCCACTTTTTGAATAGCTTTTGCGCTTCCTGTGCATTGAGCTCCCACTCGTGAGATGCTGATGTCTGTCTGCTGAGCCTGTCTGTCTCCACGTTGTCCTTTCCTGGTAGGTGTATAGCCAGGAGGTCTATTTGTAGTGGGATGGCCCATCTCCATATCTCCTGCGCTAGGTTGGATAGTGCAACTGACTGTGTTCCTCCCTGTTTGTGGATGTAGAACATTGTTGTTGTGTTGTCTGTTTGTATCAACACTCTCTGCTTGTACAGTTGTTTCTGGAAGGCTTTTAGGACAAGGAACACGGTCTTTAGTTCTAGGTAATTGATGTGCTTGATGGCATCTGTTGGAGTCCACAGACCCCGCACCTTGAGCTGGTTCATGTGTGCTCCCCATCCCCTCTGGGATGCGTCTGTGGTGATGGTCACTGTTGGGTTTGGTGGTGTTAAAGGCTTCCCCTTTGTTATGTTCACCTTGTTCCACCACGCTATCTCCTCTTGCACTGCGTGCGTTACAACCACTAGATCTCCCCAACTCCCTGTAGCTTGTGACAATGGGAAACATCACTTACAACGCAACTTTTACCACGCAATGCTTTTACATCGCAACTTTTACAACGCAAACCATTACAACGCATTGCTCTGGGGGGCGCTCTAGGATAGGAAATAGATTTAATTTACTATCCAACACCTTCCCTACTATCCACGGGGACTGGAGTTGGAATAGTAAATTAAACTATTCACTATCCAGCACCCCAAAGCGCTATGCGTTGTAAAGGCATGCATTGTAAAACTTGCGATGTAAAAGCATGCGTGGTAAAAGCATGCGTTGTAATGTCATACATCCGTGACAATTGCTGTTGGAGCCATTCCTGGAATGGTCTCATGTGGAGTCATGTATTGGGTACTAGGTGTATGCAGGACGCCATCATCCCCATGATCTTGCTCGTTGTCCTCAATGTCAAAGCTCGCCCCTTCTGGTTTAGACGTGTTTCCTTCAGCAGGACAAGTGTTCTCTTGTCGCTGGGGAACACATTGCTCTGTATGGTGTTGATCCGTGCTCCTAGAAAGATCTTCACTTGCTCTGGTTCCAGAGGATTTTCCCCAGTGTATAGAGAATCCTAGTTTTGTCAGCGTCTGTGTGACCCGCTGTACATGTCTTTGGCGTTGTGTGGGTGGGCGGGCACGCTTGGTGGTGCGGAGTCACTTTGAGGTGGGTTGCTGGACCCTCTTCTTTATTGTCCTCGTCCATTCACCCTCCCGCGGAAGGACTGGCCCCATGCCTGGTATTGCCAGGTTTGCTGCTGCTTCTGACCCTACTGAGCTTGGTGGTTTCCCTGGTAGCACTGCTGGAATGTCTGATGTCACGTTCCCGGCTGGTTTCCTCCCCTTCCGTTTGGCCTCTGTGTCGGGGTGCCCCTTCTCATTCCTCTATGCCCCCATGGACCTTGCAGTTTCATTTTCTTTTTGAGTTGCGTCAGTTTCTCATCCACTGGATGTTATTCTGTACTTCCGGCTTGAAACCTGAGATCCTCGAGGCGTGCCTTCTTTCCGTGACCCCGATCATCATGAGCCTGCTGGATGTGTCTGGCGCATCCATGGCTGATTTCAGGCATGAGTTTGCTATGTTCTTGCCTTCCTCCACCAGGTGTGTTGCTCTCTGTTAGTATGGCTCAGGGAGGTGTTTGAGTAGCTGTCCGACCTCCTCCCAATGCTGGTACATATGTATGCTGAGAAGGGTATTAGAGCTGGCAATGCACCAGTGGATTGCTGCATTCCTCTCTATTTACCTTCACTATGAGGTCTATCCTCTTACTTTCCTTGTCTGGCGGTAGGCCTGCGTTTGTGGGAACGTTGGCCCTTTTTCTGGCTGTTGCTGCAATGATGGAGTCAGCCGTGATGGATCCCTGGATGTAGGGAAGATCCTTAGAGGAGTGTTTGTACTTCTTCTCTGTCCTAGGTGTGACAGACCTGCAGCTTGCTGGTTCCTTGAATGCCTCCCTCCCCTGGTCCAGGACACTTGGGAGCATGGGGAGGAATGGACTCGTGGTTTGAGTAGGGAGCAGGGTCTCTAAGAGGAAGCAGGTTTTTGCTTTTTCTTCCTCCGTTTTCACTTCATAAGCTGTTGCGGCATTCCTGATGACCATGTTGTAGATACCAATGTCATCTAGTGGCGAAGGCCTCGAAGGATACGTCTCCAAGGCCTCTTCCGGGCTTTCGGCGTCGAGGTCCTGCCAATCCAGGTCCTGCGCCAACGAGGATGCAGAGTCCAAACTTGTGTGTTGGTCTTCCTCGCCTTCATCGTCATAGTATAGGCCCTCTTCCTCTTGGTGTTCTTGGGGTTCGGGAGTATTCGGCGGCTCTTCGGCGTCAAACTCCTCTTCGTCCTCGACGATGGTAGTCGTCGACAGGATGGTGAACATTTTCATCCGCTTGTCGAATTCTCTTTTCTTCTGCAGGATGTTATCCATTTCAGCCTCGAGTCTTCTCTTTTTCCTCTCCATCTCGGCGGCCTGTTCGGCCTCGAGTGTTTCGGACGATCTCTTTGACGTAGACGTCGAAGTGGCCTTCAGGGCCTTTTCTTTCGACGTCGAGGGCGCCTTTACGTGGACGTGTTTCGACGACCTAGGCTTTTCTTGTGTTTTCGCCGCCTGGGAGTTCTTTTCGAAGGATCCGCTGGGCTGTTTGTGCCTGGATGCAGCTGCGGCCGTTGAAATTTTCGGCGCCAGTACTCCTTTCGTGGACTTAGACTCTGTTTTTCGAGAGTCTGTCGGGGTTTTAGGGGTTGATGTCTCTCCTACCTCCTTTGTTGTTTTCTTATCGGTCTCTACGACCGTGTAGTTATCTGGTCCCTCAGCGATGTTGTCCTCTTCCTCACTGGAGAGGCCCAAGTCCCGAAGCAACAGAGGTTGACCTTGGCCATGCATGCTGTAGTTGACTCTCCTCTGCCTCTCTCTCACCCTGAGCATCTTTGGGTTAAAGACGGAGCAGGTATTGCAATCCTTGCTCTCGTGGTCAACCGGCAGGCAGAGGTTGCAAACCGGGTGCTGGTCCTTCTGCACGTATTTGTGGTGGCAATTTCGGCAGAATTTGAACGTGTTTTATCCATTCCTGCGCTCAGGGTTCCCCCTGAGTGCGCATTCTCAGTTGGACGTCGAAGTTTCAGATGTTCTCCTCCTTCATCGTCCCGGTTCAGTGGTCTTGTTCCTCGATGTATTCTCCAATGTTTTTCGGTAGATTTCAGTCTTTTTCCTGTTCTTTTCTCCAAAAACTCTGGAGCCTCTCGGTGACGATCCAGACCCAACGGCAGAAAAAAATATGAAGATGGTGCCCAAGAGTGGGAGCGTCCGCAGGAAGCGTGCCGGTATCACAGGAAGGACACCAAAAGGTGGGACGTAGACGGCCACTTGGGCTACGAAAAAAAAAAAAGAGAAAAGACCACGATTCCGAACCCAACCACTAGACCGCGGAATAATGCACAGCATAGTGAATCCAGAAAGATTCACACTGCAAAACAAAAGGATCTCTCTGACAAACGTAGTAACCTACTAACCTAGTTAACATTATGTGCACTTTGTGATTTGCATGGTACAGGTTCTTTGCATCAGGCATATTAAACTTTGATCTCTCTCTAGAAAGAACATTAATCACCGAAGTTATCATGACATTTTTATTGTTGCTGAAAATTGCTGGAGGCCAGGAAGGAAGTAAGCAGCAAGTTTTTTAAAAACCATAATATACTTGCAAACACTACGCACCCACCTGAAATGGGTGCCCAGTGCGGTCACACCGTTACCACTGCCCTAACCTGCTCAAGGTTCATGTGACCTCAGTGACATAGTCACAGTGACTGGATAACTGTTGCTCTAGGGTGTGCTGCTTCGTAGGCCTGCCCACAATACTGGAGGTGAACTTCAGTATCGATTGTGGCGGACAGGCCTTCAAGGTTAACCCACAATGGACACCACTAGGGTACACCGGCTTGTGCTAAGACATCAGGCCTTCTAAGGTCTTTCAGGTCCTTCAAAGGTCAAGCATGGGAATATGCTCCCTCAGTAGAGTGGTCTGGTGGACTCTTCATGAAGGCTGAACCCGATTGACCAGTTCCAAATTCGACAGCTCTGGCCATAGTGACACATCCTCACCCCCACTGAACACCATACTGCCCCACTGAGAGAAACTCGCACTGCCTTCAGCTACAACCAAATTGTGTCCGCTATAAACACTTGGATGTTGCTCAATTCAAATGATGCACTTGATAAGAGTAATATCCTGCCTAAAAAAAAAAAAAAGTAAAAGCAAACACTCATGGGGAGTGCAAGATTAAGTAAAGCATGTGAAATGTAAGCAGAAACAACATGGTTACCTTAACGATCTCTCACTCACTATTCAGAAATAAGCGAGTGGTTTTACCTGAAAAGTTAAGGACATGACTACAGGGCCCTGAAGGGAACCGTTTCAATTTCCATTGCTTATATCCTTACAAAACGTAAGCAGTATGGTTTAAAAAGACCACATCCATAAACACAGAGCCATGGTACACATTTTGTTTTCCAATACACCTATCAACCAGGTATTGCAATATACATCCAAGAATGGTACACTTCCCCACCTGGGGACAACAATGCTGTTCAAAGAAAGACGAGAAAACAAAAGTATCGCTTCACTGCAAAGTCTGTAAAGTGAGGCTGGTGTGTTTGGATCTGAATAAAACCAATCTGGCCACTTTGCAACCACTCTGTCTTGCTTTATTTAGTTATGTATTTATTTTTCATATTTAAAACCTTTTATTTCTCTCCATCCTGAGGCTACACTTTGGAATAGAAAAATTTCTGAAAAGGGCATTTCCCGCAAGAGTGTTTTTTCTTTTTTGGATCCATTTCACAGGGAAGCAACTAAATGAAAGAAGGTTGTGAACCGTTTCCTCAAGTCACGGTTTTCAGTACGCAACAAGGGCGTTTCTGCCTTGTAGTGTGAGCACGGGGTGGGAGCGTGTGAGGCAGAGGGGACACCATGCGCGCACATATCGCCTGTCCGTGCACATGGTTTGTCTCCCTTCGCTCACCACAGCCGCAACAATAGAGACTCGCCAAGCGAAGAAGCGTATGCGCTGCATTTGCTAGGCGAGACCTAAAAAGGAGTTAAGTTCAATGCGTTTCACTGGTTGAGCCTTGAGCCGCGCTGTTTTCTCCTGCCGCTCATTTTTTTCTCCTGCCCATCATTAGCGCACAGAGCACACTTTTTTATGCCACTTTCATGGCTCTTCATTTTTGTTGGGATTAAGGCGTTGTCATGTTTTCAATTGAGTAGTGGCCTTGTTTGCCAATTTAGGAGTTGTTACCCATTATGTGAATGGATGAAATAAAATGAATGAAATGAAAAGACCATTTATAAAGCGCGAGAGCTACCCTGAGGCGTCCTAGCGCTGCAGACTGTGCGGGCAGACAGTGTAAGAGATTAATCAGTTTTTATTAAAGATCAGGGGTTTTAATTGTTTGCGAAAGGAGAGTAAATTGGACTCTGATCGTAAATGATAAGGAAGGGAATTCCAGTGTAATGAGGCGTTATATGAGAACGACCGACCTCCGCATCTGACTCTTTTGATCCTGGGTACAGTCATCAGGAGAGAGGCTGACAATCTAAGCTGTCTGGTAGGGTTGTAGGAAGTGATCAATGAGTGATTGATGACAGCACCAGTTTTCCAATATGCTCGATAAGTAATGCAAAGGGTCTTAAATTCAATTCTTTCTCCGACAGGGAGCCAGTGAAGGCTCTTCAAACCAGATTTGACAGAGTCGGCGGGGAATTTGGAGTAGTGTTCGTGCCGCACAATTTTGTTTGATCTGAAGCTTGTTCTGAGTGGTTTGGGGGCCCCCAGATACAAGGCATTCCCAAAATCCAACTGGGATAGAACAAGCCCCTGAACCATAATTTGCCTGGCTTAGAAGGGCAGTAGGGGAAGAATCTTCCGCAAAAGCCTAAGTAGGCCGAAGCAGATAGCTGACAGTTTAGCTGCTTGGAAATTAAAGTTAAGAGATTTATCCAGCCAAATACCCGGGCTCTTGATTCTGTCCTTTGGTATGGGGGCAGTGCCGAGGCAGGTGGGCCACAGTGGCTTGATCGTGAGCGAGGGGGAATACCTAAGAGCATAAGCTCAGTTTTTTCGCCATTGAGTTTGAGGCATGACAGTCATCCATTTGGTGACCTCCTCCAGGCAGTCCCTAAGATCGTTGGGCGCAGTGTGTGCTTGATTAAGAGTCACCACTAGCTGAGTGTCTCAGGGTAAGTGATGATTTTTATTCCAAACGGACGGGCTATCTCAGCTAGGGGGCTCATATATATATATTAAATAACGTAGTGCTCAAGGAAGAGCCCTGCGGCACACCACAGTCGAGAGGCTTGCTTGGAGAGGTAATGTTGCCCTCAAACACTTGAAAAGAGCGATCAGAGAGAAAGGATCCAAACCAGGCAATAGCTTTCCCTGAGACCCCTACGCTGGAGAGTGGCTGAAGAAAGATATTATGGTTTACAGTGTCGAAGGCGGCACTAAGATTAAGGAGGATTATAGCGGCCGATCCTCCCTGATCTAAGATCTTCCTTGCCTCCTCCGTCACTGCGACCAACGCGGTTTCGGTCCCATGCATGGGACGGAATCCTGTCTGGGAAAGGTCGAGCAGGTGGTTAGTCTCAAGGAACTCTACTAGTACCGTGTTAGCATACTTTTCCAAGATCTTACTCAACCAGGGGAGTAGGGAAATTGGTCGATAGTTACTAGGATTTCCCTGGTCTAGATTAGGTTTTTTGACAAGGGCCTTTACCATAGTGCACTTCCAGGGGGGTGGGACAGATCTTGTAGATAGAGAAGCATTAAGCAAGTTGAGTATAGTCGGAAGAACATTGTGGGTAGCTGAGCGCAGAGTACGTGGAGGGGCTGGATCGTTAGGGGAGCCTGAGTCTCATATACATCTCTTTCTTCATCATGGAGGATGGGACAAGATGGCACTTATTTTTCACACAGTCTTGGAACGGCTAGCATTTCCACATGATCTCCGGTCCTATATAATGTTTTTTTGGGACCTCATATCATAACATATTCGTTGGGCAGTTTTTGCCTCTTGCGACATTATTTCCCTGTATTATTATTGAATATACAAGTAATCACTGATGGCCCAAATGTGACTCATTATGCATTTTCTGTCCTTAGGGGGCTGGCAGTGATTGTACAATGTCGTGATTTGAGTAGAATAGGATTGTAAGACACCCCCTTATGTGATTTTATTTACTATAGGGCCTCACCTGGGATTACAATTGTGGTGTTAGGAATTTCACAGACCGCACCAACGAAAGGACCTTAAAACATTTTCTGGATTTACTAGAAATATTTTATTGCCACAATGCATTTTACTATGCCATTTTGAGTATATATGGATTGTTTTCAAAGGTAGCTTTCATTGCCCTTAGCCCTGGCCGTATAAGCATTTATATCTTATATCCTCCTTAAAAAGTGTTCAAATCTTAAAATTCAGTTTATTATTTGTTACAGGATTATTTATTGAGTACACTTAACTTTGAACCAGTTTTTACTGCTGTACACTTTTCCATTTGATGATGGAGGGCCAATAGCGTACTATATTCTGGCCATTTTTTGCAGAAACTCATGAAATAAGGTACATAACTATTTTGTGTTGTGGATGACTTACTTAGTAGCAGTCAGACTCTCTTTCTCACACCACGTTCTAAATCACATTAAATCAAGAAGTGTGGATTTACTGAGTAGCAGTCTGACCATCCTTTTCCCACTTCATTACAAATCATATTTAACGATGCAGTATTCCCCCATGTAATTTTGTTTGATCCTTTATATCCACATGAAGTGTAACTTTTGTAGTAAGGAAAACGAGCTGGGCGAGCAGTCTAGTGCTCCGCCCCGCCCGCCCTGCCTGCCTGCATAAAAGCGCCGAACGATCACATCCTTGCTGATTGCTAGTGAGTGGTGTGTATACTAGTCCTGAGGCGGAAGTCGGGACCCGAAAAACCTATTTCCTCATTTTGCTGCTAATATATTTTAATTTAGTGTGTTTAGTGTGTGTTGTGATTTTTACCGCGCATTTGCACAATTCAGGGCTCGAACCCTGTGATATCACCCCTCCGGTCCCGCCATTTGTAGTAAGGAAAACGAGCTGGGCGAGCAGTCTAGTGCTCCGCCCCGCCCGCCCTGCCTGCATAAAATGACCCCCTGGCCTAGGAAGCGCAGCGGACGAGTGCAGCGGGCGCACCGTCGGCGCGCCGCCGGCGTGCCAAAGGCAAGCCCGTCTGCGCCCACCCGCGACAGTACGGGACCAGGGGCCATAACCCCAGGCCAAAATGGGCCTTTGATATGTTGGAGCGCTCAACAACTCCATGACCTATGTCCCGACTGGGCTAAAGCCTGTCTCCACAGCCTGAACGTAGAAGATACCATCAGCTGTAAGGTGTGTCAGTACAACTGTCAGATTAGATCTCCTGCCAGGGCTGAACATACTAAGCTTACGTGTGGGCTACTTAACACCAGATCCATGAGGAAACATAGTCTTGATATTTATGATCTGCTTTCTGACATGAAACTCGATCTACTGTTTCTCACGGAGACGTGGCTTGATTCCAATTCAGAGCCAGACATAGTTGCCTCCCTTCCTGCTGGTTACACTCTGGCTCATCTGAACAGACCGCTAGGTAGAGGTGGGGGGATAGGGATAATATCTAAACAGCCATTGAGCTGTCAAATAGTACCTCACGCTATCATTGACAGCGAGACAGGAGCTTTCTCCATTAAGGTTAACACGGGGAATACGGTGAACGGCTTATTGATATATCGCCCACCTGGCCCCTCCACCCAGTTTATCACCAGCCTGACTGAAAGCATTACGGACACAGCCCTGCGTAGGGATAAGTTTCTGCTTTTGGGTGATCTTAACATCCATCTGGACAATCTAGCAGACAAAGGTATTACTGATTTCCACCAGCAACTTCAATCCCTCCAATTATCTATTGGATCGCGAGCCCCTACCCATCTCAAGGGTCATTTGCTGGATCCCATCTTTACCAATTGGGCAGGTGTAGAAGTCCAGGCTCCAGTTCCTCTCCCCTGGTCCGACCACTTTTTAGTACCGTTTATAATAACTATTCCTGCCGGCAATGCCCAAAAGGTTTCGAACACTAAATATCTGAGTCGCAAATGGACTGCGTTCTCTAAGGCCGGGTTTGATTCCGCCCTCACCAACGGTGGTAGCCCAGGAGGGGAGGATGCTGCTACAGCATCCGATAGACTTGATGAGCGCATTACCAACGCCCTGGACAGCATAGCCCCTCTTTGCCATAAGAAACCCGGGAGTAGACCTCTCAAATCTGCCCCCTGGTTTAATGCTGAACTTCGCATAGCCAAAACTAAATGCAAGCAATTAGAAAGGCAATGGAGGCTGGCCTACCTTGATCAAGCTAAATTGAGATACATAGGCAAACGCAGGGAATACCACAATCTAATTAGGCGTGCCAAAACGAACTACTTCTCAGGTAGGATTGGAGAAGCTCATAACTCCACTAAGGAGCTGTTTAAAATCTATAAAGAAATTTCTTTATGTAGCTCATCTGCTGACCCTTCCTTGGTTTCAGTGGAATCTTGTAACCGTACTGCCACCTACTTCTTTGATAAAGTGGCCACTATCTATTCCGCCTTCACAGGGGGAAAGGAGAAGGCAATAGAGTTCAGTGAAAACTCTCCATTAGATGTGGGTGTAAATAGGCTAGGCAAATTTGTCACTCCACCATCTATTGAGCTTCAGCAAATCTGTCGCTCGATTAAGTCAGGTTCCCCCCGTGATCCGGCCTCACCGAAACTCCTTGGAGGGAGTATGGAAGCCCTTGAGCCCTACATCAGAGATGTTCTGGATCTCTCTTTTAAGACCGGCACCGTACCCAAAAAGTGGAAGCAAGCGATTGTGCTCCCGCTCCAAAAAAAACCTAATCTTAGCTGGGATAGGCTAGACAATCTTCGGCCTATTTCCCTTCTTCCCTTTATGGCCAAAGTGGCAGAGAAGGTGGCCAATCTCCAACTCATGACTTTTGTGGAAGAAGCCAACCTTCTCCATCCGACCCAGTTTGGATTTCGCGCACGTCACTCTACGGAGTCTGCGATGCTCCTGGCAACCGAGACCATTAGGCAAGGAGTAGATGAGGGGCATACCATGGCTCTCATCTTACTCGACCTAAGTGCCGCATTCGACACTGTAGCACACTCCACCTTGCTACAGTGTCTTAAAACTGGCGGAGTAAACGGGGTGGCACTCAGTTGGATGCAGTCCTTCCTGACTGAGAGGGGCTTTCAGGTTAGACAGGGACAACACTACTCTAGTGTGTTCAATCTCGATCAAGGGGTGCCCCAGGGCTCTGCCCTCAGCCCTACCCTGTTTAACCTTTACGCCTCCCCGGTTGCCACCATTGTGGAAAGGTATGGCATCCAACTGGTATCGTACGCTGACGACACACAGCTGGTCATCTCTATGTCACGGGCACCCGAAACCGCGGCACTCAACTTCAGTGCTTGCATGCAGGAGCTTGCCTCCTGGATGTCTAACAACTGCCTGAAGTTGAATGGGTCCAAAACGGAAGTGCTCGTGATAGGGGGGGGCCCCGTCTGTGTGGTCCTCAGCATGGTGGCCTGACTGTCTGGGTTCAACCCCCGTGCCGGGTCAACAGGCGAAAAATCTTGGGGTTCTATTTGACTCCGATCTGTCTTTTGCTCCCCAGGTAAATCGGGTGGTTGGAATGTGTTTCGGGATACTTAAGAGCCTTCGAAGGGTCCTTGACCTACTGCTGATTGATGCTAGACAAACTCTTGTGCATGCCTTGGTAACATCGAGACTCGATTACGCCAACCTATTATATCTGGGTATTACGGCCAAAAGTCTCAACCGTCTCCAAGTATTGCAAAACGCCACAGCCCGGCTGGTGCTGAGGCTCCCTAGGAGAGCACCTCTAAAGCCGCCTTGAGGTCCCTTCACTGGCTCCCGATCCGTGAAAGGATTACCTTCAAAGCTTTATGCATGTGCCATCGCATCTTTGGAGGTAGAGCACCCGGCCCTCTGAACAGCCTTATCACCCTTTATAGACCAGAGCGGATGCTTGGATCCTCTGGCATGGGTCTGGCTGTCGTCCCCAAAATCCGTAAAGCTCGGATGGGGGGCAGATCTTTCAGGCGCCTTGCAGCCAAGAACTGGAACCTACTCCCCATTGAATTGCGCCTCGAACCTTCTGAGACCAAATTTCGAAAGGCCCTCAAAACCCATCTCTTCCGCCTGGCACTGCTGTAATATCCTGACCCTCTCACAGGTTTTTCTTTTAGCGCGGGGACACGCCGGAGCGCGTAACCAAGCGCTTTACAAAATTCCAAAATAAATAAATAAATAAACTTGCAAAAACCCATATACATGTGATGTTATGGTCCTTGGCCTCACTCCGATGGACCATGCAACATAGCCATGCAATTTTTGCAGCTGTGATACTACCAATATATAAGAATTGCACAAGTTTTGCACAGTGAATTTAAGGAAATGGTGGAACAATCTTATCCAGTAGTGATGAGACATTGATAACAGCATGTATCTCTTTTTGCTTGCATGTACGAAGTATCATGAGTACTTTTGTAATGTTTTTGATATACAACTTGGAGTGTTTATGATTTTAAAATGTGTTTTGTAGGCCTGAAGAAGTCCTTTTGGACAAAATGTCTTGGCTACTGCAAAATCAGAGTCACAAGTAAAGAATATATTTTATCAAGAAAAAGATTCTAGAAGTCTTTGCATCTTGCAGCTTAATCACAATTCATACCATTACTCAAAATATTGATCTTATCTGGGTGCGGAGTCATTATTTTTTAAATGTGTGGGGGATGTTTCATGGTGAAGAATCTGCAGTAAGAATGATGCATCAGAAACAAGTGTTGCAATGGTCACGCTCCAGATCCCACGTCCATGGAAGATGGAAAGAAAGTAATTTATGTCGGGACTGGCAATTGACAATGATAGAAACATTTTTCCATATCCAGCCTGGCACCTTAGAAAGGCATAAGCGAAGAATTCCCAGGACTGAGCTTCCCTTGCAAGGATTAAAATATAACACAAACAGTGCAAACGTTTAGTCTCCGTAAGTTAGGAAAAGGGTTGTACCTTCAAACTGATACTGTTGGTTCCAGCTTTAGCCTGCACCTCCTTGGCGTACTTCAGAACTCGGTCATACAGGACGAGGGCTTCACTCCACTTCTTCACAAGCACATAAGACTGAGCAATGAAGAAACACCTACAGGTGAAAGACAATGAGCACATAGAATCTTTTAAAATCACAAAGTTTGATATAGGATTAGCATAATAGGTATTTCTGTTCCATAGGGAATTACGAGTGCAGTGCCCAACATTCAAAGCACATTCAAACTTTTTAGCGGAAAGTAAATTATTTTATCGAAGATGAGTAAACACTTAGTTTGGCTCAGTTTACAGTTAAGCTAGCAACAGAGAGATAATGTGTAAGCTTTTACGGGTGCTTATGCACCCCAATGAAAAAACTATGGTCTTAACATTGCCTGTATTGTCTCTTATTATTAAGATGTAGACTGAAATCCTCATTTTATCAATCTGCAAGTCTTTCAAGTTCCAACACCTATGGTCACCTAGTTCTCAATACCTGCAATGTGTTACTTACCTAGTACACTGTATCTATAAACTTTTTTTAAACTAGACTGCCTTGCACAGAGGCTAAGGCATACACTGTTCACCAAGAAGGACCATAAGTATTTAGACATGACTGATGGCTCCATCTAAACTGCCCTGTTCCCCAGATAACTGTGATAAGCAAAAAGGAGATCTTTCTGGTAACATGTTCATTTTTTGCATGCTTTAAGTAATTATATCAAAGATAGAGTCTCTTGCATATCTCTACACATTCTGAGCTACAGATGAGCATTAAATGAATTTTAATATCTTTTAGCAACAATATCTTACATCTTGACTGTTTAATTTTGCACCAGAGATTCTACTTTTATTCTTCATGTCAGTAAACATCCTATCTCTTTCATATGAAAGAGCAACACACCAAGGGATTTAGTAGTTAGTGATCTGAGAAATAAAGCAGCCCCTATGTGCATTTAAAGAAAATTCCAAGTAATCTGGATGTCCAATGACTTTATATAAGGAACTTGGCCTTCAACCTCGTTCCTCCATATGGTCACATAACTTCTCAAACTTCTCAGTGACTTGCAATATCCTTATAATGTACTGTACAAGGTACTTTCCCATATAGGACTGACTGAATTTTTCATGGGTTCAATAAAAGCACATTCACCTTCAAATGTACAATAATTAATTGCCAAGAGAACTAGGGAGTCTGAGGAGAAAGAAATTTACAGAAAGTTTGCTTTTTAGGAGTTTCAAAAAAAGGACTGAGGGTAAAGGAAATGTGGCAGGCGAAATATTTTACAGTTCATTGCATAGAAAGTGGTTTCCTAAAAAAATGTACTCCACTCTTCCAGAAGACTCAAATGTTTATACTGAAAGATATCTGTAGCTTAGCTGCCTACCCGAGGAAGGTCAGGTTTTGGTGGAGATAATTCTTTTTGCTGCTTGACAGGAGATCCAACTTGCATGGCGGTTTGATGGCAGGTAACTAATAGATCCAGCTGCCACACCGGTCTTACAAGTTGGTAACGACAAGGATCATCAATCACTCTGAATTTGGTGGCATAGTCAGAAGCCAGGTGTTGACAAGGTGGTTTCTGTAACCCCAGTTCCAGTCTATCAGAATTTTTGCATAGTCTGGAAACCCCCAAAACAATACATGCTAGTATAACAACAAGACCTATGTGCGGGACTGTGGGTGTCAGAGCAAAGGATAAGATCACAAACGGAATAGAAGTAGGATCCCATAATTCCAGTAGACTACATCAGTAATAGGCTGAGATCAGGTGGGGAACAGACTTAAGTTATAAGAACGTATTGTGTGTCTTCTGAATCCTTCACTTGCTGTGATATCCGTGTAATGATCTGATGTACTGAGCATTGACAAATAAAAAGACTGAATTAAAAAAAAAGTGGTGAATTAAAAATGTTGTGTTCCGTGTTTGTGTGCTGCACACAGTATACCAGCCAGATCTCTGTAGAGTAGTATTTTGGCTATTATGGGACACGGTGGTGCTCCTGGATGGGATGGTGAGCAAGCGACCCATGTGCACCTACCACCAAGAACCCTTGCAAAAGGGTTCCATCCAGGACCCCGGACATAATCCAGTGCTCCATGGAAGTTTCCAGGTGTGGGTTATCAGCTGCCTCTGGGAACCACACATAGTGCAGGTTGTTGCGGCTGGATCGATTTTCAGCTTCTCCCACTCTCGTCTCCAGCGTGCTGGTGGCAGATCGTAAGCTGGTGACTTCTGCCTTGAGATCCGCCACTATGGGCCAGATGAACGACGGATTTTTGCATGCGCAAATGGGTTTTCCCCGTTTGCGCAAGCAAAAAACCTGTGGGCCATGTACTAACCCTATTTTGCGAGTCACTAATTAAATAGCAACTAGCAAAATAGGGTTAGTGACTCGTTATTAGGAAGGGGTGTTCCGAGGGCGTCCCTTCCTAACAGCGAGTCTGAACCATGTGTAAGAATGTTTTACGACCGCAATTGCGGATGTAAAACACTTGCAGTTTACCACCCTCTTCAAGAGCCTGGAAGAGAGAGGACCTGCTTCCTCCAGCCCGCCTACTTTTAGGAACCAAGAGGAGGCAGCACGAGCAGCTGGAGAGGCTGCCTCTCACCTCAAACTACTTCTTTCCTCCAGGGCTCACCATGTTGGGGGGTGGGGGGATGTCGGGAGGGATCTCAGCCTGGGTCCACACACACTAGGTGAGGGTGATTGGGCGAGGCATGCAGTGTTGGCCAGGAGTGCTGTGTCAGGGGTGTAGTAGCCCTTATGGCAGGGGTGTAGTGGCCCTTTTGGCAGGAGTCTAGAGCACCTAGGAGGACATAGGGAGTCGGATGATGGCGGACTGCAGAGGAAGTCCGAGAGTGTCCTCAAACCACATCCGCCATATTGGCCGCCTCCATGTGGCGGTTGGCACTACGGGGGTGAGTGGCTTCTACCAGGAAACTGGTGAGCCTATTCCTGTGTGAAAAAAGATCCGGCTGCAGGACTGGTGCCACTATATGTATGTTTGCAGTGCCAAAGGAAGGCATTGCAAACATAGGCCCAAACTGCTGGCAAGGAGCATCAGAGGGGAAGCAAAAGGGATTTGAAAACACCAGATTGTTTAGCCACGATCTCAGGACACATACGGTGTCCAAATTGGAAAAGCAGGACTATGTAGTAACTCTACTTACGGTTGCATCTAATAGCAAAGTAACAGAGTCAGAGTCTTTAAAGAGATGAATGGTTAATATGGCTTGCATGGCAACAATTTGCTGACAGTAAACGAAACCCTCCACGAAAAGGGGGAGAGGGGTTTGCCTAACGGCTAAGGCGCTCGAACTCGGACCTGGGTATCTGGGTTCGAGTCTCGGTAACGACGCCAAAAACCTCCTGTGATTCTGGGCAAATCACTTAAATCTCCCTGTGCCTAAAATGAAAGTGTGTCCTCATGTAACTTAACTGGTGCTATGTAAAGCGCTCTGATACCTGATTCGGTTCGGGTCTAGTTTGCGCTATATAAAACTCTGCCCAAAAAAAATAAATAAATAAATAAAAGAAAAGAATGAAATGAGATGAGAGAGCTACCGACCATGGTGACAAGGATACGGATTCCAATGGAAATGATCCAGAGGCCTTTGGAGTGATTTTCATACATCCTGGGTTAATAATACTTCAGCAACATAAGTCACAGCTTATGTTTAGATGAGAGCACCCTTGTAAGGAAGGGGATACCATAAATAGAGAATAATAAATGGTTTGTTTTGTTCCCTTAAGAGCACTCGTTGCGCGTAAAGCCAAAACCAAAAATATTTTTTCAGGGCTGGAGAAGTACGATACTATTGTATAGACATCCCAAGGACATGACACGGGTAAGTGCGGGAAAATGAGGAGTGCTCACTGACTACTGATGCTAGCAAACGACTAAAAAACAAAAAGGAAAATGCTACTTACCAGCATGCATCTGTTCTTGACATGTAGAGCTGCAGAGTTACACACTGTGTATAGATGGCCACCTAGTGTTGGGCCCGGATGTTTGCAGTTTGTTTTGTTGTAGAAAAGTCTTTGGAAGTCACGGGATAGGTGACTCCTCCTTTGGATGATACTGCGCATTGGCATCGGCTCCATCCCCAGATTGTTTTTCGCCATTAGGGAAGTGATGGAGCTGTACAAGAAGTAGTGATGTCCATGTAATTTGTATCTAATTAAGATAATACTGGAACAGGTAAAGGTAGCCGGGGAGGCAGGTGTGCATGTGTAACTCTGCAGCTCTACATGCCAAGAACATATGCATACTGATAAGTAGCATTTTCCGTTCGAGGCATATGAGCTGCAGATTACACACTGTTGCATAGATTATATAGCAGTACCCCCTCTTAGCGGCGACCACCCCCAGTATCTGTTACAGTAGTATGAAATAGTGTTTTGAGTACAGCCTGGCCCACAGTAGCTTGTTGTTTAGTTTGCACATCTACACAATAGTGTTTTGTGAATGTGTGCGGTGTAGACCATGTAGCTGCTTGTGGAGTGGGCTTTAGGAGGCAATGATAACGTATGTTTAGCTTTGCGGTAGCAACTTTGTATGCATTTGACAATCCACCTAGCTATCCCAGATTTTGATACGGGGTTACCTTTGTTTGGTGATGAGAAAGACACAAAAAGCTGTTTGGTTTTACGAAAGGGTTGTGTTTTCTCGATGTAGTAAAGCAATGCTCTTTTGACATCTAAGGTATGAAGAGCTCTTTCTACGACTGTTTGTGGCTGCGAGAAAAATACAGGTAGTTCCACAGATTGATTGAGATGGAAGGGAGAAATGACTTTAGAAAGGAATTTAGGATTAGTTCGGAGAACAACCTTATTATGATGCAACTGCAGAAAAGGTTCCTGAATGGTTAGTGCCTGTAGTTCATGGATTCTTCGTAGAGAGGTAATTGCTACTAGGAAAGCAACTTTCCATGTTAAGAATTGTAGCTCACATTTATGTAAAGGTTCAAAAGGGAGGTCCCATTAGCCTTGTGAGAACGATGTTTAAATTCCACACAGGTGAAGGTGGTGCTCTGGGAGGAATTATTCTTTTGAGGCCTTCCATAAAGGCTTTTATGGCAGGTACTCTGAAAAGTGATAGATGCTGTCTATTTTGTAGATATGCTGCCATGGCATCAAGATGCAGTCTAATAGACGTGTAGGCTAAGTTACATCTTTGGAGGTGCAATAAGTAGCCTATGACGTGTTGGATAGACACATCTAGGGGATTGATGTTGTTGTGACAATATATTACAAAATGTTTCCACTTGGCTGCATATCATGCTCTAGTGGTGGAACGTCTAGCTTCTTTAATGACGTCCATACAGTCAGGGGGAAGGTTAAGGTAACCGAATTCTAGGACCTCAGGAGCCAGATCGCAAGACTGAGCTGAGCTGGGTCCGGGTGTGTGGTCTCTCCATGGTTCTGGGTTTAGAGGCGTGGAGATAGGTATAGCTTTCGGGGCGGTACTACAGAAAGTTCCAGCAATGTGGTGTACCACAGTTGTCTGGCCCAAGTTGGAACAACTAGAATGAGGGTTAGGGAATGTTGCTGTAGTTTGCGCACCACTAGTGGAATGAGTGGGAGAGGTGGAAAAGCGTACGCAAATCTGCCTGATCAGTTCATCCATATCGCATTGCCTTTGGGCAGTGGGTGTGGATATCTGGTGGCTAAGTTTGGGCATTTGGCGTTCTCGTGGGTGGCGAAGAGGTCTATCTGACGCTGTCCCCACATCTGAAAGAACGGTTGAAGAACTTGTGGATGAAGTTCCCACTCGTGGATCTGTTGTGTCCGATGGCTCAACAGATCGGCTAAGGTGATTTGTACCCCTGGAACATGTTGGGCTAAGAGGAAAATGTTCTGAGGTATAGCCCACCTCCATATGTTCTGTGCTAGCTGAGAGAGTTGCAGAGAGTGTGTCCCGCCTTGTTTTTGTATGCAGTACATGGCTGTCATGTTGTCCGTGCGGACTAAAACAGCCTTGCCTGATATTTTCTTTTGGAATGCTTTTAAGGCAAGGAATATGGCTAGTAACTCCAGGTGGGTGATGTGGAGTAACTTTTGTTGTGGTGTCCACCTGCCCTGCATGGTGTGTTGCAGTAGGTGAGCTCCCCAGCCGGAGAGCGATGCGTCCGCTGTCATGACTATTTGAGGAACCGGCTCTAGGAACGGTCGTCCTTTGGAAAGGTTTTTGGTGTTCCACCACTGCAGAGAACGGTGAGTACGACCGTCCACCAACACTAGATCTGTTAACTGACTTTGAGCCTGGTTCCATTGGCGTGCTAAGCACTCTTGAAAGGGACACATCTGGAGTCTTGCATGAGGCACTATGTATATGCAAGAGGCCATCATCCCTATGAGTTGCATGGAGTACTCTCTTCCAGCTCGAGTGTTCGGTTGAAATTTTGTGAGAAGAGCTTGCATGTTTGCTATTTTGACAGGAGAGGGATAAGCAAGCGCTTTTGAGGTGTTTATTGTGGCACCTAGGTTTTGTTGTATTTGGGACGGCTGTAGGTGGGACTTGGTGTGGTTTACTGTGAACCCCAGGTTGTGGAGTAATTGGATTGTTGCGTGAGTGTGTTGTACACACTGGCTGTATGAGCTGGCTTTTATGAGCCAGTCATCGAGATATGGGAAGACGTGAATGTGCTGTCTTAAGTGTGCTGTCACCACTGCTAGGCACTTGGTGAACACTTGTGGTGCTGTTGTGACTCTGAATGGAAGTACTTTGAATTGATAGTGCTGACCGTCTACTACAAATCTGAGATACTTTCTGTGAGCGGTGTGAATGGGAATGTGGAAATAGGCGTCCTTGAGATCTAGGGTAGCAAGGAAGTTGTTTTGTGAAAGCAGAGGAAGGACCTGCTGGAGTGTGACCATGTGGAAGTGGTCTGATTGTATGTATAGGTTTAGGGGTCAGAGATCTGGAATAGGTCTTAGAGAGCCATCCTTCTTTGGGATAAGAAAGTACAGGGAGTAAACTCCCTTATTTCGTTGGTGCAGGGGAACTGGTTCTATTGCACTTTTTTCTAAGAGGAACATTACCTCTTGCTTTAGCAGTAACGCATGTTCTTGTGACATTGGATGCTGTTTGGGTGGTAACCCGATGGAATTATTTGTCGCACCCATCTGTCTGATGTGATGTTGGTCCAGACAGGAAGGAATTGTTGTAGTCTTCCCCCGACTGGAGTGGAATGGTGTGGGGGAAGTGGAGGGAAGTCATTGGGTATAGGTGGAGGCAGAGCGGGAATTGTTAGTTTTGCCTCTGCCTTTGTTATTGGTACCCCTGTAACCACCTCTTTGGTAGCCCCTAGTGAAGGTGGATTGGGTAGGGGTTTTGTAAGAAGTGGAGGGGCTATCTGAGGAGAAGCCTCTGGTGGTGCTTCTGTAGGATGAGCGACGAAAGGAGCGCCTGGGAGCTTGCGACTGCAAGGCTCCCATAGATTTAGCTGTGTCGGTATCCTTTTTCATTTTCTCAAAGGATACATCAAGATTACGGCAAAATAGGTGTTGCTCATTGAATGGTTGATTGAGGATGGAACTCTGGACTTCAGGTTTGAAACCTGAAATACGTAGCCAGGCATGCCTACGCAAAGGACACTGGTGTTATTTGCCCTTGAAGCAGTATCTGCGGCATCTAGGGCACAACGGATAGAGGTATTGGTGATAGTTTTACCTTCTTGTATGAGTTCATTGGCCCTATTTTTATATTTGTCTGGGAGATGCTGCATTATGGATTCCAGCTCATCATAATGTGCCCTGTTGTACCTTGCTAGCAGCTCTTGAGTATTGGCGATGCGCCATATGTTTGCTGCCTGTGACGCCGTTCTTTTGCCAGAGGCGTCTAGGAGTTTAGACTCACCTGATGTTTGGGAATTGGCCCTTTTTCGCGCATTGAGACTACAAGGGAGTCTAGTGGTGCAGGGCCTTTAATGTAGACTGGATCTGTAGGGGCAGCCCTATACTTTTTCTCGATCCGGGGGTTGAGGACTCGAGCCCTGACTGGATCTTTAAATACCTCTGGCGCATGCTTAATGATCCCCTTAAGCATGGATAGAATTGAGGTGGACCTTTGTGTGGTGTCAAAAGTGTCCATGAGAAAATCTTCCTCCGTGGGGTCTGTGTGTAGGTCAACCCCATGGTATAGGGCAGCTTTATGGACGAGTTGGTTAAAGCCCATAGTGTAATCTGGGGGGGAAGGCTCAGAGGGGTATATGTTATTCTGGGGAACGTTAGGGACGTCTGAGGTGCTATAATCATCCCATGGGTTAGGGGAGTCAGGAGGACTAAGATTCCCTAGTGGTTCATTGTCCACACCTCCCCTGTATCATCAGTGGTGTTATCCCCATCATCATCATCATCTACCTGAGTAGGGGATGGTGTAGGAGAGTGATGTGGTGGAGGAGGAGGGGGAGAAGGGTTCCTTAATGGAGAGGTTGCAATGTCTTTCTTTTTAGGATGAGGAGCCGGTGCAGGGGTATCTAGTGGTCTTTTCTTTTCTTGGAGCTAAGAGCCAATTGACCAGTTTTAGGATCTTTCACAAGATTTTTGGGTAGTTTTTTGGGTAGGATCTGGTCGAAATAGTTCTTCTGGATAAGGTAGATCCTTCAGTGTCGAGGTCTTTGGTTCCGGAGGCTTTTTCAGCACCGACTCAGGAGCTGGTCTAGGTTCTTTTGGCTTCGAACCGTGACCTTTTGCAGTGTCTTTGGCCGGTGGAACGGGTTTCCTCAGTTCCGAGGCCTTTTTCGGCTCCGGGCTCCGAGGCATGGGAGTCGGGGCCCTTTGGTGGCAGTTTTTTGCTGGGCTCCGAATGTGTTTTCGGTGTGGAGGAGCCCGTGCTATTCTTCGGCACCGAGTGCTTGGATGTGGAAGCAGCGCTCGGCGTAGATGAGGAAGAGGATGGCTTTTTTTTCAGTGCTGGTAGGTGTGTGTCGGTACCGGGGCAGGCTGACTCGAGCCAGAGTCCTTGAAGGCTTAGTAGGCTTCTTTACCGAGCCTGAAGGCGGGGCATGGGAAGCAGTCTCTCGTGTGCACCTTGGCGCGAAGGTGTGACGAAGACTTTTTCGAGGATGTGGAGGAAGGGTCGGGGTCGATGTGTGTACTTACGATTCGCTGTGCCAGGGTGATTTCCTCGACGTCCGAGTCCTCTGCTTCGGAGTAGCTGACGATGCCTTCCTCGACCCGCTGTTGTTCTGGCACGTCGACGCCCTCTTGGAAGATGTCCTCGGGATCGAAGATGACGAGCGAGCCATGGTCCTTCGAGCTCGTCGGTCCCAAATTGTCTTTTTGAAGCGGAAGGAGGCGCAAGCTGAACAGTCCTTGGCCTCGTGCTCCGGTGAGAGGCAAAGGTTGCACACCTAATAGAGATCGGTGTGGGGAAACTTTGACCCACATCGAGGACATTTCTTGAATGGCATCCTTTCTATGAGCCAGAAAATAAGGCCCAGGTAGGCCCGAAGGCCTTCGTCGACTACCAGAATCGAACACTTCGAAGTTGTTGAGACTCGCATCGATTGGGGAACGCGTTCGAGACAATACCGCCAAAACGGGTGAAGGATTGCACGCCGAAAGAATAGATTCCAAATCGGAGCGCAGGAAACACATCCGAGCCCAATGGCGGAAAAAAACAATCTAAGGTTGGAGCCGATGCCCATGCACAATGTGATCCAAAGGAGGAGTCACCTATCTTGTGACTTCCAAAGACTTTTCAGGACAAAAACAAGTGCAAACATCTGGGCCCAACACTAGATGGCGATCTATGCAACAGTGTGTAATCTGCAGCTCATATGCCTCGAACATATGAGCTTTCCAAGGTTCTTGAAAAAAGTTACAAAGGATAGCAGTTTACCCTTGGTTTCCAGGTCAGCACAGATAAGCTGTGACATTATTGTTCAGCAACTCTGGATAAACAACTAAGCTCAACATAAAACAAGCATTTACAATGCAACGGTTTCGCCTTTGGAAAAGTTAGAGCTATTGCCATTGTAAATGACAATGCCATTTATTTATCTGTTTTCAAAACCAACACATAAATACAAATTTTGTCATTTACAATGCCAATAGCTCAAAATTTTCCAAAGGCGAAACCGTTGCATTGTAAATGCTTGTTATAAACTGTTAATTAATCCATAAAAATCCACTTCCATTTTACTTCTAGACAGCTTAATTTGCATTCCGTCCTGCATGCCCACAGACCCAATATCTACCGCTCCAGAACAGGAAGTCGCTCTTTCTCGTACCTCTTCCTGACGTGGTGGAACAGAGAGGCATATTTACAAGGGCATTGCACCATAGGAACATCACCTTTAGCAACGTTCCTGTGGCTCAATGCCCTACTTCACATTTTTAAAATGGCACAAAGCCATTTTTTGTGGCTTAATGCCGCTTTGTAAATATGGTACCCTTACATGCAGGTATCAGCATGAAAGAGGCATGCAGTGGGTGTTGCTGTGGGTGTTCCAGGGCAACACCCATTCCTTTTTGACGCTGCCCCAGATTTACACAGATTTGTGAATCTGAGGCAGTGCCAAAAACTAACGCTATGCAAGAGCAGGCATTAAAATGCTGATACGAGGAACAATACTTTTATTTCTCCTTGTTTTGCTTTTTCTATGTGTCCTGCATTGTGCAGCACACATTGAAAGAGAAAAATGCTATGAAAGATTGTTTATGTACAAGGAGGTGTCCCTTCTGGCACATAAACAATTATTAAATTATGACCATCTGCTACATCCATGTGTGCTGCATTATGTCGCATAATTTGCCACACAATTTAGTCAACTCTGCCGCATAATTTAGTACTCCCATGCCTCATATTTGCAGTGTCCTTGAATATTTTGTGATATAGTATAAATGCATGAGCATGGCTCCAAGCAGCCTGGTTGAGAGCCAGCAAAGAGATGGCAGCAAGCAGCGTCATATCTTTGAAAATTAGATCACAATGAGGGGCATAATTGTGAGTGGGGCTGCGGTGTGGTTGCACCACGCAACGTGGTCATTGTGAGACGCAAGCCCAATATGCAATTTATGAAGCCATACAAAGCTTCTGTATGGCCCTGAGGGGATCCATAATCCAGAGTAATGCAACACAGCATAAATTGCTGTGTTGCGTTACTCAGCGCAAGGGAGGCGTTACATGGGTTTTGCGTAGGTGTTCCTAAGGGACATCTGTGGATTTTGATGCTTTCTCATATTTACCAAAAGTGGTAGACCTGGGAATGCGCCAAAATGCTATGCCGTTCCAGGTATGGCGTAGTGACGAGAAATATCTCCTATTTATTTCCTGCAGCACATATAGAAAGAGGAAAAAGCCTCAAGGGATCGTTTTTGTGCTGGAAGGTGCCCCTTCCGGCACAAAACAACCCTCCTTAAAACGCAGGGGCCCTTGCACCGTGGCGCAAGACAATTGCACCATGGTGCCTGTGTTGGCGCTAAGCAGCCAAAATGGCGCCAGCGTAGGAACCAAGGCACGAATGCACCATATTCTTTCAAATAAGCCACATTCATGCACTTCTCCTGTGACTATGCCATAAATGTGGCCCCAATTGTATGTCCCTCGTTGTTATGCTGGGGCCAGTGGAGCCAAGGTGGGGCCGGGGCTAAGAATAGGTGTCAAACACCAATGCATATAACTGCAGGGGGGGGGGTGAGGGCTGAGTACAGCTATCTGCCAGTGTTGTGCACACAGGTGGTACCTCTCCCGCCATGTTTACTACCAGCGCCGTCGGAATCTGTTGGCCCATCCTTGTGCTCCCTGTTAAAAAAAAATCACCGCCCAGTGACGTAGCTATCCGTTGTGCAGTAGGTGCAGTGGCACCGGGGCACACAGCCCGTAGGGACCAATTGAACCCTGGAAGTTGCTGTACTTCAAGGCACAGGAGCAGACAGAGGGGGCATTTTGGCTAGCTTGCACCAGGGGCAATGGCAACCTGGCTGCCCTACTATACCCGCCTAAGTACGGCTTTTACTTTCAATAACTCTCTGGTCTTTAGACACTGGCTGAGGGCGACCACCCACCATGGCAGCCGTTGTTATACACTGACGTGCATTGTCGCTCAGTGGCCGCGCACGTCGGACACTGCATTAATGAGCCACCTGCCGGGAACTGAGCTCTGCAGACTCCTAGGTCCACGTGAGAACAGATTGCCCAGTCTGCGGCTTGCTTTGCATTCTGGTACTTGAAGTTCCCTTAATTCCATTATGCTCTCGGGATTACACATACAAGAAAGCGAAGGTTTATCCAAGGTGAGCGCTCCCAAGCATGGACCTGGGAAAGAAGGGAGCTCTGGTGGAAATACATGTGAAGTAGTTAGTGGGGTGGCACAGCTGCACTGTTTCCCGCGTCCATGCGTGATTAATGACTCCAGTCCAGGTCTTTTCTTTCGAATTCTGGGACTTGTGGTAATGTGTTATAATGGAGTAAAAGTCCCGGAATGTAAGGAAAAAACCCGGACTGAACCAGACTATCACGCATGGACTTGTGAAAGTTGGCTGGGATGGTGTGTGTGCAGGAGCACACTGTGCGTCTGCAAACTGTATTTTAGTGTAAAATTACTAAATGAAATATGATTCTATGGTATTGCAATTCAGTTTTGCCAGCATGAACCTAGGTTTCCACTCCAGGGTACTCATTTACCAAATCAGTGCTTTCTGGGAGTTAAAGGTTTATTTTCCTTTCTTTAATCAAACTACAGCGCACACATTATTTATAAGAGCGAAATCACTGCCCTGCAGAGATCTGAGAACCTTATTATAAAGGGATGGGCAGGGGCAGAGGGATAATCGAGCGATCAAGCGCCTTTCCAGAGCCATGAAGCGCCTGTTGCCATGTTCGGTACCCGTCACCAGCTTGTGGGAGGTGAGAACCGTGGGGAGTTACCTGTATAGTATTGTTCCAATGCCATTTTTTATTTTACGCCGCCAACTGCGCGTGCAGAGCGTTTTATCAAGGTGGATGGAACACAATGGACAGGTCTACAACGTGCTAATGAACTTTCCGGCGCTGTCCACAAGGGGGCATTGGCGGACACACAATGACGGCTCCAGTATGTAGAGTTCTGTCGGAGTAGTTGAGAATAGAGAATGAACACGGTTTTATGAGTGGGTAATTATGCGGGAAAGCGTTGTTATATGGTTTTATTGCTCGCCGGCCTCTTTTGCAACTCGGGCTGTGTACTTAGGACAGCTCGGTGGGTACACTGCATGTTATTGCGCGCAGCGTGTAAAATGAACACTACTGATTTAGTATTGGGTTTGATAGTGGTCACTCGTGACAAGAGTTTTTAAAGTAGCTTTATAGCGCAGTATGAGCATTGCCCGCTATTAATGCAATAAAAGTTTATATTTTACACCTCTCACTCAGCGCATGTGACCTATTTATGCCAAGGTGCTGCCTCCATGTGTGCCTAGGAGTTAATGTGCAAAGGCAGCAGATGTGATCGTGCATTTCCCGATGATGTTGCAGACTTCGTAGCGCTAGGAGTGATTTGTGCACATTGTGCAGGAGAAATGCTAAATGCTTTCATGATGTCAGAGCGACCTCTGTCCCCTGATGGGACTCCCATCCCCTCCCCTGCCCATCGCCCCACCGAGAAATTACGAAAGAGAGAAAGGTTCATTTCAAGGTTTTATTATGTATCAAACAAAATAAAATCGACACATTTATTTGTGAGCAGCACAAAATAGAAAACACATGGTTTTGATCATGTCATGACAACAGTACCACGATATATAAAGTGCATCTCTGCGGTTGCAACAACAGACTGATGTAAACAACAAAGTCTCGTGAGTCATGGTTCACACGGCATTGGGCCGCACGGTCGTGGTTTCAGACACAACACTTGTCTTGAGTCAACAAAAAGACTGCAAGAAGCCTTCTGCGCAGTCCTTCTTGGCTCTCGCCTGTAAAGTCTCTGAAAAGAGTGCACAGCACCATTAACTGTTCTCAGTAGTTCTTATGTTTTATACACTTCTGCCTGCTACAAGGCCAGTGTGCTTTCTGCTCGAGTTCTGCATTGCGACTTAACAACCTCTCCGTCACTCCAAGGCCAACTTCTCCTTGCCCAAAGTCTCCTGTGGGTCAGCCTGGAGGGCCTCGCCAGCTCCCAGGAGGCATGGTGGGCATCTCTCGCCCCCACACGGTCATGCCTCACCGGATCCACCTCAAATCTGAACACATCGTTGGTGGTAATAAGACAACATCTAGCTGATGACACACCTCTCCTTGTCTTTGGCCTGGCCACCCCCGATGGCCTTCTCGCGAATGTACATGAGGTCGCTGTGGACGCTGGGCCGCCTGGCGAAGGGGGCCACTATGCCGTAGGCGTCGCCGCCATCTTTGATCTTCTTGCTTTTCATGGACTTCTTGTGCAGGATGTCGCAGTACTGGACGGACACCTTGCGGTGCAGGTCGGGGCTCATCTCACTGGGCAGCTTGGCCATGGTGAAGAGGGCCTGGAACAGTCCTGCCTACTGTCTCCTTGCACTGCAGTTGTTCCCTTCTGGGAAAGAAGACCCCGAGTGACCTGGTCTTTTCAATAATTTGGGGCGGGAGCAGCCAGGCAATTGATGAGTGACAAGTGTGCGCGAGTGCCTTGGGATGCGTGAGGGGACGGAATATGTAGTGAACAGCTGGCGAAATTGGATGCCATGTTTAGGGACAGTCTGCATTGCTACGATTCATTCCTTGTTAAATGCACTAATGCATGGAAAACCTCCTTGGGTTTAGGCTGTCGTGTTTTTTTAAGTTCTCTTGTTAATTTATATTTAACAATATAAAAGAACAGCAGTATTCGTGGTTTTCCCGCTTAGTATTTTTTAAACGTTTCAATAATGTTCCTTTATGTACCTTGAAAGAAGTTAGTGGGGGCCCAACAAAATGATAAGTTCAGCGTGTTTTTTGTATTCATTTACTTACGTTTTTGCTACGCCGGCTGGAATTGATGTTACTGAGAGAATAATAAAACAAGTCAGGTCCCGGGCCGTGCTGTGATTGGCTGACGTCACGGGGGTGTCCCGGGCCGGCAGCCAATGACAGCGCGGCCCGGGACAAAGGGGCGGGACTTAAAAAAAAGTCCCAGAAACGCCCCCGAATCGCGTTTTCTGGAGAAAGCGTGATTGGCAGCCTCTGTCTCCCAATGGCTAGCCTCCATTTATGGAGCTAGCCAATGGTAGACAGAGGCTGAACCAAAGTACATATGTAGAATCATGAGGTTTCGCCGTGGGCGGGGCAACTGCTACGCAGTTGCCAACGCCCAGGGTGAAACCTAAAAAGTATTCCTAAGAGTTCTTAGGTGTAGCCTTGCGCACTTAAAGAAATAAGATACTTACCTGTAACTGGAGTTCTCCAGTATTGGAAGCTTTCATAGATTCACATGCTTGAATCTTTCCCTGTCATCATGATGTGAGTCCCCGGTACTTTAAATAGTAAGAGTAGACGGATAGGTGTAGACTAGAAAAGGCTTAGGCCTCACAGTTTATTAACCTATCATAGTCATTAATAAAAAAAGAGCCCAAAATTTTATATTACCCAATCAGCATTTACCAGCGTAGGAGAAGCTCAGAACCACAGATTTTCGAGCATTAGTGCTAGTGTTCATATGGAGAAAAGGAGGAAGGTGAGCTATCCCCACAGGGAGGAGGGTGGGTCGCATGTGAATCTATGAAAGCTTCCAATACTGGAGAACTACAGTTACAGGTAAGTAACTTATTTCTTACTCAAGTATTGGAGCTTTCATAGATTCACATGCTTGAATCAGAGTAGCTAGCAGTTGAGAAGCACATTTAAAATGGCCTTTAACAACTTAACAGGACGATGTGACAACAGACCTTCAAGTAAACACAAAGCCACATGTTAATCATAATTATAGGAATAACAATTAAGAAATAGATTCCTTTAACCATTAAACAATGCAAATAATCTACAATACAGAAATGTGATACAGCAACTACAGGCAGGAGGGTAGACGGGGATGGCTCACCTTAATGAAATATATTGCGAAGTATTGCTTTTCCCACCGCGGTTTCATTTAGGATGGTTGAATCCAAGCAGTAGTGCCTAGTAAATGTGCGTCTATTCTTCCAAATTGCTGCACGGCAAATTTCGGGAAGTGACACTCCCTCAAATAATGCTATAGACCTAGACACAGCCCTCGTTGAGTGAGCTCTTACTCCTGAGGACAGTGGTCTGCCGGCTTTGCAATGGCAAAATAGTATGGCACTGGAGATCCATCTAGAAATACTCTGCTTAACGAGCTGGAAACCTTTCCTTGGGGCACTGTATGCGACAAATAGTTGAGAAGTCTTGTGAAAAAATTTTGTCTTTTGCAGATAGAACTTAAGGCAACGCCTGAAGTCTAGCAAATGAAGGGCCTTCTCCGCAGTAGTCAATGGATTCGGGAAGAAAGTCTTTAGTAGCACGGGCTCATTCAAATGGAAATCAGATGGAAACTTTGGTATACATTTTGGAATTGTGCGGAGGAGGAGACCGTCAGACTTTAATTGTAAAAATGGTTCTTCTATAACAAATGCCTGCATTTCACGGACTCGTCTGGAAGAAGTCAGGGAAAGAAGTAAAGCTAATTTCCACGACAGGAACTGGATCTCTACCCTTTGAATCGTCTCGAAAGAACCGTATTTAACTGCCATGCTGGAGGCGGAGGCATTACAGGAGGATAGGCACAAAACAAACCTTTGAGGAATTCTTTGATTATTCTGGAAGACCCCAATGGTGAAGAGGAGTGCGTCCTTCTGTAGCAGGAATTGGCTGCTAGATGGACCTATTTTACAGAACTATGTGCCAAGCCTGATTGCTTGAGTTGTTCTGGAGAAGAGGAAAACAGATGTATTCCTGCTTAGCGGCACCATATGCAGAAACGCTTCCACTGGAAGCGGTAAGTTTTGTTGGTAGTATCTGCCCTGGCTAAGATAGCTCTACAGTCGTCGGAAATGTTCATATGTTGGAACTCATTGAATTCAGGAGCCATGCCAATAAGTGGAGGTGTCTGGGATCCGGATGTAGGATCTCTCCCTGGTTCATTGTGAATAGGTTGGAGAACACTGGTAGTCAGATGTGCAGAACCTGAGAGAGGAGAAGCAGTTCTGTGTACCAGTGCTGATGTGGCCATGCTGGAGCAATGAGAATCAGCCAGCAGGGTTCGGTCTTCATCTTCCATTTAACTCTTGGGGGAAGAGGAATGGGAGGAAAAGCGTAGGCAAAGATGCTGGACAATGCAACTGAAAAGGCATTCCACCATGACCCCCGTTGGGGATGCCAGCTTGCATAGTACCGGCATTTGCAGTTCTGGGGAATCGCAATAGATCTAACTTTGGTGTGCCCCAGCAGATGAAGATGTTGTGCAGGGTCTGTTGGTGTAGTTCCCACTTGTGGCACAATGTTGAGAGCCTGCTGAGAGTGTCTGCAATCGGGTTTTGTGTTCCCAGAACATGCTATGCGCTGAGGCAGATTTTGTGAATTATTCCCCATTTCCATAACCTCTGTGCCGTCCTGGAAATCTGGCGAGATCATGTGCCGCCCTGCTTGTTGATATAATGCATCGTTGTGGTAATGTCTGCTCGGACAAGCACTGATAAACCTTCTATTCTGGGAAGAAATGAAGGGCTAGATGGACTGCTTTTAATTCCAGCATATTTATGTGGGATTGACTGAGTCCGATACCACTTGCTGCTTATGTGTAGCTCTTTGAAGTACGAACCCCAGCATCTGTGGTGACTACAAAGGGTGCCAGAGTGTGCTTGAGAGAAAGCCCTACTGAAAGATGGTTCTTGTCTACCCACCACTCCAAGGCCTTTAGCATTTGTGGGACTACCTTGACAATGTCATTGATTGAGCCTTTGGATTCCGTCCACTGCTTGTCCAGCTCCTCTTGGATGTGTCACATTTTGAGGTGACAGAATGGGATTACAGGTATGCATGATGACATTATACCCAAGAATGACTTGTATAGTGGACTGAAAAAGACCACCTTTTTCATATGGATGCAGATAGCAGGAGAAGCAGTCGTCGTTCTTCCGCAGGATACTCTTTTAAGCACACAGTGTCTGGCTTGGCTCCTAGAAAGACAATCTTTTGCAAAGGGTTCTGTTTGGACTTTTCCAGAATGAGGGTGAGACCCATCCAACAGAAATGATCTTTGCAGGCTTCTGTTGATGCTTGCGCTGCTGACTCAGAATGTGCCTTTATCAGCCAGTCGTCCAAATACAGAAAGACCTGATGCTGATTTTGCCTGAGAAAAGGCATTTTGTGAAAATCCTGGATGCTGATTTGAGACCAAACGGGAACACTTTGAATTTAAAATGGTGCCCGGCAACCAAAAACCTCAGATATTTCCTGTGCTTTGGATGAATTAGTATGTGGAAATATGCGTCTTCAAGGTCCAATTAGGTCATGTGCTGGGATTGATTTAAAAATCTCAGAACCTTCTGCAGAGTAATCACCCGAAAGGACTGCTTTTTCAGATAAACATTGAGGATTCTGAGGTCCAGAATCGGTTGCCACTGCCTTAATTTCTTTCTGATTAAAAAGAAACGGGAGTAGAAACCTTTGCCCCTCTGGGAGGCTAGGACCATCTCTTTTGTCCCTTTGGAGAGCATTATTCTGACCTCTTGTTGAAGAGCTGTGAGACGTTTTTGGAGAAAAGGTTGTGGTGGGGTTGCACGCAGTTTTGGGATAAATTCCATTGTGTGTCCAAATTGTATCAGGTGTAGAACCCACATGTCTGTGGTAATGGTTTGCCTTTGGAAGAGGTGGTTAGAAATTTTGCCTGCAAGGTTGGAGGTTTTTGATGGGAGAAAAGGAGGAGAATGTGGTGAAGGAGTTGGAGCCGGAGGATGTACAATATTGTCTACAGCCCACATCCTTGCCTGCTCCTGCTGATTTTCCTCTGTGTGCTCTAACTTAGGATGTCTGTGGAGGCTGTTTTTGTTGGAAGTGGGATTGATAAGGTTGGTGACTAGATGAGTACGAAGGATATCGGTATTGCTGATAGCCTCCCCTATAGGACGGTTGACCTTTCCCTCAGGAACCACGAAAAAGAGGTTTCCGAAATTGGAGCGTCTCCGAAGATTTGGCAGTGTCCATGTCCGCCTTTATCGTTTTGAGGGCTTCTTCCACTTGACTCCCAAAGGGATCTTCTCCATCGTATGGGAGGTCCAAGATTTTATTTTTAACCTCTGGGCGGAATGAGGTGGCTTTGCGCCAGCCTTGTCTTCTGAGAACTGCCACCCCTGCCAACTGCCTGAAACCTGTGATGGCGACACCCATGGCGGAATCTATTATTTCTTTGGGATGCTCTTTCCCCCTCACGCATAATCTTTTTTGCCTCTGCTTTAGCATCCTCTGGGAGTTTGTCCATGCAGAGAACAATGTCGAACCACATCTGCCTATCATAACGCCCTAAGATCGCAAGAGAATTTGCAACTCTCACCGTCAATGCTGACATTGATGAAAAATGCTTTCTAATTGAATCTAGACACCTGCCATCTTTATCAGAAGGAGCCGAAAGGGGTGCTGCCAGATTTTTCGAGCGACTTTGAGCTGCCTGCATAACCACTGAATCCAGCTATGGATGCCTTGTGAGGCACCCAAGTGCATTGTCTGTAGCTTTGTATTTTTAGTCAAGGTGCGGATGCACCGCCTGCATAGAAGTTGGGGTCTACATAATCTCCATACCGTCTTCCCAGATGTAATCAATAATCGGTATGGCCCTAATGGATTTACGGTATGGTTCCTTAAAATCTTAAAGGAAACAGTCAGATTGCTTTGAAGGGAGTGGTAAAGCAAATCTTTTTGCTGCACTTTTGAGAAGAATATGAAAACCTCCTATGTCTACTGGTAGAGAGTCTACATGAGAAGTTGATGGTGAAGCAGGCAGAGAGATTGAATAATTGTCCCATTCTGTGCTCGTATCGCAAAGTTTACCCTCCTCACGTTCTTCATCCGTAGAGACTGTTTCTTGGAGAGGAACAGCCTGCAGAGCAATTGGAGAGTGACGGTCTGGTAGGAGTAGACTTTTGCACTGGTGACCCCCTTGGAGACATAGAAACAGCAACAGGTACTGAAGGCGGGAAACGCCGCAGGTAGTTTTTTTTATTTTATTTTTTTTATTTAAAAAGTTTTGTATAGCGCTAGCTAGACCCGTAGGTATCAGAGCGCTTCACATACATATTGTGAAAAACAGAAGGGCCTTGCATTACCCAGAAGGCTGACAGTCAGTAAGCAAGTCCTCAAGCATAAACTGAAGATCTGAAATTAAGGCAGAAGGCATTGTCACCATCTCCTGCAGATAGTGCGGACGGCCTGGCTCAGGTTGTGTATAGTAAACCGGACTATAACAGTCTTGCTCCTGCTCCTCATCGTCGTCTGGCTGATACCCGACATGTAAATCTGATTAACTATACGCAGGCCCAAAAGGGCCTTCCTCTTCCGTCTCTTCCTCTAGCAAAAGAGGAGTGGGCAGAATAGGCGTAAATTTATTTGGTGACGAATGTTCAGGGGTAATATCCATCTCTCCTGGTAAAACTGTAGTCTTTGGCAATGATGATTTAGCTCCTGGCCTTGATCTTGACGATGTAGGAGCCTTCATCGACGAGATAGTCTCCGTCAACAGCTGAGTTGTCGCTGACAGCGATGGGCTCGACACAGTGTGCCCTCCTTGTGCGACATCTTTTTCCTCATCAACACCTTCATCAACGGCGGAGTCTGCGTCAACGATGATCTTGTCGACTGCAGCTTGTCCATAGGTGGCTTTAATTTCAGTGACTTAGGAAATATTCGTCAAAGATGCCAGAGGGATGGTTGACGAAATCGGGGCCTGAATAGAAGACGACAAAGATGTCGTCGATGCAGACAGGGCTGTGGAAAACGATGTTAACGTCCCTGGAGTGCATCCCTTATTTTCGACGGCAAATCTCTCCTGAGTGGCAGAGAACTTATAGATGGCTCTGAAGAAGGTTTTCTAAAAGTCAGTTTTAGGCCTGGAGGTGGAGTTGTAGGCTCAGATACAGACTTAGAAGGCTATTCTTTCTTGAGAGACCCTTTGCTGTGCCCTGAGGAGACATCATGAGAGGACTTTTTGGCACATTTTGACTGGTTTTCTTTGACAGAGTGCGATGAATCAGGCTCTTTTTTGAGGGAAATCTTTGATGAGGTAGACTGCTCACTCTCTGAGTCGGACACAGGATCAGACCTGGTCTTCAAGTAAGAAGCCGTCCCTCACGGTCCCCGAGAGTCTTATTCGTGAAGGTGCGACATATCTTGCAGTCAAACGCCTTATGAGATGGATATAAACAATAAATGCACTTTATGTGAGGGTCTTCCACATACAGTCTTTTCTTCAGACAAGTGGCACACTCTCTAAAGAGAGCCTTTTGTGCCTTAACTCAGTCAGAATTGTGGCAAACAACAGACGTAAAGAGCAAATATATATCTGCGACAATATATCAAATAAAGTCACTTCCCTGACATTTGAAGTCCAGCAAATATTCTTGAAGATGAGAAAAGCTGAGCAGAGCTCAGAAGAGATGCCCTAGCACAATGTGTGGAAGAAAACATGAGGTTCTGAGCTTCTCTCAGGGGTGTTCTAGAGGGTGGACGATGCTGATTGGCTAAGGCAAAACTTTGGTCTCTTATTTAATAAGGACTATGATAGGTTAATAAACTGTGAGGCTTAGAACTTTTCTAGTCTATAACTATCAGACTACTATTACTACTATTACTATTTAAAGTACCAGGGACTCCCATCATGACAATGGCGAAAGATTCAAGCATGTGAATCTATGAACGCTCCAATACTGGAGTAGGAGTAGTTTCTTACCTGTGACTCCAGTTCTGTAGTAGGGGTATCTCTGTGATAGTCATAACCATGTGAATAGTCCTGCCCATGTGCGTGGACCCCGAAGCACTTCATTAGATATTTTATTCTCTTAAGTTGTCCTCTTCTGCAGTCCTGCAGACACTTAAGACATAATAAAAAAAACAATAATGTAGCCTAGAAACAACTAGGCTACACTGGCCATTACTTCATCCTGAAGTGAAAAAGATAGTCAGATAATGGTTAAATTTAACTATTTTACTGAGTTTCACACATAGAGAAACTCCCCTTCACAAAGATCCTTTTTCATGAAGGGTTGGACAGACAAGCCCAACAGGCTGCCATTATTGTGTGTCTGTAAATGGATACTGTGCCTTTAAAAATCCTTCCAGAGACCCTCGGTATCCCATGATGCACAGCCAAAGGCAAGTTACTTTCAGTTCTTTTTGAAGGCGTATAAAGCAAGGCCTGCTGAATTCTGGATACCATTGTTTCATCCACCAGGGAGGAGGGCGGGTTGCTATGACTGTCACAGAGATACCCCTACTACAGAAATGGAGCTACAGGTAAGAAACTACTCCTTCTGTAGTAAGGGATCTCTGTGTATAGTCATATTCATGTGAGTAGAATAGCAAGCCCATCCCCAAACAACAAACCCCAGCGGTGGAAGAAACAAACAGACCCACTATTGTGCAAATAGATTCCTCAGAGAAGCCTGCCTAACCTGAGCATCTGCCCTGGCATCAGTTTCCAGGCAGTAGTGTTTAGTAAAGGTATGGACTGACTTCCAAGTGGCAGCTTTACAGATTTCTGCAATAGGGACGTTACGGAGTAAAGCCGCTGTAGCAGCTTTACCTCTGGTAGAGTGAGCCTTAGGCTTACTAACTAGAGTCTTGTTGGCTTTCTGATAACACAACTGAATACAGGACACCATCCACCGGGAGATGGATTGCTTGGAGATAGCAATACCAGTCCTGACAGAGCCATAGTTAAACAACTGATCCGATCTATGAATCTCCTTAGTCTTATCTAAGTAGAACTTCAACACCCTTCTAACATCGAGAGAATGAAGGGATCTCTCAGCAGGAGAGGAAGGATGCTGAAAAAATGAGGGTAAAGAAATTGTTTAATTCACATGAAACTCTGACACTACTTTCGGAAGGAATTTTGCGTGAGTTCTCATGACTACCTTAGAAGAATGAAACGCAGTGTAAGGCTCTTGACAACAGAGAGCCAGGATTTCACTCACCCTGCGAGCCAATGTTATGGCTACAAGGAAAGCTGCCTTCCAGGAGAGATGCTGGAGAGAAACCTTATGAATGGGCTCAAAAGGCTCCCGCGTCAGTCTAGAAAGCACCACATTAAGCTCCCACGGAGGTGAATGACGCCTAATGGGAGGAAACACTTTCCTCAAACCTTCCAGAAAATCTTTGATGACTGGGATTTGGAAAAAGGAAGTTTGTAAAGGACATTTCCTATACACAGTTAAAGCTTCTAGGTGAACTTTAATGGAATTAAAATTCAGGCCAAATTGAGCCAAATGCAGCAAATAAGGAAGAATTACATTCTCCTTGCAGGAGGTAGGATTTGCATTCTTAGAGGCACACCAAATGCAAAATCTCTTCCATTTATATGCCTAGGAAGTCCGTGGAGATGGTCTTTCCGCTTCCTTTAATATTTCCATGCAGTTCTGAGGGAGATTTAAATGTCCGTACTGCACTAGCTCAGGAGCCACGCTGTGAAATTCAGCGACGAGAGGTTGGGGTGCACCACCTGCCCTCCGAACTTCGTGAGAAGGTCCGGCCGACATGGAAGTCGAAGGTGCGTCAGGAGAGACCGGTGTAGTAGATCGGTGAAACACAACTGACGGACCACTTCGGAGCAATGAGGATCATCTTGGCCCGTGATTGGGAAAGTTTGATCAACACTGTCGGGATCAGAGGAATGGGTGGAAAAGCATTGAGAAAGCTGTTCGACCAGTTGATCCACAGTGCATTCCCCAGTGTCCCTGGTTGGTAGAACCTGGAGGCGAAGTCGCAGCATTTTCTGTTTTCCGCGGTGGCGAATAGATCAACCTCCGGAGTTCCCCATTTTTCGAATATTTCTTGCACCACATCGTCGTTTAAGACCCACTCGTGATATTTGAGAACGAGTCTGCTGACAGCATCTGCCTGAGCATTTTGCACACCCGGGAGGTGAGTTGCTGTGGTGGTCAAGTCCCTGGCCAGAAGCCAGGGACAGATCGCCTGGGCCTCCCGAGACAGTGGGCAAGAGTGGGATCCCCCCTGCTTGTTGAGATAGAACATCGTTGTTGTGTTGTCTGTCTGTACATGCAGGGAACTTGCGAGAAGAAGGCTGGAAGGCTTTAAGTGCCAAGTGAACAGCTCGAAGTTCCAGGAAGTTGATGTGATACGTGGACTCCTTCAAGGACCACGTGCCCTGTATCTGTAGGTGATCTGAATGCGCACCCCAGCCGTGGAGAGACGCATCTGTCATGGTGGTCTGCGTTGGAATCTCCTTGTGGAAAGGAGTCCCTCTGAGGAGATTGTGCGGAGAGCACCACCATCGTAGAGACTGGACGACTTGCTGTGACAACATAATCCTGTCCTCCCAACTCCCCTCTTTCTGGTTCCACTGATCCTCCAAACATTCCTGCAGAAGCCGCATTCGGAGGCGTGCATGAGGAGTGAGAAAGACGCACGAGGCCATGGAGCCCAGGAGAGAGGACACCTTCCTCACCATCGGGAAGGGTATGGTCATGAGAGTCTGAGCCTTCCGAAGGATTGATAAGCGTCTCTCCTCCAAAGGACACACGCTTGCCTTGCGAGTATCGATGGAGGCTCCCAGATACTGCAGACCCTGGACAGGAGTGGCAACAGAATTTGAGAGATTGATGTGTAGACCCAAGCGATTCAGCAGAACGGACGTCTTGTTGAAATTAAGTTGTGCTTCCTGAAACGTGGCTGCCTTTGATCAGCCAGTCGTCCAAGTATGGATAGACGAACACCTTGTTCTTCCAGAGGTGTGCTGCGACTACTGCCATGCATTTTGAAAAAAGTCTTTAGCGCTGACTTCGGGCCGAAGCTAAGCACTGCATATTGGTAGTGATTGGTGCCGACCAGGAACCGTAGGAACTTGCGATGTTTCCTTGCTATGGGCACATGAAAATATGCGTCTTGCAGATCTATTGCGCATAGCCAGTCTCCCTGATGCAGTGAAGGGTAGATCTGCTGCAGGGATAACATGCGGATCCATTTGTTCGCTTGCCGCAAGTCGAGAATGGGTCTGAATTCGTTCTTGTCCTTGTGTACGATAAATAATCTTGAATATAGACCTTGTCACCTCTGGGAAGGAGGAACCAGTTCTATCGCCCTTTTCCTTAGCAGGGTATCGACCTCCACCTGAAGTTCGAGCAGCCGACGACGTGCACGAACTGGCGGTATTGATGGAGGTGGGCTGGTGAAAAGTAGACAGTATCCTTTGCGAACAATATTCAGCACCCAACTGTCCAGAGTTATCTTTTTTCCACTCTGCCAGATAATTTAGAATGCTTCCCCCCACCGGAGTGAGAAACAGAAGAGGGGGAAGTAACCCTTCAGGGCTTGGAACCAGCTGCGTCCTTGTTCCCTGGTGTCGACTGCTGGTTAGACCGTCCTCTCGATTGGAGTCCGTTGAAACTGTTGCTGTTGTTGCTGTCCAGACTGACGGCCCTGCCCACGCTGGAATCGCTGAGAGGAATAACGCTGTTGGAAAGGGCGGAAATTCCTACGCTGCTCCTTAGGCATTTCCAAGCCAACAGCTTTGAGGGTGTCCATCTTAGCCTTCATGCGGCCCATCACCACCCTTCTCCGTTTGTGGGCTGGCCTTGAAAAGGGAGCCCTGGATGTAGTGCCCCTCGACGGCGAGTGCCGACTTCGCCATGATTTAGAACTTGTTGTCAACGTTGAGAGCCTGAACACAGAGGGAGACTGGTCTCTCGACGTCGAGCTCTGATACCTCCTCAACGTCGACAGTCTTCTTCTAGACGTCGATTTTCTTCTAGATGTCGATCTTCTCGTGGACAGTGAGCGGCGATGTCACCTCGACGGCGAGTGCCGATGTCTTCAAGACCCAGATCGACGGCATGCCGACGTTGACCGGGATGTCCTCAATGTTGACCTCAGCCGAGGGCTCGACGTCTGCCCCTCCACGCTGATGCTTTGACCCAAAGCCCTGAGACGACGGGGAGCAGATCATCGTCATACCTGGTCTCAACGTCGATGTTGTTGCCTTCGACATCGACCGGGACCAGTGTAGTTTTTGAGCCTTCTTACGACTGGGGAGCCCCCCCGAGAGGCTGACGCATGGGTCTTGGAGGAAGACTGGCCCTCTCCTTGCCCAGATGTCCCACCTGCAGCCTGTTGTCTTCTCTGCTCCAGGCCTTGAAGACGTATCTTCTCCCTGTCACACAGGGTCCTCCTGGAGAAGGTTTTACAAATGGCGCAGGATTCAGGAACATGTGAAGTAGGTAGACAGAGAATTCAAACTCTGTGGTCTTCCGACTTGGCCTTCTTCCTGCCACATTCAGGGCACTTGTCAAACAAAGATGGCATTTTGACAAGAAACATGTGGGCTAACTGCCCAAAAAAGACAGCAAAAGGAAGGAAAGATGAGTAAAACACTCATCCTAACTTTGGAAAGCTTAATTACTGAAAAATATACCATTCAAGGTAGAGCTCAATGCTCCAGGGTCCTGCTAGCAGGAGCCGGAAAAAAGAACTGAAAGTAAGAAAACAAGTTACTTACCTGTAACTACAGTTATCCAGTATACGTATCTTTCATAGATTCACATGCCTGAATCATTCCCCGTCGCCGAGGCGGGAGTCCCACGGTAAAATACAAAAGCAGTGCCTAAGTAAATAACAGTAGTAGGCTAAAAGAAAGCCAACAGGCCTAATACTTAGTAGCCTATCTACATCATATGAAAAGAACCAAAAAATGGTTCCAACCAATCCGCCACCAGCACCCTCTAGAACCTTCCTGGCAGAGGCAGTTCTCCTCAGATTTTCTTAGCACAAGTGGGAAGTAAGTTTCCCAAATAAAGAACTGTCTCGCCGACATTGTGAGTGTTGGTAGGAGACGGATGGGATTGTCCTGAGATAGAAGAAGCAGCTCCTGGAACCAATATTGCCTTGGCCACCGGGTTGCAATTAAGAAGAGACGACATCCTTCCCTCTTCATCTTGTGTAGCACCCTCAGAATCAACGGTATTGGGGGAAAAGTGTACGTACAAATCCCTGACCATCGCATGGACAGGGCATTCCCCCTTGATCCCTGTTGAAGGAACCTGCTGGCGTAATATTGGCATTTCTTGTCCTGCATTGTCGCAAACAAGTCCAGTGCTGGTTTGCCCCAAATTTGGAAGATTCTGTTGACTTGTTTCTGCTCAAACTCCCATTCGTGACAGCCTGAGAGAGACCTGCTCAGGGTGTCAGCCAAAGTGTTTTGAAGTCCCTGGACGGGTTCTGCTCTTAGAATTATCCTGTGGACTGTAACCCACTCCCACAGTTCCTGAGCTTCCTGCGAAAGAGACAGTGACCTCGTTCCTCCCTGTTTGTTGATGTAATACATGCTGGTCGTATTGTCGGTACGGACCCGCACTGAGGAGCCCGCAATCCTCGGGAGAAAAGCCTGCAGAGAGAGGAAGATGGCGTGAAGCTCCAATCTGTTGATAAGTTGTTGGCTGTATTTTTGGGACCATCTTCCTTGAATCTGCAAGTATCGAAGATGGCCTCCCCATCCCTCCATGGAAGCGTCTGTTGTTAGAACGTATTCTGGAGGAGTTGGTAGAAACGTAAGACCCGGACTCAAGTTCGCTGTCTGAGACCACCAATGCAGAGAGTCTATCATGTGCGATGTGACCCTGATGGAGTCGTCGAATGACCCTACGGCTTGCTGCCATTGCAGATGCAATTTCTCTTGCAGAGGTCTCATTCTGAGCCGTGCCAACGGTACAAGGTTTATCGCAGATGAGCATATCCCCAGAAGAGAAGCGAACATCCGGACAGAAACTGACTTTCTTTTTGAGATTGATATTGCAAATGTTTGCAGACATAACTGTCAGTCTTTTGACAAGAATGCTTTGCACTGTATGGTGTCTAACATTGCTCCCAGAAAAGGAATCACTTTGGAGAGGATGTAACTGTGACTTGCTTTAGTTGAGAGTGAGGTCTAGCGTTGAGAAGAGGTGCAGGCATGTTGAAATAGCGCCTTCGGTTGCCTGCTCTGAAGGACCTTTGAGCAACCAATCGTCGAGATAAGGCAACACTTGTATTCCTTGAGATCTCAGAGACGCTGCCACTGGTGTGAGACATTTCGTGAAGATCCTTGGTGCCGATTTCAGTCCGAACGGAAGCACCTTGAACTGATAGTGGACGCCAGCCACTGTGAATCGAAGGTATTTGCGATGTTTGGGATGTATAGGGATGTGAAAGTATGCGTCCTCCAAATACAAAGAAACCATAAAATCCCCTTTGTTTACCCAGTTCAATCAAAACTTCGACAAGCGTAACCATCTGGCAATTGTTTCTTCAGAAATTTGTTGAGTTTGCGTAAGTCCAGAATCAGGCGCCAATCTCCCGATTTTTTCTTTATGAGGAAGAAACGAGAATAGAACCCAGTTCCCTTTTGAGACGATGGAACCTTCTCTATTGCATTCTTGCAGAGCATTTTTAAGGCTTCTTTGAACACTAAGTGAGGGGGAGGGGAACCCCTGGGGGAGGTAGTAGGTGGTCGTTTCATGAATTCCAGGGTGTGACCATTGTTGACTAGGTCGAGAACCCATCGATCCGAAGTGATTTGTTGCCACGTGCAAGCAAAAGCAGAAATTTTTACGCCCACGGGGAGGGAGGGATAGATCACTGGCGTTCTGCATAACCCATTGTTTCCTGTTGGTATCGCGACCCTGATTGTTAGATCGCTTTCGTCCGCCCTGGCGAAAGAAACTAGTTGAGGATTGTCTGCAGCACCAGCAAGATGTCTAAAGTTGTGATATCCAGAGCACAGTCTATGGTCTCAGATGCGGCTCGTTCTCCCTCCAAAAGTATCTATCTTGAGTCTTGCTTACGGACTCAGGGTCCAGAAATACCACCAAATCTGACCACATCTGGCGGTCATAATAACCAAGTATGGCCAAAGAATTTGCTGCTTTAATAGAGACTGCTGCCATAGTGGATTTTTTTTCTCTATTAGGTCTAACCTCTGCCCTTCCTTATCCGGGGTCGTTGATATTGGCGTAGCTGGATTTTTGGATCTTTGCTGGGCAGCTTGCGATATTACTGAATCTGGTCGAGGATGGCCAATAAGACAAGATGGCGTGTCCGGAGGAGCACAGTACTTTTTCTCGATGCGAGGGAGGACAGCCGGTATAGAGGCAGGCGTCTGAATAATGTTTATCCCTTCATTCCAAATATAATCAATGATAGGACTCACTCTTGTGACTTTCCTGTATTCTTCTTTAAAATCATGTAGGAAGCAATCCGTGTGTCCTACCATGACTGGTAACTGAAATCTGGTTGCAGCACGCTGCATCAGGTTATGAAAGCCGCAAATGTCCTCAGGAGGAGGATCTGAAGGCTGAGGAATGGGTGGAGAAGGCATTGGTATGATATAATCATCCCAAGGATCCACACTAGTAGCCTTGTCAGGCAATTCACCCTCTTTGACTTCTTCCTCATCCGAGGAAGAAGTATCATGGTGTGTTAGTGGTACTGAGCCAGAAGGGTGAGCCGGTGAAGTAGGAACCTCCATCTGTGGCAGCGAGACTGGTACTTCAGTAGGTTAAGGCGGCATGACCTGGAGATCTTGAATGAGTGAAGGAGGAAGATGACTCATTTCTCTATGATCCAACTCCCTTCTAGGAGGTCTGTGAAGTGGTGTAGAGAGGTCTTCCTGGTAATAGTGTTCCTGGTAATCCTCTTCCTCATCGTCATCTTGGCATTTTATGTGAAGTTCCGAGGGGTGGCGAGCTATGCCGAACGATCCCTCATCATCTTCCTCATCCAAGTCCTCATCCTAGGATATGAGATGTCAGAAGAGGAGAAATGTTGCTATAATCCAGCCTATGGTAAATCTTCAGTTGAAAATGGGTATAAGAAATAGGCGTAGTTTGTGAAACTGGTGGAATCGCCGTTGACAAACTCATCGACGGGCTCTTCGTCGTCGATGGGATGGTTAACGCTGTGCTTGACGTCGACGGGGCTGTCATCGACGGACTCTTCGTAGACGGGGTTGGCGTCGACGGACTCTTCGTTGATGGGGTCAACAGACTCTTCGTCGACGGGGTCGTCATAGACGGGCTCGTCGTCAACGGGATCACAGAAGGATTTGTTGACTGGGTCATTACCTTCGTCGTCGAAGAGGAGAAATGTTGCTATAATCCAGCCTATGGTAAGTCTTCAGTTGAAAATTGGTATAAGAAATAGGCATAGTTTGTGAAACTGGTAGAATCGCCTATGACAAACTCCTCATCAACGGGTTCTTTGTAGTCGATGGGATGGTTAACGCTGTGCTTGTCGTCAACGGGACTGTCGTCGACGGGGTGGTCATCGACGGACTCTACGTCGACGGGGTCTGCGTCGACAGACTCTTCGTCGACGGGGTCTGCGTCGACAGACTCTTCGACGACGGGGTCGGCGTCGACAGACTCTTCGTCGACGGGGTCGGCGTCGACAGACTCTTCGTCGACGGGGTCGGCGTCGACAGACTCTTCGTCGACGGGGTCGGCGTCGACAGACTCTTCGTCGACGGGGTCGGCGTCGACAGACTCTTCGTCGACGGGGTCGGCGTCGACAGACTCTTCGTCGACGGGGTCGGCGTCGACAGACTCTTCGTCGACGGGGTCGGCGTCGACAGACTCTTCGTCGACGGGGTCGGCGTCGACAGACTCTTCGTCGACGGGGTCGGCGTCGACAGACTCTTCGTCGACGGGGTTGGCGTCGACAGACTCTTCGTCGACGGGGTCGGCGTCGACAGACTCTTCGTCGACGGGGTCGGCGTCGACAAGACTCTTCGTCGACGGGGTCGGCGTCGACAGACTCTTTGTCGACGGGGTCGGGATCGACAGACTCTTCGTTGACGGGGTCGGCGTCGACAGACTTCGTCAACGGGGTCGGGATTGACAGACTCTTCGTCGACAGGGATGGCGTTGACAGACTCTTCGTCGACGGGGTCGGCATCGACAGATTCTTCGTCGACGGGATAGTCATCGGCGGACTCGTCGATGACGGGATCACAGAAGGAGTCCTCGACTGGGTCGTTACCTTCGTTGACGAGCTCGACGACGACGCGGTCGTCGACGGAGACTTAGAAGATGAACTCTTCGTCGATGAATCTTTAGAAACAGGCTTTTTAGACATAGTAGACCTCTTGGAAGACACAATAGGTGATGAGATGGCCGTAGTGGAGACTGTAGCCGTCGACACAGGGGCAGCAGAAGTCACAATAGAGTAAGAGTTTTAACCTGGGTTTTACTCACGGTTTTGGAAGTTGAAGGTCTTTTAGACACTGCAGAGGGCGTAGACAGCCTTGACCCAGAGGATAAATTTGGTGACCTCTGTGAATGGTCAGAAACTTCATTAGAAGCCTTGTGATGTTTTCTCCCCTCCCTGGAAGAGCTGTCATGAGATCAGCTCTCTTGCTAGACATCGAGGCCTTGCCATCTTCCTCAGCAGAGGAAGATTTCAGCCATAAAAGAAGCCTTGCCTCCCTGTCCCTAAGAGTCTTAGCAGGTAAGGTCTGGCAAATTCTACAATCCTTGATTACATGTTTAGGATGTAGACAGTAGATACAATCTTTATGGACCCTCTTCTTCTCACAGGTCCTGCAAGGTGTAAAAAGAGCCTTCTTGTCAGACATTCTGAAGAGAGAAGTGAAGAAACTGAGTAGGCACTCAGGGAGACTCCCTTCCACACGACGTGCGGTGAAAATCTGAGGAGAACTGTCTCTGCTATGAAGGTTCTAGAGGGTGCTGGTGGCTGATTGGTTGGAACCATTTTTTGGTTCTTTTCATATAATTATGTAGATAGGCTACTAAGTTTTAAGACCATTGGCTTTCTTTTAGCCTACTACTGTTATTTACTTAGGCACTGTTTTTGTATTTTACCGTGGGACTCCTGCCTCGGCGACGGGGAATGATTCAGGCATGAGAATCTATGAAACATACCCCAATACTGGATAACTAGCCTTTGGCTGTGCATCATGGGATACCGAGGGTCTCTGGAAGGATTCTTAACGGCACGGTATCCATTTACAAACACATAATGGCAGCCTATGGGGCTTGTATGTCCAACCCTTCATCTCTATCATGAACAAGCATTTGCAGTGCAATAGGTCTCGCATTAGGAAAGTTTGAGCTATTGGTATTGTAAATGACATTTTTTATTTATGTGTTGGTTTTGAAAATAGCGAAATTAATAGCTTTGTCATTTACAATGCCAATAGTCATAACTTTCGCAAATGTGACACCTATAGCATTTGTAATGCAATATGTGTTGTATTTACGTGACTTAGATGTATTGATATTACAAATAACAATGGCTTTAAAAAAATTTTTTAAGAATGAATACTTAAATAAAAGTTATTGTAATTTATAATGGCAATAGCTTAAACTTTTGTAAATAACTTTTCTGAAGATTATGTTCAGTGTATTTTATTGAGACGAAAATCCAAGAACAGAAGTGAAATATTAACATTTTTGTGACATTTGTAATAAAGCTTGAAACATTGAAAGAACATATTTGAACCAGTTGTTGAATGGTTGCACAGATTGATGCTGTGGTTGCGCGGAGTGATGTTGTGGTGGCGACGAGTGATGCTGTGGCGTTCAGTGATGCTGTGGTAGCGCATAGTGATGTTGTGGTGCCCCTGAGTGATGCTGTGGTGATGCGATAGATAGAGTAAGGGCGATAGATAGATCGAGGGAGGGCGATAGATAGACAGAGTGAGGGCGATCGATAGATAGATAGATAGATAGTTAGAGTGATGGCGATAGAGTGAGTGCGATAGTTGTTATGCTATGTTTTGTTTTGTTATGATATGCCATGCTTTGTTTTGTTATGCCATGCTATGTTTTGTTATGCTATGTTTTGTTGTGTTTTGTTATGCTGTTTTGTTTTGTTATGCTGTGCTTTGTTATGCTATGCTATGTTTTGTTTTGCTAATCTATGTTTTGTTATGCTATGTTTCGTTGGGTTTTGTTATGCTATGCTATGTTACGCTATGCTATGTTTTGTTATGCTATGCTATGTTTTGTTGTGTTATGCTATGCTTTATTTTGTTATGCTATGCTTTGTTATGCTATGCTGCTTTGTTATGCTATGCTATGTTGTGTTTTGTTATGCTATGCTGTTTTATGTTATGCTATGCTTTGTTATGCTGTGCTTTGTTATGCTATGCTGTTTTGTTATGCTATGTTTCGTTGTGGTGTTTTGTTATGCTGTTTTGTTATGCTATGCTATGTTTTGTAATGCTATCCTGTGCTATGTTTTGTTGTATTTTGTTATGATATGCTATGCTATGTTTTGTTTTGTTTTGCTATGCTATGCTATTCTGGTGTGTGGTTGTGTGTGGGGTTATGTGTGTGTGGGGTTATGTTTGTGTGGGGTTATGTGTGTGTGCGGTTGTGTGTGTGCGGTTGTGTGTATGTGTGTGTGCGGTTGTGTGTGTGTGCGGTTGTGTGTGTGTGGGGTTGTGTGTGTGTGTGTGCGCGGTTGTGTGTGTGGGTGCGGGTGTGTGTGTGTGGGGTTGTGTGTGTGGGTATGTGTGTGTGGGTGTGTGTGGGTATGTGTGTGGGTATGTGTGTGGGTGCGTGTGCGGGTATGTGTGTGCGGGTATGTGTGTGCGGGTATGTGTGTGCGGGTATGTGTGTGCGGGTATGTGTGTGCGGGTATGTGTGTGCGGGTATGTGTGTGCGGGTATGTGTGTGCGGGTATGTGTGTGCGGGTATGTGTGTGGAGGGTTTGTGTGTGTGGAGGGTTTGTGTGTGTGGAGGGTTTGTGTGTGTGGAGGGTTTGTGTGTGTGGAGGGTTTGTGTGTGGGGGGTTGTGTGTGTGTGTGGGGGGTTGTGTGTGTGTGTGGGGGGTTGTGTGTGGGGGGGTTGTGTGTGGGGGGGGTTGTGTGTGGGGGGGTTGTGTGTGTGGGGGGTTGTGTGTGGGGGGTTGTGTGTGGGGGGTTGTGTGTGGGGGGTTGTGTGTGGGGGAGGTTGTGTGTGTGGGGGTGTGGGGTGGTTGTGTGTGTGTGTGTGTGGGGGTGTGGGGTGGTTGTGTAGGTGCGTGGTGTGTGTGGTTGTGTGTGTGGTTGTGTGTGTGTGGTTGTGTGTGTGTGGTTGTGTGTGTGGGGTTGTGTGTGTGGGGTTGTGTGTGTGGGGTTGTGTGTGGGGGTTGTGTGTGGGGGTTGTGTGTGGGGTTGTGTGTGGGGGTTGTGTGTGGGGGTTGTGTGTGGGGGTTGTGTGTGGGGGTTGTGTGTGGGGGTTGTGTGTGGGGGTTGTGTGTGGGGGTTGTGTGTGGGGGTTGTGTGTGTGGGGTTGTGTGTGGGGGTTGTGTGTGTGGGGTTGTGTGTGTGGGGTTGTGTGTGTGGGGTTGAGCGTGTGAGTGGTTGTGTGTTTGAGTGAGTGGGGGTTGTGTGAGTGGGGGTTGTGTGTGTGTGTGTGTGTGTGTGTGGGGTTGTGTGTTTGGGGGGGTTATGTGTTTGTGGGGTTGTGTGTGGGGGGTTGTGTGTGGGGGGTTGTGTGTGGGGGGTTGTGTGTGGGGGGTTGTCTCTGTGTGTGTGGGGTTGTCTGTGTGTGGGGTTGTGTTGTGTGTGGGGGGTTGTGTGTGTGTGTGGGGAGGTTGTGTGTGTGTGGGGAGGTTGTGTGTGTGTGTGGGGAGGTTGTGTGTGTGTGTGGGGAGGTTGTGTGTGTGTGTGTGTGGGGAGGTTGTGTGTGTGTGTGGGGTTGTGTGTGTGGGGGGGTTGTGAAGGGTCGGGCCTGTGGCTCGGAGAAGGGGCTCAGTTTCCCGAGGGAGGGCTACTGCCTGCTCGGCCCAGATGTTACAGTCTGCTCGAGAGTCTCTGGCACCGTCAGAGATGGAGATAACATTCGTCCTGGGGGGTAAATACTAGGAGGGAAGGGCGGGGGGGGGAAGAGAGGGAGGAGGGAGATCACAAACAGAGTGTGACAAATTTACTACAAGCCGCACAGGACTAGATGCTTGACCGCCATTATTTAAGATGTAAATAAAAAATAAAAACAAGTCACTAAGGGCTGCATGAAGGGGAGAAACTGTTCACTGACCGGCACCCAGTTCGCTACATAAGACCACAGTGCAGCGGCCACTCGTTTCCCCTGTAAACAGGTAGGAATCACGATCTCAATGGCAGGCTGACTGGACCCACAAAAACCTATGGGTATAATCAGAAAGGAGGGGGCGAAGGGGGTGTTTTGCTTCAAAGAAAACCTTAGCATGATTGGATCCGTATGTATACCTTTTTGATTTATAAAAAAAAAATAAACAGAAACCTAACACAAGGCGTCTGTGCAGCAGACGCTATGCTGATAACAATTACACAGATGCAGTTTTGCTAAAATAAATGCTGTGCAACCTGCCAAATCAAACACGCTACCTTCTTGATTAGAAAAAAGCCGAAACATAATGCGCGGCATCCATGAAGTGGGCGCCGTGCTTATGAAATCTAAGCTACAGGGATGTTGTGTTAAAATGATATGAGAATATGGTGGACCGCTGAAATATTTTAGATAGGTATTAGGTGCGCAGGAAAACACCTTCTGAGTCCAAGAGGTGCTGCAAATCTAAGAACATGAAAGCCTTACAGCAGGTAAGGACTAATTCCTGGGCACTCTGAGATGCACGAAAGTGCGTAATGCAAGGTATCCACACTATTTGAAATAAATGTCTGTAGTCATGGTTCTTTGAAAGATTTACTTCAAAATTTTACTTTGAAATTTTGTTCATAGTAACGATATAGTTCAACTGATCAATTATCTTCCATATTACATCATATGGTGACAATGTGGTTCAAAACATTGAGTCCGATGGTGGTTATGATCATTTTAACTTCAAGTTAAAATGATCATAATAACCATCGGACTCAATGTTTTGAACCACATTGTCACCATATGATGTAATATGGAAGATAATTGATCAGTTGAACTATATCGTTACTATGAACAAAATTTCAAAGTAAAATTTTGAAGTAAATCTTATAAAAGAACCATGACTACAGACATTTATTTCAAATAGTGTGGATACCTTGCATTACGCACTTTCGTGCATCTCAGAGTGCCCAGGAATTAGTCCTTACCTGCTGTAAGGCTTTCGTGTTAAAATGATAGCCACACGGCCTCCATGCTCACTTTAGAACCATGCCTTGGGGAGAGGATGTGGTCTCACAGCTAGACTGCCGACTTTGGAGCTGAGGGGAAGTCATTAAAAAAAAAGTGGAGCGCACGCCACGATGTGATGGGAGTGCAGCTCTGAGAGTCACAATAGTGCATGTATACACAAGGACCTGTAGCGCACACTGTGTGCTCATGGTGCAAGTCCATGAAGACGTAGAAAGTGAGCCAAGGCTACAACAACACATGAAACCGGACGTAAAAACAGAAGGAAACTAAATTACTGGGATAGCCCCAGAGCAGCGAAAAGTGCCCCAACCTGAGGTGTTGTGGACAAGAGCAGAGTGAGGTGGCAGTTAGTCTCTGATATGTACAGCCTCTTTGCGTGGAGTTTAGGGCAGGTCAAACAGAGCAGTTTTGGCGAGGGGTTGGGAATGTAAGTAGTGCTCGTGTAAATAATGACGACGGAGCAGCTGCGGCGAGGGTAATGTAGCTGGTTCTGGTGTAAAACGCTCCAATACCTTTGTGTTGATTTCGTGCTTAAAAAACTCCCCCAAAAAAATTGACCAAAAAAAATTGACAGAAGTAAAATGTACTTAAAATCCGACAGGCGGAAATGCTGTCAGTCAGTGGAGGAATCACAGACGGCCTTTTGAAGGTGCCGGCGACGGAGTTTAAGTAAAGCGTTGGCTGCCTTTTCACTTTTCTAAGGTGCCGGTGGGTGAGTGTAAGTAAGTAACAAGCTCTCGGCATTGCTCTGGCGGGGGCGGGGTTGCGCATTTCTTTGAAGTCTGATGGGGTGGGAGCCTGTGAAGTGATGCAAGGCACAGACAAATGGTGGTGTGTGAGCGGTTTCCTTTCAAGTCGGATGGGGGAAGGCGGGGGAGCAAATGGCGAGCGCGCGCACGGAGCACATGCACTGTCCATAAACCGCATTGAAAAGCCCCTTGGTAAGCTTTCCTGGAGCAGCTCTCTATATCTCTCGCATAGCTCTCTATATCTCTCGCATAGCGATTGCTTACGCAATACGCTAGGCAAGACCTAAAAAGCATCTTTGTGAAGGAGAGTTTCTCTATGTGTGAAACTCAGTAAAATAGTTACATTTAACTGTTATCTGGCTATCTTTTTCACTTCAGGATGAAGTAATGGCCAGCGTAAGCCTAGTTTTATTTAGGCTGCATTATTGCTATTTTTTATTATCTCTTAAGTGTCTATGCAGGACTGCAGAAGAGGACAACTTAAGAGAATATAATATCTAATGAAGTGCTCCGTGGTCCACGCACATGGGCGGGACTATTCACATGATTATGACTATACACAGAGATCCCCCTACTACAGAAATATGGTGTAACAAACTTCCTCTCACTTCGGATTTGTAAGCTCACCTTTACTTAAGGTCCTTATCCACAGCAGGTCTGTAAGTACCCAGGAGAATTGCTTGCTCAGTTACGCCAAATTGTTATCTTTATACCCCCCATTCTCATCTGCTGTGATTCATCCAATGACCACTACAAACTTTTGACAATCACCAGTTGCTCTCCTCCCCAACTTCCAAACTTTAAGGTATTCCAATACCCAAAAAGCAACAGTGAGTTCCTCCCACACCTGATAGCCAAAAGGTGGTTTGGTTCACACTTGATCACTTGTTATAAAAAACTCAAATACAAACTCAACCAAAAACCTAAGCCTTATTGATAGCCACTTGCAAGCCATGTACACTTTCCAGTTACTAGGGAACTCCGTCCACAAATAAAGTAATATATATTACACACAGCCATTACTAGTAGTCCTCTCTCACACCTGCACATTGCCGGGCTTTCTACCCTGAGTGATACTCACCTGTAAGCCTTGTAAACTAGTGTTTTAAGCCCAATCTCATTCTGGAAGCTCTTATCCTCTTCGAGCCCAGGTAACTGCAGGAGCTCCACCAGGTTCTGTTGAAAAAGAATGTTAGATTTTGGTTGTATCTAGCTTAGGGGCATTAACTTTAACACCTTCATGTATGGTTCTGTAATCATTTCACCATTCAGCAACACTAAAGAAAAATATGTTGAGGTATCGCTAGGCCTTACTATATACAGAACAGGCAATACACCCTTTGATCCTAGTTCTCTCTCAAGGATCTCTTAATTTTATAGTGAGGATTCAAAAATTGTTTTTATAAGGACCAGTAGCTTTTCCGAAACTGTATATTAACGACGGGCTTTTAAAAATCAATCTGGTCCAATAAAATGTTTTGTTAACAATTTTACAAATAAAACCTCACACATGTATTACCAAAGTACTATGTGAAAAATCCACAAGGGAGTGGAGATCATGACCCAATTGATGCTCTGCCACTTGTGAGTCATGTCCTTACCACACTTAATGATGATAAATACCACATTATACATTTCACAAATGCATGTATAAACAGAGACTCCCACCCAGTTAACATTATCTCGAAGTGAGAGCTTGCACAAGCGGTTTTACTGACACTAATATATCAGATTAAGGTACTGTAATGTGACATTTGTACTGCACTTTCTTACTTCTTGACACAACCACAAAGCACTTTCTGGGTTTTGAGCAAGTAGATACTCAATGTGTTGTGCACAGCAGGGAGAAAGTCAGTTTAATAGCATTGTCTATGTGGGTGGTCTACTCTAGACTTGGTGCAGCACAAATGTGGCAGTGCTTAGCATGCCAAAATCCAAAATATGTATGACAAATGGAGTCATCTTTGCACATACTTATATTTTCCAATGTCGGCATAGAGTAAGAGCTATCCATGTGATTGTGTTTGGTGAGAGATGAGGCGATTAAGGCCTAGTGTGCGCAACTGAAGAAATCAACAGATATTGCTTACATAGGTCCCTGGGTGCACCCAGGCACACAGGGGCACACAGTGCTTAGATTGACATTGTTGTACACCTGTACCAAGATCATAGTAGGTCAAAAAGAATCACTTCAGGTACCCAAAGTTCCCAAGTCACAACCAAACCTTCCAGCAGACATTGTGTGGTTTCTAAATGGCAAAAACCACAGGACATATTTTTCTTCCGTTTAAAAACTTGTATTCCAGCCATCAGCTTAGATCTGTGATAGTACTTGCTGGAAACCATCCCTCCCAAGTCTGCAAGCAGGATCGGGTCACTTAAATACATAAATCACGCCCAAGGACAAGTTACACACTCTACATGTCTGAGAGTTCAGTTTCAACTTCCAACTAGATAAACCAATAACAGCAGGAACAACTGTATGACTGAAAGCAGACATGGCCTCAGGTTAGTTGTCTTGTGATCCAAGTTACCTGTAGGATGATGTCATAAAGCCGGATGAGGTCCTGCGGTCTAGTGGCACGACGATTATCATCCTCAGACTGTGGCTGCTGCAGCAGGGCTTTCTGCAAGGCCTTGGCCATGCTTTCATTGCGTTTGATGGCTGTTGAGAGCTTGATGAAGGACAGGTAGCTAGAAGGTCAGGAAAAGGCAAGTTAGATCTAAGTCAGAGGGCATCCAATCGCCATTGCGTGAAGCTCTTTATTTTCTTTTCTCATGAGAAAAGATCAGCAGAAAACCAGTGCTAATAAGACTCCATATAGGGCAGTGTTCGGTTAATCGGACACCTTCCAGATTTAGATGCCTTAACAGTAACAAAAAGCCAAATCTTATTATAAAACAAGTTCCTTGTACAAGTGGGCAAATCCAAAATCACACTTCCTGTCAAGGTCCAGGTGACTCCTGGGTGAAAGTGTGCAAAACTATTTGCATCTCACTACTCAATCTGCACTGTCTTCCCTTACCATTTGTTTTACTTTTAATAAATTGTTAAGTGCCTCAGTGCACACTTAATCCGCCACTATATCTAGAGAAAACTAAATGATCCTATATTGGAAAATGATTATATAGTTATACAGTTAGTGATCTATTTACTGTATTTACCTGTGCAGATATTGCAGATTGGTTACTCTTCCAGAATCTCCGTCAACGGGATGGTCACGTTGCTTCTGTAAATTAAACAAGCATTTGTAAAGCAAATAGGCTTGACCGTGACAAACTAGTGCGACCTTTATTTTTGTTTTATTAGGTATGTTTTTAAAGAATAAGCCTTTCAGTTGTGCTATGTATTTTATAATTATCATATTTGCGAAGGAGACCAGAAGAATAAGTCACAAGCTAACCAAGAACTGAAATTTCAGACAGTTACAATGTCTCTAACACTTTATACCCGAACATTTTAAAAGGAAATTGAAAATAAATCACTGTCTAACCAGTGTATACCAAAGTACAGGCAAAATAGCTGTTATTTAAAATGAATACAAAAAGTGTAAACTCTGAATCAGCTTTGGGTGGATATGAACAGTGTGCATAGGCTTTGTGCAGTCACTCAAGGTGAAGAAAGCCAGATAAAGAAGGCAGACCCACTGCACCATTCTGCATGCTGTGGTGGGGAGAAATAAAATGTTGGAGAATTTAACAGCTGAAGGTCGGTGACTAAAACTCCCTCTTTCTATTAATATTATGTATCATTTTTTCCAAAGGGAACTACAATAGTCAGGTGAGACAACTAAAGGCCAGACCTAAAAAGCAAGAGTGCGATTGAAGGGTACTTTAATATTTTTCCCTCAGTGAAGGCTGGGTGTGGCTTGGTACTTTCCAAGAATGTAGAGGGGTACACTGGCCATTGGAAACCATGAAATTATGGGCTGTGCAATATCTCAAATGACATTGGATTGCTGATGTATTCTGTGCACTTACTGCACAGTAGTATCATAGAAGCAATAGTTTATAGGCTATATATACTGTAGGACTCTTGAATACTAGTATTTACAGCATCTCTCACTAGTTCTGACTGAATCTTCAGCACAGAGAGGTTGAGGTAGACCATGTGGATGTTAAAGCTGCACATATTCAAGGTACTTTTCTCACCCAGCAGTATGGGAGCACTGTCAATTGCTTTTGCAAAATTCAGGCAACTTAGTGGTTCACCACAGAATTTTGAGAAGGAGGAATACGATATGTTCAGTAGCTTCAGATGGATATTTAAATAATAAATCTCTCTTTAAAACTTACCTGCTCTAATTTTATCTCCTCGCGGACCGCCTGGATTGTGTCCCGACACTCACTGAGCAAAGTCTCAAAAAGACGCTCCTTTGTCTCCTCATTCTCTGCCTAAACCAACAACAAATTACAAAGTTACCATGGTGCCAATAAATCATCACTCATAGAATCTGGCAGTCTATATGATCCACTTAGGGCACAACGCTGCATTCTTGGCCTTAGACTTAGGCATTCACCGAATTTGTAACGCCTGAAGCACACAAAGATATCCCTTTCCCTGGAATCTCTAAATTCAGCTAATCCTAAAGTCCTGTAATTAGGCAAATCCATTGTATGAACCACATTAGGTACATGTTGCTGATATTACTCTGCCAAAACGACATGCAGGCAGTGATGTGAAAAGGCAGAGCACCAGGTCAGCGTAGTTCTATGGGTAGAGGTTTTTGACTCGGGTTGAGAGAGGGCAGTGGTGCTGTGCATGGATAAAGTATCTGTTATGAAGGGCAACAAACAAGTCACTGCACATCACAAGAAGAGACAAGTAAGTTAGTCTATCCACCATCTCTCACAAGCAATAGTGCCTTCCATAAGTGAGGCCCTTCTTGCAAACTAATATATTAACAGTGATATAGGAGTATAGTTCCATGCTTGTTTATGTCCATATCTAGGCGTAAAATAAATTTGCATCTGCATGCATGTATCGATAAGGTTATGTACGTACATATATAAATATATAAGCAAATCTATGTAAAGCTTTACATATTCTTGTTTCACTCTATCATGTTTTGTCCCAACCCATTCTAGGTACTTAATGGTTTTGGGCTTCCGCCCAGCTTAACTAGCCATTTCACCACTGTGTGTATTGGCACCCAATACTGTCAAACTGTTCAAGAACAAGCAACGTCTGTTACAGATGCTGTTTTCTCTTTCCCTAGTGTTATAGCCCACATCTACACCTTTCCAGCAACACACAACAAGATTAGGTAATCTCAAAGATGTAGTTACTGATGCTCCCCAGCTCCTTATCGCTCATTACCGCCACAATCAGGGCTGAGTCCCCTACATACTCGCAGTCTTTTAGTGACTACATCAGCAAAGAATGATATAGATCAGCTGCTGCCTTCAGTGTGACATAGTCAAAGCTCCACCAGAGACCCCACTGCCCATGCAACTACCCAATCCAGCTGAAATCTCTCTTTTCTTTCATGTCCCATTCATCTGGTCTCTCTTATTGTGAAAATGCACTTCCTTCCGATACCCTTGTGGGACAAGCAGAACACTTCTGCACTCCCTCTGGACACATCAATACCCCTACCTAGTTTATCTACACATACCCTCTTTCCTACCTTAAACTGTGGCAGCAGATCATACCCCTCCCCCTATCATGCACAATGTTGTGATCCCTACCCCAAACCAGTCAAATAGTAATCTTCGCTGGCTCTCTGGCCCAAGCTAGACCATGAAGACTTCCAAAATCTTTTGACTACATAACATCACTCCTCTCAACCACTTCCCTTGCCACTCACTCCATCATCCCTTTCTTTTATCAATGCCCTCAACCATATGCTTTTTATGCCATCTTTTCCTTCTTGCCTGGCAGCTGCCCGTCTCAGTGTCTTCCCTCCATCTCTGATGAACAACGATCTAGCTAATAAATTTCATCAATCTGGCCCTTGCCATCTCATAAACCACACCATGAAACACTGACAGTGTGGACTAACCTGTTCCCAAAAGCAGGCAGAAATGTTACCGCTGTCCCTTCATCCAGCCACATTTCACAACCTCTGGCTACCTTCCTAACCCTGTCTCCTGCCCCTCTCCTCTCCTTAATGTTTACCCAATTTTCCATACCTTGCCTTCCGGGGCATTTGTAACAATAATGTGCTTGTGCTTGAGATTTATGTATGCAGTTTAACTTGCTATTGATTATTCTGATTTCATCTAAAACCCCTCTGAAGGAAACAATTTCAACAATTAGTACTATGAACACAAATGCTCTGAAATTCTATTTTTGTTCCTTTGCTTCAGGACAGATATGGTTCAGATCCCACGAGTCTCAGCAATCAATTTCATTGGCACACTTAGGTTAACATAAATCAATGAATAACGTGAATATTGTTTTCTTTGATGTTATCTTATTTTCAGATTAGATCAGAAACTAATTCCAGACTGCCCTGTTTCGATGTGGGAGCTAAGCCTGTATAATGTGTAGATAAAAGCAATTAGACTCAAACTGTCAAACCCCGGGATTCAGCCAACACAGGTTTTGCTCTGGAGTAATGCGGACAACAAGAGATTACTCAAGGCTTTACAAATATACTGCCAACATCCTCAAAACAGGTGTATCTTTTATACTTAATTAGCTTATCTTCTAAAGGGTCCCATCTACTAGTGCTTAAGTTAATTGTGAACAGGCTCATATTTTTATGGTGCACTTCATTCCTCTTTCGTATATGGTTTACAATGTGAACATTATAACTTGGTCTGAAGTGGTACCATCTGCTTGATTGGGACTCCCATTCAGAATATATCAACTGAAATGATGGGGCCTTCAACTGAATCAAAATACTTTTAGATCCTACATTGGTGAAAGCTGTCTAGAAGGTGTGATCTTTTAACCCTTCATATTATAAACAAAGCAATGTGTTATCAGCTCAGCCGTAGGGATCCAAAACTTCTAAGTGTGCCTGTAATGACCCATATAGCAATCCCTGTTTTGTTTCCCACAACAGTGGTGCATAAGTCATTTAAAGCTCTCCTTAGAACACTCCTGTGGTACAGAGCTTAGTTGTTTTCTGTCAAAAAAACCTGTGGCAGTAAGTTTACATACACAAAGTTTTCAGACATTGAGCCATAAGTACAGTGAAATGGGTTCTGGATGAAATACTGCTCATTGTCAGAAAACCTGGCTTCCGGACTCTATAATGGCCATAGCCGTTGGATCACGAGAGGTCTTGAATGTTAGCAGGTGGCAAAGAGTTACCTACTTATTCTTAGAAACTGGCACTTTTGACAGATAGTTGGGAATACATCATAGCAGGACCCGAAAAAGCATCTCTCACAAAGGGATCCCAAGCGCTAGCTCAGTCCCCCAACTGTGCCTCACAAACTAACTTCTGGGCACACATGCTTTTTCTGTCATGTATGGGTGTAGCAGGCATATGCTTCACAACGGAATGGCTAGGTATCTTCTGCTTGGAGGAAAATAAAAAATAACTTACTGTCCTTCTTGCCCCCTCTGTTTCACATTTGGTTAGGGAATTATTTCACAGCTTGCTAGAAAGTTCTGCAGAAGTTAATGACCAAAAGCAACATCCAGTGAGTAATGCATACAAAAAATCAGGAAAGCCATTGATGCTTTGTTAGCTCCAGTGGGATATGTGTGAAAGGTAAAATAACCTCTTTTTAAGTAATATGCCTTTAATATGAACATAATTATCTACCTTGCAATAGTAGCCTGTAGGGCAGTGGTGAACACCATTTGTAATAAACAACTGGTGTTGGCACAGGAGTTGCCTTGCCTGGTGTACAATCGTGTTCACCTGCAGCGGGTGCCTGACTGCATGTATCTGATATCCTGGTTTTTCATTATGGCCCTAGCCTCACACAATTTTCAAGTGTGTGCAGAGACATAGGTCTGTCCCTTGATATGAGTGGTCCTGGACATGTCCTGAGACCTGGAGGGGCATAACAGGTGTGGCCTCATTGCACTGACAGCATACTAGCAGCCCTGTTCAGAATTTAAGTACACAAACTGTTAGTTGCAACATACCGGTCATCCAATTGTGATCAGCCCTTTTGATCTGCGTCACTGGAGCGGAGGCTTTCATGTAAAGGACTGTTTCTAGGTACTAAACCCGAGCCTAGTGCTAAAACCATAAGTGTATGTTGTACGTATTTGTGTACTTGACCTGCATTATACATGCATTGCACGTATGAATGAACAAGAGATGTTATGTCCCTCTCAGTTTAACTTACCTTCCACCATTATGCTGCTGAGGGCTGGCCTCTTAGGTCAGCAATCGGGCGGTCTGAGTTAGGCAGCCTATCTAAGTAATTGCAATTGAAAGTGGCTGCCCTCCTTTTTCTTCTCTGTACTTACTAAATACTACGTTTTTTCAGATGTTTGCCTGCACAGTGTTTCTACTTCTTAACAGGAGGAGTGTGGGATTAATTTTGGGACACCTCTTGCCTGGTCTTGTGCACAAGATAAAGGGGAGGTTCTTTTCCTAGACGGTGCTGACATTCCTGAAGCTGAATGGAGGAGACCTAGAGACTAAAGTGGGGAGAGAGGAGACAAGGCTCTTTTAGAAATTAGATTAGACCTTTGACAGAGAAGAGCTGCTGAATAGTCTACTTAAGCAAGGCCAGTCTTTTGTCTTTACCCTGGTGACAGCCGGATGCAGAAAGCCTGTGCGCCTCATTTTTTATTTTTGTAGATAGCGCGAACTAGACCCAAACCGAATCAGGTATCAGAGCGCTTTACATAGCACAAGACAAGTTATGTTTTTTTACATGAGGACACAATTTCCTTTTTTAGGCACGGGGAGATTAAGTGATTTGCCCGAATCACAGGAGGTTTTTGGTATCGTTACCGAGACTCGAACCCAGATCCCCAGGTCCGAGGTCGAGCGCCTTCGCCGTTAGGCCAACTCCTCTCCCCTAATGTGTGGGTCCTCCAGGCCCGTCAGGAGCATCACTCTACAAAAAAGCTGTTTCTTGAGAGCAGCATGGAGACAACCCCAAACCGGTTCCTAATGTGCAGACACTGGATTCACATTTTCTTTCTGCATTTTCTGTAAAAACGTAAGACCCACTTATTATTCCAGGGGCATGTCCCCTCTGACCAAAGACAGAAATGCTCCACAGAGTATTCAGAGGACTGCTGTGTATCGTCTGAGTGCATCTCCTGCTGTTCACCAGACCTGAAGAGTCTAAAGTACCTAAAAGCTAGTCGGTCTGCTGAGATAGGGAAGGAGCCCATCAACCCTGCAGAAGGAGTGAACCCTGCAGAAGGAGTGACTGTCTAGGAGGAGCCAGATGCAGCAGGACGCCAATGCTGGTGAGATTTGCCATTAGAGGACAATGGAGGAGAGCAATATGTGCAACTTGGGTGTTGTCGGGTATCAGACTCCTATCACGGGCTTCAAGTGGGATCCGTGGAAGCGCTGCATGGCCTCAGATGTTGTGGCCAGAATGAAAACAGGGCTTGATCTGCTCTGTGACCAGAGAAAAGCTTGGCCCAGCCCAAGTCATCTTGAAGTGGGGCCTGTGCATGGATAAATCAAAAGAGGCTATTGTGGCGATGCCGCAAACACACAACACTTGCCAACCCGTAACAAGGTTGAGAGGGCATCTGCCACAGACTGTCACTTCTGCTAGCAAGGTTGCAACCTGCCAGCAGCAACCTAGCAAAATGCGACTTACTGCAGCACAATGGTCTTAAGCCCATGAGGAGCTTTGCTAGAGTGGAGGTTCACATGTCCTCCCAGTAGCAGGAGAGGGCCTGCTCAGAGATGAAGATGGGAAGCTACCAAAGAAACTGTGGACTGAACAACGAAAGCTCACTTAATGACAGCAAACCTGAACTAGGAGAACCTAAGTGCATTTGGACTATAAAAAGGGTAATTCGACTCAAGGCCTAAACATGCTATAACTTTATTCCCGAGGGCTATGATGTGGCACCCAGTGGAAAGTAGCAGGTAGAGGAACAACCACCCCAGTGCCCCAGACACTAAATTACAGCCTGCCAATATAATGTGTGTAGTATTTAGTTCTCGTGAGCATTAAATAACTTTTCCCCTTTGCACTGCGTTGGACAAAGAATTATTGTGCTGCTCTTTGATGGCAAAGTCTTGCCCTTGAGCACACCCTACACCACATTCCTGAGAAGTCCGAGACTGTTACCACAGAGTCATATGCTGAAGAAGGTTGTATCTGGCCCAGTTTTAGATCCACTGTATGATAGACTCTGGGACAATGACCTCGACCTTTACTGTTGAGTCCCAGTAGCCCCTTCTTGCTCTTTATCCCCTCGAATGGGATCGGATTGATGCTTATGAAACGTGGTAGTTTTTTCCCTTCCTAAATTAACTCAAGGGCCACAGAAACACCTGGGGTGTTCTCTGTTGAGAAAGTATCCACTGCAGGATGTTTTCTGCTGAGGAAACATCAAATCCTGATTGAAAGGAGGAGGAAAATGATTTCCTTGTTAAAATTAAATTCGTTCAAAATCATACAAATCAAAGAGGGGGCTGTTCCAAGAAACATGGATTCAACCAGTAGTGTAAGTAGGATGGAAGCTATCACCTTTGAACGTTCCAAACTATAACAAATAAAAGAGCTCCCTTTTTCAAAAACTAGGAGATTAAGCACAAGACCTCGATTCCAAAATCAGAGCATCAGGATTGCGCCAAGAAAAAACTCTAATGTAAATGCTGATTATAGGATTTAAGACATTTATTTTATAAATAGGTCTCTAGCTATAGTTGATCCCCAGATCATCATGGCCTGACACTAACTTAATGATGCCTGAGAGGGTACAGGTGTGGAGTCCTACAGACTTCCATACATTCTCTCACCACCAATACAGGATAAATAAATTCCCTTTCACGGAGGCTCATCACCGAAAATGTGGGTTCTTTCATTGACTTAGGTACAGCAAGTGTTTGCATTATTTCACATTGTAATACAGATGGTATGAAATATCCCCATATGAACTAGGGCGGTCTTAAATCTTTCAGTGGGAGAACGCTCCAACACGTCTTGAGAACCAAAGGGAAAATTTGGCTGGTTGACAAGAGAAGCGAAGGGCCGCTGCTCCTGATGACAGCTTTCTGCAGTGGTTCTACCAGTAATGCAAGGAGTGTTGCAATGAGTCAGGTCGATACTGGAACTGTTCAGCACAGCGAGCCTCAGCGTGCACCGCCCAAAAGTTGAACAAAATCACATTTGAACCACACATTTAATCAACTAGGTGATGTGTGTAAGCAACACCCAAAAACCGATGCATTTTTACCAGGAATACAGCAAAGAATAACAAATGGTGCATAAGGACAATTTTAATTTGGGTCGATACATTTAGTAAAAGGTGGTCCGGAGCATGCGGTGAAACTTCAACTGACACTATTAACAATGAATAGCTTTGAATACTAAAATGTTGCCAAACTTAGGGGGTCATTATGATTGCGGAATTCCCGCATCCTCCGGGCCGGCGGAAGCCACCGCCGGCCCGGAGGATGCGGGAAAACCGCAGCGGAGCCTCCACAGACCCACCGCCCAATTAGGATGGCTGGTGGGTCTGATAATCTGTCCGCAGCTTTTCCGCCGGGGTCGGAAGGCGACCGCGGCGGAAAAGCACTAACATGTCTGGCGGTGTCTATCAGACACCGCCAGGCATATTAGGATGTCTGCAATTCTATGCTTTTCCACGGCGGCTTTTCCGCCGTGAAAAAGCATACGGACCTTCACTTCGGGGGCCCGTTGCGGGCCCCCTGGGTGAAGGGGTGGTGGGGGGTGCACATGGGGGGTACCTATGGTACCCCCCTGCATTTGCGTGCACAATGCAGCAGGCACCGCGCGGTGCCTGCCGCTTTGTGCACGCAAATGCTGTGCATGCATTTTTTACATTGGGGCGGGTGCAGCTTGAAGCTGCACCCGCCGCAATGTTAGAGATAGAGGATGTGACCGCCACCCTGGCGGTCACATCCTAATCAGATCGGAGGGAACGCCGCAGCCCATGCGGACGTTCCCTCCTCCTCAGGGGTCCTCAGGGGTCGCGGACGGACTCAAGTCCGTCCGCGATCCTAATCGACCCCTAAGTGTTTTCATGACGAATGAGGCAGCAGCACTTGTACAAAAAAATTAAAGTAAGCTGGCAGACAGATAGCACACCCTTAAAATGAGGAGAAACAAACTGCACCATGCCTCTAGACAATCTAACAAAATGTATATCACAGAAAACACTGATTTGGCATTTGACTGGCAGTTTATTTAAAAGCTTGCAAGGAATTACGATCTTATATACTACTGCCCTGCCCACCTGTTTAATTGCACAGTAAATGATTATTGTTCCATGGAAACTCTTTTAATCAAATATACATCACATTTAATATTTCATTAATTGTGCATTACCGATTCCACATTCTCTCATTAATTCCTATACGACACCACACATCACCCCCTCACAAACACAACACCCTCTAAATAACCTATATAATTCAGTCCACAACCAAATTACTCCCACTCTACAACTCAAACACCCCATACTACTAAAAAGAGTAGTTGACCAAATTAAAAGAAAATCTTTCATCTACCTGAATTACTGCGTTTAAAACATTCCCTAACACACCAGGAGTCACTACATCTGCTTGATCTCGGACCAGACCATTAGCAACTACACTGATCTTCTCCTCCACATCCCAAAACGTTATCACTCACTGCTTTCTTTCCTTTTGTACGGTACCAACATTATCATCACCAATGTACTCTAATTCAAATTCCTTCCATTCCCCAGTCTATATGCCACCTTTAATACCTGCACTGCTGTCTGTGGATCTGCCCAACAAGCAGACTGAATACACATCAAACAATGTTTCTTAACTCTCACAGTTGGCATCTGAAGCGCAGGGACAACTCTTCTCCTACTCATGTATTGCCTCAACTTCTGATAAACGTTCTCTTTTTTTCACAATACCTTAAAAGGTGACTTCCCCATGGCCGTACACAGGGTGACCGTATAGGATGATAGCATAGCCCATAATATCCTCCTCCATCAAATCCTGAACTTTATGGATATATATACACATACACACACACCACTCCTAACATTCAGATAACAATCACATATCATCCATTCCAGAACCCAATTTCAAATTCAAAGAACCCCTATTTAAGACAATCACATTCCACCGAAATCCATTCCTCATAGTTCCCAGGGAAGCAGGTGTATAGGTTCATGATCTCAGTTACGTTCCAATGTTGTAAACTAGATTTACAAGCACATAACATTTAATTCTCCATCTTGGATCTTCACAGATATTCACTAAAAAAATGAAAAGAGGCAGGGTATCAACCCTGCTTGGTCAGGTGTATTAGTGTGGGCATAAGAAGGAGAAGTCTGGAGGGTAAGATCCTTTTGAAGATCTTGTGGTCGAGATTTAGCATCAACTGCAGTCATCAGACAGTTTTTCTAGTTTTAATAGTGGCACTAATAGTGCCTACCAAGTGGAAGCTGGCTTGTGACCTGTGGTCCTAGCCTCTTTATAGACTTCCACTAGTTTGAGGGCTAGCTCATTAACATACTCCTCATAAACCTCAACCGGAAGTCCATTCGTCCCCAGCGTCTAGGAGCTAATCCTTTTTATTGCCGCTCCTTTCTCTTGGACACCAATATCCACACCCAGTTCCTCAGCCTCTCCCTGTGTAAGGAACAGAAGGGTCAATGGCCTGAGGAAGGTGTCCAATGTCTCCGCATCATGGTGTATGACACTCATGAAAAGCCCAGAGAAATACTGTAAGAAGTAGCCATTTATCTCCACCTGCCTATATAAGCGAGCGCCTCTCTCAGTAGTAAGCTCCACTATAACTATGCAATGCATAATAGCAAGCAAGGCCAGTAGGGATCCAGTTTTATTGTGTTCAGCATAAGCTGAACAGTGGATCCTAAGCGGCCCACTACCTTCTCTTTAGCGTCTAGTAGGGTTTGTTGTAATTCAGGGTATCCTGGCCTGCGCTTCTCAACCCCTCTCAGCTCCTGTTCTGCCTCCACTACGTCCCGCAGCAGTGTGCCCTTAAAGCCTACTGATTCTGCTATGTACCGTCCTCTGATTATCGCTTTGAAGGCATCCCTCTCCACCAGGGGAGAAGCAGACCCCCCCATTATCTTTGAAATATCGTCTGATGTGCTTCCCGATCACCTCTTGGAACAGTGGGTCCTCTAGCGATTCTGGTTTCAATCGCCATGTGGGAATTCTCGGTGTGGGGCATTCCCATCCCAATTGTAATATCACTGGGTTATGAGCCGAGATTGTGCAGGCCAAGTATTCCACTCCGTGGATCAGGCCGTGGATGTCTGGGGTACGGACAAATGTATCAAGTTCTGCAAGTGGGAGAAGGAGGAGTAATCTCTCGACAGTGGGTGCAATCGGCGCCATGTGTCCATTAGCCCCCTTGGGCCTGCAAATCCGTAAAGATCCTGTATGTCGTAAATACTGAGGAGTCCCTCAGCTGGGGATGGGAATGATTTATCTGGGGATCCGCTACAGAATTAAAGTCTCCACCTATGATGACAGACTGGACCAAGTAGGGGGCCAACACACTCGACTGAGTCGCCAAGAAGGCTCCTCGATCCACATTTGGAGCATATATGTTAACTAGTGCAATGTCATGTCTTGTCCGGCGCCTTGTCACAACCACATATTGACCTTTCAGGTCTAGCAGGACACCTGTGTGTTGGAACGGGACCCCGACCTGATCCAGGTTAGTGCGCCCCGGCATAGGCCAAATACGTAGTGTAGTAAGCGTCCCCCGCCACCTTCAGTGAAGTGCTGACCCTTCATTAGCCATGAGATGTCTCTCCAGTAATAAAGTGATTGGATTCCCCGTATATTCAAATAGGAAAACACCTTATAGCATTGTGTCATGGTGTGCATCCCTTTAATTTTCCACAGGAGTAATTTATAGGTCATAGGCGTAGTCCTAGTTTGTGGTGATTATACCCCCCCCCCCCCCGCATAGCCCAACTTTGTGACAATTTCCCCCGAGTGCCCTATGCAGGTGTAAGAGTGAAAGGATATCAACTCATATTTTGCCATTTAAACAACAATCACCCCAACTCCCATTCCACAGGACAAGCAGGTAACGTTCCCCCATCCAAATCAACAGAGTGTTTGCAGGAGGACCCATGTGCTATTCTAATGTGGGGTTTGTGGTTGTAACTCACTCTGACCCAAGTCCCCCTACTGCCAGTGGCAGACATCAGCGTGTGTGTCTCAGGGAAAGCTTACTTAGTTCATGTTCCCACCCGACATCTCAATCATACATCGGCAACATCAGCACTATTCAGACTACTTAGGTCATATGATATCATTTGATGCCCCAGGTGTCATCGTGGGGAGTTCAATGCTCGACTCCCCAGAGGATCTAGATCTGCAACGCCACTACAGCCATCACTCTTTGGCGTTTTTGCTGCACCTCTGCCTCAGAGGGGACAGCCATGCTATGGTGTGTAGTGCTACATAATATTACAACCGGCACATGCAGTGAGGGGCTGGGGAGGGAGTTGATGTTGCCGCACCGAAACAGCAGGTGATAACGGGGAGGCCACTCCCCCTAAAACTCATGCCCCCCTCCCTTGCCCCCCCCACCCACTTAGCCACGCCACTGTGTATTGCGCTTATATGCACTGGTAGGTGTAGTGTTTTGTTACATGTGACTAATTGGCTAAAACATGACAGACATCCATGCGTGAGCGCCAGTCAAAAGTTAAATAAATGTGGAAATATACCATTTTGCGACTCCATTTATACTCAAAACAAAACATGAATATGGATAAATACCAATAGGATGGGCCAAAAATAAATATGAATAAATACAGACCAAAATGTTAAAAATAAAATAAAAAATACCATAAAACCGGGAGCCCTAATTATGAGGTCCCCCTTCTTCCATGCTTGGTTAAGTATGTGGTCACTGTTCTTATAATAGATCAACCTAGCTACTACAGGACACGGAGGGCCCACTAGGATCGGAGGGCGTGCTGCAACTACGCGCCCTCTCCGGAGCAAAGAAAGAGGCGTGGCCTTCTATTGTAACCATCTCACAGAGCCAGCATTAACTAAATATTGTTACGTTGCAATCTATTTTCAGCTCTCGTTTCTAGCGTCTGGATTTTTGCCTTCATAGTGGATAGTCTTTCAGTCATACCGGTCAACGCTGGGGACATTTCGCTCAGGTCCTCCTAAGCTGTGGTGACTGGTTTTGCCCAATGGTGGTAGTCATCGTGCAGAATCCCCATATCACTCACCAGAGTATCGATTTTACCTTCAAGTACCTCTCAAGAGGTTGTTATTGCCTGCAGGATGTCTTGAAGGCCGGGATCCCCAGGGTGTTCAGGTCCCAAGGTTCTAGCTCCATCTTCACAGGGAGCATCGCTAGTCGCTTCTACAGGCATGACCCCAGCGTCCTGGTCCTTCTTCTGGGCTACTTACCTAATGGTTCTGGGAAACAGAGGGACCCCTCAATCAGATAGTTGGGATACGCTTCTCGCCGCAGCACTAAGTGGGGGAAATCCCAATGTTCATCACGGGAATGGACGTGAGTAGGAGGGGGAGGAGTCATGTAGCAGTCCCCAAAGATACAGTGCGCAGTAAGAATGGGAGTGGGGGTGTAGTGCCCGTACCAGTACCCAACGTCGCAACTACTCTTCTGTTGCAGTATGTCTACAAGTTGAGGAGCAGCAGCTGCAGTGCACCAAAGTAGAGTATCCTCTATAGTTCAGGGGGCCGTCTCAGGGGTCACTGGGAAAGTTGGTATAGATTCAGGACATATTGTGCTTCAGGTCTATTGTCCTTCCCAGTGGTAGGTCACCACTGCGCTGCAATCATCCCTGCGCCAACGTCCTGTAAGCAACCTCATGATCCAAGCCTTCTTCCAGACCTTGAGCTCTAGGTTGTTACAGAGAGGAAGCAGTACACAGTAACTGTACCAGCAGGTAAGCAGCAGGCAGGCCCCTGTTCATGGCAGCTCCATGAGAGAGCACCACATTGGGCAGCAACGATCTGTTAGGTCTGTCTGGAGGAATTGCCGGAGCCAGAAGCATCAGCAAACGGCAGGAGTTTGCCCCACGCCCCCAGCCGCAGAAATGGGCCTCCGGGCGGCCTGCTTGTGTCCCCAGCAGAGGCCTCGGTGAAAAGCAGACAGGGGAAGCCTCAAATGCGTCAACAAAACACCAGTTCCTTACCCAACCGCAGCTCCACAATCTCACAGTGCACGGTGAGATACCTGGGGGGGGGGTGCGCAGCACTCAGAGGTCACACTCACCGCACAGATTAGCGGTCATCACTTCTCCGCTCCCGGCTCAAGTTGCATAAGGGCAAGCAGCATCGACAGCCAAGCGGTCCTCCGGGACCACATCGGGGAAACTCCCGGGTCACTCCAGGAGGCTCAGTCACAGTTTCCCTGCCTCTGAAAACCGCCCGCTCAGTAGCATCCCCGGCAGACCGCCTTTACTCAGGTAGTAGGTGTGTCACTGCTGGCCTGTACCACTAAGAACGTTTGGGCTACTCCTTGCAGCCATACAAAGTCATTTTGTAGACTTTCACCCAGGGTTCACTCCCCTGGTGCCTGTGCTGCCAAATCAACCCAAATGGCGCACCATAGCATTCATACAGGTAGCAGGGGTGTCAGAGGGTCCAGTGCTGGCTTTTTAAGCCCCATGAAAAATGTAGGGAAGGCAGATGGCCCTGGATGGGGGTTCACCGGCTGGTGCTCTGGACAATGTTTTTTACGCCATCACCATCAGGCCACAGAGTGGCCATAAAGTAGCCAATCAGTAGAAGTGGATTGACATCCTGATTGACATCCTGAAGACTGACCATATGAAGGTGTTCAAACAGGATGTAATAGTTGAGAGGTCTGAGATCTAGGATTGATCTCAGTGACCTGTCCTCCTTCAAAATTAAAAAGTAGAGGGAATACTCTCCTGTGCCTTTTTCATGAAGTGGAACTGGTTCTATTGCCCCTCTGAGAAGGGATTAGACCTCTTGTTTTTAAAAGTGTTAGGTGCTCTTGTGATTATCTGTGATTGCGAGGTGCGATGTTGGGTGGTGCGGTAATGAGCACAGTAGCCATGCTGGATAATGGCTAGTACCCACTGGTCTGTTGTAATGGTTTCCCAGACTGGATAAAAGGACTGTAGTCTTCCCCTGACAGGTGTGGTGTGATTGGAGGGAAGAATAGGGCAGTCACTGTTTGGGAGGGGAGGCTGCACAAAGTGCTGAACCACCCCTGCCTCTTCCTTTGTTAATATTGCCTCTAAAGGAGCCTCTGTAAAATCCTCATTGAAGGTGGATTGGCCTTGCTTCTGCTGGGAAGTGGAGGCATCTGTGGCAAAGTATTTGTATCTGCCCTTGTAGCCGGAGTGACGAAAGGAACCATGAAGTGTAGGAGTTTGTAGAGCTCCCATTGCTTTCACGGTGTCTGCATCTTTCTTCATTTTTTCTAAAGTGGAGTCTACCTGAGGGCCACATAAATGTTCCTTATTGAAAGGCGTGTTCAAAACTGGCAGTTGAACCTCTGATTTGAAGCCTGAGCATCTTAGTCAGGCATGTCTCCTGAGCGGTATGCTGGTGTTAATGCACCTAGCGGCTGTATACACTGCAGCTAAAATACATCTGATGGAATTGTTAGTGATGGTTGAACTTCGGAAACAAATTGGTAACCCATTTTTAGTGATCTTCTGGGAGATACTGCAGCAGTTCTTCTATTTCATCTCAGTAGGCACTATCGTAACATGCGAGTAGGACTTGGGAATTGGCTATACGAGCTGCATCACATTTTCAAGCAGCATCAATAAGTATAATCTCTTTCTCAGGAGTTGGGGTATCCCCAGTTGCTTGACTATTGGCCAGTTTACAAGTTGTGGTAGCAACAATGGAGTTTGGTGGAACCTGGCAACGTATGGAGAGTGGGTCTGAGGGAGGCGCTTCACATTTTTTATCAACCTGTGGGGTTATCACCCGGGCATGTATTGGTTCTTTAAATATGTCATCCACATGACACAACAAGCTGGAAGTATGGGGAGAAACTATGTGTCCTTATGAGTGGAGGACAGTGTGTCAAAGAGAAAGTCCTGTTCTAGAGACTCTCTATGAAGCTGAACTCCCTGATAGGTAGCAGCCCTAGCAATAACTTGCTGGTAAGCATTCCCATCTTCTGGAGGGGAAGGATGAACTGGGTAAAGATCTGGGTCATTGGGAGTTATGGGGTCTGTGTCATAAACGTCCCAAGGATCAGGGTTCTCTAATGGTTACACTAAGTCCCTTGTGGGTGAACCTGGTGGAGTATTATCTAGAAGTTCTTGATGTGGAGGAGGAGGGGTTGGTGAAGGTGGTGATGGTGGAGGAGGAAGTGCAAGGTTTGTAACCTTGTCCTTTATCCTTTTATTGGTAAGTACACGAATGTCCAATTAATCCTGAAATGCTAAATGCCTCTTCGGGCGAGGAGAGGTTATAATTCGCCCTGTGTCTTCTTGAATTTAGGTTTTTCTCTGTATAATGTTAATTTTTTCAAGAATTGGCCCGACCGGGGAGAAGGAAACTGAAGACTGCATAGAGAATTTCGATTCAGTCTATTTTGAAATAGAGGCTTTTGGGGATTTCTTGTCTGGCACTGAAGGAGATGGAGCAGTCTTCCGCATTGGTCCCGAAGACTTAACAGAGACCGAAGAATGCGCTCGATCCAGGAAGGTCGATGCCACAAGCTTACTCTTGGCAGCAATTTTCAGAGCCTAGCCGGAAGGCGGGGCATCCAAAGTGTCTTTTCAAATCCGACCATGACCCGATGGCAGTGGTGGTCCAGCAACCTCTGGAAGGGATGAGTGTTTGGAACTCTTAAGTTGGAGCAGGGTGTGGGGCAACAGTTCTCATGTGCTGCCTGAGTGGCAGGGTGTATTCGAGTTACTCCTCTTGTATGTAGTTGCCAAATGGAGAACACCCTTTTCTCTTCCTAGCATGCAGACTTCTCCTGGGCATGATCCTCACCGAAGGTGTCGGGAGTATGGTCCCCGCTGTGGAGAGACATTTAAAGTCGACGTGCCCTTCAAGCACAAAGTGTTTTCTTTGATTGGAATGACTAGCAGGCATCGCAGTCAGCCTCGAGTAGTCTGGGGATAGGCAGAGGTTACACACCTGGGGGTTGATTGGTGGATATTTGGTGTAATACTGTGGGCAAAATCAAAAAGGTGCCCGTTCCATCAGGAACACATCTTCTGTACCGACGGAACACACAGATGGGTAGGCCTGAGACGGGTGACGCCACTGATGGGTGAACGGTTGATGTCCAAATTGACAATGGTTAGTGAATGAAACCTGAATGGAAATGCCCAATCGGCATATACTATACTGTAGAAGACATGATAGGACTGAAGACTCGTAATGAAGGGAGTTGAACACTGAGGAGAGGCACACACATCCAAACAAGATGGCAGAGAGAAAACATTCTAATCTCACAAAGGAGTCGATATCCATGCGCATTATCACCGAGAGTAAAAGCCACTCTACCTCGTGACACAAAATACTTTTTATAGGAAAAACAAGTTGCACAACGCCGAATCCAACACTAGATGGCAGAAATATGTAGAGCATGTGTGTCTACAGTCACACATGCCATTGAACAGAGCATTACCAAGGGTAAGCAACTTGTTTTTCTGATGGATACTTCTTACCGTAGATTCTTCACCTTCTGAATAGATAGAAAAGCAGTACCCCCAAGGCGGTGGGTCTGTGAACCGGCTCAAACTAAACACTCCTGACTCCTGTATGACAAAGTGGGGAAAGTGTCCCTCTCATCAGACTTGGTTGCCAGACAGAACTGTTCTGTGGAAGTGTAGAATGGTGACCCAGCAACTGTCCAGGACAGGCACTCTACATGCCAGCGCAGTGGTAGCAGATTTAGCTCTGTTGGAATCAGCCCGCAAGTCTTCTGGGGGCTGCTTCTTAGCTAGTATTTAGTAGATTTTAATGCAGAGAACAATCCAACAAGATGTGGCCCTTTTCTGCACTTCACTGCTCTGCCCTTCTTTGCTACAGCAAACCCAACAAAGAGGTGATCATCCACACAATATTCCCTGGTATGATTAATTTAGAAGCAGAGAGCTTTTTTGAGATCCAGTCGATGGAGTCTCTCCTCCTTGGTTGAGTGAGGTGACGTGAAGAATGCCGTAAGGGTGATGTTCTGGAAGCCACGAAATGGAGTAACCATTTTAGAGGTAGAAAGGAGGCTCTGGCTCTCAAAACCAGCTCTGGGAAAACCTGCAGGCCATTCACCCACTGGTACGATGTTCTGGCAATGAGGAAAACTGTCTTTAGAGTGAGGAGAAGCAAAGGACTGCTGTGCAGTGGTTCAAAAGGAGTACGCTTTGGGGATGTGAGGGCTAAGTTTACGTCCCACTGAGGCATGAAGAAAGGTGGGGGGAGGAAACACATCCTGCAAAGCTTTCAAGACATGCATTACAACAGATGATTTAAATAAAGAGGGATCATCAGGCGACCGCAATAAAATCCTAACGATCTGACAAATAACCTTTAACTGTGCCCATCCTTGCTAGACTAAGGACAAGAGAAAAACCAAAACTTAGGATAGTTTGACTTGAAGTGGGGCAATCTGCTGAGTACTGCACCAAACCACAAACTTATCCTAACAGCAGGCGTATACTGATTTTGTCGAAGGATGCCTGGCTGCCAGAATCATATCAACATCTTCAGGAGAGAGGCTGAATCCAGTCAACTGTCGCCAGTCAATCTCAAAGCATGGAGATGAAGATGTACAGGCCCATATGTAGGACCTTACTTGCCCTGCTGCTGTGACAGAAGGTCCTACTGAAGCAGCAGCCTGATCGGAAGACAGAAGCTCATGCCTAGGAGTTCTGAACGTGAGTATTAAAGGGGTTGACCCTAAAAAACTCGGGACCTGGGTCCATGGAACAGTACAGAATAGAGTTGGTCCGAGTTGCAAGTTTATAATAGCATACAGTTCTAAGATACTTAATTCAACACACAATCATCATCAACTTTAAAATGATTGAAGGGAAAAAACTTTTTTGCAGAAATAAATTGTTCAATTCACTTTCATTGGCATTTATTCATGCAAAGTCATTGTTTGATCAAATTGCAGCCAATAGTTCATCATGTAAAACAAAAGTACTACCGTGTAATTGTGAAATCATTACATTCGATATTCGAATCAAGTGCTCTCAGTGAAGAGGGGAGGGGTAAGTGATAAGTGAGAGGGACAGGGTAAAGGTGTTGTGACATGTTCATAACATCATGTTAAAGTTGCAAAAACCTTTACAGTCAAATTTATGAGCAAAGGTTCCCAAATTACATCACACATAGAAAAAAAGAGTCAATCTCATATTTGGATCCTATGGTGTGTGGAAAAAAGGCGTAGTTCTACGTTTCGACCCCCGATTACGCTAAAGGGTTGTTTCAAGCCTCATGTTGGGGTCTTCATCAGGAAGGTAAGGAGAGCCTGAACCTCCTATGCATGCCTTCAAAAAGGCTAGAAATGTCAGAGATTTTGTGGTACGATCACTGCTGGATACCCCACAGGCACCTACGATTCGGAGTCTATGGAAATTACCGGAAATTGTGGGCCACTTTAAATGTACCACTTGCAAAGCATGCTCTATGTGTTGGGAGACTAAACAAATAAAGTATAACAACCTCACAATAGATCTCAAGTCCTTCACAAACTGCAACTCGAGTGGGGTGATTTATGCGATTCTGTGCCCATGTGGCCTCATGTATGTTGGACAAACACAGCAAAAAGTCAAAAATCGCATATTTCAACACTGCAGCAGGATCCGCTGCTCCACAGCGGGGGCACCCCTGGTCGACCATTTCAAAGATAGAAACCATGCACCTGAGTCCCTCAGATGGCTAGTAATTGAAAAAATTTCTCTCGGACCACGGGGGGGAAATTTGAACTCCATCCTTAATACCAGAGAATGCAAATGGATGCAGAAATTCCAGACCACAAGCAGGGGGTTAAATGAACTCGATGCCATTTTTTCTCAAATGGCCGGACTCAATCCAGAATAGACAATGTACATTCTGAATGGGGTTCAATGATATGTTCCCTGTGCATGTTTCCATGTACAGACCACCCCATGGTCATGGACACACTTGACCAACCAGACTCGATCTACACACTGTATTAACATGTTTTCTGCCCATTACATTTTGGTCAGGGACACATCGGACATTTGACTTACGTTGTTGCTAATAATATGTTTGTTAAATATGTTGTCAACCGTACTGTCAGAATAACTCTGTGTTTGTGTACTATACATTCTTACACCCTTTTTTCCGATTTAGGCTTGCTCCCCCGGCATCCAGACATGGTTAGCCTCTCCGTCGTGCTCATAAAACATGCGAACGTAGAGGTTTGACACCCTTCTCACAGAAACGTTCTCATAATCTTCACACACGCTCCCTTAGCCTTCGAGCCCACACGCCATTCCTCTATTCTGATTGAGCCCCCTGAGACGAGCCCTTCTCGCTTACTAGCATTCAGCGACTGCACCGCGAGCTCACTCGGATGCAGCACGCCAGCAGAGCGGTAACCCGTCAAGGAGGCCCCGGTTCCAAGGTAAATAGAATCGGAACACTATCGAAGCCTCTTTTACAGAGGTGACAGATTACTAAGCGGTATTTCTGAGCCGATCAGACATGTTCAAGTTTTGGTAACCACCCACGCCCGCAATCTTGTCTGACAGCACGCTTCTTTTTAACTTTCAGTAAGAAGCGATTCACGATCCCAGGCGTGAGGAATGATCCCACTGCATATATTGGTTTAGTGACCGCGAGTACGTCGCACAAGTAAGTCCCCCCCATCTTTTAGCTTCCACCCCTGGCAGTCATTCCGAACTAGCGCCCTGATGTTATGCCCTAATTTATTTCAGAAACCTCTGGAGCTTTGTCAAGGCCCTTTTTCAGACGGTATAGACGGCGACCGTCCTTTGATGTAGGTACAACCGCATTCTCCATCCCATTAACAAACAATGCACAATTACTTATAGTTACTGAATTCAGTTTTACGTTATTTCATAGGCTCTCCTTACCTTCCTGATGAAGACCCCAACATGAGGCTTGAAACAACCCTTTAGCGTAATCGGGGGTCGAAACGTAGAACTACGCCTTTTTTCCACACACCATAGGATCCAAATATGAGATTGACTCTTTTTTTCTATGTGTGATGTAATTTGGGAACCTTTGCTCATAAATTTGACTGTAAAGGTTTTTGCAACTTTAACATGATGTTATGAACATGTCACAACACCTTTACCCTGTCCCTCTCACTTATCACTTACCCCTCCCCTCTTCACTGAGAGCACTTGATTCGAATATCGAATGTAATGATTTCACAATTACACGGTAGTACTTTTGTTTTACATGATGAACTATTGGCTGCAATTTGATCAAACAATGACTTTGCATGAATAAATGCCAATGAAAGTGAATTGAACAATTTATTTCTGCAAAAAAGTTTCTTCCCTTCAATCATTTTAAAGTTGATGATGATTGTGTGTTGAATTAAGTATCTTAGAACTTTATGCTATTATAAACTTGCAACTCGGACCAACTCTAGGAGTTCTGAACATCACATTCTCCTTCTGGTGCCACCAAGATGACTTGGGACCAGACGGTACAGATCTTTTTCTGAACTTGGGGCAGGAAAGGTAGTGGGAGGCAGGCGTACAATAGACTCAAGCTCCACTTTAGCCAGAATGCATCTCAAAGAGAGCACAGTATTGGGAACTTCAATAGGAAAAATGCTGACGTTGTACATTCTTTGCGGTGGCAAATAGATCAAGCCAAAGTTCACCCCATTCCCTGAGGCATGACGCATCCAGATGTAGCTTTCATATGTGATCCGCTATGTGTCTATGGTTGAGTTTGTCCACCCTGGCGTTATGAGATCGCGCCAGGTGGTGCACCACCAGGAAAATGCACTGATGGGTAGAATCTCCTGACGGAGGGTCTACAAGCCCACGACACCCGGTCTGTTGCAGTACCAATGGCGATGGCACTGCCCGGGAGCACCTGAAGGTTTTTAATGCCAAACAGATGAACCAGAGGTCCAACCGATTGATGTGGAGCTGGGCCTCTGCCAGACACCATATGACTCTGATCTCCACTTCTACTAGATGGCCTCCCCAAAGCAGGAGTTAAGTATGCATCACCACTGTTAGCTCTGGGTGGGGTAAGGAGAGAGGTCTGTCACCGACCGAATCAGGGTTCCGCAGCCACCATTGCAGGTCTTTTCCAATCTCTTCCAAAATCTGGACATAATTGGACAGATCCTTCTGATTCTGTGCCGACTGGGACTTCAGATCCCATTGCACTGCATGCATTTTCCATCTGGTATGCTTGGCAATGCAGGATGCAGGGGGCCAAGAATTCCATTAGCCTCAGAACCATCCTCACTAAGATCCAGGTTAGAGGCAGTAACATTAGGATCACAGCCCAAATGTCCTGGATTCTCTGCTCTGGAGAGGTGTGGGGAAGGTATGGAACTACATTGTGTCAAGAATAGCTCCAACGAAAGGGAGCGTCTGGGAAGGAATCAGGTGTGACTATGGCATATTGATAGTGAAGCCAAACGATGTTTGGAGGTTCCCCTTAGTCTGGAGGAGGGTGACTATTGCCTTGGGTGAGCTAGCCTTCAGCAGTCAGTCGTCGAGGGAGGGGAAAACTGGCACCCTCAACATCAGAAAGTGTGCACCAACCACCACCATCTCTTTTGTGAACACCGAGGGAAAATGGATGAGGCCAAAGGGAAGTATTGCGAACTGAAAGTGCTTTTGCCTCACCATGAACAGCAGGTAGCATCTTTTGGCCTGCAAGATGGGGATAAGGAAATAAGTCTCCTGCACAGCAAATGCTACAATCAAGTCTCCAAGGTAAATAAATGCCAGACTAGACCTGGGCCAAGGTGAGTGCCTTAAATTTGTCCTTCCCCAGAAAGGCATTGATAGCCATACCCAAGGCCACAAAATGGCTGTGAGGTTTTCTGAGCGGGCTCAAGAGGTTGGTGCTGGTGGAACTAGAATTCCCTACCGCAACTACGAAGGGGACAAAGCAGATGCTGGAACTGTATTACTTGGGCAGACAGGTCCAAAGAGCAGTCGTGTCCCTACTTTCTTTAAATCACTTGAAGACTGAGTCAGTTCTTTTCACAAAAAATGCAAGAGTCATCAAAATGCATGTCCATCAGAGAAGACTAAACATTCCTGGAAAAGCCAGTGGACCTAATCCAGGCATAACGCCTGAGCACCACACTAGTCCATCTATGCAGTCTGTAGTATCCAGTCCGCATATGATGGAGAATTTCGCTGCATCGTGGCCATCCTCAATGGCCTTTGTTAGGACAGGATCCAAGCCCTAAGGTACAGCAGGTAGAACTCTGGCAATGGAGACCCAAAATAATGGGAGTTAATGGCCAAGCAAACAATTGACATTGACTGAGTGCCAGAAAGTGCCCTCTTTTTCATGGTTGTCCCCCACTTTTTGCTGATGTACTTCGACTGAGTGTGCCCTGAGTTCCTGCCAAACAGGTCCCCAGGGCCTATGTCCTTGCCCTAAACTGCATTAAAAGCAAAACCCAATTGGCACTCTTTGGCCACAGGTCAGTCCCTTGTAAGTGGTACCAAGGGCACTGTGGCCAGGGAAGGCCTCCAAGGGCTGTAGCACTTATTGTGCCATGCAAATTGGTCTGAGTTCAGTCTTTGAGTGAATGACATCATTTGCTGATTGAGTGTGTACAACAAATGCTACCACTACCATTTGATAAAGCCTTACTGCTTGCCCACACTACCACAAATAAAGAGTAAGGTGCTATCTACTTTTACGTCTGACGACCTTTGGGGTTCCACTGGACTCTGTGCACACTATACCTCATTTTGGTATAGTATATACAGAGCCAGCTTCCTACACTGAGCACAAAGCAAAGCTGGTAGAGGAAAACACATGCTTGCCTAATGTTTAGATTCACATTCTGGAAGAGTACAAAAAACATTGAGATTGACTTTGCTGGTGGATACCTGGACCACCAAACCTTCTAGATGTCAGGTGTTGCATCAGAAATAGAGGGTCACCCAGAGCTGGGAGATGCAGTCAAGCTTTCTGTCTGTTCTTCCAAGTAGGGTATCGATCAAAGCCTCACTGAAAGACACAAGAGGCTCTGTATTTGTATGTATCGGCAGGAGGACCTAAATGAGGGCATTGTGTTTTTTTACTTCTATAGTGGGCAATTGGAGGTCTTGCACTTCAGCCGCCCTCCGCATTATCACTGCGAAGGAGGCTTTGTTCTCAATGGAAGGGAAGTGGTGGGTGTCGAGGGAACAGAAACTAGACCACTGTCTAGGGAGGTTTCTAGGCCACTGTCATCTTGCAGCTCCTCATACCAGTTGTCATTGTAGGAAACTGGGCTTTTGTTGCAGTAGTCCCCCCACTTTTTGCCTGGTATTAGATGCAACATTGACTGGAGTGCACTGCTTCCCTGCTAACCAGGTCCCCAATGACAGTGTTCTTTCCCTAAAACAAGACAACTTGTCACTTGATCGATCCCCAAGTGACCAGGCCTATAGCACCTCTGTAAGTCTCTACTAAGTGGTACCTCTGGAACCTAAGGCATCGGTACTAAAGAGGGTCACTACAACCTGCAGCGCATCATGTGCCACACTCTGTTGCCTTTGATATGCGAAATCAGGCTTTGCCAAACAGGGGAAATGCCACTTCCTGCCCTGGGCCCATCTGGCACCAGGCGGGAAAATTAGCCATGCAGGAGGCCTGTTACACTCCCAGGCTGGGCACACCTCTATGGTGACCGGTTTGAAATGAAGACGAAATTAGGAGGTCACCATTTTATGTGTGGTGGAATTTGGAATGCAGGGAACAGGGTGAGGCCTACTCCCCAAAGGAAGTGGTCATCTAGGGGGTGTAGTGACCTCAAGGGGTCCGCAGGTCATTGGCTACTACTATTTGCTGACCCCCAAATACCAGGACATCAGATTTCAACAGACACAAAAGGAGCGGACAAAGAAGAGTGCTGACCAGAGAATCGAGGAGCATGACTGACTTGGCGTCAACCTGGCAAGCCTGCCTGCTGCACTTGACCCTCGTGGACTAACCGACTTGTCCTGCCACTGTGCATACTCCAGAAAACCCTGAGGGCTGCCAATGCTTCACCAATTGCCAAAGAAACTCCTGTGGAGTGGATGAGCTACTCCCCTGCAGCCACAGGCACCAAAGAAGCCAGATCCAGTTCTCTGACCTGTTGCTCACTGGGACTACCGACACAGCAGAGGTCCAGGAAGAGGTAGCATTGCTCCTACAGGCCAGATCCATTCTCCCTCCAAGTGTGGGGATGCCAGGACCGACTGGAGCAGCACAACACCAATACCTAGGGTACTGGACCCCTTGCAGCAACCAAACCGATCGTCCAGTCCCGACACCAACACAGAGGAAAACCAACCTGCACATCGAGGGACTTCAGGGACAGTGAGACCACATCGAGAGTAGCCCAGCTGTCCTGTATGCCCCTCTACAGCAGAAACAAAAGTGAGTCTGCGACCACCGCCACCCAACACCCCAAAGCATCTCTGCACCGCGCCAGAGTCCAAGTCCAAGCGAGGTGACTGTGCCAACGGGAGCCCCAGACCCCCAAGAGCAGAGCCCATCATTGGGCCTGGCCTGACTGGACTTTCTTTCTGCAGGGCCCCTCCAACCGCTAGTGGCTCCAGCACCGAACTAGATGCTAAAAGACACCACTGCACCTAAGCCCCACAGCCCGAGGAGAAGTGGACCAAAGGTTTCCCCACGCGTCCAAGCTTCTCAAGGGTTGAACATCACCCCCACCCCGCCCAGTAGGTTCCCCCGTGCTGGTCTCCCAGTCCCAGCTTGCAGCCTCTTTCCAACTGGACTGTTCCCTCTTAAGTCCTGGAGAACAGTCAGTAAGTAGTTGTTAAGTGCCCAAATACAGTACATGTTCCCCCCCAACCACCATTACTGTTCTGAAAAACTGCAGTGTCAACTTTTGAAAACTGTAAAAATTCATAACTCGATAAGTACCTGATTCCAATGATCCTGGTATTTAAATTCCTATAGAAGTATGTGTTATTTTTATAAATGGGTGTCGTATTTCTTTATCAGGGCTCAAAAAATCTACTTGTCCACTCGCTATGGCGAGACAGATTTGACCAGGTCGAGCTATTTTTTGGCACCTACTCATCTCTTCTGGCAAGTGAACTTAAGCTGGAAGGAACAGGTGTTTTGTTCATTCAGAAAGTGAATGAGCAATGCCAGTTTGCCTTTTTACTAACTACTTATCTTATACTGGAAAATGGTGTTTACTTTTCTTTCTCTTATTACAGTTACTGTCTGAGAATATTGTGAAACAAAAGTTTGTAAGATGTCAGGTTTTATTCTAACATACTTTTAAACAGCTTGTAAATTAATAGTACATTTCAAAATATATTATTAATTAATAACTGTTGTTGTACTACATAAGTGTGATGCAAACAAAGATTTGAATAGGAGCAAAACAAATAAGAACACTTTACTTGGTGATGTGTAAATGACAAATGTTTGCAGAAACTCGATTTCCTAACATTATATATTGTATAGTTTTATCAGTAAAACCACATGTCAGAGAGAGAAATGTTGGGGCCATTTCAAAGGAAAATCTGATTGCAAATAAGTGTGCTGCCAGTTCATGCTTCAGGTTTGTCGTTATTAAAAGTGATTGTTTTTAAACCTGATTTGAGAAACATTCCTGCCCCCGCCATAATGATAATGGTTAATGAAGTAAAAGGCAAGTCATTGCTCATGTGTATCCTATATGTAGCTAGATTTGTATTATATATGGAGCAAATATTTAGTCTATGAAATCAAACAAAAGTGTGTTTCTACAGTAGACATGCTGAAATCGTATATTTGAATGTGCTCTCATATGTGATAAAGAAGAAAATGACAGCAGGTCTAGTAACATTTTTATGATTTTTCAAGGCCTGTTAATTGAGTGTGTCTCAAATACTTCATTTGTGTGTGTAATGTATGCTCAGCACCACCCTCTGATATGCCTAAGTGCTCGCCCACACTACCACAAAGGAGAGCATTTGAGGTGCCACTGTAATTCCTTTGGGGGTTGCCTGGACTCTAAGCACTGTCCCTGTTTTTGGTCCATTACGTAAAGAGCCAGCTTCCTACAGTCATTGTGTACTGGAGCAGCATCCCCCTCTTCAAAATGATAGGAGACCGACATATGGTGTGCTTCGTCGTCTGGAGTCAATGGCAATGTTTTCCAATGGTCTGACAGGGATCTTGGCTCCAAGGTCAAAGACAGCCCCGAAGTTGGTGCAGGGCCTGTATCGGGGCAAGAGGTTTCAGCTGGTGCTGAGGACAAACCCACCGGCAGGGTTCCAGGTGAAGGACCTTGCGGTTCCTTGGGGCTCGGCGGTGCACCAGAGGGAACCAGTAGCATGCCATAAAGAGACATAGCATGGTCTTATTCTTGTATTTACTGTAGCATCGCAGATAGACCCAGAAAAGCGAGGTGTACCTGGAGAAGACTCTGATTCAGCCCTCAAGGAGATGAAGTTCAGGAGCGAGACAGAAAAGCACGTTTAGCGAGCACGAGAGGCTTCCTCTAGAGTCAGAGAGTGGCGGGTAGGAGTCTGGTCCTGCTTAGACTTCTTTAGACTTCAAATTTCACTGTAAAAGAAGGGATGGAGGCTACGATAAGGGACTCAACAAGCAAAGGAAGATTACATGCGCTTTAGTTAACATGCGCTCCCTGATTAAACAAACTGGAAGTCTGCGATTTGATTCAATCTCTGCGAATGGACTGTTTATTTGTTACAGAAGCCTTGGCAAAAGAGGACTCTGGGCCAGATTTGGAGGCAGTGGTCCCTCCAGGCTACGTTATACCTAGGCTAGACTGGCTCGTTAGAAGGGGTTGCAGATTAGCAACAATATCAAGAGACTTGATTAATTATACTTTAGAACCGGTGATCATAAGCCAGCAAGACTCCTGCAAGGTGGCACGATTCCATTTAAAAACCTCCATGAAAACCATTTTTTTCGGGCTTATAGTTAATCCTCTAGCTCCTCTTGCCAATTTTTCTGATTTTTGGGGTCAAGTCTTGGAACTTTTTCCGGTTAACACTAATTTCCTTATACTGGGCGATTTTATTTTTTGAACTCCTGTAGTGACTCGAACACCGTTCTTGAGTTCATGGTTAATCTCCGATTCGCTCAGATGGTCAAATCTCCCACTCATAGTGCTGGCCACACCTTGGATGCGGTCTTTGCCAACTATACTGGCTTGGTCGTCCTACCTTCGAGTTGGGCTTATCATCGGGCAGTGACTTTTTGGATCACAGTGCCTTCCTCTCATGTTAGTGTGGCACATGTTCAGCGGAAATCTGTAACCTACAGAAATCAGAGCGGGATTGCACCGGCAGACATGGATCTGGCCCTCAATAATTCCATTTTGGGGAATGATCATCTGTAGGACTCTATGGCGGAACGTTTTGGAGGATGGGTCAAGACAGGGGTTGATAAAGTGGCACCTCTAAAAGATAAGATTTGCACAAGGATTAAATCATCTACCCTATGTTTCTCTGATGAATTTAAAGACCTCAGGCAGCAATGTCAGAGGCAGGAACTAAAATTTAGTTCACATTTTGCCCCTGCTGATCAAGAGAAGCATAAAGCTCTGTTACTCTATTATAAGACCTCTATTAGTGAAGCAAAATCCCTTTTCTATGTTACTAAAATTAAATCAGCTAGTAATTCTTCTAAAGAACTCTTTAAGGTAGTGAAGGGGCTCACCAACCCTCCTGTCTGATAAAGTAGCTGTATATTTTAGAGATAAAATCCTCAGGATATATTCCGAATTCAACATCCATGCTGCTGGGGTTGTCCCCTCAGAAGCCTTTTCTGAACTCACTCATTCCACCTTACTCTCTGTTTCCCCTATATTAACTTTGCAAGTCAAAGATTATCTCATGAACATGAAACTGAGGTCTACGGCTGATCCCTGCCCCACTAGAATTCTGCAACTTGCTCCTGACCACATTCTATATTTCTGCGAAAAGGTTTCAACCTTATAGAGGAAACAGGAGTGTATCCCAGTTTATTAAAGGAAGCCATAGTCATGCCTTTGCAGAAAAAACCTAATGTGGACCCAGAGGACTTAAAGAAACTTTGTCCGATTTCATTATTGCCTACACCAGCAAAATGGTAGAAAAATATATCAATCAGGAGAAAGTTTCATTTATTAATACTCATGAGCTCCTGGATCCCTCCCAGAATGGTTTAGAAGCAGACAGTACTGAATCTGTGCTTACACCTGCAGTTGATTGCATCCACTGTCAGGTAGACCAGGGTGGTGCCGCCATCCTAGTGATGCTTGATTTATCAACGGATTTCGATACAATATCACCTTTTCGCCTGGTCTAATGTCTCCAGCAGGTCAGGTGAGTGTCACTGCATTGGACCTCCCTCTGCTCCTTCCTAACTGACAGGGTCCAAACAGTAAGCTGTGGAGATCTCAGCACAAATGCCTTTAAGCCCCGCTGTGGTGTGCCTGCAGGGTCTTCCCTCTGCACAACTCTTTTTAATCTTTAAGTCTCTCCCACCTTGCTGAGCGGGTGCAATCTTTTGGTTTCCAAGTGCCATCCTATGCGGACAATACAAAAATTATTGTGTCTATCTCGGAGAACCTGCAGCTAGTAGCTGATAAATGCAAACCGTGTACGAAAGACATTAGACTATGGATGAAAGAGAACTGTCTAAAACCGAATGCAGAAAAAAACCGAGGTCCTTGTATTCAGGGTTCAGCAGTCGGTTTGTTCTGAGTTATGGTGGACTTTTACCCGAACCAGCGGAATTAGCCAAAAACCTGGGGACCATTTTTTACGGTTTGCTCAATTTTGACTCACATGTCAGTCGTACCATCAGTGCGTGTTGTTTTATCATCAGGATTCCGAAGAAAATCTTCTCTTTTATCCCCCACAACTTCGAGTATCAGTAGTCTCTGCCCTGATAACATCACATTTAGATTATTGCAGTGCTCTATATCTGAATATTAACAATGCCACCCTGAATAAACTTCAGGTGTTTCAGGGTGCATCATCCTTTCAGTGTTATATTCCTAATAGACTGCTCAGATCATCCTTTAACAGGAGAGTGATTGTTCCTAGGTTTCGTAAAACCAGATGGGGGTGCCGTTTCTTCTTTGTCCTCGCACATAAATTGTGCCTGCTCACATTGGAGTTCTTCCCTGTGTTCCGCAAACATCTTAAAACATGGATCTTCTCTCTCCGGTGAGAATCTCTCGGTTTTCAGTCAGTGTTTCCCTGTTTGGATTAGCACTTTGACACCCTTTAAGTTTAGTGCACATTATAAGGAAAATGCCACTTACCAGTATGCATCTGTTCTTGGCATGTAGAGCTGCAGATCACTACACTTTTGCATTAGATCGCCACCTGGTGTTGGGTTCGGATGATTGCATGTGACTGTTTCCTGGAGCCTGCTGGGGGCACAATCGGACATTTGGAAATCTTTCTGTCGCTCGCCCAGAGACTGAGGGAAAGAGCCTTTTGGGAGAGAGCACGCGACGGGGTGAAGGTGAAGGTGAAGGACCAAGAGGCTTGTGGGACTGCGAGGACCAGCCAGCAGCGCGGCGGGTCATTAGCCGCAGCTGGTCCTCTTCCCGCCCCCGTCCTCCACCTTTTTAAATTGACTCCCTGTGCTGGACACTTGGTGTTGCTGTGACTGTTTCCTGGAGCCTGCTGGGGGCACAATCGGACATTGGGAAATCTTTCTGTTTTTCATCCCACCTCTCGCGGCCCCCGCTCGCCCAGAGACTGAGGGAAAGAGCCTTTTGGGAGAGAGCACGCGACGGGGTGAAGGTGAAGGACCAAGAGGCTTGCGGGACTGCGAGGACCAGCCAGCAGCGCGGCGGGTCATTAGCCGCAGCTGGTCCTCTTCCCGCCCTCGTCATCCACCTTTTTAAATTGACTCCCTGTGCTGGACACTTGGTGTTGCTGTGACTATTTCCTGGAGCCTGCTGGGGGCACAATCGGACATTGGGAAATCTTTCTGTTTTTCATCCCACCTCTCGCGGCCCCCGCTTCGTGGGTGCCGCTCGCCCAGAGACTGAGGGAAAGAGCCTTTTGGGAGAGAGCACGCGACGGGGTGAAGGTGAAGGTGAAGGACCAAGAGGCTTGCGGGGCTGCGAGGACCAGCCAGCAGCGCGGCGGATCATTAGCCGCAGCTGATCCTCTTCCCGCCGCCGTCCTCCACCCTTTTAAATCGACTCCCTGTGCTGGACACTTGGTGTTGCTGTGACTGTTTCCTGGAGCCTGCTGGGGGCACAATCGGACATTGGGAAATCTGTTTTTCATCCCACCTTTCGCGGCCCCGGCTTCGCGGGTGCCGCTCGCCCAGAGACTGAGGGAAAGAGCCTTTTGGGAGAGAGCACGCGATGGGGTGAAGGTGAAGGACCAAGAGGCTTGCGGGACTGCGAGGACCAGCCAGCTGCGCGGCGGGTCATTAGCCGCAGCTGGTCCTCTTCCCGCCTCCGTCCTCTGTATTCTTAAGCCCCCCCCCCTATCCGCACACGCGGGACGCGCGCGGGACAGAGCCCGGGGCAAAGCCCGGGCCGTCTAAGGCCGTCCAAGGACGAACAAGGCCGGGCTGGGCCCCCTTCCTTTCTTTTGGTCCAAGCATCTGGTAATGTTAGTTATCCACGTACGGTGTAGATTGTGAAGGTTCATTGTTGTGAGTGTGAGACTATGTTTTAAAAACTGTGGGCGGGTTGTTATCATTGAAAGCATGTCCTTGCGCTCGGGGAAGAACCGCCATATTGCTATCCCTACTTCTGGTGGGGTGGTTACTGGCACTTTGGACCATTTTTTTAAGAGAGCAACCACCATACTAGAGAAGGAGATTGCTTTTGCTGAAAAACAACTCTCCTTGGATTTAATAACTGGGAAACGTTCTTCTCTAGGTCGTATAGCTACGACGGTTTCGCCCATGCCAACCAATAATGTACCACACGAAATTAGGCTGGTGGACGTGGGGGATGTATCTGACAGTTCTAGCCTGAATTTATCCTCATTGAGTTTGGCCCCTAGCATTGACACCGCTGGTTTGCATAATTCTCCGGGGCCTCAAACCCAAGCGACTTCCTGGTCACCCCAGGGTTCGCCTGATAGACCAAAAACCAATACTAGAAAAAGGAGGGCCAGCTCTTTGGTTGGTCACCGTCCTAAACAGCAAAAGAAGTCGTCACATCTAGCCCCAAATGATGTTTTCCCACCTTCTATCCTCCCGGAACCTGATATAGTTGCTCCTATCCCCCCAGTTTGCTCAACAGTCCCCGAAGTTGTTCTCATGGGCAATATTGAGTTCTTAATGAAAACTCTCATGATACCACTTCTAGAGAGAACTAGGATGATCAGCTCTAAGCTAGAACAGATTGAAAAGGTGGTAGGCGAAAATTCACTCCTATTAAGTGATCTGGCTAGGGGTAATGCTAACTCCAAAACATCGGAGATCAAAAAGAACCCGGGTCCTAGCACTTTAACGGTAGGAGTGGTAGTTGAAGAACCCAAAAGAAAATTGGAAGTAAAAAAAAAAAAAAAACATACCCACCCCTAAACACAATTTGAAGAAACATTTGGGTATATCTAGCCAGGGTGGGAAGGCTATGGATCAGGCACGTGCATCTCAGCCCCTTTCCAGTAATAGTTTGTCGGCAGATAGAAGGCAAAATAGGCATCCTCCACAGACTAAGGTAAGTAGTAAAGACCATCTCCTCACCCCAAACCAGCCGCCAGAGGCAGCACCATGCACAATAGTCCTAGTGGGGGTGCCATCCCTGGGGGTGGGTAACTCAGAAACAGATAGGGAATTAAGGAACAAGGTGGTCTTTTGGTTAGACAGGAATAGGACCCTTCCCCCATCCTCTAGAACAGAGATCTTGGGAGCTAGAAGGGTGCATTGGGTGGGCAATAACCCTAAAGACCTTGAGGGGGGCTGCATTTTGGTTAATTTTAGAGACTCTTGGGCCGTGACCAAATCCGGCGGGAACCCAGATTTGGCCGAGTGGGGGATATCCAATCTCTGGGCCTTGAATATTTTTACCCGGGGACTAGGTACAACGGACGTCAAAATTCTGTCCCCATCTTTCGCCAGAGAGGACCCTATGGACCAAACCTAAATCATAGGTTTCTGCACCCTTTATCACTCTTCAACAGGTTTGATTCTTTAAGAGATTTGGAGGGTGTAGACTGACTCTCTGACATAGATGTCGAGATTAACGATTCCGAAAGCCAAATAGGTCCAACGGCTGCCCCCATTGAGACAACCACTGAGGATAGGACATACCCAAATGGACCTAGTACTTCAATACTCACGCAGGCATCACCACCCCAGGCTGTGAGCGGGCCTAGGAGTCCTAGAATCAGAGTAAATATGGAACAGGGTCACCTGGCATTGGTTTCATGGAACCTGGCAGGAATAATGAATAAACTCGACCTGCCCGACTGGGGGACATTTATAGACTCCTAAGAAATTTGCCTATTTCAGGAAACCTGGGCCAGGGAAGATTACCACCGCACAGGCTTTGCCTCATTTTCGATCCAGGCTAAATGGGGTGGGAGGGACGGCCCTCTGGTGGCTTACTCATCTGGGTGGGTTCCCATTTGGGTTGTTCAGCAAGTAATTTAGAGACTAACTCTGCGGATATCTAAAGTGTGCTGTTGGAATGGCCCAATGCGGTCAAACTAATACTAATTAATGTATACTCAAGACCAACGGCCGTGTCCAGTGTTTCGGGCACTGTTGAGGATTTATCACTCTTCCTGGGCTCTATACCTCAAGGTATTCCATATCTGGTAGGGGGTGACTTTAACTGCCAATTTGAGCCACTACCAGCTTTCCTTGAAGATACCTCATTGGAGGAGGATGACCTATGGAATATACCATCCGTTGGGGGGTTACCGGCTAAGTCATGGACACCACTTGCTACCCAGATCACGGCCCTGACATTTAATTACTCAATAAGGGCATGTAATGGGCGGGTTAGCGGGGATATTCCCCCGAAGCCCACCTACAATAAATTAGGAACTGAGTCACGCATAGATTATATTTTTGTGGAAACCCGTAACCGGGCTAAGATTAGGAGCTTCCAGGTCGCCCCACGTGATGAAAGTGATCCTAACCCACTGATCCTGAACTTTGTGCTCCCTGGTAGCACCGCTCAGAGTCAGCTGGCTTGCACACCCTCGAACCTTGGTGCGACCCTAGCCAGTAACAGACGGAGAATAAGATGGGTGAAAGTTATTGGGAATCCTGCAACTATCGCCCGGCTTTGTGCCACAATTCTACCAGTCTTTCAAAGTGTAGAAGACCTAATCTTATAAGCCCCTGTGGAGAAGCATAAGACTCTTGGTGACCTTCATTTACAGCTCACCAATGCATTGGCAGAAGTATTGAATCCACGAGTAAATAAAAAACCCACAAAAGTAATAAAAACCTCGTGGTACAAGCTGCCTGCAGAAAGGCCAAAGCAAAACTTCTTAAGGCAATAAAGCAAGGGGCTAGCATTGTGACGATAAGGGTAAGAAGGTCAGAATACAGAAACCAAGTCCAGAATGCCAAGATTGATTGGGACACCGACAACTGGTCCGAAATGGTGAGCGCTCTTAATTTAAGGGATGCTCGCAAATTTTGGCAGATTGTCAAAAATGGCTCTGCAGATCCAATACCAGCATTAGAAACAAATATTGCTCCCAGTGTTTGGGAGGCTCACTTCAGCTCCTTGTATTCCCTGGCCGATATTGAACAACAAGATGATACTTGTGATTTACTAAGGGGCCCTGGCTTTGAAATTTCCCAGAATGAGTTTACAGTTGATGAGGTTGCAGCTGCCATTGAAAAATTAAGTGCAGAGAAAGCCCCTGGCTTGGACAGGCTGCCTGGAGACTTGTTCAAGAATGAGCCAATCCTATGGGCTCCATATCTACAGGTTCTTTTTAATTCAATTTTGGATGGGATGGAGGCACCTAGTACTTGGCTGGGGGCAGAGATTGTACCGATCTTTAAGAAGGGCTCTCCTCTGCTCCCAGCCAACTACAGGCCTATTAGTCTTATAGACGTCCCCCAAAAAGTTTTTGCCAGGCTTATTCTCGACCGCGTATTGGAGTGGATGCTTGAACACTCCATTCTGAGCCCCTATCAAGCGGGGTTTAGAAAGAAGGTTTCCGCTATAGATCAAATTTTCCGCCTGACTCTCCTATATTGGAAAACGGTAAAGATGGAGGGTGGCAGCCTCTATACCGTTTTCGTAGATCTACGGGCCGCATTTGATCTTGTACCCCGTAGAAAACTCTGGTCTGTTTTGTCCAATATGGGGGTACCACATCACCTTTTAAATATCATTATTCGCCTTCACATAAACAATTACGCGCAGGTTAGATGTGGCCGGGATGGTTCCCTTTCCCACAGATTCCCCGTTGACAGGAGGGTGAGACAGGGTTGTGTGCTTGCACCGACCCTGTTTTGCCTCTATGTCAACGGGGTAATCGCTCATCTAAATGAGGTACAGGACAGCGATGCCCCAAGACTTGCCGGAAGCAGGGTGCCGGCGATTATGTTCGCAGACGACACCCTGCTCCTGTCTAAGTCACCCATGGGAATTCAACGAGTCCTCAAGGGTTTTGAGGAATTTTGTGGAACCCATGGTCTTGAGATTAATGCTCTCAAGACCAAATACATGATTTTCAACCCCCCATCTAAAACACGATCTAATGCCTGCATTGGCGGTAACAGGCTGGAGAGGGTCCGAACCTTCGAATATTTGGGGGTGACCCTAAACGAGCATATGTCCTGGTGCCACCATCGGACAAAATCGCAACTCAAACTAGCCCAAATGGCGGGAGGAGTTATTGCCCTTATAAATAAAAATAAATCATCCATCAAGGCAATTGGCCCCCCCCTAGAGATTTATAGAGCACAGGCTAGGGGCGCGGTCATGTACGGCAGTGAACTTTGGGGCCATATGTCTAAACGCGAGTTAGGGGCAACGGAGAATAAATTTATTAGGCAACTTTTATCTCTCCCCCCAAGTACTCCCCTTTTGCCGATGAGGCTCCATTTGGGACTAAGGCCACTCGACGAAGATTTGGGGGTTAGACCCCTAACCTTTTGGCGCAGAGTTTGGACCACACCAGAGTTGGCTAGCTATAGGTCCGAGCTTCAAGAGGTCGTGAACTATCCGATCGCAGGGAATATCCCCTGGTTCCAGCACATAAAAAACGAGCTTGTGTGTCTGGGGCTACCCAACTTGTGGCTTGAACCTGCGACCGCCTGCTTCACGGTTTCAAGAAAACAGCTGCTTTCACTCTACCATGAAAGTAAAATTTTAGCTCGGAGACAGGCCACGCAGTCAGGTACCTTGACTGACTCCTTCCTAAAGGCTAAGGACACTTACAAATTGGAGGGATTCCTTGATGTTATATTTCCATCTCACACTAGGAAATTGTACCTACAGTGGAGGTACGGATGTCTCCCAATCCAAGCCTTCACTAGTAAGTGGACTGATCCCTAACGGAGTCATTGCCCTGGCTGCAGCTACCACCAAGAGACTGAGCTGCACATACTCTTTTTTTGTCAATCTTATGGGCAAGCAAGATGGAAGTGGTTAGTCCCGGCCTGCAGAAATCTAGGTTTCACTCACTGCATGCAGGCATACAGGGTTCTGAAAACCGACCTTTCCCCCATGGTAGTGTGTGCAGTAGCAAAATACCTGGAAGCCTTCTGGCGGAAGAGAAATGGTTTGCAAACCAGGCCTGTAGATTAAACCTACAATTCCATAATCATCATCACATATAATTACTCTTTATCGATATTGACCTTTTAACGACTTATTTTTATTGTCTGCCAGGGTGAAATGTAAAAAGAAGCTGGCTCCATGTTTTTATAAATTGTAGTTTAATTCATTAAATGAAATGTACTCTTTTGTTGTTGTATTGTATTTATGTTTGCTCTGCTTTTATGGCTTTTTTGGCCGAAATAAAGATTTTGATGATGATTGCATATTGTTGTCGTCTTGGAAGAAGTCTTTTGTAGTCACGAGATAGGTGACTCCTCCCTTGGACGATAGTGCGCATGGTCATCGACTCCATCCTTAGATTTTTTTTCGCCATGATGGGAAATGATGGAGTTAGTAGAAGTAAAGAAAAAGGATGACCATGCGTGTGCATCTAAGTAAGATAAAACTGGAACAGATACAAGTCCCGGGGAGGCGGGAGGGCGTGTAGTGATCTGCAGCTCTACATGCCAAGAACAGATGCATACTGGTAAGTAGCATTTTCCGTTCGAGGCATATGAGCTGCAGATTCTACACTTTTGCATCGATTGTGCAGCAGTGTCTCCCCTAGCGGTGGTCACCTGTATCTGTTGCAGTAGTTTGAAAGAGAGTTTTAAGGACAGCTTGTCCTACTGCAGCTTGCTGCTTGGCTTGCACATCAACATAGTAGTGTTTAGTGAAGGTGTGTGTTGTAGACCATGTTGCTGCCTTGCATATGTCTTCTAGGGGTATGTTCCCTAAGAAAGCCATAGAGGCTCCTAGTTTGCATGTGGAATGCGCCCTAGGAGGAACTGTTAATGTGCGTTTTGCTTTTTGATCGCATATTTGTATACATTTTACAATCCACCTTGCAATTCCACCCTTAGAGATCGGGTTGCCTTTATGTGGTGGCGAGAAAGATACAAACAGTTGTTTTGTCTTTCGAAAAGATTTAGTCCCGTCTATATAGTAGAGAAGAGCTCTTTTAACATCTAGTGTGTGAAGAGCTCTTTCTGCTACAGAGTCAGGGTTTTGGAAAAACACAGGTAACTCTACAGATTGGTTTAAATGAAAAGGACTAATGACTTTTGGAAGGAATTTAGGATTAGTTCTTAGAACCACCTTGTTACAATGTAGTTGTAAAAATGTTTCTTGTATTGTGAAAGCTTGTATCTCACTTACTCTTCTAAGAGAGGTAATAGCAACAAGGAAAGCTGTTTACCATGTGAGGAATTGCAGTTCACATTTGTATAGAGGCTCAAAAGAGGGACCCACGAGTCTTGTAAGAACAACGTTTAGGTTCCATACTGGAGAAGGTGGTAACCTGGGTGGAATGATTCTTTTTAATCCTTCCATAAATGCTTTAATAGCAGGTACTCTAAAAAGAGACAGATGTTGTCTGTTTTGTAAATATGCTGCAATTGCTGCAAGGTGCAGGCGTATGGATGAATATGCCAAGTTACATCTTTGTAAATATAAAAGGTAGCAAATGATATTTTGAATAGAAGCATCCAGGGGATCAATTTGGTTATTGTTGCAATAAATGGCAAATCTCTTCCATTCAGCAGCATAACAAGCTCTGGTAGTAGGTTTCCTGGCTTCTTTAATGATGTTCATACAGTCTGGTGGTAGGTTAAGATAAGCAAACTCTAAGACTTCAGGAGCCAGATTGCCAGATTCAGTTGATTTGGGTCTGGATGTCTGATGTCTCCATGGTTCTGCGTTAGCAAGGAAGGTGTCAGTTGTAATTTTTGGTGTGGAACTAGAGAGAGTTCTAGCAGTGTGGTGAACCACGGTTGACGTGCCCATGTGGGAGCTACCAAGATCAATTTTAGGGACTGTTGTCTGAGCTTGTGTACTACCAATGGTATTAGTGGTAGTGGCGGAAAAGCGTACGCAAATCTGCCTGACCAGTTCATCCATATCGCATTGCCCTTGGACAGCGGGTGTGGAAACCTGGCGGCGAAGGTTGGGCATTTTGCGTTTATGTGTGGCGCACAGACCCCATGGTAAATGGCAGCTCTGTTCAATAGGTGTCCAAAACCAATGTTATCTTCTGGGGGAGAAGGTTTTGATGGGTATGACTGTGGGTCGGAAATATCAGGTACATCCCTTGGGTTTGGGGACTCCCAGTCTGGATCATCTAAAGGGTATGGGAAAGGGTCATCTGGGTCTATCCCTCGCCCTAGGCTATACTCATCATCGTTTTGAGGTGAGTGTGAAGACAGAGTAGGAGAATGTGGAGGAGAAATCTGTGGTGAAATGTTAAGAGGAACAGGGGATGAAGGAGAAGGAAGTATAGGAGAAGGGTGCATAGGAGATGTGGCAGAGTCCTTCTTGGCAGGTACTACAGGTGTGGGTGTTGTATCTGCCTTCCTCTTCTTTTGTGGTATAGTGGATGCAGCACCTGTTTTTGGGTGAATGTAGATCTTCGTTTGCAGAGGATCTGGTTGGAAAAGTTCTTCTCCTTGTGGAACCCCTGTCGGCGCCGATTTTTTCGGTTCCGGACGAGGTTGCTGCTTGTGTTTAGCCTTAGGAGGTGTTACATTGTCCTTTGGCGTAGTTTTTGGCACCGAAGGTGTTGTTTTCGGTGTCGTAGGCTGTTTCGAGGGCTTGGGCACATCGGAATCAGGCCTTGTTGGTTTCGGTACTGAAGACGATGTCTTCGGAGTGGAAGCTGGTCTCGTCGGCTTCGAGGCATCGGACGCTGGCTTCACACCTTTGTCTTTCGAAGTTGACGGTCTTGGAGCCGAGACTTCTTTCGGTTTCGGTGCCGAGGGAGCTGGTGGGATCGGCACGTGCGGCTTGCTCGGTAAAGAGCTACCGGAAGGCTTAACTGCTTTCTTCGGAGCCGGGCTCGATGGCGGGGCTTTCGAAGTGGTTTTTCGGTCGCGACTGGGCCCCGGAGGCAGAGTGTTGACCTTTGCCTTCGATCTGAGTGCTGTGTGTGGTGCAGGGGAAGTAGTACTCATGCGCTGACCCGATGGTATGGAGTCATCTGAGTCGTCTTCGTCTGATATGATTTGGAGATCATCGGAATCTCCATCGGGAACGAGTGGAACCTCCTCGTCGAAGATGTCTACCGGTTCCGGAGCTGATCTCTGCATGTCGCGTTGACAGGCCCTCCGATCTCGGATGGTTTTCTTGGATCGAAAGGACGCGCAGGCTGTTCAGCTGGATTCGTCGTGTTCTTGCGATAAGCACAGGTTGCAGACCTCGTGGTGGTCACTGTGTGGAAACTTTGCTCCACACTCGGGGCATTTCTTAAATGGCGCCCTTTCCATGAGGTGTAGGCCTCACGGCGTGGATAGGCCCAACGTCCCACGTCGAACACCGGAATCGAGCTGATGGAGTCAAAACAATGTCAGTCGATATTGAAGTTAGTTAAGTTAAGTTTTTATGATGTTTTGCGCTTCAAAGTACTTGAAAAGTAGATTTCGAGGCGGAGCGGAAAAAGTTCACCCGAAGCCAGTGGCGGAAAAAACCAATCTAAAGATGGAGTCGTTGCCCATGCGCACTATCGTCCAAGGGATTAGTCACCTATCTTGTGACTACAAAATACTTCTTCCAAGACAACAACAACATGCAATCATCCGAGCCCAACACCAGGCAAAAGTGTAGTATCTGCCGCTCATATGCCTCGAACATTAAGTTCATTTACGTTTCGCTGACCTTCTTTTCCACCAGGACCAATAGCGATGTAGAGACTTCTGGTCCTTAGCGGCGTATAACTTCGCCTCACTGTCCCAGATAGCCTTCAAGTTAATCTAAGCGCATTAATGGCAGGCCTTTGCTTGTGACAGTCCCTACAAGGTTTGAACCCTGTAGTTTTAGGGGGTGCCATTTGACTAGGGTAACAAGAATACTTCTGTTATTCAGTGCCAAGATACCTTTGGGTGAACGTGTGCTTTACAAATACAAGTTATGTTGATGGCAGGCCTTTGCTTGTGACAGTCCCTACAAGGTTTGAACCCTGTAGTTTTAGGGGGTGCCATTTGACTAGGGTAACAAGAATACTTCTGTTATTCAGTGCCAAGATACCTTTGGGTGAACGTGTGCTTTACAAATACAAGTTATGTTAGGTTACATATGACTTACACACTGGTATTTTAGAGTTAGTTTGAAGGGAGGGTCTTGTAAACAGACAAGGGTTAGTTCCAGACCCGCATCTGCTGGCATGAACTGAAAGAACTGACAACAGCATGAATATGTGGCCATTATATACAGCTCTGCATACCACTTACAGAGCAAAACAATAATAGAGCAGGCGTGCACGACTCCGTCTACTGGCGCACAGCGATACTGCTTGCCAGTCTGATGCCTGCGGAATGTACAATAGCTGAGGAACTGCAGTTAGAAGTATGCATCAGAAATATCGTTTTAGCTGCGTCACACTGAGTCGTCCTCTATTTCCTTTCTAGTTGTTAGGAGTGCAGGTTTGTATTGTTTGCCCTAAGTTGGCAGGGTATGACCAGACATGGGTCCCATGCTCATTTTGCCACTGGATTAAAGATAGCCAGGCTGATGACGGGTTTTGCCCCAAAACTGGTCCCAGAATGCTTGATTCCGGTCCAGGGAAGACCTGGCTTGACAGTGCGGTTTGGACTGTTCCCACGGGGCACAGGGTAAAGACTGATTTGCATATGGCGGTGTCTGAACTGGGGTGGCGAAGTGAGATAAAGAACGATGATGGATTCAACCCAGATCTGTGACTGGGGGCGAGTGTCTGAAAAGTTTCAGCGCTCTGTCCATCATCTCCTTGTGTTTGCTTAGTGACGTTTTATAGAGCTGAGTTTTTGAGTGAACCAAGATGCAGGACTACTGCAAGAATTGCAGATTTACTTTATTTTACTGGTGTGACTAAGTTTTCAAGGGCAGTAAAAAAATCCAATTGTTATAACTCAGCACGTCAGTTTCCAAGACACCAAATAATGTGGGCAAATTAAGTGCCAAAATAGTTAAATATGGGTCTTTAACTTAGTGTTGATGTTCTTCTAAAGGTTAAAAAAAAGTGAATCAATTTGACTGAGGTGAACTTAGGAATAGTAAAAGGCACCGCAAAGTGGTTTGAGCAGGGCAGGTGGAGGGGAATTTTACAAGGGAGATCACCAAGGTTGGAGAATATCAAATCTAATGTGTGGAAGGGGATAAGATAATGCACAGTTATACCATACGCTTGCAGAGGAATCTGGCAACCTCCTTAACTTCTCAGTTCCTTTTGAGATCGGCCAATGGATGCAAAATAACTGGCTCAGCCTTTAATGGAGAAAAACCTGAAATGCTCAAAGCACTTAAGATGCTGCCATTAGATGCTTAGCACAACTTTACAATAACCATGAACACAACTAATACAGAACTTGCATAAGTGTGTGGTTCTGAGATGCAGAGTTCCACGTCTAGATAAGTTCTTGTTCCTGTTGGAGGTAGATGCAGATTATGCAGTAACATCCTGAAACTAATCCTCACCCAAGACAAAAGCTTTATACTCTTGCTCCTAAGTTGAATATTTCATGAAAACATGTCTTTGAAAAAGGTGTTGCACCGGGTGCACTTGCAATGGAAAGCCCTCCATGCTGCTCCAACTAGTGATACACAGATCAGCAAGGTGGGCGTAAGCAAGTTCTTCCACTCAAACCACCCCTCACCTCCCCCAGTTTGAAGTGGAACTCAACTGCATGAGGTACTATTTGTTTTTGGGAGTAACTGTCAGAGAAAAACTGGTCCAGCAGCATTTTTTACCCTCTTCCACACTCAACGAGAGACGGAGCACAAATACATAAGACTACTGTCAGTCACACGAACACTGCATATTTTTTCTCAACACACTTCAGGTGCTGCCCATCTTTTATTCATGGCATACATTCTCGTCACTGCTCATCTAAGGAGAAGGGCTGAATGCATGCAGACCGGGTATAGGAAAAAAACCTAAAAGTACCCTGGGGAAATCTGTGTGCACTCTGATGCTGGACAGATTACCACAGCAGGTCACTGTATCAGCTATTAGTGCCCTAATTTGTGCAAGAATAAGTATCACAGACCAAAGTTTTTCTCAGAAATCCACAGCTGGCGCTATCAAAAGTCGGGTGAGGAATACCAAGGATAAGTAGTCTTGATTTCCAACTCATTACTCTTTCATCCACCACCAGACACTCCCTTCCTCTTTACAGCACTCCAAAAGGTTCTTTTTCATCCCTGCTCTTTCTTCGTTCTTTTTCCAGATTTCTCTTCCTCCTCCTTTGCCCCTTTTGTGTTTTTCTCTCGCTTGCCCTGGGTCAAAGTCTGATGAGGAAAAATACGTGCTGGTCTCAAAAATGAGTGCAGGTGGGCCCTACCTGTAATCACAGGCTAAAGTTAAGCACTGACCTCTGCACCCAGTATTCATTGCATGAGCAAGTCTCCCCATCAAAAATAACAAAAAACATCCAAGCATCAACATACCCTACAAGCTCTGCAAAAGTGTGTAGCTCAAGGAAACTGGCATCTCGCTCACTGGTGAATTATGCAAAGCACACACCCATCCTTGAGTGCCAGGTAAACATCATGGTCCTAACTGAGACAAGCATAACACAAACTCACCCAAAGGAGTCAAGAACTTCAGACAATGCTCCCACTAGGGAGTTCGGTACATTCGCTCTCTTAAGCAGGAGAGCAGAGCATATTTGGAAGCCATGAGGGACACAAAACTACTGTTCTTGAGGCTTTATGCAGAACACTAGTCCAAGAAGATAGCAGACATGATTCAAGCCCATTCAGGCTCACAATATATATTACAGAAGTAAGACATAGAAAAGCATACATCCACTCCCCAAAAAGTCAGACAGTGCATACTCACTCCCTGGTGTCATAACCACCCCAAGCACCAGAAACATGGCAAACCAACGCTTCTACAGCACACCACGGAGGCACACCACTCTACTGCCTAAAGGGGTCTGCTCCACTGTACATCCATACCTAAATAGGAATGCACCCAAAACATACGGTCCCCAATGAGTCAGGCACATATCTATGCATAATAAGTCAGGCAAAAAAAAACCCTAACCTTTTGTTATTAGCTATCCATGCACCCAAACCTCAACATTAACAGCTTTTTTCAGGTCTGAGTTTCAGTAAGTACAAACAGAGCAAAACACTTCGAAATCAACATAACAGCATTAAATTGTTGGCCATTAGAATGAAGGGCCTTTTTGAACTGGGAGATCAAGTTACATCATACCGAAAGCACACCGTCAGAAAACAATCAGAGTATATCTTTACTGACAAGATGGGCAAATAAAGAGCCCCACCTACAGGGCATAGTGTGTACCACACCCACATAAATGTAAGTAGTTACATTCACAGTCTCTGCCCATGAGACTTCTCTATCTAGTACGACAATTGTGAGCCTCAATGAATTCATTACTGAGTAATAGGTTAATTAGTCACAGACAATGCACTATTTGTGCAATGACTCTGTTATGAAGGATTCGTTTCCTAAGTGACAGCCATGGCCCTGCCACTGCTCTTGGGTAAAAATCTGCTACAAAACTGATGATCGGCACCCGGTTTTCATCCTCGCTACTTGCAAGATTCAAGATATTTTGTAGAAGCCTAGAGCACTCACCACTTTCCACTGGTCAGTCTCTGGATGAATCATTTACCTGTGCGATGGCTGTCTCATTATCTGCCAGCCCCAGGAGGAATATCCTGACTTTGTCAATCCGGACAGGCACCGTCCGGCCTCGCCATTCCACTTCACCCATGGTGGCCGCCTGTTTCGCTCGCGTCTGGGTGATCAGTGACTAGAAGTGAAGAGAGATTTATATTTTTCTACTTCATACCTTCCAACAAGCATGTATTCCCAAACACTCAGGTACATGGAAACTACGTTGAATATGATGAATAGCTCACTAAAGGATAGGATCAGGACGTGGCTTTTGGCAGAGTTCAGAAATAACATTTGACATCACTATAAATAAGTGAAATTCCTAGCAACAAATTCCCATTACAACACATTTTGTGCAATATTTTTATGCTATGGAATTAAAAAACAGAAATACAGCACATATGCTATGTTGCTAGTGGCACTCATGTTTCTAACATATTGTAAATGCAACAAGAGTTGAAGAACGCGATAGCACAAGGTATCCAGTAAGGCCCAAATTCAAGTGCCACTGCAAAGGCCCAAATTCAAGTGCCACTGCAAAGGCCCAACTCACCAGCGGTGGGCCTTCCTGCTCTTTGACCTCCTTATGCCCTTATCATTTCTCCATTATCAGCACCATCCACTCCCCAGTAGTTCACTGTGTATTGTGCCAGCCAATGCATACATTTAGATAATACTTTCATTGTAAAATAAAAGAACTGGGATGTTTTCAGGAATATCCTCAGAAAATGCATGTGCAATGCAATCATACTTATACATACAAGCAGCAGAGGATGACTGCTGACTTCAGTGAGCACACTCACAGAACACCACTGGAAAATATTTCTGCCAACACCTCCAAAAGCCCAGGTCTTGGTGGTTCGACCAAAGGTAATGCTTTAGTGTGCTTATAAATGAATCATTTACCCCTACTTTGGGCCTTAACTCCTTTTATCCTCTACGACCACAAACACCGCATAGTTTGCTTCCTCCCTCTCGCTACTCTCCCCACCACAGCCATGCTGGCTACATCTCTGGCCAAGGAGCTGGGGGAGAGGATAAGATTTAAAAGGAACTAACAATACAGAATGACGATGATCAGCAACTTTCAATAATTATGACATCTCGGGCCCCTTAAGTCATGAGCACAACAAAAATACCAAACATTAAGTACAGGAAATCCAAAAGCAAAAACAATATTTACCTTTAAGAGTAGGTTTCCTTGACAACACTAAATGACAGGGCTCAACTGGGGTGGGAAGACAATGAGGGGCAAGACATAGGATGGTCACATGATGCTTAAAAGCATTATGTCGGAGTGAGTACAGGAGGGACAACGGTGGGGGGGAATAGCTGATGTTTGGGTTGTTTTGTATGTCTTTCGTCTGTCCAGCACTGCAGTCAATGGGGTAGGCTGCATACGGTCTTTCTGTATTACTTTGCAAATAAAATTAAAAAAAATTGAACCATAAGACCAGTTTTACAATTTGCATCTATTACAGATTTATATGCTGTGCATAAATCAGCCTTTTAGTGGTTGTGTTCAGAATATTGTCTTGTTTTTCTCAAAAGAAAAAAGTGAGCATTGACCATAGTTTTGTTGAGAAGGGCTTACTATGAAACACAAACAAAGTTATTCGAAGCCTGATGGTGGCGGATATCAGCTGATGCCGGTTTAACACTTCTAATTTTAATAAGAGACCTGCATTGGAACTGATTAGGCTCATCAAACCCCACCTTGTGTAACATCAGACTTATGCCCGGAAATCCCTCGAAAGAGTCACCATTTTCAGATTTTTATTTATTTCGCCTTCTCCTTTGGTTTGTCAGTATTCTCTTGAGTTGAGTTTGTAAATAAACGTCTGCTGGTGGAGGTGGGTGGGTCGCTTGTGAATCCCAAAAATTCTTCAAGCTGCAAAACGACACCTACTGGTACATACCGATTTTGTTTTGCAGCGTGAATATTTTCTGGAATCACATGCTGTGCATCAATTACACAGCAGTTTGATTTCTGGACGTCTCTTCTTGTGTGTGTAAAAGATGAAGAGCTTTCCTGATGTTCTTTGTTCTTTCTAAATACTCCATAACTGCTCTTCGGACATCTAACCTGTGCAATGCGCTCTCCACCTGTGTTTTAGACTTTTGAAAAAAAGATGGTAGGTGTATAGCTTGGTTAATGTGGAATTTTAATAACACCTTTGGTATGAATCTTGGGTTCTTACCAATTCCCATTCTTGTTGGAATCCTCCGATTCTTCCTTCTGGTGACTTGTGTAGTAGGGTTCTTTGTGGGACGTCACTTGGTAATGGAGCTCTGTCTCTTCCGTGGACACGATACGGCTGGTTGGAGCTTGAGCAGCACTGCCATTGTGGGGTGGTGGTAGGCTGCCTTTCTCTACACCATGCCTCCTCAGAAGGTTCCCCTGTATTGTAGGGCCCCCATTGCCTTGGTTGTCTCGTTGCCCCTTTTCATGCGCTGAAGCGCTGCACCTACCGCCTTCCCAAATAGGCGGTCTCGTGTGAAGGGCATTTTGATTATGGCACATTGGACCTCCAGCTTGAAACCGGGGATTGTCAGCCCAGCGTGCCTGCAAAAGGTAGAAGCTGTGCAGAGCGGTCTACTGGCAGGGGCAGGCTATTTATATCGCTAGACGCCCAAGACAAGTTGCCTTCAGTTCAGGACAAGATGATTTAATGTGTTTTTGTCCCACAGACAACTAGAGATTAAATCATAGTAAACTGACTGAGCTGTGGAACTTTAGTGCTCTCAGGCAATCAGGATGCATCTCACTTCACACCTTTCATGCTCCCTTCCATTTGCATTCACACCGGTCATGCTCCCAGGCGAAGCGGACCACAAAAGGGCAGTTATTTACGATCCGGTGGGCCCAAATCACTGGTTCTTTCTCCCACAGAGTAACTTTAATTGACCCTAGCATTGTTTACGATTATTTAAAGTGTAGAAGTGCCTTAAGGCGCCAAGTGTCTTCAAGAGGTGACTACCACTGCAAGACAGAAAATATCACCAGAACTTCTTTACAAGCACTTCTTGTGTTGTTTTAGAAGGCAGATTATGCCAACGCTCAAACTAGAGGGCAAGAAGCGGAGGCCTTTAATGCAGCTCGGTTTAAATCACGTTAATACTCAGTTCGGACAGCAGAGTAGAATTCTACTGTAAGGTCATAGAAACCCATCACTTTAAAACGTGCTTTTTGCCAACCCGCCATGATGATGCAACTCTTTAAACTGATGCAAGCTGCGATTTGTCACTCCTTCCCCATGTCACAAAACATTTAAAATTGTAAAAACTCTCCTCTTTGGCAACCTGAGTTAACTGTGGCTTTCAAGCAGCGTGTGCGATTAAATGCACAGACATTTACAGTTGATAGTTTGTTGCTCTCCAGATCAGTATTTGCCCAAACTGAATTGTAACAGAGCTGGTGCTGTGTTACAAGAAAACTTAGTCCATGTCGATGGGGACTACAGCTGTGTTTGGAAAATATCCGATAATTGCCCATGTTTTTGGGCTCTCTTCCTTTTTGCTCTCTGGTCTGTATACGTCCAAAAGCAGTCAGTTTTGTGCACTACAGTGGAGACTTCATCTTTGTCCAACAACTCATGGAGGATGTCACACAGGTGATTCTGGCTCTTTCTGCTTGGGCTTGACTCCACTCCATGCCAAGAGCAGAGATAGATAAATATCACCCAGATTAAACACAATAAATTATAATATCCAAATTGAAAGAGCAGAGGCTGCAATTAAGGTGAACACCGCCAACTACTCTGCGGCAGGCAGACATGACAATTTGTAGAACACTGCTGTAATAAAGAAAAGAGAGCTTTAGACAGCCCAGCTTATGAGGGTGTCCATCATAGTTACAAAAGAATTGGCAACACCATATAAAGTAAATGTACATACAGGTAATCTCATTATAACTGATATACATAGTCTGGGATTATCCTGAAAGTCTGGCATGGATCCTGACCGGTCTTCATGAACGTCTCTGCAACAATTCTCTTGTTACTCTTTTCCTCCTGAAAGCTCCTTATATGGCAGTTTTCTTAACATATGTTTGCATAATGGCCTCTCAGACTGGAATATGCGTGTCTTCATCTGTGTCATTTTGGTATTCTGCTGATTTATTGCAGGCAACTGTCTACACTCCAATTATTCTAAAGTAGACACGTTATGCAGACTTTTCAGAGTCAGTCAGTGGTATCATGTTAGGCTGTACATGACACATGAATGACTTTCCCCATTTTGGGATAGGGAGCTCCAGCGATTTCTCGGTGCAAATGATCACTGGCTACTTCTGTTTAAAATGGCATCAGGAAGTGGCCGTGGCAGCCTGTAATGCCTCAAGTGGGCAGGGTGAGATGTCCTTCACAACACTAAACTCCATGGAAGAAAAAGATGTGCAAACGAATTTCATCACTGAATACTGACCTCCCATCCCCAATAATATTGTGGTACAAGACTATTGAGGACAGAATAAAGGGCAAAATATTGAAAGGTAAGTTCACATAGGGAAGGATAGATTTACTTTTCCTAAATACACATCTACATACCATGAAGATGTATTTTATGCGTAGGTACATACTTGTGGAGTTAGGTATAGAAATCTAGACTTACTAAACCGGTCAATATTTTTTTCCGGAACGGGGCGTGGCTACGACTGCAATGGAGGCAGACGTGTTCGGGTAGAGCTCTGCGGAAGGCTCCCCTGAACAGACTGACAACTCCAGATACAGTTGCAAGTGGGGGCGCCAACAAAGCGAAGTACACACAAGATGCCAGCCTAGTATAGCGACATCAATTTGGACTCACCCGGGCCCGCTGCGCAACATCCGACTGGCGGAGCCGCCCGCTGCATGGCCCCGATGTGGACGACTTCGGTTAAGCGAGCCCGGGGTCTGGCTCCGCTCACAAGGCCGCGATAAATGGAGCAGCTACTGTGAACGGCCGGCAGAGTATCCTGATCGCGGCTCCTGCTCCGATGCCTGCCGGCATATGATGTGCTGTGGATGTGACCCCCACCGCGCTGCCCACCCGCCCCTGCGTGTGCGGCCTAGGACTGCTTACTGATAACCGTGCTGCGGGAGGAGAGGTCCTTGCGGTGGCGGCAGCCGGATTCCTGTTGAGGTTGCATACTTGGCTGTGGAGCTGCTGTGAGCGGCCCGACCCCTGGAGTGCCATTGTGGGTGCTTGCCCCCCTCCCGTTTGGCTTTACTCTGCTGTCGGAGGGCCGGGAGTGACTGGGGCCCCAGCAGTGCCGCCCGAGTGATTTCGGGCCTTGCTCTTACCCGGCTTGACAGCCGACTACTGCGGTGGCTAAGGAGACGTGGGGTAAACAGACCGAGCTAGGCCCGGTCGGGCTACTGCCGCCCGTGCGGCGCTACCTGGGTAAGTGCTCCCCCCCGCTGACAGACTGGGGACGACAGCTGCTTGGGCCGTTCTCGCCATTGCGGACATCGAGGAGTGGTTGCGGTGGATGCGCCCTCCGCTGGCGGATCGGGGGCTGCGACTGTTCGCTTCCTGACATCCTGACAAGCCCTCCTGGTACCTCCAGTAACTTCCATACTGCTGAGAGATCTTCAGAGGCCACGCCCCTTTTCTCCATCACTCTGCAAACGTGCCTCCTGGTGCACTACTGGTTGGGGTATTAAGTCCCCTAGAATGCTGAGGGCCTTTGGGGTTCTAAGAACCCATTCTGTTACCTCCAGTACGTCCTACACAGCGCGATTACAGAGAGCCGGTCGGAGGCCTCGCCCCTTTCTCCACCACTCTGCAAACGCGACTACTAGTTAAAAAAAAAACATAGAAATTCACTGGGGGAAAAAAAAGGCTACTGGTACATTATAGTTAGGAAATAGAATTTGAAAAACCTTAGATATTCACTTTAAAAAAAAACAAAGGCTACAGGGACTTTATAGTTAGGGAATAGAATTTGAAAAACCTTAGAAATTTACTGGAAAGAAAAAGGTTACTGTGATGTTATAGTTAGGCTTAGATTTCACTCCTACAAAACATTTCAGCAGTTATAGCTACCTGAGCTAACTATAACAGGCGCCCCAGCAGCCCACTTCTTATGACCTCACATATTACATCACTCATTACATGGTCAGTGACATCACTCATGTCATCATCCAAAGAACCACTCGCACACCCACTCATACCACCACACAACCTCTTATACGCCCACTCGCACACCCACTCACATACCCATTTACAGACCATACCAGTACTCTCACACCCATTATATCATCCATAGAACCACTCACATTGCCACTCACAACCATTCACTCACCCATACAACCAGTCACTCACTCATATAACCAGTCACACTGCCACACACTCACCCATATAGCTACTCACACACCCACTTATTTACCTAGTCACTAACTTAACCATACAACCTCTCAATAGCTACTCATATGGGTGAGTGTGTGGCAACCTCTCAATAGCTACTCACTCACCTATGCAAGCCCTCACATACCCACTCACGCAACCACTTACATACTCATTAACACATCCACACAAGCACTTGAACTTCTGTTCACTTGCCCATACATTTACACACACTCTCCAGTACAGCCACTCACACTCCAACTCGCTTAACTTAACATCCACTCAAACAGCCACTCACTCACTCAAAGCCACTTACACACCCAGTCACTCGCTCAGTCATTCAGACACCCACTCACTCACCCACCCATACAGTCACTAGACACCCACTTACCCACCCCACAGAGCTACTCACACTGCCATTCACTCACAGCCACTGAAGCACCCACTCACAAATACAGCCACTCACACAGCAAATCACTCACTCACACAGCTACTCACACAAACACTTCTACACCCATACAGCCACTCACACACCCATACACACAAGGATACATACAGTCACCTAGTCACTCACATAATATATGTTAGAAGTAGTATCACTCAGTAGTAATGCACCAAGTATACTAATTTAACTTTTGTAGTAGGTCAGTATATATGTTTAACAATCAAACTCTAGGAAAATACTTACACTCACTAGATGATGTAATTTGAGATATCAGTGATGTCACTGACCAGGTTATGAATTTGTGAGGTCATAAGCAGTGCATTGCGGGGACGTAAGTTATAGTCAGCTCATGTAATTATAACTGTTGATTTCTATGGTTTTGTACGAGTGAAATCTGAGCCGAACTATAATGTCCCTGTAACCGGTTTCTTTCAGTGAATATATATGATCAAGCCTCGTTTGAGAGGTGAAACGCGTTATGACGGATGGCTGGTGTAATTGCACAATAAATCACTGAAGAATCGGCACAAAACTTGGGCTTACTCTCGTTATTCCTTTTGGAAAAGGTGTGGTGAATAGTGGTTTCGTATATCAATAGAAGTCGGAGACCGCCCGAACTCTCGGAAGGAATCAGGATGAAGGAGGTATTATATCCCCTTGGAGCATGACGCCTCGCATTTGGCAGCACCAAACCTGTATGAATTCCGGAGAGCAACGGCTGGGCAGCAAGGAGGGGGCCCAGGGGCACGCTCGTGGATTTTTTGGGAAGCTGTTTGGGGTTGTTTCCACTCACCTGCTGTCCGCACAGACCTACAGTCTTTGGAACCACTCGCCCACGCCACCAACCCGGTATTGCCAGTACAGTGCATGCTGGGAGAGGTAGTTCTCAGGACTGAAATGAACTGCCCAGGTGTGTCGAATACAAAGGGGGAGGAGTATGAAGTTGCGGATGAACATTTTTAACAGGACCGAGTGACATTTGGAGAGAACCAGTGAAGGGTACTGAGGAAGGCCGATGCCGAAATGCATTTACCGCCACTGCCAGCAACCCAATAAAAATACTTGCTGTTCCCTTGAAACCCCCTCTGGCCTCTTATTTCTGCAAAGAAATCTTTCGTCTACAAATTCTGCGCCCGCCTGAAGACGCAGCGAGATGGCCCTGCCCGACAAGAGTCCCGACTCAATTCCGGCACAACAAATACAAGATTGAGTAATCAATAGAAGTCGGAGACCGCCCGAACTCTCGGAAGGAATCAGGATGAAGGAGGTATTATATCCCCTTGGAGCATGACGCCTCGCATTTGGCAGCACCAAACCTGTATGAATTCCGGAGAGCAACGGCTGGGCAGCAAGGAGGGGGCCCAGGGGCACGCTCGTGGATTTTTTGGGAAGCTGTTTGGGGTTGTTTCCACTCACCTGCTGTCCGCACAGACCTACAGTCTTTGGAACCACTCGCCCACGCCACCAACCCGGTATTGCCAGTACAGTGCATGCTGGGAGAGGTAGTTCTCAGGACTGAAATGAACTGCCCAGGTGTGTCGAATACAAAGGGGGAGGAGTATGAAGTTGCGGATGAACATTTTTAACAGGACCGAGTGACATTTGGAGAGAACCAGTGAAGGGTACTGAGGAAGGCCGATGCCGAAATGCATTTACCGCCACTGCCAGCAACCCAATAAAAATACTTGCTGTTCCCTTGAAACCCCCTCTGGCCTCTTATTTCTGCAAAGAAATCTTTCGTCTACAAATTCTGCGCCCGCCTGAAGACGCAGCGAGATGGCCCTGCCCGACAAGAGTCCCGACTCAATTCCGGCACAACAAATACAAGATTGAGTAATCAATAGAAGTCGGAGACCGCCCGAACTCTCGGAAGGAATCAGGATGAAGGAGGTATTATATCCCCTTGGAGCATGACGCCTCGCATTTGGCAGCACCAAACCTGTATGAATTCCGGAGAGCAACGGCTGGGCAGCAAGGAGGGGGCCCAGGGGCACGCTCGTGGATTTTTTGGGAAGCTGTTTGGGGTTGTTTCCACTCACCTGCTGTCCGCACAGACCTACAGTCTTTGGAACCACTCGCCCACGCCACCAACCCGGTATTGCCAGTACAGTGCATGCTGGGAGAGGTAGTTCTCAGGACTGAAATGAACTGCCCAGGTGTGTCGAATACAAAGGGGGAGGAGTATGAAGTTGCGGATGAACATTTTTAACAGGACCGAGTGACATTTGGAGAGAACCAGTGAAGGGTACTGAGGAAGGCCGATGCCGAAATGCATTTACCGCCACTGCCAGCAACCCAATAAAAATACTTGCTGTTCCCTTGAAACCCCCTCTGGCCTCTTATTTCTGCAAAGAAATCTTTCGTCTACAAATTCTGCGCCCGCCTGAAGACGCAGCGAGATGGCCCTGCCCGACAAGAGTCCCGACTCAATTCCGGCACAACAAATACAAGATTGAGTAATCAATAGAAGTCGGAGACCGCCCGAACTCTCGGAAGGAATCAGGATGAAGGAGGTATTATATCCCCTTGGAGCATGACGCCTCGCATTTGGCAGCACCAAACCTGTATGAATTCCGGAGAGCAACGGCTGGGCAGCAAGGAGGGGGCCCAGGGGCACGCTCGTGGATTTTTTGGGAAGCTGTTTGGGGTTGTTTCCACTCACCTGCTGTCCGCACAGACCTACAGTCTTTGGAACCACTCGCCCACGCCACCAACCCGGTATTGCCAGTACAGTGCATGCTGGGAGAGGTAGTTCTCAGGACTGAAATGAACTGCCCAGGTGTGTCGAATACAAAGGGGGAGGAGTATGAAGTTGCGGATGAACATTTTTAACAGGACCGAGTGACATTTGGAGAGAACCAGTGAAGGGTACTGAGGAAGGCCGATGCCGAAATGCATTTACCGCCACTGCCAGCAACCCAATAAAAATACTTGCTGTTCCCTTGAAACCCCCTCTGGCCTCTTATTTCTGCAAAGAAATCTTTCGTCTACAAATTCTGCGCCCGCCTGAAGACGCAGCGAGATGGCCCTGCCCGACAAGAGTCCCGACTCAATTCCGGCACAACAAATACAAGATTGAGTAATCAATAGAAGTCGGAGACCGCCCGAACTCTCGGAAGGAATCAGGATGAAGGAGGTATTATATCCCCTTGGAGCATGACGCCTCGCATTTGGCAGCACCAAACCTGTATGAATTCCGGAGAGCAACGGCTGGGCAGCAAGGAGGGGGCCCAGGGGCACGCTCGTGGATTTTTTGGGAAGCTGTTTGGGGTTGTTTCCACTCACCTGCTGTCCGCACAGACCTACAGTCTTTGGAACCACTCGCCCACGCCACCAACCCGGTATTGCCAGTACAGTGCATGCTGGGAGAGGTAGTTCTCAGGACTGAAATGAACTGCCCAGGTGTGTCGAATACAAAGGGGGAGGAGTATGAAGTTGCGGATGAACATTTTTAACAGGACCGAGTGACATTTGGAGAGAACCAGTGAAGGGTACTGAGGAAGGCCGATGCCGAAATGCATTTACCGCCACTGCCAGCAACCCAATAAAAATACTTGCTGTTCCCTTGAAACCCCCTCTGGCCTCTTATTTCTGCAAAGAAATCTTTCGTCTACAAATTCTGCGCCCGCCTGAAGACGCAGCGAGATGGCCCTGCCCGACAAGAGTCCCGACTCAATTCCGGCACAACAAATACAAGATTGAGTAATCAATAGAAGTCGGAGACCGCCCGAACTCTCGGAAGGAATCAGGATGAAGGAGGTATTATATCCCCTTGGAGCATGACGCCTCGCATTTGGCAGCACCAAACCTGTATGAATTCCGGAGAGCAACGGCTGGGCAGCAAGGAGGGGGCCCAGGGGCACGCTCGTGGATTTTTTGGGAAGCTGTTTGGGGTTGTTTCCACTCACCTGCTGTCCGCACAGACCTACAGTCTTTGGAACCACTCGCCCACGCCACCAACCCGGTATTGCCAGTACAGTGCATGCTGGGAGAGGTAGTTCTCAGGACTGAAATGAACTGCCCAGGTGTGTCGAATACAAAGGGGGAGGAGTATGAAGTTGCGGATGAACATTTTTAACAGGACCGAGTGACATTTGGAGAGAACCAGTGAAGGGTACTGAGGAAGGCCGATGCCGAAATGCATTTACCGCCACTGCCAGCAACCCAATAAAAATACTTGCTGTTCCCTTGAAACCCCCTCTGGCCTCTTATTTCTGCAAAGAAATCTTTCGTCTACAAATTCTGCGCCCGCCTGAAGACGCAGCGAGATGGCCCTGCCCGACAAGAGTCCCGACTCAATTCCGGCACAACAAATACAAGATTGAGTAATCAATAGAAGTCGGAGACCGCCCGAACTCTCGGAAGGAATCAGGATGAAGGAGGTATTATATCCCCTTGGAGCATGACGCCTCGCATTTGGCAGCACCAAACCTGTATGAATTCCGGAGAGCAACGGCTGGGCAGCAAGGAGGGGGCCCAGGGGCACGCTCGTGGATTTTTTGGGAAGCTGTTTGGGGTTGTTTCCACTCACCTGCTGTCCGCACAGACCTACAGTCTTTGGAACCACTCGCCCACGCCACCAACCCGGTATGGCCAGTACAGTGCATGCTGGGAGAGGTAGTTCTCAGGACTGAAATGAACTGCCCAGGTGTGTCGAATACAAAGGGGGAGGAGTATGAAGTTGCGGATGAACATTTTTAACAGGACCGAGTGACATTTGGAGAGAACCAGTGAAGGGTACTGAGGAAGGCCGATGCCGAAATGCATTTACCGCCACTGCCAGCAACCCAATAAAAATACTTGCTGTTCCCTTGAAACCCCCTCTGGCCTCTTATTTCTGCAAAGAAATCTTTCGTCTACAAATTCTGCGCCCGCCTGAAGACGCAGCGAGATGGCCCTGCCCGACAAGAGTCCCGACTCAATTCCGCCACAACAAATACAAGATTGAGTAATCAATAGAAGTCGGAGACCGCCCGAACTCTCGGAAGGAATCAGGATGAAGGAGGTATTATATCCCCTTGGAGCATGACGCCTCGCATTTGGCAGCACCAAACCTGTATGAATTCCGGAGAGCAACGGCTGGGCAGCAAGGAGGGGGCCCAGGGGCACGCTCGTGGATTTTTTGGGAAGCTGTTTGGGGTTGTTTCCACTCACCTGCTGTCCGCACAGACCTACAGTCTTTGGAACCACTCGCCCACGCCACCAACCCGGTATTGCCAGTACAGTGCATGCTGGGAGAGGTAGTTCTCAGGACTGAAATGAACTGCCCAGGTGTGTCGAATACAAAGGGGGAGGAGTATGAAGTTGCGGACGAACATTTTTAACAGGACCGAGTTACATTTGGAGAGAACCAGTGAAGGGTACTGAGGAAGGCCGATGCCGAAATGCATTTACCGCCACTGCCAGCAACCCAATAAAAATACTTGCTGTTCCCTTGAAACCCCCTCTGGCCTCTTATTTCTGCAAAGAAATCTTTCGTCTATATATATATATATATTGTTTTGAACAAAGGAGGCGGCACAGTCAGAGATCGATTTAAGCCTTATTTATTTCAAGACTTCACCCCACCAACGCGTTTCGGCCACACACGGCCTTGTTCACGGTGAACAAGGCCGTGTGTGGCCGAAACGCGTTGGTGGGGTGAAGTCTTGAAATAAATAAGGCTTAAATCGATCTCTGACTGTGCCGCCTCCTTTGTTCAAAACAATTATCCGGGTCAGGGTCCGACCCCTTGGCAGAGCACACACTGTGGAGCGCGCTCCCATGGCTATGGGATCTCTTTGGTTGCTGATATATATATATATATATATATATATATATATCTATATATATCGAGAGAAATATTTCTATTGTGTGACAATTAGTCCATGTGCAATTACAGAGTACCAGATTAGTCCATGTGCAAATACAGAGTAACAGATTCCAAACATCCTACTCCCAACACCACGTCCTTTTCAAGCCCCTTGCTTTACCTCCAGCTTTTCAGCTAAAAGCCCCTCAGTGCCACCAGACCTCAGTCTCATCTGCATTAACTCATCAATTGCGCACTGGTCCCCTAGAAGGAAATAAACAGAATGTAAAAGGAAGGACAGGTAGAGCTCAGCAGTTTAAAAATGTTAAGTCGTCATTTCAAATTCTTCTTAACCAGAATTGCAATGCTTAATATACATTAATGAATGTCAGCTGTCCAGTTTCCTATTTGAAAGGAGTAGACGGAAAATGTATTTAACTGTAATTCTAGCTCTTCATCACAGATATTCTCTCCGACTCCATAGCAGCAGAATAGTTATATGGATGTGTGGGATCCTCTGCACGTATACTGAGAAAGAAAACACTAAACTAGAACACATGTTCTTAATAGACTTTTTCCAGTTCTGAAAAATGCAACCAATCACCCAAATCAGTTCAAGTGCATATGACTGCAACACGGGTTTTCCATCTTTTAAACAAAAAAAAGGGAAAATGAAACTTCAAATATAAATAAAGAACAAATCTAACTATCTTTTAAGAATTCTTGAAGCTGCATCTTCCCATCATGCTCAGCAGGGTCAGTAACAGAAGCAATTTTCAAGGTAAGGCAGTAAAAGGATCTGCCTTAAATAATTCTCTCCGAGTTTTGATTGGAGGACAGGGGGGATATTTATGTTTTCATAAAGAATTCCTATTATGGGTTTTTATGTAAGTCGTTTTTCATTCATCATGGGATTCTCTCTGATATCAAAGCCTTCCCTCAGATCAGAAAATCTTTGATAGCAGGCCAATCAAAAAGATGCCACTTCTGTCAGCAAACATGGCTTTCAAGTGCACTTAAATAGTCAAAAATGTGCAGGCCAGATTTGGACCAGTAAGAAAGATACAACAGTATCTTGTGTTTCTCAAAAGTGGCCAGGTCTACGCATTTATCTAGGTACCAGAGGCAGAATATCTGCCACTTAAATGCAAATGAAGATGTAATGGAAGAGCCAGTTGAACTGTTCATTATCTGATAGATTTAGATAGCTATCCCAATAACCCGATTTCACGATTACACATCGAGTCTTTGTTAGACATGGGGGTCTCTAGTTGGCAGTTTGTTACCTTGTCCAAGTAGGGACCCTTCTTCGTAGTCAGGATAAGGGAGTTACACTTCTAAAAAAATTAAAAAATAATAATAAAACTGCTCACCCCCTTGGTAGCTTGGCACAAGCAGTCAGTCTTATCTCAGAAGCAGTGTGTAAAGCATTTGCACATAACCAACAGTAGAATATTGAAAACACTACAGAAAGACATCACACCAGTTTTAGAAAAATAGCCAATATTTATCTGAGCAAACCAGAACAAACGATAAAAATCTAACGTACAGTTATTTTAAATAGTCCTAAAGCAAAAATAGGATTTAACAATAGTTCCTTGAAATCGATAGCTCCCTCTGGGGCCATCACGGTGTCATGAACAAACAAATACAACAGTTCTGGCTGACCGCGGCGGCGCGGGCCAGCTATGATGTCGGGAAGACCCCAAACAGTACCTTTAGCTATGCAGTGTTTCGGTGACCTCGCGATGAGCTCTGAAGAATTGGCATCGGCAGTCGCCAGTTCCAGAGGTCAATACAGGAGCAGTCGGGTCCTTGAAGTCACATGTGTTGCAGGTCGAACTCCGTGCAGTTGAAGTCGGGAGCGCCGATGTAGCAGTATGGCGTGCAGTGCACTCAGGTCGTGTTGCAGTCAGTGTCGCAGTGACGGTCGTCCAGCAGCTTCGGTGGGACGAAGGCTGCAGTGCGAAGTGGGGCATGCTTGTTACAATACAATGTGTGCAGGTCCCGGTGCAGGCAGCGGAGGCATCGTTGCTGAGGCGCTGTCATCTGGAGACCTAAGGTTGCGGTGCGAAACGGGGCAATGCGGAGTGTGGGGCACACAGGTTGCAGTGCAAGTAGCAGCAAAGATGGACGATCGGGAGTCGATAGCGCTAGTGCCGGTGGGCCAAGGCTGAAGTGGGGGACAAGGCAGTGCGTTGTTTAACTTAACAAGCGGTGCACCCAAACTACAGTAAACACGGCTGCGTCGGGGTCAGCTTTGAGGATCATCGTCCGTGAAACCAGGGCTACATTGCGAAGCGGTTTGGTGCTCTGTGTTCTCCACCAGTGGTGTCGACAGGTCTTGGTGCGGGCAGGGGCGTAGATGACTGTGTACTGGCATCGTCGGGGATACCAGAGCAATGGTGTGAAGTGAAGCAGTGTAGTGTGCGGTGCCCACAGGTCACGGTACAAGCAGGGGCTCCATGGTGTCGGTGAGACCAGGCTTGTGGTGCGAGATGCGGCGGTGCCATATGTGGTGCCCTCTGCTGTGCTTTCAGGTCAGAGAGCAGACAGTGGCATCGTTGACGGCGTCGGGTAGCTTATTCTTCTGATGCAGCACAAAACAAACGGTTCCCAGTGCTGATAGTAGATGAACTTGAAGTCTTTGTTGTTCTTGAGACTTTTTGAGCAGGGGGAAAGCTCTACCTCAAGCTCTTGAAGACACTCGGAAAGAAGATTGCAGAAAGTTCAGTCCAGTCCTTTTTCTGCCCAAGATAGAAGCAGCTACTGCAGGCCAACATAGCAAAGCACACAGCAAAGTGGTAGTCTCTCCTCACAGCTTCTCCAGCTCCTCTTCTTGGCAGGTTCCTTATTCCAAAAGAGTTCTCAAGTTCTGGGGTCAGAGCCCCAATATTTATACCACATTTCCCTTTGAAGTTGGTACAGACAAAGAGCCACTGGCATACATAAACCAGTTCAGCCTGGCTCAGGCCAGGTTCACCACAGGAGGTGGAGACAACTTTGTGAGACTCCTACCACTACTCTAAATGAAGTCAGGTCTATTCATCCAGGCTATGAGTCACTCAGGAAAGGCAGGACACACCTACCCCTCCCCCCTTGTGTCTGTCTAGTGCGAATGTACATCCCCAGCCGTGTCACTCCAACCCAGACAGTGAATACACAAATGACAGAGGCACACAGGATGGTTAAGCAAGAAAATGCCCACTATCTAAAAGTGGCATTTTTCAAACACACAATATAAAAATCATCTGTACTAAAAGATGTAATTTTTAATTCTGAGTTCAGGAAGCCTAACCTCCCTTTCTCTATCTTATCCCTATGGAAAGTTATGCTTGTAAGATGGAACACAGCAACTCCCACAACCAGTGCTGCCAGACCCACAGTAGCATTTGATTTACAGGCCCTGGGCACACGCAGTGCACTGTACTAAGGACTTTCCAGCAAATCACAATAGTCCAATCATGGAAAACCATTAATAACACACTTTATAGCAGGAGCACTTGCACTTTAACACTGAACAACAGTGAGAAATTACGCAGAGACACTAAAACGTGCAAAAACCAGGTCAAAAACAAGAGGCTAATAAGCAAAAAGTCTGAGGGTAAACTATCTGAAAAAGCGAAGTCTAACAGTCTTTTTCAAAATCTATCATTTAACTTTAAATTATAGTCTGTCTTCAGAAGCAAATACTTTTTCAACTGTTGTTTCCTGTGACGGTCCCAAATACTAAATCAGTTGAACAGGCTACAGGAATAATTTGGATGAAGTGACCCAGTACCCCAGATTCTGTGGTTTTGAATCTAAGCCTCCCTCTAGCTTTTGGGCTAAATGGAGTTTAAACAGCCAATCGTCTATGTATTGACAATTGTGTAAACAAAGATGCGACCCCCCCCCCACAGTGCACTTAGAAAAAGCATGCAGAGCATTCATCTGACAGAATGGTGGAACATTAATTAACAGAGACAGCTACCTATCTAGAATCAAGAATAATCTGTGCTGCACGCATGTAGGCATCTTGCATGTGAACTAAACCCATCCAATCTCTCTGGTGTGGATGCAGGAAGAGTTGATGCAGGATATTATCCTGAATGTCTTGGTATTTGGTTAGTTTCAAACTAAATTACCACAGGTGCTTGGGGTTGTATTTCTTCACCTCAGAAGATCCAAGGAGTCTGGTAGGAGTGTAAGCTTAAATCAATGGGAAAAGATAACCAGGGCCCTTCTGAACAAGTATACAACACACAAAGCACAGTGCCTTGAAAGAGATTCTGTGCCTTACGGGGGATGCACAGTTCGGCAAACTCTGTGCTTAGAGAGGATCGTTTTGGCATGTTCATGAGGAGCCGAGCTGTAGCGTTCTGTACTCTTTGAAGCCTGACTTTGGAGACCCTCAGGTAGAGTACAATAGTCCAGGCAGGGTACCAGCAAAGCCAGGATAACCGCTTTCTTGGAGAGTCCGGTAATAGTCCTAAGATTTTTTATACTATTTTTAACACACCAAAACAAGTACTTATTGTAGTCTCGATCTGCTTGTCGAAGATAGTGCTGTATCAAAAGTGACACCCAAGTTCTTCATTTTGAGTTTGGGGATCGGAGTAGAACTTCGCTCAGAGGGCCATCAAGCAGAAGACCAGATTGAGGGCTGCTTTCCGACTATTAGGACCTCTGTCTTGTCTGCATTCAGCCTAAGATAACTTGCGTCCATCCATGTCACCAAGCCCACCAGATAAGATTTAAAATGATCTGTGGTCCTGTCATCTTGCACCAGTGTAATGATCAACTGCATATCGTCAGCATAGGACACAATCCTCACACCATGGCGTTCTATCACATTGGCAATAGGACGGATATACAGGTTGAACAAGGTCGGGTTTAGAGCTGATCCTTGTGGCATGCCATGTTGTAGGGGGATAATCTCAGAGGTGTAAGGTTACTGAAGCACATGGAACAAGCGATTGTTTAGAAAATCGGCAAGCCATTTATAGGATGGTCCCCTTATTCCTTGTAGCCACATCTGTTCCAGGAGCAGACTGTGTGACACGGTATTGAAAGCAGCACTTAGGTCTAACAAGATTAGTGAAGCAGTCTTGCCTTCGTCAGCAGTGTGCATAGCATTTCTGAGGCTAAAAAGGGGGCAGATTCAGTGCTATACTGTGGCCTGAAACCAGATTGCATCTCATGAAGAAGGTCATTATCTTCAATGAACTTCATTAGTTGAGAGTTTAGATGTTTCTCTGCAATTTTCGCACAATAAGGACGCATCGAACTTGGTTGAGAGTTTTCAGGCTTGGTCGGATCCAAAGCGGGTTTTTTAAGGAGAGGGACCATCATAGCGTGTTTCCACTCAGCAGGAAGTTATCCAGCTTCGTAGGATAGGTTGAGCACTACGCATAAAGTTGGGGCGAGAGTTGCGAGTCCACGTTCCAGAAGTGCCGGAGAGGCCATGTCTTTTGGCAAGCCCGACTAAACCTTTACAGCAACAGAGCAAATATTTTCTACAGAAATGTTTCTGATGCCAAAGGGACATTCTGTTATTGAGCCAGATAATACTCTGGGGGAGAGAAGGTGTAGTTTTTTTTACTTTTTTCTGGGAGGAGGGTTACAAAGAGGCAATTTTATCTGAGAAAAAATGAGCAATCGAGTTACAGTTGTTGAGAGTAGGGGCCCTGGCCGCTGCCACAGGGTCAAGTGGCGTAAGGGATTTAACTATTCTAAAAATCTTGCAAGGAGAATTATTAGCTTTGTCTATCTTTTGTGCAGTAAACTAGGTCCTAGAGAGCCTGATCTGCCTGCCAGAAACACACTAAGTTCAAATTAACTCCTGTGTTGAGGCTGGGCAAGATCTTAAAAGACTGTCAGGATCATGGCTAGCACCCAATACTTTGAAGGTTGCTATTGTAAGCCAACAAACCTTGCTCCAAAATTCTTCCTCCTGTTCTGTATCGGGAAGGTCCTCCAGGAATAAATAGATCTATACATACATATATAATCCCATCTTCAAACTACTGCAGGAAAACTACAGCTCCACTTTGACTATTGGCACCTAAATACTACGATCTAGAAAGCCTTCTGAAATGGCAGTAGCAATTTGGGTCCTTTCTCTCTACGAGTAGAAAAAAACCTGCCAGACTGACTGCCTGTATGATGGGAACTCAAGGTGGGAGAAGGGTTTGTTTTTCCACTTACATACTGTCCAAGTATTAGAGCACCATTGTCACTTAATTTTAGAACCCTTTGCTAGTTTCTTTCATATCAGATGAAGTATGATGTGTTTTTATGTCATGACTATTTTATATTCTTATGATCTGTTTATATGGTATGCCTATTTTATATTATTGTATGTTTTTATGAAAGTATTTTGTGTATCTCTTTATTGTGAATGATCATTAATTGGTTAAATAAAGTTACTACTACTATTAATATATGCACCTAGAGGGCACCTAAGAGGTGCCCCCAGAAAATCTACTAGCCTCTAGTGTGCTGGCTGACTGGTGTCGACCAGCCTGCCACCACAGACAGGTTTCTGACCCTCTGCAGGTGAGAATGTATGCTCTCTGAGGGAAGAAACAATGCCTACTCTGGCCAGTGGTGTTGTAACCTCCTCCAAGTAGGATGGCTAAGTAATAAGCATATGAATGCAGGCAGCTTTAAAAGAGTCTGCTACCTTTGCTACGTGATTACGGCTTCCTGAAACAGGGGAAAGCCCACCCCCTGCCCTGGGCCCATTTGACACCAGGCTAAGCGGGAAATTAGATATGCAGAGAGGCGTGGTGCACTACCAGTCCAATCACACCCCTAAGACCAGCTCCCTGATATGCCCCCTTTAGGAAAAAAATGCCATCTTGCTAATGGCAGAATTAGAAACTCTGGTACAGGGATACGCACACTTCCCACAGGAAGTGGTCATATAGGGAGTGTAGTAACCTCATGGGTAAGGAGCCGATTGGCCACTACCCTTAACTCCCCTTAACAGCCATAAATCTAGTATTTAGTGGTGCCCCTGGCACCAGGAAACCAGATTCTACCCACCTAAGAAGGACATTGACGAGCTGCGAAAAGTGAGAACTGAGGAGCAGTAACTGATCTGGTGCCAACCCTTTCGGCCTGAGTGTTGGCAAAGACAACTTGTCCTGCATTTGCTCTGCTTTCAAAAGCCTGGAAGAATCACCAGCATTTCAAGAGGCAACCAGCATCTCCATTGACATAGCAGAGCTGCTCCCCTGCAGGCACCCAAAAAGATCTGCGAGGACTCTGGCTCTCTCAAAACCCGACACCGGAAAGCAAACATGCACTTCAGCCTGAGTTGAAGTTGAAATATGGTGCCAGCGAGGTCCTGAGACCCTCCAGAGTCAAACCACAGCTTGGGAATTCCCGGACTGGTCTCCCAGCCACCACCTGCAGCCTCTTTGTGCAGGTCCCCTTTACCGCAAGTGCCTCCCGAAGTGAAAACCAAACCCCCACTGTACCCAAGCCCTACAGCCCGAGGAGAAGTGAACCAAAGACGTCCCTAAGTGCCCAAGCATCGTGAGACTGGAGCCAGTCTGTTGGTTCAGTTGGACTGGCCCCCCACTAGTCTCTATGTGCAGCCTCTTTGTCCTAGAACCGTTTCCCATTGAAATCAACGGGGCACCAAATGCTGAAAAGCACCTCTGTACCTAGATGACCCAGAGCCTCTTGAGGTGACCTGTTGGAGCTGGGTCAAACAAGTGGGGATTTATCCTTACTCGCCCATCATACTTCCATTAATACCATGCACACATGTTATGCGTACGTCCCGACTGGCTATATATACAATGTGCATTGAAATATTTAGCTCTTCACTCCTTTTCTCTCTCGACGAGGGAGGGTCAACATTCTTAGTCACACTTTCGTCAAAGAAACGTAGGGCCAGCCAGTGAGGAAATTTAGGTGATTGAACCCAACCGGATCTTTTAAATACTGGTCCTGATTAAATCCTCAGCATCTTCTAGGAAGGCTGAAACATGTAGACTGGGAGAAACAGTGTTCACACTTGATTTTAACACTGCCAAGGCAATATTCTGATAATAAAGTTTGTTGCAGCTATACCGCAGCCTTTTTAAAAAAAAAATATTTCTTTATTGAACAATTCAAACCATCATGTCAAGACAATACAATAAATGGACACTTTGCCGCTTTCATTACAGTAAATTTTCTGTTATTGCCAATAGTTCTACTATTCAAGATTACACAATGTAATAATCAAGTAGGTAGGGAGGCACATCAATGCGAGATAATCACTAGCTTTACCACTATCGAGGCACTAGACAAAAATTATACCCCAAATATAGATCATCACTAAAAAAAAAAAAACATAAGGAACCACCCCGCTTCACACCCTAAGACCCACTGCAGGCAGTCCCTCCATGTGGCAGTCGTCCAGTCAGGGGTAAGTTTCGGTGCAACCTAACCACCAATTTGTATGAGCTCAGTGCAAGTCTCATTCCCCCATAGTTTCGTCACCACACCCCCTGGCAGCAGTATACGCACTATACAGCGCCAAAAAGTTCTTAGGTCTAATACAGGGAGGTAGGCGCTCACTGAAATTTTCCGTTTGGGTACAGCAATACAGCATATCTGATGTCCATTGCGCCTTTGTAGGAAGCAGTCATTTGGACCATCAGATCGCCACTCTGCGTTTGGCTAGTAGCAACCCCATGTCCACTAATCTACGTAACTCTGCAGGTAAAGGTTTAGAGAGGCCAAGCAATGCCAGGGCTGGCTCTGCCTCTAGCACACTCCCTGTAATCTCAGACATCACTAAAAACACACTCTCCCAAAATGTTGCTACTCCTGGACAGAACCATGCCAAATTCATGAAGTCCACCACTTGCTCACTGCAACGCTCGCACTTTGATTGTTCCCTCAAGCCGTACCTACAAAGTCTCTCCGGAGTGTTATAAACTATTGAGATATTTAAAAATGTATCAATCGATGTCTACTATTGAGGGAGACTTTTTTCGTGTTAGTGCAACAGTATGACCACATAGTGTCATCTATATCCTTATTCAAATCTCTTTGCCATGCCAAATGGGCCTTTGTATAATAATTCTCCTTGTAGCCCATAGTGTGGTTATAAATTTTGGAGACCAGTTTAGCAGGTACATTCGTTTTTATCACTAATGAAAGTGCTGTTAGTTCCGGCGGTTCTGCCAAATCAGTCCCCAATAGTTGAATCCGAGCATGCCGGGCCCTATGGAATTGAAATCTGGTTAGGAGAGTGGGCGCATCTGCCCCTAAAGCTATGGTGTCCCAAGTTTTAGCTGTCCCACCCTCAAATAAGTCTCCTACCGTATGGATCTTAATGGATGCAAGCGCACTTTACATGGAGGTAACCACAGACACCATTCCAGTGAGGTCAGAGGCGAATACAAGATTGCTCCGGCTTGCAACTTTAGGCGGTGATGCCAGGCAGGGGTGGTCGCATTAATCGAATCCAATATCCCAGTTCTACGGTCAAGGGAAGTAAAAAGCTTCATAGGTAGGAGGAGGAGGGAAGTAACCTCCCTTTCAGTTCGTAAGTGAGGAATGTTTGTCGTGCCATGCACCCAGAGGGAGGCACGCGCACACTGCGCCGCTCTATAATAAAGATCAAAATCCGGCGCCCTTAAGCCCCCATGTGGTAAGGTAACGTAAGGATTTGCCACTTAACTCTCGGTTGTTTGCCCGCCCAAGCTAGCTTGACCATAATAGAATTGAGTCGCTTAAAAAATAAACACCCCAGGGAGCACCATGGGAATATTCGTAAATAAAAACAGAAACCTAGGGAGAACTACCATTTTCATAATAGAGATTCTACCAAGGAGTGATAACGGCAGACGAATCGAATTGTCTACTTCATCTTCCAGTTTATTGATCAACACGCTTCTACTTGTACTTGGGTCTATTATTTTGAGGAGTTGCTTTCCTTACGAGACCAGGAGCCCATTGCTAAAGACCATTTAGCTACTTATGAGCGTCCTGGCTTATTGCAACATTCCCATCACTCCCCTGCCACCATCACCATAATACCAGACGGTGATTTGGACTCTGATCTATCGCCAACAATCCCTCCCTTTGACTGTTTAGGCTCTGGGCAGGATTGTTTCTCTATCTGGTATTTAAACACTCGCTCGCTGGTTAAACACCAAACAGAGATCTTCTACCTCTTAGAAACAGTTAAACCCGATATATTTCTGCTGTCTGAAACATGGTTGACACCAGAGTCTATCCCCGATATCTTGGCCGCCGTCCCTGACGGCTATTACATTCTCCAGGCAAATCAGCCTCAGGGGAAAGCTGGAGGGGGAGTTGCTGCCATAATCTCCCAGTCCTACAAAGTCAACTCTATTTCCATGCTTCCCATACCATCGGTGGATTATGCAATTTTAAAATTTGAGTCGGACATTCTCCTCCTCACATTTGCCCTGTTCTACAGCCCTCCCGGTCAGTCGCCTGGTTTCCTTCATTCATTTGGCAGTATGGTGCCCGAACTGGCGATTAACCACGCCAAAATCCTTGTAATAGGGGACTTTAACTACTGGCCCAATGACCAGCATGAAAGTCCCTCCTCTAGGGAGTTCACAGACCTGTTAACTGGTCTCAATTTCTGCCAGCATATCCACGCTGCTACCATTGTCAAGGGCCACATCCTGGACCAGTTGTGGTCATTAAATCAGGACGTTTTAAATCTACAGATCTCTCCTTGCGTCTGGTCAGATCATTTTTTTATTTTTTTTACCGTACCCAAAAATCTAGCTAAAGTATGTCCTCCTGAGCCTCCACTGATCCGCAATTGGGGCCGAGTAGATATCCCTTCGCTTTGTCACTCGCTGGCTTCCACGACTCCTTCCCCTCTTGGGCCGTCAGGTTCTCCTTTGTCTGTTCATGCCCAGGCCGATAATATTCACACTTGGCTAGCAGAAGCCCGGGACTCCTTTGCCCCATTAAAGAAACTTATAAACAAACACCCTCATGATGCTCAGCATTGGTTTTCTAAGGACTTGATAGACATGAAGCTTGCCCTCCGACAAACTGAGTGCAAGTGGAAATCGGACTATTGTGCTCCCAAGAGACTGGTCTTCCATGCCGCTCTGAAAGCATATAAATTAGCTATCCTCGGGGCCAAAACTAAGTACTTCTCGGACAAAATTCTTAATTCTTCTAATAAATCGAAGGACATTTTCGCCATAGTCGACGAACTTGCCAAACCTGACCGTGTCACGATGACCCCTTCTGACTCTCTCAACAATTATTTTGTTGAGAAGATAGCTCTAATTAAAACGAGTATCCCTAAATCTGATCCGAGCTTTAATACTGGTAGTATCCTTATTAACCCGTCCCCTGATTACACAAGAGATGTTTTTCTTACTTCTCAGCAGAGTCCGTTCTGGCTCTCCCGCGGATAGCTGCCCTGCTCACATTACTCGTGAGATTTTACTTAGTCTTCCTGATGCTCCCCTCTCCTTGTTCAACAACTCCCTCGGTTTGGGGGTGGTCCCCAGCAAATTCAAGTCTGCAGTTGTTGCACCCATCCTCAAGAAACCTGGGGCAGACCCGACGGCTTTGTGTCATTTTTGCCCAATATCTTTGCTCTCTTTTTTGGGTAAACTTTTGGAGGCCCATGTTTCCAGCTGCTTCGGCTCTTTCATAGAAAGCTCACAGTTCCTGGATCAACATCAGGCGGGTTTTAGACCCAAGCATTCCACCGAATCTGTGATCGTGGCAGTCCATGACGAACTTAGAAAGGGGGCTGATCAAAATATCTCTCAGGCCATGGTGCTCCTTGACTTGTCGGCGACGGCGTTCGACACCGTTGATCATTCCATCCTTCTTCAGCGGGTCGAGAACGCCGGCATCAGGGGCACCCAGCTCAAGTGGCTTGCCTCATTTCTACAAGATCGTAAGCAAGCAATTCGTCTTGGCCCTTTCTTGTCTGAAGTCAAGGGCCTTACCTGTGGGGTCCCTCAGGGCTCTTCCCTCTCCCCGTTATTATTCAATCTCTATAGTTCTCCTCATTTCCAAGCTGCGGGAAAGATCAGTGGTCATCTTCAATTATGCGGATGACCTCCAGCTTATTTTTAACGTTGATCCCTCTCCCGCAGTTGGATGAATGCGAACCAGCTAAGTTAAACCCGTATAAGACCGAGCTGGTTCTCACTGGACCCCCGGGCAATCCCTGGAACTCTAACTTTTGGACGCATTCGCTGGGCAATGCTCCCTGTCCGGAGAACTCGGTTAAGAGCCTTGGAGTCACAATCAGTAAGGATCTGTCCATGAGACCTCAAATGAAATCTGTGATGTCGGCGTGCTTTTTTCATCTACGCCGCATCAGAAAGATCAGCAGATTCCTTGCTTATGAAGCCCTGGTTCAAGTTACGCTGGGTCTGGTGATTTCCCGTCCTATGTGAACTCATTGTATATTGGTATTCCTCTCTACCAGTCCATCAACTTCAACTCATCCAAAACCAAGCAGCCAGATTGATCAAGGCCCGGCCTTCATTGCCTCTCGCCTTCATCGCTACATACCTTCCCGAGTCCTTCGCTCCTCTGGTTCTAATCTGTTGTCTGTCTGTCCTTTCAAGCGTAAAAGGCTTGGGGGACTAAGATTCGCTTTCCAAGCACCTCAGCTTTGGAACACCCTCCCTCCTGATCTCCGCCATATCCCTTCGTATCATTTATTTAGGAGAGCCCTGAAGACTTGGTTGTTTTCCCAAGCCTTTGATTAATTAAGGTCACCTCATCGCAGTCTTGTCCTTTGCCTGTCCTAAAGCGCCAAGAAACCGTTGGTGAACGTGCGCTGTATTAATTTCTTTTTCATATCATATCATTTCAACATGCAGTAATTTTCCCTAACAACTATCTCAGAGTCAGAGTGTACCTGAATCCCAAGGTACCGCACCGATTCATTTGACCATTGTAACAGATAATCAGGCTCAAACTGAACAGTGGCTGAGGTCAGAGGTAAAATTATAGACTTAGAGCAGTTGACACGCAGCCCTGAAACTCCCCCAAAGCGAACTATTTCTTGTAGCACTGAGGAGAGGTGCTTTACGGGGTCTCGGATATTGTGATGTATTCCTATAGGTACTGTATCGATTCCCCTATTCCTGACCCTGGTTTGGTTAATAATTAACTAGCAGCCATCCAACGGTGCAGAAACCGTTATATGATTAAGCCACACCACGGCACAGAAGCGCGTTATCTGATTAGGTCATAACGCATGCCATCTAATTAGACAAGCGATATTCCTCCAGCCCCTGATAAGGCATACGGAGTTCTCAAAACAAATCAAACCTACAGCGACCTGGGAAATTCCCATAGCCATTGTTTTGATTTCACCGAGAACTTCAGCAAAAGAATGTGCGAACGAGCCCGTTCATATGACATCCTTATTGACGTATATATGTCCATCCTTACGTCAATCTCGGCACCTTTCAGGGATAAATATTACCGACATTGCCTTAAGCAAACACACGAGGTGGTGATGAGATTGGAGCAGCGAGACGTGCCGAGGAGCCCAGCAGAGAGCGAAGCCCACAGCCGCTGCCCCGCCGTCCTGACGCGCTGAGAACGAGACGCTGCCTTTCTCCTGCTGAGAACTCTAGCTCCGGCGCTTCCAAGCAGCCCTCGCAGGCAGCTGGAATATCAAGACCTGGGATAAGAGATACCAGCCCTCCACCATTCTAGATCTCAGGTACAGAACTGAATAACCCCTTGCAGAGAATTCTCGAGTCAGTCCCTTGGCAAAACAAACTTAACTTAAACTGCTACTTATCTACTCCCGCCCACGTATTAGGCTTAGGTCAGGTACACTGGGGTAGGCGTGGTTAGGAGCACCAGTTGAGTATGATTAGTCAAATGTATATATGTATGTATCTATTTTATCCATTTTAAAGTATCATATGGCTCAGAAACCATATCAATGCTTTTACAGTATTATTTTATAATTCTGTCTTTACTGTATGCACTTTACTTAACTATAAGTATTACAATAATAGCGATTCATTTCTCTTGTATGAGAAAGGAGACTGATCAATAAATAACATCTTTTATTGAACACGCCCGTCTCTTCCTTTTCTCTACAATCTGGTGAAACTAAGAATGCACTGAACTGACTGAGTAAAATAAGTTGTCTTTTGTTTTCACACGACTCTAGAGATACACTCTTGATTAGGGGAGAGCAAAGTTGTCATGTTCTATGGTTGTCAGAAACTAAATCCCTTCTTGTCTATCCAGGGAGGTTAAAATCCTCCTTGCCTATTCGAGAAAGTTTCTAGTGAACTCTGAGCTAGCTGGCAAACACAAAACTTTAAGTCTAATATCGTCGGTAGAAGACCTAGTTAACCTTTGCCCTAGGTCTATACTATTGAAGATATTATTCCAATGCGCAGAGCCTATTGGGATAATAGGAACTACACTACAATATAGAGAAGCGTGTCATTCGCATATGTCGACACTATAAGTTCATATCCCAGAATACATATGCCTTTATATTTATGGTATCCGCGAAGGGCACAGGCCAGAGGTTCAGCCACCAAGGTGTAAAGAATTGGGGAAAGCGGGCAGCCCTGACGTGTGCCTCTAGAAATACTGATAGAGTCCGTGACCAGGTTGCCGATTCTAATTCTAGCTGTAGGTGCACAGTACAGCACCCCTAGCAACTGCAAGAAGACCTCCCCATGTCCCATCCAAAGTACGACCTGCCTCATGAAGGGCCATTCTACAGAATCGAAGGCCTTCTCCATATCTAGAAACACCGCTACCGCTGAGGTGTCTGGTTTAGTGTGTTGGATGGCGCCAAATACCATACGCAAGTTATAAGTAAGACTGCGACCCAGTACAAATCCTGCTTTTTCAGGGGCTACCAGCAGCAGAACCAGAGTTACCAACCTATTCGCCAGGATCTTGGCAAAAATGTTAGTGTCAACATTAAGCAGGGAGAGTCGCCGGTATGACGAGCACTCCTCAGGGGGTTTATCTGGCTTGAGTATAGCTACTATTATTGCCTCTCTCATTGTAGGCGGCATCGTGCCTGACACACACATATTGTCGAATAGCATAATGAAGTGCGGTAACAACAAGTCCAGGAATGCCTTGTAGAAGGCTAGTCAAGCCATTGATCCCTGGTGCAGCACCCAACTTCATATTGGACAAAGCAAGGACAATCTCATCTTTTTCCAACGGGTGCATCAAGAACTCACGATGTGTGTTAGTTAGCCAGGGCAGCTTGATGTATGTTAAGTATTCTAAAATGTCCCCCTCTGTGCCTGAACTACGAGTAGTGTATAGATTCGACTAGAACCGTCTGAATCTCTCCGCTATAGCCTTATCATCCGTAAGAAGATTACCGTCCACGGACTTAATTTCCGTCACAGCAGCATGTTCACGGCGTTTCTTTAATAACTGGGCCAGCACCCTGCCTGGACGGTCTTCCTCCCCATAAGTGTGTGCAGTGGCATATTTCCCAAGATGCTTAATTTCAGCATCCGCCGTGTCATGGAATTCCTCCAGTTGGGTCTTGAATGTATTCCGTACTGCATCACCGGCTCCCTGTTGCAGTTGTGCCTCTAGATTTGACAGAGTAGCCTCTAAGTCTGTAAGCCTCTTACGCAGCGCCTTTGGAACCCCTGAATGCTTAGACATGGAAACTCTGCGAATATACACCTTGAGTGCTTCCCACACCACCTGAAAGCTGTCAACGGAGCCCACATTTTTTGTCAAAGTAAGTTTCAATCGCTTCAGCTAGCTCCGCCCTAAAAGCTTCGTCCAACAGCAAGTATGGGGGAACCTCCAAGTGAAAGGGGGGGGATTGTTTTCTGGAGGATTTCCAATATCATTACAGGGTAGTGGTCCGAAAGCGTACGGGGCAACACCTCACACATTCTCGTACGGTCACACAACTGTCATGTGGCCAAACAGTAGTCTATATGTGTATGTAGATTGTGATATGCTGAATAATGTGTAAACCCCCATTTATCAGGGAACCGTTGCCTCCAAACATCAAGCAGGTCCATTTGTATCATTAAACCTTCAAGCGCCTTACCTGCTGCAGTGACATGTCTGTGCGGCCCCCCAGATCGGTCTCTAGCAGGGTTTAAAACTAGATTGAGATCACTGCCCCACAGTTGTTGTGCATCCTCAAATCCACTCACCCTCTCAGCCAGTGCCTTGTAGAAATCCGGAGAACCATAGTTGAGACCGTAGACATTGACTATAAGTATGCATTCCCCCCCCCCACCCCCCCCAACATCTAGAAATCACAAATCTACCATCAACATCTGAAACTAAGGGTTCAAGCGCGAGTAGTGACTTAGGGCGGACCCATGTAAGTACCCCCCGGGCATGCGAGGTGAAGCCCGCAACATGGGAAGTGCCTTGAATACCTCTACACTTGAGCAGGGGGCTAGTAATTGGTAGATGTGTTTCTTGCAATAAAGCAACGTCAATTTTGTGTATCGTTAAGTAAGCCATCACCTTCCTAAGTTTCCTGTGGTCATTTAATCCCCTCACATTCCAAGTAAGGTCTTGTATGCAGCCTTGTGCTATCCCACTCTGGGAAGAGTCGCCAACCGCACCAATTTCGTGCAATATTAATCTGTCATTGTTAGCCATAAGCACCTACCACAGATGCTGGTATAGAAAAACATGATTAGCGTCCATAAACAGTGTCCTGTACTACGATAAATACCCCCCTCCTCTTGCACCCACCTCCTACGCTAGGCAAATCCCCAACTGAGCCTAGACTAATAGCTAGAAGTCGGACCTTCCAAACCATCCCTAACTTATAGTAACACATAGTTGTGCGCAACTCAACAAGGCCAAACAAGGTCCCCACCTCTCCCCCCGCCTCCCTCACCACTCAATTCCCCCAAATGTGCGCAACACTCGCAGGCAGAGGTAGTTCGTCATTTGCTTAGAATATCTCAGAAAAGTCTAGACCAAGCCTCCGCCCCGCAAGCCATCCAAGAATATGAAGCATCTGACATTTACATATAATCACCAAACATCTACCCAAATGCGTGTTACATGGCAATAAGAATTACAAAGATACCACCCCTCCAGGCAGCCTCGTAGCACCAATCACCACCCATCTCTGTATGTCTCTGAAATAATAAAAGAAAAAAGGAGAGAGAAAAATTTTTCTTTATCGGGGGATATAAGGTCATGTCAGTGAGAACAGTTCCCTCACAGGTCAAACAAAGTCCTTAGCGACAGCCCATGAGGTAGGAATCTTATCTGGACATAGGGCAGCTCACGTATCAGTCAGGGCTGTGACATTTGTCTTTGGACCATTCTTTCATAGCCTTCTGTAATGCTTTCGGGTCGGTGAAGATGCGTGACTGTCCCTGGCGATTAACCCGGAGTCTGGCTGGGTATTGCATGGCGTAGTCCCCATTAGTCTCCCTAAGTAGTTTCTTCAAAGGGGCAAGTTGCCGGCGTGCCTCCTGAACTTTCATTGTAAAATCGGGGAACAACGATAGGATAGAGACATCATATTGCAGTGGTTGTCTCTAGCGACCTTCAGTGCAAAGTCTCTGTCGCGATAGTTAAGGAGCTTCACTATGATGGGTCTCGGTGGTGCGCCGGGCGGTTACCAAGGGAGTGGTGCACCTTTTGAACAACAAACATGGGTGAGAAAGTCTCGTCTCCCAGTAGCGTGACAAGCAGTTTTTCAACAAATTGTTCCATATTGCCAGTTGGGGTCGACTCTGGAAGGCCCGTAATTCTGAGGTTGCAACTCTGGGACCGTGCTACCAGGTCCTCCGTTTTATCCTGCAGAACCTGCACTCTACCCAGTTGTTTGTGGCCAGTGTCCAGAGATGTCTGTGCCTCCTCAATCTGAGACACGGCGCTCCGTCATATCTAACCACTGTGCATGTTTATCTATTCTCTCTGACATTCTGTCCATATGATAGGAAAGAGAGTCTATCTTAGAGCCAAGATCCGAAAGGCTACTGCGCAATCCTTTTTCCTTTGCCGCCAGCATGGAACGTATATCCCTCTCTGTATCCTCTGGGAGCGGTTCAGGGGTATTTTCACCATCGTCCGCTGCCTTGTCGCGGCTATTAGATTTTTTTTCATCGAAAGTGAGCTTGGGCTGCGTTCGGTCCACCTTGTCCATTGTCAGGATAGTGCGGTATAGGACCAGGCCCAGAAGCTAACTTTCTATGTACCACACCAGTGTCAGACTGCTCTGCTTTGTCAGCAGCACACGCAGCAACCACCGGGCACCAGGGTCTAATACTCACCAACTTCACAGGTCTCGACTTGTTGTGACCTAGACGGTCAGCAAGGCTACTCTCCTCTGAGAGTGTCACATCTACCGCGTGAGGCAAATCATGAGAGCATAGGTTCAGGGGACGGCCTTCGCCACCACGTGTATTAGTTCACAAAGCTTGGGACACACGCATCTCCTCAAAACACTAGCACACCAGGGCTGCAGTGGCTCACGTATTTTACTCACTGTAAGCAGCCACTTCACAATCTCTTGCAGCTGGATATGCCCCAAATCCGTTCCTCACTACAATGGGGAGTGCACTTAGTAAACACAATAATGACACATCCAGATTGATCAGCATATCAACGCCTCGCATTTAATTTTCAGTTAGAAAAAATTGAACATTAAAAAAGTATTTACAAACACCTTCATAATTCACAGCTTGAATCCACCCCCCTCCCTCGTAGTAAAACCGGAAAGCAGTGACGGATATCAACCGAAGCCAAGGACAGACAATTAAACCATTAATCCTCTGTCTGAAGCGCCGAGCCCAACAATCCACAAGCAGCCCTAAGCACACTGGGGAATAGCTCGTAGGCTGCGCAGCGGGCGCAATCATCAAAGCAGGCTCTTCAGCATCGCATCGTATCCGGGCAGCAGCTGCGTCGGTCTACCCACCAGGACCACATCGCTGGGGGGAACGTTCCTGATGGCTATATAAGGTGAGCAAATAGCCTTCTACTGTTAAGCCGCTGCGGAACAGCCGTTCGGAGCACCTCCTGCGCAGCTTCCAAAATGGCGGCCCTCAGTGCCGCAACACTTTCCCTATTGCCGTCGTACCGCCCCATGTCTCACCAGCAAATAAAATCAGCAGTGCAGGCAGGTACTGCAGGCACGGCGGGGTCCGCACCAAGGCCGGGGCTCAGCCAGGGGAGGTCTCGCCACTCACCGGAGTCCAAGCGACAACTGCTGCCCCAACTCAGAACTCCAGATCAGCTAAGCTCAGCCTGGCGACTCGGGGCTTCAGGCCTACCCCTCGGGCAGCCTCCGGCAGCTCTCACCACGTCGTACGGACCGGCAGCGGCGTCAGGTTCGGCTATTTCGCCGCCGTAGTTCTTTAATGAACTTTAGCAGACAAGCAGGAGATGCAAAAGTGATTCAAATGACGGATAGTGACCAGATAGTGAGATGGACTTACGGAGCAACTCGCTCAAGCGACCATCTTAGTCGCGAGCAAGCTCTGCCCTCCATACCGCAGCCTTTTAACCAGATCATGACAGGATCCCTTAAAATTTCTAGTAGTGTGCCATTAAAGAGATCAGGTTGAAGCCCACAATGGAAGTATTAGACTTAATCGTGAAAATTCTATGATGAAGCATACCTAGATGATTTCCTGAAGGCTGAGTCTAAAAATCACTCGCATGCTAGTACCATCCAGATGGACAGGACTCGATTAATATATGGTCATTTCTGGGCCATTGGGGGATCCCAATTGGTCTTCTCTCCTCCTTCCTTTGATTATTTACGATGAAAACGCTCTGCCCAGCGAGTCATTCGCGTCAAGCACACATTTCATGGTGAACTTGGCTGCATCTGGCCCCATCAGTAATTGCATTCAACCCTACTGGAAAAACTGAAACACACTGGCGTACACGGCACGGAACATGATTGGATCCGATCTTATCTTGAACATTGCGGTCAACAGGTTTTTTGCGCCCTTTATCATCTCCAGTCAAACAACTTGCATGCAGAGTGCCCCAGGGCTCTGCCTTAAGCCCGCTGCTCTTTAATATCTACCTTGTCCTGCTGGCGGCTCTTATTTCCATGTGGGTGGTGAAGGTAGTTCAGGGGATGTGGAATTTAATAAAATATCTAATTGTCCTGTAACAAAATCCACTTCTCCCCTTTGTGCCATGTAATGTGGCGACAAATTATGGTAGCAATCTCATAATATACGAGCTCTGATACAGCCTCCGATTATGCCAGGGCTCATACCATAGTAGCAATTCCATTCAGTTGCCACGTTTCCTAAGATTTACATACTGGGGCTGAAGGTAGTGGTAAGCAATAGTTCCAGGGTTGAAATGCCCTTTTGAGTCTGTGCAACCCTACTAACTTGCATGTTTTAAGGGTTTTCACCAACTCTCCTTCAATCTTTTCCCATACTGAGAAAGGTTGGAAATTTACTCCTGACAATGGCAGATGTAAAACTTCTTCCAGGGTTGGGAAAAAAGTGGTTGGAGGGATAGTGAACTTGCAAACACTCAGATTATCGCATAAGGAAATCTACACATGCATATTTGCTCATGCAAAAATGCAGTTCACAAATATTTTCTAGGTGTTCTATTTCTTGGTCTACTTCTGTAAATTGTTTTGAATTCACGAAAGCTGCATATGTGCACTTAATGCAAAGAAATATACCATGGGTGCACATTTGAGACTTTCTTTATTAATTGGGCCCCAATTAGGTCTGGCGCTTACCATAATCTTTTGGGTTTATTAAAATTTCTGTCTCTCTCTCGCTGTGTCATAGGCTGCCTTCACCGTGAGTGACAGCATTCTGCTGTTTCACAAGGAGCATATCAGTGCACAAAGTAGTTTTGTTCAGTGCCGGGATATACTGTGGCAATGTGTGTTTTTTTAAACCAAAAACTATTTTTGCTTTTGCCACTTTTTATTAAAAAAACATTGTGAGTGCCCGACAGCTCCCACACCAATAAGGTTTTACAAAAAGCATGCCAAAACATGTTATGCATTGACAAAACCAAAAGGCTGACGACCAATTTCAGATCTACTGGTTGCATTGATTTTTCATTATTAATATTTTGGGAAATAATAGCATGCATCAACACGTTTACTAAATGATGCTGAAGAAATAGTACGTAAAATTTGACAGCAGTTTAGCTAATTGTTTTTTCTTACTTGCATTTTTGTGAACATTTTGTTTTGAACGCAAATAATCAAATCTTGCTTTCAAGCTTCTGCAAATATTTGCATCTAATCAGAGAACATTCTGGAAGCATTATACATAGCCTCATATTGGGAAACTTTGAATACGTGTGTACACATTTTTATAGTGGAACCACTGTTGATAGGTGTAAGAAAGTGGCTCTATATATACTGGACCAAAGTAAGGTACAGTGTGTATAGCATCCCCAGTCCCCAGCGGTTTGGCAGAGGCTAAAGTTAGATATAACCTTACTCTCTAAAGTGGTAGCTTGGTCGAGCAGTGAGGCAGTATCAGAGGACAGTGTAAAGCATTTGTTGTATACCCTCAGTCAGCAAATGGTCTCACACACTCAAGAACTATACTCTAGGCCAATTGTTTTGTATCAAGAGATATAGTTGTTTTATTTTAGAACCCACAAGGTAGCAAAATATACTTCTCTCAATATGAGTGACTTTAGGTAATTACTTTGTAAAATAGGTAACAGACTTTGTAAGTACAATAGCTACAGTGGTTGCAATAGGCAACACAATTTCAAACACAATTTAACATTGAGCTCAATGGGTTTTTTCTAGATAAATGCAATTGATTACTTTTTGGATCACTTGTCTAAACACAGGACTGGATCCTAGATTCAGTCCCGGGACATAAGCTGTAAACAGTTAAGTAAAAGCGTTTTGGTTACAGTAGTGATTTTTAAGGAATATTATTGTATTTTAAAAAGGTTGACACTTGGAAACTTTTTAAGATGAAATTACCAATGTTATCCTATGGAAGGAAATTCAACTTGCAGGTAAGTATGTTCACGTTACTGTTGTATTCCAGTACTGGACTCCTAGGTTCAGCACTGGGACTTCTATTTAAGACAGGTAAGTAATTACGTTTTGGTAGTTGGTACGATTTTTAAAGAATATTTGTAGCTTGCAAAAATCGACACTAAGAAGAAATTTCACAGAAAAACAGTCAATGGTTTCCTATAGAAGAAAATTCAAGTTATTGGTAAGTACGGTAAAGATTACTTTGCAGGGTTTGTGCTGGGCTACAAGAGGCAGCACTGAGGTCTCCCCTGAAAATAGGTGAGTAAATCGAAATTCGTTGTTCGGCTGATTTTAGGTGAATATTTTAAAGATCCAAAACTCCACACTTATAAGAATTTCTGAGTGAAACCAGTCAATGTTAGCCTATTGAAGAAAAGTGAGTTATCGGCTTTTAGGTAAGTATTCGACTGGCAGAGTTAAGGTTCTGGGCTTAGACTCAGAGGTCTCCCAGGGTCAGGTAGGTACAGTTGATAACCCTCAGCGGCACAGGGGCAGCCGGGTGCAGAGGTAGTTAGGGCTAATGTTATCCAATGAGAGGCAGGGGGCCTTCGGTTGATGGCTGCTGGCTAGCAGACCACGCAGATGTGAGAGCTGGACTCCTGGTCACTTAATCAGGGCAAATGGGGAAGTAGAATAGGGCAAATGGGGAAGTAGAATAGGGCAAAGTTTGCACTGCCAGGGGCACTCGGGCGGCTGGGTGCAGGGTGCTTTTGAGCCATCGGGCTCTCAATATTAACCAATGGAGATCTTGGAAAGTGGAAAAAGGCTGCAGGCTCGGGGACGGAGATTCTTCCGGAGCGACCAGCACTTCGAGAGGTAAGTTGGGGTCTTGGACGATAGGTAGGCACCCAGGAGTTGGGCACAGGGGGCCGTGGGGCGCCGGGTGCAGGGGTCTCTTTTGACGTCGGGAAATCTTACCCTCAGCCGGTCGCTGGTTCGTCGGGGAGGGTCTTTGGGCACTGGACTTCGGGTCCCAGTCGCCGGGGGGACATCCTCGTGGTCTTGGGTCACTCAGGCACTGGCCAGGCTCGGCGGGTGCAAAGTGTGATGGAGTCACGGTTCCTGGCTGGCACCAGGAGTATGGCTGTTGGAGCAGAACCACTGCTGATGGAAGTTCCAGTCTTTCAGAGGGTGAAGGCAGGCAGGTCCTCCGGGGTTTTCAAGGTTGCTGCTCGCAGGAGTCGCCGGGATTTAGCAGGAGCAGGTTCAAGGATCAACAGGCCTGTAGGGTTGGGGCCAAGTCAGTTGGTGTCGTCCTTTTGTTAGCGGCTGCACAGGGGGTCTTCTTCTTGATCTTCTTTCTTGTTTTCGTATCGGGATCTGAGGAAGGAAGGTTCAGCGTGCCCCTAAATACTAAGTTCAGGGGCGTTACAGGTAGGGTGAGGGCAGGGACCAATAGGTCCCTGTCCTGGGAATGGGTACACCCCCTAACCTGCTCCTCTCATGTGGGAGGGGGGCAGGAGCCTAGCTGTGAGTGGGTAGGGCTCCCCATCCTCAAGATGGCAGTATCCCGGGGTCGTGCTTCACCTCGCCAACTCCACCTGAGGGGTGGAGTTGGCACAGGCTGGCACACCCCCTTTCCTGATGTAGGGTTTCCCGCCAGAGTGGGGGTTAGAACTGGTGGGGGCCAGTTGCTGAGTACAGCAAGTGGCCTGGAGAAGCTCACAAAGGCGGCATGCCTTTGAAGCTTCCCCCGGCCCATCCTGGGGGAGGAGACCTAGCACCTTGCCCCGGATGTGCATTGCTGCAGGCCCAGGAGAGCGGGCGGCTCGCCACCCGGGGGTCCAGCAACATGTCTGCTGTGTGGCAGCCTAAGCAGCCTCTCAGACAAGACGTGGATTGTTGGTTAGGTTTCAGGGGGCATCTCTAAGATGCCCTCTGTAGTGCACTTTACATTATATCCCACACTGGCATCAGTGTGGGTTTAATGTGCTGAGAAGTTTGATATCAAACTTGTCAGTCTTCAGTGTAGCCATTATGGTGCTGTGGAGTTCGTAATGACAGCACCATATACTCTTAATGGCATCACTGCACTTACAGTGCCCAGGAATGGTACTGTAGGGGCACAGGGCTCATGCACCACTGGCACAGGGGAGGAGGGGGAAGAGAGAGAGAGAAAGAAAGAGAAAGAGAAAGAGAAAGAGAGAGAGAAAGAGAAAGAGAAAGAGAGAGAGAGAGAGAGAAAGAGAGAGAGAAAAAGAGAGAGAGAAAGAGAGAGAGAAAGATAAAGATAAAGATAAAGAGAGAGAGAGAGAGAGAGAGAGAGAGAGAGAGAGAGAGAGATGCGTGTATGAGAGAGTGTGTGTGGCCCCGAAGGGTGGCACAATAAGGGCTGCAGCCTTTAGGGGTCGTCTCTGGTCACAATGCCCTGGGTACCCATGGTACCATTTGCCAGGGGCTGACAGGTGTCCAGAGTTGCCACTTGGGTTTTAGCTCCAAAATTGTTTTAGGGAAGGAACATGGGCCCTGGGCACCTGATTTATTTAAGGTTTGTATGGCGCTGTGAATAGACTCCCGAAGGAGTATCTCCGCGCCTTAGGCCACAACCAGAGAGCAAAAAAAACTCGTCATCATTTTAATGAAATAGGCAAGAGATCAGTCAGATTAGAGATTTGAAGAGGAATGTTTTAAGTTTTTTCCTAAAAGGGAAATGTTCCCTACATACTCTAATTTCCTTCGGGAGTAGGTTCCACAACTTTGGACCCGCTACCGATAGGGCCCTTCCCCCTTTCCTTGCCTTCATGGCCCTGGGGACACATAGTAGTTCCTGATCTCCTGATCTCAGGAATCTGGACGGCACATAAGGGATACATTTCTCAGTGAGGTAACCAGGACCTATTCCAGTCAAGCATTTGTGGATGACGCAGCAGATCTTAAACATCACCCTCTGCTTAACTGGAAGCCAGTGCAGTTTGGCCAACAATGGTTTTGAGGGAGTGCGGGGCGGGACATTCAGAACCAGTCGTGCAGCCGTGTTTTGCACAACCTGCAATCTAGCAAAGATGCCCTCGTTGGCAGGAGCCCCGGGCATACTCAGTCAAAGCACATCAGCAATTCAGCAAAAAGTGGGGGCATATCATGCAAGAAAGATGGCACTTTCTCACAGTAGGGCAGTCCGAGCTTACATTTACTTAGAGTGCTAACCCTAATAATAAAGTCTTTGCATTAATGAACCTTAAATACAAGTTTGAACAGCATTAACACATGGACACAAATATCACTTGAACTGCAGACATTGCCCTTCCCTGATCCCTAATGTGGTACTGTAAACTGGCAGCCAAAGTTTGTGCTGTAGGGTTCCAAGGACAAAATACACATGAAAGCGTGTTGCCCTTGACCCCAAACAATATGTCCTGAGCGTCAGGCTCTACGAATGCCACATCCCTGTAGTTTCTTACACCGACAACACGCAGTTGGGGTTTTCTCCTAAAGAACATTCCTCAACAGCCTTTTATATATGTAAGGAATGCCTAAAGGACGTTGCTGGCTGGATGAACGAAAATTGCTTGAAACTTAATGCAGACAAAACCAAGGTCTTGTTTTTCAATCATGCATCTTCTCCTCCGTCATGCCTTTGGTGGCCGAGGGAGCTGGGTCCCCTGCCCATTCCCAAAGAGTAGGTTAAAAACCTTGGAGTGGTGTGGGAGAAGGATCTCACCCTGGCGGCACAAGTGCCCCATACTTCCCGGCCTGCTTTGGGAAAATGAAAACTATCAGGACATTTCTATGTTTCCTGGCTGATGAGAGCCGTAGGATCACGGTACGGTCATTGATTACCTCCCAACTAGATAATGCCAATTGTCTATACCTGGGGTTGCCTGGCTACCTGACCCATAGGCTACAGACTGTGCAGAACGCGGCGGAAAAGCAAATCCGTAGGGTCCCTTTTTGCTAGCACAATTCTCCCCATTTAAGACAGATTCACTGGTTCCCTGTGGCCAGGAGGATTGAGTTTAATACACTCACTCTGGCTTTTCGGGCCTATCATGGCAAAGGCCCAGGATACCTTAGATCAAGACTTAGCCTATATCGCAAGGAGTGGACCCTGAGATCTAAATCATCAACGTCTCCGCAACGTCCCTCATTTCACAAAAATGCAACAAGGAGGCAGATCCTTCACAGTTAGGACTGTCAAACTGTGGAACACCTTGCCCAGCCACCTGCGCATGTTAGACACTGAACAGGAATTCAGAAAGGCTTTAAAAACCTGGCTCTTTAGGCAGGGGGAGTAATATGAGGAGTTGCTCAGTCCCTCTAGTTTGTTTTATTAGCACGGGACACCTCTGCTGAGGTAGCTGTGCGCTCTATAAATGGCCGTTGATTGATTGAGAGAGTATGTCTCGGGATTCCTCGGAGACCATAGGCAGCACTTGCACAACCAAACCCCACACAGTGTGCTGGTATCAGTCAAAAAGGTATGCAGTGTTCACCGACCGCAGTGCCTGGCTGTTAGAAGAGAAAATCCTCTTCCCAAAGGTATCCAGCCTTATGGATTCCCTAAGCCGTAGAGGGTTAGGAAAGGCGTCTGGACTGATGCCAGAAGTAGAGGCTTATATCACCAAGCTCTCTGGGGTGGGATGGTGGGTGAAAACACTGTGGTAACCTGTGGCGGGCCAATGTCTGGGGAGGTGTCCAAACAACTAGCATGCACCTGTTCCTCGTACCAGTTGTCCTCTGTGCCATGCAGGGGGTGATGGTACCCATAGGGGTCCTCTGACCCCTCCAAATCGTCAAACTTTTCAGGCCTGTCAAAAGAAAAAAATCACTGGCTTCAACTCAGAGGGCATACCATAGGTTGGTGCCGGAGTTGGGTGACACCCTTCCGACTCAGAGACAGAATCAGGTTTGACGATGGGGCTGGCACCGCCGGAGCTGGGAGTGACGGCACTGGAGCAGGCACCAAAAAAGGTTGCAGTCTCAAGGGCGAAATAGCACTGGATCCAGAATTGGATCCAAGGGGTCTGTCTGCAGCCATGGGCAAATCTGCTGATGTAGAGCCAGTAGGGATCCCTACTGTGGCTGTGGGGCCTGAAGGCTCTCCAAGGGGGCTGGGGCAACCTAAATATGAAGTGCATGGCCTCATAAAACTCCTTGAATTTGGTGGAGGTTGCTCTGGCTCCAGGAAATTCTTGGAGGCGTGGCACCGACCCTGTCCCAGGTTTCACTGAGGAGCGAGGCCTAGAATGGAGACGCTCCTGTGCCAGGACCGCTGACCTGAACGGACATTGGAAACTCAAAGAAAGCTTCTGCTTCTTTTTCTTGTGGGACTTACCCAAAAACTTAGATCGAGACGAACATCGTAGGAAGCGGCTCTGAAAGCGGTCCTGGGACCTTCTGTGCGTTTGGAATTGAGAGCATTGCAGGGTTGTCTGGCATCAGGTGGTGAGCAGCCTAAGTGACCACTCACTCAGGACCTTGGGGTTCAGGGTGCTGCTATCCTCACATGTCTTGGAGTCATTGTCACACTCCAAGGACCAAAGGCAAACCAAATAAGGACCTGTCACAGACAGCTAGCAGTGACAGGCACTACCAGGTTTAAAGCCTGTTGGCTTTTTATGGAAGATCTAAATCTTGAAAAAAGTATTGACAAACATTGAGGGAAAAAAAGTCAGGCAGAAAATGACTAAGGGTGGCTCTCTCCAGATCTGCGCTGACTGGCGTGGAACTAAAAGAGCTGAGGTCAGTGTATTGGTGTGGCACCTATACAGGCACAATGCATGCCAACTCCAGTGTATACTACGCTGATGCGGAGTCGTATGATGCCACCTACCAGCAAGCAGGGGTACTGCTTGGAAATTATTGGATCCAGTCTGACACCTGGGAAATATTCTGATATTCTGAGGTAAAGAATGAGCGGCTATAAGTCTATCAGATGCTGGATGTCATAGGATTGTCTACAATCCCTCTTTGTGTTTTTCTATATCTTTGTATGTATGTGTTAATACAATAACCTTAAATAAGCTTAAAAAATAGGTTAAAATATACATTAAAAGAAACCAGCTAAGCTCAAGAGAAGCTCAAACAACTGATGAAAATGACAAGTAAAGGATAAGACTTTGGAAGAGCACACTGGGAAAAAAATCATATACCACACCCTCTGCTACAAAGGCAAAGTGACAATCAAATATAAAGACAACACCAAGTAAGTGCTGTGAATTTAAGTCATTGATGGCAGCAAAGGACTTTCAATTTTAAATATCATAAGGTAATACTGTACAATATTAATTTGCTCAAAGACAAATCACATAAATCTCAGCTTTTTACACAACAGCACAGGACTATCTGCTTTTTTCCTCCAGCACTTGGTCCGAAGCAATGCTTGAAAGCATAACAATGTACTGTCTATACATTTAGTCTCCATGTCTAAGTGACAAACTTTGGGCAATCAATTCAAAAGAGAACTAAAATGGCCTCTCTTTTTAGTGTTTGAGATCTGCCTCAACACAGAATTTTCCAGACATCGTTTTATTCACAAAACTGTGGATCAAATTTACCACTTCTTAAACTTTGGAAACCAATGGAATGCACGTCACGCACTGTTAATTCATTTCATTTTTTTACACTGCTGCTGATCTGAATGCAAAGATTGTTGTGGCTACACAAATAGTTGTATGCATACTTTTTTAATGCTTCCTGAAGACGACTTCGGGGAGCTATCTAAAGGTAATTCTTTTTATACCATTAGTACTTGATTTTTAATGGCTATGCTAATTTGTATCATCAAAAGTGTTGAGAAATCAAAGTGCTTAAAAGCTAAATTTTTGCTCCGGCTGACGAACAAATCTGCAAAACCATAATTGGCTTGGACTTTCAACAGGTTTTATTCAAAGTACATATGATGATTACTTGTAGTTCCAACTGGTTGAGATACGTCTTGATAACTACTGCTCATCAAGTTCAATCAGCTCAAAAGCCTTGCTTCATACTCCTGGGTTTCAAGACTTGAGATTTTTTTTCCCCAGCCAAACGAAAGGCTTATAAGCAGGGCTGACTATTTCCAAGATTAAGATTTCAGCTCGCTCAACATTCAGGCACTACCCATTTTGTTATGCAGTCAACAGTAGACATGGGATAGGAAGTGTGAAAAAACTCACAAAATTATAACGTTCCAAATTTTTTTCAAATGAAGGTGCTGTGGGATATCCACATACTGGTGATATCCTATCTCAAGAGCAAACTAGGCTGTTGTCACAAGGGGTCATATATATGTGTTGCGATAATGGAGAGAATTGAGGCACTCAAGTGATGTTGGTAGATTTAAAAAGTGCTCCCAATCAGACTTGATGGGTATGGTTATATAAGAAAGAAGAAACACAATTTGTTCCACTAATGCCTGTTGAATGTTTAAAGCTATTGATGAGTGGTCTGTGGTCAAATGGCACTAAGAGGTCCAAGAGAATCAGGGCACAGTGGTATACTTTGGTCCCTGGTGCCGAAATCTTCTTCTTTAATATATAGTCGCAGTGATTCTGCTCCTCCATGGGGCCTGAAATGTAACAAAGTCTCCAAGGGCTCCATCTGAATCTAGATGAGAGGAAAGTTGGCAGATGGCAATAGTTTTTCACACATACCGACAAATGATAGGACAGTCAGGTCTGTAGCTGGAAAGGTTATCAGGATCTGTAGAAGGTTTCTTCAAGATAGGAGTGATAACATGCTTAAGAGATTGAAGGATGGATTCACTGGAGGCTGAGGTTCTGACGAGCATGGAGTGGAGTGGAAGCAGTGCAAGAAGACCCAAACTGACAGCTTCAGAATTAAATATACCTCTTAACAGGAGGATTTTGTGAAGGCATTAATATGCTTCCCATTTTATTCTCAGTGGCTAGTGCAAACTAGACAGAGTATGGGACGAAGGTAACGTTGGGAGGGCTTCTTGTGGCTGGCTGGGTGTTGATGGATCAGTGGTTGTTGCACAGATCACTAGTGGGCACCAGAAGGCTTTAAATTAGTGGGGTTGAGGTGTATTATTATCTCCATATACTTGGTTGAGGTGTTAGCCTGAACCAAGTATCTTTAGAAGTATTTATTTTTGTACCTTGTGCATCTTAATTTATAGCCGCCTGTGATCACTCAACATGCAGTCTGATCAGGAATTAGTTTTGTTGCAGAATTTTTCTAACATGCCACCTTGACATTTAAAATTATGAAGGTCATCTGTGAAATGCTTGCTGATTTCTACTATTCTTTGCTTGCTTGGTGAGAGGAGAGAGAGGGTATCCAGAGCAATTATATTCGTTTCCAGATTAACTCTAATATGATTGGTCAACACCAAGAAATTGTCAAGGTTGTCAAGGAGCAACTGGGTGAAATCATCAGATCGAAAGTTATTAAAGTTTCCAAAAGAGATGCTGCATTCAGGGACTCGGCAATACCTTTCCTATTTTTTTTAAACAGAGGTAGTTTTTGATGATGAAATCATGTGGTGGTCTAACCAGAATAGCTGATGGGCAACCAAAAGGTGAAAAACAATGCTTGTGGAGAACAGGAGGTTAGTTCAGTGCCCAAGCTTTAATGTTGGCCCAGCAGAAAGAAGTCAACAGTCCACATTTTTTTAATTATGTTGCGGCTATATTATTCTGAACATCATCGACCCAGATATTCAGGCCGCTAACTATGGTAGCTAAGTAGAAATCGAGAGTATATGTTGAATTAGATCAAATGAAGCCACTTTAGGAGGATGGTAAACCATGGAAGATATGAAGGGTGTGTATAGGCTAGCAGGTACTGAAAGAAGCCAAATAAACTGTATCTTTTTTGACTAAAGCACATGTTATGGTGAAACATGGTAAACACCATAAACTCTATAATGCACTCTATTTTAGATTAGTAGGAGGAGACTGATTACATCAGGATGGCTAAATCACTGAACGAAGTCTTGGTGATAGCCAAAAAATGATGAGAATTGCTTAAGACGAGATGATGCATGTCGGAAGCATCCTTGACTGCTCATCTCCTGTGTTGAGGAAGGCACCCAACAAGGAAAAAAAACAGGTTTACCCCTTAGAACATCTCAGACATTCTTGAAATAAATAAGAGCATAAAAATCTCAACTAACTCAGCAACTCCCAAATAAAGAATGTATTATTAAGTTTTAGTTAGGAGCTCAGCAACAGTGTGATGTGTCTTCAAATATGGGTTTTAATATGTGTATCTAACAGCCTGGCAATAGATCTACAAGTGGATGTAAGCTTTTAGTTATGCCAAATAGCAGAGTTTAACCACCCCATGCCAAGCGTGATCATTAAGACAAAGTATAAGTAACTGAGCTGAATAGCAAGGTTGATCTAGTAATTAACCTTGCACTCTCATGGCTTAGTAACCACCCCCCAACAAAAAAAAAAGCAATAGAACAGCATACTAAGTCATCCCCATGTTCAATGGGACAAATGTTCATGAAGGATAAGTTACTTACCTGTAATCCTAATTCTCTTCCAGGGGTATTCTCATCAAAGTCATAAGCACTGAATATTCCCGCCCATGTACAGGGACCCCGGAAATAATATAAAAAATGATATATGGAAATCACATATATACAGCTCGACATATATGTATGTACATATATCATTTTTTCTCATACCAATGCAGCTCCCAATAGAAGGCTAAACAATGGAATTACCCATATAAAGATTATTTGCAAACATATAAAAAAACACCTGAGGGCAAGTAGCACTTGAACTGTTTTTTAATGAGCAGAAAACACTCATATATCATAGAAAGTGCAAATAAAGTAGACATTGTTAGCCTACAGGCTGCATTGTAAACCAAAACCATAGATAATGAAAGCATTTTCAACAAACTGGCACCGTGCCTTTAAGGAAGCCATGACCCCCAGCTTCCCATCATGCCTCAAGGGTGACAGTTAGGTCAGTTGTTCTTTGCATAACCCTGAAAGTCAGGGCTCACCAATATCCATTAACACTTTGATCGTATCTCATTTAACTGGGGAGGCGGTGGGTTGCTTATGACTGATGAGGATACCCCTGGAAGAGAACTAGGATTACAGGTAAGTAACTTATCTTTCTCTTCCAGGGGATCCTCATCAATAGTCATAAGCACTGAATAGAATAGCAAGCCCATCCACCACCTGCAGGTAAATGAGAAAAAACATGACCCAAAAAAACGTGGGTATCTGCTTTGGTGTCTGATTCTCGACAGTAGTGTCTGGTAAATGTATGGACGGCCCTCCAGATCGCCGCCTTACAAATCTCAGACATGGGCACATTATGAAGAAAAGCTGTAGTAACCGATTTTCCCCTGGTGGAATGTGCTTTGGGGGAAAACCCCAGGGTCTTCTGCGCAAATTGGTAAGCAAGTTTGATACATGAAACTATCCATCTGGAAATGGAACATTTCGAAGCTGCATAACCAGATCTGATCGACCCATAGTTGACAAACAGTTTTTATTTATTTATTTTGAAAGTTTTATATAGCGCGAACAAGATCTTTGCAGATAACAGAGCGCTTTACACAGGCTGGTGGCAGGGTAGGGGAACAAGGGGGCATAGTAGGTAGGTAGATCATCAAGTACATGTACGTAGCAAAAATATTACGTATAGTACAGGTATGAGGTAGCAAGGCTAATATACTGATATATATAGACTAATATAAGTCAAAACACATGTGCAAAGGAATATATAGGCTATATCATAATAAAATACTGGAATACTGTTCGCAATGTAAGTCAAACGCATTGTTCAAGTGTATTTAGCCATAAGGATACTTTTGACTTCTTTCTTAAAAAGAAGGGAGGAGGAGATGAGCCTCGTTTCAGGAGGAAGTGCGTTCCAGATCCTAGGCGCCATTCCAGAGAAGGAGCGTTTGTAAGTTTTTTCCTTCCGGATTCTTCGCGGTTTCAGCAGAAGATTGTTTGTGCTCCTGGTAGTTCTGAACCCTCCGGAAATTGTCAACTTATGAGTGAGGTAGCTGGGTGATTTCAGGTGAATAGCCTTGTGCGTCATGCAGGCAATTTTCAGCTGTATTCTGGCTTCAAGAGGCAGCCAGTTCAAGGATTTGAAGTCAGGGGAGATATGCGAGTGTTTTTTTGATCCAGTGATGAGTCTCGCTGCCGCATTTAGTGACGCTCTGAGGGGTGCAGTTGTCGTTAGGGGGAGGCCGCAGAGGGCCACGCTGCCGTAGTCTATGCGAGGGATGACTAGAGCTTGTACTGCTGTTTGGAAGTCTTTTGCTGGAAGGAAGGGTTTCAGTTTCCTCAAGGTATTTATTTGGAAGTTCGCCCCCTTAGTAGCCTTGCTGATATGCTGCTGCATGTTGAGGTTGGTGTCAAGTGTTATGCCTAAGGATTTTGCTGAGTCCACGATGGTCGGTTGGACATGGAGTGCTGTTAGGTGCTTAAGCCATGTTTGTGCGGAGGATATTTTCGAGGGAGGTGAGATTAGGAGGAACTCAGTCTTCATAGCATTGAGTTTGAGGTGGTTATCGGCCAGCCAGGATTGGGTGCTTCTGATCGTTGAATTCAGACTCAGGATGTCTTTGGGGGAATGTAACTTGAGATATATTTGAGTGTCATCGGCGTACATGTGAAAGTGTACATTGGATGCTTGTAGCAGGGTGGTGAGAGGCTCCATAACTAGGTTGAACAAAATAGGGGATAGGCAGGATCCTTGAGGGACACCTAACGATACCGGTACTGGGGAAGACATCAGGTTTTTGCTCTTGAATTTTTGAGACCTGTTGTGTAGGAAGGAAGTGAACCAACGAAGCACAGTCCCAGAGAAGCCCATTCTTGTCTTTAGGAGATCGAGTAAGTTCTCATGTTTCACTGTGTCGAATGCTGAAGAGAGATCAAGAAGGATGAGGAGGCAGGTATTATTTTGATCTAAGATTTGGATGGCGTCGTCAATTGTGAGTCATAGCGGTTTCAGTGCTGTGCCCTGCTCGGAAGCCTGATTGGTGTGGGTTGAGGAGATCAAACTGTTCTATGTGCTTTGTCAATTGTAGTTGGACGCATTTTTCTAAAAGTTTGGCGAGAGTGGGAATGTTGGTAATCGGACGGTAGTTGTTTAGATCAGTGGGGTCGGCTGTTGGTTTCTTCAGTAAAGGTGTAACTTGTCCAACTTTGAGGGAGTCCGGGATGGTTCCTTGTTGTAGTAAGCTATTGATAATTTTAGTCCAGAGTGGGAGTAGCAAAGGGATGAAGTCTTTTACGGCGTTAGCAGGAAGAGGGTCAGTGAGGTGATTGGATGGTTTTAGGGTGCTGAGTATTCTGTCAATTTCTTCTTCAGAGTAGGTGTCAAAGGATGACCAAGTCGCATTGTTTTTTAGTTTATTGGGAGTTATGCAGTTGGGTATTGAGTAAAGGCTTGCGTCATTGAGGAGGTCGCTCCTTATATTGTCAGTTTTTTTGTTAAAGAAAGCTGAGAAATCTTCACAGGAAGGAGTAGTGCTCATAATGTTGACAGCTGGGGGTTGTTCCTTAGATTGAGATCGGATTAGCTCGAACAGTTTACTTGGACGGTTTTTTGCTTGGTCTAGCTGGAGTCTGAAGAACTCTGATTTTGAGCGTTTTATTTTCCTGAAATATGCATTTCTCTTTTTCCTCAGAGTTTTAAGATGCAGTGCCGAGGGAACTGATCTCCAGGTGCGCTCTGCCATTCGCATAGCCCGTCTCTCTTCATTGAGACTCCCGTTGTACCAGGGGTTGGATGTCTTAGAGGATACTCTTTTCAGTTGCATTGGAGCGGCCTCGTTGATTATTGAGGCCATAGAGTTGAGATAGTGGTCAGTTAGGTCCTGGACGTCAGTAACGTCGGTAGGGGGGAGTAGGAGATTGCAGCTGTTAGGGGGTAGAGAGTTTGGATTGAGTTTCCTCATGTCTCTTTTCCAAACTTTGGGCATGGCGTATTGTACCGGGATGAGTTTTACTTTTTCCTTGATGAGGAATGTGATAATATGGTGGTCTGACCAGTCACAAGGTTGGATTGAGTCAAGTTGAGTGTAGCCTTCTTTGGAGATGACCAGGTCGAGGATAGAGCCTTTGTCATGTGTTGGGGTGTTGCAAATTTGAGTGAGGTCAGAAGCGATAAGGACATTTTTGAGGCTATTAACTACTGCGTCACTGCTATCATTCCAGTGGAGATTGTAGTCACCAAGGTAAATTTGTGTGTTTTGCCGTCCTGCGTTGATTGACATTGTGTCCATGAGTTGTTGGGAGAAGAGGAGGTTGTCCCCCGGGGGGTGGTACATGATGTGTAGTGAGCATACAGGTTTGTTCTCACTGATAACATCAAGGCAGAAGTATTCACAGGAGGTAAGAGAAGGGGCGGTGACTTTATTAATAGAGAGGTTGCTCTTGTAAATGCAGGCGATTCCGCCGCCTGTCTTGTTGGACCTGTCAAGTCTAGTGATGCAGTAGTTGGGGGGGACTAGGATATCCATGATAGGATTGGAGGATTCAGTTAACCATGTTTCAGTTAGTATGGCCAAGTCAAGGTTCCTAGACAGGATGAGGTCAGCGACCTCCGTCGAGTGTTTTTGGGCCGATCTACAGTTGAGAAGTGTGCATTTGAGTCTGGGGGTGCAAGGGGAGGTGGAGGGGTCCATAGTGAGAGGGACTTTAGTGAGGTTGTCGGGAACAGAGCCTCTGTTGCTATGCGTGGGGTGCCTAATAGGGTTGGAGAGAATCGTAGGGATGGACATGTGCGTGGTGGCTAAGCTGTTTTGGGTTGCCGGGACATATGTGCTGAGTAGGGTGTGTATATCGCGGTCCGAGAGAGTCTTGATTGCGCGCTGGGGGCGGTTGGCGGTATTGCGAGAGGGGATGGAGGTCCAATGTAAGGAGCGATTAGGATGTGTCTTGATGGTGCGCTTAGGCCTGTTGGAGGTATTGCGAGAGGGAATAGAGGTCCCAAGTATGGGGTGCCTAGGATGTGGGGGGGAGTTGATTCGTTGAGAAGTGGTGGAGGGGGGGGGGGGTGCTCGGTGTGCGAGAGGAGTAACTCTTTGAGCGTGTGGAGATCTTCTTTCACTTGGAGGAGGGTGGTCATGATAGCGTCCAGCGTGCCGTTGGGTATGGGGTTAGAGTTATTAGAAGGGTAATCAGTAACAGGAGGGGTGAGGCAAATGCGAGACGTGTGGAGACTGGTCGATGCGGGGGGGCAAGTGTAGTAATGGGGAGTGAGAGTGGGGGGGAGATGTTGAGGGGGGAGTGGGGATCAGGAGTGGAGGGGGAGCTAAGGGTGGGGAGTGAACTGTTGAGGGACGAGTGGAGGCTAGGAGTGACGGGGGTGCATGGGGTGGGGGGGGGGGGGGGAGATGTTGAGGGTTGGGTGTAGGTCTGGAATGGGTTGAGTGCCGAGAATGGGGGGGGAGATGTTGAGGGAGGAGTGGGGGCCCGGAGGGGGGGGAGCAGGGAGTGGGGGGAGAGAGGGCACTGTTGGAGGGGGAGCTAGGTGCGGCGGGAGTGTAGGGAGTGGCGGGGGTGGCGATATTGAGGGGGGATTTGGGATGGCATAGAGTCGGGTTGTGAGGGTCAGAGGCGGTGGGTCGTTCTGAGACGTTAGTTGGAAGTGAGGAGTTCTGGTTCAGTTGGATTGGGGTATGTGTGGAGGGCCGACGATTGGGGAGGTGCTCTTTGAAAGTGGGGAACAGGTTGTCGAGTAGTTCCAGGTTTCTGTCTGTGGATTGAATTAGAACAATCCCGTTATTGTAAATAGTAATGGCTGTACTGCCTGGGAAGAGTTTAGATGGTGCGATGGAGAGAGTTAGTCCATGAGCGGATTTCCTGGTGGTGGAGACGTTGAGTAGGGTAAGGAACGCTTCTTTCCATTGAGCTCTGCGTGCGGTGTGGAAGATGATATCAGTGTTCAGGGATCCATTTACCGGAGAGAAGTAGGTGTCGGCAAAGGGTGTTTCAGGATGGGACCTCAGGAAGTTGTGTTTAAAGCGTTTAGCGGCTTTTTTTGTGAGTGCGGGTGGGTAGATTATTTTATACGTGTGCTTGCCGCAGTGATCCATGTTAGGATGGCGTCAAGGCGGGTGTGGGGGAGTGAACAGAGTAGATATACAAGAGCACAGGTAAATGCAGACAGTAACTTACAAATAAATGCCAATAATATGTCACATGGGTCATAAGGGATAAATGCAAACACTATGTTACATGGATCAAAAGAGGCACTAGCGAAAAAGCAAAATATATGTGTTAGCAACATACACAATTATATAATAATCAGATATGCGTATAATACAGATGAACTAATGCAGCAAAATACATACATATGCCCACAGCAAGTTAAGGCGTCAAGTGAACTAATGAGCAGCCAGAAGTGTAAGAGGTAGCGATCGGTGCAAAGTAAATTAGGTGTAGGTAAATATATCCAAGACACAAGTAGAAGTATAATACTGCAGTAAAGGCATACACTAAATGCCGATAATATGTTACATGGGTCAAAAGGGATAAGTGCAAACACTATGTTCCATGGATCAAAAGAGGCACTAGTGACAAATCAAAATATATGTGTTAGCACCAAGATACAAGTAGAAGTATAATACTACAATAAAGGCATACACTAAATGCCAATAATCTGCTACATGGGTCAAAAAGGGATAAATGCAAACACTATGTTACATGGATCCAAGGAGGCACTAGTGAAAAATCAAAATATATGTGTTAGCAACATACACATTTCACACAAATTCTATTGCTCAGCAAACTGTTCAAGATGGCTGCCTAACTAGTGAATAAGGCAGCAGTGTCAGTCCTTTGTCTGTTGTTGTCTGTATTCAGAGAGATCAGTTTCCCTTTCTACTGAGGGCGAGTTAGTCCTATTTCTATGTATATGCTTCCTAGTTGCTGCTTGGTGGGGAAGAAAGAGACTTATCTCAGCTTAGGTGACCCTTGATCTAGTAGGAATGCATCCTCACGGTCAACTCGGGGCGGTGGTGGTGCAGGAGGGGATTTATTTCTACAGTTTTATGGCCCCAGCCATTTTGAACAAAGGAAATGTGTACCGGCGAACGAGGTAGATAAATACCTTCTTGTAGATCTCTATGTTGTTACCAGCAAGTGTTGCAAAGTGATGCACACAAGGAACACAGCTACAGCGCGCAGCGCCCACTGGCAGGATTACGTGCATGCAGCCCCTTCCGACTTCGATAGGCGTTGTTTTAAGACGCCCTATTGCCTGTTCTCTCTCCTGTGGTTCTCCTGGACAACGCCGTGTTGAATCCCGTCCGCCTCGGTCTCAGAACTCAGGCATCTCCGCTGGTCGGCGGTGCAACCTCCGTACACCTCAGTTCCCAGCGTAGACGTTGTAGGCTCCAGTCTTCCGTTGTCAGTTATCCACCCCGGGTCCCACCCGCCTCAGTGCTCCATTCCCGCCGCTCCTTGGGCCCCTCCTCTGATCAGATTTTCTTATAGATTTGGACCGATCTAGATATAATTGCAAAACCCTTTTCAGGTCCAGAGAATGAAAGGCCCTCTCAGCTGGAGTGGATGGATTAGGAAAAAAGGTGGGTAGAGAGATGGTCTGGTTCACATGGAAATCTGACACCACCTTAGGAAGAAAAGAGGGATGTGTTCTCAACACAACCACCTATTTAGATGGAAAACTGTATAGGGCTCGTTAGAACAGAGTGCTTGAATCTCGCTCACTCTGCGAGTTGACGTGATCGCTACCAAAAAAGCAGCCTTCCAAGAAATATGTTGCAAGGTTGCTTTGTGAATGGGTTTGAAAGGCGAACCCATCAATTTCGATAGCACCAGGTTTAGCTCCCAGGGAGGTGACGGAGGTCGTACCGGAGGGTAGACCTTCTTCAAGCCCTGCAGAAAATCTTTGAGAAAGAAGGTTGAGAAGGTGAGCGTCTGTAAGCCGTTATAGGCGCTAAATGCACCTTAATGGAATTAAATTTCAACCCTGCTTTCGCCAGATACAGTAGGTAAGAGAGAATGACCTCTTCCTGACCCTTGATAGGATGACAATTGTTCTGCATACACCACATGTAAAAACGCTTCCACATGCATGCATAGGAATGCCTTGTGGAAGGATGTCTTGCTTCTTTCAAAATGGACATGCAGTCCTGCAGCAGTCCTAGGTGGCCGTATTTTAGGACCTCAGCAGCCATGCTGCCAAGTTCAGTGAGGGAAGGTTGGGATGATGAATCCTCCCGTTCATCTTGGATAGCAGGTCCGCTCTGCACGGTAGCCTCCAGTGAGGGCACTCCAATAGGTGCAGAAGGACCGGGTACCACCATTGCCTCGGCCAGTCCGGGGCAATGACTATCATCCTCGTGGACGAATGAGCCAGCTTGTTCACCACCTTCGGGATCAGTGGAAGTGGCGGAAAGGCATACATTCCCTTTCGATACTGGACGGTAGACCCACAAGGCGAAGTCTTGGCATTTGCTATTTTCGTCATCCGCGAAGAGGTCTATGGTGGGATGACCCCATGACTGGAAGATGTCTTCTACGACCTCTTCGTTGAGAACCCAGTCCTCCTTGTCTTCGAAATGAAGGCTGAGAGCGGCCGCTCTCACGTTCTGCTCTCCTGGCAGATGGACTGCTGTGACTGACAGATTCCGAGCTAGGAGCCAATGCCATAGATTCTGTGCCTCCAGGGAAAGGGTACGTGAGCGTGTTCCCCCGTGTTTGTTGAAGTAGTACATTGTGGTGGTGTTGTCAGTTTGCACTAACACTGATGTTGCCTGAATCGAGGGTAGGAAAGCTTTGAGGGCTAGATGGACGGTCCTCAACTCCAACATGTTGATGTGGTAGGAGCGCTCTTTGATAGACCATAGTCCTTGAGTCTGGAGATGTCCCATGTGGGCCCCCCAACCTTGCAGCGAGGCATCTGTGATCAGTGTCTGGGCAGGAGGAGGCTGATGGAAAGGAATTCCGACTTGTAGATTTCGACTCTTCATCCACCAACATATGGACTCTCGAGCCGCGCTTGACAAAGTTATTTTGTCCTCCCAGCGCGCTGACTGTTGGTCCCACTTGTCCTTTAGATCCTGCTGAAGAGGACGCATTCGTAGTCTGGCATTTGGGACCAGGAAAATGCAAGATGCCATCGACCCTAACAGGGAGGCAATCCAACGCACCGGCAACTTCTTGTTGTGCAGAACCAGTTGGTATTTCTAAATGATGAAACACTTTTCCTAACTCGGAGTCTAACAGAGCTCCTAAGACATGTATTTTCTGTGTCAGTTGTGGAATTGATTTGCTGAAATTCACTTGTAGACCTAGACGGCGACATAGTTCGATGCAGCTCAGGAAATGGTTTCTTACGCTGTCGGGAGAATGACACTTCAACAGCCAGTCGTCCAAGTACGGGTACACGAAGACACCCCTGCGGCGCAGAGCGGCTGCCACCACCGCTATGCACTTCGTGAACATCTGGGGGCTGACTTCAATCCGAATGGTAGGACTTTGAACTGATAATGAGCGGATCCTAGCCGGAATCGTAGGAATTGCCTGTGACGCTGAGCGATCGGGACATGGAAGTATGCATCTTGTAGATCCAACGACACATCTAATCCCCCTGCCTGAGATGTGGATATATTTGATGAAGCGTCAACATGCGAAACTTTTCCTTTGTGATGTGCAGGTTGAGTGTCCGCAAGTCCAGAATGGGTCTGTAATCTGCTTTTCGGCCCTTTTTCTTGACTAGAAAGTATCTTGAGTAAACTCCTTTCCCTCTTTGAGATATTGGTACCCTCTCGATGGCTGATTTTTTGAGAAGGGTGGCCACCTCTTTTTGCAGGAATTTTAACTGGTGACTTGATGTTGGCATTGGAGGGATTGAAGGAGGGCGATGTTGAACGAAGAGAGTATCCATTCTGAAGCGTAGCTAACACCCACTGATCTTTTGTGATAGCTCGCCACTCTACGATATGCCGTGTGATGCTTCCCCCCCACTGGAGTGGTAGACGGCGCTGGGGGAAGGGAGCATTCATTTGGATTGCGTCTTGTTGGAGTTGTTTCCTTGACGCTGATTTATTTATTTTGAGAGTCTTATATAGCGCGAACAAGATCTTTGCAGATAACAGAGCGCTTTACAAAGGCAGGTGGAGGGTAGGGGAACAAGGGGGCATAGTAGAGAGGTAGATCAACAAGATCATGTACATAGCACCAATATAGTATATAACATAGTATCAATATAACGTATAGTACAGGTATGAGGTAGCAGGCATAGTTGGAGCGTAGGCCATCAACAAGTTCATGTACATAGCACCAATATAGTATATAACATAGTACCAATATAACGTATAGTACAGGTATGAGGTAGCAGGCATAGTTGGAGCGTAGGCCATCAACACGCTGTAAATAATACAGATTAATATTATAAAAAATAGTACGTATAGTACGCATAGTACAGGTATGAGGTAGCAGTGCATAGTTGGAGCGAAGGCCATCAAGACGCTGTAACAAATAAAGAAGGACTAAAATACGTCAAAACACACGTGCATAGGAATATATAGGCAATATCATAACACCATACTGGTAATACTGTTCTTAATGTCAATCAAACGAATTGTTCAAGTGTATTTAGCCATAAGGATACTTTTGACTTCTTTCTTAAAAAGAAGGGAGGAAGAGATGAGCCTCGTTTCAGGAGGAAGTGTGTTCCAGATCCTGGGCGCCATACCAGAGAAGGAGCGTTTGTAGGTCTTCGCGGTTTCAGCAGAAGATTGTTCGTGCTCCTGGTAGTTCTGGACCCACCAGAGATTGTCAACTTATGAGTGAGGTAGCTGGGTGATTTCAAGTGTATAGCCTTGTGCGTCATGCAGGCAATTTTCAGCTGTATTCTGGCTTCCAGAGTCAGCCAGTTCAAGGCTTTGAAGTCAGGAGAGATATGCGAATGCTTTTTCGATCCAGTGATGAGTCTCGCTGCCGCATTTAGTGACGCTCTTAGGGGTGCAGTTGTCGTTAGGGGGAGGCCGCGGAGGGCCACGCTGCCATAGTCTATGTGAGGGATGACTAGAGCTTGTACTGCTGTTTGGAAGTCTTTTGCTGGGAGGAAGGGTTTCAGTTTTCTCAAGGTGTTTATTTGGAAGTTCGCCCCCTTAGTAGCCTTGCTGATATGCTGCTGCATGTTGAGGTTGGTGTCTAGTGTTATGCCTAGGGATTTAGCTGAGTCCGCGATGGTCGGTTGGACATTGAGTGCTGTTAGGTGCTTAAGCCATGTTTGTGCGGAAGATATTTTCGTGGGAGGTGAGATTAGGAGGAACTCAGTCTTCATAGCATTGAGTTTAAGGTGGTTGTCAGCCAACCAAGATTGGGTGCTTCTGATCGTTGAATTCAGACTCAGGATGTCTTTGGGGGATTGTAACTTGAGGTATATTTGAGTGTCATCGGCATACATGTGAAAGTGTACATTGGATGCTTGTAGCAGAGTGGTGAGCAGAGTGGTGAGAGGTTCCATAACTAGGTTGAACAAAGTAGGGGATAGGCAGGATCCTTGAGGGACGTCGAACGATACAGGTACTGGGGAAGACATTAGGTTTTTGCTCTTGAATTTTTGAGACCTGTTGTGTAGAAAGGAAGTGAACCAACGAAGCACAGTCCCAGAGAGGCCCATTCTTGATTTTATGAGTTCGAGTAAGCTCTCATGTTTCAATGTGTCGAATGCTGAAGAGAGATCAAGAAGGATGAGGAGGCAGGTATTGTTTTGATCTAAGATTTGGATGGCGTCGTCAATAATGTGAGTCATAGCGGTTTCAGTACTGTGCCCTGCTCGGAAGCCTGATTGGTGTGGGTTGAGGAGATCAAACTGTTCTATGTGCTTTGTCATTTGCAGTTGGACCCATTTTTCTAGCAGCTTGGCGAGAGTGGGAATGTTGGTAATCGGACGGTAGTTGTTTAGATCAGTGGGGTCGGCTGTTGGTTTCTTCAGTAAAGGCGTAACTTGTCAAACTTTGAGGTAGTCCGGGATGGTTCCTTGTTGTAGTCAACTATTGATAATTTTAGTCCAGAGTGGGAGTAGCAGAGGGATGAAGTCTTTTACGGCGTTAGCAGGAAGAGGGTCAGTGAGGTGATTGGATGGTTTTAGGGTGCTGAGTATTCTGCCAATTTCTTCTTCAGAGTAGGTGTCAAAGGATGACCATGTCGCATTGTTTTTTAGTTTAATGGGTGTTATGCAGTTGGGTATTGAGTACAGGCTTGCGTCATTGAGGAGGTCGCTCCTTATACTGTCAGTTTTATTGTTAAAGAAAGCTGCGAAATCTTCACAAGAAGGGGTAGTGCTGATAATGTCGACCGCTGGGGGTTGTTCCTTAGATTGAGATCGGACTAGTTTGAACAATTTACTTGGACGGTTTTTTGCTTGGTCTAGCTGGATTCTGAAGAACTCTGACTTTGAGCGTTTTATTTTCCTGAAGTATGCATTCCTCTTTTTCCTAAGAGTTTTGAGATGCAATGTCAAGGGAATTGATCTCCAGGTACGCTCTGCCGATCGCATAGCCCGTCTCTCTTCATTGAGACTCCCGTTGTACCAGGGGTTGGATATCTTAGCGGATACTCTTTTCAATTGCATTGGAGCGGCCTCATTGATTATTGTGGCCATGGAGTTGAGATAGTGGTCAGTTAGGTCCTGAACGTCAGAAGTGTCGGTAGGGGGAGTAGGAGATTGCAGCTGTTAGGGGGTAGAGAGTTTGGATTGAGTTTCCTCATGTCTCTTTTCCAGACTTTGGGCATGGCGTATTGCACCGGGATGAGTTTTACTTTTTCCTTGATGAGGAATGTGATAATATGGTGGTCTGACCAGTCACAAGGTTGTATTGAGTCGAGTTTAGTGGTGCCTTCTTTGGAAATGACCAGGTCGAGGATCGAGCCTTTGTCGTGTGTCGGGGTGTTGCAAATTTGAGTGAGATCAGAAGCGGTAAGGAAACTTTTGAGGCTGTTAACTACTGCGTCACTGCAATCATTCCAATGGAGATTGTAGTCACCAAGGTAAATTTGTGTGTGTAGCCGTCCTGCGTTGATTGATATTGTGTCCATGAGTTGTTGGGAGAAGACGAGGTTGTCCCCCGGGGGGTAGTACATGATGTGTAACGAGCATACAGGTTTGTTCTCACTGGTGACATCAAGGCAGAAGTATTCACAGGAGGTAAGAGAAGGGGCGGTGACTTTATTAATAGAGAGGTTGCTCTTGTAAATGCAGGCGATTCCGCCACCTGTCTTGTTGGGCCTGTCAAGTCTAGTGATGTAGTAGTTGGGGGGGACTAGGATATCCATGATAGGATTGGAGGATTCGGTTAACCATGTTTCAGTTAGTATGGCCAGGTCAAGGTTCCTAGCCAGGATGAGGTCAGCGACCTCCGTCGAGTGTTTTTGGGCCGATCTACAGTTGAGAAGTGTGCATTTGAGACTGGGGGTGCAGGGGGAGGTGGAGGGTTCCGTAGTGAGAGGGACTTTAGTGAGGTTGTTGGGAACAGAGCCTCTGTTGCTATACGTGGGGTGCCTACTGGGGTTGGAGAGAATCGTAGAAATGGACATGTGCGTGTTGGTTAAGCTGTTTTGGGTTGCCGGGACATATGTGCTGAGTAGGGTGTGTATGTCGCGGTCCGAGAGAGTCTTGATTGCGCGCTGGGGGCGGTTGGCGGTATTGCGAGAGGGGATAGAGGTCCAATGCAAGGAGCGATTAGGATGTGTCTTGATAGTGCGCTTAGGCCTGTAGGAGGTATTGCGAGAGGGGATAGAAGTCCCATGTAAGGGGTGCCTAGGATGTGGGGGGAGTTGAAAATTCGTTGAGACGTGGTGGTGAGGGGGGGATGGACGGTGTGCGTGAGGAGTAACCCTTTGAGCGAGTGGAGCTCTTCTTTCACTTGGAGGAGGGCGGTCATGATTGTGTCCAGCGTGCCGTTGGGGATGGGGTTAGGGTCATTGGAAGGGTAATCAGTGACAGGAGGAGTGATACAGCTGCGGGACGAGTGGAGACTGGTCGTTGCAGGAGGGCAGGTGTAGTAATAGGGAGTGAGAGTGGGGGGGGAGATGTTGAGGGGGGAGTGGGGTCCAGGAGTGGAGGGGGAGCTAAGGGTGGGGAGTGAACTGTTGAGGGAGGAGTGGAGTCTTGGAGTAGCGAGGGTGCAGGGGGTGGGGGAGGCGATGTTGAGGGTGGGGTGTAGGTCTGGACAGGATTGAGTGCCGAGAATAGGGGGGGGGCGCAGTTGAGGGAGGGGTGAAGGCTAGGCGTGGCGGGAGTGCAGGGAGTGGGGGTGGGAGATGTTGCGGAAGGAGTGTATGACAGGAGTCGTTTGAGTGGGGGAGGGGGAGGGAGATGTAGAGGGAGGGGTGTAGGTCTGGAGTGGGTTGAGCGCCGAGAATGGGGGGAGTGCTGTTTAGGGAGGAGTGAAGGCTAGGAGTGGCGGGAGAGCAGGGAGTGGGGGGGGATATGTTGAGGGAGGAGTGTATGACAGGAGTTATATGAGTGCAGAGAGTAGGGGGGGAGATGTTGAGGGTGGGGTGGGGGCCAGGAGGGGGGGGGGCAGGGAGTGGGGGGGGGAGAGGTCATGGCTAGAGGGGGAGCTAGGTGCGGCGGGAGTGTAGGTAGTGGTGGGGATGGAGAGATTTGGGGGGTATTTGGGATGGCATAGCGTCAGGTTGTGCGGGTCAGCGGCGGTGGGTCGTTCTGGGAGGGGTGTATGTCAGGAGTTGTTTGAGTGCAGAGAGTAGGGGGGGAGATGTTGAGGGAGGAGTGGGGGCCCGGAGGGGGGGAGCAGGGAGTGGGGGGAGAGAGGGCACTGTTGGAGGGGGAGCTAGGTGCGGCGGGAGTGTAGGGAGTGGCGGGGGTGGCGATATTGAGGGGGGATTTGGGATGGCATAGAGTCGGGTTGTGAGGGTCAGAGGCGGTGGGTTGTTCTGAGACGTTAGTTGGATGTGAGGAGTTCTGGTTCAGTTGGATTGGGGTATGTGTGGAGGGCCGACGATTGGAGAGCTGCTCTTTGAAAGTGGGGAACAGGTTGTCAAGTAATTCCAGGTTCCTGTATGTGGATTGCATTAGAATAGTCCCGTTGTTGTAAATAGTAATGGCGGTGCTGCCCGGGAAGAGTTTGGATGGTGCGATGGAAAGTGAGAGTCCATGGGCGGATTTCCTGGTGGTGGCGACGTTGAGTAAGGCAAGGAAAGCTTTTCTCCATTGAGCTCTGCGTGCGGTGTGGAAGATAATATCAGTGTTCAGGGATCCATTTACCGGAGAGAAGTAGGTATCGGCAAAGGGTGTTTCAGGGTGGGACCTCAGGAAGTTGTGTTTGAAGCGTTTAGCGGCTTTTTTTGTGAGTGTGGGTGGGTAGATTATTTTATATGTGTGCTTGCCGCAGTGATCCATCTTAGGAAGGCGTAGGGCGGGTGTGGGAGAGTGAGCAGAAGAGATGTGCCGGATCGCAGATAGATGCAGACAAAATGTTATAAAGATCCGTAGGAAGTAAGGCGTAGGGTGGGTGTGGGAGAGTGAGCAGAAGAGATGTGCCGGATCGCAGATAGATGCAAGCGTATAATACTACCGAAATAGTGTAACACAATACATATGCCCACAGCAAGTTAGTGCGTCAAGTGACGCTAATGCGCAGCCAGAAATGAATGAATGAGGTGGCAATCGGTGCAGGGTGAGTTAGATGCAGGTAGAAATATCAAAGGTACACTTAGAAGTATAATACTGCGATAAAGGCATACACTCCCAGGTACACATAGGAGTATAGTACTGCTATAAAGGTATACACTCTATCACCAGGGGGATTAGGTGCATAGATATGTAAAAGTGCGCTGTGAATGACATTAGTCTCAAAGAGTCCAGCTCTTAGTGTAGGGTAACAGATGAGGTAAACAATGCACTCGAGTGTGGTGATGTAAATACCTTTTTTTTGCTATTGCTGCTGCTGTTCAAGATGGCTGCCAAAATAGACTGTAAGGCAGCATTGTTAATCCTTTGTCCCTTTTCCTTTCCACCTCTTGAGGAACGCCTGCCTCTGTACTTTGACTTCTGCTGCCCCTGTTGATATTGATTCTTCTGCCACTGAGGGGTTTGAACCCTCTACTGGGAAGATCGCAGATTGCCGATTGTAGGGGCGGACATTTGTTTCCATTAAGCAGGATTTAGCTCCTTTACAGAACACCCCCCACCCAGGTAGTAATATTTCAAAGAATTTAAAGTACTATTTCATAGGGTCAGCAGACTAAATCAGTGTGCTGAATTACACACACAAAACAACTGCATTTAACCTGCAGGTCACAAATGTTAATGCCTGAAAGTCCAACTCCCAGTGATACATTATACACAATCTGCAGCTAATTGATCAAATGTATGTATTTTGATTTCCTGGGTGGCTGTCATCCTAGTACTGAATGTAGCAAGTGACCCAACCAAATACCCAGAGCACAGGAGGATTGAAAGGTAGCATGGGGTAGGAGGCAAAGTATCACAAAAATGTGCTCTGGCACCATGGGCTTTAAAGGTCTTCATGAGAAACCACTTCCTTAAAAACCCTGGGGAGGCCATCATTCCAGCTCTTACCGATCATGTAGGCACAGTAGCGCATGTTCGGTGCAATCTCCTCTGCACGCTGCGAGTACAGCACTGCCTGCTCCTCAGTGAAAGCATTGGCCAGTTTCTCATAAATAGTCCTAAGAAGAGAAGGAACACTATGCTTTAGAATGAGCATTTTAATCTGTGCAATACAGCAGCACCCAAAACTGGACTCAAAATTTACAAAAAGGTCATCAGTCAAACAATCAACTTGCCCTTTGGCCAATCTGCTTATCGCTTTCTAGGAATGTCAGCACCTGAACTAGCTTCACAATTTCCTTTTAAACACAACTTACCTCCCTAACCTACAAGGCCCTCTTCTTTCACAGTTCACATTAGATTACTTTTGTTTCGAGGCTTCCAACACTGTATGCTTACATGGAAAATTGTACCTATGATTATCTTAATTTTATCCATTAGTAACCAATCTGCATGCATTCTGTGGTCTTTTCTTTCCATCCTGATTACAGGGCTGAATATGGAACTAGATGCTCCTTTCCATATGTATCATAATGTGTTTCAACCCTTGACAATTCATAGTTTAGGAAGCATTTTCAGTAAATCTTGCATTCTATCCTCGTTATATTCCCACTCCCTTACTCTGGGCTTCCCACCCAGTGTGACTGCGAATGAAGGACTGTTATGCAGAGGCACTAAAAAGTAGTTTTCTTTCAAAGCCTTCACAGACTGGCTTACCTGTAGCCAAGGGAATATACATTTAAGAGCTAGTCAGCATATGCCCAATTATTATGGCGCAGTTGATCAGACAGTGCCTGTAATAAACTGCCCCTTTTTGTCCTGGTCACCCACACTTTTTGTCACTGGTATTGATGTTTTTCGACTGATGTGGGCTAGGTCCCTGCTAACCAGAACCCATTGGCTGTGCTCTTTCCCTAAAAACAAGGTCAAATGGCCTAATTGGTACACACTTTAGCACCCCTATAAGTCCCTAGTAAGTAGTACGGCTGATACCTAGGGCATGGGTACCAAAGGGGGGGGGGGGGGGCAAAGGGCTGCAGTATGCATTTTGCCACCCTAAGGGACCCCCAATCAAATTGCATGCAGTCTGCCACTGCAGACCGTGTGTCATGGTGCAAACTATGAGTGAAAACATAACATGGCACACTCACTGTGTGCCATACCAAAGTCACTGCATGTAATATATATAAGTAGTTCCAACAGCAGGCCTTGTAGCCCTAAGGCAGGGTGCATTATATTACATTTGTCAGCATATCTGCATGAGCAGGTATGCCCCTGTGAGGTCTAGTTCAATTACCAGATGGTACAAGTGAACAGGGAAGCCATTTTAAGTATATGTACTAGGTACTGGTTATTACGAGTTCCCCAGCTACATGATGAAACCTTTGGTGTTTGGTATCAAACACCTTGTCTTAATGCACAAGTTACTACTTGTGTAACGATATATCTGTAAGAGACATTAGTTAGTATTAGAGTCCTTACCTTAGAATATCCCCAGGCGTCAGACTGGATACGGAATTTTTTTGCGTAGCAGTATCCTTGCGCGTCGGTAGGCGTCGTCTGCGGCTCCGCGTCCGTTGTCGGCATAGTGGGCGCCGTGATGACGTCGTCGGAGTACTTAGACGCCGCCTCCGCGTGCTGACGTCAGTTCTTAGACACAGCTTTTCTGCGCCAGAAACGCTGAGCCATGTTAAAAACCAACACTGGTGCCATTGAAACTAGGGCCCTGAAAGGGGAGAACCCTAACCCTAGATATCGGTTTTCAGAACGGGGAGGATGGGTGGGTCGGTAAGGAATCTAATACTAACTAATGTCTCTTACAGATATATCGTTACACAAGTAGTAACTTGTGCATCTGAAAGAGACACGTTAGTATTAGATTCCTTACCTTAGAATAGATACCCCAGCAACCAGAAAGTCCTGGAGGACATCCCTCCGGACTTGGCTGTCCAGGCAGTAGTGTCTTGCAAACGTGTGCAGCGATGCCCACGTAGCTGCCTGACAGATGTCTTGCAAGGGCACTCCCCGGCCCAGGGCAGTTGTAGTCGCCGTGGCTCGGGTGGAATGAGCCCGCAATCCAACAGGGGGTTCCTTCTTAGCCAAGGAGTAACATGCCTGCATACACAAGATGATCCACCGGGAGATGGTCCTCTTGTGCACTGCCTTCCCCTTCTTAGCGCCTACGTAACCAACAAAGAGTTGGTCATCCACCCAGAACTGGCGTGTGCGATCTAAATAGAACGAGAGCGCACGTTTTGGGTCCAGACGGTGGAGCCGCTCTTCCTCTTTAGAGGGATGCGGCGGCGGAAAGAAGGTTGGCAAGGTGATAGACTGCCCGATGTGGAAGGCTGTGACAACCATGGGCAGGAAAGATGGCTTAGTACGCAACACAACTTTGTCCGGATGGACAGAAAGGAAAGGTGGAGTACAAGAAAGGCCCTGGAGCTCACTCACTCTCCTGGCAGAGGTGATGGCAACCAGGAAAGCAGTCTTCAGAGTAAGAAGGCGGAGAGGACAGTTGTGAAGTGGCTCAAAGGGAGCGCACATCAGAAATGTAAGAACAAGGTTCAAGTCCCACTGAGGCATCACAAACGGAACAGGAGGGAATGTGTGTGATGCCTTTTAGAAATCTATTTACAATAGGGGACTTGAACAAAGAAGGTTGATCAGGCAGCCTCAGAAAGGCTGAAAGGGCAGAAAAGTAGCCCTTGATAGTGCCCAGAGCAGAGCCCTGCTGGGCAAGAGAAAGAAGGAAGAGAAGAACCTCAGAGAGAGGGGCAGCAAGAGGATCCACAGCCTTTGCTGTGCACCATGCCACAAATCTGTTCCACCTGCAGGCGTATACAGTTTTTGTGGAGGGACGCCTGGCTGCCAGAATGACATTACAGACTTCAGGAGGCAAGTTAAATGGCCTCAACTGTCGCCGCTCAATCTCTAAGCATGGAGGTGGAGACTGGACAGGTTCGGGTGGAGGACCGTCCCCTGCTGCTGCGACAGAAGGTCCTCCCGAAGAGGCAGACGAACCGGGGGATCGACTGACATACTGAGTAGCTCTGGATACCAGTACCTTCGTGCCCAGTCCGGAGCCACAAGGATGACTTGGGCCCGGTCGCGCTTGATCTTCTTCAGCACTCTGGGCAGAAGTGGTATAGGCGGAAAGGCGTACAATAGACCGCAACTCCACTCGCGACGAAAAGCGTCTCCGAGCGAGTGACGCCTTGGAAATTAAACGCGCAGAACTGATGACATTGCCCGTTCTCTTCGGTGGCGAATAGATCTAACCAAGGCCCTCCCCATTGCTGAAAGAGGCCTTGCGCCACGTCCGAGTTCAGACGCCATTCGTGATCCATCATGCACCGACGGCTGAGCTCGTCCGCCCTGGCATTCAGAGAACCTGCCAGGTGTTGAGCCACCAGGGTCACGCCCTGGCGTTCCAGCCATTGCCAGAGGCGCAGAGCCTCCTGGCAAAGGGTCCACGACCCCACCCCGCCCTGTTTGTTGCAGTACCACATGGTGGTGGTGTTGTCCGTGAACACCTGCACTACACTCCCCCGGACAGAGGGAAGGAATGCCTTCAGTGCTAGACGAATCGCCCGTAACTCCAACAGGTTGATGTGGAGCCGGGCCTCTGATCTCCCCATCTCCCATGTGGCCTCCCAGCCCTAGAGGGACGCATCCGTCACAACTACGTGCTCCGGTTGGGGAAGGGAGAGGGATCTGCCGCTGACCCAATCGCAGTCCGTGAGCCACCACTGCAGCTGTCTCGCAGTGCCCTCCGAGGTCAGGACGTGGTCGGACAAGTTACCCTGATGCTGGGCCCACTGAAACTTCAGGTCCCACTGCAGAGCCCGCATCCGCCACCTGGCATGATGCACCAGTAGGATGCAGGAGGCCATCAGCCCCAGAAGCCGCAGCGTCAACCTGACCGAGACCCGGGATAACGGCTGAAAGATGGGAATCAGAGCCTGAATATCCCGGACCCGCTGTTCGGGCGGATAAACCCGAAACCGCGCCGAGTCGAGAACCGCTCCGATGAAGAGGAGCTTCTGAGAGGGGCACAGGTGTGACTTTGGCACATTGATGGAGAACCCCAGCCGGTGCAGGAGATCTGCCGTAGTCTGGAGGTGGCTGACGACTGTCTGGGGCGAGCCCGCCTTCAACAACCAGTCGTCGAGGTAGGGGAAGACTGAAACCCCTAACCTGCGCAGATGAGCTGCGACCACCGCCATCACCTTTGTGAACACCCGTGGGGCGCTGGTAAGGCCGAAGGGGAGCACGGTATACTGAAAGTGCTCGTGGCCAACCGTGAACCGCAGGTAGCACCGGTGGGCCGGCAGGACGGGGATGTGGAAAATAAGCGTCCTGCAAGTCCAACGCTACCATCCAGTCTCCTGGGTCCAGGGCAGCCAAGACCTGAGCCAGTGTCAGCATTTTGAACTTCTCCTTCCAGAGGAAGCCGTTGACGTTCCGTAGGTCCAAGATAGGGCGCAGGCCCCCTTTGCCCTTCTTGGGTACCAGAAAGTAGTGGGAGTAGCAACCACACCCTACTTCTGGCCCAGGAACGCGCTCGATGGCCCCCTTGGCCAAGAGGGCCGTAACTTCCTCCTGCAGAAGTCGCAAATGATCCCCCGATACACGGTGGTTCTGCGGTGGCATGGCTGGAGGAGTCTCCTCGAAGGGGAGGGAGTAGCCCCTTCGGACGATCTGCAGCACCCACCTGTCCGATGTGACGGTGCGCCAGTGTAGGAGGTGATGGCGAACCCTGCCCCCCCACTGGCGGCACATGGGCCTGAAAGCACGGACTAGGAGGGTTTTGAGGCGGATGCTGCGGGGGAAGGTGTGGACTGACCTCGCCGTTGGCCCCGACCGCCGCCACGGCGGTTTCCACGGCTGCCACTACGTTGGGTATTACCCTGCGGAGCGTGGCTGGCAGCACGTGTGGGTACACCCCTTCCGTGGCCACGAAAGGAAGGAAAGGCAGCCGATTGCTGGCGTGGGGCCAAGAGGCCCAAGGACTTGGCCGTAGCCCTGGAGTCCTTAAAGCGCTCAAGCGCATGGTCCACCTTGTCGCCAAAAAGGCGACGGCCATCAAACGGCATGTCCATCAGTGTGTTTTGGACATCGGCCGAAAAGTTGGCGGACCTCAACCAGGCGTGACGTCTGACCGCCACCGTAGTTGCCATCGCTCTACCTAGTGAGTCGGTGGTATCCAGTCCACACCGGATAGAATATCTGGCTGCATCCCGGCCCTCCACAAGGGCTTGGCCGAGTTTGGCCCGTACCTCCAACGGACACTCTGGCAGCACTTCCGCAACCGTATCCCACAGGGAGCGGGTGTAGCGGCCCAAGAGGCATGCGGTGTTGGAAGACCGCAGTGCCAGACTAAGGGATGAGAAGATATTTTTACCGTACTGCTCGTACCTCTTGGATTCCCTGTCCGGCGGAGCCGACGGAAATGCGGTCTGGGAATTGGAGGCCTGGATGACCAGGCTCTCGGGGGTGGGGTGGGTAGACAGGGAACATGGGTCGCCCGGGGCCGGGCGGTGGCGTCTGGCCACGTTCCTATCTACGGGCGAACCCGTAGCGGGCTTGGACCAAGTGCCCAAAAGAACGTCGGTTAAGGCCTTGTTAAACGGCAGCAGAGGCTAGGCTGAGCATGACTGTGGCTTAAGGACCTCCGTGAGGAGGTTAGTCCTCACGGCCGCGACGGGGAGCTCAAGGCCCAAGGCCTTGGCTGCCCTCATCAACACCACACTATAGGTTGCCCCCTCCTCCGTAGCCACGGTAGGAGGCGAGACAAAGCCAGTGTCAGGCGAAGTGTCTATACCACTGGCCTCCCCAAGTTCACCTGCCCAGTACTCCTGAGACTGGCATTCACGTGCCAGAGGGTCTGCAGACCCCTCCCAATCCTCCTCATCACCTATCTCCTGGTACTTAGGGTTAGCAAAGGATGGGGCCGGTTCATGGAAAGTAAACTCCCTGAACGGCGTCTGAAGCGGCGCCCAGCGGCGCCGCTCTGGAACCAGGTCGAGGGAGGCGTCGGGGAGGTCGTTAAATCCACCAGCGCCGACCCGGATCCGGAACCAGCGGGGCCCTGCGGCGCCGGGCCCGAAGGCGCGCCGGCGGCGTCGGAGCCGAAGCACCCGACGGCGTCGGGACCGAAGCCCCCGACCCGCTAGGACCCCCAGAAGGGACCGCTGGGCCCGAAGGCGCCGCGGAGCCCGTCGGAGGAGAGAGGGACCTCATGGCCATGAGGAACCGCTCGATCTCCCCCGGCGTCGCGTTAGGCCCAGGGACCGGAGGCTATGAAGCCGGACGCGGCGCCTGCGACTCCGTCGGAGCCGCGTGGGTGGTGCCACCTGAACCCCCTGCCGCGTCACGCGAGCGTCTGGGAGAGTCGGAAGAGCGATGACGTCTCTTCGACTTCTTGTGCTTACCGGACGACTTCGACCCTGAGGAGTGATGTCGACTCCCGGAGCTATGATGGCTCCGCTCCCGCGACCGGTCCCTCGACCTCCGTCCGGACCGGGACCTCTCTTGGCGCGGGGCCGACTGCCGGAGTTCGAGTCGCTTACGGGACCGCTCCCGTCTAGCCTTCGAAGTTAGGGCCCGGCAGTCGGAACAGGCCTCGTCGTCGTGGTCGACGCAGAGACAGTGGAGACACCGACGGTGAGGGTCCGTTACCGACATCAGCCGGTCGCAATCCTCAAAGGGCTTAAAACCAGGCATCCCTATCGGCACCGTTTCGGAGTCGAAGACTCGAAAAAGGACGATCAAAAAGATTTAGTCAAAAAGTGACTAAGGTACCACTTTTTCCGGATCTGCGCTGCTGACGCAGAAAAAGGAAGAACTGACGTCAGCACGCGTAGGCGGCGTCTAAGTACTCCGACAACAATATCACGACGCCGACGACGGACACGGAGCCGCAGACGACGCCTACCGACGCGCAAGGGTACTGCTACGCAAAAAAATTCCGGCTCCAGTCTGACGCCTGGGGATATTCTAAGGTAAGGAATCTAATACTAACGTGTCTCTTTCAGATACATCTGTACTGTTGCCAGTACAAGATTTATTATGACATGCACCCAGAGGGTAACTTAGAGGTGCCCCTTGAAAAACATACCACTATTTAGTGTGCTGGCTAGCTGATATCATCCAGCCTGCCACCACAGACATGTTTTTGACCCCCTGAACATGAGAGCCTATGCTCTCTAAAGCCAGAAACAATGCCTGCTCCGGAGGAAGGTGTTTCCATCTCCTCCAGTGGGATGGCTCGTGATTTAGCATTAGAAGGCTAGGGGCTTCAAAGCCCCTGCTGCCTTTGGTATGCAACGCAGACCGGTATGATGCCCCATCTTGAGGCCCTAGGACAGGTGGGAAATTAGCTATGCAAATAGGCATGTTGCACCACCAGGCTAGTCACATCCCCAAGGTGGTCTCACGGATGAGCTCCACAAAAGAAGGATTTCACCATCTTGTTTTTGGTGGAATTAGGAACTTTAGATCAGGGTTATGTCCAATCCCCACAGGAAGTGGTCATAAAGGGGGTGCAGTGACCCCAAGGGTAAGTAGCGTATTGGCTACTACCTTTCACTTCCCTCAATGCCCCTAAAGTGAGTATTTAGGTGGCCCATTGACAACAGGAACTCAGATTCACCTGACTAAAGAAGAAGGACAAAGTATAAGCCAAAGAACACAAAAACTGTAGACTAGCTGTGGCGCCAAACCCTGCCTGCCTACTCCTGTCCTGACAATTGCAAAGACCCGACTTGTCCTGCAGCGGTGCATCCTCCAAAAGCCTCGGAGGGCTGCCAGTACTTCACAAATCGGCCAGCATCTCCCTTGAAGTGGAGGAGCCAGCTCCGTGCAGCCTGCAGGCACTGACCGCATCAACCTGGTACACCGTTCTGTTGACCCTCTGGTCTAGCGAGGAAGCAGCATCCCAGGAGGAGGTCTCTGTGCTCCAGGAGGTAGGATTAGTCTCCCTACCAAGTTTAGAAACACCAGGACCCGCAGGAACCATGCTGCACTAACACTCGGGGTACCAGAGCCCTTGCTGCAGCCAAGGCTGGTTTAGTGTCCAGCACGGACATCAACGTCGCCAAGACGGACCTACCGATGTAGGACGTCAGCACCAGAGAGGCTATCGTTGAGAGTGCAAGCTACCTGCCAGACAAAACACCTCTGCAGCCGAACCCAACACCCACGTCAGAGCCTACCGACAATGCACCCTTGTTCCAGAGACCCTCAAGAGCTAAGCCCCTCTTTGGGTTCTGCCAGACTGGTCCCTCAGTCCCCACTTGCAGCCTTTCTCTTGTTACATGTTTTCCCATTGACTTACGTGGTAGCATCTGAGGCAGAGGCGTGCCAATGGCCTCCGGAGGGCACAAAGGCCCCCAAGTTCACATTTCCAGTCTGTCCTGCGCGTGCCCATCTCCTGTCTCGCTTGGGAGGCAAGTCAGTGATAATAGATCTCGCTGGCGACAGCACTTTCGCGCTGCTTCCCCAGGCGAGACCTAAAAATGACATCTTTATATTTATTCGGGCCCAGAATCAATATGATCAGGGAAGTGCGTTTTGCAAGAGAAATAGTTATAAGTTTAAAAAGTTGACAGTGCATTTTTCAGAAGCTGCAATACTATCCTATGGGAGGAAAAACAAGTACAGCATTCAGGTAGAGTACAGCGACTTACTAGACCAATCTCCTGGACTTAAGGTGAGTAAGGAACAAGGTCTAAGGCAGCACCAGCAGGTCACCTCCAGCAGCACTAGGGTGGACAGGTATAGTGGTGCAATACAGCATCGGGTGCCAAATGTTAGTCAATGGGGATCGTTCTGAGGGAAAAGAGGCTGCAGGTTTGAACTGGGAGGCCAGTGGGGCTGAACCAGCCAGAGTGTTCAGGTCTTGTGATGCTATGGGGACGTCGGGACACAGGTGGTCCTCTTCTTCTCGGGCTGGCCAGCCGACTGCAGAGAGTCTTAGAAGTGTTGGGTTTTTTCATCAGGGAGCACTCACGGTTGAGGGGGGCCTGCAAGCACACCAGGTGGCAGGCAGTGTTGGGGAGTTCACGAAGGGTGAAACTAAAGTGGACTCTCTCTCTTGAGAGCTTTGAGACTACACCGACATAGTTGACCTACTTCTAGTCGACTTGGGGGGGGGTTTGTGCAGCGGTGCTTGGTGGCGTTGGGCTTTTGGTGGCCTCACAGTTCTTGGGGTGCCTGCTGCTTGCAGGAGAGCAGCTCTGCTGCTCTACGGGAGCCCTGGAATCTTTACTGAATGTAGGACGACTTCACAAGCTTTGGAGGCACAACAGCTTTCAGGATGAAAAAACTTTGGCACAATTCAATGAGAAGTAAAAAAACGAATCCTCCTTTGGTCCTCGAACATAAGCAACACTCATACCCAATGCACTCAGATCAACCTCAATCTCCCTTTGTGAGAAGTAACTAGAAGCCCATAGCAGTAAATCAAGAAAATTATTAAGTCATACAACATGGACAAATTTATGGTATAAAATAATCATTTTTTAAAAAACTTTTAAACAGGAAGGAAGTACCTTCCTCTTGACCTCAAACAATTAAAAACAACTTTTTTTGCAAGACAATTATTTCATAAACATATCATTTCATCATCACAAACAGAAGCTAGAAGGATATTTTCCACTGTTCAATTAAAACAAAAGAAAGAAAAAAGAAGAAAACAGACTAACACACATTCGTGTTGCTCAGTATCTACACTGAAATTCGATGCATAGCCACTTGTATTAGTATCTGTGGTTCCAGCCAACTCCACAAATTTTGTGACAAATGCATTGACGCGTTTAGATGGTATCTTCAATTTTTAAACCATCTTTATCAAGACAAATATAAGACTCTTGTAGTGAATCATTTAATGGATCCTAAACAAGGTCCTGTACATTATAGCAAATGCACAAGTTACTACTTGTGTAACAATACATCTGTAAGAGACATTAGTTAGTGATCAATTCCTTACCTTAGAATATCCCCAGGCGTCAGACTGGATCCGGAAAGCTTTCGTAGGCAGTACCCCAGCACGTCGATAGGTGTCGGCGTACGACTTCACTGGAGCTACTTGGACGCGCCCACGCACGCTAACGTCAGTTCTGTACACAACTTTCCGCTACAGGAACGCAGAGCCATGTAAGATACTGACCACTGGTGCACAGAAACTAGGGCCCGAAAGGATGACCTTAACCCTAGAAATCAGTTCCCAGAACGGGGAGGATGGTTGGGGCAGTAAGGAATCTATCACTAACTAATGTCTCTTAGAGATATATCGTTACACATGTAGTAACTTGTGCATCGGAAAGAGACACGTTAGTGATAGATTCCTTACCTTAGAATAGATACCCCAGCAATACCAACCCCGGTGGTGGGTCTGCGAACAAGACTACACCAGAAAGTCACGGAGAACAGAACGGCCAAAGAAGCCGTCCCTCCGGACCCGACTGTCAAGGCAATAATGCTTTGTAAAAGTGTCCAGTGAAGCCCACGTGGCAGCCTGACCGATGTCTTGCAGGGGGACACCACGTCCCAATGCCGTAGTAGCTGCCTTCGCCCTGGTAGAATGGGCACGCAGCCCCACCGGAGGTTCCTTGTTAGCTATAGAATAACAGACCTTGATACACAAGACGACCCAGTGGGAGATAGTCCTCTTGTAAACAGCCCGGCCTTTCATGGCGCCTGCCTAGCCAACAAAGAGCTGGTCATCCACCCGGAATGCTTGTGTGTGATTCAGGTAAAAGGAGAGCGCACGTTTTGGGTCCAGACGGTGGACCCGCTCTTCCTCTCTGGAAGGAGGCGGAAAGAAAGTGGGCAAGGTGATAGTCTGCCCGATGTGGAAGTCAGTGACAACCTTTGGCAAAAAGGAAGGACGAGTGCGAAGCACAACTTTGTCCGGAGGAACCAACAGAAAAGGATGCTTACAAGAAAGAGCCTGAAGCTCACTCACTCTCCTGGCAGAGGTGATAGCCACGAGGAAGGCAGTTTCCGAAGTCAGAAGACATAAAGGACAATTGTGAAGCGGCTCAAAGGGAGCGCCCATGATAAGTCAAAACAAGATTCAAGTCCCACTGAGGCATTATGAAAGGAACAGGAGGGAACATATGCGTAATGCCTTTTAAGAATCTCTGTACAACAGGGGACTTGAAAAGAGAAGGCTGGTCTGGAAGCCCCAGAAAGGCTGAAATGGCCCAAACATAGCCCTTGATAGTGCCCAGAGCAGAGCCCTGCCGGACCAGAGAAAGAAGAAACACAGGACCTCAGAAAGAGGGACAGAAAGGGGATCCACAGTCTTGGCTGTGCACCATGCCACTCATTTGTTCCACCTGCAGGCGTATACCGATATAGTGGAGGGACGCCTGGCTGCCAGAATGACTTCACAGACTTCTGGAGGCAAGTCAAATGGAATCAACTGTCGCTGCTCAATCTCCACGCATGTAGGTGGAGGCTGGACAGGTTCGGGTTGAGAACCGTCCCCTGCTGCTGCGACAGAAGATCCTCCCGCAGGGGCAGTCGGATCGGGGGATCCAGGCTCATACGGAGTAGCTCGGGATACCAAACTCTTCAAGCCCAGTCCGGAGCCACAAGGATAACTTGGGGCCAGGTCGGCCCTGATTTTCTTCAGCACTCTAGGTATAAGAGGTAAAGGCGGAAAGGCGTACAAGAGACCCCAGCTCTACTCGTGACGAAAAGCGCAGCCGAGCGAATGCCGCCTTGGAAATTCCACGTGCAGAACTGCGGACATTGTGAGTTCTCTTCTGTGGCAAATAGATCTAACCAAGGCTCTCCGTACTGTTGAAAGAGACCTTGCGCCACCTCCGAGTGAAGACGCCATTCGTGATCCATCAGACACCGGTGGCTGAGTTCGTCCGCCCTGGCTTTCAAAGAACCCGCCAGGTGTTGAACCGTCAAGGAAATGCTGTAAAGTTACAGCCATGTCCAGAGGGGCAGAGCCTCCTGACATAGGGTCCACGACCCCACCCCGCCCGGTTTGTTGTAATACCACATGGCGGTGGTGTTGTCCGTGAACTCCTGCACTACCTTCCCCCTGACAGAGGGAACGAATTCCTTCAGTGCAAGAAGGATCGCCCGAAGCTCCAGAAGGTTGATATGGAGCCGGGACTCCGCCGGAGACCAGAGGTCTCTGATCTCCGCCTCTCCCATGTGGCCGCCTCATCCCAGGAGGGACGCATCCGTTACTACTGTGTGCTCTGGTTGGGGAAGGGAGAAGGATCTGTCGCGGACCCAATGCTGATTCGTGAGCCACCACTGCAATTGTTGTGCAGTGCCCCCGACATCTGGACGTAATTGGACAGGTTTCTCTGATGCTGCGCCCACTGGAACTTCAGGTCCCACTGCAGAGCCCGCATATGCCACCTGGCAAGGTTGGTCAGCAGGATCCAGAAGGCCATGAGACCCAGAAGCCTCAAGATCATCCTGACCGAAATCCAGGACAAGGTCTGAAAGATCGGAATGATAGCCCGAATGTCCTGGACTCGCTGTTCAGGAGGATAAACCCGAAACCGCGCCCTGTTCAGAACTGCTCCTATGAAGAGGAGCTTCTGGGAGGGAATCAGGTGCGTCTGCAGTTGGGTGAAGGTTGTCTGGGGCGAGCCCGCCTTGAAATACCAGTCGTCGAGATAGGGGAAGACTGAAACCCCTGATCTGCGCAGATGAGCTGCGACCACCGCCATAATTTTTGTGAACACCCGAGGGGCCCACCGTGAATCGCAGGGAACGCTGATGGGCTGGCAGGACGGGAATATGAAAGCGTCCTGCAGTTCCAGTGCCACCATCCAGTCTTGTGGGTCGACAGCAGACAAGACCTGAGCCAGAGTGAGCATTTTGAACTTCTCCATCCGGAGGAAGCGATTTACGCTGCGAAGATCTAAGATGGAATGTAGATCCTTGCCCTTCTTCGGAACCAAGAAGTAGTGGAAGTAACAACCACGACCTACTTCTGTTGTCGGAACGCGCTCGATGACCCCCTGGCCAAGAGGGCCGTAACTTCTTGCTGGAGAAGTGCCAAATGATCCCCCTATATGCGGTGGAACTGCAATGGCATGGCTGGGGGGAGTAGACTCGAAGGGGCGGGGGTAGCCCCTTCTAACAATTTCCAGAACCCACCTGTCTGATGTAATGGTGCGCCAGTGGTGGAGATGATGACAAATCCTGCCACCCACTGGCGTCCGGTGGGCCTGAAACACCAGACTAAGAAGATGTGAAGGCACAGGCAGCAGGGGTGTTGGTGGACTGACCCGCACGCGGGCCCCGTGACACGCCTCTGCGAGTCCCACGTCCGCTGCTGAGCTGGGACTTTTGCTGCGCAGGCCTGTTCTGAAATGAACGTGTTTGGACGCCCCTACCGGAGCTACGAAGGGAACGGAAGTTAGAAGCATAAGGAGTACGTGTGGCCGAAACACCTAAGGACTTGGCCGTGGCTCGGGAGTCCTTGAAACGCTCCAATGTGGAATCAGCCTTATCACCAAAAAGGTGAGTGCCACTGAAGGGCATATCCATCAAAGTTTCTGGACATCTGCAGAAAAACCAGTCGTCCTAAACCAGACATGATGGCGTAGGGCCACCGTTGTGGAAATCGCCCTACCCAGCGAATCAGCGGTATGAAGCACACAACGTATAGTGAACTTGGCCGCATCCCTCCCCTCCTTAAGAGCGCGGGAGAGAACTGTCCGGGCCCCTCCGGACACTGAGGCAGCACCTGCTCAACCGCATCCCATACAGAATGGGAATAGTGGCCCACGAGAAAGGCAATGTTCACAGACCGCAGTCCAGAACTTGCGGAAGAATAAATCTTCTTCCCAAACTGCTCCAATTTCTTTGATTCCTTTTCTGGCGGAGCAGAAGGGAACTCACTCGGGGACGTCGAGGCCTAAACCACCAAACTCTCAGGTGTAGGGTGCTGGGTGAGGATGGCAGGGTCGCCCGGTCCAATTTCTTTGATTCCTTTTCTGGCGGAGCAGAAGGGAACTCACTCGGGGACGTCGAGGCCTAAACCACCAAACTCTCAGGTGTAGGGTGCTGGGTGAGGATGGCAGGGTCGCCCGGGGCCGGGCGATGGCGTCGGCCCACACCCTTGTCCACAGGGGCCCCTGTGTTGGGCCTCGACCTAGTGCCCAGAAGCACATCATTAAGTGCATCATTAAACGGCAACAGCGGTTCTGTAGAAGAAGAAGCTGGCCGAAGCACTTCTATCAGTAGGTTGATTTGGACAGCCACAGTAGGGAGCTCGAGGTTAAGAGCCTCGGCCGCTCCACGAAGCACAGTGGAAAAGGTACCACTCTCCTCCAAAGTACCTAAAGGGGATGGTGAACCAGGCACCGGAGTGTAATCGGGCCACCGGCCTATGCATCCTCATCCCAGTCGGGGACAGGCTCGCACTGTGCTGCGAGAGGGTCTTCAAATCCTTCCCAGTCCTCCCCTTCCTCCACAAGTGGACGAGGGCGTGGGTGAATGAAAGGGTTAAACTCCCCCATTGGGATCGGCGTCGGGAAACATCCCTCCGGCACCGTGCCGACGTCGGAAAAGAAGTCGGTGGCGGCCGCCGCCATCGGCAATGTTGGCCGTACGGGGTCCACAGGCAAGAACGAGGAGCCACGGCCGGAGTCACTGAGGCCTCTCTGCATCGTCGGGGCCAAAGCCAGCAACGAGGAACGCGGAACGGTGGGGCCCGAAGGCGTGCCGACGGGGCTGCGCGGGCCGCAGATACATGCCATTGCAGACACAAACTCTTGCAATTCGGCCCGAGTCGCCGATGGACCCAGGAAAGGTGGGTAAACCAATGGTAACTGCTCAGGCTCCGTCGGAGCCGCAGGGGCTGCGTCACCTGCCCCCTCAGCCGCGTCCCGCGATTGGCGAGGGGAGGACAAAGAGCTGCAACACTTCTTCGACTTTTTGTGCTTCGCCTTACCGGACTCTGGGTGCGAAGGCTGTGAATGATGGTGATTGCTCCGCGACCGGGCCCTCGACATCCTGCGGGGCCGGGGCCTGGAACGACCTGGGGCCTCCAGCCACTTTCGGGACTGCTCCCGCAAAGTTTTCGGAGCCATGGCCCGGCAGTGGGAGCACAACTCGGTGTCGTGGTCACGCCCCAGGCAGAAGAGACACTCATGGTGCGGGTCAGTCAGCGACATCGTGCGCTGACCGGCCTCGCAAAGCTTGAAACCGGGCATCCCTATACACCAAGGGTACAGTGTACACACAAATGATAACAAAAAATGAGTTAGTCAACAAGTGACGGGGTACCGCTCTCTCCGGATCTGCACTTGCTGGCACGGAAAAAGAAAGAACTGACGTGAGAGCGAGTGGGCGCTTCTAAGTAGCTCCAGTGACGTCATCTCAGCGAATACGACGCCAACAACGCACGGGGAGCCGTACGACGACGCCAATTGACGCACAGGGGTACTGCTGACGAAAGCTTTCCAGGTCTGGTCTGACGCCTGGGGATATTCTGAAGTAAGGAATCTATCACTAACGGGTCTCTTTCAGATACAAATACATATCAGTGATATGGTCACCATTTAAAATAAGCACAATAATAAACAATACTGAGCAATTTCAGCTCTACTATGAGAAAAGATATAAATGCTTGCATTATAAAATTAAAACCAAAAATACTCTCTAAACATATTTTGAAACACTGGATGGGCATGAAACACAACAAGCATTTGCAATGCAATAGGTCTCGCATTAGTAAAGTTAGAGGTATTAGTATTGTAAATGACACATTTTTTATTTATGTTTTTGTTTTGAAAATAGCGAAATTAATAACGTTGTCATTTACAATGCCAATAGTGTTAACTTTTGCAAACGTGACACCTATAGCATTTGTAATGCAATATGTGTTGTATTTACATGACTTAGATGTATTAATAGTAAAAATAACAATGGGTTGTATTTTTTTCAATAATTAATACTTAAATAAAAGTTATTGTAATTTATGATTGTCAATAGCTTAAACTTTTGCAAATAACTTTTTGGAAGATTATGTTTAGTGTATTTAATTGTGATGAAAATACAAGAACAGAAGTGAAATATTAAAAAAATTGTGACATTTGTAATAAAGTTTGAAACATTGAGAGAACATATTTGAATCAGTTGTTGAATGGTTGCACAGATTGATGCTGTGGTGGCTCTGGATGATGTTGTGGCGGCGACGGGTGATGCTGTGGCGTTCAGTGATGCTGTGGTAGCGCATAGTGATGTTGTGGTGCCCCTGGGTGATGCGATGGATAGTGAGGGCGATAGATAGATAGAGGGAGGGCGATAGATAGATAGATAGAGGGAGGGCGAGAGATAGAGGCAGGATGAGAGATAGAGGCAAGGCAAGAGGGCGAGGGATGGAGTGTGGGGCGAGGGAGGGATAGAGTGTGGGGAGGGGGAGGGATAGAGTGTGGGGCGGGGGAGGGATAGAGTGTGGGGCGGGGGAGGGATAGTGTGTGGGGCAAGGGAGGGATAGAGTGTGGGGCGGGGGAGGGATGGAGTGTGGGGCGGGGGAGGGATGGAGTGTGGGGCGGGGGAGGGATGGAGTGTGGGGCGGGGGAGGGATGGAGTGTGGGGCGGGGGAGGGATGGAGTGTGGGGCGGGGGAGGGATGGAGTGTGGGGCGGGGGAGGGATGGAGTGTGGGGCGGGGGAGGGATGGAGTGTGGGGCGGGGGAGGGATGGAGTGTGGGGCGGGGGAGGGATGGAGTGTGGGGCGGGGGAGGGATGGAGTGTGGGGCGGGGGAGGGATGGAGTGTGGGGCGGGGGAGGGATAGAGTGTGGGGCGGGGGAGGGATAGAGTGTGGGGCGGGGGAGGGATAGAGTGTGGGGCGGGGGAGGGATAGAGTGTGGGGCGGGGGAGGGATAGAGTGTGGGGCGGGGGAGGGATAGAGTGTGGGGCGGGGGAGGGATAGAGTGTGGGGCGGGGGAGGGATAGAGCGTGGGGCGGGGGAGGGATAGAGCGTGGGGCGGGGGAGGGATAGAGCGTGGGGCGGGGGAGGGATAGAGCGTGGGGCGGGGGAGGGATAGAGCGTGGGGCGGGGGAGGGATAGAGCGTGGGGCGGGGGAGGGATAGAGCGTGGGGCGGGGGAGGGATAGAGCGTGGGGCGGGGGAGGGATAGAGCGTGGGGCGGGGGAGGGATAGAGCGTGGGGCGGGGGAGGGATAGAGCGTGGGGCGGGGAGGGATAGAGCGTGGGGCGGGGAGGGATAGAGCGTGGGGCGGGGAGGGATAGAGTGTGGGGCGGGGAGGGATAGAGTGTGGGGCGGGGAGGGATAAAGTGTGGGGAGGGATAGAGTGTGGGGAGGGGGAGGGATAGAGCGTGGGGCGGGGGAGGGATAGAGCGTGGGGCGGAGGAGGGATAGAGTGGGGCGGGGAGGAATGGATGGATTCGGGGGAATGGATAGATGGATGGAGTGCGGGGATGGATGGATGGAGTGCGGGGATGGATGGATGGAGTGCGGGGATGGATGGATGGAGTGCGGGGATGGATGGATGGAGTGGGGGATGGATGGATGGAGTGGGGGATGGATGGATGGAGTGGGGGATGGATGGATGGAGTGGGGGATGGATGGATGGAGTGGGGGATGGATGGATGGAGTGGGGGATGGATGGATGGAGTGGGGGATGGATGGATGGAGTGGGGGATGGATGGATGGAGTGGGGGGATGGATGGATGGAGTGGGGGATGGATGGATGGAGTGGGGGGATGGATGGATGGAGTGGGGGGATGGATGGATGGAGTGGGGGGATGGATGGATGGAGTGGGGGGATGGATGGATGGAGTGGGGGGATGGATGGATGGAGGGGGATGGATGGATGGAGGGGGATGGATGGATGGAGGGGGATGGATGGAGGGGGATGGATGGATGTAGGGGGATGGATGGAGTGGGGGGATGGATGGATGGAGTGGGGGGATGGATGGATGGAGTGGGGGGATGGATGGATGGAGTGGGGGGATGGATGGATGGAGTGGGTGATGGATGGATGGAGTAGGGTGATGGATGGATGGAGTGGGGTGATGGATGGATGGAGTGGGGTGATGGATGGATGGAGTGGGGGGATGGATGGATGGAGTGGGGGGATGGATGGAGTGGGGTGATGGATGGATGGAGTGGGGTGATGGATGGATGGAGTGGGGTGATGGATGGATGGAGTGGGGGGATGGATGGATGGAGTGGGGGGATGGATGGATGGAGTGGGGGGATGGATGGATGGAGGGGATGGATGGAGTGGGATGGATGGAGTGGGATGGATGGAGTGGGATGGATGGATGGAGTGGGGGGATGGAGTGGGATGGATGGATGGAGTGGGATGGGGGGATGGAGTGGGGGGATGGATGGAGTGGGGGGATGGATGGATGGAGTGGGGGATGGATGGATGGAGTGGGGGGATGGATGGATGGAGTGGGGGGATGGATGGATGGAGTGGGGGATGGATGGATGGAGTGGGGGATGGATGGATGGAGTGGGGGGATGGATGGAGCGGGGGGATGGATGGAGCGGGGGATGGATGGAGCGGGGGATGGATGGAGCGGGGGGATGGATGGAGCGGGGGGATGGATGGAGCGGGGGGATGGATGGAGCGGGGGGATGGATGGATGGAGCGGGGGATGGATGGATGGATTGGGGGATGGATGGATTGGGGGATGGATGGATTGGGGGATGGATGGATTGGGGGATGGATGGATGGATGGAGTGGGGGGATGGATGGAGTGGGGGATGGAGGGAGTGGGGGGATGGAGGGAGTAGGGGGATGGATGGAGTGGGGGGATGGATGGATGGAGTGGGGGGATGGATGGATGGAGTGGGGGGATGGATGGATGGAGTGGGGGGATGGAGTGAGGGGATGGATGGAGTGAGGGGATGGATGGATGGAGTGGGGGGATGGAGTGGGGGGATGGATGGATGGAGGGGATGGATGGATGGAGGGGATGGATGGATGGAGTGGAGGGATGGATGGATGGAGTGGATGGATGGATGGAGGGGATGGATGGATGGAGTGGAGGGATGGATGGATGGAGTGGAGGGATGGATGGATGGAGTGGAGGGATGGATGGAGTGGAGGGATGGATGGATGGAGTGGAGGGATGGAGGGATGGAGTGGAGGGATGGATGGATGGAGTGGAGGGATGGATGGAGTGGAGGGATGGATGGAGTGGAGGGATGGATGGAGTGGAGGGATGGATGGAGTGGGGGATGGATGGAGTGGGATGGATGGATGGAGTGGGATGGATGGATGGAGTGGAGTGGGATGGATGGATGGATGTATGGATGAAGTGGGATGGATGGATGGATAGCGTGGGGGGAAGGATGGATGGAGGGGATGGATGGATGGAGGGGATGGATGGATGGAGTGGAGGGATGGATGGAGTGGATGGATGGATGGAGGGGATGGATGGATGGAGTGGAGGGATGGATGGATGGAGTGGAGGGATGGATGGATGGAGTGGAGGGATGGATGGAGTGGAGGGATGGATGGATGGAGTGGAGGGATGGAGTGGAGGGATGGATGGATGGAGTGGAGGGATGGATGGAGTGGAGGGATGGATGGAGTGGAGGGATGGATGGAGTGGGGGGATGGATGGAGTGGGATGGATGGATGGAGTGGGATGGATGGATGGATGTATGGATGGAGTGGGATGGATGGATGGATGTATGGATGAAGTGGGATGGATGGATGGATAGCGTGGGGGGAAGGATGGATGAGTGGGGGGATGGATGAATGGAGTGGGGGGATGGATGGATGAATGGAGTGGGGGGGTGGATGAATGGAGTGGGGGGATGGATGGAGTGGGGGGGATGGATGGAGTCGGGGGGATGGATGGATGGAGTGGGGGAGCCGAAGGCAAGAAAAAACAAGTACAATCAGGGAAGCAGAAGGCAAGAAAACGAGTGCAATCAGGGGAGCAGAAGGCAAGTAAAAAACGAGTGCAATCAGGGGAGCAGAAGGCAAGACAAGCGGGGCAGGGGGGGGGGGAGAGGACAGCTGCCCCCTGGTCTGCTGATCCAAACAACAGCAGACGGCTGCACATTTATGAAAGGACAGGGGGGGGGAGATAATGAACTCCGCATTGCAGCCTGTCCGAGCGGAGCGGGCTACTCTTAAAAACGAAATGAAGTAAAGCTTGTGAAATGTAAGAATGCACAACATGGGCAGGACGGAGATGAGGGACTGTGAACAGCTGAGACCAAAGTTCGTGAAAGTGAGTGACGGACTTTCATTTCCTGCCATCTACAACCCAGGCAGTAAATCCGAAGCAAAAAGAGGCGTTTGAAAGCACGAGTGCTGAAAAGGAAGTTTACTAATCCAGTGGCTTTCAGGTGTATCCGAATGTTGCAAATGGAGAGGGCAGCTTTCAAAAATGCGTTATTTCCGATGTTGAACAGAGGCGTTTAAAAGCACGAGTGCTGGAAGGGAAGTTTACTAAAGCGTGAAGAGGATACAATAATATATTAGTAATAAAAGAAAGAGGCATCAGAAGGCGAGGAGACACATAAGGAAACATAGGCAGATGGAAGGGGTGAGGGCATATAAATGACTAGAGACGGAGAAGGGAATGAAGCGAAGAATAAGGAGAAACAAGCTCTTGGCATTGCTGTGGGGAGGAGGGAGGAGAAATGCGAGACACGGCCTGGCGGCCGTGAAAGTGAAGCCGGCCGTGGGCAGTGAATAATTAGGGGAGGAGAAATGCCTGAGGCAAAGCGGCCGGGAAAGGATCCCTTTGATGTGGCCGTGAAAGCAATTAGGGGTGAGGAGAATTGAGGCCAGCACGCACTGCGCACGCTGGGGAAGCCTGTGGGAAGGAGGCGGATTGCTTTGATGTGGGGAAATGCGTGTGCTTGTCTTCACGTGAACTGTTGGCAATCCGGCCCTTGGTTTGAGAACCTATTTTGGCCACTAAATTTCTCCCCTATCCATTCCTGCGGAATGGGATAGGCTCGACCTAAAAAACTAGTTACGACCCCACTTCTCACCACTCGCCATACCAAATTAAAAATCCACATGATTACAATTTCCCACAAGAAATCCATACTTTAAAAATATCGGCATTAAACAATAATAGTCCGTCTTCTCACTAATAGAAAAGATCCATAGGGCAGAACTGGCCTCACCTGTTCTGATAGTTATTGCATAAGAAGGTCAAGACTTCTCCTGGTAGCAAATACAGTCACCTGGTTTCTTATGTCCAGATGACAATACATTTCATCATCTAACGAGAGATGAAGGATAGTCCGCCTCCTTTTTAGGTCGAGCTGGTAAACTGCATCCACAGGATGCAGGTGTCCAGCTGGAGACCTAATGTTGTCTGTCTCGGGGGGAGGAAGGACAAGAGTGTGTTACGAGCTTGAAAGCGGCCGGATTTGGGTGCGCGAACGCGCACGTCGCCTCCGTCCACACGTGCGCACACAGCCAGCCACCACACAGACTGAAACACACGCGCGCTGCTTACTTTCACTTTACATCACCCCACCAGTCATCGGATCTTTTTACACACGCATACATACACACACACACAGACACACGCGCACACACAGGCACAAACACACACACACAGACACACTCGCGCACACACGCGCGCGCGCGCACGCACATGTCCCTCCCTCCCACCCCACTCACCGAGTTCTTTTCGTGTGTCCCTCTCTCCTTCGGCAGGCAGCGGCAGGCAGCGGGTCATCCTCAGCAGCAGGCGGGGCTCTCCACGAGCACAGGAGCCCCGCTAGCTGACACGCAAATCTTCCGGCTGACGGGCACAGGAGCGCTTCAGCACAGGAGCGCGGGGTAGGCTCCCGTCTGCTTCCTGTCTTTTTGCGGCCCCGCCCCCGTCCCAACACAGGTTGCCTGGCTTCCTGTTCAAGCCGGGCTGCGGCGGTGAGTTTTTATTGTACTTGTACTGAATTGTACTTTTGGAACAGATTCAGGTGCGGTCTTCATTGTCCACTGCCTTTGTTTTATGGTATACTGGTTCAGATTTTAGTAGCCAGGCTAAATATACAGCTTCTCTTTAGAAGAGTGATGATGTCATTGCTGAAAGGGAAAAAATTGAAGGATGAAAACTGGCTTCGTCTCTAATATTTTGGAAATTAGAATACCTAAAAACCTGAATTTAGAGGCAACTTCCAAATACAGATTTCGTGCAAAATCTAACTTTATAGCACAAATACAGCAAGAAATCTATTTCAGAAACCCTATACGACAGTGCTGTCAATAACAAAAAGTTCAATGAATTCTTCACCGTCGCTGGATCTCCCCCCAGGAAATATGCAGGTTCCATGTCTCACACAGCGTCCTGCTTGACAATCACAGCGACAGCACTTTTTGATGGAATATAGCGGTGCATGTAGGGAAGTCAGCTTCCCTTCAGGTTACTCAAGGGATGCTCAAGATGAGGTGAGTTGACTGCTCGAGGGGTGCCCGTGGGCAGGCACTACCGTTTCATACGGTACTCAGAGAGGTGCGATTTCACATCAGCTAAACCACAGCAAGCCTTTACATCCTGAATTTATAGATGCCGTCCTCTGCAAGAGCCAGAGCTAGTTAAAACTTCACTTGTGGCGAAGCAGTGTATTAAAACGAGCATTTGTGAAAGACTTATGGGGGATAAGTAGAAACCTCCCCTGCAGAGCAATATAGTGCCTGACACAGCTACAGTAACAAAAGCCTGAGGGTTCTCCTTTTATAACGGGATGGTAACGCGGCAGGAAATCAGCCGTCCTCTAATGGCTCCAGTAATCGCTTATGGACTCGTGCTCTTGTCAGCAGGATCGGACAATATATCAGTTTCCGCCGAAAACATTAGTAACATCAGAAGGTTAAATATGCATATTATATATCATGACTGGCACCTTTATTGCCTCCAGAGGAGAAGATGCCATGGGTTCATGGCTTGAAACCAGGTTTATAGGTTGGTAGGTTGGGGAAGTAGTGTCTGGGGCGTCCTTTAAACAAGCATTTGCAATGCAATAGGTCTCACTTTTGCAAGAGTTTATGCTATTAGCATTGTAATGGCAATGCCTTTTATTTATGTTTTAAAAACAAAAACATAAATAAAAGGCATTGCCATTTACAATGCCAATAGCTCTAACTTTAATAATGCGAGACCTATTGCATTGCAAATGCTTGTTTCTAAGGAGTTCAAGGTGGCAGATTGTCCTAGAAGAAAAGGTGTTACTATGGGCAGAAAAGAAGGCCTAGTGCAGAGCACTACTTTGCCCAGAAAGCTGGTCAGGTAAGGAGTAACCCTGGGCGTAGTGGGCGTAGTGGGGCTTCGTGGAGCTACGTGAAGTGGGCGAGAAACTACGCCCACCTCCGCACTCCGCGTAGCCCCACTACGCACCGCAGGCCTCCCTCCCGCCCTCCCTAAATACTTTAAATTAAAAGTGGAACAGAATTAAAAGGCACTTACCTTGCCCGCCGCTGCACGCCGCTGCCCGCCGCGTCCCCGGGGCTCACTATCTTCATGGCTTCCGTCTTGTGTATCTAATGCGCATGCGCGGACGACCGCGCATGCGCATTTCTCGTGAGAAATGCGCATGCGCGGCCGCTCGCGCATGCGCATTAGATACACAAGACGGAAGCCATGAAGATAGCGAGCCCCGGGGACGCGGCGGGCAAGGTAAGTGCCTTTTAATTCTTTTCCGCTTTTAATTTAAAGTATTTAGGGAGGGCGGGAGGGAGGCGGGTGGCGGCCAGCTACGCTCCGTCTGCGGAGCGTGCATAGTGCCGGATTCTACGCCTGCTACGCAAAATGCGTAGAAGCCGGCACTACGCACACTCCGTGCACGGAACGTAGCCGCCCGCCCAGGGTTAGTAAGGAGGCTGTGATCACAGAGCCAGCAGTTCGCTCTCCCTCCTGGCAGAAGATATTGCGACTAAAAAGGCTGGCTTGATGGTGAGTAGCCATAGGGGATAGTTGTGCAATGATTCAAATGGTGCACACATCAAGAAGGTGAGAACCTTCTAAAAGGTGAAGGGGGAAATAAATGAGTGAGCCCTTTCGAAAATCTCTGAACACGAGGGAATTTAAAAAGTGATAGTTGGTCTAGCAACCTAAGAAAAGCAGACCGGCCGAAAGATAGACACTCAAGTGACCAGAGCAGAGCCCTGCTGGGACAAGGAAAGAATGAATAGAAGAATGTTTGAGAGGGAGGAAGATAAGTGGTCAACAGACCATTCTGTACAATATTTACAAAATCTTTAAGGAAGGTCAAAAGCAGTCAACTGTCGCCGCTCAATCTCCATGCAAGGAGGCAGAGTGTGGATAGGTTCCAGTGGAGAAGCCTCCCCTGCTGCTGTGATAGAAGATCCTTCCGAAGGGGCAGCCTAACCAGTGGATCTATGCTCATTTGCAGAACGTCAGGATACCACACTCTGTGCCCAGTCCAGAACCACAAGGATGACTTGGGCTCAGTCTCTCCTGATCTTATTAAGCACTCTGGGAAGGAGTGGTATGGGTGGAAAGGCATAAAGAAGCCCTCTGTTAAGCTTGCGATGAAAAGCATTGCAGAGTGAGAGCCACAGTGGAAACTCCAATGCCCAAAACTGCTGACATTGCGCGTGCTCTTCACAGGCAAACAGATCCAACCAAGGCTTCCCCACTGTTGAAAGAGACCTTGCACCACCTCCGGAAGGGAGACGCCACTTGTGATCTGCAAGGCACCGATGGCTGAGTTTGACTGCTCTGGGGTTCAGAGAACCAGCCAGATGTTAAACCACCAGGGAAATGCCCTGTACCAGAGTCCAGAGATGCAGGGCCTCTTGACAGAGGGTGCACAATCCCACTGCGCCCTGTTTTTTGCAGTACCACATGGCAATAGTGTTGTTTGAACACTTGAACTAGCCTTCCCTTGAGGGATGGTAAGAAGGCTTTTTAGTACCAACTGGATCGCTCGAAGCTCCAAGAGGCAAATGTATAGCCTGGCTTTCGCCAGAGACCACCATCTCTCCTAGATGGCCACCCCATCCCAGAAGTGAAGCGTCTGTCACTTCTGTGAGATCTGGATGGGGGATGGAGAGGGGTCTGCCTCTGGCCCAATCGCAGTTTGCCAGCCACCACTGCAGGTTGTTCGCGGTGCCTGCCGATATCTGAACCAGGTCAGTGAGATTTCCCCAATGCTGCACCCATTGGAACTACAAGTCCCGCTGCAGAGCTGGCATGGTCCACAAGCAGGATGCCAGTGGCCATGAGGCAAACAGCCTCAGTCATTCTCTCCGAAATACAGGATAGAGACGGAAACATTGGTAGTCTGAATATCCTGCGCTCGCCGCTCGAAAGGATAAGCCTGTAATTGCACCCTGTCCAGAACTGCACCAATGAAAGAGAGCGTCCGAAAGGGAGTCAGGTGTGACTTCGGCATGTTGATAGCTAACCCCAGTGAGTACATGAGGTTTGCTATTGTCTGGAAGTGGTAGACAATAGCTTGGGACGAGCACGCCTTCAACAACTAGTCGTCGAGATAGGGGAAGACTGGAATGCCTGATCTCTGCAGATGGGCTTCTACCACCGCCATCACCTTTGTGAACACCCGAGGGGCAGTGTTGAGGCCGAAGGGGAGCACAGTAAACTGAAAGTGCGCTTGGCCCACCATAAACCGCACGTAGCGGTGATGGGCAGGCAGGACAGTATATGGCAATAGATGTCCTGCAAGTCCAACGCTACCATCCCGTTTTCCGGGTCCAGTGCAGACAGGACCTGAGCAAGGGTGAGCATCTTGAACTCCTCCTTTTTGAGGAAGTAGTTGAGGGCTCGGAGGTCGAGTATAGGACAAAAGCCTCCGTCCATCTTTGGAACCATAAAATTGCGAGAAACGCAACCACAGACTATTTATGGCTGGTGACCACTCTCTATAGCTTTCCTGGCCAAGAGATTCTTGATTTCCTCGAGGAGTAGGGCAAGGTGATCCCCCATGAGCCAATCGTAATTTCAGAGGCATGGAGGGAGGAGTAGTCTCAAGGGGGAGGTAGTAGCCCTTTTAGACTATTTGCAACACCCACCTGCCTGGGGTGATAACCCGCCAGTGGTGGAGAAGCTGACGGATCCTGCCACCAACTGGACGGCATGATCCTGAGGTAGGAAGTTTTGTGATGAAGGGATTTGTGCCTTGACCAGACTTCTGGCCACCTGACCTACGAGGTCGGGGTGAACCGCGTCCACAGCCCCACCAAGTTTGTTGGATTGCAGGGGCGGAGGGTGGGGGGGCTGATTGGAGAGGAAAGCTGCGTCGCTTGGTGCAAGGCTGTGTCGGCGGGCAATAGTTCTATTCAAAGAAGCCCCTGTGCTGGGCTTTGACCAAGTGCCAAGTAGAATGTCGGTCAAGGCCTCGTTGAAAAGCAGCAAGGGTTCCGAGGTAGAGACACCAGACTGCAAGGCCTCCATCAAAACATTAGTCTGGACTGACACTGTAGGAAGCTGCAGATCCAAGACCTCCGCAGCCCTATGCAACACGACTGCAAAAGAAACCCCCTCCTCCATAGCTAGGTTAGGAGGAGACAGCATTCCAGAATCTGGGGAGGTGTCCAGGCTGCTGGCATCACTCAGGTCCTCATACCAGTCCAGTTCTTTATTTGGTTGCGGGATTATGCTGCCCCTCCCAAATCATCATCCATCCCTAGCCCTTCCCATCAGAATAGGGCAGAGTGTACGACTCCATCAATGCCAGTCTCAGCGGATGCCCAACCGGCACTGTGTCATTTGGAATGACAGTGGGGGAGCGCCGGCGACGCAGAAAGTCTCGACGTTGGATGCTGCAGCAGTACATGATCTTTCAGAGCCACTTCAATAGTCTGAAGTAGGTGACTGCTATCCTGCTAATCCAGGGCTCAAAAAATCAAAAAATTGTTACTGGACCTGCAAGTCTAGTAAAGTAAAAAATGTACTCGACCTAACTTTAATGCACTTGACCTCTGTGAGCAAATGTGACGAGTTAACAAGATTAAAAGGCATTGTTATTGCTCATTCACTTCATGATTGACTCCATCAATGCCAGTCTCAGCGGATGCCCAACTGGCACTGTGTCATTTGGAATGACAGTGGGGGAGTGCCGGCGACGCAGAAAGTCTCGACGTTGGATGCTGCACCAGGGATGGTCGAAGTGGTGCGACCGGTGCCTGTTCGGATCCAGGAATGGATCCAAGAGGAGGCGCAGAACCCACTGGGTCTCTTTCTGCTGGGCGTGTGGGGCCCGAAGGCATGCCCGCAGGGTCAGGCCGCCAAAATATGGTGCACATGACGTACAAGAATTCTTTTAGTTGGGCAGGGGTCGCTCCCGGCCCCGGGAAGTGAGGGAAACGCAGAACTGACACAGGCACCCCCTCTGCCGAACAGGGCCTCAAACGTCGCGTCACCTCTGTTTTGTCGTGCAATGGATGTGGCAAAGTCGAAGCATGCTTTGAGTTCTTGTGCATCTTAAGGTGCGTCTTATCCGACTGCTTGGACTTCGACCTCCACGGAGCAGTGCTCGGACCTTTCTCTCGACTGGGATTGAGATCGACATGGCTACCGCCGTGGCACCGTACGCCGGGCCGCATTTTAGTTTTAGGGGCCACCTCCTCAAAGCCTTCTGCGCCATGGCCCGGGAGTCAGAGCACGTCTTTGGGTTGGGGTCACGCTCTAGGCACCAAAGAAACACTGGATGGGGGTCCATGACCGACATGGCGCGGTGATCGGCGCCGCACAGTTTGGATCGCAGGGTTTTCTTGCTGGACACCCTACACACCAAAAGAACTCGAAAAAAGTTTTTTTTAAAACTTGTCAAAAAGTGACAGGAGGTAGCACTCTTCGACGGCACTGCACTGGGTGCCGCGAAAAGAACTGACAGAGCGCTGAAGAGGCGCCTAATAAATGACGTGGACGACTATGAACCAGACACCTACAACAACACACAGAGTAGAACCAACGCCACCTATTGGTGTGCAGGGATACTGCTATCAAAAATCTCCCAGATCCAGCCTGACGCCTGAAGTTCAAAGGTAAGGAATCTGCGGCTAGATGTCTCCATCAGATGTGGGGCAGCAGTACATGATTTTTCAGAGCCACTTCAATACTCTGAAGTAGGTGACTGCCATCCTGCTAATCCAGGGCTCGAAAAATCAAAAAATTGTTACTGGACCCTACAGGACTAGTAACGTAAAAAATTTACTCGACCTAACTTTAATGCACTTGACCTCTGTGAGCAAATGTGACGAATTAACAAGATTTAAAGGCATTGTTATTGTTCATTCACTTCATGAGCAATAAAGATGCCTTTAAATCTGGCTATTTTGTCACATTTGCTCTGCTTTCAGAGACAGCGGTCAAAAGTCAGTGTGGGGAGAGTAGGACCTAAAAATAGCTTGCCCTAATTGAATCTGGCTCGCAAATGAGAGCACATTTTTCGAGCGATGTAATCTGCTGGCTGATTGTAAGTTTGTCATCCAACAAAACACCAAGGTTCTTTACAGCTGGCACTGAGCTAGGGGGAGTACCCATAATCACAGACGGGAACCCCAAAGAAAGGAGGGAATACCTACCAACAAGACTTCCGTCTTGTCTCTATCAACCTTTTAAAGTTGAATATTCATCCAAGATTAAACTTGGGTAAGACAAGACCAAAGCCATCGCATTCTGGTTATTCTTTGAGGACAGAGATACCACAATTTGTGTATCGTCTGCATATGATAAGAGTGTAAGGCCACAGTTCTCCACTAGCTCTGCCAATGGCTTAACATAAAGATTGAATAGCAGAGGACTCAAGGTGAACCCTTGAGGCACACCCAAAGTTAAACGATGTGGTTTTGACCTATGCTGGTTTTAACCAAGATAAGGCAGTATTCTGTAATCTAATTCCCTCTAGCCTTTGTGTGAGCATAGAATGATAAACAGTTTCAAATGCTGCACTGAGATCTCACAAGATCAGTGCTGCAGATCTGCCTTCATCTAATTGGTGCTTCAATAATTCAGTGACACCGAGAAGTGACGATTCTTTGCTATGTTCTGAACAAAACCCAGAATGTGAGGGATGTAATAAGTCACTGAGTTCTGTGCGCCTATTAAGTTGTCGATTTACATATTTCTCTAACACTTTGGTTAGAGTTGGTAGCAGCAATATGTGTCTATAATTCGACCAAGAGCGGTCGTCCAAAGCTCTTTCCGGATTAAAGGGACCACACCCTTCGTCAAAGATCAATTTAACCCCAAGATTGACCTAAACAATGTAAAACTCATTGCATCACACAGTGTACCTTGGGGGCACGAGTTAAAAGACAGACATCAGTAGTACTGGAAAAGGTCGCCTGGATATCTGCCACTTTTTATGAAAGACATCAGCTAGTTCCATGCATTGTGTTTGAGAAAGGGGGTGACAGGTGCAGTGTTAGTTGGAATTAATCAAAAGGGAGGGATCACTTGTCCTGCGTGAACCAGGGTATGCAGGAGATCGAACAACGGTGTCTCCAAAATTAAACCCTCATGCACGTGTAGGGTAGCGTAGCGTGGTAAGCGGTATATCTTGATTCTCCGCTTTGCTGACACGTGTGTGCATAATCATCGGGTTTTTCGGTATGCAGCCTCCACCAGGAGGATCTTACCCTCGGTAAAAACAGTAGTGACCCAGTGATGTGGAGGGAGTGTAGGACAATAAAAATCCCCCGGAGACCCAGTAAATGGACTTTTATTAGATCTGGGTTCGGGTGGATCCCATTAGGGGAATGCTCCAATCATGTGCGCTCTATTGAAAAAAATTAAGTTTTCAGGACGCACTAGCATTCAGAAATGATTTAAAATGGCCATTTTAAATCATTTCTGAATGCTAGTGCGTCCTGAAAACTTAATTTTTTTCAATAGAGCGCACATGTTTTTACCGAGGGTAAGATCCTCCTGGTGGAGGCTGCATACCGAAAAACCCTACACGTGCATGAGGGTTTAATTTTGGAGACACCGTTGTTCGATCTCCTGCATACCCTGGTTCACGCAGGACAAGTGATCCCTCCCTTTTGATTAATTGTAATTACCCAAGGAAACTGAGGGATCAGTACTTTCCTTCTCCCCCTCCAATTGATTAGCATATGCAGTGTTAGTTGGGTCAGAAAGTGCTTTCATGCCCTGAAAGCAAGCGTTCTTAGGGTAGTTCTGAGTTGAAGTAATTTTAATCGTACAGAATGCAGCTTTAGCCTTACAACTAGTTTTTGGGTAGGATTTTAATGCATTTTTGTAGATTATGTTGTCTTTCTTGCCATAAATTTTGTGCCACATCCTCTCAAGATGTTTGCATGCTTTCTTATGTTCGTAAAAGGAGCCATTGTACAAAGGAGCCATTGTACCAAGTAGCCAGGGGAAGGGTTCTGTAGTGGTTTTTGATGGAGACTGGTAATAGGGTGCCCAAAGAGAACTGGAGCCATTCATCCACCGTGGATGCATCTTGCTCCACTGAGTTATACCGCAATGGGGCATAAGCTTCTAGGATAGCATTCAATTTCGCACAGCTCTTACTAGAGACGAATTGTTTAACCCAAATCAGTACACTTGAATCTATACGGTTCTAGCAGGGCACAGAGACTTACCCTTGTGCACTGCACAATACTTCATCCTTCATGTATTGTACTTCTTGCAAGCGCACATACACCCATAATATGCTTCCACTGCGCATGCACTGCACAGTACTACATCTCTCATGTATCCCTCTCCATTACTCATACACCCAGTATACATACTCACCATGCATTTACTGCACAGCACTGCTCTATTCCTGTCATGTGCCCTTCCCAAGCAAAAATACATCCAGGGCATATTCACCACTCCTGTGCTACACAGCATTTGAAAGCAAAAGACACACAATTGATGGACAGAATGCAGAACAAATCAAAACATTCACGCACAGTCAAGAGATCTGGGTTGAATCCATCATTTTTTTTATCACCATTCCACAACAGTTTAGACCTGGCCATATGCAAATTAGTCTTGACCATGTGCCTCATGGGAACAGTCCAGCCCAAACTGCCAAGCCAGGTCCTCCCTGGACCGGAAACAAGCACAGGACTTGACATCTACCCGATGTAGGCAAAGGGTGAGTTAAGTACACAGTAACAAAACTTTAAAAAAGTGACGGAGCCTGGTGGCCTCATGCCCGTGACATAGGTCAACAAGCATTTGTAAAGCAATAGGTCTTGCATTTTAGAACCCTTGACCTACTGGTTTTGTTAATGACAATGACTTATTATTGCAGCTTTTTTTAAACACAAATAAAAGGCATTGTTATTTACAATGCCAATAGCTCAAATGCTTGTTTTTTTAATCAAAACATGTGTGTGCTTACAAGTCCTAACATGGAAAGCGTTGCTGGCTAAAATCCAAGAGGGGCCGATGATGTCTCAACTGAAAGGAAGGCATGGGAACATTTTCATGCAGTGAATGAAAACGCTGCTCCAGATGGCACCTCAACATTTTATTTTTCTACAAGGGCTGTGCATGTCGGTCAATATAAAATTACCACTTTTTAACCATTTTGTAAAATACTTGGGAATTTGTACATTTAAACCATAATATTTGCAAACAGAAGCTAGAATAGTAAGGCAGAACAGCTGCAGTCGTCTTTGGCACAACTGTCGGGGACAGCAGGCAGGCAGGGTTGGCACCAGGTCAGTTATTGTTCCTCAGTTCTTGCTTTTTGCAGCTCTTCAGTGTCCTCCATCTGTTGTCAGGGGCTACCCTAAATAATACATTTAGGGGCATTAATATGAGTGAAGGGCGGTAGCCAATGGGCTTCTTTCCCTTAGGTCACTACACCCTATGTGACCACTTCTGGCGAGAGTGGACATAACCCTGTCCCAGAGTTACTAATTATGTCATCATCAAAATGACGGAATTTTCCTAAAGGGGGCACATCCGGCAGCTCACCTTAGGGCTGTGACTGGCCTGGTAGTGCACCATACCTCCCTGCATAGCTAATTTCCTGGCTGTCCTGTTGCCAAATGGGCCCTAGGGAGGTTGTATGCATTTCCCCTGTCTGGGGAAGCCATAATCACACATCAAAGGCGGCACAGGCCTTTGAATTCTCATCCCTTGATATGATGTTTACTGAGCCATCCTGCTTTGAAGAGGTGACAACTTCTGCCAGAGCAGGCATTGTTTCTGCCCTCAGAGTACGTAGGCTCTCACCTACTGGGGGGGGTCAGGAACCAGTCTGTGGTGGCAGACTGGTCTACACCAGTCCTCCAGCACTTCAGAGGCTGGTAGGTGCCCAATGGTTGTATGTATTAGTAAATTCACCACTGGAATCAATGTGAGTTTATTAATACAAGGTGTTTGAAAACCAAACACCATAGATTTCAGTGAAGCCATCATGTAGCTGGGGGACTCGTTTTTACCAGTGTCCCGCATATGGACTTGGACATCACAGTGGCCTATCTGCTCACGCAGATAGTCCCACCTCTGTAGTATACAGCACCCTCTAAGGCCTGCAGTAGGGGTGGCTTTCCTATACTGCATGCATTGTCTGTAGGCATGGCATACAGTAATTTGTGCCATGTCGTGTTTCCCTTTTATCTGCACCGAGACACGCAGCCTGCAATGGCAGTCTGGATGAGTTAGAAGAGGGGTCCCTTAGGATGGCACAATGCTTACTGCAGCACTTACTGACCCTCTTTAGCACCCGTGCCCTGGGTAATCGTGGTACCATTTACTAGGGACTTACAGGGGTGCTAAAGGTATAGCCAATTAAGGCAAGAAAGAGTATTAGCTAAAGAGATCTGGCAACCTGGATAGCAGGAACCCAGTGCACTTTGTCAAAATTGCATCAAATAAATACCATGCAAAAAGTAGGGGTAACCATGCCAAAATGGGGCCCTTTCCTACACAACCCCTACCCCCAAAATGAAAGAGAATGAGACTAACCTTTCCGAAAAGAGTCTTCATCATCTAAGTGGAAAAACCTGGAAAGGCCATCTGGTTCGGTATGGTCAGCCCCAGGTCTGTGCTCCACTGTAAAGTCCATACTCTATAGGGAGATGGGCCACCTGAACTGATTGGGGTTTTCACCTTTCATTTGCATCAGCCATCTGAGAGGCCTGTGATCAGTTTGAACAAGTGAGAACCAAACAAGTATGGTCTCAACCTCTTCAGGGAGCAAACCACAGCAAAGACTTTCCTCTCAATGGCACTTCAATGCCACTCTCTGAGGATTAACCTCCTGCAAATGAAAGAAACAGGCTGGTCATGGCCATCCATCATCATTAGTCTGGGATAGGATGCTCCTGTCCCATGTTCAGAGGCATCTCCTCTGCACTATGAACTGCTTAGAATAATCTGGAGCTTTCAGAATGGGTGCTGAGCACATTGCTTTCGTCAGAGTATCAAGAGCCTTTCGACAGTTCACTGTCTAGTTTACCTTCTTTGGCATTTTCTTGAAGGTTAATTCTGTGAGTGGTTCCACAATGTTACCATACCCCTTCACTAACCTCCTGTATACCCACTTAAGACAAGGAATGCCCCAACTTGAGTCTGGGTGGTTGGAGCTACCCAGTCCACAACTGTCTGGATCTTGGGGTGTAAAGGTTGAACTTGGCCTCCAGCTACAAGGTCTGCCCTTACAATAGGGTGTGCTTCTGTCTTAGTGACACAAAACCAAGGCTCTAGTTTACCACCCTTGGAATGAGGTTTGAGGACTAGACTATTGGGCTGGCCTAGGGACTTTCAGAGGGCTCAATCACCCCTAACTCTAGCATCTTGCTGACTTCAGCCCTGATGCTTTCCTTCACTTGGTCAGATTGACTGAATATTTTACTTTTGACAGGTACACTGTCACCAGTGTCCACATCATGGGTACACCTGTTTGTCTGACCAGTGGTGAGGGAGAAGAGTTCAACATACTTCTCCAGGACTTTCCAGAGGTCAGCATGCTGTTGGGCAGAGAGAAGGTCTGAAAAGACCACTATCAACTGCACCATCTTTAGGAATGTGGGAGAGGAGGTCAAGGAGAGTGTTCACTCTCTTCTTCCTGATCCTCATCTGTGACCAACAGCATATCCACATCTGCCCCAATATGGAAAGTTTTTAGGCGGTTCACATTGATGACCCTGTGAGGGTTCCTGCTAGCGCCTAAGCCACCCAGGTAGGTTGACCTCACCTCACCTTTCCTTACCAGGATTGGGTAAGGGCCAGTCCATTTGTCCTAGAGTGCCCTGGAAGACACAGGCTCTACTAACCACACCTGCTGCCTCGGTTAGAACTCCACCAGTGCATCAGTTTGGTCATAACAGGACTTCTGAAGCTCTTGGCTGGCCTCAAAGTTTTTTTTATGCTTTCTCCATGTACTAAGCTATCCTTGAATGTTGGCCAAGTACATAGTCCCCATTGTCTTGTTTAGGCTCTTTGGAAGACACTGACATCTCCCTTTTCCTGGTCAGCAGCTTGCTGCCTCAGGCTCCCACGAGTGGGACAAGTCCCCTGTGCTTGGCACAGTTCTTCCACAGAGCGATCCCTTATGCCTAGGAGCTCTGCCATGAAAAGGCAATGCTCCTGGGGCTCAGAGTCCCCTCAGGGCGGATATGTCTTTTTCCTGAGGTGAGGGGACCCTGAGCTAGTGTCTGATTTGAAGTTGCTTTCCCAGACTTCTTCCCTTTTCTCTTGGAGGATTGGGCCCTTATTCCAGGCTCCAACACCTCTTTTTCACACTGGGTTTTGCCTTATACTCTGGTTGTCACACCCCCCCATTCAGGTATACCCAGCATAGCTGCATGGGTCTTTCTTTCTACCTCAGCCCAGGGTGAGGAGTCAAGATCCTTTCCTAGCTGACAGGCTACAGGAATAGCAGAGGATACCACTACCTTCTTTAGGCCAGTAACCCCTCCCCATTCTAAGGAAATCATTGCCATGGGATGGACTTTAGTCTGGTTGTCAGCATTGAGGACTGAATGTCCCATCAGTCAGATACTGTTCAAGGGAAATCAGTTTATCAGTCACCATAGTGACACTTGCACCTGTATATCTCAGTGCTTCACTCTGATGCCATTTATAAGAGGATGTGGTCTGTAGTTCTTCAACTGACTGGGCCAGACAGCCAGGGCAGCTACATCCACCCCGCCCTCAGACACTAGAGTTGCTTCAGTGTGTATTCGGACCTGACCAGGGCACACCAAGGATCCCATCTGGAGAATTACCACAGCCTTAGGGGCCACAGGTGCAATAGGCATTTGCCCATTGGCTTTGCAATTAAAGCACCAAGCCTTCTTGGGATACCAATTCTTACCCTGGTACCAAACCCTTGGCCTGTGTATTGTCTCAGGGCCCACCTCCCGGAACAGGTTTTGGGGGCCTTTAGAAGACTCTTTGTTTTTATCTTTACACTGTTAATCTTTCCCGGGTTCTGAAGGGGAGGAGTTAAGCAACCCCTTTGTTTTGGTCACCCCCACCATGAGTTGTCTTGGTTACCCTAGTCTTGACGCAGTGGTCAGCATTCTTTGCCAATTCTTGGAGAGGATGGACCTAGGTCCTAGGTCCACCAAGTACTGATGCAATTTTCAGGTAACACAGTCACTTAACTTATTCTCTTTCATAATAATATTATAAAACCCATCATAGTCTTGCAACTTGTTACCTCATAACCAGCCACCTATTGTTTTGACTGAGAAGTCAACAAAATCTACTCCGGTCTGACTTAAGGTTTTAAGAGTGTCTCTGAATCTGATCCTGTACACCTCAGTGGCGACTCCAAAGCCCTTTATCAGGGTATTCTTCATGGGGTGTTAGAACTATGCATCTGTCTCATCCAGTGTCAGGAGCCTATCCCTACACTTTCCTGAAAAATAGATCCCAGAGTACAGAGCCCCAATACTTCTGGTTGAGTATCCTCATATTACAGGCCCTCTCAAACACTAAAAACACTTTGGTGATCTCATCACCATCTACATATTTGGGGATAAACCCTTTGGAAATCTTCGGGTCAAAAACTTAATTTTTCGATTTACAATTTTGCTGCCACCAGAGATGGGTCCTAGGCCCATCTCAGCACTTTCCTTTCCAATGGCCAAGAGTTTGGCATCAATGACTATTCTTTTAGCTCAGCACCCCCCTCCTCAACTTCATCTGGGGTACTATTAGCAGTAGTCCTAAGTACAGGTGCTGCCCATGGGAGGATCCGCAGACTCATCATCACTGACATCTGAATCCTCTGGGTCATTTGAATTTCCTTCCATTGCCATGGCTCTAACATGCTCATGAAGTAGAGTATGAAGTAGAGTCTGGAGATGAGCCTTAGTCCCCATGCCAAGGTTCAACGCTGTACAGAGGCCCTTAAGTTGGGTCAAATTACGTTTCTTGTAGGGGGCCAGGTTGAGCGCTTGGTTAGTACCCTCTGTATCAGACATATTAGAGTAGTTGGGAACTTTTTAGAAATTTACCAAAGAAATTATAAGTAGACTCTAAGGCCTAATTGACTAAAATGCTTTAAAAATTCAAATCAGTTAGGGCTGGGGGGCTTAACATGAGGCCCAAACAATTATTTTAAACAATTTAGAAAAAAGGTGAATTTGAAAAAAAATAGTTTTTAGCGAAAGACAATTTTGGATTCCTTAGTGGAATCATCTATTAACCAAGTGGTACAGCAAAGGTCAAGTCTTGTACCCTACCACAGCACCATCAATGTAGGAAGCTGGCCCTTTATATAGTATACCAAAAAGAGGTTTATTGTGTATAGTTCAGGTATCCCTTGTTAGTTGACAGGGCTTGCTTTAACAATGTGACATGCTTCATCATCGGGCCTGCGAGTGACACCGAATGCGACGGTCCTGAAGAAGACCGGAGTGACCTTACAGGTGCATACAGAGCGGTCGAAACATGTTGACTCTGGCAGTGGTAGGAGGGAAGCCTTGAGGTTCCTAATTATCTCTTTGAGGCGTTTTCCCATCCTTTTTCATTTATTTTTTAATCCTGGTAGGGGTGTCAAGAAAAGTTTAATAAAGGTTGTGTTCTGGTTGACACCTTTAATCAGTTTTAATCACTCCCCATACTGCACTTTTTTCGTCGCACTCCTCGGTTGAGATCACTTGGTGTCTGCACGATTCTCACCAATTTATGTGTTAAGTGTTGTCTATGTCGACTTGTCTTGACTACATGTTGTGTTAAGAGAAATTTATTATTTTTTTCCCCTCCCTCATGCTCCGCCCTGTGTGGAGATACACCAGGGCGTATTGTAAGCAGGCCCGATGATGAAGCATGTCACATACCTTGGTATGTGAGTTAGGGCAGTTTTTTCAAATAGAGTGATTTGCCTTATTGGGGCCCTCTCTGTTTGTCGTGTATACATGTATTTTTTATGTTACCTACTCTATTCACCCCTCATGTGTGTACAATTGAGGTCTTTGGGGGTCCGGGGTGGTAGAGTTTAAACTAATTTGACCCTCACCCCTCTTTTGTGATTGAATGCTTGCTTTAACAATCTCAAGGTGCTCTTTTTGTGGTAGTGCGGTCGAGCAGACTTAGGCATATCAAGGAGGAGAATTAGACATTTGTTGCATACACAGTCAAAGGATAAAAATGCACTCAATAAAGAGATCCACACCAATGTAGAAAAGTAAGTCATTTGTACTTAGTTCTTGGATAAATACGGTTTAAAATAACAGTTTAGAAGAAAACAGGTAAGCACACGTGTATTGCCTCTAATGCTGTAATTTTATCCTATGGGGAAAACAAATATACTGCATATGGGTACTTAGCAGTGATTTAAAGGACCAATCTTCTGTAGTTAAGGTAAGTAAGTGGCAAGATCCAAGGCAGCATCAACACCAACAGGTCACTTTGGGAGGCTCTGGGATGTCCTGGTGCAGAGGTACTTTTCAGCATCAGGTACCCTGTTGAGTTCAATGGGAAACAGTCCTAGAACAAAGAGGCTGCACGTAGAGACTGGGGGAAACCAGTCCGATTAAACCAACAGGGAGCATTGTGAGACCCGAACAATGCTGATCTTTGATCCACTTCTCCTCTGGCTGTAGGGCTCGGGTGCAGTGATGTTTTGAAGCATCAGGTATTCACTGCAGGAGACACTTGAGGTAAGGGGGCCTGCACAAAGAGGCTGCAGGTGGAGACTGGGAGTTCAGTCCAGGCAAACTCAAGCTGTGGTTTGACTCTGGAGGCTCTCAGGACCTCGCTGGCACTGTTGGCCTACTTTGACTCAGGTTGGGCGGTACGGGTGAAGTGGTGTCGGGTTTTTGGAGTTCTGGAGTCCTAGCAGTTCTTCTTGGGTGCCTGCAGGGTGCAGGGGAGCAGCTCTGCTATGCCATAGGAGATCCTAGTTTCTTCTTGAAGTGCTGGCAGTCCTCCCAGGCTTTTGGAGGCAAAGCAGCAGCAGGACAAGTTGTCTTAGGTGCAACTGTTGGGGACAGTAGGCAGGCTTGGCGCCAGATCAGTTGCTGCTCCTCAGTTCTTGCTTTTCACTGCTCTTCGGTGTCCTCTTCCTTCTTAGGTCAGTAGAATCTGCTTTCCTGGTGCCAGAGGCTCACCTAAATAGTAAATTGAGGGGAGTTAATGGGAGTGAAAGATGGTAGCCAATCGGGTCACTAAACCTCCTATATCCTATATGACCACTTACTGTGGAAAGTGGGCATAACCCCGTCCCAGGGTTCCTAATTATGCCATCATCAAGAAGGCACAATTTTACTCAAGGGTGCACATCAGGCAGCACATTATCAGGGGTGTGACTGGCCTGGTAGTGCACCACCCCTCCCTGCATATCTACATTCCCGCATGGCATGGTGCCAAATAGGCCCAAAGCAGGGGGTTGGCATTTCCCCAGTTTGGGTAAGCCATAATCACATATCAAAGGCGGCAGAGGCATTTGAAGCCACCTGCCTTGATATGCTGAAATACTGAACCATCCTGCTTGGAGGAGGTGACAACGCCTTTGGCCAAAGCAATCACTGTTTCAGCCCTCAGAGAGCGTAGTCGCTCACCTGTAGGGTTCAGAAACATGTCTGCGGTGGCAGGCTGGTCTGCAGCAGTCAGTCAGCACACTAGAGGCTGGTAAGTTTTCAGGGGGCACCTCTAAATTGCCCTCTGGGTGTATGTATTAATACATCTAACTGGAATCAGTGTGGGTTTAATAATATAAGGTATTTGACACCGAACACCTTAGATTTCAGTGAAGCCATCATGTAGCTGGGGAACTTGTTTTTACCAGTGTCCAGCACATATACATAAAATGGCTTAGCTGTTCGCTTGCAACTTCTAAGAATTGACTTACACATCACAGGAGCATATAAGCTCATGCAGATATGTCCACCCATGTAGTATAGAGCACACTGCCTTAGGGTTGAAAGGCCTGCTGTAGGAGTGGCTTAACTTACATTGCATGCAGAGTCTGTAGGCATGTCACACAGGGATGTTTGCCATGTCATGTTTTCACTTTTAAGTGCACCAAGACACGCAGCCAGCAATGGCAGTCAGTATGAGTTCAGTGAGGAGTTCCTTATGGTGGCACTATACATGCTGCAGCCCTAAGGGACTCTTTAGTACCCATGCACTAGGTAATCATGGTACCATTTACTAGGGACTTACAGGGGTGTTAAATGTATGGCCAATTAGGGGAACACTTGTACAGTTTTAGGGAACTAGACCTGGCACTGGGGACCTGGATAGCAGGAACCCAATGCACTTTGTCAAAATTGCATCAAATACAAGGTAAAACGTGCGAGTGACCATGTCAACAAGCATTTACAATGCAATGGTCTCGGCATTATTAAATGTAGAGCTATTGGCATTGCTTATGACATTTGTTTTCATTTTTTTTTAAACATAAATAAATGGTATTGTCATTTACAATGGCAATAGGTGAGCATTAGAGAGTAGTAGATAGTCCCCAACCACCCCCCGCCCATGCCTTCACATCTATGCCGTTTACACCTGTGCTCTCCACACACCACGCCGGTACCCTCACCTTAGTTTTCCTTATACCCTCTGATCCCTTTACCCCCACCCCTCACCCCCTCCAGATTTGCTTTCACTCACCCTCCCAAGTATTTCCCCCCCCCCCATGCCTTGTGGCCACGCCCCGCCCTCACCCACCTGCCGAGCTCCTTCTCCAGCTCCAGGGGTCGGTTCCTCCAGACCAGGTGATGCAACGGGAACTTGCTGCTGTCCGGAGCCTGCCCGGGGCCCAGCATCATCCCTGGAACATGCCGGGCCCGCCTCCTCTGGCCCCGGAGACAATCATCCGGCTGACGGGGGGCGCTGCGGGGAGGAGGGGACTGGAGGCCGGCAACGGAGACTGCAGGTGACGGGAGGGGAGACGGAAGGCAGAGAGAGAGAGGGCGGAGAGCTGGGAGCGAGTGGAAAGCTGCAGGTTGGACAGCAATGGGTAGATCTGAGAGAGACTGCTGGGGACGGGAGGGTAGAGGGAGGAGGGAGACTGGATGGAGGCGAGCTGAGAGTGAGAGTGCAGGGAGGTGGGAGGTTACTGGGCAGAGGAGCGCGCAGGACGAGAAGCGCCAAGAGGGAGCCTGCCGGAGCAGGGAGATACGGACTGGGAGGACGGGTGAGAGCGAAAGGGAGTAGGGAGGTGGGAGTCTGCAGGGGCTGAGAGGGAGGCTGCAAGGTGACTGAAGAGGCGACCTCACAGGGGACGGGTTGGTGCAGGATAGACGGCGGGAACGAGGAAAGCGAGAGAGACTGCTGGGGACGAGAGGGTAGAGGGAGGAGGGAGACTGGATGGAGGCGAGCTGGGAGTGAGAGTGCAGGGAGGGGGGAGGTTACAGGGCAGAGGAGCGCGCAGGACGAGAAGCGCCGAGAGGGAGCCTGCCGGAGCAGGGAGCTACAGACTGGGAGGACGGGTGAGAGCGAAAGGGAGTAGGGAGGTGGGAGTCTGCAGGGGCTGAGAGGGAGGCTGCAAGGTGACTGAAGAGGCGACCTCACAGGGGACGGGTTGGTGCAGGATAGATGGCGGGAACGAGGAAAGTGAGAGAGACTGCTGGGGACGGGAGGGTAGAGGGAGAAGGGAGACTGGATGAAGGCGAGCTGGGAGTGAGAGTGCAGGGAGGTGGGAGGTTACAGGGCAGAGGAGCGCGAAGGACGAGAAGCGCCGAGAGGGAGCCTGCCGGAGCAGGGAGCTACGGACTGGGAGGACGGGTGAGAGCGAAAGGGAGTAGGGAGGTGGGAGTCTGCAGGGGCTGAGAGGGAGGCTGCAAGGTGACTGAAGAGGCGACCTCACAGGGGACGGGTTGGTGCAGGATAGACGGCGGGAACGAGGAAAGCGAGAGAGACTGCTGGGGACGGGAGGGTAGAGGGAGGAGGGAGACTGGATGGAGGCGAGCTGGGAGTGAGAGTGCAGGGAGGTTGGAGATTACAGGGCAGAGGAGCGCGCAGGACGAGAAGTGCCGAGAGGGAGCCTTCCAGAGCAGGGAGCTACGGACTGGGAGGACGGGTGAGAGCGAAAGGGAGTAGGGAGGTGGGAGTCTGCAGGGGCTGAGAGGGAGGCTGCAAGGTGACTGAAGAGGCGACCTCACAGGGGACGGGTTGGTGCAGGATAGACGGCGGGAACGAGGAAAGCGAGAGAGACTGCTGGGGACGGGAGGGTAGAGGGAGGAGGGAGACTGGATGGAGGCGAGCTGGGAGTGAGAGTGCAGGGAGGTTACAGGGCAGAGGAGCGCGCAGGACGAGAAGCGCCGAGAGGGAGCCTGCCGGAGCAGGGAGCTACGGACTGGGAGGACGGGTGAGAGCGTAAGGGAGTAGGGAGGTGGGAGTCTGCAGGGGCTGAGAGGGAGGCTGCAAGGTGACTCAAGAGGCGACCTCACAGGGGACGGGTTGGTGCAGGATAGACGGCGGGAACGAGGAAAGCGAGAGCAGGCGACCTACCTCCTCTTTAACGAACAGCAAAATGGTGGCCACAAGCTTCCGACCATTTTCGGATTCGGGGGCGTGTTTTGCTGTTTTGAGTGACAGACAACGTCACTGTCTAAAGAACAGCAAAACTTACGCCCCCAAATCCGAAAAAGACGGAGCTTCTTTGGAGGGACGGCTCTCTCCTCCAATAGCTGGCCTCCATTTAGGAAGCCAGCCAATGGAGGAGAGACGAGGACAGAGGCGGGTTTAAGCTGCCACACTAAACAACAATAATTCTCCGGACTTGGCCTCCGGCCAAGCCTACTGCCCCGAGACCTAAAAAGAGGCACGTAGCTACAGCACCCATGTGCACCTTGGGTCTTATCCTATGGGACATCATTGTCCTTACTCTGCATGCACTGCAGATTGTTTAGGCAGGACATCATACAGATGGCAGCGCACACAGAGCAGGTGTGCACTACGTGGACGTTACTCACACAGGGGTTGCAGAGTTTATGTTCATGAGCTACTGCTAAAAACAAGCTGAAATTATGCGCATAGTTTAAAGTCAGAATGTTCCATTATAAGCTACTTATACTGAGCACTGAGTGACATAACCGCAAAAATGAGGAAACTGCACCAGAGCACCCCGAAGGCAGTTGATGACCACAACAGTAATAGATTCCAATCCACAAGGAAGGGAAAGAGAAGAAGGTGTTCACATGAAGGACGCACTCCTCAAGTGTGTGGTAATGCGTGCGCTGAGCACTATTAAACAGCTACTGAAGCAGTTTGAAGTCCCACCGCAAGATGGCACAATATTACCGCATGTTGTGCACAGCAAAGAGTCATAACATAGGCGTACCATAAAGTTATATTTCTTTTGTGAATGCTGTTTATCACCTCTCTCACCATTGAGGGACACCTCAGTCAAATCTTTACCATTTATCATTTCACAGTATCTTAGAATAAAGTACTATAAAATAATAAATCACAGAATTGTATACTGGTGGATTAAAATACAGAACTTTTGCATTTGGCTAATCGAAAATCAAATCTGCAAAAATCAAAACTGTGGGTTTCAGAACAGCACTGTAGTGTGTGAATATATCATATTTGGGTCCATTCTATTGAGATTGAGTAGTATGACCCCCAACTTACTTGGTTGCGAAGTCTATGCAAATTAGTTTTGTCGTAACCTATTTGATTCAAGCAGTCACAGATAATAAATACACAATAAAAGGATGTAAGCATATTCACAAACTGGGGCTGTTTCAAGTTTGCTTTTCAAGAATGTGATCATTTTTTCTATCTTGTCCACTACACTGCGTTCAGTTTCCCTGCGGTCAAATAAGGTTGGTCCTTTTCTATTCTGTGGCGATTATCCTTCCAACTCGGTGGACTGTTGCAATAATATCTACATAATAAAAATAATGTTATCAAATTTTGGGAGCCTGATGGTATCAAAGTACATATAGCACCAATATCAATCAATTTGCCCGATTTAGCTCGGAGGAAATCTGAAATTATTTTTGAGCCAGTATCTTGATAGCATATCCGGGTACAGAATATAGAAGTATATATCCAAGTCTCTCAAGGGCACCTCAGATCTGTACTTGGCTGAATATTTTTTTCAAGCCAGGCCTTTATTTTGGCTTAAAATCTAGCCATCACTAAGTTACAATATCACTGATGCTATTATTCTGTGAAGTACGAGGTAACCATGCTCCTTTCCATAAGTCATTAAAATCAATGGGGTAACCCAGTATCCCTCAGAGACCGGGATTAAGCAAAAAAAACTATAAGTCGTTCTGTCGGGGAACACAACCAAATTGCTTTGATACAGGCAAGGCAATAGTCAGCAAAGTAGAAGTCTAGTCAAATGCTTGCGTTTATAAGCGGCTCCGTGAGCGGTAGGACCTCTTTCGACATACGGATCGTTACATTTTCATTGTGTGAACGACAAGAGGTATGAGATTGATTCACTCTTCTCTGCATCTATTTCCCCCGACTAGTTGACCCGCTCTCCTTACTCAGGCGGGCATACATTTTTGCAATTATTCTTTTCACAGAACAACTGCGAGAGCGACTAATTGTTTGCATTGCTCTCTGTTCATCTAAGAATCCATAAGAAAGGGGCTGATTATTCGTCTACACTCCATGTGTAAGGGCACTACCATGATTCAAACCATCACAGGCCCACTTATCTGATGGATGTTAGGTGCATATTACTGTTTTATGCTTTTACACTCCCTCGTTTTACCATACTAGGTGAACACCATTCTCACCTAAGTTTATTTTAATCCTACAGCTTCTGAACATATGCCCGATTTCCCTTCAACTTATATGAGGTCGGAATATTACGATTTCTTTGTCCTGGTGAGTTCTTCATTTTGATGACTACTAGATTATAGTACAAGTATTTCCCATAGAAGGGGCGTGGCCAAGCCGGCTAAAATGGCAGACGTACCTCTCTAGTGCTCCGTCCGGCAGCCCGCGCAATCCATGATTATCCATGCCGTAACCCCCTCCAATCCCGCTGAACTCGGTGACCGAGCCGACAACGCTCTCCTGGGCGTCCGCTGACGGCTGGATTGAAGACAGAGCAGCGTTCCCCGAGCTGTGCACGGCCTCCCAGACAATCCAGCAGCGAGGCCAACATGGCGGCGCCCACTGATCGCTGAGAACCTGCGGAAGAGACGGAGGGAGCACAAATTCCTGATGCAGGGTCCCCCGGCATTTCCAGGCGAGACTGAGGGGAACGCGACAATGAGGGCCCCTTCAAGCAACCCTGCAGCTCGAGGGACGGCAGGTGAGAGCGCAACCCAGGGGCCGGCACTGCCCTGGGAGGCCCCAGTAACCACTAACAAGGTCTACCCGAAGCGGCAGAGATATTGTGCCTTATTACCGGCCCCCCACCACGAGGCACCACAACTAACACTAATTCACACCCGCACACAGCATCCTCCCCTCATACGGCGCTAGTACTCGAGGCGAGTGGAGGGAGATTAGAACACGCCGGAGGCCACAGCAACCACTCACGGGGCCTAACCGAAACGCCGGCGAGATTGTGAACCATTGTCGGTCCATCGCGAGGTGCTGCACCTAACACCAATCCGCACCTGAATACAGTGTCCTCCCCCCGCACGGCGCTAGGACTAGAGGCGCGCGGCAGGAGGTTAGGACACACCGGAGGCCGCAACGACCACTCACGGAGACTACCTGAAGCGGCGGCGATATTGTGAACCATTGCCGGTCTCCCACCATGAGGTGGCGCACCTAGCACCAATCCGCACCCAAACACAGCGTCCTCCCCCCAAACAGCGCTGGGATTCGAGGAGCGAGGCGGGAGGTTAGAACACGCAGGAGGCCGCAGTGACCACTAACGGGGCCTACCCAAAGAAGCGGTAAGATGGAGAACTATTGCCGGCCCCCCCACCATGAGGTGCTGCACCTAACACCACTCTGCATCCAAACACAGTGTCCTCCACCCCGCACGGCACTGGGACACGAGGCGTGCAGCGGGAGGTTAGAACACGCCGGAGGTGATTGAAGGGCGGCAGACCGCATCGCCGCTCCGCAGCCATAAGCCAGCGTCTAACACTTCCCCACCATCGGGACACAACCAGCAGCCGTAGGCATTCAGGCGGCGTGAATTGAGGCCACTGAGAGCTCTCCCATCAGTGGCCTCCTACTGCACTCTACAAGCTCCGGTCCTCCCTCTGGGCCCCTGGGCCCCTTTTGCACGGCGCCAGGCCATGGGGCGGTCACAGAGGCCTCCCCCCCACACGGCGCTGGGACTGGAGACGCGAGTCCGGGGGTGTGAGAAAGTGGCTCTATATATACTGGACAATAAGGCAGTACAGTGTGTATAGAGTCCACAAACCCCAAAGGTATAACAGAGGTTAAAGACAGAACTGACCTTACTCTCCAAAGTGGGAGCTTGGTCGAGCAATAGGGCAGTTCCAGAGGAAAGTGTAAATCGTTTGTTGTACACACTCAGTCAGCAAAAGGTTTCACACACTCAAGAACTGAACTCCAGGCCAATTGTTGTTATATCCTCAGATATAGTGGTTTTATTTTTAGAAACAACCGTTACAGGATTGCTAATAAGCAATACAGTTCTGAAACACACTCTAGCATTGAGCTCAATGGGTTTTTCATAGGAAAGCAAAGTTGATTACTTTGTGGATTACTTTGGTAGTTCCAGGACTAGATCTTAGATTCAGTCCTGGGGTCTAAGCTGAAACCAGATTAGCACAAATGTTTTAATTACTGTGAACAATTTTCCTGAATATAAAACGGTTTTAAAAGTTCACACTTGGAAACTTTTCAAGATGATTCGGACAATGTTATTCAATGGGAGGAAATTCAGGTTACAGGTAAAGTACGATCGCGTTACTTTTGTAACCAAGCACTAGTCTCCTAGGGCCAGCACTGGGGGCTTAACTCAAAACAGGTAGGGTATTGCGTTTCAGTATTTTAAAGAATATTTGCAGTTTTAAAAGTAGATACTTAGAAGAAATTTCATGAAAAAGCAGACAATGGGTTCCTATGGAGAAAATACAGGTTACTAGTAAACCCGCTAGGGATTACTTTTGCGGTTCAGTACTGGGCTGAAGGGTACAGTGCTGGCTTCTCTCCTGATCACAGGTGAGTTTTTTCGAATTCGGAATTTGGCTGATTTTATAGGAATATTTTCAGTTTTCAAACCACACTTAGAAAAGTTTCGAGTCAAAATGGGTCAATGTTATCCAATGGCAGGTAAGTGAATTACAGGCTTCCAGGTGAGTACTTGGTTGGTGAAGTTAGGGTTCTGGGCATAGACTCAGGGGTCCCCCAGGGTCAGGTGAGTACAGTTAGTTCAGTCCCAGCGGCGGAGGGGCGGCCGGGTGCAGAGGTAGGTAGGCCCATTGTTATCCAATGAGGGAAAGGGGGCCTTCGGTTGGTGGCGGCTGGCTAGCAGACTACGCGGCTCTGGGAGCTGGGCTCCTGGTTCCTTGCTCAGGGCAAGGGGGGGGAAGTAGGATAGGACAGAGAGGTCACATCCAGCGGCACTCAGGCGGCTGGGTGCAAGGTGCTTTAGAGCCGTCGGGCGCTCAATGTTATCCAATGAGGATCTTGAAAAAGGAACAAAGGCTGCAGGCTCGGGGGCGGTGACTCTACAGGGGCGACCAGCACTTCGAGAGGTAGGTTGGGATCTTGGAGCACAGGTGGGTACCCCAAAGGGAGGCACAGGGGGCCGCGGGGTGTCTTTGGGGGTCGGAAAAGCTTACCCTCGGCTGGTCGCGGTTGGGGTGGCCCCTGGTTCTGAGTCTGCAGACGCGGCTGGTTCGTAGAGGAGGGTCTTTGGGCACTGGACTTCGGGTCCCAATCGCCGGGGGGACGTCCTTGTGGTCTTGCTTCGGGTTGGCCCGGCCCGGGCTTGGCTGGTGCAGAGTGGGCTGGTCCGGAGCTTCCTGGTGAGCACCAGGTGAGTTGTCGCAGCAAAGCCTCTGCTGATGGGAGTCCCAATCTTCAAGAGGGTCAAGGCAGGCAGGTCCTCTGGGTGTCACAAGGTTGCTGTCCGCAGAGGTCACCGGGATTAGGCAGGAGCAGGTTCCAGGATCAACAGGCCGGTAGGGCTGGGGCCAAGTCAGTTGTTGTTGTCCTGTTAGCAGCTGCGCTGCAGGTCTTCTTCTTCTTCTTCTTGATCTTTTTTCTTCTTTTGATATCTGGATCTGAGGAAGGAAGGTTCAGGGAGCCCCTAAATTCTAAATTTAGGGGCGTTACAGGTAGGGAAAGGGCAGGGACCAATGGGTCCCTGTCCTGGGGTGAGGACACCCCCTAGCCTGCTCCTCTCCTGTGAAAGGGAGGGCAGGAGCCTAGCTGGGATTGGGCAGGGCTCCCCATCTACAAGATGGCCGGAGCCCGGGGTCGTGCTTCACCTTGCCTCCTCCACCTGTGCAGTGGAGTTGGCAAAGGTTGGCACACCCTCCTTCCTGACGTAGTTTTTCCCGCCAGTCTTCCCGCCAGAGTGGGGTAGAACAGGTGGGGGACCAGTTGCTGGGTACAGCAAATGGTCTGGAGAAGCTCTCAGAGGCGGTATGTCTTTGAAGCTTCCTCCTGTCCATCCTGGGGAGGAGACATATCACCTCGCCCAGGATGTGCATTGTTGCAGGCCCAGAGCGGGGGGGCTCTCCATCCAGGGGTCCAGCAACATGTCTGTCAGCCCAGACGTGGATTGTAGTTTCGGGTTTTGGAGGGCATCTGTACGATGCCCTCTCGTGCATTTCACATTAAATCCCACACTGCCATCAGTGCGGGTTTAATGTGCTGAGAAGTTTGGTACCAAACTTGTCAGTCTTCAGTGTAGCCATTATGGTGCTGTGGAGTTCGTAATGACAACCTCCCAGCACCATATACTCTTAAATGGCATCACTGCACTTACAGTGCCCAGGAATGGCCTTGGGTACTGTAGGGGCACAGGGCTCATGCACCGGTGCCCTCACCTCTGGCATAGGGCACCCAGCTAGAGGGGTGACTGAAGTATGCCAGGGCAGTGGGTTCTGTGGGCATGGCACACAGGGATGTGTGCCATGTCGACTCTTGTTTTAGTTCTGTACTTAGGCACTCAGCCTGCAAAGGCAGTGTGAGGGTGCCAGGGTACAGGGCCCCTGAGGGTGGCACAATTAGTGCTGCAGCCCTCAGGGGTCTTCTCTGGTCACCATGTCCTGGGTACCTAGGGTACCATTTACTAGGGGCTGACAGGTGGCCAGAGGGACCAATTGGGTATTTTGTTTCAGCATAGCTTTTCTTTTTAGGGAAGGAACACAGGCCCTGGGTACCTGATTGGCAGAGACCCAGGGCACACTCAGTCAAAGCACATAAGTAGTTCAGAAAAAAGTGGGGGCATACCATGGCAAGAAAGATGGCACTTTCTCACAGGGGGTCCAGGAAAACAGAAGATACCTGATCGCCTGTCTCAGTAGCTACGGAAGGAATATTTGTCCACACCTCCCCTCGGCTTGATACCATTGCGCACCGCAGCCCAGGGTCAGATCGGACTCTTTCCCCTTGGACAAGTGAGCCCCCACCGGCCAGCACGGGCACCAACCAACGTCGGAGGGACGGCCTATCAGTACACACCGTCAGTCAACCACAAGCCGACCGGGTACAACTAGTGGGCCTCCCTGCGGACAGCAACCGGATATAAATAACAACATGGGATGCCAAAGCAGAACAGGGACACCACAAGTACCGGTGAATCAGAGGCAGGCTTCCCTAGACCCTACGATCACCCACTCCGAGGAGGAGCCCTCCCAGGCAGAGTCCACATCCGACAAGTTGAACAAGGTCCTAGCAGCAATAGGACATTCACGGGTGACCATGGAAAACAGATTCGGAGAATTAGCCACGGACCTTAACCTCCTTCGAGATGATCATAGGAAATTGGCAGACAAAATCAAACAGGGAAAGAAGACACTCCAATCCATAGAGCCGAAAGTGCAGATGCACCAGGATGCCATAAAAGACTTGCAGTTACAAGTAAAGTCCCTGGAAAACAAGACAGACGATCTGGAAGGTCGCTCTCGCAGAAGTAATATCCGCATCCTGAATCTGCCGGAGGGGTCCGAAGGATCCAACCCCCTTCGATACATTGAGACATGGATTAAAACATTCACTCAGACAAAAGACCTGACCCCCGTTTTTCTCCATAGAGAGGGCACACCGGGTTCCGGCCTGCAGACCACCAACGGGATCGCCACCCCGACCGTTCTTGCTGAAACTGCTCCACTACCAGGACAGAGACACTATTCTCCGAGCTGCTAGACAGAAAGGACCGCTTCGAGTGGAAGACAAGCAAGTCATGTTGTTCCCGGATTACTCTCGGGCTGTCCAGCAACAAAGAGCCACTTTCCTGGCAGTTAAACAAACACTGCGACAAAGGAACGTACAATATGCCCTCCTTTTCCCTGCCCGTCTCAAAATCTTGCATGATGGAGGCACACATTTGTACACGGACCCTGTGGAGGTGAGTGACTGGGTGGAGCAACGACTGTCAGGACTGGACGACCACAGAAACACACAAAGTCATCGGCCCACTGGCCGCCAAAGACGACAACACAAAAGAATCACCTCCAAGCAACTGAGCCAGTGCTCAGATTCCCTCACGAAACACTCCCCCGGAGCGCAGAAGAGCACTGCAAGCGGCAGCAATAGTGCGATCGACAGGGGCCAACTCGGATGGTGAGAGGGCCCCGCATCTGTTCACTTTAGAAGAGGAAGTCAGTGATGTACACACCTCCCGAGATGGCTCAGTCACTCCTCCAATAGGTACCCCTCAAACGGCGGACACGCTGATATAAGATCCGCTTGACTGCGAGGCGACCACGGCGTGCACTGTTCACGACTGAATCGGCCTCCGAACAGAGGACACTACTAGGAGTACATGATCAGGGGTGTGGAATTTATTAAAATATCAACTTGTTCATGGGGCAGGTTGCTTCATAAATCTACTTGTCCTGTAACAAAATCCACTTGTCCCTTTGGTGCCATGTAGTGCGGCTACAAATTATAGCAGCAATCTCATTATATAAGAGCGCTGATATACCCTCTCTGATTATGTCAGGGCTCTTACCATAGTAGTGTTTGAATACCTGCCATCCCCTTGTTGCCACGTTTCCGCAGATCTACATATGGGGCTGAAAGTCTTGGTAATCCATAGTTCCAGGGTTAGAATGCCCTTTTGAGTCCATGCAAACGTACTAACTTGCATGTTTTAAGGGGTTTCAACAACTTTTCTCTAATCTTTTCCCATACAGAGAAATGTTGGAAATTTACTCCTGACAATGGCAGACGTAAACCTACTTCCAGAGTTGGGAAAAAAAGTGGTTGGTGGGAAAGTGAACTTGCAAACACGCTGATTTTCGCATGAGCAGATCTATACATGCACATTTGCTAATGCTAAAATGCAGTTCACAAATATTTTCTAGGAGTACTATTTCTTGCCCTATTTCTGTACATGTTTGGTCATTCACGAAAACCTTATAGCTGCACTTAATGCAAGGACATATACCATGGGTGCACTTTTGAGAATTTCTTTAATAATTGGGCCCCTCATTTGGTCTGGACCATGATCTTTTGTGTTTATTAAATTCTGTCTGTCACTCTCTCTCTCTCTGTATCTGCTGGCTTCACTGTGTTTGACAGCATTCTGCTCTTTCACTAGGAGAATATCAGCACACAAAGTAGTTTTATTCAGTGCCAATAACTACTGTGGCAGTGTGCATTTTAAGACCAAATATGTTTTGCTTTTGCCAATGTTATAATTGTGAGGGTCCGGCAGCTCCAAGGCCAATAAGGTTTTACAAAAACCATGCCAAAATAATTCCCACATTGACAAAACTAAAGAGTTTACCACCAATTTCAGACCTACTGGCTTTGCCAATGCTTGTTTATTTTTGTTTACCATAATCTTATCGAAACTGATTTTCCATTATGAATATTTTAGGGAAATAGTAGCATACATCCACGCATGTTACTAAATGATGCTGCAAAGAAATGGTACCTGCAATTTTACAATAGTTTAGCGAAATGTTTTCTTTTTCCTGCTCTCAATTTTTTATTAACATTTTATTTTGAAAGCAAAAAATCATCAATCTTGCTTTCAAGCTGTAGTGTAGTTCCTATTATCCCAATAGGCTCTGCGCATTGGAATAATATATTCAATAGTATAGACGTAGGACTGCGGTTAACTAGGTCTTCTACTGACGATATTAGACTTAAAGTTATGTGTGCCAGCTAGCTCAGAGTTCACTAGAAACGTTCTCGAATAGGCAAGGAGGAGTTTAACCTCCCTGGATAGACAAAAAGGGATTTAGTTTCTGACAACCATAGAACATGACAACTTTGCTCTCCCCTAATCAAGAGTATATCTCTAGAGTCGTGTGAAAACAAAAGACAACTATTTTACTCAGTCAGTACGTGCATTCTTAGTTTCACCAGTTTGTAGAGAAATAAGAGATGGGCGTGCTTCAATAAAAAGATGTTATTTATTGATCAGTCTCTTTTCTCATACAAGAGAAATGAATCGCTATTATTGCAATACTTATAGTTAAGTAAAGTGCATACAGTAAAAACAGAATTATAAAATAATACTGTAAAAGCATTTATATGGTTTCTTAGCCATATGATACTTAAAATGGATAAAAGATATACATACATATATACATTGACTAATCGTACTCAACTGGTGCTTCTAACTACGCCTACCCCGGTGTACCTGACCTAAGCCTAATACTTGGGAGGGAGTAAGTAAGTAGCAGTTTAAGTTAAGTTTGTTTTGCCAAGAATCTGACTCAAGAATTCTCTGTAAGGGGTTAGTCAGTTCAGTACCTGGGATTTAGAAGGCTAGAGGGTTGGTATCTCTGTCTCAGGACTCGATATCCCAGTTACCCGCGAGGGCGGCTGGAAACGCCGGAGGCTGGATTTCTCGGCAGGAGAAAAGGCAGCGTCTCTCTCAGCGCGTCAAAAGGGAGGGGCAGCGTCCGTGGGCTTTTCTGCATCAGCTGGGCTCTCCGGCAAGTAGCGCTGCTCCAAGCTCGTCACCACCGTGTCTTAGCTTAGGGCAGCGTCGGTATATTTATACCTGAAAGGTGCCGTGTTTGACGTAAGGATGGACATAAGACGTCAGCAAGAATGTCATAAGGACTGGTCGTTCTTACATTCTTTGCAGGAGTTCTCGAGCGAAATCAAAACAATAGCTGCGGGGGATTTCCCAGGTCTGTTGGAGGTTTGATTTGTTTTGAGAACTCGGTGTGCTTTCTAGGGGGCTGAAGGGATAGTGCTTGCTTAATGTGACAGCATGCGCTATGACCTAATCTGAAAACGGGTTTCTGTGCCGGTGTATGGACATTAGTGAATTAATAACCGGACAAGGGTCAGAAATAGGAGTATCAATATAGGTACCTAGATAAACACACTACAAAGCTTCTTCACATATTTGCATCAGATCAAAGAGCATTCTGGGCGCATTATACATAGCCTCCTCATATTGCTAAACCTTGAAAACATGTGTACACATTTTTATACTGGAACCACTGTCAGTAGTGCAGTAAGAGCTTACAACGTTTACTCTAATAATAAGTCAAATAAACCATAAATACAAGTTTGAACAGCATTAGAATATGGACAAAATGATTACCTTAACTGCAGACAGTGCCCATCCCTGATCCATAATGTGGTACTGCAAACTGGCAGCCAAAGGGTTTATGCTGCAGGGGGTTGGGCCTACTTGTCCCAAGGACAAATACACATGAACACTTGTTGCCCTTGACCCCAAACAATATGTCCTGGGCGTCGGGCTATAGGAAATCCACATCCCATGTCATGGGACACAGTAATCAAATATCCAGAACAGGCACAACATAACATACTAAAGTGGAACGTCGCAGATGGAAAATGAGGAGGGGGAAACCTTAGGCATCTCTGATTCAACATCACAGAGTGGGCGGCCGAGATGCCAGTGACTAGAGGAGCTGTGCAACCACCCCCTACAAACAACAAACTAAAGACAGTACATGAAGTACAGTTTGGAAATATCGTCCCCAACGACATGTCCTTCAAGTTGGGAATGCTCCCCATTGTTCAGATTTAGTTTTCCCCTGTCTCAATTTTCCCCAATTTCCCTCAGCGGAGCAAACTAGCGGAATTGTAAAATGTAAGTGGGCGGTTGACATTCGGAGGGGAGAGGTCGAGAGAGGGTGAATGGGCATCGCGAATACACAAGCTCCTCGTAGACACCACACGACATGACCACTAAGATACCCAACACGGATATAAAAATTATTATGATAAACAGCAGGGGCATATACCACAGCAAATAAGAGATATGCTGTCAATGCATATATAAAGAGACAGCAAGCACAGATAGCTCTCCTACAGGAGATGCACTTGTCAGCGATCGAGGTGGATCGCTTACATAAGAAATGGCGGGATATTATCTGTGCCACCACATACTCAGCATACGCCAGGGGTGCACTAATATGGATACTGCCTGGGATCTCCTTCGGGGAGCAGTCGCATACTATAGATAAAGAGGGTCGATATTCCCTGATAGAAGGACTGTTGGAGGGTTAGTCAATACTGTTAGGGAGCATATACACTCCAAATGTAGACCAGGACCAGTTTTGGAGACACATTACAGGGGTACTAACCCAATACACCTCGGACCTGTGTAAGGCGTCTGTAAGGAGGTGATTACAATTGTGTTCTGGACATCCGTCTCGATAGATCCCATCCCTCCGGCGCACTCAGCGCGCACTCAGCAGCACACAAGCAGAGGGAACCATATCAAACATGGGTGAAACACTGGGCATTGGTAGACACATGGCGGGAGCGGAATCCAGACACTAGAATTTACTCCTTCCACTCCATCCAAACAATCTACGAGTGCGACTCGACAGATTCCTTTGCTCCACAACACTGCTCCCGGGGGTAAAACACACAGACTATCTGAGAAGGGTACTATTGGATCATGACGCACACATACTGACCCTCAGATGGAGGCCTCCACATTCCCCAGTGCCCACTTGGAAAATGCCGCGAGAATGCCTCACAGATGAGGTGTTTCACCACGAACACGGGGATCACATTCAAGAGCATTTCACCCTCAACAATGGCACTGGGACATCTAGACTAATTGAATGGACCACATTCAAAGTCGAAGCCAGGGGGCATTGTATACAGCAAATAGTGGGAGTACGTAGGACACTCCAAAGGTCACTGCAACATGCGGAGATGGCACTAGCAGCAATAACGCAACAAACAGATGCTGATGGCGCCACTCCCGACCAAATAGCAGCGGCCAAAACATCCCATGCAGAAGCAATGACGGACTTACGCAAATACAACTTCCAGGCATACGCCTCCAGGGTGCACAGAGAGGGCAATAGAGTGGGGACACTCCTGGCTTGGCTAGCCAAGCAAGACACGGATGTGAAACCGATTACGGAAAAACTCGATAAGGTCGGGACCCTTCAACACTCGCAAATAGATATTTTACGCACTTTTCACGACTGTTACTCGAGTGTCTATCGAGCCCCTACACACGCACACCAACATGAGATTACCCAGTTCCTTCACCCATTGCCTATTCCCCGCATAACACCAGCAGACAAAAAAGCATTAGACATAAAGATCAAATCCCCAGACGTCACCCACGCAATCAGAACACTGGCACATAACAAGGCTCCAGGAACGGACGGCTTCCTGCTTGAATACTACAGTACTTTTGCAGCCCAAATGATCCCCCGGCAGTAGCCATGTACGAGGACGCATTGGGCAGGGGTGAGCTCCCAGGCTCGCTCAGGGAATCTATTCTAGTTACATTTCCCAAACCACACAGGCTCCCCGCCTCGTACAGACCAATAACGCTTTTAAATGCAGACTGTAAAATATTAGGCAAAATCCTAGCAGATCGGTACACCCAGATCCTTGTGCCATTGATCCATCCCGACCAATGCGGCTTCGTTCCAAGGCGCAACACCTCGCAGAACATATGAAGGTTGTTTCATGTCCACGACAGTGCACAACTGCAATTTCCTAACGCTGTGTGTCTGATCTTGGACCTCGAAAAGGCATTGGATACCTTGCTATGGGCGTACTTCTTCGCCGTCCTTCGTAGAATAAAGTAGGGCCTACCCTGAAGAAGTATACACAACTCCTCTACAAAGGCCTAACTTCACGAGTGAGAATTGATAAATATATTTCCACTTCCTTCCCGGTCGAAAGAGGGACTAGACAGGGGTGCCCCTTGTCCCCCCTCCTATTCGCCCTGGCAGTAGAACCCCGAGCAATAAGGCTACGACAGGAGAGCGACACTAGGGGTATTCCGATAGCAGACACGGTGCATTGCGCATCATTGTATGCAGATGATCTTTCGATATATGTCAGAGACGTCACAAGTGACCTCACTCCCATATGGGCGACATTACGAGATTTTGCGGAGGTCTCCAGCTTCAAAATCAATTGGGCCAAATCCACGATCTATCCACTGAGCCCACATCTAGCCCCGCTCTACATATCTGTTGGAGCTCACACACTTGCCTGGAGCACTGCCCGAGGACCTGTACGAAGGGAACCACCGCAAGGTACTAGCGGGGATTCGCGCGGCGGTGGGCTTCTGGAAGACACTACCTCTGGCCCCCATTGGACAAGTAGCCCTCGCAAAAATGATCATGGTCCCCAGACTCCTCTATCACTTCACCAACCTCCCTGTGATACCGCCACACCCCTTCTTTAGGGAGTAAGACACACTACTAACCGCACTGATCTGGGGAGGGGGTAGTTATAAGGTGGCCTTAACCACACTAGACTTGCCCACAAATCAGGGAGGGCTTGGAGCATCATCCATTGAAGCATATTTTCTGGTGGCTCAACTCCAATGGTTGTCACACTGGATAGCGGAGCGCCACATAGGAGAAACAATCACAGAGGAGGGTCGGATATCCCTCCCAGCAATCCGGAGGTTACTAATGCCAGGTATGAAGCCTCTTCGCACTTACCCCACCTAAGTATCCATAGCCCAAAGTGCATGCTAAAAATCCATCGTCTGTCCAGGGGGAAACCCCCTTACTCACCTCTGCTTCCACTGGTAGGGTTCCCCCAAAATGATAAATTCTATACCACTCGAGCCCTTCAGGTGTGGACTGATCATTCAGTCACAGAGATGGAATCCCTGTTTGAAGACAGACAGCTAAGGACATATGCCCAAATGGCCGCTCACTCTGACCTACCCCCGGGCCAGTTCCTACTTCACAGGCAACTACTAGACAGTAGTCGATCCGACTGGGACCTCAATGAGGTGGAGCCCCCGACACACCCTGTGATACACACTATACTGCATATGGGGGCAGGAAGACATTTAGTTACCTGGCTATACAAAGCCATTCGGGAACTGATCCTCCACCCATTAGACTCACTACGGCAGACATAGGAAGATGAAGCGGGACGGGTATTTAACAATAAAGAGTGGGGAAAAGCCCTAGAATATCCCAAAAAGGTCTCCAGGAATGCGACTTTTAGAAACATTCAATTTAATTTCCTACACAGGGCGTACCTCACCCCACACCACCTTCACCGTTTTTATCCTGACACACACTTCGCCTGCCCCCGCGCTGCCAGACTCCTGAGGTGGACTTCAAACATATGTTCTGGGACTGCCCCGCCGTCCAGCAATATTGGGACAGAATACATCAAACCTTCAAAGTGACGACCAACATTCTAACTATGTGATCATGGGAAGCCAGTGCCCTTGGAATTTTCCGCAGGCGGAAAACCGAAAAGGTTCAGTACCGCTTCGCCTCATTAAGACATTCTCTTAGCAAAAAGGGGTATAGCCATGCACTGGTGGGCCCCGGCGGAAACCCCGAGGAAGCCTGGATAAGGGCCATGAAGAAATGGGGTGCGGCGGAAGAAGAGGTACTAAGGTATGAGGATATGAGGGGAATACAGAAACACCCCATATCTCTAGAGTGGGCACAATTATTGCATTAATTTACCCACGAAACAACACAAACGGTATCACAGGTAGCCTCCCAAACACAGACTCCAGCCCCATCCCCCCTGAGACCGACGGATGATATTGCAAAACCAGATGCCTAGAGCTGGAAATGTAAAAGGGCAGCATTTTGCAACCCCACCCACCAGGTCAGACCAACCCATCACGACTCCTCCCCATGCACACGATGATACACAGCGTACCAAAATCACGGCCAACAACACAATTAATACATTCTGATAGCTCTGCAACAGCTTTCCCAGTTCACGCCCAAATTTAATAGTTAAATTCCTACATCGGTGGTTAAGAAACCTATGGGTTTTAAACGGGAATGCATGCACCGAACGTCATACGAGCATTTACAAAATCGGAATGTGAGGGGAACACATAGCAAACCCATAACCGCAGATAACGCACCCAGCCGGGGGCTTGTAAACATACTAGTACAGAATCAAATGCTAGACACGGGGATATCACCCAGAGTGTTTTACAGTTCTTTGTCTGAAATGTCAGATATGCACTAAGGTTATGAATTCTGTTCTCCACAGTGATTACTCAACAGATCATAGATATATGTTAATGTATTATAATGTCATGACGTCAATTGATGCAATGAAATGCAAAATCCCAATAAAGAAATGTAAAACAAAAATAAAAAGTATTACCCATGGAACACAGAAGCATGATACTCAAATCCCTTCAACCACTAGGCTGTCTACTGTTCTTTGTCCTAAGGAAGACCCGTCATGACATCTCACCTGTGCATACCATAGGATAGAAACGTCAACAGTTATCCCTGCTCATGCCCCACAACCCACTCTGCCTTAAGAAAAACAGGAAATAGAACTACTGAGCTAATTTGTAAAAACTGGGACAGATGTTTCTTTTTAAGTCCTGCATTCTGTATATTATATGTACACTTTATGTAATATAGCACATGGTCACGGATATCACTTTGTTCACGTATTTCCCCTTAATTACATGTCACCTTGTTGAAAATCGGAATTATTCATAAATGATAGCCAGTAAATGAATTAGTAAATATCACGTATGGAAATAACTCGCCTTTGTGTTTTTCAAAGTCTTGAAAGCATTTTAATAAACTTCTACTTTCCTTTCCATAAGTCATCCATAATTTTAAGAACATCTTTCCATTTAATAATTACATTCTAGTAGATGTCTTTTCCTTCATTTCACAAGACACTGATTGGTGCAATTATATATTTTGTATTCTGTCAAGAAGTGCTCTGAAAATCAGGCGGAGAAAGCCAATCATTTTATAAAGTGTGTACATCTTTATGAATTTCTTGGGGTTGGCAGGAGGATGTCATGGATTCACCTTGTGAGGTTTGCAAAAAAAAAATTCATCAGCTATTACCATCCGCAGTACTGGAAATGAAAGTTTGAGACGGACCAGCTTAACTTACGCTGATTTCTCCTGGTATTTAAAAATAGAACCTTGACCCTCGTCCTTCCAAACATGTTCCTCACAAATAGTAAGTGAGTGAGTGGTAAGGGAGCAGTGGGACTAAATGGAAAAACTGCATAAAATAACTGAGGTGGGGCAAACTATTCTTCCTGCCGATAATCATGTCAGGGGGGAAAGTTCCAAGGAAACAAAATGACGAGAGACATTAGATGAATTTCGAGTCCTTTCAGACATAGCGCTACAAACTATGCTCATAAGCTCTCTGCTACATACAGGATGTTGGCTGTTTTCTTCATGGTTTATTTCTGTCAACTGGACTTTTCCTAGGTTAGCAGTTCAACCCAGATTCTGATAATTCTTTGAAACTAAGATTTTTCTGTGATGTGTGATTATGTAGGAATATGTATGGTGATTATTACATAAGCATTTTAATAGACTTTCAATTACAACAAAACAAGCCAACTATTTCAAATATTAGAAAAACAATTGCACTCAAATCTGTATTCCTGAACTCAACTAATTTTACCTCCGATATCACTCTCCCCGACATGCTACTAAAACAAAAACTATGCTTTCTGTTTTCAAATGGTATTCACACTCTTCCCTATATCTCACCCCTCTTAGACAATGCTAATAAAGCATTTTGTACTGCACTTCTGCTATTTTAAAGGCTGTACGTAACAGGTGTTACTTTCAGATACTTCCCAGGTGGATCTGCTGAGGGTATGAATCTAATGCAGTAGCTGCAATACTGCCAAACGAGGTGGCCCACCCTACTGGGCAGAAAAAACTTAATACAAACCACCACCATGCAGGTTAAGAAATGAAAAAACAAATAATCGAGGCAATCCACCTCTGACCACTCATTTAAAAGGAGCCTTACAGCTCAAATCTTCCATTAAAGCCAAACAAGCAAGAGACTCCCCAATCCACACTTCCTTCTCACTTACAAATCAATCTCGATTTAGTCTTCTAAACCACCCTTTATGTACAGCAGTATACTGCTCCCCAGATAGGGTTACACTACATAAATACCAACATATAATCATACAGGAAGCACCCTACAAAGGCCCATTTTATTTGGACAGGTGGGGCATATGTCGTATTACTGCGAAACACCATCCCCCCTAAGATCCTAGTCTATTTCAGCCATCTACAAAGAGGGTTTGTCTGAGCAGTATTTTATTTTATTTATTTTTATTTTATTTGCTTATAGAGCGCCTGACTAGACCCCCGAAGGGGTATCTCCGCGCTATAACTGCAGATGGAGGTAAGAGTAACAATATAATCAGAAATGAAGTAGCGTTAGTAGCTGGGAAACAGATAGGTTTTTAGATTTTGTCTGAACATTAAGTGGTTAGTGATTGACCTTAGTTCAAGCGGTAGTGAGTTCCATAATATGGGTCCAGTGTGGGCCAGGGCACGGCCACCTTGTCTGGTTTTCTTGATTCTGGGTGTTTTAAGAAGTTGCTGGTTACTGGAACGCAAAGAGCGTCCTGGAATGTAAGGCTGAAAGATGTCAGTGAAATACTTAGGGCCTATCCCCAGTAGGGACACTCACTTGCACTGCTTGAAGGACTCCATGGCTTCCTTCCAATCCTGCTGCTCAAAGTACAGCATTCCACGGTGGTACGCCCTGTATGCCTGCAGAGACATGAACAAGATTAAACAGAGGGGTTACAAGGGAAGAGGACCAAAGTGACTTTAAATGCTACAGAAAACAAATTCAGTTAATGTTATCTTTCATATATTAGGTTTGTAATTGTGCTGCCTCAGCCCCGGGAACACTGGAGAAAAGTAAAGACAGGCTAAAGCAAGTGAAAGATATTGTGAGGAGAGAAGGACAATGAAACATGATGCCCAATGATCCAAGACGGTTACACTTGTTTTAGATCAGTGCATCAGAATGCTGAAATGGCCCGTTCACTTGAAATAAAAAGAATAGACCTACTCAATTTTTGCTGATGAGTTCAAAGCAAAGTGACACATCTAGACATTGCCCCAGTGTCAATAACAATAAAGGAAACAGAAATCCAACCTGAGCCTCCAGTTTGGTCTTCGCATCAACCCGCTCACTTTCACACAGCATCTCTAGCTCTTCAGCACGCTTCACTGCTTTGCGTAGACGCGACAAGAGATGGAAGCGCTTTCGAGGTTCGGTGTTGGACTCTTGCTTCAACTGCATGGCGTAGCTCCATGCCCGCTCAGCATCCATAAGGATAAGCAGCAAGTACCTGATAAAGAGAAGTAAGTAGCAGATCCTTTACTAAAAAAGAGAAAGACCACAAAGCCATGTACTCTGTCTATTCCATGTATACGCTAACCATGCATATTTTGTTGGCTAACAGTCATCAATACCAAATGTTGTCCTAAAGCTTTTTTAATGTGTAAAATTTGCTTTTATCACCATAGGCAAGAACTACAGCATGGACGTTTTCGTGACAGATGATGCAGGCGCTCACACAACCAGAATGGCGTGTTAGTGTCCCATGTCAGTGCACGTCTATTTCCAGCTCACTGAAAGAAACTTTGTGGTATTCTCTCAGCCTGCCGACGACCTCCTTGCTGCCCAAGTCCAATCTATATTAACAGTCCCGGGAGCACAACTCATAGGTGTGGCTATTAAAGAAGGGACCAGGGTTCACACCAGGCAAGAATGAGTGATGTGGATAGCTGCACATTGTTGCAACAGCTATTGCAGTTGTGGTTACCTGTAGGAGTACAGCAGCTGTTGACCAGTAGTAGTGGATAGTTATCTTTCACAAGAATTAAAAACAACTGGGCAATAGCTGTGCATGGTGATGCCCATAACAGGGCAGCAAATATTACAGTGTTGAAGAACAGTCACAGAGCAGCACCTATTATAGCACTACTATTTAGCATAGAACAATTTAGAAGCAGAAGTGCAAATGTTCAGCACATAATCAAGGCAACAGACACTGCATTACAGTGTAGAACATTAACATGGCTAGAGTCACTGTACAATTGTAATTGCTTCTATATAGTGCATACTCCCCTGGCAAGGCTTCGAAGCGCTTTATGGTTGGACACATGTATTATCCCCATCAGGGCGTTTGTTTTTCTCTCGGTTCAGGATATCACAGCAGTGAGCAATGAAAAACATCTTTTCAAAGAAGCAGCCTTCCATTCAACCAACATCTGCATATTGCCAGCTTCCACAAACAAGCATTTGCAATGCAGTTGGTCTCGCATTAACGAGAGTTTAAGTTATTGGCATTGTAAATGACAATACCGTTTATTTATCTGTTTTGAGAATTAGCACATATATAAAGGCATTATCATTTACAATGTCAATAGCTCAAACTCTTGTAAATGCGAGACCTATTTTATTTCAAAGACGCGGACGCCATTGTTCCGGGCTGCTTGGAAAGTGAAAGCTTGCATGACGCGCTGAATGTTGCAGGAAAGCATGAAGTGCCTGCAGTAGGAGAAAATAGTACTTACAGACTAAAAAAGACATACCGTTTTTTAAGCAAAGGGCAATTAACACTACAGGGAGCGCTTTATAGACAATTTAACTTCCTTATTAAAAATTAGAATGTGTATCCCCGATTACTTTAGCGCCCAATATCCAAACTGACTATTTTGAATCATTTGTTTTCCCTCTAGATCTAGTCAATGAAATAATAAACATTTAATACAAAAAATGTAGTAAATATGTTCACTAAATAATTACTTGGGAGACGTAGTAAAACTGAGTCGCCAATAACGTCCACTGTTGACAATTTACCGCTCAAAGTGCTTTTTAAACCGTTAGTTGTACTTCCCCCACCTATGCCACAGCTTCATGGGACTGCAAGATGAGCAAGATTGTTGTTTATCCATATGGAGATTTCCTAGACCGATTAGCGCGGGGACGCTCCAGGGTAACCATGCGCTCTATAAATCCGCATCCAATCGAATCCAATCTCCTTTATTCCCAGGAAAACAGGAAGTGCTCTGGGGCTCCGAAAGACACAGCCTGGTTTTCAACCTCGAGTCTCCAAGAAGAGGGGGATAAATTGGTTTTCCTAGGGAGATGCCAACGAAAACTACGGAGGCAAACTAAGTATTAGAAGGCGAGGAAGAAGATGCAAGGTGAATTAGAGTAAAAATGAGAGTGACAACTTGCAGATAAGGGGCGGATTAAGAAACGTGTATCTGAGATCAAGAGCACTTACAAACAGAACAAGCATTTGCAATGCAATAGGTCTCGCATTTACGTACGTTTGAGCTATTGGCATTGTAAATGACAATGCCTTTCTTTATGATTTGGTTTTTAAAACATAAATAAAAGGCATTGCCATTTACAATGCTGATAGCTTAAACTCGAGTAAATGAGAGACCTATTGTATTGCAAATGCTTGTTTTTAATGGGTATATGGTATATGGTATAGCTCCTTGTTGGGGGGAGGAGGGGGAGGGAATTGAAGGGGGATATTGTGCAAACAGCACGTCCTTGCCAATGTCACTCATTATTACCACCCTGAGGTGTGCACTCCACTCCACTCCCACAAAGAGCACTGCATTTTTAGCTGTGCCCTTTGGTTTCTTGGCCCTCGCTGGAGTGTTATACATATTTTCAAGCATTGTACATATATAGCACAGTAAGTCAAATTAAGGATTGTTCACAAATGCATACCAATTTTATCTAATATTAAATGAGAAAGCGCTAGAAACAAAATCCAATTTCACTATTATATTTCCACCCTACTAAGAAATAACAGAGAACACTGGTGTTGTCTTGAGCATCAATGCATCTCAATCCTTTAGATTGTTTGTTACTTTTTACAACAAGGAAAGTGATCTTTATAATATATTTGATGGCTTGAATCCTTCTTTAAGCGAAAAAGGTTTTTAGTTTTTTCAGCGCTTTTGGCATTTTGCATTGTTACTAACAAACTTTTTACCCTAACTATAACCTGCTGAACTTCCCTGTTCTAACTAAATTGTCTGTTACATCATAACATTTATTGTGAGCTCATAAAAAGTTTGCAAAAAACGCAAAATGCAACAAGGGAAAACCAAGGAGTCATTTCCTAGCCTTTTGTGCTCTGTAAGGAGAAAACTTAAACAAGCAAACAAAAAACAGTCGCAAACTTCATGGGGCACAGTTGACACACCCGGTGGTGGGAATGTGCCTGCCTCATCAGCCACTTTGTGAGTGTAGCTCTCTGTGGCAATCTGTTTTTTATGTATTTAAATGATAGGCCGCCTGTCCTTGAGCAATTAACCAGAGCCATTTAAAGAGATAAGAAGCTCCAAGCCCCTCTAGTGCCCAGACAGGACCCAGCTGTAGCGGGATTAACTTCCCCTATGGAGTTCAAGCAAAAACGGGTTAAATACATCCCTGCTGTGACTCAATGCCACCTAGTAGGCCCCTGCACACTTATGTTCCTATATTGTATTGTAATTGCATTTATATAGCTCTTACTACCTCCAACGAGGCGTCAATGCGCTTATATGTCATTTTGTTTGACAAGGCTGTATCAACTGAACTGCGCAATTAGCATATTACATTTGTTGTAGGAGCCACATGCCTGCCCTGGAGATCTATATAAAGTATGTGCGTCTCGATTGTAAGTGACTTCCGCCATCTTGAGTGAGCTACACTCATTTGTATATTAAGAGCACGAGGGGCATGTAATTAAAGTATTGTCTTCTCTAGCATGCCTTTTTTTTGCCCATCTGCCTTTATTTCGCTGCTCACACAACACCACATCTTTGGATGATTTGCCCTTTGCGCTGCCCATCCACAAGCTGGCAAATGGAAGCAGCTGACGTAAGCGCGCCGTGACCGCGCACCATATGCGTGCACATCTCCTGTCCGGGCATGGAAGCAGCTAACGTAAGCGTGCCGTGCCCGCACACCATACGCGTGCACATCTCCTGTCCGGGCGCGTGCACATCTCCTGTCCCCCTTCGGAAGCAAAATTGACGACAATAGATCTCGCCAAGCGAGAAGCGCATGTGCTGTTTTGCTAGGCGAGACCTAAAAAATGGACCGCCTGTGACAGGGCATAAAACAGAGCCCAATAGGGACCTGTTTCGAGGCCTCCTTTAAAAAACTGCTGTTGCTTAGCACCGGTAAGACCCAGCCCACTTAAAGCCCTGGGAAGGTGAATGCATCAGGAATGGAAGCCTAATTTTTCTGGAATGGATGGTTAATGTCCCTGGAACTGAAGATGAATACCTCAGCAGGAATGGATGGTGAATGTCTCCGGAATGGAGGGTGAATGCCTTAGGAATGGATGGTGAATGCCTCAGGAATGGACGGCGAATGCCTCAGGAATGGACGGCGAATGCCTCCGGAATAAACGGCGAATGCCTCCGGAATGGACGGCGAATGCCTCCGGAATGGACGGCGAATGCCTCCGGAATGGACGGCGAATGCCTCCGGAATGGACGGCGAATGCCTCCGGAATGGACGGCGAATGCACAGGAGAACTAGTAGCCGCGTATGCAGTGACTACTGACACTGAAGTTATAGAAACACACCGTATTGACACCCTGTCTGCTCAAGCAGCAGAGCTAGTTGCTCTGACCCAAGCCTGCATACACGCCAAGAACCTGAAAGTTAACATATATACAGATTCACGCTACGCATTTGGAGTCGTACACGACTTTGGAGTGCTCTGGCAGGAGAGAGGTTTCATGACTTCTCATGGAACCAAGATTCAGCATGGTCTCCTTATTCAAGCTCTGTCAGATGCTATACACTTACTGACATCTATCGCTATCATGAAGTGCAAAGCACACACGAAGGTTACTGACACTATTTCCCAGGGTAATGATCTAGCAGATCGCACAGCCAAGCTTACAGCACAGACACCAGATATACCAGTTAACAAGACACCAACATCCATTCTAGAACAGACTACTTGTATGACAGTTAAGGACCCCACTCAAGATGTCATAGATATCCAGTTACATGCTACTCCCGATGAAATCAAGAAATGGTCCGAACAAGGAGGGGTCCAGACAGATCAGGGATGGGTAATGAAGGGAAAAGCCACATGGTTTCTCCCCGACTCTATGGTTCAAGTCATTATCAATACCGCACATAGTCCAGCACACTTAGGAGAAAAAGCTATGTTAGACAGTATCCAGAACATTTGGTTCAACAAGCATTTACGAGCTGCAGCTAAGCAGAAAGTCCGTACCTGTATGATATGTTGCCAGTTCAATCCAGGTAAAAGTGTTCCGGTGGAACAAGGTGGATTCCAGCCCCCTGACCACCCTTTTGAAGTCCTCCAGATGGATTATATTCAGATGGAGCGATGTCGAGGTTTCAAGTATGTCCTTGTAGTTGTATGCGCTTTGTCCAGGTGGACAGAAGCATATCCAGTCCCAGATTACACAGCCGCGACCACTGCCAAGCAGTTGGTTCGTGAATTCTTCCCCCGCTATGGACTCCCAAGGGTCGTATATTCTGATAACGGCCAGCCATTCTCATCTGAGCTGATGAAACACGTTTCCCTGTTGTTAGGATACCAGTGGAAGTTCCATTGTGTACGCCATCCTGAAGCAGCCGGTCTAGTAGAGAGACATAACCAGACCCTGAAAATCCGCATTGCCAAAGTCTGTCAAGAAAAAGGTGTAGACTGGCTGGTAGCTCTGCCAGTCGCTCCGTTTTATATGCGCATGGTCGCACATTCCAGATCAGGTCTGTCCCCCTATGAGGTCGTATTTGGCCGCCCCCCTAATATGTGGGGTACACCTAGACCCCGAAGTATTACAGATGTTTCAAGTAATATGCTGACAGATTACCTAGCTTCCTTGATGTCTGCCCTACACTCTTGTCGTTCACAGGTTGCCGCCGCATTTCCAGACAATACCGAGGTGGCACCGCATGAAATCGTTCCCGGAAGTCTGGTTCTTGTAAGGAACTTTGATCGTTCAAGTCCGCTGGAGCCTCGCTGGAAGGAGCCAAAGCAGGTCCTCCTGGCCACCCGTACTGCCGTCAAGCTGGAAGGCAGGAAGGGGTGGGTCCATCTGTCTCACGTAAAGAAATTTTATGGACTAAAGACTGTTTCCAAGAACATTTCCGAGGATTTTAAAGACTGCCAAAGTACTATTCTCAAGGACTGTCCCGCAAAAGACAATGATACAAAACCCTCCCTGTTAGAGAAAACTCCGCAACAGGAGTATAAATTGAAATTAAGGTCTAGTAAAATAAGTCAGCCAGTTTGATTGTCTAAGTCCTCCCCTAGGTGAAACGGTTAGACCGGTTTCTGACATGTATAAAATAGACCCCCATAGAGAGAGAGTTAGTGAGAACTCTAAAAGTTGCATTATTATTTTATGTTTTCTGCTATATCTCAGCCTTATGATTGCCTGCACGAGTTATGCATTTTATTTATGTTTTCCACTTTCTCATGTAAATAAGACTTCTAATGCTACAGTAGAACACACGTTTAGTGATCTGCCTCCTCATGAACTCTCTTATCGTCTTGCTATGCGAAATAATTCCTTTATCCGCATGTTACATTATTCACACCAGACCAGCAATGCCACTAATTGTTGGGTGTGTGGTCGACTCCCCCCTTTCCAGACACCGAAGGGAGTTCTGCCACTATTTCCTTATCCATTTTCACATACTGGTTCGTGTGGAGCATGGTCCACGTTAACATTATCCTCAAATGATATGTCCTTTCTTAACAGTACATGTTTTCCAGGCAAGCAAGGTCTTCCCCACAGAACAGGGTTAGATCTAGAAAATGAAGTTTATAATTTGGGTAATTATTCTTCGAATTTTATGGTCTTGAATGTTCAGTCTGATACTACTCCAGTCTTACCTGCTATGTCAGTATTACCAGTCAAAGGCGAATTATGTGTCAGAAATAATGGTTCCGTACATGTAGGACATAGTGATTGTACTACTATTGTCAAGTATAGTGACAGCAGGAAATCTATTTTCAAAGCTTCACGTCATTCTTATTTTGTTTGTGGTCAGACCGCATATGTTCGTCTGCCCCTCGATTGGGAGGGAACCTGTTACATTGCATTCCTTCTGCCACCAGTTTTTCTAGCCCCACCCGACTATCATAGGAATTCCCACCTAGTACATACTAGACACAAGAGAGACCTCCCGATTGTCGATTATACTGAAACTGCTCTAGAACAATACATAGATATCAATAAAGGTGTCTTCCCCTACTTAGGTACTGTCGTGAATAGTAAACTGATACGTAGATTAACCAGAACCCTTGAAGCAGTAGTGATTGAGACTACCTCTGCTCTAGGTAACTTAACCGAAGAGCAATCTTTTATGAGAATTGTCGTGCTCCAGAATCGTCTCGTCCTTGACGTCATACTGGCCGATAGGGGCGGGGCATGTAGAGTCATCGGATCTAGTTGCTGCATTTTCATTCCTAATAACGCGCCGTCTGTTTATTCAGCTATAACCAGACTCCATAAAATTGCCCATCTGTTACACCAAAATCCAGGCACCTGGACATGGTCCGGTTGGTTCTGGAATATAATTTCCGCCTGGGGATGGAAAGTGTTGTCCTTTCTAGGTATTACAGTAGCGATCATATTCAGTTGCTGCCTCTGTATACAATGTGGCCCTGCGATTTGCGGCATTTGTGCTACCTCTTGTATTCCTAGTCCCAAGTCCCGTTCTAAATCCAGTTCCAAGAAAATTCGAGACGAGCAAATGATACTATATGAAATGATAGATGGTATCATGAATATTGTTGTTTCCTGATGGAAACGTAGTGACAAGGAGGGAATGTGGAAAAGTAAATTTTGCCATGTTCTGTGTCCCTACGTGTTCCCCATCCTATGTTGTATGTGCATGATTAATATGCATATGTATTCCCCATGATCGATTAAAGACGCAATTACAGTTGTGTCCATCTCTAGTATGCCAGTTTCCAGTTCTCGTGAAAGCTACGAGTATTAGGCCTATGTAAAAGTTACGTTGCCACGTTTCTCAGTGTGCACGTTATTTCATTGAAAAGTCCCCGTTTCTAGGCCTCAAAAGGGCCCGGACACCAGATTCAGCTCCTGTCTCCTGAGCCCTCGCTGAGGAGCGATACAGCCCCCACCTGTGTTCCTGACCCTTCACTTACTTCCTGCCTCACAGTGCCCGGCTCGGCCTGGCTCTGCCTGCCAGTCTGCCAAGAGTATGTTATGATTCTAGTTATCAGTCCAGCCCTCCTTCTCTGCATTCCTAATGCTACTGAATCGCATCAATAGTTTCCGTCATCGTCTAGCCTTTACGTCTCCATGTAAGAGAAATACTGTATTAATGGTCATTTAATATTCTTCAACACGCACTACATGTAGAGTAATGCATGCACCAGTCTTAGAATCTGTTAGCCTTTACCTCGATAACTTTTGGATTCTATCAACATGTTCTCTAAACATCAGATACTAGATAGTGTTTAGGTACATGTCGCCCTGACTCTCCAGACTTCAGTCTCTGCTCCTAGCGCAGAAGTCATAGCCCCCAGCTTCTCCTAGTAACACGTCATTGTCAGTTTACGCGCACCACTAGGTTAGAGGTCCCGGCTCCTCAGGTAGCCCCCTCCATGTTTCCGCCCCATTTATGACATATTCTGTTACGTTTACATCACATGTTTATGTACACGCCTCCTGTTACACCTACTTTCACCCTTATCTTTCGCGACTGCTATGCACCCCACCCACTGCTCCGCCTATCGTATGTATTGTAATGCAACTGTTTTAGTATATATGCTTGTGCACTGTTATTAAATGTTACGCCGACTCCGATCCTGCCCCCGGCAGCGCTGCCATCCCAGGTCTTGCAGGTTGTCCTGTTCCTGTCCTTTATGCTGTATTAAAACCTGCAAACTCCTACTACCTCGAATCTTGACTCTTATTTATTGAGCTGTTATTACTATATCCAGTCAAAAATAGATCCGGTATTATTTATTTATATACCACACCGTTCTTACATCCATGAGGGAAAAGATAAGGAGCGGTTTTTTGGTCTCTAAGGGAAATCAGAATGAGATCAGGGTTGCATGCGAAATACTGGAGAAGAAAGTCGACGGTCTCGATGTAAGGACAGAATCCTTAGAGGGCTCTATGGGGTCACTTAAAGCCAATTTGGAGATAGCTGAATTAAAGATCCAAATTCTCCGCAGAGAAGGGGATGTTATGTGGGAGAGAGTTGAATCGTTGGAAAATTACTCCCAGCGGAATAATCTTCGGCTCCTGAAGGTCCCGGAGGAGAAAGAAGGGAATGACTTAAAGTCTTTTGTGGTTTCACTATTAAAAGAATCCCTAAATCTGGAAGAGGCATCTGACATCCTGGAGAAAGATATACAGCGGATACATAGAGACCCCTATCGATTAAACCCTGGTAGAGTTAAATCTAGGAAAATTCTGGTCAATTTCCACACATATACTTTGAAGAATTTTTTTTTTAAATCTAGCTCTGAAATCTAAGTCACTAAAAGGCCCAGACTTTTCTTTTGAAGTACGGTCGGATCTTTCTAAGTCCACCCTGGAGCGTCAATGGGAACATGGCCAAAGGATGGACAAATTTAGATCCCTAGGTGCAACAGTGCAAATGAGGTTTCCCGCGTTTCTACGGATCATGTTTAATAATAAAATGCACAACTATAGATCCCCCCTCGAGGCTGATGAACTGTTGGAATCCATCAAGGACTTTTCGTGTGGAGGTAGTTAGAATATAGAATATACTTAATTTTGTACTATCAATATAAACTTTAGGGAATATTCAATAAGGTCCCAATTTCCACTTTTCTCTGATAAGAGGTGGGCGGATAGCAATGTAGTTTGTTTATTGGGAGATCAGGGTGTCTTTTCACTAGGGTTTCCTAATATAAAAGAAATAGAAAACAAATAAGTCAAAAATTAGATTAAAAAAAAAAATATATATATATATATATATATATATTTTTAAAATAAAAAAAAAATAACCACAGTGAAGAAAGAAAAAGGAAGAAGGGAATTAGAAAAAAAAATATAATAAAATTAAATAGGAGAAGAAAAATATAGGGGGGGGTTATTAATCAGGATTAGCCTTACCTTACTCTGGCAGTGACTCTGTAGTTCAAGTAGTGTAGGGGGTGGGGGGGGGGGGAACTGCTAGAGGGCGTCAATCTGGCTATACATCAGGCCAGTGTGAGTGGGGAGGGGTTTTCCAGGAGGTGGGGGAGGGCAGGGGTAGGGGTTGAGGCGCACAGGGTGGTGGGAGAAAAATTGGAAATAGTCTTCATAAGTCAGCCCTCTTTCAGTTTCTTTTAAGGTCCGGTAACGGTTGTTTTCAAGCCTCGTGGTGTCAGAATTCGTTTTCAATCGAGTTTGGGATGGGTGATACCAGGTGGGAAGGGATGAGGAGAGGGAAGAGTTGATATGGCCTCCCTTCAATATCTATCCTGGAATGTCAATGGCCTGCGCACGAGGGGTAGAAGAGATCGAATCCTTCAATACTTGAGAGACTCCCCTGCGCAGGTCATTGCCATACAGGAGACACATCTCCTCAAAGCAGAGATTATTGAGCTATTAAAAAACCAGAAATGGATTGATAAATTTGTATGCACAGATCAAACGACAAATATAAGAGGGATCCTCTTTATTTTTAAGAAACAAGCAAAGGCCCAAATACTGGAGTACAAAGAGGACCATAGCGGGAGATGGCTCCTGCTAAGAGTTTCGTTAGGCGGCTTGATTTACTCACTGGTGGCCTATTACGGCCCAAATCATGACGATCCATCTTATTTAGACATTATCCGGAACCACCTGGTAACCTCTCATGATCCAGTTATTTGGGTTGGGGACTTCAACATTGTGCTGAATCCCAAGCTTGATAAGTCGCCCAATTCTAGAACCTGTGTGTTCTCTAAATCATGGCAAATTTTGGTGTCAACAATGGCACAACTAGGACTAGCTGATGTATGGACGGAAAGGGCTGGCAATAAATTGGGGGTCTCATTCCGGAACCTTAAATATAAGCATAAGTCAATAATTGACTACGCATTGTTTAGTTATTGTCTCAAAAATTCATTGGCGGAGATAGTGCATCTCCCTCCTCATCTTTCCGATCACTCGGCTATCCTTTTTTCCCTAAAACCCGACAAGCAAATCAGACATGCTTCATGGTCATTTGATCGGTCTATATTATTAGAAGATGATGAAATTAGTTTCTTAGTAGCTGAGACTAAACTTTTTTGGGAGGTCAATCTTGACTCTGAAGGTATTGCTACCGCGTGGGACGCTCTGAAAGCCTTTTGGAGAGGCTGCATAACTAATAGAGCCTCTCACAGACGGAAGTTGTACAAGGAGAAGATCACAAATCTAGAATCGTAAATGAACTCTATTTAAAAAAAGCTCGGCACCTCTATAGGTTCTAAAGAGGAGCAAGAGAAGTTGGCTGAGCTAAAAAAACAACTTGAAAGCACCCTACAAGAAAGAGTTGCCAGGAGATGGGAAGACAAGCAAAATCTCCCACTTGTGGGGGGAAGCAGCAGGGAAGGTATTGGCTTGGAAAATAAAATCAGACCAAGCACAAAACTATATCAGAGAGATAAAGCTCAAAGGTGAACAATTTCCCCGGACCTCAAACTCCGACATTGGGAGTGCCTTTCAGGACTTATTCCAGGCTAGCTATAAAGAGGATATCATTGATGACCATTTCGCAAGAGACTCTTGGCTTGAGAAAATCTTTTTGCCGACTCTCTTACCTGCGCAAAGTAGTCGCTTGGAGACCGAAATATCAGAAGCAGAAGTGAGTAAAGCCATTGGACAATTTAAGCAAGGAAAGCCGGCCGGCCCCAACGGTCTACCAGGAGAATTATATCGTGTTATAAGTGAAGCTATCATACCAACTTTGAAGGCCCTTTTTAACAGTATTCTCTTGATGGGGGAGGACCCTCCTAAGTCGTGGAGTGAAGCAATGATAGTCCTGATCCCTAAACCAGGGATAATATGTTGGGGAGCGTAATTGGTTCAATTATTCATCAAGATCAGAAAGGGTTTATAAAAGGGCGTCAGCTAGCCGATCTCACGCATGACCTAGTCGGGGCCATTGACATCGCCTCTACCTTCGCTCTTCCTTTGGCAACTTTCACTTTGGATGCAACCAAGGCCTTTGATAGGGTAAATTGGTCCTATCTGGCTGCGGTTTTGAAAAAATACAATTTTGGAGATAGCTTCTGCCGGGTTATTTCTCTCATGTATAAGGCCCCAGCAGCTAGGCTGCTAGTCAACAATATTCTGACAGAGCCCTTTAAAATTACAAGGGGCACAAGGCAGGGCTGCCCGCTTTCCCCGCTTCTTTTTAATTTATACATTGAGATGTTCGCTCAGGTACTAAGAGAAGAGGCCAACATCCCTCCCTTCAAATTTGAGGGGTGGGAAAAGCAGGCAAGCCCTCTACGCAGACGATATTCTTATTTTACATCGGACCCGGATTTAGCGTTCCCTACAGTTATTAAGCGGGCAGAGGAATTTGGGCGGGTCTCTGGGTACGAGATAAACGTAAGCAAAACTGAAATAATGGCCTGGAATATCACTAACACGCAATTTGACGTGACCTCTTCCATGCGATATCTCGGAATCCGTAATACCCAAGAGGTTGGGAACATCATGCAAAATAATTTAGACCGGGTCTTAAAAGACTGTCAGAAAAAAATTAAATCTTGGACCTACCTCCCATTATCCATACTAGGGAGGATAAATCTAGTGAAGATGTCTATTCTTCCTAAATTCACATTTATTTTTAACACCATCCCCCTGGCCTTTGATTCAAAACAACTAGACAAAAGCCAGCGTGAGATCAACTCTTTTATTTGGAAATATAAAGCCACTAGATTTGCATGGACGAAGTTGAGAAGAAGGAGGGAAAAGGGTGGGCTGGCACTACCTGATTTACAGTACTATGTATGGGCCTTTCAGTTGTCCTACCCTAGAATGCGTTTGAAATCACCATCTAGTTCGTCAATAGGAATAATGTTTCAGGCCATGCTAGTGGGGGCCAATTAATAATTGATGGATTTTTGAATTCTTCAAGAAAGTTAAATTGAAAAATTCTCCAATCTCTGGCTAGAGTCTGGATGCAGATTAAAAAGAAAATAGGGCTGTCCTATTTTTCAAATTTTGCACCCTTGTGGGACTACCCAGGTCTACCATTGTATCTAAGGGACAGTTTGGCGATTCCTGTGAAGGAAGCTGGGATTGTAAGATGGGGAGACTTGCTGGCAGGGGGCTCAATGGTGACATGGGAGGAGTTACGGGACAGGGTAGGCCCTGACCTATCGAGGTTTAAACATATGCAGCTTGATAGCTGGGCCCGGGCCTTGTGCAGGAAAGGTATCCCTTTGGGGAAAGACAGCAACTTGGAACATCAGCTGGTGGCGAGGCAAGGGGGCGGTAAAGAGGTTGCCCTTTGGTACTGGAGTATTTTGGAGGAGGTATATGGGGATTTTAATCTCCCTGATGAACTGTGGGGGGGGGGGGGGAGTTGGGGGTTCAGTGTGAGCAGTTATGGCTGAAGTCATTCACCCTTCTATACAAGATTGTTAAACCAGCATGGCTGAGGCGTAACCATCTTTTCACTGTCCACCGTGCATACCTTTCTCCGCTAAGGCTATCAAAATTTCAGCCAGGAAAGAGATGTAACAAATGCAATCTCTTTGAAGCATCAGACGTGTATATGTTTAAAGACTGCCCCCCATCTGCACATTTTAGGAGAAAGTAAAGGCGACGTTGGACTCTATCCTTAACACTTCATTGTTTGCCATTAGTCATTTTTGGCATAGATGAAAACATCTCCGTTCAGACAAGATCTTCCCTTTTTTACGCCCTTCTTCTGGCAAGAAGACAAATATGTAAGTTTTGGGTAGATGCGGTTGCTCCAACGCACTCAGGTTGGCTGACATCCCTATACGAAACATCTAAGGTGGACTTGGCTAGAGCTTGCAGTAAAAAGAATTTGGCTTTCTGGGATTTATTGGTAAAGTGGAGATAGGTCTACCGGGGTTTGTTTTTTTTTGTTCCCCGGGTCCTATGATTATGCCTACTTCGCTCCATGGACCTTGTGTCATCGGTCTCCCCGGTTACTGTAATGGCCCAACAGGTTGAAACATACCTTGATGGAGTAATTTTGCTAGCCCTCAACCCACCCCATGTTTTGGATTCTTCTTCCGCCAATTTGTCAATCGTGACCCGGCTTGAGAGATAACTATAATCTTGTTTCTCTCAATTTAAGACACTTAAGGTGGTTGGCGTTTCCTTAAAGAGGGTAAGGCAAATGAGGACAAAAAAAATAAAAAAGATGTGGCATTGAGCACTTTATGTACTGTTTTGCACCTATTATGTATCAGCACTTGATCACATAACTTGTGGAAGCTTATATCTCATGTATCCTTGGCACCTTAATGCATTAGCACTTTATAATTGGTTAATGCACTAGATGAACATCTCAATGAGTAAAACCTGATCTAACTTAGACTATCGTGGATAATTTTTTAACAGTATTTCGTACAATAGGCATATTTGTATTTATTTGTAATTTGGCCTTAATCTCGCCATTGTTTAGCTTGAAGTTTTATAAATTGTTAACTTCTTTTAAACTAATCATTTTGTTTTGTAGGAATGTTAGTATATGTGTGTTTTAGTATGCTTTTATGGTGTCCTCTTTTACATGCACCGAATAAAGCTGATTTTGACTCAGACTTTGAATACATCAGGAATGGAAGGCGAATGCATCAGGAAAAGAAGATGAATGTCTCAGGAATGGAAGGTGAATGCCTCAGGAAAAGAAGAGGAATGTTTCTGGAATAGAAGGTGAATGCCTCAGGAATGGAAGGCAAATGCCTCAGGAAAAGAAGATGAATGTTTCTGGAATAGAAGGAGAATGCTTCAGGAATCGAATGGAAGGTGAACGCCTCAGGAATGGGAAGCGAACGCATCAGAGATGGATTTGAAATCAGCAGATACAGAAAGTGAACAACTACAGTATTGAATTGTGAAATTCTCAGGTATTGAAGCTAAGGCAGTGTTAGATGCACCTTGGGTAGCCCTTAGATAAAGTAGGTGAAATGCTCACCCTGCCGGTGAAATCGTTACATGTTAGAAGCGACATTGTCGAAACCCAGTTACCTGAAAAAACGTCGAGCTACATAAAACATGACAGCTTTCAGGGAAGAAGCACCAGATTGATCTTAAACTCCTCGAAAGCTCTATTAAGACCTTGACGTTAGCTTTTCCGAAACCAATTACATTTTCATGTTATTGCAGCACATGAAGCAATGCAAGAGGACAGGAGGGCAGGGTGGCCAAGCAGCAGCTCATCCGAGGTTAAACCAACAACAAAGTACATCTCCAGCAATGAGCCTCTTGAAGTCCGGTTTCAATTAAATGTGCAGCACTTTGTAATGGACGGACAAAAAGGAATTACAAATGTTTGCAATCTTGCAGGAGAGTTTTCAGCTGCACTCCAAGTGTCGGCGGCTTATGAACAAAGCCTGGTCAGGACTCTGAGCCGGAGGCGCTTGGCCGCCATTAGCTGATGACTTGCGGTATGGAGACCCCCACGGAGGGCAAGTGAGGGGGTAAGAGAGACTGCTGAGATGACAGCCAGACTGGTGTCTGCAGACAGGAGGCGGAGCTGCGTTACAGTAGGCTCTACGGGTACATGCCAAAAACGGGCTTCTCTGCCCCGCCAGAGTGCCCGGAGACGCCGTGCAGCCACCGCGGGTGCATTATCGAGCCCGGAGACTTTTTATCCGGGTGACGACACGTGCCCATCGCAGACCGAGGCAGTGCGTGCATCTCCCACAGTCGGATACATGCTTAAAGGTGAATATGGAAGGGCCAAGGAAGAATGTTCACATAAAAGGTACAGTCAAGGGCCGGAGAGTAATACCATATCAGCACAGGGTCCGATGAGAGTTGCAAAAGAGGAGGGAATCAGGTCCAGCGAGAGAAAATGGGACGAGAGATAGGGGGTTACATAAAGGGAAACACAAGTGAAGACTAAAGAATTACTAAAAGTTCACGCAGATTATGAGAGGACTAGTTGGGAGTTAGTATCATGGGCATGTGAGACAGAGAAGGGTGCTAAGTTGCTAAGAAACTGTCCAATGGGGCACAGTTGAGGAACTACTCTAGACAGTCCTGGGAGATGGGGGGGGGTCTCTCAAACCTGCTTATTAAACAAGCAATGCTCGCGGGAAGCCACGCACCAGCTCCTGAGGTCGAGCGGTGGCAGCACGCGCCGTGGCGGATTCCTCAGCACTGCTGCCAGGCCCTTCAGCCTGTCTGGGAAAGCGAAAGCACGCCGCCATGCACGCGTAGGGACAAAAAAAATGCACGCGCTTGTGCACAAAGATGGTGTCGGGCTGTCCACATGCGCGTGCATTTTTGTGTCCCTATGCGTTCATGTTTAGCTTTGCGGATGGCGAGCCATCTTTGTCCATTTGGACGCGAGTGCATTCAGCTTTGGCTGAATCGGTTCCAAAAGGTCCTCCCCATGGCGAGAGCAGCACATGCGCTGCTTTCGCCAGGCGAGACCTAATGTGGTCAATTACATTTATCTGCCACCAAATCCCACGTTTCTGTAAAATAATGGATAGAGTCAAACGGGGTAAACAACTAGGTTTGAGCCTCGGCGTTTGCTCAACATCCGGTGATTCTGGGCAAATCACTTAATCTCCTGTGCTACCAAATAATGATGTGTCCTTGTGTAACGTAACTGGTGGCCTTCGGGTGCGGTTTGTGCTATATAAACCTACAGAAAAACCAACGCCTGACCTGCAATAGCCAGATGGGAGGAAGGAGGAGAGGCCATCACACGCTGTACTATGTGATGGATGAGCAAAATGCGCTCTGAGGGAAATTGCCAGAAAGAGAGCTAAACAAACAAAGAATTAACTTTTTGAAATGCACCAATAAGAAGTCAACATTTCTGACTGCCACAGATAGTAACCAATGGCAATCGGTGGCTTTGCCAAATCCCACAAAAGAGATAACAGGTCGATCGAAGCTCGACCTAAAAATGAGAGCGCTCCAGACATGGTTACAAACCCCAACATAAATTATACATGTAGAGTAGTTACTTAAGTCACAAATTGCTTCATGACTAACAAGGTGGAAGTAAAGCTCTACATAAATACAATGCAATTCTGATTTACAATTTCCTAACTTAAAAACAGACAAGGAGAAAAATACTAAGGCACAATGCCAAAGGAAAAGGCAACAGAAAACGCTTACTCTACTTCTCATGTGCTCATCATTTGATGATGTACGTAAGCAGAGCAATCCAATTCACACTTTCTACACATATAGGTTTGGTACAGGTTAATGACCTAAGGGCATTCACAATCCTCGTACTGCAAGAGCAGAATCTACCCACAGGTGTCAGGAACTTGCTTAACAGCATAAGCCACTAATATGCTGGCAGCAGTTATTACTGGTTGGATTGAAGAGGCATCTGGCAGAGGAATATTGTCTCTAGCAGATGAGAGAGATACAGAATGGTCCATGCTAGGGTTCGACTCTAAACTGTTTACCAACAAGCTGTGCCCATGTGAATCATGCTCTGAAGATTCTCGTGATGCCTTGCTATCCTGGGAGAATTTCTGTCTTCTCAAACAAATGCAAGGACGGATCAGAAACTATTGTACAGCATAGTGACATCCCTTTCAATATGAAACAGGATTCCACATTGGACTTCATTTGCTTAGTATTCCTAGATTAAGATACAATCTCTAGTTACAGAATTCACATATCCACATGTTTTCCGCAAGATCTATAAAAATACTTTGGCACCCCAAAGGAACGCCCATATCTACTATGTACTTTCATGTGTCTCTACCTAACTTCCCAATCACGTACAGGCAACCTCCTTAATATTGCTTCGAGTTCCGCATTATGTTCAATTATTCGCTTTCCAATACTTGAATATTACTGAGGTGAGGTTCGCATGGCTATATTGGAAGCCATTTCCTGACTAGGTTTTTGAAGCACCATTTTTAAGTCCTTTAGCACCATACAGATCTCAAGCTAGCAATAAAAGTTGTCCATATTACCACAATATATTGTTGCTTGAACAACTGCTTGCTTTTTCAGTCACTTCACTCTATAAGTGGGTACGCATGCCTGTTCATGTATCATTCAACTATATGCATACCAACACTATTTTATACAAGGCGAGTGGTTGTGTGCTGAAAACTGGTTGTCAATTCAAGCTAGATGAGAAGTGCTGCATGGCTTAAATCGTATACAGTCCAAAAACGACACCTAGTTTAAATGAATCCCCAGTTAGTATTCTCCCACATATTATAAACACGCCTAGACTTCAAAATATTCCATTATAATGTACCATCTCATATCTCCCCTATGCAGAGTAATGAAACTTCTATTGCAACTGAACGGTCATTCATCAGAAAGACGACAAATAAAGATAACCACGCTTTTTTTCAGTGCAGTGTTCCAAATTGTGATCACTGCTGCAACACTAGCAGCTTCAGCACTCTACCCTTCCTAAAATAAATATTTACACAGCAGAAAAGGAAATGTGAATAATAAGTAGTCATACAACTCATACATACTCGTGGTCTATGGCCCGACTCCAAACCCCTTGCCAGCACCATTGGCCAGCGCCGCAGTGGAGTTTTCTGTGTGGATTATACCCTCATAAAGAATCTCGGCCTTGGAGATCAGACTGATCTTGCTGCCAATGTAAGTGTCATGCCACTCACGGCTGCTACCGGGTTGGGAACGCTCCCCCGGTCCGGCATCAGGGGCTGCGCAATGGACGGGCATTGTCTTCAATGACTGCCACGTTGTTTCCGGGCGAAAGCTAAGTATTCTGCCGATAAGAATGAGCCACGTCTCCATGCTATGTCCTACTGTCAACTGTTAATTCTTAGTTTTGCCCGGAAATAACAAGGCCGTCTATGAGAACGGCCCCGCACAGTGACATTTTATTTATGATTTCATTAGGAGGAGCGCACTGTTATACTACCATTGTGTCATTTACATAAACATGTTCAAATCGGCAAGGGCATTAGAGAGGTAGAGAAACAAGCATTTACAATGCAATGGTCTCGGCATCATTAAAGGTAGAGCTATTGGCATTGCTCATGACATTTCTTTTTTTTTCTTTAAATCATAAATAAATGGCATTGTCATTTACATTGTCAATACACACCACTCTGCACTCAACTGCACTCACCTGCACTGCTCTGCACTCACCTGCACTGCTCTGCACTCACCTGCACTGCACTGCACTCACCTGCACTGCACTCACCTGCACTGCACTCACCTGCACTGCACTCACCTGCACTGCACTCACCTGCACCTAACTGCACTCACCTGCACTGCGCTGCACTCACCTGCACTGCACTCACCTGCACTGCACTAAAACTAAATAAATAATAAATAAAAAAAATACCTGCACTGCACTGCACTCAACTGCACTGCACTCACCTGCACTGCACTCACCTGCACTCACCTGCACTGCACTGCACTCACCTGCACTGCACTCACCTGCACTGCACTGCACTCACCTGCACTCACCTGCACTGCACTCACCTGCACTGCACTGCACTCACCTGCACTGCACTCACCTGCACACCACTGCACTGCACTCACCTGCACTGCACTCACCTGCATGCCACTGCACTCACCTGCACTGCACTCACCTGCACTCCACTCACCTGCACTCCACTCACCTGCACTCCACTCACCTGCACTCCACTCACCTGCACTCCACTCACCTGCACTGCACACACTGCACTCACCTGCACTGCACTCACCTGCACTGCACTGAACTCACCTGCACTCACCTGCACTGCACTCACCTGCACTGCACTCACCTGCACTGCACTCACCTGCACTGCACTCACCTGCACTCACCTACACTGCACTCAACTGCACTGCACTCACCTGCACTGCACTCACCTGCACTGCACTCACCTGCACTGCACTCACCTGCACTGCACTCACCTGCACTGCACTGCACTCAACTGCACTCACCTGCACTGCACTCACCTGCACTGCACTGCACTCACCTGCACTGCACTCACCTGCACTGCACTCACCTGCACTGCACTCACCTGCACTGCACTCACCTGCACTGCACTCACCTGCACTCACCTGCACTGCACTCACCTGCACTGCACTGCACTGCACTCACCTGCACTGCACTCCACTGCACTGCACTCCACTGCACTGCACTCACCTGCACTGCACTGCACTCACCTGCACTGCACTCCACTCCACTGCACTCACCTGCACTGCACCGCACTGCACTGCTCTCAACTGCACTCACCTGCACTGCACTGCACTCACCTGCACTGCACTCACCTGCACTCACCTGCACTGCACTCACCTGCACTCACCTACACTGCACTCACCAGCACTGCACTGCACTCACCTGCACTCCACTGCACTCACCTGCACTGCACTCACCTGCACTGCACTCACCTGCACTGCACTCACCTGCACTGCACTCACCTGCACTGCACTGCACTCAACTGCACTCACCTGCACTGCACTGCACTCACCTGCACTGCACTGCACTCACCTGCACTGCACTCACCTGCACTGCACTCACCTGCACTGCACTGCACTCACCTGCACTGCACTCCACTCCACTGCACTCACCTGCACTGCACCGCACTGCACTGCTCTCAACTGCACTCACCTGCACTGCACTCACCTGCACTGCACTGCACTCACCTGCACTGCACTCACCTGCACTCACCTGCACTGCACTCACCTGCACTCACCTACACTGCACTCACCTGCACTGCACTCACCTGCACTGCACTGCACTCACCTGCACTGCACTGCACTCACCTGCACTGCACTCACCTGCACTGCACTCACCTGCACTCACCTACACTGCACTCACCAGCACTGCACTGCACTCACCTGCACTGCACTGCACTCAACTGCACCCACCTGCACTGCACTGCACTCAACTGCACCCACCTGCACTGCACTGCACTCAACTGCACCCACCTGCACTGCACTGCACTCACCTGCACTGCACTCACCTGCACTGCACTCACCTGCACTGCACTGCACTCACCTGCACTGCACTGCACTCACCTGCACTGCACTCCACTCACCTGCACTGCACTCCACTCCACTCACCTGCACTGCACTCACCTGCACTCACCTGCACTGCACTCACCTGCACTCACCTACACTGCACTCACCAGCACTGCACTGCACTCACCTGCACTGCACTGCACTCAACTGCACCCACCTGCACTGCACTGCACTCAACTGCACCCACCTGCACTGCACTGCACTGCACTCAACTGCACTCACCTGCACTGCACTCACCTGCACTGCACTCACCTGCACTGCACTGCACTCACCTGCACTGCACTGCACTGCACTCACCTGCACTGCACTCCACTCCACTCACCTGCACTGCACTCCACTCACCTGCACTGCACTCCACTCCACTCACCTGCACTCACCTGCACTGCACTGCACTCACCTGCACTGCACTCACCTGCACTCACCTGCACTGCACTGCACTCCACTCACCTGCACTCACCTGCACTGCACTCCACTCCACTCACCTGCACTCACCTGCACTGCACTGCACTCACCTGCACTGCACTCACCTGCACTCACCTGCACTGCACTGCACTCCACTCACCTGCACTCACCTGCACTGCACTGCACTCCACTCACCTGCACTCACCTGCACTGCACTGCACTGCACTCACCTGCACTGCACTCACTCCTCTGCGCACTCACTCCTCTGCGCACTCACTCCTCTGCGCACTCACTCCTCTGCGCACTCACTCCTCTGCGCACTCACTCCTCTGCGCACTCACTCCTCTGCGCACTCACTCCTCTGCACTCACTCCTCTGCACTCACTCCTCACTACTCACTACTCACTCCTCTGCACTCACTCCTCTGCGCACTCACTCCTCTGCGCACTCACTCCTCTGCGCACTCACTCCTCTGCGCACTCACTCCTCTGCGCACTCACTCCTCTGCGCACTCACTCCTCTGCGCACTCACTCCTCTGCGCACTCACTCCTCTGCGCACTCACTCCTCTGCGCACTCACTCCTCTGCGCACTCACTCCTCTGCGCACTCACTCCTCTGCGCACTCACTCCTCTGCGCACTCACTCCTCTGCGCACTCACTACTCTCTGCGCACTCACTACTCTCTGCGCACTCACTACTCTGCGCACTCACTACTCTGCGCACTCACTACTCTGCGCACTCACTACTCTGCGCACTCACTACTCTGCGCACTCACTACTCTGCGCACTCACTACTCTGCGCACTCACTACTCTGCGCACTCACTACTCTGCGCACTCACTACTCTGCGCACTCACTACTCTGCGCACTCACTACTCTGCGCACTCACTACTCTGCGCACTCACTACTCTGCACTCACTACTCTGCACTCACTACTCTGCACTCACTACTCTGCACTCACTACTCTGCACTCACTACTCTGCACACACTCACTCTGCACACTCACTCTGCACACTCACTCTGCACACTCACTCTGCACACTCACTCTGCACACTCACTCTGCACACTCACTCTGCACACTCACTCTGCACACTCACTCTGCACACTCACTACTCGGCACTCACTACTCGGCACTCACTACTCGGCACTCACTACTCGGCACTCACTACTCGGCACTCACTACTCGGCACTCACTACTCGGCACTCACTACTCGGCACTCACTACTCGGCACTCACTACTCGGCACTCACTACTCGGCACTCACTACTCGGCACTCACTACTCGGCACTCACTACTCGGCACTCACTACTCGGCACTCACTACTCGGCACTCACTACTCGGCACTCACTACTCGGCACTCACTACTCGGCACTCACTACTCGGCACTCACTACTCGGCACTCACTACTCGGCACTCACTACTCTGCACTCACTACTCTGCACTCACTACTCTGCACTCACTACTCTGCACTCACTACTCTGCACTCACTACTCTGCACTCACTACTCTGCACTCACTACTCTGCACTCACTACTCTGCACTCACTACTCTGCACTCACTACTCTGCACTCACTACTCTGCACTCACTACTCTGCACTCACTACTCTGCACTCACTACTCTGCACTCACTACTCTGCACTCACTACTCTGCACTCACTACTCTGCACTCACTACTCTGCACACTCACTCTGCACTGTGCACACCGCTGATATCATGGAATCTTCCACCACACTTTCTAAAACTCTATAGTCCGAAGCATAATAGGCACAGAACCAAAAGAAGGGTAGACATTGCTTAAAATAATCTTATTGTATTTATGAGAAGCAAAAGCGAGACTGTGAAATGTGCTGAATATCAGTTTGTTACGAATCAACAGAGTGGAGTTAGAGAACCAAGAAATAGTAATTTAGAATCCGGGTTAGAAGGAGTAGTAATCACAAGCTGAGGATCAACGGGCGCGAAACAGCGTGGTGGGCGCGCAGGAGACGCAGCGTGAGCGTGCACATCAGCTGAAGATCGCTGGAGAAGACACCGAGCCTGCCTGCTGCCGTGACTGACCCGCTGCAGAGGGAAAGAGCCCGGTGAGTGGGGGTAGAGGGGGGGCGGCAGAGAGGGAGGGTGTGTGTGTGTGTGTGCGTGCGTGTGTCTGTCTGTGTCTGTCTGGTGTGTGCCTGCCTGCCTGCCTTTGTGTGTGCGCGTCCACAGACCCTGGTCGGCTCGTGCACCGCTCTGTACTCCCTTGCGAGCTTACATGGCGACAATAGTTCTCGTTGCAGAGACCTAAAAATCTTAATCTTCCTGGGCCACTTACTTTCACTTTCCTCTCGTAGAGCAACGTGTGGAAAGTGACGGGTGGGAGAGAGGCCGAAGAGGCATGGCGCTAATGGGACGGGAAGTTAAATAAAACAATTAAAAACCACTGTCAGAGCAAAGTGTGCGTCCTGCCTCACAGCTGCCACCGTGCACGCAGCTGGAGAGGCAATACTCCATGGGAGTGAACGTTTGAAAAAAGGTGGGACATATACCCACCATTAGCCATTTGCAGGCTCCAATTTTTACAGGCCACACACAAAAGCCAATTCAAAAGCGTGGGAGGAGTCAGATCTCACAAGTACATACATCAGATTGCCACAGCGCAAGCGTGTAAACTCAACCAAATAAAACGAGGAAAAGTGTGCAAAAGAGACCAAAACGTATTCCCATAGTATTTTCTCAAGCACAACCCCTTCCCTTAGCAAAGATGATCAACACAGACAAAACAAAGGATAGGTTCTATCAGCTACACTGTCAATTCCTTATTTCAGTTTTGACTCCGTTTTTGCTGCTTCTTCTTCCACCTTCCCAGTTCCTTAAAAACAAAATTAAAAAGCCAAGATACTTTTAAATAGGCGGATATATTAAAGTGCTATAATCTTAAAATAATTTTTTTAAAGACTTACTTTTCTCTAACTTTGAAAATATAAAACCTGCTGCTAATACCCATCAAACTCCCTGCATAAGTATAACCAAATGGAATTGCTCTATTCTAAATACCATCATGTCAAACGTACCGTACATTTGACAATAGCATGTTTATTACACTTTGTGGTTTCATAAATGATATGTGTACCAAGTTATGCCAGGTATGTAGCATATAAATGTGGTCTTTCCAGGAGATCACAATGAAAGTATATATAGACTGCAGCCTCAGGTTACACCATAGCTTCCAAGGTTTCATATTGCTATGTGTGACCTTTTCGTAATTTCATGTAATTATGAGGGACATTTCAACGACTATGAATTACACTTTCTTGTGAGCAAAATCAAGCAAATGAAGATGAGGGAAACATAGAAATCTGAAATTGCACCCTTTTGACCAATGAGAAACTAAGAAGATCTTAGAATGGCAGCAATGCATCAGAAATGGAAGGGTACTAACATAGTAAAAAGCAGTAACTCACAGCTAAGTCAAGGATGCTACCATTCTAGTCACCTCTTCTAAGCAAACTGGGCAGTATGTCCCTTTCTGCTGACCTTCAAAAGGTAGTTTACAGCTGATGCGGGGAAAGGCACATAAAAACAAGCATCTGCAATGCAATAGGTCTCACAGTTGTGAGAGTTTGAGCTATTGGTATTGTAAGTGGCAATGCCTTTTAATTACGTGTTGGTTTTTAAAACATAAATGAAAGGCATTGTCATTTACAATGCCAATAGCTTAAACTCTTGCAAATGCGAGACCTATTGCATTGCAAATGCTTGTTATAATTGTAGCTAACTAGGACTTCAAAAATAGAATGATAGACTGGCTTAACTGGCCGGAATTTGACTTGTAAATGTTAGAACTGTTTACGAAACGTGAAGTTTTTGAGTGCATATTAAGGGAATTTCTTCCTAATAACATCTGCATTTGTAAATAGGTGTGTAATCACTTCAACAAAGTTGCATCCCAGATTGCCTCAAAGTAGGCCAAGTATCACCCATACTAAAGAAGCCCATGGCCGACCCCACGGACCTAAACAACTATCGCCCTATTTCCAATATCCCCACCTTGGCCATGCTCCGGGAAAAATGTGTGCATCTACAACTGAAAAAGGATATCGATCACTTCGACCTCCTTAACAAACACCAATCAGGCTTCCGGGCAGGTCATAGCACTGAATCAGCCATGACACACATAATTGACGATGCACTGCAAATACTCGATCAAAATGATTCCTGTTTACTCATACTTCTAGACCTCTCCTCAGCCTTCAATACGGTCAAACATGAGAACCTGTTAAACCTCCTGGAACACAGAATGGGTCTATCAGGGGCAGTACTAAGTTGGTTTACCTCATTTCTCCAAAATCAGACACAACAATTCAAAGTCAATAAATCCCTGTCCAAGCCAGTCCCAGTGACTTTGGGAGTCCCACAAGGGTCCTCACTATCCTCTACACTGTTAAATCTTTGCATGGAACCACTCACCGAAATTCTACAAGTCTCCAACGTGCAATATCACATGTACGCAGACGACACAACTATACCTTAAGATCCACACCCTAGAGGACATCAAATTGCTTAATACAAAGCTCAGAAATAACCAAGCCTGGCTAGCAGAAAATCATCTCAAACTGAATGCCCTAAAGACTGAATTCCTTCTAATAGCTCCACCTGCACAAATCCCCAAAATGCAAGATTGGATCAAACACATTACGGCACTCAACGTTCAACCCACCATTGTGGACTCAGCGAAGTGACTGGGAATAACATTGGACAGCAACCTTAACATGCAAAAACATATCAGCAGTGCTACAAGGGGAGCAAACTTCCAGATACACACACTGCGGAAACTGAAACCCTTCCTACCACACAATGACTTCAAGCAAGCAGTACAAGCTCTAATTATTCCTAGAGTAGAATATAGATGTGTCTCTCTGTGCGGCCTACCCAAAGCTTCAACAGCTCCATTACGAGCCTCAATCAATGCAGCAGCAAGACTCATAACTGGTTCTAAATGAAGCTCCCACATTTCCCCGGATCTACAATCCCTGAACTGGCTACCCTTGGAAGCCAGAATTCATCTGAAAATACCTTGCATGACGCACAAAGCCGTGCATCACAATGCCCCCAGCTACTTTGGCACAGAAGCTAACTATCTCGGGTGGGATCAGACACTCAAGAAATGCTGAAAAACTACTTCTGAAAGCACAAAAATTCAATAAGAAAAAAACATATAACCGATCCTTCTCTGGGATGGCACCTAGAATTTGGAATGCCTTACCCCAGAAACCAGACTCAACCCTTCCACTGCCTCATTTAAAAAGGAAGTACAAGCCATCCTCATGGCCAAATTCACATAAATACGGTCCATAGAAATCCTCAACCTGTACGGGATAATGACCCTTGTAAGCAATCTTTGCATTATACCGTCCCTCAGTCTCACACTACGAGACAGACTATATATTGCTTATTACTTTTTTTGTTTTTTACAATAGGCCCCTGTACATATGTTTTGATTCACTCTTCTATTGTTATGTATAAGTAACATTTATTAATTGTATAGCGCTCTGATATCCGCCAGGATCTTGTTCACGTTCTATAAAACTTTCAAAATAAATAAAATAAATAAATAAAATCATGGCAACTCATTATGAAATATGGCACTGCACAGTAACAGGGCAGTGGGTTGTGTAGTCACTACACAATAACTAGGAGTCAGCATTGCAGTCATGCAGCACAATAAAAGGCAGATTTGTTTCACAGTGCTAGGAGACAGTTGAAATGTAATCTCGGGCAGACCAGCCTCAGACTCCCAAGAGTTCTGTCTCTTTCAGAATACTCAGTATGGGAATTGAAGTTCAACAGGAAACAGACAAATTATATTTTTTACTTAGACTCCTATTGGCTTTTTACCAAGTCTTAGAACTCCTGAGATGTGCAAGCCTCCAAACTGTGCACTACATAGTGCCATATACCTTAAGTATGCATCAAATATTTAGGCATGCAGCACAGCAAACCCAGCTGGTGATTGCAGAATTCTGATTTTTGAACTGAAGAGCGCAAATTCTTTAAAGATGGTAACCTGTGCCACAAACATGAGCTAATGAATGGTAGTGATGAAGCTGGAAAAAAGTGTTGGACAAAGAAATGTGGAGGGCAAAACAAATATTATTCTTGCTTGTAAATTTGCAGGGTCCAATGCAAATATTCTGCACACTAAGTGCTGAACATAGGACAGACAGGAAGGCAGCAAAGTGGCCATATAAGAGGCAGGGCCTCTTCGCTCGTCTCTCGGCGCTTTTAAACTGTGTTTTATTGTTGTGTAAATACCCAAATTGTTTAGCATTTTGGGTTGCTGGCCAATGTTTCTCGAGAAAGTGGAGGAGAGGATCTGGTAGGACAAAGCATTGCCTGCTCTGTCTATGATCTCTGACAATGCCATGTGTAAAACATTAAACGTTCAATAGCACCAACAAACTGGCGACTCCATACAGATCTTCTGCCAAGGTCATACTCTTACATACTAGGTAGGAGTACTAAACTAACATTTTGCGCTGTCCCTTAAACCATCAACCCACTCAGTACCTGTGGTACAAGTAGCTAGCAGAAATACCACATTCACCAGCTCCAGAAGACAGATGATTTTAGATCACCACCACTGCATTGGAGAAGATAGCAATACAATGGCAGTACATGGAATATAATCTAAAAAAAAGTATTCAGAAACTGGCCACATAGTGTACTTACCTTTGGCACTGAACTATGAAGTTCACACTGGTCTGAATTATGTGAATCAGGAAGAATGCAAAAAAGCATATAATATAAAACACTGCCTGATTCACCAAAAAAAAGTAGTAAATCTGCACTAGAAGGAGTACCCCTAAATAAACAAAATGCAACAATTCACTATGTGCAATTCGCATAGCACTACCAGTAGTTAGCCTTGAAAGATCTGCGAGATGCAGGTTTCCAGGTGGACGACGGAAGTGTAATGTGACATTTTTACCCTCCCTACCAGTGTAGAAATGTACAGAGTGCAATGTCGCACCGAGGAAATTCTGCCACATTCTGACATTTGGTTCCATATGAAGTAAATTTTTTTTTTGCAAAAAGCAGAGCATTTTTCCTTCTAGAGAAATCCCTTGCTTTACACCACCACAAAACTTTGGGGGAGTTTGCCCCGCTTCCCACCCTGGAAGGGGTTAACTGCAGGCCATTGCTTCTGACCATTTTCATGGTGGGAAGCAGTCTGTCAAGAGTTTGCGAATGCCGACAACCTCATGTTTGTGGGCACTCACATTCTCAAAGCATACACCATCTTTGTCTTACTACCCAGACCTATTGAAAGAGTTTACTACCTCATAATTGCATGCATGTGTCGTACAATTGGCAGCAGTAAATGCATTTATACCTGTAAAGTAGTGTTTTGCGAATACCTGAGAAAGCGAAATCCAGCCATTTCTGTATATTTAACGGCAATAAATGGCTTTCTAAGAAGAGTAATATGCGTGAAGAGAGAAGTTAACATTCTACACTAATACTTAAGATTCAGTTATATTCGATTACCATGGTAGGAAAACAAATGCAGGCATTCAACATTGTTGAGAAGTCACACTTTAAAAATACAGTATAAAATAAACTTTAGCCATCCCTGGTGACCACACAAGGATGGTACACTGAGAGATCATATGAAGTTGGGATCTATAAATCTCTCTTCCAGTCCAATCATACATCCTTAATCAGCCCCCACGCACCACATACCTGTTGTCTGTCAGCAGCTCTTCTGTCACCTTCTTTCCTGTGAACTTGTGTCTGTTCCCCATCTTAAAATTTAGAGTCTTCCGCAGGCGCCTCAGCCTGCGAGAGCAATAGCCCCTAGAACAGAACACCAGTCTTAATATTTTCATCCAATGGTTTAGAAAATGGTCAAAGATGCTATTAAGATGGATGACATCGCAGAAGACTGAAGCCATTCATGTCACATACCCACCTATATCTCTGGAAATCGCCATGTCGTAAGCCGTGCTGCTGCTGGGATTCTTTAATAATCTGCAGAACTGAAGTCTGCGTTAAGGAAAACACTTATGCTTGTATGGAAAGAACAACACACATGATGCTAAACACATTAGTGATTCAGATACATTCCTCAGTAACCGGACATATAAGCTAGCTAAATAGACTGCAGTTTTACTGATATATTGCTAGCTACATTCAGGAAAGACAGTCATAATAAATGGAGTGAGCTTTGCATAGAACAGAGAAACGGTCACAGAGAAGCGATCTTGATTAACCCATAACTAAAGAAAGTAAAAGATCCATTGCCCTTGTGCAGCAGCCTTGATAATCCCTACCTAGTTTCCAACTATACTAAAACTGTCCCAAATTTTCTTGAATTTTTTTTCTAAAGGTCTTTACATTTAACATGTATTTTTTTTTTTGGGGTAGAAAAAAAGAGGGATCTCAGCAGACAGTGGACTTGGTCTTAACGAGCTGATAACTGCATATGGAAGGCAGTGGGTTGCCATGCTTGGGGACTATTGGCTCATTAAGGAACCCAATCTAGCCTTGCTGCTGACACTCCAAGCTTGCAGAAGTCACTACCTGCTATTTCAGTTGTATCAGCGCCAAAGTCACATCCGTCTGCACCTGGCCAGACAAGATCCTGGTTTTCTAATATGTTCTGCTAAAAAAAAAAAAAAAAAAAAAAAGATATCTGGCTTGACAATTCAATTTAGTCATTTCTTCTGGCCAATAGGTGGCTAGTAGAGATGCAGGAATTCTTGCAAACATAACTAACAGTAGAAACCTATACATAAAAATCCCTGGGGCCCTCACTTCTGGCCCAACCTCCCTCCCCCTCCAGCTTGGCCAAGAGCCTTGGGGTAACAATGAACCAGGACCTCACCATGAAGTCCCAGATCTCACCTGTTTCTTCCATCTGAAGAAAATAAAAAAGATCTGAAGATTACTCACCCAGAAAGCTCTGATTCAGGTGACTCTTGCCATGGTTATGTCCCATATTGACTATGCCAATTCGCTGTACTTTGGCATCCCCTTATATCGATCAAAACGTCTGAAGCTGGTACAGAACCAAGCTGCTCGCTTGATTTTCCATCAACCCAGGAACCACCATGTCACTCCGCTCCTGAGGAAGCTACATTGGCTCCAGATTACTTAACGTTGTGCCTTCAAGGTTTGCGGTCTCATTTTTAAATCTCTAAATGGAAGAAGTCCTACATTTTTGAACAGCTTGATTAAAAGGCACGCACCTACATGAAATCTGTGCTTGGCCCACAAGCAATCCCCGTCCACTCCCTCATTTAAATTGAAGCGTGTAGGCGGTGCGAGGTTTGCTATCCTAGCCCCTAAACTCTGGAACTCCCTTCCTTCTGAAATTCGTTTTTGCACAGATCTCCTAGGTTTTAGGAGACTCGTTAAAACATGGCTGTTTTGACAGGCTTATGAGTAATTCCTTACTGTACAGGTATCTATCAGAGTAGCGCCATGAAACCATCCCGGTGTATGTGCGCTATACAAATATTTTTAACAGAACATACACTAACTACCAGATCTACAGCTACACCGGTGTCTGGTGTATCCAATTCTGCCACACCAACTTAAAGCAACTTATCTAAATACTCACTCAATCATTAAACAGAAGACCTAATTTTATGAGTTTAAAGTTCCATGTGCTGTTTTTAACTGAATCCAGGTTAACAGATACATCTGTTCAAGATAGTCTTAAGACAAATCCTGACAGATTTCCCTCGTATTTTAAAGAAGTAACCAGAATATCCATGCATGAGTTGTCTTTATTAAAAACCATTGGCAATGCCAAAAGGACTGGATTTAAAGGAATGCTGTATGATAATGTGCAGCATTACAACTAATTAGCATTGGAATGGATATGTATTTGTGTGGAAGTAAAGAACCATAGATTAATATTGGTGTAGGTTAAAGGGCCGGGTGGCAGTTGCATAGTCAAAACAGACCTAAAAATCTATGTTAGTTAGACCGCCACCGCCCATCTGTGCTGCTGCCAAAGAAAAACAACAAATGATCTAGTTACCTAAGACGTTGTAGTAGCAATGCAATGTCATGTGGGTCCCTGACAGTCATAGCTCAAGCAGCTGGATAAATAAACAAAGTGATCACAGCAGTGTGGAGGACACACATTTTGCTTTGGTTGGGCAGGAGTTGGGCACTTCCACAAAATTTACTCCTGGCTCTCAACATGAGGGTGGAGCCAAAGCCCCTCTCCTGGTGATTCTCACATAATTGTCCGACGACAGCCGTTCCGTCATGACAGACGATGAAAAAGGAGTTTGGTCCAGCCATTCGAATGCTGTTTTCCATTAAAAATACAGAAAAGCTTGTAGTTGAATTAAAATTTGGCAACTCTTCTTAGACATTTCTGTCACGTGCAGACAACCTTTATACATGGTCTAATTTCTAATGTAGTTCAATGAAGTATTACATTTGCTTCTCATTAATAGTTCCAGCTTGATAGTATTTTGGGATTTCACCTATTGGGAGGTGAATGCTCAAGCAAGGATCAAAGATAAGGAGTTTTCTGAATTAATCGCCAAATCGCTCTCAAAACATTCTCCAAACTATTTATTTCAAGGGACAAATTCTAAGTCAGGTTTGGACCTATAACGTGTCTCTAAATACTATGCTGGCCCTTCCATGTGTACGGTCTGAATAACACGTTATTTTATTTTTTTCAAATTTGTTTTTACTAATTTTACAGAAAAGTGAGCCAGACATCGTAAAGCAGTATTAAGGCCATATAAACACATGGCATGCTATGACATGGCAACAACCAGTATGGGATAATATACTTTAACAATGTCAGATACCCATAATTGTCTTCAAGAGGTACCATACAATGAGCCGGTGTGATAAATGCATTAACAGTATAGCGAAACACATCATTCTCAGTATTTCCGTGTATACCAAAGTTGTGGCGAAAAAGACGGCTAATTGTCAAATCTATCTGGATGTAATATAGATAAAAACATCTTAAAAAAAACAAAAAAATTGACCCCCTGTAACATTCCCAACACATCCTAATAGGACAAAATATCTATTGCATCGTATTCTTCCAGCATTGCATGCCAGCTCAGTGCAATCTGTGTTTTCCTTGGACCTCTATATTCCTCCCTTTTGAATTCAGTCCCCTCCGCCCTGCCCCATTTCAACATTTTGGTATGCCATTCTTGTAAGGACGGGGCTCTAATGGCCTTCCATCATGTGATTATGGCTCTTTTGGCTAGGAGGAGCGCAAGATTAGCAAAACGAGAGGCAGGGTTGCCCTTTTTTCACAGGGTCCTAGGCCCCGTGTGTAATATTCCAAAGTGTCATTCCGGCGCACCGGGGCCACCACCGTCAGTATTTTGCACACCATCGCCCAGTAGTGACCTAGTCTAGGGCAAGCCCATACCATGAGTACCAATCCCGCATTGGGCGCGTGACAGCGCGGGCAGTCATCGTTCGTCCCTGTAAACCTAACACTGAACCTGCGTGGGGTCAAGTACGCTATGTGTAACAGTATCAATTGAATAAATTAAAATTTGGGATTATGGGAGACCTTCTTGGGGAACCCCAATATAGTGTCTCACTTTTTGACCGTAAACGTACGGCCCACGTCCCCTTCCCATTTGTCAGGCAGCGGCTGTAATGAGATTGCCCTCTCGACTCGAATACCGTGAGTTAGCCATTTTGCCAGTCGGGCCCCATTACCCATCAGGTACTGCATAGTAAGCAGTGTATTCGTAGGTGGTTCAACGTCTTCAGGTGACCATGTGGTGCATATATACCTGACGATACGTGCGTGTAATAGGAAAGGTGTATCTGGGGCACCATGAACACGTACAAACGTTTCATGGGTCATTAGTACCCCCTCCGTAAAGAAGTCTCCTAGTGTAGTGATGCCCGCTTACGTCCATGTCTTCAGGGCCCTGTTAGAAGTAATTCCCGAACGTGTGGGAATACCCAGCAGAGGAATGGTGGGGGCATACGGCGCTTTCCGACCAGTATATTTCACCGCACTCCGCCAATAAGTAATAGTAAATTTCAATAAGTTGACTGGGGAGCTTGTGGTAGTAATAGCCTGTGGATGATCCCCTTGTCCCTATCTCGTGATGACATATCCAGCTCATGCAGATTGCGACCAGCAAGCCTGTATGCCAGCCATTGCAACTGGCTGGCATAACAATACGCACGCAGGTCCGGTACTCCCATCCTGCCGTGTTTCGTGTGAAGTTGCAACTTCGCCAGGCTAATATGTCTACGCCCTGTGCCCCTATTAAATCTTTCACCAGAGAGTTCCACACTTCAAAGGTTCTCGTGGGGACAAGTAGCGGCAGGTTGGTAAAGAAGTAAAGGAGCCGCTGCAATAATACCATTTTTGTGATGGACACTCTGCCTGCCACCGACAGGGGCAGTGAGACCCAGAACTGAATTTGGGATTTGAGAGCGATAATCGCACTCCCAATGTTGCCATCTAGAAGGTCCGAGTTGTTGCGATAAATTTGTATCCCAAGATATTTAAAGGTGTCAGAGGCTATGTGGAATGCCCAGCGACCGAACTGAAAAAATTTGCTCCTCTCATTGCCGTCAAAGAAATACGCGTATGACTTAGCGGCATTGATTGCCAGACCAGAGAGACCCTGGAACGACTCAAATATGGAGGGCATGGGATGAGGTTCAGCACCCATAGCCTTGATGTAAAGAATGAGATCATCTGCATACGCCGAGACAGTGTGGAATGTACGACGACGCGTTATACCACGACAGCCTGCGAAAGCGCGGAGTCTGTGTAGGAGTGGTTCCAACGCCAGGATGAACAACAACGGTGACAGGGGGCAGCCTTGTCTTGTCCCCCGGGCCACTATATATTGTCCTGAAACGTGCCGCCCCGTGCGTGTTCGCGCAGTGGAGTTTGCATACAGTAAGCGCACCCATGCAATGTATTCCTCAGGAATGCCAAAGCGTGCGAGGGCATAGAACATACAGTCCCACCGAAGGGAGTCAAACGCCTATCTCAGGTCAAGGGATATGCAGCCTTCTGTAGTTCCCGTACCGTGTGTGCCTAACATAACTTGGTGTAGCCGTCTAATGTTGAGTGCTGTGTTCCTACCAGGTACAAACCCACACTGATCGGGAAGTATCAGTGCAGGAATAAACTGATTAAGGCGAGTGGCCAATATCTTACTCAGGATTTTATAGTCCGTGTTGAGGTGTGATAATGGTCTATAACTTGAAATAAGCAAAGCATCCCTCCCGGGGTTTAATAGCGAAACCACTAACGCCTGCAATGTAGTAGCAGGGAGCCCGCCTTACTCCAGCGATTCGTGATAAAGACATTGGCAATGAGGAGTTAGCAAGTCGGCATATACTGCGTAAAATTCGGCCGGGAGGCCATCATTCCCTGGGGTCTTATTACGTGGTAATGCCTTAATCGCCTACCTTATTTCTGCCCCTTTTATTGGTTGTATTAGGTCATCACGCTGGTGCTGTGTAAGTTGGGGGACACATAAACCATCAAAGAACGATGCAAAGTCAGTGTCAGCAATACCGGCCAATGGGCCGTAGAGAAGTTCATAATAGTCTTTAAACGCGTTATTAATGTCTTATTGCGTGTTTACCACCACACCCATGTTGTTCCGGATTTCCAACACAGGTGTGGGCAAGGGGGCGTTCCGGACCAGTCGTGCCAGCGTGGCCTCAACCTGTCAGCTAGTGTGTGTTGTTTTTGCGTGTATAACCTGTAATCCACAACATGTAACTCTTCAAGTAGCTCCACGTATTGGATGTTAGTCTCTCGCAGTGGTGTCAATTGGTTGTTCGTCCCTGCAGCCTCCCCCTCCAGCGCGGCCAACCTGCCCTCCGTCTCTGTAAGTCGCTCTACAAGGGCGAGTCACACTCCTGTCTTAGTGCTAACTGCCACTCCCCTGATGACCGCGTTGAAAGCGTCCCATTCTACTTGACGGGAGCTAGCAGACCCCATATTCACCGAGAAATATTTACTATCGCTTCGGAGAGAGCAGCGCGGAAGACCTGATCCTCCAGCATCTCAGGTTGTAGTTTCCAAGTTGGTATCGGTGTTGGAATCCTGCCCCACTGCATAGTTAATTCCATAGGGTTATGATCCGACAGAGTTTTTCCCATATAGAGCACTGAGGTAATGGACCCCTGTAAGGTGCCGGAACATAGAAATCTATCTATCCGAGTGTGTAGACCATGTGGTGGCGAATAAAAGGAGTATTCCCTATGCGCTGTGTGCCTTGCTCGTCATGTAGGTCCCAGCATTCTGTACAGCCCCTAAGCGCCTCCGCTTGTTTTTTGCTTTCAGTGGCATGTAGCAGGGGATGAGACCTGTCTAATTCATTATCTAACATTGCGTTGAAATCGCCCCCAATCACCCAGGGATATGCAGCCCAATCCGTCAAGGCTGCGGCCAGTGTAGCTAGAAATGTATCCGATCAACGTTCGGTGCATATATACAGCACATGACACCGTGTCCCATCCAATAAGCCATGTAGTGGCACATATCTACCGTTGATGTGAATATCACCGTATTGCATTTAAATTGTCTTACCCAAAAGCAAGACTCCAGCCAAAAATAAATTTGGGAGTCATGCCATAAATGGGACCAAGCATAATTGTTGGCCATGGCCAAATCCCTTGAGGAATTCATTCACCCTCGTCAAAACTCAGACGAAGATGTCTTTAACTGGAAAAAAAGCAGCAGATATATAGGCCCCTTTAACTTCAAGATGGATTACCACACCGCCCAATCTTGCTCCTAGTTCAAACAGGAACTTAAGTCAACTAAAACTAAGCACTGCCATCTAGCGGCAATATATTAAAAAAATTATGAGCATCAATAAAGAAGAATTCAGAAAAGATTCAACGTTTTACAACAAACATTTTCAATAGGTGCAAGCCTACTATTCCACAAAAATAAAGTTCCCCTAATGCATTTTATGGATACAATCTCCCTAATCAAACCAATAATTGATAAAGAAAACTTCCCTCCTACCGTTGTAGGTATGGAGGCTAATCCCATGATGCTCTGGCATCCCATGATTAATCTGGCAAAAATATATGTGTTGGTGTGCTTTTACAGACAAGCTGCAAGGGGTGGGAGTGGAGGGGGGCAAAAAAAAAGAGCACAGAGAAGGTATTTGGTGGAGTGGACCATCACACGAGGGAGATAGCAAGAAAACACACGCATTCTTACACAGTGTTGAAAGAAGAAGAAAGAAAGTAGTCCCCTAAACTGATAAGTGCAAGGATACAAGTCAGCCAAACAAATGGATGGTTACGCTATTGGGGAGATGCTAACGAGGAGAGGAAGGCAAGCCACCAAATACAAAACACGCAAATGAGAGTGACAATAAGGTCAACAAATAGCAAGCACAGGTTTTTGGTATGGTCCACTAGAGCTTTCGCCTAGAGACAGCTAAAAGCGGTCTGTAGGTGAGACCTAAATAGCACTTTCCCTCATGTGGACCTGTGCACTACAAACTGAAAAAACAGCTGTGAAATAAACCAACACATGGACAAGAAGTGGAGATGAAGACTGAGAAAGAGTAAAACACAGTGATGTAAATACTAAAGTCATATGGAGCAACACTATAGGTACCGTACAGCACAGGCTCAGCGGGGAATCCAGGAGCGCCAAACAAGGGTGAGAGGCAAATGAGCAATACATTTGTACACAGGAGGTAAACAACAGGTGAAATCTTGTGTGTTGGAGGTACTGTTTCTTAAACATGCATGTCTTCAGCATCTTCCTGAAATTTAAGTTTCCACGTCTGGCAATATGCTGGCACCTGATGCGATGCAGTCTGTCCAATTGACCAGTTTCTTAGTCAGGAATGTTGGGAGATTATTCCTCATGGACTTTATAGGTAAAGCAGCTGGTCTTGAAAGTGATACCAACTTAAAGGGAATGGTGTGGAGTGATCTGCTTGAGGTGGTTACTTTCCTGGCAAGTTATATTGGGTGATTATTTTGGATAGCACTGAGGGGGCACAGTTAATTTTGATGATAACACAAGCATGGAGAAGAAAGCCACTGTAGTTCTTTCATTGTTGGGGTGATATTGTCAAATTTCTTTAGACACTTAATGAGACACGCTACTGTGTAGATGTTGCCTTTCAGGGGGGCTAAAGTGATACCTAGTATTTCCTTACATAGCAGGGACATAACCGAGGCTTGAATTGTTTTTCAGGCCATGGATCTGAGGAAAGGTTTACATTTCTTAGGAGGGAAATTTGATATCATGTTGTCTTAGTCTTCCTGATGATGTCCTGTTTGAATTGGAGTTCAATGTCAATGCAGAAATCCCTAGGGTTTTGCACTGTGTCATCTGAGAGATGAAATCTGATGGGTTTGTGTTAAAGAGCCAAGCCGGACTCTGTGACTGTTTGGTGCTGCTGGTGCCCTGGAAGAACTCTGTATTTGTCAAGATGAACTTCAGGTTTGGCACCAGGTCTGAATTAGTTTGATGCAGGATTCAAGAGGCTGCATGTTGTAGGTCGAGGTGATTTTAAGGTACAGTTGAGAGTTGTCAGCATATTGGAAAATCTTGATAATGTTAGTATGGAATCAAAGGGGTCCATAAAGAGTTTAAAGATGACAGGAGAGATCCTATAACCTCCAGGAACTCTGCAATAGACAGGGAGTACCGGAGGTGGTGCAGTATTCAATCTGTACGCATTGTTGGTGGTATAACCTGTGTAGCAATTTCATACACACTGAATGCCAGCACCAAATTCCCCTGGTAATCTGCGTGTTCGCGATGCTGCTGATGTATTAAACTTCTCGTTCTTTTTTCAATGTATATTCTAACATACTGTAAGCTGCCCGACCCAAGTAGAGTGTGGTTGCATTGTTGAAAGCTTGCATAAGACAAGTAAGTGAACATTTTACAGTACACTGACAGTACATGAAACCTTCAAATGCATAAACCACAAATTAAGTCATAATTATCAAAGCAAACCTATCGTAACAGCACAGCCTCTCTCTTCACACACCATCTCTTTTATTTAATACGTAGACATTCTTCTCACAGGACACAGCAACATTAAACAAAACAAAAAACAAACATCCCAGCACCTTCTTGTACACAACATGTGAGAAGTGTCACTCACAAATCTAAGGAAATACCTTGGTTAGCTCACTTCACACCATCATAAGCACACCACCCCACCAAACCAGCAGACACCACAGTAGCAAAGTGCACACTCCGTGCATGATATTTGCATACTGACTTACTGATAACAAAACGCATTTCCACATAGCACAATAGTCTCATTTTACATCAACAAAAAATAAAAAGTTTACTTTTGCAAAGGATCTCCAAAGGCCAAACCGTCTGTGCCTGGACCACGCCCAACACCAGGAATCCTGGTTCTTCTCCTACCCACCTCTACCCTGCCATGCTCCTTCGTGCCATCAACCCCGGACCCTGCTCATCGCACTCCTGCCTCACTGCACTAGACAACTCAGAAGGAGAATTCACATACCCCTCCTGTAAGTTCCCATGCACTCTCCTACACCCACCACTTTCACACCAACAGCACCCCACTCGCTCACACTCACAAAACCAGCCACCTGCTCATGCTCACAGGGACCAAACACAATACACACAACACGCCACAAATGTGCATGCTCCTCAATACCCGCTTACTCACTAAACACCCCACTGAGTTACGGGACCTACTGCAGGACCACACTCAAGAACTGCTCTTCTTGCTGAAACATGACTAAACCAACCTTAACAGCAGAGGTCACTACAGCCACCCTCGTCGGCTAAAAAATTGCCAATCAAGATCATCAGCACAAACCCAGAGTAGAAATCGCCATCATGTTCAAAGATACCATCAGCTTCACCACCTACACGAACACTCCCACCAGATAAATGGAACACCTCATGGTCAAGATAAGCATCACAGTCAACTTCTCACTGTATGTGGCCCACATACAAAGACCAAAAACCAGCACCTCCATCCTTCTCGAACACCTTAACTTTCACCTACAACACCGCACTAACCTAAACTCTGCGGCCCTTCTAGAAAACACTGCAAAATTTGATCTGATTCAGCATATTACCGAAACCACCCACACCAACAGACACCAACTGGACCCGATTTTCTCCTCAAACAGCAACACCACTGTTGATAAACCAGAAACTATACCCTGGCAGACCATACCCTAGTCCGTTTCAGTATACCCATTTTGCAACACCCCAGCATAAGAAACAAGTTCACTGCCTGAATGACTGAAGTCGCTAACTGAATAAAAGCCAACTGTCTCAAGCTCAACACTGCCAAGAGAGAAGTAGTGATCTTCTACAAGAACACCTCATCATAGGACTCCAACTGGTGGCCAGTGAATTCAGACCCGTACCCACACCCAGTACCCATGCCAGGTACTTCAGAATAATCACCAACAGCAAACTGGACATAATCACACAAGTCAACACCGTCACTGCATCCTGCTTCCACACCACAATGACACTGAGGAAGAGCATCAAATGGCTTCCAAGCAATATTAGAACCAGCATTGGCATAGCCAATATGTCTTAAATACACAAAGAAGAAACTCTACCTATATCAATTTAAAGTATGTAAATGCCATATTTTTATTGACCACTCATGCAGGACCATTGAACATAATTATTAACGCCATTCAAAAAAGTGTAATCATTGTTTAATTTATTTTTTACTTTTCAATACAAAAAAATATTGATACATTGATGAATACATATAAATCCTCACTGCGAAAATGTATATAGGAAAACTCAGATCCCATTGCACAACTTCCACTCAACAGCAATCACCTTCATACTCAATCAACCTCAACAGAACCACAAATACAAACATAACATAAATACAAGGAAAGCATAATATGCACCAAGTCCCCTCACAGTATAAACACACGCACAATGAAGATTTTTTTCTCAACTAGAAAATACAATAAACCGCAGGTTTTACAATTAATGTAGCATCATTACAAAAGAGCCTTCAGAATAAATATAGACAGACAGAAATGTTTGGAAAGCAATGGTAGATTTTTCAACATAAATAACCAGTTTTCAAAACAAGTAAACCAGGTATGTTCATGGAGGGAACTAATTCAGAGCACCGATGCGCATTTCAGTGAAACACCCTTTCTTTTGGGTATCACCTTCTTCAGGGCGCATACTATGTATTCAACAGAATAGGCAATGGGACCTATCCTGCCTTAATGGAAGGATGCTGATAAAAATACAACTCTCCTAGGAGCAGAAAACAGGGGTCGCTACTCGTTTTTCAAAGGATGTTGCCTGAAAATATGCAAAAGGCTCTAGAAATTGCAGCTCGTCAGATTGTGGAGGAACACGCTGGAAGGAGAGATCAATTCGTGATGACAGTTACTTAAAGTCGAGCTACGATATGCGGTGGTTAGTCTTCAGAATTGTAATTTTAAAAAGCAAACTCCGTCAAGGTTCTCCTTTCAGTCGCATGGTGAAGGAGGATAATTGCAGATTCGGGCCAAGGGCGTTTTTGTGTCTAATACTCTTGAAGGCGGCTTCGCAACATTGTGTCTAGCTCCATGTTTATGTTAGAAGCGTGGCTGTAAAAGATTCCCTGGATATGGGGAAATAAGCTGCATGCGGCTGCAATACGGTATAGCGTCCCGCTGGCAGAGAAACGGCCAATAGGCCTTGCCTTTGGGACCTTATAAAGTGTTTAGCCAGAGCTACTGTCTTTAAAGTATGTTGTAGGGCATTGTGACTGCTGTGCAGCATGTTGAAAAATTATAATAAAAAGTTTTATAAGCATTTTTGTTACCTTATATATAACCAAGAAGACATTATGTACAACTGAACGATCCAATTTAAAAAAAAAAAAAAAAAAAAAAAACACATAAAAATGTCTTCTAGTTTTTTTGCGGACAACTTCTTCCTGCCTGTTCTAATGCTTGTTTGCTTTAGCTTTTTTTTGTTATGTGGAGGGTCATAAACGGGAGAGTGGAGGTTGGTAAATAGTGTCTGAATTACAACACAAGCAGTGGGTGGACACTAGGGTGGTGCCGAGTGATGCGAAATCATGCTGAGGTGGTGGTGTTGTACTGGTGCACAGGGGGTGCTAAGCAAACGCTCAGATGGTGCTGAATGATGCTGAGTTGGTGCTATGCTGAGGTGATGCACTGATGCTGCGTTGGTGCTGTATTGCTGCTAAGGTGAAGGTAAGCTGACGGAGACGAGGTGGTGCCGGGCTGACGGAGCTGAGGTGGTGCCGGGCTGCCCTGATGCGAAAGTGGCGCTGCCCTGATGCGAAAGTGGCGCTGCCCTGATGCGAAAGTGGAGCTGCCCTGATGCGAAAGTGGAGCTGTGCTGATGCTGAGTTGGTGCTGTGCTGATGTTGAGTTGGTGCTGTGCTGATGTTGAGGTGGTGCTGCGCTGGTGGAAGTGCACTGATGAGGTGGTGCTGTGCTGATGCTTAGTGATGCTGTGTGGTGAGATACTTAGGTGATCATTCTGCGCTGGTGCTAAGCTGGTGGTGGTACACTGATGAGGAGGTGATGCTGTGCTGGTGCAGCACTGATGCCAAAGTGGTGATGCATTGATGAGGAGGGGGTGCTATGCTGAGACGGTGCTGTTCTAATGCTGAGGTGGTACTGTGATAAGGCGTTGCTGTACTGATGCTCAAGTGTTGCTGCTCAGGTGGTGCTGCATTGGTGCTAAGGTGTGTGTGCTTTGCGGAGGTGGTGCTCAGGTGGTGATGAGTGATATTGAGATGATGTTGAGATGATGCTGAGGTGGTGCTGAGGTGGTGCTGCACTGGGTCTGAGGTGGTGCTGCACTAATGCTGAAGTGGTTCTGCGTTGGTGCCGAGGTGGTGCTGCACTAATGCTGAGGTACTACTGTGCTGATGCTGTGGTGGGGCTGCGTTGGTGCCGAGTTGGTGATCGGCTCTTGGTAGTACACTGACGCAGACATGGTGCTGTGCTGAGGTGGTGTTGAGTGATGCTGAGGAGACGCTCTGCTTGTGGTGCTGTGTGAAGTGGTGTTACGCTGATGTGTAACCTGTAACACACTGATCCTCATGTAAAGCGCTCTGATACCTCCGATTTTTAGCCAGTACTATATAAAATTCTTCAAATGAATAAATGCTGAGGTAGAGCAGAAATGGTGCTGAGTTTCTGCTGAGGCGGTGCTGCGCTGGTGCTGCACTGATGAGGTGGTGCTGTGCTAATGCTGAAATGGTGCTGATACGGATGTGGTGCTCAGGTGGTGCTGAAGTGATGTTGAGGTGGTGCTGAAGTGGTGCTCAGATGGCGTTGAGTGATGCTGTGTAGTGATGCTGCGCAGATGCGGAGGTGGTGCTGTGCTGATGACAAGGTGGGGCAGCACTGGTGGTGCACTAATAAGGAGGTGGCGCTGTGATGATCTGATACTGAGATGGTGCTGTGCTGATGTTGAGCTGCGCTGGTGCTGAGGTGGTAGGGCACTGGCGGTGGTGCACTGATGAGGAGGTGGTGCGGTTCTGATGCCGAGATGGTACTGAGTGATACTTAAGGGGGCTCAGTTGCTGCAGAGATGAGGCTGCGTTTGAGCACTAATGAAGAGGTGGTACTGTGCTGATCTGATGCAGAGGTGGTGCTGTGCTGATCTGATGCAGAGATGGTGCTGAACTGATGTTGAGCGGTGGTTGGGCTCTGGTGGCTGTGCACTGATGAGGAGCTGGTGATGTGCTGGTGTTGAGCGCTGTGCTGGTGTTGAGTGATGCGCTGATGCGGAGCTGGTGCTGAGCTGGTGCTGAGCTGGTGCTGAGCTGGTGCTGAGCTGGTGCTGAGCTGGTGCTGAGCTGGTGCTGAGCTGGTTCTGCGCTGGGGCTGCGCTGGGGCTGAGTTGGTGCTGCGCTGGGGCTGAGCTGGTGCTGCGCTGGGGCTGAGCTGGTGCTGCGCTGGGGCTGAGCTGGTGCTGCGCTGGGGCTGAGCTGGTGCTGCGCTGGGGCTGAGCTGGTGCTGCGCTGGGGCTGAGCTGGTGCTGCGATGGGGCTGAGGAGCTGCTGCTGAATGGTGGCGAGTAATTACAACAAGCATTTGCAATGCAATAGGTCTCGCATTAGGCAAAGTTTGAGCTTTTAGTATTGTAAATGGCATTGGCTATTTTTTTTTGCAGTAGTTACGTTTTATTTTTATAAAAAGGGACATATAAAATATGTTGCATATTGACATATAATGATGCAGCCCACCTATGACTTATGCAGCAGCAAAATGGAGCAGCATTGAGATCAGAGTGCAGCTCTGGAGGCCACATGTCCACCCACATAAGAAATGTTAGAGGTTGTCCACTGACAAGTTTCCGAAATGGCGCCACCTCCTCTTCGTAACTGAATAATAAACAGATACAGAAAATACACACCACAAGCACTGCAATTTGGCAGCTGCGGCGTCTTCTGCATGATTATAGCCCCTCCCCTCCACATAATTCATCACTTGCCAAATAATGTATCACTTGCCACATAATTCATCGCTTGCCACATAATTTATCACTTGCCACATAATTCATGACACATAATTTATCACTTGCCACATAATTTATCACTTGCCACATAATTCATCGCTTGCCACATAATGTATCACTTGCCACATAATTCATCGCTTGCCACATAATGTATCACTTGCCACATAATGTATCACTTGCCACATAATTCATGACACATAATTTATCACTTGCCACATAATTTATCACTAGCAAAATAATTTATCACTTGCCACATAATTCATCGCTTGCCACATAATGTATCACTTGCCACATAATTCATCGCTTGCTACATAATGTATCACTTGCCACATAATTCATGACACATAATTTATCACTTGCCACATAATTTATCACTTGCTCTACAATTTGCAGATTTTAGCAAAAGCAAACATTCCTTTGTATCTGGAAAGGATCAGAAGTTACATCCTTACGGTTCCCCTACTTTCACTTATTGTAATGCGGTATTTAAAGCACATGCATGCATGTTCCCGTCCATGCATGCATGTTCCCGTCCATATAAATCCCATTAACGGTTTCACCCATCTTATAATATTCCGACTGCGCGCGTGTGTGTGTGTGTGTGTGTGTGTGTGTGTGTGTGTGTGTGTGTCTGTCTGTGTCTGTCTGTGTGCATGCATGCATGCGCGGTAGGCTGGGAGTATGGGAGGGCGGCGCAGGACGGAACGTGCGCGTTCGCGCACACCAATCCAGCCTGGACTGCGCTCGTGCACCTTCTCGTCCGTCCTTCCCTCGAGACAGCTAACTATACGTCTCCAA